>NC_083731.1:62986259-64236259 GCF_028564815.1 Eubalaena glacialis | reverse complement strand
GTCCTCAGCTCCAAGATTGATCCTCAGAGTTGATGTTTTCTATCTTTTGACTCCAAGAGACACACTGACATGAGCAACAGAAACTGAGGCTGCTTCCCTTTGCTTTTGAGCCACTGAAAACCTAAATGAAGGCTGGTTTTCATCAAGCCCTGGATGGGACCAAAATAGACGTACATGTTCTCCTACTGGCTTTGCTGGAGTCAACAAGCACATCCGCCCTCTCAGAACATGCATGGGTATTTATTTTGTGCTTCACTCTTAATAAAATACATTTATCTTTTGGGGATTTGTTGTCATTGCCAGCCTTAAGAGTGTGTTTTCCTCTCTTCTTGATTCGTGAACCAGTGAAAGGGCAATGGCAATGAACGGACTGTGGGTGACTGTGTGGCCACCTTCGGGATGATGTTTGGGAGGTACTGGGCTTAAGCTGTCAGCCACCTCCAGCAGATGTCTCACCATGAAGGATGATTAGCCTCCTGTGCTCCAGAATGTTCCGGAACAACAAAAGGGTAAATTGTGACACATCAGAAAATGAAAGGCAGGCACGCTTCTGAGGCATGCTCCCAGCCAGGGGAACAGACCAGCTCGCCTGGCTCCTTCATGAGAGATGCTATTAGAGTTGTCAGTTCAGCTGCCAGGCCTCACATCTGTAGTTTGGGATGCGCCCACTTTTCTCTGAGATCTGCATCCGCTCCTGGAATGCATTCAAAGGGAACAGCCCTTGGAATCAAGGTCCATTGTGGAGAAAGATGGCCTTCACTCTGTCCAGAGGGGAGGCTTCTTCTTGGGCCCCCTCCCTGGACACCTTGGAACAAGGAGTTCCCCTGTGAGGATGGCTCCCCAGACCTCAGCCCCTCAGGAATATTAAAGAAAGACCTATGGTTTATTTGGGGGCTTCTATGTATTTTTTCTGGAGTTCAGTGTATGTGGTGGGTGATGGAGGATGAGGATGGAGTGATGGGGTTTATATGATCGAAGGAACTTCATTCCTGAGCTTCCACCCAGGAAATTTATACTGACTTCCAACTCTCTCTTTTTTTAGTTGGATTCTGCCAGCTTACATATTGTTGTTTGTTTTTGTTTTCTTTTCTTTTCTTTTTGGTTGTGGCCTATAATATTTTCATGTCAGTATTACCAGTGACTTACTCTGACTTTCACCCTGGTGGCTGTTATCAGTCAGAGTTTAGTGCAGAAACAGAAACAGCCTCTTTTACCTGGGGTGCCACTAATGCCATATTAGATAAATCTCACAATTCCAGGGACTTAGCACAAGAGCAGGTTTTTCCTCCCTCACTTTGGTGACCACTGCTTTCACCATTTCATCCTTGGTGATTGTGTCCATAACATCTTCCTCATCTACCATACCACTTTCCCCCCTAACATACCAGTTGTATACCAGTTGCCACTATGATGGGATAGAGCTTCTCTTCCAAGATGACTTTCTTCCAAATAGTGATTCAGGGACCCAGACTCATTTCCTTCCCTCCTGTGTCTCCAGCATCTTCACACATAGCTTCCAAGGTCACTGTGCTTGTCTGCATCAGACAAGCAGAAGGGAGAAGAGTATGGAAGATCTTAAGTGGAGGTTGTTTGGCTCAGGTCTGAAAGTGGTATCCAGTTGTGATGGATCATGATAGTTCACCATCCATTGACATAGGGCCACACCCAACTTCAAGGGAGGCTGGGAAATATAGAGTCCAGCTGGGTACACAGGAGAAAAGGAAATGGGTGGCCAGGCTGCCTCACCACTCTAGGTATTGCAAGAAGAAAAGGATTTAGGTGCTTTACAAAATCACTGGAAAGGCTGGAGGCATGACAACCAGAAGCTGCCATTTTAGCATTTAGCTTTGAGGTCACACCCTTACCAACCACACAGAAATCAAGAAACCACAGGTACTACCACATCAGCCACAGAAACCACTGGTGTCATCTCCACCCCCTTCAGACTGGTACCAGACATTACAACATGGAGTCCATTTGCTGCCAACTCTCACCTCTGCTGGGGCCCACTTAACTCTTTGTACTCCTGGAAAGCTTCCACCTTCCAAAGTGGATCTTGTTCACTGACCCTAAAAGAACCCAGAACCGTATCTACACAGGAGGCTGGGAAATGTAGTTTATTCTTCCTTCCCCTGTGACACAGGGAAGATGATAGAAAAGTTTGGAAATTGATGCCAGTGCCAATAGACAGTGTCTGCACAGCAACCTCATTCGGTGACCACTGCTTACACCATGTCTACTGCTCCCATTTTGTCTCTGCTGACTATTTCTTTCAGCACATCTTTCGTCCCCTGGTCATTCATCACCGTTTAAATTTTTTTTTTTAAGCTCACACCTAGTGATAGCTTTGCCTGATGCCACCATAACGGGAGAGTTTCCCCTCTAGCAGCTCGCTCTGAATGAGCTTAAGAAGAGGACCTGACTTTTACAACTTTACAGCTCCTCTGCCAGACTCTATCAGAGACATTGGAATGGTAACCCATGGTGAATCCATCTTGTGGGCCCACCAGCGCACTAAAAAAAGGCTTAGGCTCTTCAGTTCCTTTTTGAGGATAAGAATAAGAATCTCTTCTATTTGTGGTACCGTCCAGAAACTTCCAGAATTTGGGGTAAGACAGGTCCATTTTCCCCCATTCATCATCCCTGAAGTATTGGCTGATATGTACCCCCAGCAGACCTAGGGGGTCCTTGGGCTGATGGGCTGCTTTTGGGAGGTGATGCTTTATCCAGAACTTCGGAGGTGACAGTGCAAATAGGGACACCCCAGGGCCTTCTGTAGGCTCTGATCTGCTCCTGAAGAGAATCCCGGTAAGTGTGAGTATGTGGTTTTCCTTCTAAGGATACCACACCGTTCGTGGATTTTCTCAGAACCATTCTGGGAGGGGCTGTGATACACAGCCCCCCTGAGACCATCTGCTGCCTGCTGGAGCCAGGGTGGCAGATTTTCTAGCAGGATCTCAGGAGTCAATGAGTGAAGGCAGAACTGCCCTGGAGAGGAGGGATTCTGGCAACATAAGCTCAGGGAATTTGTTTGGGAAAGAAAGTTTGTAATAACAGTGTTCCAGTTTCTGCTGAATAAAACATTTGGAGAGCTTTTCTTCTCCCAGCAGAAAAATAAAATACTCTGGTGGCAATAGAACGGTTGTTCTTTTTAAATGTTGTTTTTAATAAAAATCATATGGTTGCAGTCATTTGACGGCTACGCTGTCCTCCCTTCTGACCCTGTCCTGGGCATCGTGTGGGAGCACATGGGACCCCATGGCTCAGGGCTAGAGCGTGCTCTCTCATCTAAGCAGATGGGGAAACAGCCATTTGAGCGAATGGGGCATGATCCCAAGAGAAGGTACAACCAGCTGCAAACAGACCAGTAAATAAGGTTGTTACTCATCTGGTGGGTAGTTCTATAGTGATGCAACTTAATGGTGTTGGTAATGTAAACGGCTATTAGTAGACTCTGGATTCCGTGCACCCACTTAAGAAGTAGCCTGGAAGCTCTCTCTTGGTGGTGTTCCACTGTCGTTTGGCTACAGACCCTGCCAGCAGCAGAGCTCCGGTTTGCCTAGCTGTCATCACTGCCTGCAGGGAGAGAAACTTCATTTCTGTCAATAGGAGACAGGAGATTCTTGAGTGGGCCTCACACCGATGGGGCATCTCAGTGGTGATACTTCCCTTGGCCCTCTCCTGCATGCGGGAGGATGCCAGCCCGGCACATCATGTGTTCCCAGTGTCTGCCTCCCATTAATCCTGAATCGACAAAACTCAGAGCCAGTTAATTCTAGGGATTCAATACTCGTGAGTGCCAAGTTATTCCCCTTAAGCCCTCTGGCAAAGAGAAGAAGAGGAGGTGCTTTTTCATTCTGAATCAACCTCACCTGATCAGTGACCAGGGTAGGCGTCTGCCTGCCTCTTATAGGATTCCAAGGACCTGGGCTGCTGAAGGTCACTCTGTGCCTTAGGGATTTGTTCTCAGTTAAAATGCAAATGCTTTGGCCAAGAGAATATATTCAGAATGGCTTGGTTTTTTACACCTTGCCTGAAAAGTTTGAATAACGGAGAGCTTGAAGACTTTGAAGGTGGGGCTACGTGTAGATGGGGGAATCTCTGACAGTTTACAGGATGGGAGAAGGAGAGAGAGTGGCAGGAAACACACATTTTACCTACACTTGCTACCACCGCCCCTTGGGAAAACACTTGCTTTTTTTCTTCTTGTTTTTACAGATAGTATTAAAAACAACCACCACCACTATGACCACCTTCCAATATGCTCCAAGCTGCACGGAAAAGAGTGGAGGTACGGACCCTGCTCACTGAGACTTACTTTCTGTCTGCACATCTTGTTTTGCTGGGGCTGGTTGGTTTACGCTTGTTGCCCTGCTGTAATTGTGACTAGTGGGCCCTCTTTCACTCTTAGAAGGTTCTAGTGTGAGCAATCATATAGTCACCCTATCTGTAGGTATCTCATAGGAAAATATCATTTGTTTTGTCTCTTTTGTTTAATTTCTTCATTTAAAATTTTTTTACTTTTTTGGAGGAGGCCACAAAGAGACACATGCTTCTACTTTCATATAGCAATTAAGTGACAAGCAAAAATGTGAGTCGACTGGAAAAAAACCACGGCCAGCCTAAAAGAAATCAGGCTTTACAGCAATGCAGAATGAGGTGGAACTTGGGGTTCCTGGCTCCTCTTTAGGCCCCTGAGGCTCACTCAGCACCAATGCTCATCTTGGTGGCCACAGGGAGGGGCATCAGGGAAACGGCCCTGGTGGGCTGGTCTGCTGATGGCCTGGTGGCCTGAATGGGACTTTTTTGGGTAGAATATGCTGGAGATGTGGCTATGTGGTAGAGGTATCCTGTGACAGAGGTACTCAAAGTGGAGGTAAGTCACCATCACATCGGCTTCTAGCTCCAGTGGTGAAGTGAAGGCTGGTAATGTGACTTGGCTGCCTCCACTGGGGAGAAGGGTTCTTAAAATTAGGAAAAGATGGGCAGAGCTGGACTTATAGGCAGTTTGCTCTGCTAGACTGACCTGTGATCATTTCCCAGGGTGTTTGGAGATCTGTATACATACATGGGCACACACACACACACACTTCCATGCATAGTATCTACTATATAGCAGGCACTTAACATATGGAAGGGAGGTGATAGTGTATGTGATCTGTTAAAGGAAACAGATCTGGTTTGGGGGGCAATCAAACTTGGGTTCAAATCTTTCCAGCTCCATGATTTACTAGCTGTGTTACCTTGGTCAGGTTTCTTAACTTTTGGCATCTCAGTTTTCTTTTTGAGGATGAACTGATAAAATATTTTCCAGCCTTTAGCTCCAGGTCTGACCCATAGGGTCAAAAAATAAATGGTGTCACCAGCTACTTCTCCTCCGTAGCCCAGCTCTAGTGTTTAAGAACCTTTAGGTTGAATAAACAACAAGGACCTACTGTGTAGCACAGGGAACTATATTCAAGATCTTGTGAATAAGAATATTCACAATGGAAAAGAATCTGAAAAAGAATACATATATATGTGTATATATATGTATATATATTTGTGCCTATATATTTCTGAATCACTTTGCTGAAACTAACACAACATTGGAAATCAACTATCTTTCAATTTTTAAAAAAAGGACCTTTAATCTGAGCAGGAGAGGCTTGCAGAAGAGGAAAATGTGCTCTTCTGGTTAAGGGAGGCTGCCCACAGTCAATCCTTTATTTAGTTCCAAATCACCCAACTTCGTATACTGCATAGGGCTCGTGTGTGCCCACCCCTGGCTGGCTCAGTGTGTAATAATTGCTGCTGAATGAGGGAATGACGTCTGGTAGGGAGCAGGGAGAGTGTTTGGTGTAGCAGAGGCCAGCAGCTCAGAGTTCCGTCTTGGTGCTTTGAGGTTCCTGCAGGTGGCTCCTGTAGAGATTTAACAAGGGTGTTTGTGTCTTAAAGACACTGCCTGCTGCTCTTTCTGTGTTCTCCTGTCCCCAAACATTAAGGATAACAGGACCTGTCCCCCAGAAAATGGCCTGCGCTTGGCCTGTTTCTATTGTGCATCATCTGGGTTTGGCCTTGACTCTTCTGTGTTCCGTGCTGTGAGCAGAATATCAATTAGTGTGGAGGAGAAGCAAGCCAGGCGCTGCCGTTCATTGTGTACAGCGTCAGGGGGAAAATCACGCTACATGCACAGAAAACAACTTCTTTTCTCATTTTATAAATTAGCTCAGTGACCCTTGGGATTATGAACCCTCATTCCCCCATAGATGGTGTTTAAAAAGGAAAAAAAGAATAAAAAGAAACCGAAAACAAAGAAATCAGAACGCAGCGCTCTTGGCAGTTCCAAAAAGGAAGCACGGGGTAGGAATGTGATCTATCTTTAGAGCAACCAAGAGTTCTCCACCTGCCCTGATCTCGCTTTTTCTCCTTAGCATCACCCCACTTTGGCTGCATAAGCACATCAAGCTTTGGTTAAGGCTTGTAATCTCAGCGGGAGCTGCTAGGCTGGGGAGAAGGGAAAGGGGTCCTGCTTTCTAGAGCAGGAAGGTCATGGGAAGGGGTGGATTCCTGTGCCTGGTAGTCTCCCTGGCTTTTCAGATATAGGTTTATCCTCTATCCTGATTTTGTCATAGAAATATTGACAATCAGAGCAAGAAATGAACCAAAACATCATCTAGACCAGGCGTCCACAACTCCCCCGCCGCGGACCAATACCGGTCTGCCGCCCGTTAGGAACCTGGCTGCACAGGAGGAGGTGAGCAGCGGGGAGAGCAAGTGAAGCTTCATCTGCCCTCCCCATCGCTCCCCATCACTCGCATTACCTCCTGAACCATCTCCCCGGGACGAAACTTGTCCCTGGTGCCAAAAAGGTTGGGGACCACTGATGTAGACCAACTCCTTTGTTCCATAGATAAAGAAATTGAGACCCAGAGAAGGTGAATGACACACCCAAGTCCTCACACAGCTGGTCAGTGTCTGGGCTGGACCCTGGGTCCAGGTGAGCATCCTAGGGCATTGCTTTGACTCTGAAATAAACAGACTTTTAGCTTTCCCAGGGGAAAAGTGGGCAGCTCTTTCCCATTTCATTTTATTCCAAAGTAAAAACCACATTCCTATGTGTTCTTAGTCTACTTATAAATGCTAATGAATAGTCCTAGTGTTAAATACTGAACATAATTTACTGAATTAGCTAATTGTTAACAATGGAAAGTAGTTTTCTTTGACCTTTTATAATCCACGTTCCTCCCACAGAAAAGAAGTTCCAATCATCAGTGTTTTGGTGACACTGGCATAAAAGGTGAATTACTTGGCAGGAAAACAGAGTCCAGTTCCTGAGGGCCATGATTTCCTCTACTCAACACCCTACACTATCTTATTCAGTAAAATGCAGTGGAAAAAGAAGGACATTTTTAATTAGAAGCATTACACACACCTATATATTTGGTGAGCGTGGAGGAGGTGGTAAATCAGTGTAGGGAGACGGGGGCCAGGGGTCTGACTTTAAGCCTTGCCTCCACCCTTTCTTGGCCGGATAACTTTGAGCAGAGTCTCTAAGCCTCTGCTTCCTCAGCTGTAATATGGGTTTGATAACTGTGCCTGTTTTATAGAGTTATGAAGATTAAGTGGGTTGGTATATACATAAAGTTCTGGCACATAGTAAGTTTTCAGTAAATGTTATTATTATTGCTGTTGTTAATACGTATTTGTAGAAAAATGTGCAAGTTCCTAAAAGTACAAAGAAGGAAGCTGCCTCAGTTTGATCCCTGAGAGTTTGCTTCTCAACGCCCTGCGGAGCATTGTAATATATGTATAATTTAGTTGGCTGTTTCTTTCATTTAGCATTCTTTTATAAACATCTTCCCTTATTCTTCAAACACATGATTTTTAATGTCTACACAACATTTTATAAATAGACCATAATTTAACTATTTCCCTATTGTTGCAATTTAGTTTGTTTTCCCTATTTTTGTTTTTTTTTCCTTTATAAACATCCTGGCTTGTGAATCTTTGTCTGCACTTTTGATCATTTTCTTAGGATAGATTCTGAGAAGTAAAATTATTGGGTCAAAACATAAACATATGTCAGAATCTTGATCCAAACTCCCAAGTTGCTCTGGAAAAAAGGAGCCGTGCTTTACTTCGTAAAACTCATTCTCCAAAGCTGCCCATGTTGACATTTCCCACTGCGCTGATTCTGTGAGAGGGGTAATCAAATACTTAACTAACATCCTTGGTTAATCAAGAGTCAGTTTCCTTCTCCTTCTGCTTCTGGACTGCATATGGGACTGTTGGAAATGTCCCCAGCTCCAGGGTCCTTTGGAATCTCCTCTTAGGGAAGCCGTGTGTCCCGGTTTGGAGAGTTACCCAAACCCGAGCTGACCTTGAGACCTCAGCCGATCTAATCCAGTCTTCTGACCAGTGGAATGAATGGCATCCTCCATCATGCCCACCTTTAGAAGCTTTCAGAACAGTCGAGTCCATGGGTCCTTTGCTTAGTCTATTGCTCTTTGGATAATGCCCCTCATTTGCTAGAAAGTCACTGCTTAAGTGTACCCCCCAAATCCTTGACCGGTTTGTTCCCTGTTAAGCAGAGCTCTGCAGGTGCACATCTTCTCTCCACAGTGTGGGTGGTGACCATGTCACAGGTGTGCTTTGCTGCTACATCTCTGGGTCCAGCACAGGGACTGCTTGCCACATGGCTTAGGTATTGCTCAGCTTCTCTTTCTTGGATCCAGAATCATTACCTTTTCTGGGATCAACCTTTCTGTCCTCACTGGCCTTCACCACCCCCCACCCCCATCCAGGGTGCCCATTCTTTGTGCCTCAGGTGCTGCATCCTTACCTAATCAGTCTCTCTGCTGCCAACCTCTTCCTCCTCCAATGCGTCATACCCCCAGTTGCCAGATTAATCTTCCTTAAACATAGTTCCGAGGCTGCCACTCTTCATTGAGGACCAGATTAAGCACACTCTCAAGGCCATCCATTGTGTAGCCTCTATTTCCTGGTTACCCCATAACACTTTCCAGCCAAAACGCATGGCTCTCTGTTCCTGAATTGACACCATCCTGGTCCGATTCATTATTTCCTCTTGGCTTTTACTGCCCTCCCTTTTCCCATGTCTCTCTCAAAATTTCATCTATTAGTGCCCATCCCAAATACCTGTATCTGATGCCTGTCTTAACGTCCTTTCACCAGCATGAAAGCTCACCCACCATGAACACCTGTGCACATTACTTCCCTTTTCTCAGTTTCTCTCATAATACAATGATTTCTAATCCTCCCTTTGTCCCAATCTTGGTAGATAATAGAGATTACCAACCTTTATTATCTACTTCTTATTATCTCATCCTCCCTTTGTCCCAATCTCCGTAGATAATAAACTCCTGGAAGGCAGGACAGTGCCTGTCCCCTCTGCCCCTTACAAAACCCCACAGAGTGCTTTGTACATGGTGGACGCTTGTTCTGAGACAGACGTTCTCTGACACAGCCCCCCTCTCATGCTGCCACAGAGTGGGAGTTGCTCAGCTGCCTGGATTTATTGCTTTTCCCTGGAGAGGCAATTATAACGCTTTATCTTCCCTCTTTGGCTTTAAGCCAGTGGCTCTGCACCTAGTCTCTAATTTTCTTTTTGTTTAAAAGGATATTCTGTCTACTCAGTTAAATGATGATGGTAATGAAAGTTGCTACTATGTGCTAGACACTCTCCTTTACATATAAGATCTTACTTACAAATCTTCATAAAAATCTTATACATTAGCTATTATTATTCTACTTTATGGATGAGAAAATGGAAGCTCAGAGAGGTTAAAAGACCTGCACTATAAACCCTAAAGATATAGATCAGAGTTGGAGTCAAAAGTTGAAGCCAGATCTATTGGCCTAAGTCCTTTCTAGTAAGTCCCACCAGAAAAGGATGACTTAAAGGCAGGGAGTGGACGTGAGGCTCTGGCTCAATGTTCCTGAGATCTAATACCCTGAGGCTTTTCAGTGGGGAAGTGCTTACTTCTACTGTGGCTTAGTTATGCTAAGCCCCAGTTTCTCTTGATCTAGTTGCAGGGCTAGGAGAGGACAGGGAAGTGGAGCGGAGCCCCTCCTTGGATCTGAGTGCCTTTGGTGAGCAGCACGTAATTTATAAGGCTCCAAAGATCTTTGACTCTACACATACTCTATGCTTCCTCCAGAAATCTCCATAGCTTCCAGACCTATCACTGCAACAGTGAGCAAAATGTACTCTTGACACTAAACTATGGGAAACCTGACCCTTGCTACACTCCCCAGGTCATCTTCTTGCTGGGGGGAAGACAGCTGAATGGGCACAGTATATACCAAGATTAAGACAATATCAAACTTCTTACTTTAGGCATGAAAACTGGGTATGTTGGGATTATTCAATGCTAATTTTTAAAGAACTCTAGAAAGCAGCATCCTAGCATAGTGCTTGAAATAAAGTAGGTTTTAAAGAAACATTAATTGGATAAGTGAGTGAATGAATTCAGGAATACACTGTATAGGAATGAATGAATGATATTTACAATCTTGTTTTTTCATGGCAAGCAATGGAGAATAACGGAGAAAATGGTATCTTGCAGTTATTAGTAGGATGACGTTGGGTAACTTTCTTTCTGAGGCTCAGTCTAGTCATGTGTAAAATGGTGATGCTAATACTGGCTGTCAAGAACTGTGAAAAGTCTAAAATTTTACCCTACTTTCAGCTAACATGTGAGTCTGCCACAGTTTCAAAGATGCTGGTAGAAGACATGGACTTCTGGGTCAGATACAATGACTTTATTACTCATGGCACAGCAAAACATGAACATCACCATATTTGTAAAAGTTTCCCTTGCAAATGGCTCAGATGGATGCCTGCACACACAGAGAGCTGTGTTATACGAAAGAAACCCCAGGCTTAGGGATCCTAAATTTATAATGGGCAGGAAGCGTGCCTGCCCTTTCCTCTGGAGCTGCTTGCTATACAAATATCCTTGAGAAGATATTCTGGAACAAAGGGATCTATTGTTTTGCTTGTAAGACATGCAGAAATGCATGAAACTCAAGAAGAATCATCTCCTAACACAACTTCTGATATTTTTTTTTTAATGAGTATCAAATGAACTATCATATTGCATCAGTCAGGATAGTCCAGGTTATGCTGAGGTAACAAATGACTTCCCAAGTTTCAGTGCCTTAAGCCTCCAAAGATGTATTTCTTTTCTTTTTTTAATTGAAGTATAGTTGATTTACAATGTTGTGATAGTTTCTGGTGTACAGCAAAGTGATTCAGTTATATATATACATATATTCCTTTTCATATTCTTTTCCATTATGGCTTATTAAAGGACACTGAATATAGTTTTCTGTGTTATGCAGTAGGACCTTGTTGGTCATTTTATATATATTAGTTTGTATCTGTTAATCCCAAACTCCTATTTTATCCCTCCCCCACCCCCTTTCCCCTTTGGTAATCAGAAGTTTTTTTTCTAAAAGTCTGTGAGTCTGTTTCTGTTTCATAAATATGTTCATTTTTGTCATATTTTAGATTCTGCATATAAGTGATATATGGTATTTGCCTTTCTCTTTCTGACTTACTTCAGTTAGTATGATAATCTCTAGGACCATCCATGTTGCTGCAATTGGCATTATTTCATTCAAGGAGGTATTTCTTGTTACTGTCACCCACTCAGGGAGAATCAGCTGGGAACTCTGTTCCAGGTCATCCTCACTCTGGGTCCCAGGATGAAGGAGGCTCCATGAAGGAGGCACATTGCCCTGGCAAAGGGAAAGTCAGTGTGCAAAATAACAGGCTGGCTCTTAATACTTCATCGAAAGTGACGTGCATTGCCTCTGCTCAAACGTCATTCATTGTCCAAAGAAAGTCACGTGGCTAAACCCTACCTTGAGGGGGAAGGGAAGTGTGCTCAGAAGAAGAGCACGAAATATTTATTTGGTGGGCCACAAGAAATACTGTGACACAAATGTTAAGTCCTTGCACAAGGCCTGGAACATTAAAAATTGTAGCGCCCATCTTTTTTTCCACTCTTGGAGCCATGAGATTGGGCAGGGTCAGAAATGTGGGTCTTTGGTTCAGGGGAAACTCATAGTGGTCAGGCATTCACATTGTTCTCTGGCTATCTGTGGCCGTGGTCAAGAAAATTTGCAGAATTCCCAGCATAAAGTTGTCTGCACAGCCTTGTAAATCAAGTTAATCAGTACTGATCATTAACATGCATTCAAGTCCACAAATTTGTTGGTCAACATTAAAAAAGAAGGAACATAGGATTTCTCCCAATCCCCAATTATTGCACAGAGATAATAACTAGATTGAGAAAGAGAAGAAAAATGTTGATTTTTTATTCATGATACAATGCAATCACAGATTCAACAGCTGAAATACTTCTGACTTGAATTGGTTCCCCCCAGCCCAATCTGACTAGAAATCATGAAATGTCATAGAATGAAATAAACATTATAGATCATCATGGCCTCCATGCTTTAGAGTTAAAATATGCCAGACAGGTCTTAATTCATTTCTTCAGTAAATAGTCATTGAGACCCTCTTATCTGTTAGATTCTGTGTTAACGATCTGAGTACAGAGTGAGGAACAAAACAGACACAGTTCCTGACTCCATGGAGCTTAGAGTCTAGAGGGAAAAAAATCATAGTAAAAGCTAACCCTTATTCATGGTTTGCTTACTAGGGGCTGGGCACAGGGCTGTGCAATATGTTAGCATTTCATAAAAGACTCCATAGCTTTGTGGTGGTTTATTACTTTTGATAACTCTTTGTGGGAACCACAGTTTTGACCTGGTGTAGTCAAGGCTCAGAAAAGTAATTCTGGGGGCACCAGGGTTACCGGGACAGAATTCAGGTCTTAGGAGCCCAGATAATAGATGCATCAACACCTAGACATTTTCACTAACCTGTATCACAAGAACCAGCCTTGTCCACGGGCTGTAGATCCCCTGTCTTCAGGCTGTGCCTTCTCTTAGTTACTATTCTCCATCAATGACGAATGAATCATTCAGAGAACTTATTGCATACCTATTAGGTGCCAGACACTGTGCACCTACAATTATCTGCAAGGTAAGGAATGACTATCATCACTTTATAGATGAAGAGATTGAGGATGAGAAGGGGAGACTTGTCTTTTATTCCAGGGCTTCAAGTTGGTAGAGGGAGCCCGGATTCCACCCATCGTGCCTGAGCCAGAACTCCTCCCAGGGGCACAAAGCTGCCCCTTCTAACCACCAGCGGGCCTGGTCAGTGGACGTGCCCGGACCTATAACCATGGCTCCTGCCAGACATCCCAAGTCCCCCTGCAATAATGCCGGGTTATGAAATCCAGGCAGCTCTAGCAGAAACAGACTCATTTGGAGAAAACTGTCCTCTCCTCATGGCAGCAGTACAACATGCAGCTTCTACTCACCTGTTCAAATGGATACAACAAACATTGACTGAACATCTTCAAAGTGGCAGGACTCAGAGGTGAACAGGATGAGTCCCTTGTAGCCTTGCTCTCCAAGGGCTCAAAATCAAGATTGCGAGAGAAACTTCGAACCACAGCCAACTATAATGCAAGTAGATTTAACTCAGGGTTATTTCAAATAAAGCCCAACAGGAGGACAAGGAGAGAGACACACACACAGTCCTACTGGGGAATCTAGGAAGGCTTTGGGGGGCAACTGTGATTTGTCAGGGTCTTGAAGGATGTGTAAGATTCAAGTGCTAGCGACGGGGCAGGGAAGGGCGAGGAGGGAAAGAGTGAGTTTGAAGAAGCCAGGTCCGGCAGGCAGAAGAAGGTGTCGTTGCTTCTAGAGACGGGTAACCTGGAGAAGTTGTTTTTCCAGAACTCACAAGGTCTGACCCATTTTCCCAGAGCCCCTGGGGAGGAGCAGCTTGTAGGAGGCAGGTGTAGTCGGAAGGGGCTGCCTCAGGAGTGAGCGGAGAAAAAGGATGCTGTGGACACTTGGAAAGTCTTATCTGAAGGGGAGCCATCTGGTGCTTAGTACCAAGCAAACTTCTTTTTGTTTTCTCCAGGCGCCTGGAGTGTGGTGCCTGGTGAGCCGTCCCCTGGGGCTCTGTAAGGGTGGAAGGACCCGCGATGGACCCCCCCTCCCCCACCCCGGGCTGGTGAAGGGCTGCATCTCCTGCCTGAAGCCTGACTGGTCCCAGGCCCCACACCTCTTCAGACAGCACCGCCCAGGGTGGGCTGATGAGCTGACAGCTGTCTGTTTAGGAGCCCCCTGGGTCTCCACCGCCTCCATGTGCCTGTCCCCTTGCGGGAGAAGCATGGTAGGTTTTTAATCCTGACCAGTTACATCTGGGAAAAACAATGCAAATGTTAATCCCTCTGGAGAGAGAACGAATCCATATCTTCTGCTACCTGTACCTTTTGTTTTTCATCTCTGGATCTTTAAATATCATTATAAAGCCCGAAGGAACCCCCTGCAAGCCTGTTTCTTACCCTTCAGGCAGCTTTTTAAAGCATTTCTTTGTCCTCCCTCTCCTCTGCTCCTCACTAACAGACCTCCTTTCATCTGGATGTGGCACTGCTCTCGAAATAGCTAAACAAAGCCTCACTGCACCCCCATGAGGAAAGAGGCGATCGTAACTCGCTTTCCTCCTGCCTGAGAGGAGACAAGGCATGGAAACTACAGAGACTTGGTGAAGGTGCTCCCGCAGCCACCCTAAAACAACAAGAGCGCGGCCACAACGTCTGCCCAAGTGTGCTTTGGCAGGAGTGGACCCACAGGTTCAGAAAGAAATTTGGTATATTTCTTCCGAAACAGGTTCCTCCCCCTCTGTGCCCTGTTTGGGAAAATGGCATCAACCAATCCCCCAAGCCTGGAAACTTCAACTGTCCTAGGCTTTAGGGACTCAGCGGATCTCCATTGCTCATGTGTGTTCTACCTCTTCTCTCACTCTCTCCAACGCGTTAGGGCACCCTGCTTGCCTCGATTACAGCTTGGTCTCCACAGTCCCTGCTCCCTACTGTGTTTTCCTCCTAATCCACCCTCCAGGCTGCTCTCGTAGTAATCTTCCTAAAATACACACTTCGTTACGTCATGCCTCTGCTTAAAACCCCTCTCCAACAGGGTAAGATTTAAACTCCTTAATCTGGCATAGAAGCTCCGTGCTCGAGTTTACCAGTCCAACCTCATCTTGCACCTGTGCCGCTCCAAAGGCTCCCTAACCGGCCATTTAGAACCGCTTCCTGTTCCTTGGGCATGCGCATCAAGCCTTTGCGCATGCTCCGTGCATAACTCTGACCCTCCTATGGGGGGATTCTACACCGTCAAAGCCGGGTTTAAGAGTGGTCTTCGCTCTGAGCACCAAATGGAACCGACCACTTGCTCCTTTGTGTCACGTTATAGCTCCACTGGTTTTCTGTTAGAGCACATAGTAAGATATCATGCTTATTATTGACGTACTTCCACCTCTGACCCCAAATGGTCTGTGCATTCCTTCTCGGCTAGTGCTGTGTCTTGCTCATCTTGGCCTTGCCAGTAACTGGTACCAGGCCTTGCAAATAGTCATTCAATAAAGTTTGCTGAATGAATAGGATCATAACATCAGTTCATGGGAAAGGGCAAAACTAGCAGACGGGGAACCTGAGGCCAAGGACAGTTAAGAAGCTTCCTTAGACTCATGTTGTTAATTTAAGGAGCAATGCAATGACTAACACACAAGTCTTCTGGTTTCTAGGTCATGAGAGCTTTCCAGCCCTTAAAACCAACAAATATAGCAAGCTGTTTCAGAAGAGATTTTGTATTCCTCTACATGTTACAGATAACATTCATTCAGATATTCAACCAGTATTTTTGAGTATTTAGCATAAGGCAGGCACTGTGCTAGATATTGAGATTACAGAAGAGCACAAGACAGAAAGATATCCTTTTCCACCAGAAACTTTCTACTGGAAACAGATACAAAAATGGTTAAATAAGTAAATAAATAAGATATAAGGTGAGCAGGCAGGGACCAGAGCAGGTAGAGGCTTGGAGGCCATCAAAGGGAGCCTAGATTTTATTCTAAGAGCAGCCATTGGCTTCTTCAAGCAGGGAGTTTGATGACTGCGGGGACAAGGGTGTGGAATAAAGTGGATGCAGGGAGATGAGTTGAGTTATTGCACTGTTCCTGAAGAGATAGGATAGGGCTTGGATCAGGGTGGTGGGAGTGAAGGCAGGTTGTGGTTAGAATCTTTGGTCTGAAAGGATGGTCATAAGCCATTATTCTCATGTGCTAGCATCAAGTTGATGACTACAGAGGCATTAAGTTAGGATCCTTGAGCCATCGAGAGATTTCAGCATTTGGTCATTGCCAGCTGTTTCTGTGAACTACCCCAGTATACTTTATTAGGTGAACAATATTATCGAAGTCCTCTTTCAGGGGTCAGACTTTTTCTTGTACCTCTTAAGGCCAAGGATGATGGCAATAGGACCTTGGCCATGGACCGGTCTGGCTTTGTGTGTGGCCTCAGACCATACCTTTTGGGGTTTGACATGACGGCCAGTGTGGTGTAGGAAGAGCATGGGTTTCTAAGACATACTGTGCCTGTTTCAGACTGTGTAACCATGGGAAAGATTTATAACCTAAGTCTCAACTGTCTGATCTGTCAAATGAGCATTAAGAATACATATCTCAGAGAGTCAGTGTGAAAATTTAATGACAAGTAAAATGCTTAGTTGGCCCTCAGTGACTTTTGGTTCTTCTCCCCAAAACCAGTATGTGGGTAAAGTTGAGGTAAAGGAAGGAAGAGTTTTCACATTCTCTGGCACCAGCTGGGGCCCTGGTGGAACTGCACCCCCAGAACCAGCATCCATATCCCTAAATAGGTGCTCACCTAGTTTTAGGGAAGAAAATTTTTCCTCCTGGTGGAAACTTGAGGAGATATACTATGGGGCACAAAGTAATTCTTTTCACCAGCTAGTGGCTTGCAGTTTCCTCTATTCCCAGTGAGGATAACCATAGAGGAATAATGACAGCATGATAAAGATGTCCATCTTGAGCCAGTACTGTGGCATCTGGTGTTTTTGATTCTGGACCTGGGAGTTAGGTGGAAAGTACAAGAGGAGACTCCTGTGAAGAGCCTTATCTTACTGACTTTCAGAGGAACGTGTGTTTTGAGTTGGTGAGTTTAGAAGGGCATCTCTGTGGCTGGTGTGAGCATCTCTGGCATAAGTTCTTCCTGCAGATCATTCACTTGGACACAAGGTGGTCCTCAGAGGAAACCAAAACTTGGAAGGTGGGCTTTAGGCAGGCAGGAAAAGGAATGTTCTAGCTTTCTCCCAGCTCTGGCCTTTTAGATAAGGACTTTGAGGAGTGTAAAGCAGGGATGAGTAAAGTAAGCTGGTTTAACTTTGACAGATTGGTAGTTGATACCTAGAATACTGAGTCTACTCTGCTCTCAGTGAGGAAGAGTGCTGTGGTTGATTGGTGATGTCTGCCATGAGCAGTATAGGGAGAACATGACACACGTGGGCTACAAGTCAACCATCTCTGGTGTAGAAATTCATGAGATCCCTATAGGATGGCAGGGGCTAAATGTGGCCTCCACAACATGGAGGCAGCAGGACTGCCGGGAAGGGAGGCGTCCCCATAGGGGCCACTTACTAAAGATGGATAAACAACATGGTGTAAATCAGATGATCTGGCTGCTTGTTACTTTTTGTTGATTTATCTTTTTTGATCCCTAAGCCATTAGTGTAATCTCCTAAAAATGTTGTGGCCAGGTCTCTGCTTTATCTCAAGGGGCTGGGGGAGGGTCCATGTTTGGGCTGGAGTACAAAGGGGAAATACCGGCCCCTGAGAACAGTGGGGCAGGCAGTGGACAGAGCCCTCAAATCCCAAGGAGAAGGCCAACCTCAGGGCCCAGCCCTCCCTCCTCCTGTGTGGATTTTTCCTCCTTTGGAAGCTATAGGCGAGATGAATTCTTAATTCTCTGCAGCTAGCACACCATTCTTCTTTTAGCGTCACCTTTTTCAGAATTTTGCTGAAGACTATTGCCAAGCTAGTTAATCAACCATTTCAATTCTTAATTCCATTAGGAAAAGAAGGGAAAATTACATAGATGGGGAAGGCAACCAAGAAGACTTAAATTGAGTGAACGTTTACCAAGTATTTTTATGTATTTTATTTATTTTTCTTTCCTTTAAAAAAAACCCCACTTTATTGAGGTATGACTGATGTATAAGAGCTGGATATATTGAATGTATACAGACCCGATGAATTTGGGGATAAATATACGTCTGTGAAACCATCACAACCATCGAGGCCATAAACATATCCATCCCCTCCCAAAGTTTCCTTTCACTTCTGTTTTCATCATCATCATCATCATCATCATCATCATTTGTCGTAAGAACATTCTTATCCTACAATTACCCTATGAGGTAAGTACTATTGTCACCATCTAAACCATGATGAAACTGAGGTTCAGGGAGGTCCAGGAACAGGCCCCAAGTCTCAAGTCCAGCCAAAGGCAAAGCCATGCCCCCAGTACCAGGAGTGCCAGTACCCAGGGTGCATGCTCCTTGGGCCCACCGCGTGGCCCCCACGGAAGTTTGTGGGGTTTGTGGTCCTAACGGAGCCTCCTGAGAAGAGTGGGTCCCGCGAGGGCAGAATCCGGGCAGCCCGGCATCTGGGCCAACAGGAGAGGGCTGGGATGCCGGACGCTCTATGAGCGGCCTTACTTGCCGAGAGGGGGCGCTGTGGACCAGGTGCCCATAAGGAAGAGTCCTAACAGCATTGCGTTGCAGGGACTCCTTGGGGCTCCTCCTGTCCCGGCTTCTGTACTAAAAATGCTTTTAACCACAAGATTGGCTCTATGGATTTTTATTAATAAAAATTTCAAAGCATTGCATGGAGTGTTAGCTATATAACTTTCACTGAGTTTGAAAGGAAATTGTGTAGCTAACTTCCCAAGCCAGGCGTCCTTGTGAATGTGTTGGGGAGATGGGGGTGGGACAGCATGATTTGACTTGATGTCACTATGAATATTTTTAGAGACTTTTTGAATCCTCTGTAATTACACTATCTGTGCTTTGGGCCTAGTGTTGTTGTTCAGTTTACAAAATACTCCTTGCTAGTTACAATAAACAAAGGATTTCATTTCTCTAAAAAAAGGATTCTGAAGCTTCTCTTTGCTTGAGCAGCCCAAAATACCTACCCAGATTTTAAAAAAATAAATGGCTAAGACAGGCACACCCAAGACAATTTTTATCACAATTACATCTGTATTGCTTGCAAACAAGGAAGGCTTTCTTCACATGTTTTGTCTGAATGTGGTGGCAGAGATGGGCGGGTTTGTGTGCAAAGTTTAAACTGAAGCCTGGATTTTGTGTAGCTGAAGAGCGATGCGTACTCCAACATCGTTCGTTCCCTTCTGGTTTCAGTGTGCTGTGTAGATGGAATCCCGGGGATTCTTCTATGAGCTAGTGGAAAAGGAATTGAGGTTTGTAGCCTCCCATTTCACAGATGAGAGAGGCAGAGGAGAGAGGAAGCACAAGCTGCTGGAATTTTAGCTCTGCCATGTGCTGTGTGACCTGTGGCAAGTTACCTTACCTCTCTGAGCCTCATATGCAAAATGGACAGACTATCAGTACCTCCCTTACAGTTTTGTTGGAAATGGATGGAAAGCACTTAGTACAGCATGCATACAGGGTATGTTGATATGGAGTTGGCTATTATTTTTAAGATGTGCTCAATAAATATGTGGTGAATGAATGAAGAATATTTGTTCTGATCACAAGATGCTTCAGGCAGCATTTTCAATTTTAAGTTACGCTAGGAAGAAAGCCTAATGAAGTGCCAGCCTCCTCTAGGAACCTTGTAACTTCTGATTGACTCCAGCAAGGCTGGCTGCTGTGCTTCCTGTGTAACTGTGGCTGTCTGTACTTTGCAGCAACAGTAGCCAGGAGATCTGACTCGAGCAGGGGTGGAATTAGGACTGGGCTGACAGAGTAGGGCCCCAGGGGGGCTGGTGAAAGCTTCTATAGCTATAGATAGTTAATGCTGACTGAACTCTTGCCACCAGACCCTGTACTAAGTGCTTTATGCTTAGAACAACAATCCTACCAACAGGCAGTATTATTATTCCCATTTTACAGATGGAAAAACCTGGGACAGGCAGATTCAGTTAGGAAGTCTCTTGAAGTCCCTGGCTTGTAAGGGATAGAACTGGGATCTGAGCCCAGCTTTAGCCCTGACCACTGTGCTCTGTGGCCTCTCTGAACCCTGCAAATCTAAGGGTGCCTTGAATATGACATATGTGATGAATTGGGATGCAAATTGGGAAGAGGAAATTGGTTCTCTGATTCAGAGAAGCCCTGCTAAGAAATGGACCCAGAGTAGGAACTCCAACTGGGTGTCTGGAGCTGGCCTCGTTTAAATCTTCTATGTGCACGGTGGCGCAGGTACACACACACACACACGCACACACACACACCCCTGTTTGTGGGTCTTAAGCATTTCATGGGGCTTAGACAGGCAAGTGAGAAATAGTGTGAGGACAGAAGGACACAGCAGCATCCCTGAATTAAGGAATTTGGAAGACAAGGGAAGAAATGGATGTCCAAATACGTTGTGTTTGCTGGAAGGCTCTCACAGATTCATCTGATTTCCATTTACTCTTAAACATTTTTTCAGGCTTGCCTATCTGGGCGGAAGATAAAGTCCTTCCTAATGTGTCCATGTCCCCTAGGGATGCTCACCCCACTTTAGGCGAGGACAGCCTTCAGTCACAGAGACGGTGCTGGCAGACAGACTCCAGCTTGTGCCCTGGTCTACACCCTCCTGCCTTTCCTCCTGGGAGTACAGGGCTGTGTGAATCAGCTGTGAGGAGAGTTTAGCAATTAAGGAACCTGACACCTAGGTGATCGCTCTCTCCCCAGGGATTTCCAAACCTTTTTGAGCCATGAATTTCTGTGTTCAAACAAAATCCTACCCAGACACCCAGTGTGTGAGGCAGCCAGAAGCAGAGCTGCTCTGACGGAAGCTGGGATCCTGGAACCCTGCCCCTTCTCCCCTGATGAAACCCTGGGGTAGAGAAAAGCGATTTGAAAGCCCCAGTGCGCAGCTCTCAGCTTCCCTTTATAATCTGAAGACCAGCTTGTCCCTCTGCAGTCCTCCATCCTTCTCATCCTCTGGGTGCCTGTGATCCATTGGTTACAAACAGGCACAGCTAGAACGCAGGGATCAAAAGGCAGTTTTAAAGGGCCAGACAACACTCATTCTGCTCCAATCTTCCCTAAAAAATGAGCGAGGTGATGGTAAAAAGTTATCAAAAGGTTGAATAGTTTAGAGGTTGGGAACATGGATTGTGGAGTCAGTTGCCTGGGTTCAAAGCCCTGCTTTTCTACTTACTAGCTGTGTGACCCTGGGTAAGTTTCTTAACCTCTCTATGCCTTAATTTTCTCATTTGTAAAATGAGGATTAAATAATAGCAAACTACCTCCTTGGGTGGTTGTGAGGCTTACCTGAATTGATAGAGATGATGCATCTATTAACAGTTCCTGGCACATGGGAAGTGCTCAATAAGTCTCAGCCATTTTTATTTCAATAATCTTTTCTCTCTTCCCACGAGTGAATTCCAGTGTATCCTGAGGTGTAAATGACAGACCTCCTAACAAGTAGGCTTTTTTTTGAGGGGAGGAAGAGCAGAACGGTAAAGGAAGGAAGAGAAAGGGTGTCACGGAGGGCAGAGAAACCACAGAAATGGAATCCCAGACTGTGAAAGACATGACCCCCTCCCAACATCCCATACCACATGGTCTCGAGCAACTGAAGAAATGGGGCTGTACCTTATACATACTGAAGGGAACAAAAAGACTCATTGGAATTTTATATAACAAGTTTCGTTTTATGAACCAGCACTATTTCACCCAACCATTTTATAGTAAGTCGTTTTCTTTCTCTTGCTTTTGGAGTTGGACTCCCCTTTATTATGGGAGATGCTGAAATATTTCAAGATATTTCAAGCCCTGGAACCCTGCTCCAAGTGCTGAGCCAGAAGAGCATCACTTATTGTGGCCAGAAGACTTCCTGAGGGGTTGAAGGAGGCTTCAGGGCAGGAATGCCAGGTTACTCTGGAAATCACTGGCCTGCTAAATATAGCGGGTGATTATACCTTTATTCTGTTGATTTTTTTCTAATCACAGTTTACTGGAGGCCTTAACCTTTAGAATTCTTAACAGCAGGAGGGCTGGAAAAACTGTTCTGGTATCTTCTTACAATGAACATCTCTGAAGAATAATTAAGGCATGGTACTGTTACCTCTATTTCACAGAACCAAGTCTAGAGTATAACTGCTTGGTGTCCAAAGCCAGGGGGTCAGGAAATAAACAGACTTCAGCTGAGCTGAAGCAAGGACACAGGTACCCCGGGAATGTGGAATCCAAGCCGGGCAGCACCACAGATACAAGGGAGCTGAGTTAGAGGATGCCACTCATTAATTCTCCAATTTTTTAAAAGCTGAAAGCAGTAAGAGTTAAGTCCAACATAAATGTAACAGGATGTGATGTTAGAATCTAAAGAAACATTAGACATATATAATCATAGGACATATATAATAATACATTGGGCAATTATAAGATATAAATAAAGGCCATGATAGGAATAATTATGCTTGAGGGAGTGATAAATAATCTGCAAGGAAAGTATGATGGTCTAAAGATGTATTTCCTCTCTTGTTCCTCACAATTTTGACTTTGACAGGACTTTGATTCCAGAGTCTGGTGGTCAAATATTTTAGTTTGGTGAGACCATGGGGGAGTGAGAAGGGGCAGTGGCAACTAGACACAGCTTTATTGCCAACGACTCTGGTGGTTATCTTGGCCCTGGGTTTGCAGGAGAGGCCTAGAGTAAAGTTCATCCAGAGTCAGTGATGAACCTGGAGACAAACAAAAGAATAGGACAGATGCTGAATCTCTAGAGAAAGCAGAAAGGATATAAGAAGAGAATACCCCTCCACCCCAAAATTCTGGGGTCACTGGGGAAGAGCAGGATAATTTGGAAGGAACTCACAGCTGCTCTGAGGCCCCCACTGAAAACTCCTAGTTTGTAATTTTTATTTATTTAATTTATTTTTTAACACTGGAAGCTATTTACTGTAATCTTTAGGTATATATACATTTTTTTTTTTTTCTGGTTAGACAAGTAATTCATATTAAAGAAAATTTGGAAAATCAAGAAGGTTCATTTAAAATTCATATAAAATGCTACTTCCCAAGAATAATATCTTTTTTATTATATAAGTTTCAGGTGTACAACATTATAATTAGACATCTGTGTATACTGCAAAGTGGTCACCATTACAAGTCTAGTTACCATCCACTGCCGTACAGTTGACCCCTGTCATCCATTTTGCCCATCCCCCAACCCCTTCCCCTCTGGTAACCACTCACCTGATCTCTGTATCTATGAGCTTGTTTCTGTTTTATTTTGTTTGTTTTGTTTATTTAGATTCCACATATAAATGAAATCACAGTATTTATCTTTCTCTGTCTGCCTTATTTCAGTTAGCCTGATACCTTCAAGTTCCATCCCTGTTATCACAAATGACAGGGTTTCATTCTTTTTTATGGCTGAGTAGTATTCCTTTGTGTGTATATACCACCTATATTTATCCATTCATCCATCAGTGATGCTTAGATTGTTTCCATAAGTTGGCTATTTATTGTAAATAATGCTGCAGTGAATATAGGGGTGCATATATCTTTATGAATTAGTGTTTTCTTGTTCTTCCAGAGTGGAATAGCTGGGTCATATGGTAGATCTATTTTTAATATTTTGAGGAATCTCGATTCTGTTTGCCATAGTGGCTGCACCAATTTATAGTCCCACCAATAGTATACTAGGGTTCCCTTTTCTCCAAATCTTCTCCAACGTTTGTTATTTCTTGTCTTTTCCATAATAGCCATTCTAATAGGTATGAGGTGATATCTCACTGTGGTTTTGATTTGCATTTCCCTAATAATTAGTGATGTTGAAGCTTTTTTCATGTGCCTGTTAGCCACATGTGTGTCTTCTTTGGAAAAACATATGTTCAGATCCTCTGCCCATTTTTAAATTGGGTAGTTTTTTGTTGTTGTTGTTGTTGAATTGTATGAGTTCTTGTATATATTTTGGATCTTAACCTCTTATTGGATATATGATTTGCAAGTATCTCCTTTCATGCAGTAAGTGGCCTTTTTGTTGTGATGATGGTTTCCTTCACTGTGCAGAAGCTTTTTGGGATGCAGTTCCCTTTGTTTACTTCTGCTCTTGTTTCCCTTGCTTTTGGAGTCAGATCCACAAAAACATCACTAAGACCATTGCCAGTGAGGTTACTGCTTATGTTTTCTCCTAGAAATTGTATGGCTTTAGGTCTTATGTTCAAGTCTCTAATCCATTTTGAGTTGATTTTTGTGTATGGTGTAAAATAGTGATAATTTTTATTTTTTAATTTACCAAATATTTGTTGAGATTCTGGGCTCTATTTTGCATATTGAAGGATGCAGAGTGGGGAAACAAAAATAAATAGACGTATTTCCTGATCTCAGTTTAAATGTAATGAGCAATTTAGAGATGTGTACACAAATAACATAAAGCAGCAATGGGGGAACAGGGCTTATTCTAAAATTCCTCAGTCTTATGTTTCCAGATTGGAGCACTGGGCTGGGTCCCCTGTCTAAATCCCACTGTGGCTACATGGTGCATGTTGGCATGTTTGCCCAGGTCTCAGAGCAGAGAACAGGTTGAAAGAGGGGGTCCTGTTAAAGCCTCATCTCTTTTTGTCCATGTGGGAAATCCCACCTGGCTCTGGGGCACTTTAACCTTTGTCAAAATTTGCTGTGTTTTTGGCCATTGTGCCTGGAAAACTGAACTTGTCAGCATCTTTCTTCTGATCCCTCTGGGGCAGGGGTCCCCAACCCCCAGGCCACGGACCGGTACCGGTCCGTGGCCTGTTAGGAACTGGGCCGCGCAGCAGGAGGTGAGTGACGGGCGAGCAAGCGAAACTTCATCTATATTTACAGCCGCTCCCCATCACTCACATTACCACCTGAGCTCCGCCTCCTGTCGGCATTATGATGAGTTGTATAATTATTTCATTCTATATTACAATGTAATAATAATAGAAATAAAGTGCACAGTAAATGTAATGTGCTTGAATCATCCTGAAACCATCTCCCCCCGCCCCCATCTGTGGAACAATTGTCTTCCACGAGACCAGTCCCTGGTGCCAGAAAGGTTGGGGATTGCTGCTCTGGGGGAAGAAAAGTGCAGAAGGGCAGTGAGCAGCCTGGCTACCCATTTAGTCCCTCTCAGCATTTGGTCCTGAGCAGAGGCAGCCGGCTTCGGTAATTAGACTCAGAATCCTGATGGAGGTACTTTGTTCAAAGTTCAGTCACCGTCTGAGATGGCGAACTCTGCATGCCCACTTCCCTTGTTAATAGCTTTGCTGACCTTCTCCGAAGAAAAAGTCATTAGAATGTTGAGTTATGATCTGTTTCTTGCGAAATCGCACCAGTCCCCCATTTATAGCCCTGTATTTCAACCAATTCTAATTACCTCTTAGAATATACTTCTCCCAGCCCTTGGAGAATATTTCAAATCCTGATCCAAGCAATCAAGCATACTTCTTGGTTAGCAAGCTGATTATGTCCCGATGCACACAAGTCTCAGTGAGAAACCCCCTCCCCTTTCCCAACAGCCACATAATCCTTATCTCAAGGGCTCCAAAGAGCTGGTCTTTTGGTTTCTTAACCTTGGAAGATGACCTTTCTTCGAGGTCATGGAGGAGGCTGGGTGTCAGGAAGCTAATGAGGACAAGCAAAAAAATTCTTGTCTTTTCCAATCATTTATTGCATCTCCCCAGGGAGGTTCTTTCCTTCCCTCTCATTACTGACATCATTTGAAGTCACTGGCCATCTTCTTCTTCGACCTATGGGGAGTATGCTGGTTCAGTTCAGAGTCCACTGGGGGGTCCCGGGTAATGGAGTTCTTGCCTCACTTTTGCTTTATTACTGCAAAAAGCCCACAAGGTGTAAAAAAAAAAAAAAAGTCTTTGTTGGCTTATGAAGTCAAGAGCTCCTTGGTACATCTTGAACTTGGCTGTGTCCAGTGGATTTTTTCCCTCTTCTACCTCGTGTTATATATTAGCCTCTATCAGTTCAGGCAGTTCAAGCGACTCAAAGATTTTTGGAGGTCTCTGTTCCTTTTACACTTTGAATGGGACTAAACTCACCAGCATTGCTGAGAGGAAACGTTTTTATAGACTTTCTAAATCTCTCCACTGCCGAGAAGAATTAAAAAAAAAAAAAAGTAGAAATATTTCTCTCGTCTTTTATTTCTAATCACTTTTTCCTTCTAACGGGACTGAAGCACCATGAGAAATGGCGCTCTTTTACGGCAAAGACTCATTTGCCCATAACGAACACTGAGTACAAAAGCAAATTTTAAAAACCCAACCCTATGCTTAGAGAGACCATTAGGAACGATTTGACATTTATTGAACAACAGCTGGCGATTAAAAGCATAAAAGCTAGATTGCCTTGCTGGAAACAAAGGGTAGTTCTACTGAGGAAGTCTAACGTTTCAATTAAAATACCTCGCAATGCCAATTAAATCATATGAAGATAAGACTGAAAATGGTTTCTATCTGCACTATAATCAATAGTGCAGTTAAAATCCTCATCAAGAAGCACCCAAGTTTTTAGTTTGACAGTTTGCTAAAAGATTAGCCAAAGCTTCAGGAAACCACTTCCTTCAGTGTAGGGTTCAAAAGATAAACATTTAACCAGGAGTGTTTCATACGTATTAAACAGATTTATTCCAGTGATGAGAAGGCAGCCTCACTGCCTTTGCTTTGTTTCAAATCTCACCCATCTTTCAGTGGATGAAGCATTAGTGAGGGGTGGAAAAATAATCCCATTATTTCCATAGCAAGGATGTTGCTTTAATGATGTTCGTATTCTTTTGGGAAATAGCGAGTTGGAGTAGAGAGGGAAGTGGTTTAGTGGTGAGACAGACCTGTGTTTGAATCACAGCTCAGTCACTTTGGGCAAGCGTCTTAAATGTTGACAATTTGTTTTCTCATTTGTAAAATTGTCATCACAGTATCACCTTTCCTGGAGTGCCTGGTGCATTCTTGGGTCTCGGTGAATGAGGGCCCCTATCTTTATTCCTCTTTTGGAAGAACCTCAGGATATAGAATCTATTCTAGCAGATCTTACCAAAACTCAGTTCAGTGGGATACTTGTTATGTTATGTATCCCGTGCCAAGAGGTTACTCTGTATTACGGGTTGAATTGTGTCCCCCTAAAATTCATATGTTGGAGTCCTAACCCCTAGTACCTCAGAATGTGAGTTTATTTGGAAACAAGACTGTTGCAGATGTAATTAGTCAAGTTAAGATGAGGTCATACTGTAGTAGGGGGAGCCCTAATCTAATATGACTATTTCCCCTTTTTATAAGTGTTCTTATAAAAAGGGGAAATGTAGAGACAGACATCCACACTGGGGGACAGGCCATGTGAACATGAAGGCAGAGATAGGGGTGATTCTACAAGCCAAGGAATGTCAGAGATTGTCAGCAACGTACCAGAAGCCAGGGGAAAGGCGTGGAAGAGATCCTCCCTCACAGATGTCAGAAGGAACCAACTCTGCTGACGGCCTTGATCTTGGACTTCTAGCTTCCAAAACTTCAAGGCAATAAATTTCTGTTGTTTAAGCCACCCTGTTTGTGATACTTTGCTACAGCAGCTCTAAAAAACTAACACACTATGTCAAATACAATTGGTAAACATTGGTACAGCATCCGGCTTTTGAAGGTTCATAAAACAGTTTACCAGAGCCAAGTCTGAGAAATCCTGCCTTAAGAATTATCTCTACCTTTATTTAATCCAGTGTTTCCCAAACATCTGGCCATGGAAGACTTTCTTGCCTGCATAAATACCTATTTATACACTTTGGAACTCTGTTGGGAAACAATGCTCTGGAATGCTTGGCTTTAACCCCACCTCCTAGCTTACATCACTCCCATGTCTTCACCTCAGCCCCAGGGCTTTCACTCCATGTCTCGCTTCTCACCAACCACAACCAGTCACCTAGCCGTGTGCTCGGCACCGTCCAGAATGACGTCAGCCCCTTAGTCATCACTGCATCCCTAGGCAACCTTCGCTGTTGCTCCCACCCTCTTTTCTCCACTTCTGCTCTGCAGGTGTCAGGTGTTGCTTGAGAACGTAATGAAAATGAGTTAAATGATGAATTTGGGTTTGGGGCAGTGAAATGTAGAATGTCTCAAGCTGAGTCTCCACCTCTGCTCAGTCATCCTTATTTTCTTGTCTTGCTTCTCCATTGCTTGCATGCCTTCCTTCATGCCTGCACTCATTTACCTTCTAGTGTATGACCCACTGTAAGCCAAGTCCTATACTAGTCACAGGGTAGGTAGGGGAGCAAGGGCAGGCCCCGATGAACCCCTACCCTCACCTGCTGTTGGTCTAGCAGAAGAGATAAGCTAATACTCTCTCATAGAGAAAAAACATTCACAGAAATAGTTTCATGTTGAACAGAAAATGGAATAGAGTGAACATGAGTTTGCCAGCCAAATGTGGGAGAGTATATTTCAGGCAGAAGGAATAGCAGATGTATTCAGGAAATTTCAAGTTCTGGTCAGGTATTAGGTTACTAGATGGGGGAAAATAGAATGTGAAGTTAGGAAGGAGACAGGGATAAAAATATTACATGCTAAGGCATTTGCCATTTATCTCGTGGGGAAGGGGGAGCCATTGATGACTGTAAATGGATCAGATTTTCATTAAGAAAGGTCACTGTGAGATTATAAGTGACTTTAATTTTCTTCTTTGTCTTTTTTTTGGTGTTTTCAAAATTCTCTGCCTGTTTTGGTTATTGGAAATATTATATGTATTGCATGCATATATTTTTACTAAAATTATTAAAAAATTCAGACATATACAGAGAACATCCTGGGTTTTCTTACCACTCTCCAAATCAACTTATATTCCCTCCCAATAAGTTTGGTTTATTTTTTTGGTCCCTCATTTATCTTTCTATGAATTTGTGTGTATGTATACACGCACACACATATACATATGTACATCCATATATGTATACACACACATGCACACACTTTCATATATATGCATGTGACTCAAATTTGTTAGTTAAAAAACATGAATACAATCATGCTTTGCCTCTGTTTGGTGACATATTTTTTCACATTTGCAATGTCCTGGAACTCTTTCCACATACAGGTTTATCTCATTCTTTTTAATGGTTTCATAGTATTCCATACAATAGATGTAATTTATTTTAACCTCTCCCTCATTGTAGGAAATTGCTATTATTAGCAGTACTTCAAGCGTATTTTGTACATGAATTTTAGTGCACATGTGCAAGTATTTCTTTAAGACTCCTAGAAGTAGAATTGTTGGATCAAAAGTATAGCATTTAAAATTTTGAAAAATATTGTCAAAAATAACTTCAAAATGGCCTCAGTGATTCACTCTTCTACTATGTATTTTAGTGACTGAAATTATCAATATTTTAAATTTCTTCCAATTTTGGGGGCCAAAAATTTTATTAAAAAATAGCCATCTTCCTTACTACTAATGAGGCTGAGGATCTTTTCATACATATATTGCCCATTTTTATTCATTATAAATTGCTAATTTTTATCTTTTGCCCATTTTAAAAATTGAAACTCTTTATCTTATTAATTTGTGGAAGCTTTTTATATAATTTGGATATTAATCTTCTGTAATTTTAATATGTAATATTTAAAACTTTTCCAATCTGGCACTAAAAAGGTAAACTTCGCTTATTTTGACTTTTATTTTAAGGAAATTTAAAATTTCTATAAAATGAGATCTGATAATTATTTTTCTATGACTTCTAGGTATTGTATCTTGCTTAGGAAATTTTTTTTATTTTTTCAAAATTTTTATTGGAGTATAGTTGATTTACAATGTTGTGTTAGTTTCTGCTGTACAGCAAAGTGAATCAGTTATACACATGTATATATGCACCTTTTTTTAGATTCTTTTCCCATATAGGTCATTATGGAGTGCCGAGTAGAGTTCCCTGTGCTATACAGCAGGTCCTTATTAGTTATCTATTTTATATATAGTAATGTGTATATGTCAATCCCAATCTCTTAATTTATCCCTTCCCCCCTTCCCCCCTGGTAACCATAAGTTTGTTTTTTACATCTGTTACTCTATTTCTGTTTTATAAATAAGTTCATTTGTACCACTTTTTTTAGATTCCACATGTAAGTGATATCATATGATATTCGTCTTTCCCTGTCTGACTTACTTCACTCAGTATGACAATCTCTAGGTCAATCCATGTTGCTGTAAATGGCATTATTTCATTCTTTTTTATGGCTGAGTAATATTTCATTGTATATATGTACCACATCTTCTTTACACATTCTTCTGTTGATGGACATTTAAATTGTGTTTTTCTTTTGATGCTTCTATAGTTTTAGGCTATAATAGAGTTTATTTTTGCACACCATGTGATATTGAGATCTAAGCTATTCATTTTATTCAAAAATGGTAATGTCCCAATACTGTTTATTGAATAATAGTTACTATTATAATCAGAAATAAAGTATTTTAAGTATGTATTAATTTGGTGCCATTGAACAAGAAGGACTGGAAAGGATGGAGAAGAACAATTAGGAGATTAAAAAAAATACAACCTTAGTAGTTAAAATATAACTCAGAGCCCCTAAGGTTTGTTACTACAAAGAAAATTTTTAGGTAAGGACGTCTGGTAGCTTAAACTAAGGAATTGTCTTAGTCACCGTAATAGGGTGACTGAGAGAAGAGGGTATGAAATTGAGAGATCTTTAAGAATAGAACAGACAGGGATTTGTAACTGACTGACTGAGGGAGAGGGAGGGATCCCATGTGGTTCCCAGGTTTCCAGCCCTGGTGACATTAAGCACCAAGGTATTTCCTCCTGGACATGGGAATAGGTTGAACACAATAAAATATGCTTCCCAATCTAAATTAATACAAATGCTGGGTAAAACATTAAAAAATAAAAATTAATAGAGGCACACCTAAAAGCAAAAAGGAGGTTCTCTAATGCTTAAAACAAAAAGGGAACCCAAAGTGGTGAGTAGGAAGCAAAGCCACCTTGCTCAGGGAGGCCTGGAACCAACAGAGACTTCAGTGGCTGTGTTTTAAACACCATCTTGGGGATGGAGTAAAGTCCACAGGCTCTGGGTTGGGGTGAGGGTCCCAGAAATCGAATGCCCCATATGAGGCTTTGGGCTAGAAATGTGTTTCCCATCCTTGTATAGTGGAAAAAAAAAACCCCAAAAACAAAAAAACACTGCTCACTACACGGGGGCTGCAGCCAGAAACAAGCTTGCTGCCTCAGGCTAGGAGTGGAAACCATTGTACCAGGTCACAACTCCAGGACAGCATCAAGTGCAGATAAATAGGGTCCAAGTTTATAGGACCTGTGTGGAACAAGAACTCTGAGACCATAAACTAACTTAAAAAGTGGTTTAGGGCTGGTCAATCCCATGGGGCCTGAGCAGAGAAACTGTAAAATAGGACAACTGGGTGGCTAAGATATAGAAAAAAGTAGAGATAGATAGATAGATAAAGGGATAGATAGATAAATTCCACACCTAGACTTTTAATAGTGCAAGTGCAGAATATCAAGTATAATGAGAAATCCTGAGATCCAATGGAGGAGGAAAATGACAAGGCTAACTATAATTGCACAGTAATAAGATTGGCAGCATACTTCTCTTCAGCAGCAATAGTTGTCATAAGGTAGTGGAATATACTTCCAAAGTCCTAAGGGCAAATAATTGGGAATTTAGAAATCTATAATGAGCCAATCTATTATTTAAGACTGAAGATTTTTTGTACTTCTTGAATTTGTATCAGGTGCTTGTTTAACCTGTTCAAAAAATTAAATAGAAGAGTGAAAGTAAGATAAAGACATTTTAGGCTGACTAGGAGTTAGGTTTACCGTTCACAGTAACCCAAATAGATTACACTCACTAAAAATATTACTAAATTATATGCTTTAGTTTGAAGAAAAATGTATTCAGGGGAAGAAGTGGGATGCTAGTAGCAAAGGGAACAAACAAATTATGGTGATAAATCTAAATGAGAGTCGAGAATAATAATAATAATAATCAATGAGAATAATAATATTGTTCATAATATGTGCTTAAAACAAAATGAACCAAAACATCAAATGAACAAACAAAACTAATAGCACAATAGCAGGGGAGTTGGGTGGGGGAATTCTGAAGGGAGTTAAAGTATGCAAAAGTCCTAGTTCAATTAGGAAGGAAGGCAGATGTGTGTATTAACTTTAGCCTTTGATAGAAAAAATTAAACTATATATCTATATATCTATATCTATCTATGAAAAATTTAGGTATAATAACTAAAGGAACAAACATAGACTGTTTAACACTAAATGGGCAAAGGAAAATAAAGGAAATGAAGACAATGTGATTAATGGACAGAAACTAGGACAGGAAAGTAACCAAAGTAGAGTGAAAGCCCAGCAAACACCAGAGGAATTTATCAATAGATCATTGGAATAGCATAGAGACTGGAGAAAATAACTTAGCATGGAACTTGGCTTGTTACTGAAGGGACATCAAAGTCAATGGGGGAAAAGACATCCTGTAAAATACAAAGCATTGAGACAACTGAGTTTCTGCAAGGAAAGCAATAATTAGATGACTACTTTACATCATATACAAATGAATTCCAGACAAAAATGTGAAAAATAAAATTCTAAAACTACCAGGAAAAGCATGTTGAATGAAATGTAGAAAATATGGAAAGAATATGAACTTGGGATAAGAAAGGAATTCTTAAAAAAGATCAAATAGCACAATCTATTAAGGAAAAATAGATAAATTTGACTCCATAAGGCAAAATACCCTATAAACAAAGTTTAAAAAAAACCTAGGGACTAGGAGAGGTATTTTCTGTGTACATGATAGATTAGTATCCAGAATAGATTAAAAAATCCTTACAAATGAATAAGAAAAAGACAAATAGAAAATAGAAAAAAATCCCCCCAAAGAAACCAGATATCATCTCTCCCTCTGTTTATGGACTGAATGTTTTTGTCCCTCTCCAAATTCTGATGTTGAAACTCTACCACTCATTGTGATGGTACTAGGAGGTGGGGACTTTGGGAGGTAATTAGGATTGGATAAGGTCATGAGGGTGGAGCCCTCATGAATGGGATTAGTGTCCTTATAAGAGGAGACACTGGAGAGCTTGCTTCTCCTCTCTTGTCTTCACCATGTGAAGATACAAAAAGAAGTTGGCGGGCTACAATATGAAAGAAGGCTCTCACCAGGACCTGACCATGATCTCAGACATCCTCCCTCCAGAACTGTGAGAAAATAAATGTCTGTTGTTTATAAGCCATCCAGTCTATGGTACTTTGTTTTAGCTGTCTGAACAGACACCCTCCTTGACACTTTATCTCATTTTGTTTGTATCTTTTTATGGATCTTAAATTATTTTGTCTTTGTTAGACTTATTTGTTAATATATCTACTTGTCTTTATTCTCTATTCTCATCCTTCCAAATGGTAAAATTTTTGAAGGCTGGCACTATTTATATCTGACTGCCCTATAACTCATAGCATACTCTCTTGGATATAATGGGTATTCAATAAATAATTTGTTAAATTCAATTCAATAAAGGTAAAAATCATGTAGTCTTCATAAGAAAAATGTGCTGGCCATGAGAATTCACTGGGAGTGAATCTCCTGGAAGTTTCATGTATCAATTTAAGGGGCTTTGTAACCTACAAATAAAAAGGATATTTTTTACCCCACCTCATTTTTAAGCTTTTCCTTTGGACCAGGGGAAAAAACTCATCGACTTTATTTATTTATTTTAGGAAAATTGTGCTTAAAGGAGGAAATGAGAATTATGATAACAAACATCCTGAAAATGCATTGGAATTTCCTCAGTATTGGATTTGCTTTTCTTCAGACCAATAATGCTCTCTTGGCATTTTGATTACTAAAGACATCAGGTCTCTCAGTTTCCTGGAAAGGGAGTTTTTGTTTAATTAGGTCTCACTGTATGAACTACAATTTGATTTACACTGGTGGCAGAAAGGGCCAGGAAAAGAGTAATTCTGCTGCAGTCTTCCTGCCTGTTTCTTCCTCACATCTCTTCCTACATCTCTTTCTAAACCACCTCTCTTTTCTGCCTGCATCCTTCCTTCTTAGTGCTTTTCACCCTTCTCCTGCTGTTCAATTATAACTTAGTTCCATTTGTTAAAAATCTCTCTCTTAAGGCTATACCTGTTTCAGCTTTTCCTTATCTGCACACAATTTATCTTTCTCAAGGATGAGGAAGGAGAACATTTAGTATTGTACAGACACATATTCTCCAAACCACCCTAGAAAGAACTACCACCATTATATGAGTGTACTCTGGTGGTTAAAGACAAGGGGAAAATTTAGCAACCCAGGATGCCTGGGCATCACTGGGCAGAAATAATTGCTAATTAGTATCCTACTAGCTTGGGAGCATTAACTGGCTTTGGGGACCTGCTTTCTAGACCCTAAATGTATTTTGTTTATTTTAGCTTGCTTTATAGGATGAGAGAAGAATGACAATTATAAAAGTAGTTTCATTTCAGTAATTCAACCTAATGAAGACTTGTCATTTGAATGATTATTCAGTAGTTGGTACTTGTTTTTCTGCCAAGTTTTCAGAAAAACAAACTCAGGTATTCTTCAAGCCTGAGAAAACACATCCTTTCCTTTAAAATAATTTAGAGAATTTTATTTTATTCATGGATACGGGAATGTTCCCCAAAGAATTGTCATCTTATATGACTATATAAGTAGAGAGAAAAAGAAAGAGGGTATCTTTTGAAACATATCATTTTCATTTCAGAACACATCAAGCAATCATACAAAATAAAGTGCTTCAAATTGATATCTTAAATTTTCTCCTAGAAAAATTTGTTAGCTATTTTATGATTTATGGAGACCAAAGGCATATGTGAGAACAAGTTTTGTGATTAATTAAATGAAATTACTTGAGCATAATACTCATAATGATATTATCTTTGAATTAAAATACACTTGAATAAGATTGATGACATTTTCAATCAGTAGATTAATTAAACTTTTGTTAATTACACATAAGTCAATATGTTTGGATTACATATCAATCAATATACTGAAAGCAACATCCACTCTCTTTGCTCTGGAAAACTGCTTTGCTGATATTTTTCTAGTGGCTTTATTTTAGAAGTTAGAATTCTTTCATTTTCTTTATATCAGAGGTCTCAATATTTAGCAGATTGAGATGAAAATAATTATTGCAACAATTTTTTTTGCTTATTTTTTTTTTATCATTGTGAAAGTCTTTTTTGGGTTCTGATGATTGCTTTAATGATTATTCTTGTAACTGAATTTCGACTCTGCCCTGCTCAGATGTTTCTGTCGGAACAATGCCATGATGGAACTAGAGATGGGGAAGTCTGCAGCTGTCGGCTCCGCCCGGCGCCTGTCTGATTTGAACTCTTGTCTGCTGTTCTGCTTCCCACTTGCAAGCAGGGTGCTGACTACAGTGAAATTTTCTATTGTGTTTAACATCCTGAAGGACCGTTAGCTATTTAGGTACCTTACTCTTCCTTTGCCAATTTACTTCCCTCCTCCTCTCCTCCCAAGTCTCATTTCTAGAGGTTTAATTCCTGATGAATTAATATCTGTCTTTGTAGGTAGAGGCTGGGGGGAAAAGTGACTAGTTTTTTTGGCACAAAGCCATAGAAAGGTGAATTTTCTTACAGTCTTGGGTGCACTTGTGAGCCAGTGATAAGCCCACATAGTGGTAACTTTTTTTTCAGTGCCTCTATGCATTGCAATAAAAACAAATGGTGTGACTACTATATATAAAATAGATAGACAACAATCCTACTGTATAGCACAGGGAACTATAGTCAGTATTTTGTAAAAACCTTTAAGGGAAAAGAATCTGAAAAAGAATATATATATATGTATAACTGGATCACTGTGCTGTACACCTGAAACAAACAGGACATTGTAAATCAACTATACTTCAATAAAAAAAAAAAAAAGGAAAAAACCAAACAGTGTGGTTGAACAATCAACTCAGAACCTCTCCTATCCTCCTCTTCCAGTTTCTGAACACTGACTTTCTCTATTTTTATTCACTAGGCCAAATTCTTTTCTCAATCTGGCAGGAGTTTACATGCTACAAATAGCTACCCTTGAATGAGTGGGAGTTTTCTAGGCTCTCAGTGAATCCAGTTTGGGGTTGTCATTTAGCTCCTGTCAAAGCCTGGCTAAGACAATTGATATTTGAGAAATAGAGTTTATAGATGTGCAGTCTCTTCCGTGAGCTAAGCTATATGTATCCTTGATCACCAGAAAGCTCTAAATGTGGTCTCGTTAGCTTAGCCTTTCCCAGTGGAAACTTTCATGAATCATGTTTTGGTGCCAGGTCTTTATATATGTATTTTTAAAGCATTAATATTGGAAACCCTGAAGTGAAGAATATTTCTGTAGCTTCTGTAAAAACTGCTTAAAGATACTGCCTATTATGTTGTTCAATGTTCCTTGACAAGAACTCATGCGATGGATTCCTTTTAAAATTTATCATCAGAAAAAAGTTTGCCTCTGTTGAAGAAGTGTTTTGCTATTTTCAGACAACAAACACCATATCCTTTATTGTTTCTCTTTATGCATTGGCTGTCAGGAGGCTCAGAATGAAAGTACATGCTGTATTTGAAGAAGAGAGAGTAAGAAATCACAGGCAGGTTCCAGAAGGAGCATAAGAGTGAATCTGTCTTTGTCTTTCCTGTGTCTGTTCATTTACTGATGCAATGGACATTTATGAAAGGACCATTGTGTTCTAGGCACCATGTCAAGTGTTGGGGAGAAGAACACGGTCCCTACCCTGGAAGGGATTAAGGTCTAGGAGGGGGACAAGATAAGTGAGTAGACAAATGAAAGGAGTGCTAGAATAGAGGGATGCATGAGGTGCTGCAGAAGGGGAAATAAGGAAGCACTCAGTTCCGTCTGGAGACAGGAAGTTCTCTTCAGTAAATTATGAAGAATAAGTCCCCGGGGTAGATAGGGTCAAGGTGGAGGGCAGAGCACAAAGGCAGAGAAGGAAAAGTAACCAAGCAGCCACAGTAGTGTGTGAGGGGAGGGTTATGAAATGAAGCTGGAGAGATGGGCAAAACCTGAGCAGCAATGACTTCAGTGCCTTGCCTAGAAGTTTGTGGTTTATCCTCCAGGGCATAGAGATTCATATTTTAAGCAACATGATCAGGTCTGAATTTTAGAAAACCTTCTGGAAACCTAGATAATTTGGGAAGGGTGTCAAATGAGAAGCAGAGGGTCCAGGCGGGAGGTTGTTGGAAAAGTACAGGATATACAGGAAGGACCGCACTGAGGCTGTGGCCAGGGGGCAGAAGAGAGATGAAGTAGACAGGGAAGAGGGATTAGAATCAACCGGACTTGGTGTCCACAAGGAAAGGAAGCAGCAAGGATTGCAACCCAGGTTTCTGGCTTAGGAGACTGTGGATCATTATAAGAGGAGAGAGTATGGAATGAGGAGCAGGTGCACCCGTGTGGGTTGGGAGATGATGTTTGAGATTTTGGTGACGTGGGGCTGAGTTGCCTGAGAGACGAATGATGGAAGATGCTTTGTAAGCAGCTAGATTTAAGGGTCTGGACCTGAGGAGAGAAGTCTGAACTGAAGATGTAAGTCTGGGAGTTGTTTCTACATTGGAGAGAGATTGAAGTCCTCAGTTCCATAAGATCCTTTGAGAAGAGTGGGATGTGAGTGTATGGGGAAGGGCAGACATACAGGTGTCATAAAGCGAGCCTCGAGAGGCGTGGGCAGACAGGAAGGGAGGGACCTCAGAAACAGCAGTGTTGGCCTATACTTCCCCTGCCTTTGTGGTCAGTCTATGAGGTTAACCCACGGGCATCTCGAGTTCAGTAAGTCAAAAGCTGAGCTCATCCTTCTCCTCCCGACACTACCTCCTTCGCTATTCTCCCTTTGAAGCAGAAATCTACCCATTTCCCAAGCCAGATTTGTGGAGTCACCATTGAGTCCTAAAGTCTCCAAGCCTTAGAACATTCAGTTTCTTATTAAGCCCTTCCCATGTCTCCATCCCCCAGTCACTGCCTTAGTTCAAGCCTCTGTCACTTCTGGCATGGGTTATGGGAGCAGTCCCTAGTGGATCCTTGTCTCCAGTCTTGATCTCAAATTCAATTTTCTCACAACACTTCCATGGTGAAGATCATACAATGGATTCCTCTTTCCTGCCTGACAAAGTCCAAAGCCTTAGCTTGGGATTCAAGATCTATTTAAACAGTGTGATGTGAGACAACCGTTTTGATGTCATTTTTTTATTTTTTACATATGCAAAGTGCAAGGTACAAAGAAAGATGGCTCCATTGTCCAGCCTTGCTCCATTCCTCCCGATTAACATTTTCTTAGTCTAAGGATGGCAGTTGGAGGCTCCACCAATCCAAGGTCAGGAGCAGAAATGGTACCGTGTTTTGTGGAATTGTGAAATCTACCCCTACCCTTCCATCTTTGGCTCATTTCCTGATCCTGAACTGCAGTATTTTTTTCTCTTATCACCACACTTTTGTACATGTTATTTCTTTTGCTTGGAATGACTTCCCCTTCTTCATTTTGATAGGTTTATACTAGAAATTACAGAGATGTAGTGAGTTCTGTACAATAAGGGATGTTTTGTTCACATTATAGTTAACCCACATGTTGTTTTCTTTCTCTACCCCCTTCCATCTGAGCCAGAATTTATAAAATCTTTCCCATAGCTACAATGGAGTTCAAAGAGACAGAAGGAGAGATCAGAACAAAGAAAAGTCACCTCTGGGTGACTCTTAGAGGCAGCTGCTATTTGTAGAGAGTGCACTTTGGAAGAAACCAAATCTCCTCAGAAATAAGCTTGATGACTTAAAGATAAATTTTGAACAATTGTTGACTGAGAAACTGAAAATTCTCTGTCATTTGAAGGAAAGCCCTGAAATAGAGAAGCATCCTTTTCAGAGCACAGAGGTTTCAGATGTAGACTTTTGTAAAGCAAAGAAGAGGATCAGCAAATAACGTAGCTCCAGGGCAAAGAAAAAAGAGAATTTGCACAGTATCTGTGGAGAGACGTTTCTCTTAGCAATATTTGGCTGAATGTTTCACTGGTTCTGAGGTGAAGAGGAATGGGTAGTTTACTGTGTGTTTTCATGCCTAAGTTAACCATTTAATAATCCATATACAATCAGTTCCAAAGTAAGTGTTGATTTAGTCCTTCTCAGTTGAGGAGAAAAAATTATAAGCCTAAAATCCTTGGTTAAAATTAAAAGCAACTCTAAGTCATAATGCTATTCGATAAGCTCAGGAAGAAAAGAATCCTATATGTCAAGTGCTTTGAATTTTGAAAGTGCTTCACTGATCAGATAAAGATATTTACGTTCTGTGGTCACAGCGACAGAGCCAGCAAAGAACACAGGAGGGGAAAGAACAGACAGGAGGGGAAGGGCTGTATTTAAATTTAAATTTACACAAGGTTTGTCTGTTATCAAGTTTATTGGAAAGGAGCTAGAGGCTTCTGGACCAATTCAGTAACTATAAATTTCTCCCTGAGATAGTCATTTAATGTTAACTACAAAATTGCTGCCTAATATTCATAGAATGGAATTTTCCACTGCTGCACATGCAAAATATTCTATTATTTACTTAATCCATATTTGTTTTGTAGGAAATGGAGTTTTTAAACTTCATTTGTAAAGGAAAGCAAGAGCCTTGTGTTAATCTATGTCAAAATTGTTCTTGCATTAGTTGGAAAACCCTTCTATCTCTGGGCCTATTTTTTTTCTTTGTAGGTTGCAAGTAAATACATGCCTTTAGCAGATTCAGATCCAAACACAACATGAGGATTGGTGCGTGCGACACCCTCACTTTAATTTATTGAGCATTTCCTGTGTGTCGGGCACCATACTGAGTACGGTACTCATCATCCTCTAATCTTCCTGTACAAGTCAACTTCCGCCAGTGAAGCAGAGCCACTGGGAGTGGCATGAGAAGAGGAACTTCTTCAGGACTGCACTGGAGCTGGTTTGCACCAGCTCCAGGGAGCACTGTGACCCTTCTTCCCAATTCCATGTCCAGTGACTTAATGTTGGTAGCCTGAAGAGTGGGAGTATTTACCCCACAGAAATTAACAAAAGCTACAAATCGGGCTCTAGCAGGTATATTACATAATTGTGGAAGGAGCTGGGGAAATGAAGGTCTGGAAGAAGGAGTTGGAGGATGAGAGGTGTCACTTACCAGAAGCACTCAGATATTGTAGAGGAATCTGGAAGCCAAGCACGTCCATATGTGGAAGGTGGATTGTGAAGGGGAAACTCTTGGTGGGGACCGTGGAAGCTGTTGCCTCTGTGTAGCTGCCTTTTTGAGTTTGCAGCCAAGGTGTAGGGGTGCCTGCTGTTGATGAGGACAGCCAGCATTTGGGGAGGAGGAGACAAACTAGACATGGAGCAGAGGGAAGTGAGGTACCAGCTGGGACCCACCAGGCACTGGTGGATCCCCATCACCATACCAGACTGCAAAGGAGGCCTTCTGCCCTTCCCCTCCTCTCTGCTTCACATCACCTCCCAAATTTTGGGCAAGTTCCTTTTTTGGCCAATCCTACCCTGGAATCATACAGGAAACAGGTGTCTGGGAAACACAGTTCCCAGCTTAACCAAGGTGACACGGCACAACTCAACAACTTCCCAACAGTGCAATGACACAGATATTATTATCCACATTTTTCAGAAAAGCAAACCAAGATCTAATGAGGTAATTTGCTTGATGTTGAACAAATCTATCACTAGGTCTGTTACGCTCCAAAGCCTGTAGTCTCAACTACTCTAGTGTACTGGAAATGTTTTTGTTTCGCCTTTTTTTGCTGTTTTAAAAATAATGACCCCAAATGAAAGAATCACATTCCAAAAGCACTATAGGTAAGTATTTGAGATGGATGAACCCACTTGACAATGACAGTTAACATTCTAGTGCACAGAATGGCCAGACCAGGTGAGCATTTGAAGAAGAGATATGGGAACATATGTATATGTATAGCTGATTCACTTTGTTATAAAGCGGAAACTAACACACCATTGTAAAGCAATTATACTCCAATAAAGATGTTAAAAAATAAATAAATAAATTATCTTTAAAAAAAATATGGAAAACCTATTGTAACCAGGCTTAGTTCAGTCTGGTAGGCTCACCTTGCCCTTAGCCTCTGGGGATACAAAGATGAATGATAAGAGAGGATTCCTGCCATTAAGGAGCACATGGTCTATTTCACAAAAATAGGCATAGCCATAAATTTGGTACCTGACCATTTTATGTCCTCTTCCAGATTTCTTCAGCCCCACCTGCCCTCCAGCCTTTCATGGCTGCTCGATGGACAGCCTGCCCAACACTGCCATAGTCTGAATGTTACCGCCACCAACTGGGCTCCAGCATGGGCTCCATTTTGTCCACTGAATCAGGGGCCTTGGGGCTTCTAGGCTCAGATCTGACTTGACCAAACTTATAGAGGTGCTGATTTCTCCAGCACTTCAGGGCTCAGAGGAAGTGTTGCATCGTTGGCTGTGGACTGGCTTCTCCAGCAGCTTCCCAAGGGACAGGATATCATAACTCAGAAGTAGATGGGGGAGTTGACACTGGTAGGGCCAAAGATAAATGATAATGACCAATGATAAGCAGGAGCTAGAGGACCCTGGCAGGTACATCCTCTCTCAGGTGCAGTGGGTCCACATAGCTGACCATAAGTGAGCGTCCTGTGATTGAACAACGGACTGTGTTTTCTAGGAAGATGCAGGCAGGTCAGCAGTATATCACTATGTTTATGCCTGCCATCTTCCCTTACTCATTCTCCTTACCCCTCACTGTTGCTTCCCTGGGATTGCATCTCTTATAAAGACTTGGCCTCTAATCTTCGCCTCAGACTCTGATCTCTAGGGAACCCAGGCAAAGATGATTACCTAAAAGTAAACACACACTAAATAAATTACAATAGTGGCCTGTTTAAAGTACTGTTGGGGAGGATTGCTAAAAATATATATAATTCTTTACTTCCATTTTGATGCTTGTCTTATGTTTCACTATTCAAAGTGCAAGTCTTTGATACCCTACTCATTAACTGATTTCTTAAACTAATTCCTACATGAGCACATGCCATGATGTAACAATATACCATGATCCACAGGAAATATGCTTGCATTTTAAATGGAATCTTATTAAGTCAAAAGGATGAGTAGAATGGGGATTCCATATTGCAGTGTGGGGAAGACGTGATGGAGGAGGGAGGCTCTCGAATCACATCCCGTCAGTGGTGATCTACTCCATCCCAACATGATAATCATATGAGTAAGACTTACCACAGCTGAGACATGACTTTATATTATAACATCTGTTACAATTACTTGAATTACCACTATTGGGAAGTAAACAACTACACATTTTCTTCAGTAGAGCTAGTGGGTGCTTTCTTTAGAAAAGATATACAATTTTTATTATATATGGCTATGGGAAAAAAAAAACTACTTCATCTAGAAGATCTGTAGTCAAATTGTACTAATCTCACTATAAAGGCATAGTGAGATTCTATTAAAATTAATAGAATATGGCAAAACTAACAGATACCTTGCATTAATGATTAAAATATTAGGAAAGCTTAAAAGCATATTTCTAAACTCAGGGTTCACATGCATGTGTTCATATTTTTAAATGAGATTGTTTGGAAACTGCAGAATGGGTTAATTAGCTTCCTTTATTAAAAGAGAAGAATTCTCCCAAATTGACTTAGGGGACCAAATCCCAAACTGCAAATAATTGAAAATAAAATTTAAAAATGAATAGGCTGATACAGCAGTCTCCTAGAACAGAATGCACCATCACTATCCAATTATAACTGGGTATACCAAGGGGAAGATTAAAACAGAAACTGTCAGTTATGACATTCTAACCGTAAGGATTTTTAGCAGAACCTTGTTGTAAAAATTAGGACAAAGGTAAAAGGGTATATTTACCCTAAAGCGTCTGAGAATCTTCACAATAATTAGAAAAAGGAATTTTTTTCTATCAAGATTTTACTTTTTCTTTTCTTGGTTAGAGACAGAATCATCTTGATGGAAAATTAGCAGTCACAGAGCAACATTCAGTTTCACTAAATTATGGCACAATTCTGGTGCTGTATGTTACGAGGAGGCTTTAATGCCATTGCTGCAGGACAACCAGAGATTTTTCCAGTTCTTGGTACTTGAATTGCAAAGGAGAATATTAATAAGATAAAATCCTAGGATGGAAAATCTTTCAACTCTGAAATTCTATGCCTGGAAGAATCATAAGATAGCATTTTCTCATAAAGTCCCTTTGCTTTAGAAGATCCACAATCCTGATTATTATTCAAACCTAATTTCAGCTCAGAAAACTTAAGTAAAAGACAATCTTCAAGTTCTGAGGATTATAAAAGATGACAGGACGTATGTACTGTTGATCAAAAATGCACCAGGGGCAGCAGCTACCCACAAAAAGACAGCTCAGAGAGGCTGTCAGTCAGACTAACAGGGAGGCAAGACAGAGCAAATCACTGTGTCAGACTCCCGGGCAATAAAGCCATTACTCCTTAAATGCTGGGCAGTTAGGAAATGTTGCTCTACCGTGAAAATGACATTATGACATTCTCGGTTTGTTATTTCCCTTTAGTTTTCATTTAACATTTCTATACTTGAAAAGGCAACCAAATTACACATTGTCCTTGTTAGGTTTTGAAACATAGCATAAGATTCATCTCATTCTTCAACAAATATTTATTGAGTGCCTGTTATTTACCAGGCACTATGCTAGGTCCTGGGGCTATAAAAATGATAGGATTTTGATCTTTGTTCTGTAGGAGCTTACAGTCCAGTGGGACATTAGAGTTGGAGGTACAATTAGAGATCATCTAATTTTGTAGATGAGGACGCTTGGGCTCTGAGAGGATTAGGGATCTATTAAGGATGAACAGAACCAGATTCATGGAGACAGAGGCGAGGTGATCTATGTCCTCTGATTTCCACAACAGAGCTGTTTAGAATTCTTTATTCATTCATTTATTTGGTCATGAACACATATTCGAGAGCCCACTCTGGGCCATTCGTGTCCTTCCTGACCTGGAGGTAACAACTCCAGCAGAGAAGGCAAATATCAAAATGGTGAAGATGCTACAAATTCCTTAAGCTATATCTTGGATCTATAAATAACATCACTTAATTTTTAATAAGTAAATTTACACAGTACCTTGAGCTCTCCTCCTGCCAACAGTGGCACAATATTTAGCATGATCAATTCCAGGTGAATCCTGTTAATATTGGTTGTTTTTTTACTCTTTCCTTCTCCAAGTTGTTATAAAGTTTCCCCTGGAATTTATGGATTGTTGAGGACACTCATCTGGTCCTAAGTCATCACCTGCCAGTGATGGCAAGAGATGTCTCATTTTCCCCATTCTTGAGTCCTCAACCCTCTTCATCGATCCCATTGGCAGCTACTGAGATATCCATTAACCCCTCTGGTCTACACTGCCTGGGTTCATGCAGTGAAGTCTCGTGTCTGCCGTTCCAGCCTCCTCCAGATGTTTTTTTTCTTTTTCTTTTTTTAAAAAAATCTCTTCTTAGATTGGAAAACTCACTCTGACATCTTGCTTTCTTCTAAATTTGTTGCTTAACTCATGAATAGTATGCCTCTTAGTTCTTTAGGGCTTTGTCTCTTGACTGAGTGCTAGTCAAGTGCTAAGATATTTAGATTCCAAATTTAATCCCTTTAAGCCATTGTTATAGAGACGATTCTTGAAAAACCACGTTGAAACTTAAAAAAAATAGACACCTTTTCTTCTAATAACCTAACCTGAGAGCAGTGGTAAGAGTAGGGTCTCAGTGTGGGTTAGTTATGGCTCAAAACGATAATACTCATTTATTATGTCTCACAGTTTCTGGGGGTCAGGCATTCAGACAGGGCACAATGAAGACAAGTTAACTTTGTTCCACAGTGTCAGGAGCCTCAGCTGGAAGTCATCAACACTAGGGTCTCGAATCATCGTAAAGCTGGTCCATGCAGTACCTGGGAGGTTTCTGTTGGCTGGGGGCCTAGCTGGGGCAGTCATCTGGAAGATCCTCACATGGCTAGGCCATGGGCTGTGGGCTTTGTCACATGGTGGCTAGGTTCCAAGGGCAAGAGGAGAGAGAGAGAGAATCAGGCAGAGGCCATATTGCCCTTTATGATAAACCTCATGAGTCACAAAGCGTCCTCTCATTGGTTGGGGCAGCTACAGGTCCAGCTGTCTTCAAGGGGAGGGAACTGTGTGACCCCACCTCTGGGTGGGGAGGCTTGTTCATGCCACCCTATCAACATGTGGAGTGGGACATATATTGGGGGGGGTCATATCTAGGGAAAATATAATCTGCCACGGGGGGTTAACAGGAAATACGGGTAATGACAAACACTAGGTAATACTCTACAATATTATTTTGTCACATATGGTCTGCAAAGGATGACCATCATCCATGTGAGCAGGTGTGGCCCCAAAGAAGTAAAGCATGTACTGAAAGAGAGTCAAGCTGTGTGTGGCTGGTTTTTTTAAAAACAAACAAACAAAAAAACCCTCTCATTTTAGGATGAGAGGCCTTTCCAGCTATTTGTGTCCCACTAGGGAGATGGTTTTGCCCTGGAATGTTTACAAAATAGGTGCAGTTACCTCTCCAGCCATTCTTTTTGTTTGTTGCCCTTTCTCTACTTTCTCCAGGGACTGTTTGTTTATGCTGGATTTCCCCCACACCTATCACCAATTCCAGCCTGCTTCCCCTTCTTTCCCATATCATAATTTAATGGTCTAGCCTTGTGCTGGGGAATTAATTGGGTTATCATGTCCTTAACTAATAACAGTTTTTTTTTCTTTTTTTTTGCCCATGAATTTTAACAGCTGCCTGATTGAAGTATCCAAATGGAATAACTAATAATGAGAAACTTAGGCTTTGAAAGCCTGACTGCAGGACTCATTTCTGGATGAGACTAAGGCAGTGTGGGCAGAAGCAGTTCAATAGCTCATAATCATGCCATGCAGGTGCCCAGGGCGGACCTGCTTTCAGGAAGCTTAATTAGCAGGGTGACAAGAATTGCCTCCTTTCCATGCTCCAGTGAAGGGATTGATCTAGAAGAACAGTGGAGCCTTGATGCTCTCCTTTTTATTATTATATATTTTTAAATAAAATATTTTATTCTGGTTATAAAATGAGTGCATGCCCACTTTAAAAAATTTAAACATTTCCAGAATGTATAGAGAAAAAAAAAAATCACCTGAGATCTTACCACTCAGATTTAACTCTTGTATCATTTTGGTAAACTTCCATGTGTTTACGTATCCACTGGTAACTTACAGCTATACCCGTACATAACTTTGTATACATATTATATGATACATACATTTCTGTACCCTGTTTTTTCTCATTCAGTAACGGGTGGTGGCTATTATTTTTCATGTCAATAAATATAGACTCACATCATCATTTTTATTAACTGCAGAATATTACTCTGTGAGATATACCGTAATTTATTTAACTAATTCTATTGAACAACAATTATGCCTATTGCAATTTTTTTATGTTATAATCAATGCTCTGAAGAACTTTCTTGTATACCCATTTTTAAGTACTTGTCCAAAGACTTCATTGGCATATATCCCCATAAGGAGAAATTGATGGGATTCTTTCTTTTAAAAAGGACAATAGGGGGACTTCCCTGGTGGCACAGTGGTTAAGAATCCGTCTGCCGATGCAGGGGACACGGGTTCGAGCTCTGGTCCGGAAAGATCCCACATGCCACAAAGCAACTAAGCCCGTGCGCCACAACTACTGAGCCTGCGCTCTAGAGCCCACAAGCCACAACTACTGAGCCTGCGCACCTAGAGCCCTTGCTCCACAACAAGAGAAGCCACCGCAGTAAGAAGCCCGCGCCCCGCAACAAAGAGTAGCCCCCGCTTGCCACAACTTGAGAAAGTCTGCACGCAGCAATGAAGACCCAACGTACCCATAAAAAAATAAATAAATAAATAAATAAATAAATAAATAAATAGGACAATAAGAAGCCATGGGGGAGAGAAATCCGGGTGAGCAGCCTAGTTTCAGAGAATTCATGTAACACATATGCATAGAAGTCTACACTCTGTCAGGAGACTGAGCTAGACTGCTTGGGATACAAAGATTAAAAAAATCTTTAAAAAATTCTTCTAGCCTAGTGGGGAAGATAGACCCATATACGAATAATTACTACAGTAAGTTCAAATTCCCAGTAGAAGTATGAACAAAGTACCACAGGAAGGGTTTTAAAAAAGGAGCTATTAAATCTGGGCAAGAGTGATGGGGGAAGAATTAACAGAGAAAGCAACAAGCGAGCTGATCATGTGGTTGAGAAGGAGTTAAAAAGGTGAGAGTATTAGTTTGCTAAGGCTGCCCTAACAAAATACCACAGACCAGGTGCCTTAAACAGCAGAAATTTGTCATCTCAGAGTGTGGAGGCTAGAAGTCCAAGATCAATGTGTTGGCAGGGCTGGTTCCTTCTGAGGGTCATGAGAGTAGGATCTGTTCCAGGCCTGTCTCCTTGGTTTATTGATAGCCATCTTCTCCCTATGTCTTCACACCATCTTCCCTCTGTAAGTGTCTGTGTCCAAATTTCCTCTTCTTATAAGGACACAAGCCATATTAGATTAGTGGCCACCTTAAAGACCCTACCTCCAAATACAGTCACATTCTAAGGTATTAGGGGTTAAGAGTTGAACATATGAATTTGGGGAGTACATGATTTGGCCCTTAATATTGAGAGAATGGAGAAATGCTTGTATAAAGGCCCAGAGTCAAGCAAGTATGCAGTGATGGAGGAAGACAAAGGAAGCTCCATAAGCTAGGTGGAGAAGGTCTGGGGGCTGGAAAGAGGAAAGGGGATCGTGGTGGAAGATGTGTCCATGCTGGGGGGAAGGGCTTATAAACAGCCCTGAGAAAGGTGGGTTTTATTCTGCAGGGGGCAGAGAACCATGGGTAATTTTAAGCAGAGATGTGGCATAATCAGTTTTGTCCTTTATTTAGATGTTGCTGTCAGAATATCAAGTGTCAGCAAGGATGTGGAACACCTGGAACTCTCACGCACAGCTGGTGGGAAAATAAAATGGAATAACTATTTTGAAAGGCAATTTGCTAGTTCCTTTAAAAGTTACCCACACATCTACCATATGACCCAGCATTCTCTCCTAGGTTTTAATGCAAGAGAAATGAAAGCATGTCTAGACAGTAATTTATCCATAGATGTTAATAACAGCTTTATCCATAATTGCCCAAAACTCAAAACAGTCCAAATGTCTATCAGCAGGTGAATGACTAAACAAAATGTGGTATAGCCATTCAATATAATACTATCTAGTAATGATAAGGAAAAGAACTATTGATATCCACAACAAATATGGATAAACCTCATAAATAATTATACTGAGTGGAAGAATCCAGGCTAAAAAAAGAGTACATACTGTGTGATTCTGCTTATATAAAATTCTACAGAAAATAGAAGCTAATCTGGGGGTGATGGTTTGCGGCAGATGGGGTAGGGCTGGGAGGGAGAGATTGCAAAGGGGCATGAAGAAACTATTGGAGGTGATATAATTGTTCATTATCTTGATCGTGGTGATGGTTTCATGGGTGTATATAGATGTCAAACCCCATTAAATTGTGGACTTTAAGTGCAGGCATTTTATTGGATGTTGCTTATATCTCAATAAAAAGCCAAGCAATTGTACCTCAGTTAAAAAAGGAAAATCAAAATAAAACAGAAAAGAAATATATGGAGTGGATAAAAAAAAAATTGGAACATAAACTCCGGGAAAGGAGACCAGTTAGGAGGCTACCTGCAAGAGACTGTGAGAGTCTGAATGAAGATGGGTAGGCGGTGCCCACTTGGCTTTGCTCTACCTCTGTTCTGAGATATGAACTTTTAGGAACTGAACTCCTGTGGGCAGCAGAAAGGCACTTTGCCCCAATGTGATGATGGAGGACACTAACCTTTCTCCCTTTTCCTCTCTACTATATGCTAGGAATAATTTTAGACATTTGTAGTAATGGTGAATGAGATGGACCAATATCTTTTGTGCTTAGGAAGTTACTGTGCAAGTGGGAGACAAAAAATAATATGTCACAGAGAGTTAATGTCCACAAAGAAAAAGCAGGGTAATGGACCAAGTAATGGATGGGCATTGAGTGTGGGAACTATTTTAGTGAGATGTTTAGAAAAGGTCCCTCTAGAACAATGACATTTGAGCTCAGACCTGCATGGAGGGAGGTTAGTTGAGATCAGGGACAGGTATTCTAGGTGGAGAGACTGGTAAGTACAAAGGTCTTGAGTCGGCAATGGAAGTGGCTTGTCAAGGAGAAGGCTGGAAAGAGTAGAAAGAGTGATACCAGAAACTTAAGTAAGCCCCTGATTTGCCACCAACTTGTGCCTGAACCAGCTCCCTGGTAATTTACACTGGACATTTCTTCTTATAATTATGTTCATGCTAGAATGTTGAAAGAGTTAAATGCTGTCTGAAATATTGTTTAGTTGGCTGTAACTTAGATTCTCTTTCTCAACCGTCTCTCCTCTCTTTCTTTTTTTGTCAGGTTGGGGTTGGTCATGGCATTTGTTGTAATGGAATTTAATCTACATCTCATTATGTTCTAAGGTGTGAAAAATGCCTTCCAAAGGTGTCTTTATTTACCATCTATCTTAATGTCCAGTGCTAGGTGGAATCCCATATTAAAACAAATCTGAGTATAACTGAGAAATGGGTAACCTCTAGTGTTTGAAAAGTTAAGATCATCGATACATCCTTATAAATTCTGCCTTTAAAGATATAGTCTTAAGAGGAAGCAACAAACATTCTTGGCCACCTATTATGAGGTGAGCATTTCCACCTGTCTTAATTAATTCTTTCAACAACTCTATTTTTAACACCATTTTGCGGCTATAGAAACCAAGGCTCAGAAGCACTAAATAACATGTCCAAGGTCACAGGGCTAGTAAATGGCAGCGCCAGGATTTCAAGTCACATCAACTGCCTCCTGTTTGGAACCCCTGTCTCTGCGCCATGTCAGTCTTTAGTGCTACGCCTCCACATACACAATGCCATGCTGTCACGGATTGAATCGAGAGACAGTCCTTCTAAGAAAGTAAACAATTTCCTTGAGAAAGAAGCACCAAAGCTTTATCTCTTGACTGTCAGACCTACCTATCTGTCTGAATGTTTCAGAGGAGTCTGTGCCTGGCTCAGCCACTCTTCCCTTCCAACAAGAATTCTCCAAAGGGACTCGTGGCAGAAAGAGGCTGGAGGAAGTGGCTGGGTCAGCTGGGTATGATTGAACACTGTTCCTCTATCAAAGGCCTGATAAAAGTCTGGGGTCTCTGGGCACTCGATTTTTAAAGTAATATTGTCAGTTCCCTAATAATAGTAATAAATTAACTAAACAGCAGATTCAGTGGTATTTTATGTCCTGGGGGTATTGCTTTCACACTTCAACTCGATAGCGTGATTTATCAAGAGATAAATTACAGCTGGGAACGAATGGATTTACTGATGTCAGGGAGATGACAAGTATATTCTGAAGATGTTACCAGTGATGGGTACGTACCTGACAGGCATACTTGAAAAGCCCCAAACAAAAAGCTTCTCTTCAAAGGCTGAATAACTTTAATCTCCACTTTAGATGTAGGTCGTTGCAAGGACAGGAGGAATTTGATGGTCTAATTATCCCGTCCTCAAATCATTATGACCTGAAAGTATTAATTACTTTGCTCTTTGGAAATGGGGTTATGCAGCCACCTCAAACCTTTTCTGAAAGCCATCTGGAGGGTAAGTAAATACACTAGTGTGGGCTTATCCTACTGTAAATGAATGTATAACTGCCAGCTCTCCCCATCTTCTGCTCCTAATCGGTCATTGCTTCGTGTCTATCATGCTCTTATGGGTGCTCATGACTAAGAATGGATGGACTTGCTCATGGAGCAAGGCTCGGTGATATAAGGGAAGGTGGGATTACTTCCTGGAGGTTGCTCAGAAGAGTAACCAGAAAGTAGAATTGAGAGAGAGCCCAGGTAGAGGGCAGAGAAAGCTTGGGCCCTCAGGTTTAGATGAAAGCTCCCTGGAGATGTGTGAAGATGTCCCCTCCATAAGGACGCAGACCCAGGACTCTGAGCTGAGAATGGGTTCTGCCCTGCAAACTCACAGGTGCTCGTGGGGCTGTCGACTATGTACTTTCAAGAAAAGACATATTAGGAGAACTCTTGGTGAGGAATGGTCTAATGAAAGTACTCTTAGAGTAGGATTTGAGTCTTTTATGAGAATATTAAGAATGGGCTTATTTTTGTGGGCAGGAGTGGTAAGGAGATGTGGAGGTAGGGTAGAATGTGTGCTGTTAGCTCTTAACAGTGTCTTGCAGGAAAAATAACTCTAAGCTTGGGGCATCTACTTTACAAAAGAGGCAAGTTAGGGGTGTCTTGAGCCTTGAACATTCAAAACATATTTTTACAACAAACTCCAAAGTCCGGCAGTGTACAATGAAAACACAGACGCAAAATATTTTGCCCAACAAATCAAAGCCAAAATATAAATCAATAGAAAAAGTAGATGTAGAAATAAGATTTAACTTCAGAACCAAGCAAGCAGATAAGCTCATTAATGAACAGTCCACTCAAGGAACAAATAGGATTTAAAATGCTCCCAGCTTTTGGATGGTTTAAAGCTGGCCATAACTAGACAACTATGTACACAGATTAAAAGAAAATGGTGCAATGAAGTTTCCTATTAAATCACTTTAAAGTTTTCCAGTAGCCTGAAGCATCTGTCAAAATCCCAGGGAGGTGCTACAAAGAATTATTTTAAACCTCCAAATTCAGGACACCTGAAGAAGTAAAGGTCCAGGTCATTTTCCCTCTTGGGGATAAACAGCTTTGCCATATATAAATTGTGAAAGCTGTTATAAACATATAACACTTTTACATCACATAGTCTATGTGGAGCTCTCTAGGCTTGGATAATTTTTTTTATTCTAAAAATAGTTAAGTTGCTTCATGAATCTTTTTTTTTTTTTCTGACCAAATCCTGAATATGTTTTTATAGGAAAAAAAGATCAAGTGTGAGATAGAATTCCTGGACGCTGGGGAGACGTCTCGTTTTCAAGATAAATCCCTAAGACAAAACCCCACCATCTTGGACATCTGAATTCCGGATAAATTCTTCAAAAATGCCCTAAGAGCTAGAGAAGCCATCTTTAACATGCATTCTTCATACTGACTTAAGACAGAAGATGCCCACAGGCTAATGCGAGAGGCAGAGCAGAACTGGACAGAGACTCTTTCTCCCTGAGAGTCAGAGTCTTGGGTGTGAGGGTGAATTTTGATAGGTGTCCAAAGCAAGTGTTGGTCTCAATGCTCTTACAGTCACCCACATGTCTAATGAGCAACCCAAACCAAGTGTATTCAAATTAAGGTAGACAGAAAACCCAAATTTGGCTAACTGCTAGCCTGCTATTCTATCCCTTTCTCAACTCCACATTGTATCAGAAGTAGGAAGGTGGGGCAAAGGGATGAACTCTTCCATCTCTTCTGTTATCACCCTTCCTTTGAGGCTCAATTTAGTTCATGGTGGGTAAGAAAAGGGAGACTGCTGATAATATTTATTTTGTCCTACCCAGAAACATACTGTCCCAGCTTTTCATCTTTTTTGGAACAATAGACCCAACTATTTTTGTTTTGTTTTAGAACAGCGGTATCGATTTTTTTCTGCTTTTGGTTTGTTGAAGCAAAATTTGCTATGAATCTCAAATTTGACCTGCTTTATAGTAACACTTAAATATATTACACTTCACAAAAATTAAGTGGAAAGAAATGGCACCATTTTAAGTGAAGTATAACATATCAATTATAGAAAAACATGGACCTTGATGAATTTTTACAAACTACAAACTGAACATTCCCATGAAACCTCCACCCAGGTGAAGAAGTAGAAAATTACCAGAATGCCAGAAGCCCCCTGTGTTGCCTTCCAATTCCTATCCTGACAAGGCTGACCACTATTTTGACTTCTATTATCACTATTTTGATTGATCAATATTTTTAAAACAATTTTTTTTAACTTTAAATAAATGGAATCAAACAGTATGTATTTTTCGCCATCTTGCTTCTTTCATTCAACATGGTGGTTTGAGAGTCAGTTGTTGGTGTAACAATTGTTCATTCATTTTCATTGCTCTCAAATTTCACTGGGCAAACATGCCACAGTTCATTTACCCTTTCTACTTTGGATGAACATTTGGGTTGTTTACAGTATTCTCCTATTATGAATAATGTTGTTATGTGTATTCTTGTACATATCATTCATGGAACATATGTGCCACCTCTGTTGGTTATATACTTAGAATTGGAATTGTTGGGCCAAAGAGTGTGCATATGTTCAGTATTAGTAAATCCTAATGGTTTTCCAATGCGATAATGGCACTTAACACTCTGGTTTGAGAGTTTGGGTTGTTCTACATTATTTGATATTGTGTCTTTTACATTTTAGCCCTTCTGGTAGCTGGGTGGATGGCCCCATTTCTGAGAATATACATTGTAAAACAAAATATTCAATAGTTAGGTTAAAAATAAAATAAAGTACATTTTCATGTTTTGAAGATTAAATAATGTCCTGAGAGAGCCAAATATGTGGATGATCTCACTGGGGAATACTGTTGAAAGATCATTTATATATGAACAAAGTAAAGTTGCTGGTCTTAATTATTCCATAAAAGATGAGCAGTGTTGCTTTAAAATGTAGGAGCTTAGAATTTAAATAAAAATAAAACATTTTTCATTCTATTTTGTGTTTCACAGGCATTTTGAAGAATTGTGATCAATACCTGATTGCAGGCAATTTGACCACTGGTTAGTCTACATCAGCACAAAAAAAGTGCTGCAGAAGGGAATCTGTTCATATGCTAAATACTCGGAAGCATTTTTACCTGAGGTAATCTAGATTTGCTGTCCCTTATTAATTCACTTTCCATTATTTCTACAAACTCAAAGTTCTGGAAGGACGTCTACATGTGTTTCTTATTGCATTAGAGCTGTTAAAATTCATCATTCACTACTCTAAAGTCACATTGAGCACAGTTACAAAATGCCTAGTTCTGTGCTGACCACACAGCAACGTCTCGTCTTAACTGTTAGGAATGCATTTGGTGGCAATAACAAATGATTATTTTTTTTATTGGAGTATAATTGCTTTACAATGTTCTGTTAATTTCTGCCATACAATGAAGTGAATCAGCTATATGTATACCTATATCCCCTCCCTCTTGGACCTCCCTCAACCGCCCCCATCCCACCCAGCTAGGTCGTTACAGAGAACTGAGCTGAGATCCTTGTGCTTTATAGCATGTTCTCACTAGCTATCTATTTTACGCATGGTAGTGTATATATGTCAATCCTAACCTCCCAATTTGTCCCACCCTCCCCTTCCCCCACTGTGTCCACATGTCCGTTCTCTACGTCTACATCTCTATTCCTGCCCTGCAAATAGGTCCACCTGTACCATTTTTCTAGATTCCACATATGTGTGTTAATATACAATATTTGTTTGTCTCTTTCTGGCTTCCTTCACTCTGTATGACAGACTCTAGGTCCATCCATATCTCTACAGATGACCCAATTTCATTCCTTTTGAAGGCTGAGTAATATTCCATTTTATATATGTACCACATCTTCTTTATCCATTCATCTGTTTTTGGACATTTAGGTTGTTTCCATGTCTTGGCTAATGTAAACAGTGCTGCAATGAACATTGGGATGCATGTGACTTTTTGAATTATGATTTTCTCAGGGTATATGACCAGTAGTGGGATTGCTGGGTCATATGGTAATTCAATTTTTAGTCACATTGAACATAGTCACAAAATGCCTAGTTCTGTGCTGACCACACAGCAACATCGGATCCTAACCATTAGGAATGTATTTGGTGGCAATAACAAATTAATCGGCCAAGAGTAGCTCAAACAAAGTGTTTATTTTCCTCACATAAAGAGAGTGACATATTTGCTGGTTTTAAGACTTATTTACCAGCTAGTTGTTGTTACTGTTCCAGGTGCTCAGCAACATCTTTCAGTATCCAGCTTTCAATCATTCTGTTCCATCATCCTAATGCACCAACATTCACATTCATGCTTGTTGCCTCATGGTGGCAAGATGGCTGCTACACTTCAGGTATCACATGTACATTTAAGGAGTAAAAGAGGAAAAGAGAGAAATGAATCACCAGCCATACCTTTCCCATTTATCTGGAAAAGTAAACAGCCTCCAGAAGGCCTCTGCTTATACCTCTGTATTAGTTACCTATAGCTGTGGGACAAATAACCCCCTAATCAGGTGTAAAACAACAATAACAACAACAACACCACCACAGGAAATAAATCAGATGAAAACAAAAATTAAATAATTATTATTTTACAGTTTGTATGGATCAGGAATGCCATAGAGGCTCAGCTAGGAGGGTCTGGTTCAGTATCTTTCATGAAGTTCCAGTTAGGATGTTGGTAGGGGCTGCAATCATATGAAGGCCTGAGCAGGGCTGGAGGATCCACTTCTGAGATGGCTCACTGCCAAGAGGGCAGTTGGCAGGAAACCTCAGTTACCCACCATGTGGGCATCTTCATAGTCTCCATGTTAGATCCTCACACCATGGATGTTTCCCCTGGAACAAGTGATCCAAAAGAGAGCAAGGCAGAAATCACATTATTTTATGAACCAGTCTTGCAAGACTAACACCGTCACTTCTGCCTTTTGAGAAGAGGAGTACTAAAGAACTTGGTGGACATATTTTTAAACCACTACTGCTTCATTGGCCAAAACGGATTCACTTGTTGAGTCTAATTACAGTGGAATCTGGGAAATAAATTTATTATCAGAAGCGATGCCCATTTTTCCCTTGAACAAAACAGGGGTTCTACTATCTGCAACAAAGTGGAAAGGAATATTGGGAAGGCAACTAGCTCATGAATTTGTACATAATGGAGTTTTGGAGATCTTGACCAAATAATTCTAGAGCTTAACTGGAGAAATGAATAGTTTAGAGTAGATATAAAAATTTTGAAAAATAAGGCTTTTTAAGGGTGAGTAGACACCTATTAGACTTAATACAAGATGAAAATTCATATAGGCAAATAAATAGAAAACAAAGTGTAGTACATAAATAGATGCTAATGTATAAGAAATTAATATTGAAAAGGATGAATTATTTCATAAATGGCATTGGAAAATATGTGTTTGAGAAAGATTCATTTACATTCAACAGAGTAAGTTCTAGATGAATTAGAAGAAACATGAAAAATGAAACCACTTTAAGAAGCTAGAAGAAACTTTGGGGAATATTTACCTTATCTCAGATGGGAAAGGACTATCTAAATACATAAGCAAGAGACTAAATAGCAAAGGAAAAGACTGATTTTAATATTTAAAATTACAAGTTCTGTGTCAAAAACATCATAAAAAATTAAACACAAGCAAGGAAATTATACTTTATAGATATTTTGACGGGATATATTTATTAATAAGAAAAATACCTTAGCTTTGCTTGAGGTCTATGGCCCTTTTCTATGGAGCAGATATTTCAGATTAAAAATAAAACAGTGGGAAAAATATTAATATATAATGAGTTAATATAAATGGTAATAAAACCTCTATATTTTCAATGAAATGGACAAAAACATAAACCTACAGTCCACAGAATAGATAAGGCAAATGGCTAGTAAACAGGAATAAATGGTCAACCTCATTAGTAATCATAATGATGCAAATTAAAACAAAATAAAATTTAATGTTTACCTATCAGGTCAACACAGATGGTTTAGTGTAAATACTCAGGGCTGGCCAGAATGTGGTGAAAAGGGATGGTCTAATACTGCTGGTCTATGCAAAGCAATTTGACAATCTTCATCAAGCCTTTCAACATGTTTATACTTTTTTATCTGATAATTTTACTTATAACCATCTAGTCTAAGGAAATAAATGAATTTAAAAGCATATATATGAAGTTGTATGTCTCAATATTATTTATAATGGAAACAAAAAGGAAATTACTTACATGTCCCACAATAGACTCATAGCTAAACAAATCATGGAATGTCCATATAATGGACTATTTGGTTGTTGTGAAAATATTTTAATGAATTTCAATGACTTAGAAAAACGTTTATGATACGATTTTAATTATGAAACCAACACATAGTACATAAAGTCTATATGATAGTATATGAATTATGGAATATGTATTATATAAGAATAAAAGGTTTGGGAGAAAATAGAAAAAAATATTTGCAGTGTTTCCTGAGAACTATTTGGGGGGGGGTTGTAAGATTATGAAAAATTTGTGTCTTATTTAGATTTGTGATCTTCTCAAGTTTTCTAAAGTATGTTGCTTTTGTGATCAGAAACAAGTCCTCAGTAAACTCTAAATGGATTATTTTAATCTTATCATCTAACCTGTCTTACTGCTCTTGAGAGTTGTACTGTGTGTATGTGTGTGTGTGTGTGTGTGTGTGTGTGTGTGTGTGTGTGAGATAAAGATAGAGAGAAAGAAAGAAAGAGAGGAGGAGGGAAAAAGGGAAGGAGAGAGAGAGAGGGAGTTTGTGCACTGTAATTTTAGGAAACATGTATAAAAAAATACTGAAGCTCATTTTGTCAGGAAGTGGTAGATTAAACCCTACAATAGTGCATTAACTCTTTCAGGTCACTAAGGGACCAATTAGTGCATTATGCTAAGGGGTACTAAATTGTATCCTACTTGCCTGGAGGAGACAACGCATGTCCTGAAGCTCTAACTCATATCACCACTGGGAAGTGATTCAAATCTGGGAAGAAGCTGGTTCATTGAATATTAATTGTATAGGTGGATAAAGGAAGAAAAGGCAAAGAAGAGAGCTAACAAGCTAACATTTATTGATTATTTTCTGTGTGCCAAGGGCTTCCCTTTCATTATTTCATTTAATTCTTATGGCAACCATATGAGGCCGATATTATTATTATTACCATTTTGCAGAAGAGGAAACTGAATTTATACCACGGACACATGAACACATTCCTGCTTTTCGTATAAGAAGATGCCGGCACTGACCTGAAATCATCACTTATTTGCTCATGTGCTCTTGGCTCTCCACAGTCTTCTTTTAGGCTGATTCATGAAATCCCACAATCAAGGTATTCCTTTTTAGACTGTGGTTTTTCTGAGTACAGTAGTCCCCCTTTATCCACACTTTCACTTTCTGTGGTTTCAGTGGCCTTCGGTCAACCACAGTCCAAAAATATTAAATGGAAAATTCCAGAAAGAAATAATTCATGTTTGAAATTGTGTGCCTTTCTGAGAAGTGTGATAAAACCTAGCGACATCCTGCTCCATCCCACGCTGGATGTGAATCGTCCCTTTGTCCAATGTTTCCATGCTGTGCATGCTACCTGCCTATTAGTATAGGAAAAAACATAGTATATGTTTTTGGTAACATATGGAGTTTTGGGCATCCACTGGGGGTACGTAGCCCCCAAGGATAAGGGGGCACTACTACATTTCATAGTACATAGTATCCTGGGGACAAGTGGGTAGGAGAGAGTTCTGGAGAAGGGAAACTCTTTGGGATATATAAAGAAGACATTTCAAATTACTTTCTGATAACTATTTGTAATTTTAAAAAAAATTAAAATGAAGCAGAGGAGAGCAAAGATTATTGGATGCCAAAGAAGGACAAAAAGGAATGCCCCAAGACACAGAAGATGGGGGCTGGGGTGACTCCCTACTAACTGTTGGTGTCACAAGTGTGCTTAGAAGCCATTCTCCATGAATCTCCGAAAAGCAAAAGGCAAACATTTGCAAAATAGTTTTCTGGGCTGCCCGGTGCAGGCACAGGTTGTTTTTGTGCCTTGGAGCAAAGGAAATTGGTTCATAAAGAGAATATATTCCTGACTCATTTCATTAACAAGAAGCAGTAGCCCAGTAAGGTGGCTAGTACAGACTTATAAATGGTACCTGAAACTGACATAAGAAAACACAATACTGGAGATGAATCCATTTCTCATAGAGATCCCGGGTGAGGGGAAGAGTTGCTTGCTCTGAATATTTCATATTTCTATTTAGAAGACTTTTCCATCTGAGAGGGAGCACTTTCCCGCACAGGCAGTGAGATGCCGTTTCACATTGTAGACCATTTAAAGTTTTGAGTACAAAGTTCCACATCCCCATAGTTTTATTTATTATTATTATTTCTTAAAGAAACAGGCATCTCTTTATTTTTTTACTTTATTTTATTTATTTATTTTTGGCTGCGTTGGGTCTTCGTTGCTGCGCGCAGGCTTTCTCTAGTTGCGGCGAGTGGGGGGCTATTCCTTGCCTTGCGCGGGCCTCTCATTGCGGTGGCTTCTCTTGTTGCGGAGCACAGGTTCTAAGGAGCGTGGGCTTCAGTAGTTGTGGTACACGAGCTCTAGAGCACAGGCTCAGTAGTTGTGGCGCACAGGCTTAGTTGCTCTGTGGCATGTGGGATCTTCCCGGACCAAGGGTTGAACCCGTGTCCCCTGCATTGGCAGGCGGATTCTTAACCACTGCACCACCAGGAAACCCCCATAGTTTTATTTTTAAAAGAAAGATTTCAAGAAATAAATGGAAAATTCTAACAGAAGCCTTTTTATTCTTTTCTGATTCTTAGTTTGGGCACGTTTATATTTAGGGTCTCAAAGAATGAAGGGGCCAAAGTGTTTCTTTCTAGAAAGAAAATCCGAACTAGTGACATCTTTAAATAGATTTACACCCAAATTATACACTGTAAGTCTACAAGCAATATTATATAAAATCACCCACGTGGCCTTTTGTATTGTGATCCTTTGTATGATACTGAAACTCCTGTAGGAGGGAGAAAATAATGATTAGGCTTAAGCAAAGTGAAAAGATATTTTCTCAGCTGGAAGCTGTTAATACTTCAGCTGATAGAGACTTGGAGAATAACTGCTGTTGTGTGTTTAAAAAATAAATATACAAGCACTGGAATAATTCACAGGATGAGAAATCACAGGAGGGAGATAACAGACTGATCGTTTTTTCTGCTTATGGGGATGTTGCTCTTTTGCCCTAAGTCTTGGACTGACAGCTCTTCTGGATGTTGTTTCCAGTCCTCTGGGTCTTGCTGTCTTTGAGTAAATACAGTATTTCCAAGTCAGCCAAGGGCTTTACGTTTTCACAGCATTTTTGTAGGAGACATAATTATTGGAAGCACAGGCTCCCAGAGAGTTTAGGATTCTAAACATCTCTCACACTTGAAAAAATTAAATATAACTTCTCCTTTTCTTATTGTAAAAGCAATATATGCTTATGAGAAAAAATGTAAGAAATGCAGAGGAGCAAAAACGAGGAGTCTATATACTAATTCTACTAATGAGAGTGAATCACCAGTTAGTAGTGGAGTAGATCTATTCTTCTACCTCTTTTTCAATCCAATAGAAGTATATTTTACAAAAAATTTTCCTCATCTGGTACATACAGTTTTTTAATCTTCTTGGACCTGCTCCCCTATCCATTCTTATGAGTAATAGCTAAGAGTTTACACTTTGCAATCCGAACCTACAACAGATAGAATTCTGAGTAGGCTACTTACCATCTGGGTGACGCAAATCTCAACTTCCTCTTCTGCAAAATGAAGATAATGGTATCCAATTTGCAAGGTGATAGGAGGATAGAGATAATGTGTATAAAGGGCTTGGTACATAGTAAATGTTTAATAGATATCAGCTCTTACAAGTTTTCTTTTCTTCTTCCTTTTGCACCTCTGCCATATTAGTGCCCTGCTCTGTCTTTTGCTGGGTTCAGCTTCCCCCAGTCTCCCTTCCATACTAGGTCTATTTATGACCATTCCAAAAGCTTTCTTTAGTCTTTGGTGTCCTGTTCCCCAAGCCACAGCCCTCTTGAGGCTGGAAGGCAGTGCTCCTAGCCCAGAGTTGCCTGTGTCACAAGGGTTATCCATTCAACCTTGAGACAGGACATTGGCTTCACAACCATCCAAGAAAAAACTCACTCCTTTGCATATCTCACGTTGCAAAGTAAGTGTGATGGGCTTTTTCTGATGATTCTACCTGCCAGAAGTGGATGGACATATAACCTTTGGATAGCCTCTGAATAACCTTGGCCATACATTGTTAATCCTAATTTTTTGCTTCCTTTGCCTACTGATAAATGCCTTTACTGTTTGACTGGAAATAATGGATGTAACCACATGCAACCAGATCCGTTCCTCTACTTCTTCCCATTCTTCTGGGCATTCCCAAATGTCCTTGGTATATTACTACCTTCTGCCAGCCATGTTGAGTGTTCATGTCACATAGTCTTCTGACCTCTGTCCATAAACTTCAATCTGTTCTGCTACCTTGATCCATTATTAGTATATATTATTAAAATTATTTATGAATCTGCTAAAAGCTAAATTGTACAGATCCTTGAGTTGCTCCCCATATATTACTAAAATTGTATATGCCATTCAAACCTATATATATATCTTAAAATTTTTCCTTGACAGATGAAGTAAGGAGTGAGGTTTTCCATCAGGGTATGATCACCTGCATTAAAGCAAAGCAGTACTGAATATGTTTAGGTTAGAGTGCTGATTGTACTTTATTTTAGAATATATGAAGATTAGAAATGTTCTGAACAGGTCAGAACAACTTGGAGTAGAATGTTTTGATTCCCAAAATGTTTGGGGAATGTTTTGATTTCACTATATCCTACTGTCTCTTTAGGTAAGACGAAGAGTTACGCCAATACCAATGAAGGTCTCCCTTGTCTGAAGGAGAGATCAAAGGACTAAGAGAAGGAGGTCCCTAACTTTGTTGGAACATCCTTTGGGGAGAGGGCGTGTGGGGATGGGGTTCTATTTTGATGGGCAGAAGCAGGGAAGCAGCATAAGAAGTTTGAGCCCCTGCAGGACCAGGGCTGCATTGGGACACACATCCCTTGTTTCAGAGTGGACTGTTACAACTTTCCTTGGGACAAGCAAGATGGAGGTGCCTGCCTAGAAACTGTTAAGTCATGGATTAAGAGCTATCATATGCAGTAGCAAATCTGAAAATATTCACATTGAGGGAGTGCTGAGTCTTGGGTTCAGCAGTGGGGCAATAGGTGAGGAAGGGGCGTCAGTTGCACTGCCTTCTTTTCTTTCTTTGCTTGTTGTACCCAGTAAGTAGAGTTATTTCCTTGCCTAAGAACCTGGTGTAATGGAATGCTCCAGGTACTTGGCCAGTGTGAGTGGGCCTGGGAAGATTAAAAAAAATTTTTTTTATAACGGAAATTTTCAAACATATGCAAGATTAGAGAGAATAGTATAATGAACCCATGAACCACCACACAATTTCAGCAGTTTTCAACATTTAGTCAATTTTGTTTCATCTTTTAACTTATCACTTACCTTCCATGCCTCCCCTGTAACTACACTATTCTAAAGCAAATCTCAGAGAAGAAATTTTCTAAATGCTTCAGTAGCTGTCTCTAAAAGATAAGGACATAAAAAATAACATAATCATAGTACCATTCATACCCCTCAAAATTAGTAGTAATTCTTTAATACCATCTAATATCTATTCCATGTTTAAATTTTCTTGATTGTCTAAAAAATCCATTGGTTTGTTCAAATCAGAATCTAATCAAGCTCTACACATTGCATTTGATTGTTAGTTTTCATAAAACTCTTTAATTATAACAGTTCTTCCTTCCCTGTAACCTATTTTCATGACATTTAGTTTTTGAAGAAACTGGATCATTTTTCCTTTGGAATCAAGGCAGAATTTGGATGAGCTCTTTCTTCAGGTCTTAAGATCTTCTGGGTAACAGAGAGGTCATGTGGAACAGTATAACTGTATATCCGCGAACATGTTAATGTCATCCATCGTGGTGGGACCCAGATGACTGAGTGATTGATGGGACAAGAGAGAACAGCTTCAGCCACAAGATGTGGAAGGGTGAGAACTACTGCTCAAAAGAAATTTCTTATGCAGAGAAACTTAAATAACAGTCATGCAGAATGGCTGCCTTGCCAATGACCTCATTAATCATATTTCTGTTCTTTTGAGAACCTCACCCTGACTCAGGGGCCATAGAGTGAGCTTGGACCTCACAACTCTTCCTCTGTACAGACCACTCTTCCTCAGCCACTGTGGCTTGCTGGTTTTTGCTAGAAATACACCGCCTTTTCCATGTGTAGAGTCTCTTAGTGATTCCAGTCAGCACACTGGGAGTAGTCATCCATGTACCTTCTATCTGCTCTGGGGCAGAACAGAGGTGGAGTATGCCATTTGCAAGGTCTCACCTTTTAATCTCAAATTCAAAAAGACTAATTCTCTTTGGTTTTTAAAAGCTACTTAGTTGATTCTTTGGACTTTGAAGCCATGTGATACTGCTAGGAACTGGAAAAGGAAAACAAATTCTGTCTTGACATGAACTCTGGGTTAATCTCAGCCATTCTGCCATCTTTGGGGCTGTAAATAGGTGGTGACAAAATAGCAGAGCTCTGAATTCCTCCATGGCCCATGCCCATACAGACTAATCAGTATTTCTTGAACACACTTTATGTTTTTCCAGAATCACATACTGCTCTTTTCTGCCTCCACTGAAACCTCTTTAAGGTTCAGTTCAGATGACAACTCCTGATAGACAACTGTGCAGCCAACTGTGTAGCACAGGGAACTATATTCAGTATCCTATGATAACCTGTAATGGAAAAGAATCTGAAAAAGAATATATATATCTATATACATATCTATATATATACACAACTGAATCAATTTGCTGTACACCCGAAGCTAATATAACATTGTAAATCAATTATACTTCAATAAAAAAAAATGACAACTCCTTCATGAAGCCTTTCCTGAGCTCCCCAACCAGGTGTGTGTTCTTCCCTGAATTTTCAAGGTGCTAATGTTCAGTGGAACCACTGGCACCAGAACTTGTGCAGAGACCAGAGCTCTCATTTGTCCTCTTTCCTCTAATCCCTTCTAAAGATTGTGGCCAGTATCTGCTCAAGGAAAAGAGGACACATCTGGACACATCTCCAGTTGGCCAACAAAGAAGCAAAAACCAAACAAAAATGGCAGTATGTAATGATAAGCACTTGGTGAGTTTTCCTTACCTGTGCCTTGTTATTGAGTGGAAACTTCAGTTCAGTTCAGGAATTTAAAAAAAAATTTTATTTCCGTGTTTGCCATGTGCCAAGGAGCATGCTAGATATGGAGGGCACAAAGAATAATAATAGTTAACATTTATATAATGCTTATGATGATAAGGCCCTGTCCTAAGCACTTTGCAGTTGTTATTCACTTAATCTTCAGAACAATGCTTTCGGGTTGGTACTATTACTGTCTCCATTTTATTTTCAGAGAAACAGGCACTGTGAGGTTAAGCAACTCGTGAGGTTACACAAGCTTCATAAGTGACAGTGCAGGGATATGAACCAAAGCAGTGTGGCTCAAAGGAAAATAAGACATAGCTCTTTAGCCTTCAGATGTTTACAGTGTGAGGGTCCTAACAAAAGGGGGAATGTGATTCTCTTCCAGTGTTAGAATCCCAGATGCATTCCACAGAACTGGATGCAACCACCAATGTGTGCAGAATACATTCTGGGCTGGGACGCTGCCGGACAAGGCCACAACTGAGGCCAGTGTTGAGAGTGGCTGTCCCAGCGTGCGCCAGGGTGATGGCAAACGAGGGCTGAGCTGTGCTCCCCATTGAACCGTGAAGCCTCCTGAAGAGGGTGCTATTGGGCATTGCCCTTCAGAAGTGACTGGGAGAATCCTGTGTATGGAGGCTGGTCTTTCCTTGAGGAATTTGCCCTTTGTTCTTGTTCATTACCATTAGTGAATGTAATGGCACAATGCCATTTTGTGGTGCAGACTTACTGCCTATTAAGAAGTGTTCTGAGGAGAGCTCAGCATATAAATAACCCTTTGGATATTTCCTTCCAAAGCAACAGATCCTATGGCAGCAAAGAAACTGCTGAACTGAAGCCACGTGGCATCATAGCCAAATGTTAGGATGGCATAGCAATCTCCACAAGCACTTCTCTGGAGGTTTGGGATGTTCAGAGTAAGCCTCCATCTTAAACACTGTGTTTTTAAGCCAAATGGGTTTTCTGAGAAAGAAGAGGTTTTAAGGGCTTCTCTGGAGATAAATGAGCATATAATCATCTGCTCTAGGGGGAAATGGTTCCAAATCTCTGACATAAATCTGGGAAGTGGTTGCCTTAGAAACAACTAATGTTGTGTAATTCTCTTCCCTGGACAACCATTTAGGGTCTCTATAATTTGCTAACTTCTACCCATGGTTTTTAAACCTTTAACCCTAGGTGAGAAATCTTAATCCCTCTCTCCAATGAGAATGATAACAAATAACCTTTCTCATTTCTTCAAACATTAAACACTTGGTAGGGACCTATCCTCTTCTTCTTGAATGGGATTCTGTTAATATAGTGGAGAGGAGATCCTCCATGGCAGGACCATTGGGGGTTTGATGACATCTGTCCTGGTTTGCTCAGGACTGGGAAGTTTCCTGGGATGCAGGAGTTTCAGTGCTAAAGCTGGAATGGCCGTTCACCATAGTAGGGGCATAGAGAGCTCTCCAAGCGAGGATACCCAGCTCCATGGCCTCTGGGCTCTGAATAGCTCTGAATTCCTCCCCCAGCATCTTCAGTGGAGGACAGCTGAGGGCGTGGTCCCTACTGAACTGTCCAGTGATTGCTCTTTGAAAGATCCTCCCACAGCAGAGTTGTATTAGAGAAACTGCTAGAAATATTACACACAGCCAGATTCAGTTCAGCTCATTCAATTTTACTCAATTTATCAAGCCTACATGGAGTTTCTATAAATCTGTGACACTGCACTAGAAGAGGGGGGATACAAAGATATATAAGACACAGTCTTACTTCCTAGGGGCTCTTAGACTAATAGAGACGTAAACAAAGAAGCACCTTTCAGTGTGATGGATGCTGTAATAGAAGTGGCAGACAAGGTATAGGGGAGGGACATTACTAAAGTAGCCAACTGCTTAAGGTCAAGAGAGGCTTCACAGAGGAGGTGACGCTTCATTGGAGAGCTGGAGGGTAAATAGGCATTTGACAGCTAGACAAGAAAGAAGAACACTTCAGGCAGAGGCAACAACATAGAGCAAAAGCACAGAAACAAGAAACGATCTGCCGAGTAGGAACTTCATGGTATATTTAGGGAATAGCAGGTATGGTTGGAACGCAGGATTTGAGATAGAAGGAATGGTAAGAGAGAAAGCTGGAGGCCAGGAGCAAGAGACAGAGCATGAATGGCATATATGCAATTACAGTCATCACTGCTGAGTACCTAACACAATCACAGTGATCTAATTTCTCTTGTCCGTGATTTAAGATTTGAACTGAGACAAATGTCTGGCCATAGATGTGAGGAGCTGTGTGTCTGTTGAGATCTACGTAGAAAGAAAAGCTCTCTGCTCCTGGCATGTCTACGTGTGTGGCAGCCATATTGTGACCATGAGGATAGCTGGCTTGAAGAAGCTGACTTGCTGAGGATGTTAGATCAGAAACATGGGAAGTTCCTGGGGCCTTGGAGTCACTTTGTCTTAGAACATTTTGTTATATGAGGTAAGAATTTTTCCTCATTGTTCTAGATATTTTGAATTGAGATTTCTGTTACTGGTGGCTAAAAGCACTTATTGATATGGTATAACATGTTAAAAAGTTGAAGCTTTTGGTGACAGGAGAAATGGATTATGTTGTCATGGTTTCATTTTAGGACATTGACTCTTATTTGTTGGTAGTCATATTTCCTGCATTTAAATCCCAGATGCAGAAATTCATTTATTTATTCATTCATTCAACTACTATTTTTTTTAAACTTTATGCCAAGTACCATTCTAGACCCTGCAGATGCAAGGTCAAATAAGTTATGCTCTGTACTCTTAGAGGATTTGCAATCTCTTGGTGGAGATGGGCAAGTAAATCAGCTTCACAGTATACTGTATCAAGTGCTTTGGTAAAGTTACACCCAGGGTACTGTAGTAGTACAATAGGGCTCCCAAATCAGTCTGATAAAGTGTAGAGTGCTTATCAAGGGGGTGATACTTGGACTAAACCAACTGAAGACCACAGAAGTAGTAACTAGTCATCCAGAGAACTCCCACATCTGGGAGTATCTGGGCCCAGGTACACCCACATCTTTGCCCATCTTTTTTCTGCTGCGGTCCTTTTGACTTCAACCCATTTCTGGATGCCAGAGACCTGTTCTTATGTTTGACCTGCCTCAGCTCTGCTGGATATAGTTTCTTGCTCTCATCTCTTGAATTGGACAGATCATCTATTCCAACTTCCCTTTTTGTTGGTTTCATGGTTCCAGCCTCCAGAGTCTTTTCCTGAGTATGTGCTCATATTGTCTTGACTTTACAGATTCTGAGTTTTGCCTCCTGCTCCTGGACATATTCATGTTCAAGAGGTTCCTGGCTCATTTCCAGCCTGTCTGACTTCTCTCTACCCTTGTCCCTCAAGCCATATGTGGACCATGGCATTTGATGCCAGAGCACATGGGTTCAGCGTACTAACAATGACTGTGGGCCTCACCATGTAATTTTTTTGAGACTTATGTAAAAGTTCAGATTGGTTTAGAAAACTTTGGAGTAGGTAAAAATTAGATAGGAAAGATTTTCCATTTTCCTTCTTGGCATCATTTTTTTTGGGGGGTGGGGGTGGGTCTTAAGACTTTTCAAACATATGGAAAAGCCATATATGCACAGCAGTATAACTTCACATTTACCACAATTATTTGCATTATGAATGATGTTGCTTAGTGTGGGAGGAATATTAACAACCCATTTAACATTATGTAAAAGGCCTTTCTCTAGAGGGTGAAAGGGAAAGAAGGTTCTCCGGCTCATGCAATTTTCCTGAGAATTGATTAAGTGCATCAGCCCCAGAGAGGTAAGGAATTTGGAAAGGTAGAATGGTTTTTCTAATGGTTCCCTGTAGGTTTAAACAGCTTAATATTTACCCTCTAAGGTCACTGAGCTTGAAATTGAGTAGGTAGAAGGGCTTTAAGTAAACAGCAGAGATAAGAAGTGGCACATATTTTATTACATTTTAAAAATGAGAGATGGCACATATTAAGCATCTCTCAAATATTATATATATGTTCAAAAAGAATAATAACTCTATTGAACTTATAAAAACAATGGAGCTCGTTATGAGGAAATCAAGCAACAGAAAAAGGTACAAAGAAGAGAGAAAAAAATGTCAATCCAAATCCACAGAAATAACCATCCTTAACAATTGTAAACATCATCCCAGGCCTCTCCTTGGGATAACATTGCACCTATTCAGAATGCATGGTTTAAAGCCTCTACCATTCCCACTTCCTGGTTTCATTAAAGACAAGAAAGGTTATTTTCACCAACATTTTAATTATTATTTTTGGTTGTCTATGGGTTTTGCATATACATTGCTGTAAAATGACCTTTATTGTGCCATCTTTGACCAGAGTATACATTTCTTCTTTTTTTGTTGAAGTATAGTTGATTTACAATGTTGTGTTCATTTCAGCTGTACAGCAAAGTGTTTCAGTTGAATATATATACAAATATACATATATATATTCTTTTTCAGATTCTGCTCCATTATAGGTTATTACAAGATATTGAATATAGTTCCCTGGCTATACATTAGATCCTTGTTGCTTATCTATTTTATATTTAGTAGTGTGTATCTGTTAATCTCAAATTCCTAATTTATCCCTCCCGCCCTCTATACATTCTTTTGACTAGAAAAATTTCAAGTATCTTTAAAATATTTTAAGTGTAATATGAAAATATGTGGGTTCAGAGCTGCTCTGAGGTACTGAGCTTCATAGTTTATACTAATTGGTTCATCCTCAGGACTCCCATTTTGAGGAACCATCCATTCATCATCAAATATTATTAAGTATTTCATAATTGCAAGGATCTGTGCAAATCCTAGTAAAAGACATAAAAATGTGACACATTTTCTTACTTTCTAAGATTTATGATTTAGTGGTAAAGAGAAGTCATTCATTCATTCATTCATTTTACTAGTCATTTGTGGAGTGCCTGGCATCTGGCACCATGTCAGATGTTAGAGATAGAAAGAAAATAGATAAAGATGTAGTCTCTGCCCCTAAGGAGTTCACAGTCCAGTGGGGAAGATAAACACATGGACAAATAGTATTTGCATCATATGCCATGTGCCTCTGATATGTATGTAAATAACAGCAACAACAAGAAATAGTATCTGTCAAGTAATTTATGAGAAATACAATTAGTCCATGAACAGGACTTAGGAAGGAAAGAGTGATCTCATCTTGAGGTCTTCATAGAAGAGAAATACTTGAGCTGGTTCTTACTGGAATTGCAGCCATTTTGGGGGGGGGCTGTGTTGGGTCTTTGTTGCTGCACGCAGGCTTTCTCTAGTTGTGGCGAGCGGGGGCTACCCTTCGTTGCGGTGCACAGGCTTCTTATTGTGGTGGCTTCTCTTGCTGTGGAGCACGGGCCCTAGGTGCGCGGGCTTCAGTAGTTGCAGTTCGCAGGTTCAGTAGTTGTGGCACGTGGGCTCTAGAGCACAGGCTCAGTAGTTGTGGCGCACGGGCTTCTTTGCTCCGTGGCATATGGGATCTTCCCGGACCAGGGATCGAACCCGTGTCACCTGCATTGGCAGGCAGATTATTTATTTATTTATTTATTTATTTATTTATTTATTTATTTATTTATTTATTTATTTATTTATTTATTTATTTATTTATGGCTGTGTTGGGTTTTCGTTTCTGTGCGCGGGCTTTCTCTAGTTGTGGCGAGCGGGGGCTACTCTTCATCGCGGTGCGCGGGCTTCTCATTGTCCTGGCTTCTCTTGTTGCGGAGCACAGGCTGTAGACGCGCAGGCTCAGTAGTTGTGCCTCACGGGCTTAGTTGCTCCGCGGCATGTGGGATCTTCCCAGACCAGGGCTCGAGCCCATGTCCCCTGCATTGGCAGGCAGATTCTTAACCACTGTGCCACCAGGGAAGCCCTGGCAGGCGGATTCTTAACCACTGCGTCACCAGGGAAGTCCCAATTGCAGCCTTTTAATTGGCAAAGATGAATGAAGACAGTATTCTTAGAGAAGGCAAGGGCACTGTAAACCAGAGCAGAGAAATGAGCAAGAAAGGAGAGAAACTGGGCAGGGCAAGTCATGCAGATAGTGGGAGCTGAGGGTTCATTTTCTGGTAGTTGGGAAAGATATGGTAGTTGAAAGGTAAGTTAGGGTGAGACCGATAATGCAAAGATTTGGGTTTTATCCTTATTCAGTGGGAAGTGATTGCAGTTTGCAATGAGCGCAGTGATATGATTGAAGCAAGGCTTTTGGTGGATTGGATGCTATCCCCAAGCAGGGTGGATTGAAAGAAGAGAAATGCAAAGGAACTAAATGTATGCAACACCTGGTATATACCTAGCTCTGTGAAGTTATTGCACTTCAATCCTCAGGAATATACCCACAAGGAGGCACTTTTATTTCCATTTTAAGGCTAAAGAAACAGAAGCTTGGCAGCATCTAGCTTTGCTATGAAAGAACAACCTGTTGAGATTAGTGCATCAAACGTCGTTGAACATTTATCAATATTGATGGAGATTAAGACTCAAAATGGATGACGGCTGGTGGCTCTTGGTTTTTATAGTATGAGATAGCAGTGTGACAAAAACCTAAAAGAGCGGTAAGGGTGATGGTTGGCCCAGAGCTTGGAATCTTCAGACAATACCCGGGATGTTCAGTTTGGTTTTGAATGCCGCATGGTGGAAGTGACAGGAACAAACTTGAGCACATTCAGAAGAGAGCAATGAAGACCAAAAAGTACCTAGAAATCCTGAGGCACTGAGCATGCTTCATTCATTCAGAGAAAAGAGCCTGACGTGGCACAGGAATCCTGGAGTTAGACTGGTCGTATGCTGTTCTAGGCAGATAAAAACAAATGGGTACCAGAAGTGAGCTCTGTGGAAGGGATAACTTTTCTAACAATGATGAAATGGGCTGCTGTGAGAGGTAATGAGCTCCCTAAGATCAGAGATGTTCAAGTACACGCCATCGATAACCTTCTAAACAAAGATTCTATGGTATTATGATTTCCTAGTATCTTGCAGGTGACCTGTTTATACAAGTACATGCACAGCTGTCAGGTTATGATTGATGCCTCTTTCCTTTCCTGAGTCTCTTTTCAACCCAGTCTAAGCTGGCTTGTGTCCCAACCACCCCGTGGAGATGACCTCTGTCAAGTCATCAGTACCTCTCAGTCATCAGATTGAATCTTCTCTGCCCCTAAACTTTGTAGCAGCATTTAGCACACACAGTGGTAACTCTTACTCTCTGGAAGCAGCTCTTTCTCTCAGCTTCCAGAACCTCATACTCGCCCAGTGGTTTTCTTCCTACTGCACTGACCTTCATCTCACTCTCTTTTGCTAGTTCTTCCTCCTCCGCTCAACTTCTAAATGTTGGAGTGCCCCAGGGCTCTCCTTAGTATTCCCTTGTCTTCTCTAACTATGTTAACTCTTCGTGGTGGTTTTGAAACATGTCTGCAGTTTCCTTGACTCTCCTCCCTTCCAGAGATGGGGGTCTATGTCTCCTTCCCTTGAATCTGGGTTGAACTAGTGACTCATCTTTAATGCAGCAGGAGAGATGATTTCTAAGACCAGAGGCTAGGTCAGAAAAGGCGTGAAGCTTCCACTTGGTTCTCCTGGGACATTGGTTTTTGGAATCCTGAACTTTCAGAACTAAGGAGGTCACACTGGGAGAAAGCACAGGTCTCTAGAGAGGTGATGTGTGGTACTCTAGCCAACAGCCCAGCTGAGGATGCAGGCATTCTGGAGTAGTATTTAGCTGTATTAACTTTTGTGGGATTCACTTTTGAATAATTTCCATGTCTCAAGTCCAGACACAACATGGAACTTGATTTAGCAGTTCAACAAATTAATAGATTGGAATTAATATATTGACCTTTTCCAGCCTTACCTCATTCATGCTACAGCTTCAGCAATCTCGTCTCTGTTAATAGAATTACCAGAGATTTTCTAATACACAATTTCCATGATTAAGTTTATGACAATAACTAACAGTTATATGATACTTATAAGGTGGCAGAGACTGTTTCAAACACTTTACATGTTTAAACTCATTTAATCACCACGGCACTCCCATTCTACAGATGAGCAAATTGAGGCACAGAGAGGCTAAATCACCCAAGGTCACACAGGTAGTAAGTGGCAAAGCTGGAATTTGACCTCATAGTCTAACTTTAAAGTCCTTGGTCTTAACTAGTACATACGCCTCCACTCATAGCATATAAACTTTTGCAAAACCCCTCCATCACTACTCAACACAGGAATAGTCTGGTTACTAGGTTCATGCAACCTTCAGAGGTATATTTTCAAAGGTATGCAGAACTTGCAGTCTCTTGATTTGTTTATTGCCTTCATTAACTGTATGTCTACCATTTTAGTGGGTATCTTGCACAGAGAGAGGAGAAATGTTGAAATGTAAGGAGAGACATTCTCCGAAGTGCTCTTTGAAGCCATTGTTTTACCCAAGGAACAGATTATGTCTCTAGATATCTCTCAGATCTGCCCTGGCTTATAGTCATGGGAGGGCTTTCAGAAGTTTTTCTGGTTTTTTGGCAGGACGAGAACTGTTAGCTTGCTTATGACCTAAATAAATACTCCCTTGCTCCAAAGATGTTATTGACTCAGTGGTACTTCCCATGTTACACCATCGAGCACTCTCCCTGGCCATCACAGTGCAGGCTTTTACTGTCTAACTGCTTCATTCTCTGTCCGTGAGGAGCTATACCTACCCTTTTGGTTCCACTACCCCATCTCGCCCCCACTGCAAACGTCTCTCCACACACATTTTGAGATTTAGCCTGTAATTTTCCAGCAAAGAAATTCCTCCTGCACCGAGGATGATGATCAAAGGCAGACAACAGAGACAGCACCTGTAGCCACATCCTGAGATGAAATAAACATCACCCAGCTTCCTATTCCTTCCTTTCTGAGAAGGAATAGCAAGGTCTGGAAAGCCAGGAAGAAAAAAGTGGCCAAATAAAAATGAGTTATTGAAAAATATTCAGGGTCCCTTTGGGAGGTCTGTCACTGATGCTGTCTCTGCAGGGAGCCAGCCTCTCCTGCCGGCTGCACATAAAGGACCTGAGCCCCGGCCACCATTGTCTTTGGCACATGCTGTCTCTGAGTAGGAAGGATGCTATTTTTGTTGTTGTTGTTGAAGCTGAACATTCACCTGAACAAATAGCAGATGTTGATGAATATTAATTTGTGCTTAGATTAATGCTTCAAAGTGTCAATTTAATTTCTGTTTTACTATTCTGCCCCTGATTGTAATGAGCTACTTCAGGATGTGGGAGCACACACCTGGCTCAGGGGAGGGGCTGGAGGGCTCCAGGGAGCTGAGCTGGGCTTTTATCTCTCTGCTATGGGACAACTCCAGTGGAGCCCAGCTGGCCCTTGAAAGTCATGCAGCTGTGCGCTGGCCCAGTGGAGACCGGGCACCTCCTCAAGGCGAGGAAGGCACACACACATCAAACAACCTTCAGGAACAGCCAGGAGCTGAGCCAGTGCCCACGCTGGGCTCCAGGCTCTGGGTGGGACAGGCTGCTGTGTGACCCCTGCATGGTCTCCTTTTACCCTACCTCGGTCCATGTCTGTTGCTGACTTTTCAAATTCCTGAGAGACTTAATTCTAATTTGTATCCTTACAGGTCCACATGGTGAGGGCAAGTGAGCCTGATTTTGGAGTCAGGCATATCAAGGTGTGAATCCCAGCCCTGTATCTCACCGGCTTAGGCATATTTCTGAGCCTCCGTTCCCTCACTTATAAACAGAATCATTGAGAAGGCTAAATGAGGTGCCTGTGCTCCATGCTTCGCAAGGGGCTGGCACCAAGCAGCACACAATAGATGAAGCTCCCCTCCCCTTTCCTTCAGATGGATAACCCCACTCTCGAATAATGAAAATAATAAACTTCCTTATTGAATTTCCAAATATCTCTCTGTGTTGCCTGATCTCCTAGGTCTCTGTGTGCCTTATTAGTAACCTGGTAAGTAAACATGACCAATGTTTATATTTAGAGTTTTCCGCCAGAATAATGTGAATGCGATGACTCTTTTTTTAAAGGATACGAATGGCACCCTATTCCATCTTTGTCTTGTTCCTCATGGACCAGTGTTGCTGTTTCTCTGTGAGCTGGACAAATAGAATGGATTTTTCCCTCATAGAAAATCACCTTCTGCAGCCCAATCTCTGTCTGCCTGGGACTTGCTTTACTGTTTCCCCTTCTTGCTCCTCCCACCTTGCCCGCCATCATCCCACAGACACTCAGGTTGTTGGCACTTTACTGAGTGCAGTCAGGAGACTCCTAAGCAGAGCCAGCATGCAGGATTACAAAGTCTGGTTGTTCTGTCACTGAAACTCACGACGACAGGTTTCCACACACTCTGTGGGTCTCCACCTCCCTCCTGATCGCTTTCTGAACTTAGATATTATATGTTTCCTAGGGCTGCTTAACAGAGTACCCAAAACTGGGTGGCTTATGATACCAGAAATCTATTGTTTCACATTTCTGGAAGCTAGACATCCAAAATCAAGGTGTTGGCAGGGCCCTGCTCCCACTCAAGTCTGTAGAAGAGAATGCACCCCTAGCTTGTGGTGGTGGCCATCCATTCTTGGGGTTCTCTGGCTTCTGACAGTGGAATTCCAATCTCTACTTCTGTCTTCACATGACATCCTCCTTGTGTCTTTACATCGTCTTCTTTCTGAGCATGTATGTGTCCTAATTTCCCCTCTTTATAAGGATATCAGTCATATTGGATTAGGACCCACCCTAATGACCTCATCTTATATTGGTTAAATCTATAAAGACCGCATTTCCAAACAAGGTCACATTCTGAGGTACTGGGGTTAGGACTTTGACATATCTTTGTTTTGCAGGGGATACATAACTCAATCCATGACATATGTAAATTACCTCTCACTTTTTCCTTCTTGGGGCTCTAGTCAGCCCTTTGGGATTTTACCTCTGTTTCAACCAAAACAACAAAGCCCTTCATAATCTGGCCTTTATTCATTTGTTCATTCATAAAAATATTTATTCAACACTTACCATATGCCTGGACTGGAACTTTTTTTTTAATTGAAGTACAGTTGATTTACAATGTTGTGTTAGTTTCAGGTGTACGGTAAAGTGATTCAGTTATATAGATATATATATATATACACACACATATATACATATATACACACACATATATGTATATGTATATATTCTTTTTCAGAATTATTTCCATTGTAGAATATTACAAGATATTGAATATAGTTTCCTGTGCTATGCAGTAGGTCCTTGTTGTTTATCTATTATATATATAGGAGTGTGTATCTGTTAATTCCAAAGTCTTAGTTTGTCCCTCTCTTGGAACTTTTATTTCTTCCATCTTGTTGAATTTTCAAACGTCCTAGAAAGGTCGGTATCTTTATTTTCGTTTTACAAAAAAGAAAATGAAAACCCAGATGAATTAAGACGCTTGCCTATCTTCTCGCAGTAAGTGTCAGAGCTCAGTGTTTGAGCTGAGGGCTTCTGACTTCGAGTTTATTGCATCAAGTCAAAACTATAGTGACTCAGGGACAGCTTTTATTTTCTATTCAACTGCTTATCTCTACCATTGAGTCTAAGAAATCCTGCTGCCCTTGATCTCTTCTCTTCCTCAACATTCTTTGGTCATTCCGTCTTTGTCTGGCTATTTCAGTGACTTTGGCCTCTGCCCTCACAGTCAGACAGCCAATATTTGCTCCTTCTGGCTACTTTCTCCCTTGTCCTGTTCTATTTCCTTTCAAGGATTTTTCTCTTCCCTGTCCTTCTTCTTTCTGTCTTACTCTCTTTGTTCTCTTAATTCTTTAAGCCCTGCAGCATACTGACACCTGGTGTCATCCATCCACACCTAAATTTAGCTGGCAGTCTCTATCCTTTATGTTTATACATTTTGGACATCAACACAGTTCCTTACCACTTCTTCTTGACATTTCTCTGTTTCTTTCAAAGCAACACTCATAGCTTCTGATGTATTTTAAACGGACTTAGACATCACTTCATACTGGAACACAACCCAGTTCCTTACCTCTGCTGCTTCTTCCAAACATGACATTGGTCCCCTGAGGGACATTGTGTGTTCTTTCCCCAGCACGGAGAGGTTGCCTCCTTCTAATGTTATTGCATGGTGCTTTTTCAACAAAACTTAAGGAGTGTAGATGTTTTCCTGCTCTTCTAATGAGTTTAGTGCCCTCCCCTGGAGAGCTACCTGAACTCATATGAAAGAGTACTGAGCTGATATGTCTGCCTATTAGGACGGCTACTCAAACTACACAAAGAAGATATTATCTAGCCTTTTAAAAAAACCTCCAGAAGAAGAGACTGAGTTACACTCGATAAAATTAAAAATTATCCCCAGTTTCAGAGCTCATTCTCTTCTGTCTGTATTATACATCCTGAGCGATCTAATTTTATTTATAACTTTTTAGGTACTATTTATATGCTGAAAAATGTCAAATCTAATTCATCTTGGTGCCTCCCCCAAGCTCCAGATCCCTATTTTTAACTATCTGTTATCTACCTGGATGTCCTTGCTGGCACCTCACCCTGAAGTGTCCCCCATCCTGGCTAAGTGTCCCCTTCCTCTTGTGGTCTGTATTTTGACATCAACTGGTGTTACGGACCCTCCAACTCCCAAGCTATGCATTTGCATCCTTGTTCTGTACCAATCAGTATATCTGTCTTCTGTGGATCCTTGTCCTCAACATTTTTCACAGAACTGGAGCCCCTTAGCCAGTGTCTCTTCAGTTTCTCTTCATTCCAATCCAAATAGACTCCTTTCAAAAAAGTAAAGTTGACCACGGGGTTGTCTTGCTTCGAAATTACTGCTGGCTTCTCATTGCCTAGGATAAATCTCTAAATTCCATATGTTGATACTCCAGGCCTTCACAAATCTGACTATGACCTACTTTTCATCCCTCAAGCTCTGTCTCTCAACTGTCTCCTCACCCCAAGCATACCAAACTTCTGCATAATGGGGTTTCTCATTATGTCTTGGAGAAAACATAGCCTTTCATGCCTTGGTACTTCCGCATGTGCTGGTTTCCCCCTGTTTGGAATACCCTTTCTTCTCTTCTTTACCTGACAAATTCCTTTTCACCTTAGTGAAGCCGATAGTAATTCCCTGGGTAGAGTTAGTGGTACTCTCCTCCGTGGTACCTTGTTCATGGCTGTATAGCACCACTCTAAGCTTTATAATAATCTGTGTGTTCTCATCTGTCTTCTCCATCAGACTGTGAACTCTCCAGCAGTTAGGACAATGTTTGGCATTCTATGGGAAAACCACAAATGTTTTTGGATGATGGAAAGCTTCATGACATCTGACTCAGCTCTATGTCTTTTGATCTCTTTCCATTCTTTTTTCCTTTCCCTTTCTCCATAGAGAAAGATCTGATGGATTATCAAAGTCTACATTGTATAAGCTTTAATAAATAAATAAATAAATAAATAAATAAATATATATATATATATATATATATATATATATATATATATATATATATATAAAGGAACAAATAAGCTGCAGTTAAAAAAAAAAAGGTTGCCTGGGGATAAAGTCAAAGATGGGTTAGTACATCATCCACCTGCCTGGGGCAGTACAGGTACTAGAGGATGGCTCTAGGACTTGTTCTGAGCTTACCAGCAGCTCAAACAAAGACTACCTGATCAGTTTATACAATTATTAGTATCCATATAATAAAATCTTGCTCTGTGGAAGAACAATAACTCTAAGTCTTGAGACCCAAGATAAATTTCTCACAAGGGCACTATGTAACTAAAGAACACCACTATCCTCTCTCCTCTGATAAATTGCCAGCATGTGACAGGATCATTCTTGGCTGAACTGTGTGAGAGGAATGCAATATTTGCCCAATGTCTACATTAGTGAGTTTTCATTAGGAAAATGTGAGTCTCTTTCCTCTTGGTCTGTGTCTGATGAACAGGGACAGGAAAAAGAGTGGAGAGGGCAATGTCCCCATCCTGTGACTAAGAGCCCTGACAGTTTCACTCACTCATTCATTCATCAGGCTATAATTCTTAATTGAATGTCTATTTTATATAAGGCCTTATGGGAGATTTCCTCTCCACCTCCTACTGTTCAGTCTCTCCCATCCTAAGTCTGGCTGGATGGTATATTATTGTATACCAGCTTTTTCAATCAGAGGCCAGAGGCTACATCTGCCTAAATTGCTTTATACAGGATTCGGTGCTTGAGCTGGAGGTTTCTCTGTGACAGCCAATGGGTGTCACAGGGAGGAACAAAAAGGGCTCTTGGACATGCTTCTTTTTAAGTGTCCGGGGAACATTTTCTGGCTCTGGAAAGATGGCTTTCACAGAGCAATTTTAGCCATTATCAACTGAGGTAGGTTTTTTCCTAAAGTATAAAACCTACTTTAGGAAATTAAATTAGCCAGTCTTCCCTCCCAGATTCATTTTCCTCCTTTCGCATGGTGTAACCCATCTCTATTTAGCAGACCATGTAACCTCTCCTACCTTGTCATTCAAATCATTTAGCAAAATAAAAAGGCTTTAAAAAAGTAGGATGCAAATATAAACATGAGTGCAATTAAGATTTCAACTCCATTACATTAATATAACTACTTTGCGTGAAGTTCATTACGATGCGCATCAGGGTTTTAATGTTTTCTCCTTTTTAGTGCCATCCTTGTTAGAAGGAAACATCGTGCTATAGGAAACAATTGCCTCTTGGGTTGGAAAATAGTTTGAATAGGATTCCATTGTGATTAATTAAACTCACACACGATAAGTAGAAAGAATCAAACAGTTGTTCTTCAAGTTGACAGCATAGTTGGTGAACAAAAAAGATTTATAACACCAAATATAAATTTTCCTGATGTAATAATATATTATGGAAATTACTCCTTTTATTTTTTCTTTTTGCTGGATACATGGTGAGCCTTTATTTTTTTTTTTTTTCCCATGCAAAGAACAGAGGCACAAACAAGAATGAAGGAAATAGGAGAAAAGAAGACTTAATGAGCAAGACAAGCCTTCATTTTCTCTCCATTAACTTCAAATTATTTCCCACAAACATTTTATCTGACAATTCTTCTTTGGAGTCAGCTCTAAATGTGTGCTGCCTTCACGAGGAGGGGCTTTATGTCTTTCTCCCTGGATAACCGCCCTCCTTCCTGGAAATCATTCTCCAAACTGAAAAGCATCTCCCCTCTCCTTTCAGTACATCTGCTGACCTAACCCAGGCTCTCCTCCACTCAGCGGGTCCTTCAGGAAATAGCCATTGTCAGCCCTTAGAATATGAGGCAAGCCACATCAGTGACATTAGAAACCTGTAACTAACACATCTGCAAAGAGAATAGTAAGCAGCTCGGCTTTGAAAAATATTGTTGCCACTAGGCAACATCTATATTTTGTCTTTGCCTTGTCCTTCCGTCTCGTCATCTCTTTCTTTGCATCTGCATCTCTCCGTGTGTCTTCTGCCGGCTCTCTCTCCTCTCCACCCTTTCCTCTTCTTAAATTCTGAGTCTCTGGGTTGCAATCAAGGTCCTTGAAACCAAATAAGGAGTCATGCGCATGTCTCTGGAAAGTGTCTTCTATTAACTGGCAAGACTCAGGAACTGTGAGGAATGAGTAACAGCAACTCCCCAAGGTCAGCCTGGGCTGCTTGAGCAGCACATTCAAAGACTTTTCATTGTTGAGAAAGGCACTGATTTCTTACCTGCTGGAAAGGTGCTTCCCAGGCTACAGCAGGATCCGTGTGACGCTCACAGAGTCACCTCTGGGCACCTTCCTTTGTCCACGTTGTCCTGGTGGAGCCTGCCGTGACCCCCACCAGCTGACCTGGCTGAAGAAGAGGAGGAGTCTAAGGTGGATGAGGACACAACTTGAACTTTCCCTTGTCTTCAGGAGGCACTGAAGGAATGTTTGCCCTTTCACCCCTCTTACATTTGGGAAGAAAGCTGACTTCTCACAGGAGACCAGCAGCTTTTATAAAGAGCTTAATGGGCTAAGACACCAGTCATCATCCTCATTTGCTCAAGATGTGTCGGCTTGAGAAGGAGAATTACTAAATCATTCTGTAAATCCAAAGAGATGAAACTTGATGGTAACCTTATTGATTTGGAAACCTTGACGTTCCCTTTCTGCACTCGTGATAACGTTCAGAACAAACGTATAACAAACACCCACGGACCAACTACTGCCTCCGGATTTCTGATTCTTTCCCCCTCTGCAACCTCACAGACCTTGTTTTCAAGACAGTTAAAATAACTTACTTTTTAAAAAAATAAAAATGAAACCTAAACCCATGTTTCAGCCTTCTCCCTCTACGAAGACTAGAGAAAAGGAGTTAAGAATACTTTTAAAGTCAAGCTATTAGTAGAATTATTTGTTCCTAAGAATTTACGCATTTACTTTTTATTGATTTTCAGCCCGTAGTGCCACATGTAAAATTAGGGGGAAAAAACCCCAAGAATTGGAATATCTCAGGTTAGTTCCGTTAAAAATATATTAATTGGAGGAGTCAAGATGGCGGTGTGGGAAGACGCAGAGTTAGCGTCTCCCCACAACTAGGAAGCCTGCCAGCTGCTGGTGGGGGACTCTGATGCCCAAGGAGGCGGGAGTAACCCCAGAGAGAATTAGTAGGACATAAGGGGACTAAGGGGGGAGGAGGAGTGGAGGCCAGACAAGATCGGCGCCCCTGAGGCTGGGGAGATCAGGAGAGGCAGGCGGGAGGGACTCTCCTAGAAGAGCGGGAGAGGAGTGGAGGGCGATCGCCTGGTCCACTGGGGCCAGGAAGCCTGCTGAGCTCCCAGACCGATCCCCTGTGCTCCAAAGACCCCTCCAGGCTGTGTGGGTCCTTGGGAGCATAGAAAGGAGGCCGGAGAGATCAGGAGAGGCAGTCGGGAGGGGCCCTCTGGGAGGAATGGGGGAGGAGTGGAGGGTGATTGCCCCGCCCACTCGGCACAGGGAGCCTGTTGAGCTCCCAGGCCAGTCCCCTGCCCTCTGAGACCAGGGATGGGGGCACGCCTGGACCCCTTCTGTTCCTTGAGCCTAAGCCCCACCCCCCACTGACCCAAGGGCCTTTTCCAGCCCTGTGGGTCCTGAGCATTGGCCCCGCCCACCACCCAAAGCTCACCCTTGCTTAGGCCCTGCTTTCCACAGCCAAGGCCTCCCTCCCACCCTTTTTTTTTTCTTTTTCCTCCTCCTCTTTTTCACTATTGTGGTACTGATGTACCTTCCGGTTGTTGATTCATTTATATTTTTATTTTTACATTCTTTCTAACATATCTGTTAGTTTCCTAGTCTAATTTTATTTTTTACTTTGTTATTGTCTTCTTTTTTTTTTTTTTCCTTTTTGCCACCCCATGCAGCTTGCAGGATCCTGGTTAATGAGCCCGGGGTCAAGCAGAAGCTCCTGTGGTGGGAGCTTCAAGTCTGAACCACTGGACTAACAGAGGACCTCAGACTCCAGGGAATATTCATCAGAGTGATGTCTCACAGAGGTCCTCATCTCAGCACCAAGACCCAGCTCTACCCAATAGCCTACAAACTCCAGTGTTGGAAGCCTCAGGCCAAACAACCTGTAAAACAGGAACACAATCCCACTCATAAAAAAAAAAAAAGTGAGACGACAAAAAAATATATCACAGATGAAGGAGCAATGTATAAACCTACAAGACCAAATAAACGAAGAGGAAATAGGCAATCTACCTGAAAAAGAATTCAGAGTAGTGATAGTAAAGATGATCCAGAACCTTGGAAATAGAATGGAAGCACAGATTGAGAAAATACAAGAAATGTTTAACAAAGATCTAGAAGAACTAAAAAACAAACAAGCGAAGATGAACAACACAATAACAGAAATGAAAAATACACTAGAAGGAATCAATAACAGAATAACTGAGGCAGAAGAGCGAATAAGTTAGCTGGAAGACAAAATGGTGGAAATAACTGCCAAGGAGCAGAATAAAGAAAAAAGAATGAAAAGAATTGAAGACAATCTCAGAGACCACTGGGACAACACTAAACTCACCAACATTCGAATGATAGGGGTCCCAGAAGAAGAAGAGAAAAAGAAAGGGTCTGAGAAAATATTTGAAGAGATTATAGTGGAAAACTTCCCTAACATGGGAAAGGAAATAGTCACCCAAGTCCAGGAAGCAAAGAGAGTCCCATACAGGATAAACCCTAGGAAAAACACACCAAGACACATATTAATCAAACTAACAAAAATTGAATTCAAAGAAAAAATATTAAAAGAAGCAAGGAAAAAACAAAAAATAACATACAAAGGAATCCCCATATGGCTATCAGCTGATTTTTCAGTGGAAACTCTGCAGGCCAGAAGGGAGTGGCAGGATATACTTAAAGTGATGAAAGAGAAAAACCTACAACAAAGATTACTCTACCCAGCAAGGATCTCATTCAGATTCAATGGAGGAGTCAAAAGCTTTTCAGACAAGCAAAAGCTAAGAGAATCCAGCACCACAAAACCAGCTTTACAACAAATGATAAAGAAATTTCTCTAAGCGGGAAACACAAGAGAAGAAAAAGACCCACAAAAACAAATCCAAAACAATTAAGAAAATGGTAATAGGAACATACATATCAATAATAACCTTGAATGTAAATGGAGTAAATGTCCCAACCAAAAGACACAGACTGGCTGAATGGATACAAAACAAGACCCATATATATGCTGTCTACAAGAGACTGACTTCAGACCTAGGGACACATACACACTGAAAGTGAAGGGATGGAAAAAGATATTCCATGCAAATGGAAATCAAAAGTAAGCTGGAGTAGCAATTCTCATATCCAACAAAATAGACTTTAAAATAAAGACTGTTACAAGAGAAAAGGAGGGACACTACATAATGATCAAAGGATCAATCCAAGAAGAAGATATAACAATTATAAATGTTTATGCACCCAACATAGGAGCACCTCAATACATAAGGCAAATGCTAACAACCATGAAAGGAGAAATTGACAGTAAAACAATAATAGTAGGGGACTTTAACACCCCACTTATACCAATGGACAGATGATCCAAACAGAAAATAAATAAGGAAACACAAGCTTTAAATAACACAATAGACCAGATAGACCTAATTGATATTTATAGAACATTCCCCCCCAAAATGGCAGAATACACTTTCTTCTCAAGTGCACATGGAAACTTCTCCAGGATAGGTCACATCTTGGGTCACAAATGAAGCCTTGGAAAATTTAAGAAAATTGAAATTGTATCAAGCATCTTTTCTGACCACAACGTTATGAGACTGGAAATCAATTACAGGAAAAAAACTGTAAAAAACACAAATATATGAGGGCTAAACAGTGCACTACTAAATAACCCAGAGATCACTGAAGAAATCAAAGAAGAAACAAAAATATACATAGAAACAAATGACAACAAAAACACAATGACCCAAAACCTATGGGATGCAGCAAAAAGTTCTAAGAGGGAAGTTTATAGCAATTCAATCTCACCTCAAGAAACAAGAAAAATCTCAAATAAACAATCTAACCCTACACTTAAAACAACTAGAGAAAGAACAAAGAAAACCCAAAGTCAGTAGAAGGAAAGAAATCATAAAGATCAGAGCAGAAATAATTGAAATAGAAACAAAGAAAACAATAGAAAAGATCAGTAAAACTAAAAGCTGGTTCTTTGAGAAGATAAACAAAATTGATAAATCCTTAGCCAGACTCATCAAGAAAAAAAGGGAGAGGATGCAAATCAATAAAATTAGAAATGGAAAAGGAGAAATCACAACTGGCACTGCAGAAAGACAAAGGATTCTAAGAGACTACTACAAACAACTATATGTGAATAAAATGGACAATCATGAAGAAATGGACAAATTCTTGGAAAGGTACAATTTTCCAAGACTGAACCAGGAAGAAATAGAAAATATAAACAGACCTATCACAAGTAGTGAAATTGAAACCGTAATTAAAAATCTTTCAATAAACAAAAGTCCAGGACCAGATGGCTTCACAGGTGATCCTTCACTGATCCTTCTCAAAGTCTTCCAAAAAATTGCAGAGGGAGAAACACTCCCAAATTCATTCTATGAAGCCACCATCACCATGATACCAAAACCAGAGAAAGATATCACAAAAAAAGAAAATTAGAGACCAATATCACTGATGAAGATAGATGCAAAAATCCTGAACAAAACACTAGCAAACAGAATCCAACAGCAGATTAAAAGGATCATACACCATGATCAAGTGGAATTTATCCCAGGGATGCAAGGATTCTTCAATATACGCAAATCAATCAATGTGATACACCACATCAACAAATTAAGGAATAAAAAAGATATGATCATCTCAATAGATGCAGAAAAAGCTTTTGACAAAATTCAATACCCATTTATGATAAAAACTCTCCAGAAAATGGGCATAGAGGGAACATACCTCAACATAATAAAGACCATATATGACAAACCCACAGCAAGCATCATACTCAATGGTGAAAAACTGAAAGCATTTCCACTAAGATCAGGAACAAGACAAGGATATCCACTCTCACCACTCTTATTCAACATAATTTTGGAAGTCCTAGCCACAACACAGAAGAAAAATAAATAAAAGGAATACAAATTGGAAAAGAAGAAGTCAAACTGTCACTGTTTGCCACTGACATGACACTATACATAGAAAATCCTAAAGATGCCACCAGAAAACTACTAGAGCTAATCAATAAATTTGGTAAAGTTGCAGGATACAAAATTAATGCACAGAAATCTCTTGCATTGCTATACACTAACAACAAAAGATCAGAAATAGAAATTAAGGAAACAACCCCATTCTTTTTGTTGCAACCATTGCAACAAAAAGAACAAAATACCTAGGAATAAACCTACCTAAGGAGGTAAACGAACTGTACTCAGAAAACTATAAGACACTGATGAAAGAAATCAAAGATGACACAAACAGATGGAGAGATATACCATGTTCTTGGATTGGAAGAATCAATATTGTGAAAATGACTATACTATCCAAAGCAATATACAGATTCAATGCAATCCCTATCAAATTACCAATGGCATTTTTAAAAGAACTAGAACAAAAAATCTTAGAATTTGTATGGAGACACAAAAGACCTCAAACAGCCAAAACAGTCTTGAGGGGAAAAAATAGAGCTGCCGGAATCAGACTCCCTGACTTCAGACTACACTACAGAGCTACAGTAATCAAGACAATATGGTACTGGCACAAAAACAGAAATATAGGTCAATGGAACAGGATAGAAAGCCCAGAGATAAACCCACACACCTATGGTCAATCTATGACAAAGGAGGCAAGGATATGCAATGGAGAAAAGACAGTCTCTTCAATATGTGGTGCTGGGAAAACTGGACAGCTACATGTAAAAGAATGGAATTAGAACACTCCTTAACACCATACACAAAAATAAACTCAAAATGGATTAAAGTCCTAAATGTAAAACCAGACACTATAAAACTCTTAGAGGAAAACATAGGAAGAACACTCTTTGACATAAATCACAGCAAGATCTTTTTTGATCCACCTCCTAGAGTAATGGGAATAAAAACAAAAATATGGGACCTAATGAAACTTAAAAGCTTTTGCAAAGCAAAGGAAACTACAAACAAGACGAAAAGACAACCCTCAGAATGGGAGAAAATATTTGCAAATGAATCAACAGACAAAGGATTAAATCTCCAAAATATATAAACAGCTCTGGCAGCTCAATATTAGAAAAACGAACAACCCAATCAAAAAATGGGCAGAAGACCTAAATAGACATTTCTCCAAAGAAGACATACAGATTGCCAAAAAGCACATGAAAAGCTGCTCAACATCACTAATTATTAGAGAAATGCAAATCAAAACTACAGTGAGGTATCATCTCACACCAGTTAGCATGGGCATTATCAGAATCTACAAACAACAAATGCTGGAGAGGGTGTGGAGAAAAGGGAACCCTCTTGCACTGTTGGTGGGAATGTAAATTGACACAGCCACTATGGAGAACAGTATGGAGATTCCTTAGAAAACTAAAAATAGAACTACCATACGACCCAGCAATCCCACTACTGGGCATATACCCAGAGAAAACCATAATTCAAAAAGACACATGCACCCCAATGTTCATTGCAGCACTATTTACAATAGTCAGGTCATGGAAGCAACCTAAATGCCCATTGATTGACGAATGGATAAAGAAGATGTGGTACATATATACAATGGAATATTACTCAGCCATTAAAAAGGAACAAAATTGGGTCATTTGTAGAGACATGGATGGACCTAGAGTCTGTCATACAGAGTGAAGTCAGAAAGAGAAAAACAAATATCGTGTATTAACGCATATATGTGGAACGTAGAAAAATGGTACAGATGAACCGGTTTGCAGGGCAGAAATAGAGACACAGATATAGAGAACAAACGTATGGACACCAAGGGGGGAAAGTGGCGGGGGGGGGGGTGGTGGTGGTGGGATGAATTGGGAGATTGGGATTGACATGTATACACTGATATGTATAAAATAGATAACTAGTAAAAACATGCTGTATAAAAAATATATAAAATTAAATTTAAAAAAAAGATATGGGAGCAAGATCTAGTTGCCATTAGCATCCTACCTACATTGAAACATCTACTGAGACATTGACTCTTGGGCTTCTCTAATGGGCAGCCTCATCTTGCTGAGTCTTTATTCTACCTGTAAATGAATATAATATATCTTTGTAATAATGAGGAATACAAATTCTATTTTTAAAAGATCAGACACATAAGAAACACTTAAATGGTTTCAATAATTATGTTACCATATGTTTGTATCTCAATATGAATAAATGTCTCTAAGCCATGATAATAGAATGACTATTGTTTTTCTCTTTGTCACAGCTTTTAAATGTGCTTATGTGCACTACTTACTTCTAAGTGGAAAGTAAGAAATTCCCATCTTAAAATTCCCTTGGGATATAGTCCCAATTGATGTTACTAACTTTGTGTTTAAGTGAAAAATTTAGCACTGAAATATTTTTGCAGCATCAATATCAGTGCTGAGTTGTCTTCCTATATGCGCCAAAAACCACAGTTTTGTCTGTATGGGAAAGACCCACATTACTGTAAAGTCAATGAGTTGTTGTTGTTTTATGAATCTCCTACTTGGCTCAGGCTGTGAACAGTAATATTATAATTCATAAATACCTGTGCACAGAAGACTATTCCTCAAGAATAAAGAGACTCTGCCTCAAAATGCACCAAAAATCGGGTAGAGATAAAAGCAAAATGATTATGTTACTATTTATAAGTTACCTGCATTATTTATTTACTCTTCAGCAACAATCCTGTGATATAGGTTCTATTGTTTCTATTTTTTTTAATGAGGAAACTGGGGCTCTGAAGGTTAACATATCTTGATTTTAGTTAAACAGCTGAGATGTGGCTAAGTCAAAGTTCCATCAAGGTCTATCTATCTATCCACAAAGCCTCTGATCCACCACGTGACACTGTGATGGAGAAAAAAAGGAAAGAGATAAAAGAGAACCACAGACTGAGAAAAACTACAGAGTGAAGATGACATTGGAGGTCTACAAAAAGCTGACTGAAGGACATAAATTGCTTAACCTTGCTTTGAGTATATGATCCTTTATTTGTGTGACTCAAGACTAAAAGGAGCTTACCTGTTTTATTCACAGCCATCTCCAACATCTAAAACGGTGTCTGGAGCACAGTGGATGAATAAATAAATAGTTGTTATTAAAGGATTACATTTTCTGGCTTGAAAAAAGAAAAGAAAAGAAAAGAAAATCCTAAAGATGCCACCAGAAAACTACTAAAACTAATCAATGAATTTGGTAAGGTTGCAGGATACAAAATGAATACACAGAAATATCTGGCATTCCTATACACCAACAATGAAAAATCAGAAAGAGAAATTAAGGAAACACTCCGATTTACCATTGCAACAAAAAGAATAAAATACCTAGGAATAAACCTGCCTAAGGAGGCAAAAGACTTGTACTCAGAAAACTATAAAACACTGATGAAAGAAATCAAAGATGACATAAACAGATGGAGAAATATACCATGTTCTTGGATTGGAAGGATCAATATTGTGAAAATGACTATACTACCCAAAGCAATCTACAGATTCAATGTAATACCTATCAAACTACCAATGGCATTCTTCACAGAATTAGAACAAAAAAATCTTACAATTCGTATGGAAACACAAAAGACTCCGAATAGCCAAAGCAATCTTGAGAAAGAGAAACGGAGTTGGAGAAATCAGACTCCCTGACTTCAAACTATACCACAAAGCTACAGTAATCAAGACAGTATGGTACTGGCACAAAAACAGAAATATAGATCCATAGTACAGGATAAATACCCAGCAATAAACCCATGCTCATATGGGCACCTAATTTATGACAAAGGAGGCAAGAACATACATTGGAGAAAAGACAGCCTCTTCAATAAGTGGTGCTTGGAAAACCAGACAGCTACATGTAAAAGAATGAAATTAGAACACTACCTAACACCATACACAAAAATAAACTCCAAATGGATTAAAGACTTAAATGTAAGACCAGACACTATAAAACTTTTAGAGGAAAACATAGGAAAAACACTCTTCGACATAAACCACAGCAAGATCTTTTTTGACCCACTTCCTAGAGTAAAAGAAATAAAAACAAAAATAAATAAATAGTACTTAATTAAACTTAAAAGCTTTTGCACAGCAAAGGAAATCATAAACAAGACAAAAAGACAACCCTTAGAATGGGAGAAAATATTTGCAAATGAAACAACAGACAAAGGATTAATCTCCAAAATATACAAACAGCTCATGGAGCTCAATATCAAAAAAGCAAACAATCCAGTTTAAAAATGGGCAGAAGACCTAAATAGGCATTTCAGCAAGGAAGACATACAGATGGCCAAGAGGCACATGAAAAGATGCTCAACATCACTAATTATTAGAGAAATGCAAATCAAAACTACAATGAGGTATCACCTCATGCCAGTCAGAATGGCCATTATCAAAAGAGCTAGAAACAATAAATGCTGGAAAGGGTGTGGTGCAAAGGGAACCCTCCTACACTGTTGTTGGGAATGTAAATTGATACAACCACTATGGAAAAAAGTATGGAGGTTCCTTAAAAAACTAAAAATAGAACTACCATATGACCCAGCAATCCTACTACTGGGCATATACCCTGAGAAAACCGTAATTCAAAAAGACACAGGCACCCCAATGTTCACTGCAGCACTGTTTACAATAGCCAGGTCATGGAAGCAACCTAAGTGCCCATTGACAGATGAATGGATAAAGAAGATATGGCACATATATACAATGGAATATTACTCAGCCATAAAAAGAAATGAAATTGAGTTCTTTGTAGTGAGGTGGATTGACCGAGAGTCTGTCATACAGAGTGAAGTAAGTCAGAAGGAGAAAAACAAATACCGTATGCTAATGCATATATATGGAATCTAAAAAAAAAAAAACAACAACAAATGGTACTGGTGAACCTAGTTGCAGGGCAGGAATAAAGAGGGAGACATAGAGAATGGACTCGATGACATGGGGGGGAGGGTGAAGCTGGGGCAAAGTGAGAGTAGCATCGACATATATACACTACCGAATGTAAAATAGTTGGCTAGTGGGAAGCAGCAGCATAGCACAGGGAGATCGGCTCGGTGCTTTGTGATGACCTAGAGGCGTGGGATAGGGAGGATGGGAGGGAGGCTCAAGAGGGAGGGGATATGGGGTCATGTGTATGCATATGGCTGATTCGCTTTGTTGTGCAACAGAAACTAACACGGTATTGTGAAGCAATTACACTTCAATAAAGATCTATTTTAAAAAAACCCAATCATATTGGCAAAGATTTTAAAAAATATATACATATTAATTAACTATTCTATATCAAGTACTGGAATCCTGGGTTGAGTAGGACATGATTCTTGCTCTCAAAAAGCTTACAGTCTTCATGGACCTCTCAGGGATTTATAAGGAAAGTGCTGAATAAATACCACTTCTCTTCCCTGCTAACTACAAACATCCCAACTCTCACCTTCCCCTTGATATAAGGACTTTCTAAGCAGGTGGGCAAGCACACATTAGAATCCTTCCTTAGCTTAGATTGTTCAGTTTTTTCCTACTTCTTTTTGGATCTCCTTGGTGCAGCATGGCATCTCCGTACTCATGTATGACTTTGCATATGCTTTTACCTCCAAACTTAGCAAGGGATGTTTGTTGAATGAATGAATGAGGGCCTGGATTGTTTATCAATTATTGTTATCAATCTGTCTTTTACTTTGGGCTCTAGGAGCTCTTCCAGGGAGGAAAGGCCACGTCTCTCTTATCTCTGTGTTCCCAAATAATATGTGCCCTCAAAAACTCTTTGAGTTACATTCAATTTCATGCTCTTTTTTTTTTTTTTTTTTTGGTATGAAGGGAAGTTTTTTCTCTTTGCCTTCATTCCAGACACACAGGGTGTAGGGTTGCTGTGAGGCCTTATAAAGTGTGGATCCCAGTGGATCTGAGCAGCTTAGAAAGGAAGTGGTTTAGAGGATGGTGGCAGCTGTTAACACATCCATGAACAAATGTGGCAGCGTGTTTCTGCTCTGAAGCATCTGTAAGAGGGTTAGATATTCTTAGATTTCAGAATATCTGCTTTTAGACTGACTTAAAAATTCTTAGGGTACTACGTCTTTGAACAACCCCTGTATTTTGTTCCTTGACAGTGACCTAGAGGCATGTTACCCTACTCTCAACTTTGGTCCATGGGATGCCCTAGCCTAGACCCCTTGACCTTGTGCTGTATCCATAGAGAAAGATGCTATTTCCCTAGGACAGTTTGTTGTTCAGACAGGTTCCAACTTTATGAGTGAATCTAAGATAAGCATCTCTCTTTCTCACCCAGAAGCCACTCAGCTGACCCTAACTTCATCCATTTGCACAGGGGTAAGAGATTTGTGGGTTCTATTTTCATCCCTCTGCTAAGGACAGCCAGAAAGTTCATGCTGACTCCTAAAAGGAGCTGGGGAATGTCATAAAGAACCTTCTTGGGATAAGAAACTAGTGAGATTGCTAGCCTCATTAAAGAAAATTCAGAACAGGACAAATCTAAAGAGATGCATCTGACACTGGACTTTTAAAGTTATCCCTCCACCCCCAGACCTTCAACTCAAGAGAAATGGCAAGTATAGTGAAAATGAAGGATCTCTGGGCCTGGCTATGCAATGCCTTTTCATTTGTTCAGGTCATGCCTTGGACTTTGGGAAGCCATCCTTGATATCTGAAGGCTGGGTTATGTGCCCCCCCTAAGTGCCCCCTTAGCACAGTGTGCCATCCCACGGCAAGGCCCATGTCTGTGAGATGTAGGGGTACTGAGTGCAGGGCTCACAGAGACATTCCAGGAACTTGGAAAGGACTTGCAGGGTGAGTAGAGCAGGCAGTCCTTTTCTAGCATGTGTAGTCCACTCTGTAAAATAAACCCCATCACCTTCAATGGCTCCTATGTAACTCCCACCCAGAATGTGACGGTGAGTGTGGACTTTAGGATTTAATTTCCTTCTCCCAAAGTCTTAGGCAAACTCTGTGAATGAGCACAGTACCTTCTCCTTGTGGATTTATGAGGACTGCCTATCTCAGCCCCTGGCAAAGTCTTCAACGAGGGTCAGTTTCCTTCTTATTACTTGCAAACAACCCTGGAAGAAGTGGCATTTTACCCTGTCCAAAATTAGATAACAATCTGGAGAAATTTGTGGTGAAGGTGGTTGACTCAGGCGAGAACCCAGAGGGAATTAACTGAATTAATATTTGAAAAGCACACAGCACTATATAAGTGTTTGTTAAAATATTACTGCTCCTCTTATTATTATCAGACACTAAGGCATCATGCAGACCAGAACATTATTTCCTAAACCACTGAATTTCTGATATTGTAAAGAAAAAAAGTACACTTTAGATTTTGGAAGCCCCCAAAATAAAACATGGAAGTGCTCTTGGCTCGAGGCTTATTCTATTTAACACCTTTCAATAGGGCAACATCTGGATGTTATCATGGCTTGGCAAGATGAGATGTCGAAATTACAAATTCTGGAAATGCTGTGCATTAGGCACTCTTGTCTTTGCCTGTAATTGCCTTAAAGATATGAAAGAGCCTGATTGTAATAACTCCCCTAGTGTAACTATTCTTCATTTCTATTCTGCAAGAGAAGATAGCAGGAAGTGGTATCATTCTAAGGATATGAGTAAGGAGAGAGGGGAGCTAATCCTTCAATATGTGTGCCCCGCATCTCAAATAAGTACCAAACAACAGTGTGAAAGGATTACTGGTAATCTTATACATATATATATATATATATATATATATATATATATATATATATCCTTTAACCTATTAACTGGAATAATTGTTGCACTAAGATAAGGAGTCCCTAAGTCTTCCAAGCTAGGTGGCCCTAGGTCAGAAAGCATTTATTATTTATTTCCTAAAGTCCTGTTCCCCAATGATAGGGATGGAAATTTGGCAGAGTCCGTCTGCCCTTGTCAAGCAAGAGAAATGGTTGTTTCATTTTTAATCTGGATCCTTTGCCCTGACAGATAAACCTGAAGAGTGCTGTTAAGGATGGGATGAATTGGGCTCCTGGTGATGGCTGTGGGAAGGGTGAAAGATACAGCAGCCTAGGACTACAGTCATTGTCATGTGACTGCAGGCCTTTTAGAGGGAAACAGGTATAACCAGCCATTTCTGTGACTTCAGCAAGGAGAAAGTGTGTCTCAAACATGTTTTGAATTCTTTCAGTGGACTTTCTCCCTTCAGGGAATGTATTGAAGGCCTTTGGGCTGAGCTGGGATGATGGGAAAAACTGAGTACTATTCTATCTAGCTGGGTTTGTTTTACCCCTGGGTACCATGAAGCTTTGTGGGCAGTGAGTGCTGTGGTCCAACAGCTCTAGCTGGAGGTGGGCTGCAGTGAACAAGGGCAAGTAGGGTATGTCTGAGTAACCTCTGGTATCTGTGGTCAAATGCCATGTCCACCAACAACCAAGGCAAGTAGCAGTTTAATCCTCATGGGTCATCATCTGATCTGTGGAGACTGCCACACTGTATGAGTATAGTTCCCAAGTAGGCTTTTGTTTTGGACCCCAAAATAATTTAGATTTAATGTTTATAAGGTGGGAAGTTGCTGCAGGGTTTTAGCAGGTTTTGATGTGTATTTAGAACAAAAGTGGTGAACCAGTCAGGAGAATGAACACACAATAGTAATGTAAACAGGGAAAACTGAATACTGCATACAAATTTTTAACTAGTTAAAGGTTATTACCACTAAGAACTCTAAAGGGAACCCTCAAGAATACAGGCATAAGATGTAGAAAGCAGTCATTACTTACGGGACCGAGAGAGAGCACGCAAGGAAAGGACAAAACTGGAAGAGGTTCCCCTCCCTGCCGCCAAGGGTATGACTCTACCCTTGTGTGGTCCAGTAGAGGGCAGAGGAGTTCGCTGAGGTGCTGCAGGCTGGGCTGGTGAGCAGGAAGCCACCTGGTGGAGTGCGGAAGGAACTCGTGGGAGGGTTTGCGTCGCTGGGTCTCCTGGACACCACCGGCAAGGGAACTGTGGAATGGCGAGAAATTACGCTCAAGGCTCAGTAGGAACAAAAGCGCTGGAACCAGGAAGAGAAGCCCCTTCCTCTTGCAGTCTCCCTCCAGCGCCCTCTACTGACAAGACCTGACACTGTGCCCCCTCGCAAAAGAAATGTTTATTAGGTTCAGCTCCAGTATCTCCAAGTAAGGCAGAGAAGGGTATATTTGGTGCTCAGAGACAATAAAGTACCTGGTACAGGTGGTGAAGAAAAGGTTGGCTTGAAGAAGGGAGAGTCTGGGGGCTGGAGTGGATGGGGTGGCGGGTAAGGTATGATGAGGTTGCTTAGAAGGATGCACTGACCTTGGTCCTGAAACGCGGCTGAGAGAGCCGGGATACAGGGAGGGAGGGATTAGAGTGGTATTGATGAGGTAGAGTAGATAGGACTTCATTGCGGATAAGATGGAGACGCGGGAGAGGGAAGCATGAAGGATGGCCCCAGGTTTAGGGGACTTCCTAGCTGGGAGAAAGAATAAATTTGGGTTTGATGGGAAGATAATGAATTCTGTTTGGACATGTCAATTTATGGTACCTGTAGAATATCCTGACAAGATTCAGAATTTCCTGGAAAAAACACTATGGATTCACATGTGTAGTGGGGCTATGGATTTCCACAATTGCAACAAAATTCCCATGTGGAAAAAAAAAAGGAATGAAAAATAAAGTTCCACCTTAAGAAGAATTTAAGTAAATTCTTTTTTATGAAAAATAAAAAAACTTTCTTCAAATTCATAAAAGTCATACAAATTTCAATTAAAGCTTGGAGCTATGTTACTTTTTCTTCAAAACGCCCTAAGGCTTTAATTTAGACTGTGGGTCATCATCAGAGTCCAGTGTGTGTGTGTGAGTGTGTGTGTGTGTTTATTTCTGTATGTTTTTGTTGTTTTGTACAGGAAGAAACTTTTTTAATATGTATATAATTCCCAAATGAGTGAAGTTTCTGTATTAAGCATTCTACGAAATGTAATATTTTACTATGGTAATGATTTATTGCAGGTCAAAAGTTGGTTAGACAAACATGTATAAACTCAAAGGAAGGAGGTGGGGTTAATGGGCTGAAAAGCCAAAAAAAATTATAATCCTCCCTTAGCATTTATTTCTTGTGCCAAACATCATGGCACTTAGCTGTATTCTGTATTTTGTGTCTAATTATTTTCTGTACATAACTCTTGCTTCCTCTTCTGTGCTAAATTCCAAGAGAGCAGGAAAGATTCCACTTGTTATTTATTCTTCACAGTTTAATAATAGGTTCTCAAGAAAGACTTCATTTGTATTGCTCAACTAATGTTTATCAGGCATCACTCTGACCCTACACAGGTAAAATGATCCTTGGAAATGATATGAAAAACACACAGTTTTTTTCCTTGAAGAGTTCATAATTTAAAGAGAGAAAAACACAGAAAAAGCCCATTTTCATAAAATATGGTTAGGTGCTTAAAGTGATAATCCTTTTTCTAGGCAGACCCTTCAATTTTTTTAATTTGATTTTTATTTTATATTGGGATATAGTTGATTTACAATGTTGTGTTAATTTCAGGTGTACGGCAAAGTGGTTCAGTTATACATATATCCATTCTTTTTTAGATTCTTTTCCCATATAGGTTATTACAGAGTACTGAGTAGAGTTCCCTTTGCTATATAGTAGGTCCTTGTTGATTATCTATTTTGTATATAGTACGTAGTGTGTATATGTTAATCCCAACCTCCTAATTTATCCTCCCTTCCCTCACCTTTCCCCTTTGGTAACCCTAAGTTTGTTTTCGAAGCCTGAGTCTGTTTCTGTTTTGTAAATACGTTCAGAACTTTCAATTTTCAGTGAGTCTTTGGACTAATGAGGCAGGAAGTACCATCTTTTCTTCACACTAAAATTTGTGAGCTGACTGGGTTTATCAGACACTGTGTGGGCTGATCAGATCTCCAGTAGTGTTTGTTTGCTAAAATCAAATGAATGTTCACATATTATACGGAATTATACTGGAGGGAACATCAGAACAGGCTAAAGCTTTATACACTTGACAAGAACGTTGGGAAGATTAGCAAGTTAATATTTCACAAAATGCTTTGAAGATAGAAAGTGCCAACATAACTGCTAATTATTATTATTAGCCCCACAACCTTTTTCTTTTTCCCTTTAATGTTAGATCTCTCATAAAACTTCTTAACTTCAAGGGAAATTAGTTTTTTTAGATGAGCATTTTTTTAATGAAGTCAAATGTTAATATATGCATTTATGGAAATACCATTTCTTCCATTATTATTTTTTATCCTCCCTAGAAGGCAGAGATTGTGTCATTTATCTATTTTGTAAGGTGCTTGGCAAGACAATATTCATTTTGTCCCTCTAGAAGTGTGTTGGCAATGGCTGGCTTACCTTTAAGAGAAGCAAAATGCGTGTTTAGAATCCTAGCTGTGACTGCAAACTACCAAGATTAAAATAAAGAATCAGAACTTAAGTAACTAAAGATATTTGCATTTTAAAGTGGTCACCAGGGGAGATTGTAGGGTCTATTCTACCAGAGATGCTGACATTACTCCAAATATTTAGGTTCTCCTCATTTGAAATTGCTTTCAGAAGCACTTTTACAAACGATATTAAGAGCTAGTGTCATTACTTCATGTCACATCTTATGTATGAAAAGAGCATGAGAGATCAAAAGCGGGAAATGTACCCAAAGGGACCTCTCTGTATTGGTGTGTGTAAGGCTCGGAGAGTTAATGAATTAGAAATCCATTGTAATAATATGAAGCAAACCATCCTAATGCTTTACCCACCCGTATAAGCTTGAGAAAATTTCAAACACAAACATTGAAAAGTTTTAGAGCATTTTAAAATTTAGATATTCTGTTAAACTTGGTTGCTTGGGATAAAAATCAAAACTGTGCTTAAAAAACATTCACTAAAGAAGAAAAAAAAGCAAACATAATAACAACACCACACACACACACACACACACACACACGCACACACACACACCCCCCTCTACCCACTCTTTTTCCAGTAGCTTGATTAGAGATTCTGAAAAACCAACTCAGTTCCCACCAGGTTTCTTCCTTTTTTCCATCACAGGCAATGATAGCCAGAAATTTTGGGTTACTTTCCGTCTTTTTCTCATCAACCCGATTTGTTGCCAGGAAAGAAGAGGAAAGAGAAATAGATAATGCACAGCTGGAACACGGAGTTGGCTGAATCATTGCAGGCTTTTATTCCTTTCCCTATCTGCCGCGTCTGTTTAAGGCTGCATTGGTTTGCTAAGGCATCTGTAATAAAGTACCTCCAACTGTGTGGCTTAAACAACAGAAATTTATTGTCTCATGGTTCTGGAGGCTAGAAGTCCAGATCAAAGTGTCAAGAGGGCTGATTCGTGGTAAGGGTTGTGTAGAAGGATCTGTTCCATGCCTTTCTCCTAGCTTCTGTGGGTTTGCTGGCAATTTTTGGTGTTCCTTGTCTTGTCGACACATTACCCCGACCTTTACCGTGATGTTCACCAGGCATTGTTCTTGTGTTCACGCCTGTCTTCACATTTCCCCTTTTATAAGTATACCAGTCAAGTCGGATTGGGGTACACTCTAATGACCTCATTTTAACTTAATTACCTCTGTAAAGAACCTATCCTTAAATAAGATCACATTCCGAGGTACCGGAGGGTTAGGACTTCAACATATAAATTTGAGGGGGAACATAATTCAACCTCTAACAAGCTTAGAATGGGAGTGTACAGAGAAATGAGAATGTGGGGAAACAGCAGGCATCACAGCTTGATCTTTTGTACTATGGCACGTATGAACAGGAAGTCATTCCTCTCACTTTCATAAATTGCCATGCTTATAAGGATCTAGGCTAAGAAATCTTTATCATGTCCATCTCAGGTAGATTTCCATAACACTTTACCTGTACCTAACTTACGACCCTATACAATTTTCTACCTTGTATTACAGTTCCTTATGTACCCAAGTTACCTCTCCTATAAAACTATAAACTCTTTGAAAGTAGTATCTAATTCATATTTATTTTTATTCCTTGACCTAGCAGAGTGCCTTGTACATAATAGATACTCAATAAATTGTCATTGAATCTATAAATCCATGCAAGCTTTATAGTTACAGTGTTCCAAGAGTATACAAACTCATTGCCAAGCACTATATCAGTCAGGATAGGTTAGGTTGTGTTGCAGGATCAACCAAGTCCTAACTCTCAGTGACTCAATACAACAAAGTTTATTTCTTGCTCAGGCAAAATCTTCTGCAGGTCCAGAGAATTCTCCAAGGTGGTCATGTTCAATTGTGGGAGCAAGGCACCCCAGGGAACTCAGCATGAAACTTCAGTGTTTCCTGTGGCAGGAGAAGAGATCATGGAGAAACCAGCACTGGATCTTAAATGTTTCAGCTGAAAAGTGACACATGTCACTCTGCTCCCAGTCTGTTGGCCAGAAGTAGTGTCATGACCATCATGACCCAAATGCAAGGAGGCTAAGAAATGTTATCTTCCACATGTCAGGAAGGGGAGGAGGACTGGAAATGCTGCTGAACACTAGTAATTTCTACCTTAGGCACTTTTTCCCCTATAAGGTATATTTTATATTAGCACTGTGTTTCATAGGGCATTTATTGAGCCCTTACTATGTGCCAGGCAATGTTCTAAATGCTGGTGGTCCAACATACAGAAGACAGACTAGAGGCTACATTCCAGTGTGGCACAAGGATGACAAAGGGGTGACCAAATAAATAAGTGAGATATCTGCATACCGTAATAAATGCTATAAAGAAAATAGAACAGGATAATATGGTGGAGAATAACTTCCCTGTGATCTCAGCACCAGTACGTCCTAAGGCTCTTCATCTTCTATTGAAAAGTTAGTGCTTATTTTTGCTTTCTCATAAAATTCAAAATGTAATATAATCATTCTTATACTGTATTATACTAACTGAAACCCAATTGAAGAGAACCTTTAAGTTGCTGGAATTTGAAACCCTCCAACACATTTTTAGGTATTAAAGTCAAGTAATGAGAAAATTAAGTCACACAGAATATTTATAAAAAGAAAAAATGATTTTAAAAAAGAAACACACACAAGCTGTTTTAGTTATCTATTGCTATATAATAAACCGCCTCAAAACTTAGTGGTTTAAAACAGCAGCAATCATGTACTCACTCATGTTTCTGCAATTTGGCCCAGTCTTGGTGGGGAAAGCTCATCTGTGCTCCATGTCTGCTGGGCTGGAGTGTCCAAGATGTCTTCATACTTCATTAATGACTTAGGTGGATGACTGTAATTGCAGAGGCTATCTAGGTATCTCTGTATTTCTCTGTGGCCTTTCCTCTCTCTCTTTCTCTAGCTTGGGCTTCCTCACAGTGCGGCAGCTGGGTTTCAAGATGGAGCATTCCAAAAGGATAAGCCCAATACATAGTTGCTTATTAAGCCTTTTCTGGCATTGCACTTGCTAATGTTCAATTAAAACCAAAGCTTGTTCCATGGTCAAGTGCAGAGTCAATCAAGGAGGCAACTTTACATTCTACCCTTTCTGAGTCTCCCATAGTCTCATTCCATTAGAGCATCAGACTCAGGCTTGAAGTCTAGAATCTTATTGTCTAAATCAGGTCCAGGGAGGATAAGTCTTCTTAGCTGTGGTGGCTTTCAAGCTGAATACCTCTAAGGTAAATAGATAAGTTATCTTTACCATTTCTGCCCACCACCCACAACCTAAAATCGTGGAGCAAGGACAGAAAACAAAAGCACCTATTCAAAGAGGGGAAATGGGAGAAATATGTGTCATTAGTCCTTAGCAAGTCTGAAATCTAGTTGGGTACATAATGCCAGTTTCATGGTTAGGGCCTAGTTCTGATATCTGGTGGTGGTTCTCCATGCTGCAACTGAGTCACTTTTTCAGTTTTCTTACTGCACAAAGAAGGTTGAGAGGATAAAGTTTTCTTTTAATTTTGAAATTCAAGTTTCATTTTGAAATACTTCTGTCTCTTTTAGTCCAATCTGGCAATGTTGATATTGTATAATTCTCTTAAAAACTTTGTGGATTTCTTATAAATCTTATTATGGGTTCACTTCATTAGGCAGTAGTTTTGTCATATCCATAAAGACTGACCCCTTTCTAATTTTGCCTGCAAGTCAGGGTGCTGTAAGACTGTGCCCTTAATATACTTAGAAGACCTTTTTTCTTTTTCCTCCTAGATGAGAGATTCTATGAGTCCTGAGGATTATTAGAAGCCCATTTGTCTAGCCAGGAGTATATGAGGCAGTGCCCTAAATCTTTCTGAGTTCTCATAAACAACATCTTTGATTCAATCTTTACTTTGAGGTCTCATTTTACTGGTAGTGCCCTGGATTTGATATTTTTTTGAGGCAATTTCTTACTTTGAAAATATTTCACCAACTTACACTGGGGATAAGAATTTGTTTTATATTTAAACCCCCAATTCCTTTACATTTGCTTTAAATTCTGCTTGAAAACAAAGTTACTATTTTAGCTCATCTTACTCCTTCCATAACTTATCTTAAGCAACTAAAAGACGTCAAGTGCTACTTTCAGCGTTCTGTATCATCCTTAGCTGGATCTACAAATTAAGTATCCTTTCTGTTTTCCATGTTACTGTAGATGACAGTTTTGCTAATTAATCTGCACATACATAACTTGGGTTTTCTTTTCTCCAGCTTCAGAAAGCAATTCCTACTGCTTTTCTAACGATTACTAAGAGTCTTCTTGAGGTTTGTCCGGTCTCTGCTCATTTCACTAGTTTAGGTTTTTGCTGTAGCATTAACTTCAACTCTGGGTACCAATTTCAAATTTTCAAGTTATCTTAAGGGGCTGTTCTACTAATTGTTCTGCCAGTACATAACTCAGGACCTTTTTTCTCCAGCTTCCAATAGCTATTGCTTTACTGCCCTTCCATTCTCTATTAACACAGAAATACAAACAAAAATCTCTTCCAAGTTATTTCCTTAGGACAATAAGTACACATTTAATTTGATCTCCTATATTTTCTGAATCAAAAGTTATAGCATGAATAGCCATAATTGCCATTATTAAAATTTCTCACTGCCAAAGATTCAGTTTTCTTAGACTTAGGAAAAATTGCATTCAATAGTTCTTTTTTCTTTCCTACTTTTTCTCTTTCTTCTTTCTCTCTTTTTCCCTCCCTCTTTCTTTTCTTCCTTCTTTCCTCACTCATGCATTAATTCATAAAATATTTACTGAGTACTTCTTATGAGCCAGGCACATAGTATTTGTCATTAAGGTACAGAAATAAATAAAACAATTTGTTTGCTTGCCTGAAGCTTATATTCTAGGGAGGAACTAATTCTTAGTCACCCTAAAAATCATGTGAACCAGAGAACCTATTTTGGTTATTTGATAACCCAAGTGAAAATTTCAAAGTGAGAAAAGTTCATCTTTGATTCACTTCTCTTCACCTGTTGGTGAACTCTTTCCCACCTTTGGAATTCCTCTCCCTGGAGCCCACCATTCTTACATTTATCCTAGGAAGACTTTGTTGTCTGCTAGGTTTCCCCCAGAAAAGGCTTCAGGATCTATCCATATTTTTCCTGTCTTTCTTTACACTAATACATTTATCTCTACCTTCTTTGATTCCTCCAAGGCCTTGCTTTTGACTCAGGTTCCCCAAACTCATTTTCAGTAATATGATATTGAGTAATCATTGTTTTCTTGGATAAAATAATAACAGAAAAGAGTATCCTAAAAATGTAATGCCTCAACCTAAAGAGTATCTAAAATTATGCCTGGGCCTGTGATGGAGATATGTAGGGGTAAGTTGGCCTTTCAGGCTTCCTTAGGTTGCTATGGCAATTCCACATGGCTTCTGTACCGCCTAAGATTCTCCATGTGAACCAGGCCACGTGCTGGAGAAGGCACGCTTTCAACTGTGGGTAAAACCAATGGCTGTGCAATTAAATTTATCCATTGTTTTTTTTTCAGACTAGAGAGGTTTGCAATGTAGGTCTTGCTTCTGCCTTGGAAAACACCTTATGGCCCCTCAAGTTGCTGATGGGACCTGACCAGCCCAGGGGTAAAATTTCTGCCTCATGGCCACCAGAACTCTGATTACAAGTGCAAGTAACCTTGTGACCAACATTTGCTCTTCATATTTACTTGAAACAAATCTATGTTAATTTATCTCTTTTGAATATTTAACACCTGAGAAAGAAGATTTCCAACCCCACCCTCTTTTTTTCCTCATGCAATTTTCTTTTATGATTGTTTATGCCATCGTCTGCATCAGCTGGCCTGGATATCCAAGGGGAAGGTAAGACAGTGAACGTGACCCACTCATAGGGTTTGTAGCTCCCCACCACATTGGGGTTTTACCTGTGGGGATTAAATAGAGGTATCTGAACCCCAAAGAGGCAGTTCAGCCCAGGGAGATAGTCCAGCACCTGGCTCCCAGTGAGAAGATGGAGGATAGAAGCTGTGGAGTCCTGCTCTGCCTCTTGACACCTGTGGGACCTGTTAGGTTTGGAAATTGCTACATTTCTATAAACGTGGAATGTTCTCAAGTGAAGAGAATACTGGGAAAGACTCAACCTCTTCAAATGATAGTTTCTTAATGTATAAAATGTGAATAAGAACATCTGCCCAGTTTTCCCAAATATGAGTTGTAGTTATAGCTCTGGTCATCCTGGGAATGGAGGTGTTCATCAATTTCTGACAGAGTTTCTGCAAACCAAAACAAAAATAGATTCCTGCCGAGACAGACAGATCTAACTGACTTTCTGACTCAGCTTGAATTGCTGTTGGTGGTCACATAAATTTGCTTTTCTGTGCTTCTTGGAGAGCAAGTTGAGATGGAGAGACAGAGAGGGACATTCCTTTGTACTTTTGTTACTATCTGAAAGAATTTTATTTCTCTCTCTCTGTAGGAATAAAAATAGAATCTAAAAATGTTCCCTTTCTCTGGGGATAGTTAGGTGTGAAACAGCTTAAAGCCATCATCTAAACAGTTATGACAAAGCTACTTTTGTTTTAGGGAGGGAAGGTATAATCCTATTATCTTTGTGTGGTTATCAGCGCCACTTGAAATTCCAATTAGTGCAGCTAATCACCATGGGCTCCTCTGGCACTTAGCTGGCAAACAGCTAAGTCTAATTAATACTTTGGAGTGGTGGGTAAATGGCATTTATTTTATTCCTTCAGACACATTTTCTAAGTAAGATTCTGATTTGGGGCTTGTTTCACTGCCAACGGGCAATTTATAAAAAGGAACAAAGAAATAATTCTGTATGAAACTAACAAAATAAGGTCCTTAAGTGATCTTGTCAAATCTGAGAGGAACTAGAGGTCCCAGAGATAAAGAAAGGTAGGATACTTGATGGCCAGTCAAAGGTATATTTCTCATCTATTTATTATTTTTTAAAAATGTATAAAACAGGAGAGGCATTATTCACTTAAACTCAGATTTGTATAAAGAGTCATTACCATTTGACTCATTAACAATGATTCTTTGCTTAGAAACAGGATAAAGTATTAATAACCCAGGACTCTGGGCTTTTTTATTCAAATGGCTTAGAGCCAGGGTTGCAGGCAAGTTCATTATAATTACCTGGGTAATCTCCAAGCAAAATAATATCAATGCCTTCTCTGTGATCAGTAGGCATTTTAAATGGGAACTAGGGCTTGGCAACTGTGTTCCTTTATGCAGAAGTTCTCTATTAGCACCTGCTCCCCAAATTCAGAGTCCCACAGTCTCCTGTCCTAGAAAGGTCCTGGAGTTGACTTGGATGTGAGTCAGCTTCTCATGGGGAAGTCAGGCTTGACCACATGCCCAATGTTGACCAACATGGTCTACAGATGCCTTGGAGGAAGAGGCAGATATGCTCACAACTTAGTCAAACCCACCGTGACTACTGAAAAATCTATTCTGCTGGTTATCATCCTCTCAATGTCTGAAGAAAATCACTACAATATTAATATTAACCCAAAGAGTAAGAGTCTGGTTTTCTTTCAAGGCTGTCTCTCTCCGTGGTCCTGGTGGATTCCTATACTTGTGTCTCAGAGTAACTTGTTTATAATTAAACAATTGCTTTGTTCTCTCTCTCTCTCTTTTTTTTAAAAAGTGCATATTTGCAGAGACTTCCGGACTTTCTAAACCAGAAAATGCTGTTGGGAAGAATAATGAGTCCTAAAGTTTTGTAAATTCCTCTGGTTTTGAGTTCAAGCCTTTGACTGGGCCCTGGTATGGGAAAAGGGGACACGTACTTTTAAGACAAGAATTCTGTGTTTAATTTTTGGGAATATGAAAGCACTGAATGTTTACTTGGGAAGGGATTTGAAGCCTTTTGTAGGCTTTTTGAGTTTTTCAGATAAAGGCAATCCACACCACCGTTCTTAGGCAAAGTGGTTCTGCAAGTAGCTCTTCCAGGAACCAAGAGCTGTTCCCCAATGGATAAGCATTATTCTGTATAATTATGGATATTTTCCCTTCCAAAAATATTTTTTTTTTCTAGAAGCTGCTGTTTCAAAGGCTTTCAATTCTGTGTGTCATTATCAAATAATCTTTTTTGTACTCGGGTGTTTATTATTGGATTGCAACAACGATAAAGCTCTAGGGGTTTTTGTCTCCTTTGGTATGCTAATTAGCCAGTTTCCTTTTGATCTTTTTCTCACTGAAAAGAGTGAAAAGCTATCTCGGTAGGGAATCTTAGTGCTGTACATTCATCTCCTCATCTCCATAATCTGAGGATCAGAGGAAGACAACAATTTCACTGCTGAATGAGAGCTTCTAGAAGCTTTAGTTAGAGCCCAGTGCTGCCAAATAATCCCACTGGCACTCAGAGGTGGGCACAGAGGAAGGAGACGCAGAGGGGAAAGAGGCACAGATACTTCTTTTGTCAGGGTGAGCTCAATCGCTTTTATTTCTTCCCCAAGCATTCAGTCCATGCAGATCCATGTCATTTCACTTAATTTTTAACTTTTAGATGTCTTTCTCCTATTGATATGTTTTTAGTGACAACGAATGAATATTTAGTTTGAGGAAAATGGCCTGAATACTGGGAAAACAAGCAGCTGACAAAATCTGTTAGACTCTAAAGCTGTCTTTCAAAAGACACAGTAAATTCACATATGCAAGAGTAATATGTGCAAAATTGTGTGGCTCTTATGGGTTGAATGCACATACTTGTATGCTTGGGAACGGATAGGAAAAAGAAGTTATTAGATTTTTAGTTTGATCGCTGATTGGTCTGCTATAGTTGTGAATATTCGCCTTTTTATTAAGATCTTAGGATGTAAGATAAAGTCTGGGAAGTCAAATGGAAAATTTCGCCATCAATATCTAATATCTCTTGAGAATGCACTGAGAGGGCAGCAGTGCATTACGAGGACCCAGCAAGTTGATACGTAAATATTCTAGTCTCAGGAATTATGCCCGGCCCATATGGGCATGCGCGCGTGCACACACACACACACACACACACACGCACACACATTATGTTGAGCCATATGAAATCACTGTTTTTGCAAGTAAGAAAAGCAATTTCATATGGTTCAACCTAACACAGTTTTCTGTTTGGGAGCTATGATTACAGGTAATCAAGCTTTATTTAAAAAAAAAAAAAAAAAGAGTTCATACATTGAAAAGAGTATTGACTCCTTTAAAATCATCCCCATAGGGCTCCTGGGGCGCTGGGGGCGCGGTAGGCGACGTGGCGCTGGTTCGCGGGGCTTCGGGGCAGGAGCCAGAGCCTCGCGGCCACGTCAGCAGATGCTCACTGGTTGACAGCAGAGGAGAGGAACCAAGTTATACCTGACCTTAAAGCAGCAGGATGGTCGGAATTAAGTGAGAGAGATGCCATCTACGAAGAGTTCTCTTTCAAAAATTTTAATCAGGCATTTGGCTTTGTGTCCTGAGTTGCCCTACAAGCAGAGAAGATGAATCATCACCTGGAGTAGTTCAACGTGTACAACAAGGTCCAGATAACTCTCACATCGCATGACTGCAGAGGACTGACCCAAAGAGATGTGAAACTGGCCAAGTTTATTAAAAAAGCAGCTGCTTCTGGATGATTTTTTCCAAAACGCATGTAAAATCTTATATACACATCTAGCCCCAATGTATTTTGAAGGCAATTTATCAATACATGAACAAATTAAGTTGTAAATTTAGTTCACCTTTTGAACGATCACATTTTGTAAAATCAGTGCTTAAATAAAAATGATTTAAACTTGAAAAAAAAAATCATCCTCATAGAGTTCTGTTTCTGAAAATGCTGCATGGCCTAGGGCAATTCTGGAATAGTCCTAAACCTCAGGGTTTTCGTTTCCTCAATGCTTGGAAAACCATCTTTACCTTTTGAAGATGAGCTTGAATTTTGGAAATTAAAAAAAAAGTCATTCAAAATCACCTCTTTGAGTAAAATAATTTATACTGAATAAAACTAATTTGAGTTTTCTTTCAAATAAGCAAAATTTAATTATAAATAATGCAAAAAAATTACTTGGGTGTCATATCAACCACCATAGCCATATCATTTTTGATTTAGAGATCAACTGGTCCAGAAGTCCTCACATTTTATTGAACCTAAAAATCCTTGGGGATTATTAATAATGCAATTTTGGGCACTTTGCTAGAGAGAGTCTGATTTATTAGACTTAAGAAGAGACTTTGAAATCTACATTTTAAATACGCTTTTCAGATGATTCTGAGGCAGGAGGCTGTCTATCATACTCGGAATTGCCACTCTTGTCTGTAGAGATAGATACTGAAGTGCAGTGACTTGCTGACACTTACCCTACTATACAGAAACTGGCCCGGAAGCAGAACTCCAGTCTCCTGGACTCCCAGGAGAGCCTCAGAAAGGGACTTCTTGGTCTGAATTGCAGTCCAGTACTTAATAAGCTGAGTGGCAGTCAACCACTTTTAAAAACCTGTATTTTAGGCCCATGTTTTCTCTTTTGTAAAATGGGGGTAATACTGATACCAAGCTCACAGTGTTGTCTATGTAAATTGCTTATTATGGTGCCTAGCAGTAGTAATGGCTCAATGAACACTAGCCATTCTATTCTTATCCAAAAATTTCCATTGTGGTTCTTTTATAGCTATTTCCTTTTCTGTACTTGTCCATTTTCATGGCTCCCCATGCCCCTGGCCACCCTTTTACAGGCATTTCTACATGGCATTCCTTCCCCATGACTTTGGTCACTTCTTGGTCCCTGGTACTGCCACCAGACTAGAGAATCGTGTTGAAAGGTAGCAATCAGTTATAATAACTCTCTGCAATCCTCCCTGAGAGAAACAGCTGGGTCTTTTCACATTTTGCCTTTATGCCCAATTAACCCCTAACTACAGCCCTATTGGCTTGTTTTTGTTGAAAAAAAAAAAAAAAGTCTTCAACTGTGAAACCAAAGAGTGCAGAGATTGAAAATATCAGCACAGAAATTCCCTCTTGGTGCCGGGTGAGTGAAGGACAAGGAGCAGGCAATGGGGAAGGGCAGCCAGAACAGCTGGTGGCATCTGCACTTGCCCAGGGCTCTTCAGACCTGGCTCAGAAGCCAGGGCACTAACGATGGTGCCAGAGGGAGAAAGACAGCGTGAGGCATCCATGCAAGGCACCAGTGAAGTGCCTGTATCTCTTCCCCATCTGTTCCTGTCACCCCTACGCCCTCCCATTTGCTCACAAATAAATAGGCAATGGGCGACCAAATGCTGCCTGAGCTACCTGACGCTGCTAATTACTATGCCTGTTTAGAGCCAATTATCTCCACAAAAGCAAAACATCTTCATGTAGCATTCCAAATGGGTACTGTTTCGTCTGGGGCAGAGACAAATTGAACACTGGGGCTTAGTTCAGGCTAAAGGGGCTCTTCCTTGGCACAGTTTTCAAAGACACATTTGTTGTCTTTTTCTCTTTCTTTTAATTTTATTGTAGCTTTGCAGATGCTACAATTCCTAAAAATGCAGGAAGCACGATTGGGTGGGATAACTCTGTGTAGATAGATTTGTATGTATCTTTTCATCTGTGTAAAAAAAAAAATAATACACAATAGATGCAGAATGCATATAGTCAGTTTTACAAACCAATCATATCTTTTTCCTAGTTTGAACCCTGTATTTCTCCACTCTCTCTCAATTGCAATACGATTAAAAGGTATAATATAAATGTACTATGTGGAACCTCCGTGTAACACAATTATGCATATATTTATTCAAACTTTTGCTGGGAATCTACTCTAGGACTTTATTTATTTAGTACAAATGGTTGGATAAAAACCGTTAGGCTAACTCTCTTCTCTTTAGTATTGTGAAATGATGCTTACATAAGACAAATGAGGTGTAAATCTGCAATAATGATCTGATTTTCTGGTCAAAACATTTCACCTAAGGGAAAGGTGTGCTATAAATAATACATATTCACTGCTGCTCTGATTAGTGTCTTTGGACAATTACTCAGCTCTTACCCCTTTGTTGATAGGTACAGGCTGAGTCATTGCTCTCCAGTGTCACTATGGGAAGGAATGAAGATAATTTATATGAAAAGCATATGCATGGTTTCAGTCTCTTCTCTAAATGGAGGAAGTTGCCACAAGGAAGCCAAGTACCTGGAGAGAGAGGATGCTGACAAATGCATTTCTGAGCTGTGGAAACACCTGGGAAAGGCTGGGTTTTCTTGGGCATGCTTCCATTTTCTCCTTTGCTTCTCTAGAGGAGAGGACCCTAATATGTCATGGTGAATGTCCACAAATTAGCTGACGTCAATGTTAAATAGAGAGTTTTGCAGCATCCGTCGGGTCACTCATTCCTTCACTATGGTGATGGCTGTGGGTCCCAGTGGTGAGAAGGGCACACAAGGACCTGTTCCTGTGGGGTTTCCAGTCTAGCTAAGGGGAACCTTGTAGGGAGAACAGAAGGGGTTTACTCACTAATTGGAGTTAGAGAAGCAACACCAAGATACTTTAAGGCCTAAGAATGCAGTTTTTCTTAACCTTAATTTTGTGATTACAGCTCACTTCCCTGAGATTTAAAAATACCAAGTTTATTTCTGATAGTGTCAAGACCTGCTGCTATCCTTAATATTTAGCAGAAATGTGTGTGGGAATATGTGCTAATAATAAACAAGACTCCAATTTCTGAGACTTGGTTGCTACTGATGGCTACTATAAAATACAAATGGCAACTGGGCTGAAACCTACTAGGTACCCCTTTTTCATCACATGAGAGTCAGATAATAGCTGTTCTAGAAATAACCTGTTCACTGAGCCGCTTTCACTGGATAATTGGATGTGTGTGTGTGTGTGTGTGTGTGTGTGTGAGAGAGAGAGAGAGAGAGAAAATATATATGTGGGTGAACATGTATGTGAAAGTGTTTGCACACCTGGGTGTGAATGACCATGTGTGTGAGTGCATGTGAGTATGTATGTTTGTGTCTGTGAATGTGTGTATTCATTATATACGTCTCTTCATGCCCTGCAGAGAATTAAGAGACTCTTCTGGAGAAAGTTATTCAAATCATACAGCAGTTGAGTAATTCTGGCAAGTCAGTGCATCCCTAAATATATTTTTGCAAAGGGGCTGTGGAAAAGAAACAGCCCTTTTCAATAAGCTTTAGGTTCCTACCATAGGTATGAGGCAACATTTGGACAATGTCCATGGTAATCTGTGCAGTGGTCCATACAGCATTCATTTTAAATGTAAGGGTACTTTTAAGTGTAGATTTAAGTGTCTTCTCATAAATGGGACTGAGAAATTTCTGAGTGGGAGGAGATTCCTTGGATCCTTGCCCATGTGCTCTATAAATGTGATGTTGGTGTATAACATTTCTGCCCAGGATATAATTATATAGCACATGGGGATATTCCAGGGTATATATTTTCATTTTTTTTCCTGATGAAAAAAATGTGCCCATTGCTAAAATTCCTTTGGAAAATGAACCCCAAATAAAAGATAATTATTTTTCATTTCCTTTTCCTGTAAAAATTCTTCTCTGCATTCTATGCTAACTCCTCTTAGGGGTTGTCACATCCAAGGCTGATTTCATAACTGCTATGTTCTCGCAGGTTTCCCTAATTTCAGACTGGGTCTTCGTGACATACAGTGAGTGGAGCTTTATTAGTTGTCTGTCTAATTTAAGTATCTGGGAGTTTGATTTTTTTTTTTTAATGTTAGTCACTTAGATTTATTCAGCATACATTTATTAAGCACATTTTTGCATCATCTGTAATGACAAGCCCTGGGGAGAAAATGATGAATAATAACCCAGGGCCCTCAAGGTGCTCTCAGAGTGGAGGGGAGACTTCCTCTAAAAAGGGGACTGATTAAGTGAGACAGGAGGACAAAGGAGAGAGAAAGGAGTTCCTTTTGTGATGTTTGGGAGGCTTTACAGAAGAGATGACGTATAAGCTGAAGCTTGAATAATGGGTATGACTTTGTCATGTGACAGAGTATAATTGGGGGGAGTGGGGAATCATTTGAGGCAAAGGTCTGAGTTTATAAAAATAAACCCAATTGTTGAATTCCTATCCTCAGAGTAAGCAGCCACACCTCGAGACCTATTTATCATTTTTCTCCTTTCTCACTCAGTAGTCCAGTCTTGCCATTTCCCCTCTTGTCCTGTACCTGATTTTCTTTCAGAATCTTCTGAATCAAGCACTTCACTCAGTATAAAAAATATGATACTCAGTCTAACAAAGAGGAACTCTATTCTGTGCTGTTTATTAGGCTGCCTTCCTTGTCTAGGACAAACTGATTTCTTGGTTTGGAATTGTTGTTGTTAGAGAGAAAAATAACACTTTATTCTCCCGAGCTACTACAGCCTCTATACAATCACCCTGGAAAAGGAACAAACCCTACATTCCCATAGAATAGACAAATAGTTTGGGCAAACTATAGTTCTAGCCAGAGCTTATGTGAGGCTATGTATTACCTCAAGAGACTCACATGAAGTCAAGGCTAGTTTGAAATTGTTCTCCATCTGCTTTTTAATTTTATTTCATGTTTTTGAATTGCGAGGCATTGGGGCTTAAGTGCCCTTTAGATAGTTGAAGATGGACAGACTGATAAAATGAAACCAAACCAACAAACAAAAATCACAAACCAAAATGCAAAAAAGCACCTTGTCAGATATTGCAACAAACTCAGACCTTTTGTGTATAGGAATGGATGCCAAAAGTGCTCTGTTTGTAAACAGAAAGTGAAGATTTATTGGAGTAAGGCAATGAAGGCGTCAACTAGGGGCTAGGGCAAATATTCTTCTGAAAACATCAAAGACATTCTGCTCCATTTCATACTAGGTGGGACTGTAAATCTACCAAGGTCAGAAAATGGCTTCCCTTTGGGCTCATGTGAAATGTTTGAATATGTCAGTTTGCACTAATCTTGTTACAATGTTTCACAGCAAACAAAGCTAAATTGTGATTTAATTCATGGAAGTGTGTTCTTGATTTCTCTCTTGATTTATGTAGAGCAAAGCATTCGGTTTATGACTCCTGAAATTATCTAATTTTTGTACTAACACCTGTTTGGTCCTTTGCTTTGCATGAAGGATAGTCTCCTTTTGTCTAGGGGGTGATTTTTATGTGGTATGAGAAGAGAATTCTCTCTATGCTTTTACCTCTGGGATCTTACATCTTTTTTCCCCTCAGTTTTCTCTAATTCCACACCATTCAGTGTCAGGCATGACAAATGTGATGTGGAGACCCTGGGCTGATTTATATTATTTACTGTGATGCTTCTGGTCAACCACAGCAGAAGTGAGAGCCATCAGACCTGACCTGGGAAGAGGCAATTGGAGCCTCTGGTTTCCATTATCTTCCACACTTTTGATTTCTGCTTTCCTAGTGTTGGAAAATTCTGTGATTGTGTTGACAGTTTTGGTTGGTTCCACAAATATTCATCATATGCATGTGCAAGTCTTTGTATTGGGGGTGTATGTCGGGGGAGTGCAGTTGGAAGGGTTGGGAGAACAGCATTGTGGACAAAGATAAACAAAAATTAGTCCTTTTCTACAAAGACCCTAAGTTTTGAAGGCAGGAGGTTGACCTGTGAACAAGAAGGAATGAAATGAGTTTTATGGTAGAAGCATAAGCACAGTGCTCTGGCAACCGGGAGAAGGGAAAGCTTTAGAAAAGCCGATTTTTCTTGAGCTGTAAAAGTCCTTATAAACTGGAACTCATTACTTCTAGCTTGATATATTCTCTGGAGCTGTGATATGAATAGACCCAACTCCATTTCACATGTATATTTCAAAATTGCCTCTGGTTTTGGATTTTTGTGGCGATGTGTTTTATAGACTGAACTGGTTCCAAAGGCAGGTAGTCCGTAGTTAAGTAGTTATAAAAATGAAAGTATTTAGATTTAGAAACTCAACCTTTTCAAATCTTCTTTTTCTGGATAGCTTTATCTTGCATGCGGTCTTGAACATCAATGCCTTTGATTGTGGCTCAGGAAGTTTTGGTCATCAATTCACTTCCTTTGTTATTATTACACATTGTGTTTTCTTACTCATGAATAGCGTCAGGGAATCTATGCACTCACTGTAAGCATATGCAAAAATCTCTCTGTGTACATTTTTCTTGGAAGAGAGTCCATTCTTTTCATCAGATTCTCAAAAAGATCCATGAACCCAGCAATGTAAAACTACTATGTTTTCACTTCATGATTTTCTCCAGTCTCAATATTCAATACCAGCTAAATGTTGATGACTCTAAAACCTGTATTTCTAGCCTAAATTTCCTCTGAGTTTTATTCTTATATATTCTAATGTTTACCACCTATCTTTGCTTCTTTAGGCCAACACCCGCAGCCCACCAATTCCAAGATTAAAGGGAAGCGACTATTTCTTACTTGGTTTTGGAATTCAGCACTGAGCCCAGAATCATACACTCAGAAAATGCTTAGGAATCAATTAAGAGGAGAAATTAGGGGTCTTCAAAGAACTTATATTACACTTGGCTTCCGAAAATTCAGATACAGTGATAGTGGCTTGAAATATTCTGATTTCATGGCCCATGAAGTATAGAGGGAGGAAAGTTCTGTCCATTGTGGTCTGCTAACATGAAACTATTTTTAAAGTCAGATCTTAGTGCTGATTCTATGTCATTCAGCAGGAAGGAGATGGCAACTGGGTAGTAATAGCCTATATTCTCTGTGTTCTTTCTAAACTTGGAAATCTTAGTCTCCAGAGGGAATAAAATTCTATTAAGTTAAACATTTAGGTTTTAAAAGTAAAGTTTTAGAACAAAGTAATTAATAATTCATAGCATCTTGTGGCAAATTGTGTTAGACACAAGTGCAAAATTCCTGAGGTTTCATGAGTTCTGGTGGAAGCATACACGACAAGTACAACAATACTTTGGCCATTGTGTTTAAGACAGAAACACTCTTAAAATAAGCACTAATGGAAAAGGAGTTTGATAATGTCCCTTGGTCCTTCACCTATCAGACATCTTTTAAAACCATTGTAGTTAGGTTTTCTGTAGTTTTCAAATGAATCAGAATTATTTCCCTTTCTCTCCTCATGGGTTAAGGGTAAGGGAATGGCTCCCTCTACTCTACACCATGTAAGAGGGACTTAAGAGAAATTGTGGTGTTTGTCAGAAGGAGAGCCTAACATATCATCTTGGTTTTGACTGTTGGCTGAGCTGTAGAAATGTATCCATCCCTGTGTCACCACGGGAAAAGAGCTGAGTGCAGAGACAGTTCTAGGGAGACATCGGCTTGTGTCCTTTGGAGTCTGTACCCAGAGACTGGGCCCTGATTCTTGCATAGAAAATCCTAAAGGCAAGAGGTTATGTGGAGATGCCTCTGAAGATTAGACCAATGGAGGAAGCCACAGGAGGAGTGTCATTTCATCTAGATTTTGGAAAGACAGAGGTATAGCTTTCTCATGGGCTAACTGGACATTCTTTGGTAAGTGGCAAGTTCAGAGAAATCTTGAAAAGACTCTGCCTGAGAGGTCTGCTTGTCAGGGCAAGGTGTCCCCAATAAAGAGGCTGAATGGAGTATACTACTGGGGCAGCAGTGAGGTGAGTGGTCTAGGACTGGTGTTCGAGATACTGTGTGTGTATGTTTTGGGGTGGGTTCTTTTCCCCTAATCCCATTCTCAGCTCCCACCCCCACCCAAGTTGTTGAGGGGCCAGAAAAAAGTGTTTGCAATGGAGAAGGCAAGGGAATAAGGAATACCTGGATAAAAACTGAAAAAGTAAAAAAAAAAACTGCACTACTGAAAAGATCAGGATATCTGTTGTACTCAATGCTATTGATGCCCTCCTAGATACCCTTTTCACCTAATGCATCAGTCAGCCAGCTGCTGTGAATGGTGGCTGCTAATAGCTCACAGCTGCTCTGTGCCGCTGAGACTTGCCCTTGGCAAAACAGGACCCACCTTGCCCCGAAATCTGTGAATCTTCCCTTAGCTAAACCTAAGACATCCAGTATTTTATAGAAATGGTCAAATTTCTGCTGCTGCTGGGATTGCATGTTGAAAATATTAGAAGTATTTTGGAGAGATATCTATTCTTTGTGACAGTGAAATAAAAAATATCTAACAAAATGTATTTTATAAAAAGTCCATTTGAAGCATTGGAGAGCTACTAAAGCAACTACATCTTGAGGGGCCAAGATTTTGGAAAGAAAAGTGAAAAGAGATAAATTTGATTTTCAGGGATGCTTTCCCCTTCAAGGTATTTGCTAATTCCAAAGAAGCAGCAGAGAGGCTAAGAAATTGAGCAGAAATTGATGGCTGAAAAGTTGAGAAGCCAAATGGAGTTTCTGGTGGTCTCATGGGCCAGAGGACAAAAACTGGAATTCAGGGCCAGCTCAAGGAGAGTGAGAGTGGACCAGAAACAGACCAACCCCACAAAGCAGAGCTCAGATTTAAATCAGCTTATTCCCTGATCAGATGAAGATGATCTTTCTCTGTTCTGTCAGAAGCAAAACTAAATGCTGTCTTGAAGGGGTTGACAGTCTCCAGAATCTCAAACTATTTCTTCAAATTTTCGTATATGTTATCTAGAATTCAATACAAAATTACCAGGCAATGCCTGGAGATAAACATGTTCCTGAAAACTAGGAGAAAAAGCACAATAGAAACAGATTTGGAGGAGATCCAGATTCTGACATTATCTGACATAAACTTAATGAATGTGTTGAAAATAAAAAGTTAGACAATTTAAGCAAATAATAACTTTAAAAAATAATCAAATGCAAAATTTGGAGTGTAAAAGAATGACAACTGAAATTATTAACTCAATAGATATGTTTAGTAGCAGATTTTAAAAACTGCTTAAAAGAGAATTAGTGAACTGGAAGATAAGCCATAAGAAAATCTCAATACTAGAGAAATATAGGACTTAGTAAATAGATCAAACATGTTTTGAACACAACTTTTACTGAGGGGTACATTTAGAACCCCTCAATGAAAGAAGAATGAGATTAGAACAGAAGCCATATTTGAAGGGATGATGGCCAAGAGTTCTCCCAAAATAATGAAAGATACCAAGAGTCAAGGAGCAGTACAAATCCATAGTAGGATCAACATTAAAAAAATACCATACTTAGGCATATCATAGTAAAACTGCTGTAAACCGAAGAAAAAGAGTCTTAAAAGCAGACAGAAGCCCAAATAAAACTGTTATATGAACTCTCCAAAGCAACAATGGAAGCTAGCTGGCAATGAAATTATATATTCAACATTTTGAAAAACCTGCTTTAATTAATTTACTCAAAACTAACCTAGAATTCCATCCCTGTAAAAATCTTCTTTAAAAATAAATGAAATAATTCTACACCAAAAAAGAACTGAGATAATTTTATCATTAGCTCACCTGCATTGTAGTAAATACTAGAACAAATTCTGCTCTAGTATTTACTGTATTTCCAGATAGAAGCATGGAGATACAAGAAAAAATGAAAAGCAGTGTAAAGGGCAAATATATGGGTAGATCTAGATGAATATTTAAGGTATAAAATATTCATATTGTTTTGAAGGGTTTAAATATCTATGGGATAGACACAGGGCAAAAATAGAACAAAAGGTTGGAGAATGGATAAATGGAGTTATATTGCTCTAAAGTCCTTGTGTTATGCTGCAGTAAGAGTCAAGGATGCATGTTTTATCCTAGGGTGACCCTTGAGAGAATAGTAAAAGTATAATAAACAACATAATGAAAGGGGAAATGGAATAATAAAAATATTTAATTAAAACAATATAAGGCAAGAAATGAGAGCAAAGGGAACATGGCACATGCGAGAAGAGAAAACATATAGTAATGTGGTAGATTTAAACCTGTAAATGAAAGTCTAAATACTGCAATTAAAAGACAAATATGGTCAAACTAGATTTTTAAAAAACCTTCACGCTGCTTATAGTAAACAACTTAAAAATAAGGATGCAGAAAGTTTGACAGTAAAAGGATGATAGACATTTCTTATTAACATTAACTAAAAGAAAGCTGTTTTGTAAACTAATAACAGGCCAAGCAGGCATTAAGCTAAGAAGAATTACTAGAAGGATAGTTCACAACGATAAAATGGTTAATCTTCCAGGAAGTAGCACTGTCAAATTTGCATGGATATAATAATAAAGCCTCAAAATTTGTGAAGTAAAAATTCATAGAACCAAAACAAGAAAAAGGCAAATCTACACTAGTCTTAGATAATTTTAATATATCTCTTTCAGTGACTGATAGCATAAGCGAGGAAAATAATTTGTAAGGATACAGTACATACTTGACCCAATTGACATACATTGAACACTGCACCCAACAATTGCAGTGGAACCTAAAACAAGTTTCAACAAATTTCCAAATGTTAAATTCATACAGAGTATGTCCTCCAAACACAGTGAAATTAAGCTAAAAATCAGTCATGAGACGATAACTAGAAAACCCCCAAATATTTGGAAATTAAGTGATATAGTCATCTCTTGGTATCAGGGAGAGATTGGTTCCAGGATCCTCGAAGATACCAAAATCCTCAGATGTTCACGTCTCTTACATAAAAGAGTGTATTTGCACATAACCTATGCACAACCTCCTGTATACCTAAATCATCTCTAGATTACTTATAATACCTAATACAATGTAAATTCTATGTAAATCGTTGTAAAGGCAACGTAAATGCTATGTAAATAATGTGCAGCAACTTCAACTTTTGCTTTTTGGAACTTTTCTGCAATTTTTTTTTTTTATTGTTGAATATTTTGGATCTGCAGTTGGTTGAATCTGCAGATGCGGAACCCGCGGATATGGAGGGCCAACAGTATACTTCTAAATAAACCATGGATCAAAGAAGAAGTCACGAAGGAAATTAGAACTTGTTTAGGCTTTAGAAGGAGAACTAATATCATCGTGCTAACCTCATAACTGCAGCAGTCAAGGTGCTAGCTCAAGGAAATGGAATAGATTCTTTCTTTTTCAGTCTCTTCCCATTAAAATTTCAAGGAATTTTGTGTCTGTGGCACAAAAATGACATGGCAGGGCTTTTTAAGTGTCTGCTTTGTAGTTTGTATGAATCTTATAGGTCAAATGGTCAATGTAGGGTGGCCTTCTGGGACAATAATGATAGCAAGATTGGGAACATTGAACCCTGTGCCAGGCATAGAAGTGATATTTCTATCATCCAAAAGATCTGTGGAATAGCCTGAGTCCTCTCCTTTTCTCATTTATGTAAAATGTTACTCTTCCCTGGAAAAAATCTGGCAGATGTTTAGGAGCACAGAGAAGCACTTCACACCATTATTTAACCAAGCATACTGTGCTGAGTAATTAAGAATCCTGCTATCTGTTTGCTCAAATATGAAGGAAAGGGCTATGTAAAAAAAATGAGACAAATTAGATGTTTTTGTGTTCAGAATAAGGGCAAAGATGGCCTTTTAATGAAAACATATTCTTATGTGCAAACTCTCAAAAAGTTGTTTCTTCTTAGGGAATATTACATGATGAAATAATAATAATTATGTCCAGAAGTTATGAAATGGAAGATGATGCCTGTGTTTAGGAAGTGTTTCTCTTCCTAACCCTCTGATGAAGATCACAGGCTTCCAATGCCAAAAGCATTGAAGACTTGTCATATTAGAGACCTTCAGAAGCTCATGAGGCCAAAAGTTACTCTATGGCATGAGTTACTGTGCTCTGAGGGCCCCGGTTTTCTGTTGTAGGTTACCACAAATTAAGTGTCATAGATTAATCACCCAGAGCTAAATTAGGGAGTTAAGAAGCTGTTGATTCCTCCCATAGCTTTAAACTCCAAGGCAAACTACCAGCCCATCAGCTGCAAAACGTTGCTGGCTTCTACTGGAAAAGCAAAATTCTTCCTTGATGTTAGGATGAAGGGGCTGTGTTTGTAATATGCTCATAAAACAAACTTCATTCTTTTCCAAGTAATTGGCTTCCTGCTGTCAGGAGCTCTAAAGAGACGTTTGACAAGAGTTTGAATTGGTGTGTTAGTACACTTTTTATGTGTCTCTCTCCATGCGCTGTTTATATTTCCTCCTGTTAGCATACCCTTCACTTGGTAAAGATGAATTTGGATTTTCAATGTCTTCTTGTACAGACTTATTAGTGATTTGTAGTTGCACAGAATTTTCATGCCTTTGTAGCTGTAAAATTCACAAATAGGCTAAACCACATGAAATCTTAAGGTATTGGAAGTCTGAGTGGCTCCAAACAGCTTCAGGTTTTTGACCTTTTCCTATTCTGGGCTCCTTTGCTTGTTCTGAAAGACTCACTTGGATTTTATAAGGTGCAAAAGATAGTTCTATTTTCAGTGTCTTGCCCTTTAGCCTATTACAGAGCACAACTTGATTCTTCTTTCAGAGGATGGTTCAAACCCACATTGAATGACTGCTTTTGGGAGAAAAACATCTCAGATCCTAATGTGCTGAGACTGAAGTGGTTCTGGGCCACACATTAATAGGTAACTAAATAAGAATAAAAACATTTCTGAGGATGAATGTCATATTAAAACAATAAGAGAGGTGCAGAAATTCCTTGGTGTCAGGGCTGATTGGTGGAGTCAGGGCTTAGGGATGCTTTTGCTGGAATAATGGGTGGGAGAGAATTCAGAAGCAGGTTTTTGCATCTATAGTTATAATAACACTCCTTCCTCATTCCCACCCACCCCTAAACCATGAGGTGGAATTGCAATGATGACATGTTCCTATTAAACTCTATAAAGAGTAAAAACTAGGAAATTCCAAATATCTTCTCATTATCAATTAGGAAGGTTTACATTTAAAATCTGTGGCTAGAATGCAGATCTTAAATGTATAAACTAAGCCAGCAGTTTAAGAGACCAAAGTCCATAAAGGCAGGACTGAATCACATGAAACTCAGTTGGGATACTGCTTAATAAAGAGTGCACTGGTGTAACCATTGAAAGACCTGGATTCCAAGCTTAGTTCTTCCACTTACTTGTCGTATGACCTAATTAAAGCAAGTCACTTGATCTTTCTGGGCCTCAGTTTCTTCAAGTATAACCTAAAGGGTTTGGACAAATGTTAAGGAGCTTGTGAGTCTGTGAATTATGCCTAGGGTACTAACCAGGCTTGGATTAGCATGTTGCAAATAACCAACATATATGGTCAGGGTTGATATTCAGCAGCCCTGTAGCATAAGTACTCACCAATCAAAATGAAGGTTTGATATAAACAACCTTCACCAGTGTGTGCTAGATAATTATCAACTACACTTATGGGAATGGAGCCCCAGCTACTGGTGTCAAATTGCCAAAGCAGAAAAGACCTTAGGAATCACTGGTCCAATCTTCCTGATTTTACTGGCTATTTCATCCTCTGTTAGAAAAAGCACATCGTGATATTTAAGAATTGTTGCAGAAAGATGACACCAATGTATAAGGGCTTAGGTACATGACTGGATATGTCAATACATGTGGTAGATTGTTACAGTAATGGCACTGATGAATCATACCTTCCTGTATCCTCACCCTTTATTAATACTCTTCCATGTTGACACTGGCCATGGCTATGTGACTTGCTTTGGCAACAGGGCATTAACAAATATGATTCAAGCAGAGTCTTACCAAATACTTTCTCATTAGGGTTTGCCCCATCTCTTGCTGCTTTTGGAACACAGCCATTATGTAAAGATGGCTCTTGGCCTGCTGGTGACACATAAAAGGCAATAAAAAAATCCATTTTATCATCATCCTAAAGTTTCTGATATCTTACCTCTGGTGGCTGTGAGACAAAGAGTTAATTTAAAATAAAACCTTGAAGACTGCTGCTTTTTGTCATAAATGACTCTAAAACTGGACAAATATATGAGACAACTAATATCAGGTATTGAATAACAAGGGTACAGTCCCCAAGAGAAGGGACCTTTCTCCCCATGATCATCCAGGTCTCTGCCCATGTTTCCAGCTGTAGCCCAGAAAGCTGAGTCCATGCTGAGGGTGGTGGTTCAGTTGACTTGAAGAGGCGGAGATAAGAGCTTGGGACCACTCAAGTGGATGGAAGCTGCATATCTGAGCATTGGGGAGGAGGGAGCTATATTGGATGGTGAGAGAGTGAGAGAGAAGTGTACATAGGAGTTCCTGTGAATCCTTGACTGAGGACCCAAATGCATATGTGCAGAACAAGATCACAAAAGCTTACTACTAACAGGATTGAGAGCAAGACAGAGATACTAGAGGTTGAGCATTGCTAGATGTTAGAGTTCTGATTCAGCCTGAGGAGGGTTCTTGTTAACACCCTAGGCATTCATCTGAGACACCAGAAAGGCCATACCTCAGAAGACAGGACCGTGTCTTGTAGTCAGGTCTACTCTAGGCCTACCTTATTAAAGCCTAAAAATCTAAGCTTTGACAAGATCCACAGGGGAGACAGAGATCGGAAGTTGAGTTCACTAAGTTATGGGGAATGAGAAATAACTAGAGCTTTCCACAGACTAAAACCTAGGCTAACAAGTTCGAATTTACTAACAGTAATTAATTTGCCTGCCAAAGACATTGCAAGAAGAAAAAATTATAAACTAATAACCCTCATAAACATAGATGCAAAAATAAAAATGTTAGCAAATCAAATCAATTAATAGCTAGAAAAAAAGTAATATGTATGACCATGGGGGGTTGATCCTAGAAAAACAAGGCTGGTTTAACATTTAAAACTAATACATGTAATTCACCATGCTAACAAAATGAAGAAGAAAAATCATATGATAATCTCAATAGATACAGAAAATAACATTTGACAAATTTCAACACCCACATATGATAAAATCTCTCAGCAAATTAGTACTAGAATAGAAGTTTCCAAATCTGATAAAGAACATTTAAAATATATCTACTAAAAATATCATAGCTAATGGTAAAACACTGAATGCTGTTCTCTCAGACTGAGAATATGGCAAGGATGTTTGCTCTCTTTACTTTACTTCAACATCTAACTGGAGGTTCTCAGCAGTGAAATAAAGCTAGAAAAAGGAATAAAAAGGGTAAAGATTGAGAAGAAAGAAGTAAGACTGCTTCTATTCACAAAAGACATGATAGAAAAAACTGAGTCTATAAAAAACAAATAAGCAGGAGATAGCTTCAAGATGGCAGAGGAGTAAGACATGGAGATCACCTTCCTCCCCACAGATACATCAAAAAGACATCTACATGAGGAAAAGCTCCTACAGAACACCTACTGAACGCTGGCAAAAGACCTCAGACTTCCCCAAACTTTTGCTTTTACCATTTGTCCTAGGGTTCTGTCTGTCTGTTTTTTTTTTTTAGTATAGTTTTTAGCACTTATTATCATTGTGGATTTGCTTTTTGGTTTGGTTGCTCTCTTCTTTCTTTTTTTCTTTTTTTAGTTAATTTTTTATTTTTAATTTTTAATAATATATTTTTTATTTTTTATTTTAATAACATTATTTTATTTTATTTGTCTTTCTTTAATTTTTTTTTCCTCACTTTTCTTCTGAGCCGTGTACTTGACAGGGTCATGGTGCTCTGGATGGTTGTTAGGCCTGAGCCTCTGAGGTGGAAGAGCCGAGTTCAGGACATTGGTCCACCAGAGACCTCCCAGCCCCACATAATATCGAATGGCGAAAGCTCTCTCAGAGATCTCTATTTCAATGCAAAGACCTAGCTCCACTCAACGACCAGCAAGATACAGTGCTGGACACCTTATGCCAAACAACTAGCAAGACAGGAACACAACCCCACCCATTAGCAGAGAGGCTGCCTAAAATCATAATAAGTTCACAGACACCCAAAAACACACCACCGGACATGGTCCTGCTCACCAGAAAGACAAGATTCAGCCTCATCCACCAGAACACAGGCATCAGTCCCCTCCACCAGGAAGCCTCCACAACCCACTGAACCAAACTTACACACTGGGAGCAGACATGAAAAACAATAGGAACTATGAACCTGTAGCCTGTGAAAAGGAGACCCCAAATACAGTAAGTTAAGAAAAATGAGAAGACAGAGAAATACACAGCAGATGAAGGAGCAGAGTAAAAACCCACCAGACCAAACAACTGAAGAGGAAATAGGCAGTCTACCTGAAAAAGAATTCAGAGTAATGATAGTAAAGATGATCCAAAATCTTGGAAATAGAATGGAGAAAATACAAGAAACGTTTAACAAGGACCTAGAAGAACTAAAGAGCAAACAAACAATGATGAACAACACAATAAATGAAATTAAAAATTCTCTAGGAGTCAATAGCAGAATAACTGAGGAAGAAGAACAGATAAGTGACCTGAAAGATAAAATAGTGGAAATAACTACCACAGAGCAGAATAAAGAAAAAAGAATGAAAAGGATTGAGGACAGTCTCAGAGACCTCTGGGACAACATTAAATGCACCAACATTTGAATTATAGGGGTCCCTGAAGAAGAAGAGGAAAAAAAAGGGACTGAGAAAATATTTGAAGAGATTATATTTGAAAACTTCTCTAATATGGGAAAGGAAATAGTTAATCAAATCCAGGAAGCACAGAGAGTCCAATACAGGATAAATCAAAGGAGAAACATGCCAAGACACATATTCATCAAACTATCAAAAATTAAATACAAAGAAAAAATATTAAAAGCAGAAAGGGAAAAGCAACAAATAACATACAAGGGAATCCCTATAAGGTTTACAGCTGATATTTCAGCAGAAAATCTGCAAGCCAGAAGGGAGTGGCAGGACATATTTAAAGTGATGAAAGAGAAAAACCTACAACCAAGATTACTCTACCCAGCAAGGATCTCATTCAGATTCGATGGAGAAATTAAAACCTTAACAGACAAGCAAGAGCTAAGAGAATTCAGCACCACCAAACCAGCTTTACAACAAATGCTAAAGGAACTTCTCTAGGCAGGAAACACAAGAGAAGGAAAAGACCTACAATAACAAACCCAAAACAATTAACAAACTGGTAATAGGAACACACATATCAATAACTACCTTAAATGTAAATGGATTAAATGCTCCAACCAAAAGACATAGACTGGCTGAATGGATATGAAAACAAGACCCGTATATATGCTGTCTACAAGACACCCACTTCAGACCTACGGACACATACAGACTGAAAGTGAGGGGATGGAAAAAGATATTCCATGCAAATGGAAATCAAAAAAAAGCTGAAGTAGCAATTCTCATATCAGACAAAATAGATTTTACAATAAAGAGTATTACAAGAGACAAAGAAGGACACTACATAATGATCAAGGGATCAATCCAAGAAGAAGATATAAAAATTGTAAATATTTATGCACCCAACATAGGAGCACCTCAATACATAAGGCAAATGCTAACAGCCATAAAAGGGGAAATCGACAGTAACCCAATCATAGCAGGGGACTTTAACATCCCACTTTCATCAATGGACAGATCATCCAAAATGAAAATAAATAAGGAAACACACGCTTTAAATGATACATTAAACAAGATGGACTTAACTGATATTTATAGGACATTCCATCCAAAAACAACAGAATACACTTTTTTCTCACGTGCTCATGGAACATTCTCCAGGATAGATCATACCTTGGGTCACAAATCAAGCCTTGGTAAATTTAAGAAAATTGAAATGATATCAAGTATCTTTTCCGACCACAATGCTATGAGACTAGATATAAATTACAGGAAAAAATCTGTGAAAAATACTAACACATGGAGGGTTAACAATACACTACTAAATAAACAAGAGATCACTGAAGAAATCAAGGAGGAAATAAAAAATACCTAGAAACAAATGACAATGAAAACACGATGACCCAAAACCTATGGGATGCAGCAAAAGCAGTTCTAAGAGAGAAGTTTATAGCAATAGAATCCTACCTCAAGAAACAAGAAACATCTCAAATAAACAACCTAACCTTACACCTAAAGCAATTAGGGAAAGAAGAACAAAAAAACCCCAAAGTTAGCAGAAGGAAAGAAATCATAAAGATCAGATCAGAAATAAATAAAAAAGAAATGAAGGAAACAATAGCTAAGATCAATAAAACTAAAAGCCAGTTCTTTGAGAAGATAAACAAAATTGATAAACCACTGGCCAGACTCATCAAGAAAAAAAGGGAGAAGACTCAAATCAATAGAATTAGAAATGAAAAAGGAGAAGTAACAAATGACACTGCGGAAATACAAAGGATCATGAGAGATTACTACAAGCAACTATATGCCAATAAAATGAATAAATGGACAAATTCTTAGAAAAGCACAACCTCCCGAGACTGAACCAGGAAGAAATAGACAATATAAACAGACTAATCACAAGCACTGAAATTGAAACTGTGATTAAAACTCTTCCAACAAACAAAAGCCAAGGACCAGATGGCTTCACAGGTGTATTCTATCAAACATTTAGAGAAGAGCTAACACATATCCTTCTCAAACTCTTCCAAAATATAGCAGAGGGAGGAACACTCCCAAAATCATTCCACGAGGCCACCATCACCTTGCTACCAAAACCAGACAAAGATGTCACAAAAAAAGAAAATTACAGACCAATATCACTGATGAATATCGATGCAAAAATCCTCAACAAAATACTAGCAAACAGAATCCAACAGCACATTAAAAGGATCATACACCATGATCAAGTGGAGTTTATCCCAGGAATGCAAGGATTCTTCAATATATGCAAATCAATCAATGTGATACACCATATTAACAAATTGAAGAAGAAAAAACATATGGTCACCTCAGTAGATGCAGAAAAGGCTTTTGACAAAATTCAACACCCATTTATGATAAAAACTCTCCAGAAAGTAGGCATAGAGGGAACTTACCTGAACATGATAAAGGCCATATATGACAAACTCACAGCCAACATTGTTCTCAATGGTGAAAAACTGAAACCATTTCCACTAAGATCAGAAACAAGACATGTTTGCCCACTCTCACCACTATTATTCAATATAGTTTCGGAAGTTTTAGCCACAGCAATCAGAGAAGAAAAAGAAATAAAAGGAATCCAAATCAGAAAAGAAGTAAAACTGTCACTGTTTGCAGATGACATGATACTATACATACAGAATCCCAAAGATGCTACCAGAAAACTACTAGAGCTAATCAATGAATTTGGTTAAGTAGCAGGATATAAAATTAACACACAGAAATCTCTTGCATTCCTATACACTAATGATGAAAAATCTGGAAGAGAAATTAAGGAAACAGTCCCATTTACCACTGCAACAAAAAGAATAAAATATCTAGGAATAAACCTACCTAAGGAGACAAAAGACCTGTATGCAGAAAGCTATAAGACACTGATGAAAGAAATTAAAGATGATACAAACAGATGGAGAGATATACCATGTTCTTGGATTGGAAGAATCAACATTGTGAAAATGACTATACTACCCAAAGCAATCTACAGATTCAATGCACTCCCTATCAAACTACCAATGGCATTTTTCACAGAACTAGAACAAAAAATTTCACAATTTGTATGGAAATACAAAAGACTCCGAATGTCCAAAGTGATCTTGAGAAAGAAAAACGGAACTGGAGGAATCAGGCTCCCTGACTTCAGACTATGCTACAAAGCTACAGTAATCAAGACAGTATGGTACTGGCACAAAAACAGAAATATAGATCAATGGAACCAGATAGAAAACCTACAGATAAACCCACACACATATGGTCACCTTATCTTTGATAAAGGAGGTAAGAATATACAATGGAGAAAAGACAGCCTCTTCAATAATTAGTGCTGGGAAAACTGGATAGCTACATGTAAAAGAATGAAATTAGAACACTCCCTAACACCATACACAAAAATAAACTCAAAATGGATTAAAGACCTAAATGTAAGCCCAGACACTATAAAACTCTTTGAGGAAAACATAGGCAGAACACTCTATGACATACATCACAGCAAGATCCTTTTTGACCCACCTCCTAGAGAAATGGAAATAAAAACAGAAATAAACAAATGGGACCTAATGAAACTTAAAAGCTATTGCACTGCAAAGGAAACCATAAACAAGATGAAAAGACAACCCTCGGATGGGAGAAAATATTTGCAAATGAACCAACTTACAAAGAATTAATCCCCAAAATATACAGGCAGCTCACGCAGCTTAATATCAAAAAAAACAAACAACCCAATCCAAAAATGAGCAGAAGACCTAAATAGACATTTTTCCAGAGAAGATATACAGATTGCCAACAAACACATGAAAGGATGCTCAACATCACTAATCATTAGAGAAATGCAAATCAAAACTACAATGAGGTATCACTTCACATCGGTCAGAATGCCTATCTTCAAAAAATCTACAAACAATAAATGCTGGAGAGAGTGTGGAGAAAAGGGAACCCTCTTGTACTGTTGGTGGGAATGTAAATTGATATAGCCACTATGGAGAACAGTATGGAGGTTCCTTATAAAGCTAAAAATAGAACTACCATATGACCCAGCAATCCCACTACTGGGCATATACCCTGGGAAAATCGTAAGTCAAAAAGTGTCATGTACCACAATGTTCATTGCAGCTGTATTTACAATAGCCAGGACATGGAAGCAACCTAGTCTCCATTGACAGATGAATGGATAAAGAAGATGTGGCACATATATACAATGGAATATTACTCAGCCATAAAAAGAAATGAAATTGAGTTATTTGTAGCGAGGTGGATGGACCTAGAGTCTGTCATACAGAGTGAAGTAAGTCAGAAAGAGAAAAACAAATACCGTATGCTAACACATATATATATCGAATCTAAGAAAAAAATGGTTCTGAAGAACCTAGGGGCAGGACAGGAATAAAGACTCAGATGTAGAGAATGGACTTGAGGACATGGGGAAGGGGAAGGGTAAGCTGGGATGAAGTGAGAGAGTGGCATGGACATATATACACTACCAAATGTAAAATAGATAGCAAGTGGGAAGCAGCCACATAGCACAGGGATATCATCTCGGTGCTTTTTGTCCACCTGGAGGGGTGGGATAGGGAGAGTGGGAGGGAGATGCAAGAGGGAGGAGATATGGGGATATATGTATATGTATAGCTGATTCACTTTGTTATACAGCAGAAACTAACAAACACACCATTGTAAAGCAATTATACTTCAATAAAGATGTTAAAAAAAAACAAATTAGCAAAGAATCAATTAAATTTAATAAATGAACTTATTAATGTCCTCAGGATACATCCAAGTAAAAAAAATCAACTGTGTCTCTGTATATCAGTAACGAAGAGATAAAAATAAATATCAAAAAATATTTAGGATAGTATCAAAAAACATAAAATACTTTTAAGTATATGTAACAAAAGACAGGAAAGACTTGTGTATTGAAAGCAATAAATATTTCTAAGAGATATGTTTAAAATTGTAAATAAAGAGATCTACCATATTTATGGATTGGCAGACTCAATATTGTTAAGATGTTCATTTTCCCCAAATTGAAACATAGATTCAATGAAATTCCAACCAAAATTGCAGAGGTCATTTTTGTAGAAATTGATAAGCTGATTCTAACATCTACACAGAAATGCAAAGGACCTAGAATAGTCAAAACAATTCTGAAAAAGAAAACTGATGTTGGAAGACTTATACTATCTGGTTTCATGACATTCCATAAATGCTACAGTAGTCAAGACAATATGGAATTGTCAGAAGGGTAGACATATAATCAATGGAAAAAAATAGAGCAGTCAGAAATAGACCCGTATGTGTTCATTTTGACAAAAGCAACAAGATAATTCAATGGGGAAGGGATACTCTTTTCACTAAATGTACTGGAACAACATATGAGAAAAAATAAACCTCGGCCCCCACTCCATACCATACAGAAAAATTATTTTAAAATAAATCACTACTTGGTGACCTAATCAGTTCCCTAAGGAAGCTTAATATAAGGTATAATTACTGGGTCTTGTAACAAGTCAAATCTTGGGAAGATTTGCACTGCTCTCAGTCAGGGTTGGGTATAACAACTGCTCATGATCTGACAACTTATCTGATACACTTAACATTCCCCAACAGATCGATGACAAATAACTGCAATTTAAAACATTCATCTGGAAAAGGGAAAACCACGCTCAGTGGCCACTGTCCACAGCATGTAGGCTGTTTGCCAGAAGATGCAAGGACTCCCTAAGCTGACTGTGATGTGTGTTCCTAGATTGGCCAGGATGGCCTCCCCGGATCCTAGTCACAAAGATGTTCTTTCTTAGCCTTTTTCCTCTGTGACCACATCTGAGCTGGGAATTGAGATGATATTCCAGGGGCTTTACCATTTATTATTGAGGGTTCAGGAATCTCAGCCCCTTGTTTGCCAGGTAATAGTTTAATATTTACTTGCATTTGATCAACTCCACTATCAAAGCTGAAGACAGTGCTCAAATTTACTCCCAGCCCAGGGATTTCCGTCTCCTAGCAACAGCCCTGAATGTTCTGTTCATGCCTTTAACCCTCAGCTTAAATGACTTCCACCTGGGCCTCTCCAGGGTCGTTCAGAACAATTTCTTGGGGTGGGAATCACAGTTAATACATGTCCCTCTGCTTCCAAGTTGCATCTCAAGGGATGGCTTTTTTGCCGTGAGGTGATTTTAATTTTTCTTAACTTGGATCCTCCAAACTTAAGGGGAGTTTGAGAGGGACAGGGGACCTCAAGGCTCTGTGAGACCTCAATGTTATCTTCCTGATTATTTCTGCCATTGATTTTTTTGCACTAACTTTAGTTTGGTACAGACATTTTTGCTTTTTTTACCCTTAAGACTTGCCAAGATTGCCAACTTTCAACCTTCTTGGATTATAGGCCTCAGTCAGAAAAGGGACTCTTCTAGTGATATTATACTTTCTTCCCCTTCTGCTCTCAGAGGGACTATCTTCAACTGGAGACTATCCTTTTTTAAAATAAATGTAGCCTAGCCCTTCCCTCCAATCCTATTCTCTGGCTTTAGTAGACACATGATCTGAATCCCAAAATACGAGTAATGGTTTGCCAGCGGCTGTGCAAACACATAGCAAGAGAGCAGGGCAACCTCTTGACTTAGTGTATAGATAGGTCTCCATGGACCTCCTCCCTGGATCCCCTCAGATAATTACTCATTTTAGAGTCTGTTACTTAGAATTCCTTTCTCATTGTTGGAATTTGTTTTGATTGTTTAGGAGACAAATAACAGAAATCCAGCTGCTAATTTTCTTGGATATAAAAGGGGAACTTACTGTTATACTTAAGTGAAAAGTCCAGTGGGAGATCAGGCATGGTTGGATCTAAGTGCTCAGAGCCATTTCAGTTTTTGGTTTTTTTGAAAAATGTTGAATTTATACTCAGGCAAGTACTCTCAACCTAGTGGCTAATATCCAGCTTACATCTTCTTAGCTCAGCAACTCCAGAGGAAAAAAATATATCCCTTTCTTAGTAATAGTAACAACAATCCTGGAGCTGATGCCCAATGGCCCTGATTGGCCCGAGCTGGGAAACATGCACGTACCTGAGTCAATCACTGTAGCTAGGAGGATGGGCTATTTTAATCTGGCTAAGCCTGGTGATCTGAGTACCAGGAGTGGGGGTGTCTATCATACCTTACTCACATGGACTGACTTATCGAAGAGGTGGTTTCTCAGAAAAAACCTGGATGCTGAACAGGCAAAAACAATGAATGTCCAATGTGCCCTGATAGGACAGTGTTGAAACTGACTCAAGAAACCAGTTTTGTTACTTGTGGCTGCACCAAGTCTTGCATATTATTCCGTAAGTCTCACTTATTGCAGAAGTCTCACATAATCTACAAGTTCCAAGGATCTTATGATCCTTTAGCAAGTTTTCCAGTTTAGAATTCAGATGATGTAATGTGGTAAGAATTACACAGAAGTGACATTGGGTGGTGGGACCCTCACTACTATTTCAAAATATTCATGAGCCCCTTTCATGTGGTTGGCAATGTCCTGGGCTCAGGGATACAAATTTGATGAAAACATGATTAATACCTGGAAGAATTCCTAATGGGGGTAAGAAATATACCTTTAAATAAAGGTATGTGATATGCAAGTGCCTGTAACAAAGGATTCAGTTGTCTTTTGAGACCTCACAAAATGGTAGGCACTGGGCTGTTTGCTCTTCCCACATTTTCTTACTTCAACCTCAAAGCAATCCCTCAAAGTAAGCATTCTTTCCTAAAGACATTGAAGTTTGTAGAGATAAAGTCTTTTGTGTGTGGTCATTCAGCTGGTAAGTAGCAGGGGCCTTTGGGAATTCTATTTGGGAATACCGTATTGCTCAATATTTGAGAGCACTAAGAAAGTATGACTATTCCTTAAGCCATCCAATAGCTTTAGAATGACTTATTTGTTCCATCTTCTGCATCCCCTACAGCTTATATGCCATGAAATCCTGCCAATTTTTCCTTTTCAGTGTTTCTTAGGTTCTCACCCAATACTTCTTCAAAGTCATTGTTCAGGCCTTTAACATCTGGTATATAATTGCAGAGGCACCTAAATTGGTCTTCTCCTTGCTTCCTATCTTCTCTTTAATTCATTCTGCTACCGGGTGGGTTTTGAGGTAGGCAGAAGTTGTGTACCATATCATACTGCCTTGATCATTTATTTGGCAAATATTTATGATAAGCCAGTCATTGTGCTGGATCATGGTTTAAAGCTTCCAAAAATACCCAATCCTTTTTGAGGATTTCACCAATGTTCAGGAAAGGCAATCGTCTACGTTATTTATCATACAGTAGTTCCCCCTTATCTCCACCCCCTTATCTGTGGTTTCACTTTCCCTGGTTTCAGTCACCTATGGTCAACTGAAGTTTGAAAATATTAAATAGAAGTTTCCAGAAATAAACAATTCATAGGTTTTTAAATTGCATGGTGTTCTGAGTAGGGTGATGAAATCTCATGCCGTTCTGCTCCATCCCACCCGGGACAAGAATCATCCCTTTGTCCAGTGTATCCTGACCCTTAGTCACCTAGTAGCCACCTTGGTTATCAGATAGACTGTCAGTATCACAGTGCTTGTGTTCAGGTACCCTTTATTTTACTTCATAATAGCCCCAAAGGGCCAGAATAGTGAAGCTGGCAATTTGAATATGCAAAAGAGAAGCCATAAAGTGCTCGCTTTAAGTGAAAAGGTGAAAGTTGCCCCACTTAATAAGGAAAGAAAAAAAACTGTATGCTGAGGTTGTTAAGATCTATGGTATGAATAAATTTTCTATCCATGAAATTATGAAGAAGGAAAAAGAAATTTGTGCTAGTTTTGCTGTTGCATCTCAAACTGCAAAAGCTATGGCTACAGTGCACGAGAAGTGTTTAGTGAGCATAGAAAAGGCATTAAATTTGTACAATAAGATATTTTGATACAGAGAGAAGGAGAGAGAGAGAGATCATATTCACATAACTTTTATTACAGTATATTGTTAAAATTGTTCTATTTTATTATTAGTTATTGTTGTTAATCTCTTACTGTGCCTAATTTATAAATTAAACTTCATCATAGGTATATACGTATAGGAAAAAACACAGTATATATAGTAGGGTTCAGTACTATCTGTTGTTTCAGGCATCCAGTGGGGGTCTTGGAACAAATCCCCCTTAGGTAAGGGGGAACTACTGTAATAGAATACATATCAACAACCTCTTTCTCCACAAACTTCAATACTTTCTTACTACCGCTTTAAAAGTGTCTAAACTCTTTAGCTTACATCAAGGTCCTCTTCAACTGTGCCACCCATTCAAGCTTGTCCTCCTAAAGCCATCCATTCCAACCAACTGGTATATTTAGTCCCCATAAAAGGCTCTGTGCCTGCCTTTCTCCGTAGCTTGTAAACATCACTCCTGGGTTCTCTACATCCCTGGCAGTTCTGGCTGACTCTGATTTTACCTGTAAAGCCTGAGATCTCTTCCTATTTGCACTTGATATAACTTTCTCCATGTCATTTGGCACTGTGTCTTCTCTGAACTCTGATGGCTTTATTTTTTTAGCATTTAAGTATTTTCTTCTACAAGGCTGTGAGCTATATTGCATCACCAATACTTGATCAAATATCTGTTGATAAAGGACCCCAAAGTGGGGACTTCCCTGGTGGTGCAGTGGTGAAGAATCTGCCTGCCAACGCAGGGGACACGGGTTCGTGCCCTAGTCCGGGAAAATCCCACATGCTGCGGAGCAACTAAGCCTGTGCACCACAATTACTGAGGCTGTGCTCTAAAGCCTGTGAGCCACAACTACTGAGCCCACGTGCCACAACTACTGAAGCCCACACACCTAGAGCCCGTGCTCCGCCACAATAGAAGTGACTGCAATAAGTTCGCACACCACAATGAAGAGTAGACCCTGCTCACCGCAACTAGAAAAAGCCTGCATGCAGCAACGAAGACCCAATGCAGCCAAAAAGAAAAAAAAAAGGACCCCCAAAGGGCTCTGATTACTGGTGGTCACAAGCTTTATTTTAGATTAGGAATAGAGAGGTTCAGGTGAGAGGAAGAGAGATGAAGATAAAATAAGGCACAGATGAAAAGTTACTCCTTAGTCCATATTCTTTTACTCTTCTCTTGCTTTGCAACATTCTTGAGAGGGGGGCAGATATTTTTTTTCCTATAGAGTGGTAAGAATCCAAAGTATGGTCCTTGAGCCAATGACCGAAGTTAAGTACCAAAGTCAATTTCTCTGGCTCAGTTGGGGTTTGAGGTACCCCTGAACCAAAAAGGTAAAATATTTTTTATTATTCATTGACTTAATTTCCTTCATAGAGCTAGGCTAATAAAATCAGTGGTTTAAAAACTAGTTTTATGTAGTATTTTAAGATTACATAGTTTTGATAATATCATTATTAACATAATGATCCTATGGGAAAATTTTTTTCTAAGTGAAGATTATGTCATTTAAATCCTTGTTTAATGTTAAGGGGAATTTATGATTAGTGTTGATACTCTATAGTGGTTCCCTGTGATTTTGTCTAGGTTCAAGCACTTAAGTAGTTGATAAATATCATTTGTTTCTAGGCTACGCTTGTAGACAGTATTTTGGCTGACTTCAGGGCTGAATTATTTTCCCTGAAATCATTTTCCAGAAAGGACCAGCAATTTGCTGATGAGTTTTCTTATAAATGAATGCACAGTCAAGACCTAATGGGGTCAGTGGGGTAACAGGAATGTGAGATAATGACCCTTCTTATGCGAGCACTTAAAACAGCTACTCTCAATTTGGGGGACTCATCCTGCTGAAGAATGACTTTAGCTTTTTCAAGGTATGATTTTAAAAATAGGAAAAAAAAACCCCAGTTGTTAGGTTGATTTGTTTTCTTTCAGTCTTCATTGCTTCAATTTCTAGAACTTGCTGCTTTAAGACAGCAACATTGCACTTGATAATGTTTTGCTCATTATAATCTTTTCTCCAGAATGTTTGTTCAGTTGAGAAATGAAAATGGGTCTCACATAGTACATAGAGTGATTTATTCTAAATGGCACAAAAACTGTTTCTGGAACTGTTAGTTCAAGGTTCTATAGAAGTTGATGCTTACTCTGAAGTGTGGACACCATAATCTAGCCAAATATTTACATTAGGGATTTTCCCGTGGCTTCATTTTTTTCCCCTAAACATGTTATTAGTTTTATGCAATAGGAAAAGGGGAATATGCAAAGGCACAGGCACTATTTTGAATTACAGACCATTTTCCCCCATGTTTACGGTGAAAGTTATCTTAGTTTCTGTCCAGCGTGCCTTAGTGTGTAAGGGACACACTGGAGTTACTTGTTCAGCAAAAGAGAAGATCTTTTATTAAAATGATTAGAATGCAAATCCTGTTTTACAGATCTGGTTTTCTGGCATTTTGGGGGAACACTAGCATGTCTGGTGCTTTTGTTTTAGGAACAAAAGTAAACAATGTAGGGAGTTCAACCAAATCCCCCCACCCCCTTTCATCCCTTTTGAAACCAAACTGAGCCAGAGGACCAAACTGCTGCTTTATCCACATTTTGGTCTTCCTGTAGTGGCGGTAGTATAGTTTGGCAATATGCTGGCAAATGGGAAAACAAGCAACATAAAGCAAATTTCTGCCACAGTGCTTTTAATATTGAGACAGATTTTTATCTAACAGAGCCAACAGAATGGAACATGAGAGTACCATGGGCTCAAGGCTGTAAACACGGCTTCCCGATGACACATCCTAAGGGGACAGATCATACAGTTTCTATATTATTCAGCTTGTCAATCTACTGGCACAGAACTGATTTTTGCTTCAGAAAGTGTCTCTTTCTTGAAACTCCAGCTGTCTTTCATTCATAAAGCAGTGTTTTAATAACGTGGTTGTTTACTAGGAAACAAAGCTAACGCTAATAATGAATCTCTGACAATATAGCACATTCCTTATCATAGATGGTCTCCTTGCTGCCAAACAGCTGGAGGCGAAGTGGGGAAAATGCAATCAAGCATTTAAGCATCATAGGTGGATGTTTTCAAACATTAAGTGGCCAGATGTTTAGCCTTGTAGAAGTAATGTGTATGATTGCCTGGCTTTTAAAATGTTTTATCTGGGTCTTTTGATGTTCGGTAGATAGAGTCATAGACTATTCTTCATTCTCAGGATACTGAGCAGTTTTTCTGATTGTTAATGGCAAGAATGACGCTGAAGACTGGCAAGAGTCAGGCTTGGCAGGGACTGTGTGCCACGAGAGAGAGAAGGGCCAAGACTTGGACAGTGATGAAATGGGTCCCTCTCCTGGCTAAAGTGCATGGAAGCATGTGCCTTTTAAAAAGCATGGGCCGAATCAGTTTTCAGTCTTCCGATAAGGGGCAGCTAGGTATGAAGAAATTGGGTAAAGGGATCAGATCCTCTTGTTTTCCCTGAGACCCAAAGACTGAATAACCAGATCCTTCCTTGGAGTACTCAGTTCTAAGAAAGAAAGCAAACTGTCTTAATACCATTGAGGCTACTGGCCAACAAGAAATCTAGTCTCACTAAACTGAAGTAGAGTTGTTTCCTTCCTCAGATGAATGCCTCGTCAGGCAAAATTTTAAAAATCTAAAGTACAGTAGGACCTTGTTGCCTATCCATCATATATATAATAGTTTACCTCTGCTAATCACAAACTCCCAGTCCTTCTATATTCAATATCTTGTGATAAATCATAATGGGAAAGAATATAAAAAAAGAATGTGTGTATAACTGAGTCACTTTGCTGTACAGCAGAAATTAACACAACATTGTAAATCAACTATACTACAATAAGAAAATTAAATTAAAAAAATCTAAAGTAAACAAAATGAAGCTCTTTCTCTTTTTAGGATCTCAGAGTACCTGAGATGAAAATCAAGCCATGCTCCCACTGTACTTCTCTATCCGTTACTGGTACTTATAATTAGAGTCATTGCCAAATGCTCCACTAAATTAAAACCCCTGGAAATTAATTATCTCATCAAAGGTGGCTCAGTTTCAGAACTGGGTTCACAGATCCTGGTGCTAAAATGAGTGCAACTCCCTCTTAAGAGTGAAAGGAAAAAAAATAGTCATTTACTGACATGTCTCTGCAGGAATCAATAACATTACAGATCATGTAGGAGCCAAGAATAGCCTGGGCGTATTAATAGCTCAGCCTGCTCGCTGATTTTATTCAAGATGACTGGTTAGAGAACACTCTGCCTTGATGACGGCTCCATGGCACGAGGAACAATGTCATCATTAACATGTGGGACTGTTTAGCATTTAGAACACTTCACACATAAAGAGAACTTAATATAGGACTATTGTGCTTTAGACAGATGGTTTAATGTTTCTTTAGCCTTCAGCCTATCAGGCCACCTGCGGTTTTCTTCAGCCAAGGGCTTTTAAAAAATAATTGGTGTATAGCAATTTTCTAACAAGACTGACTGCAATATATTTCCCTAAATCTTTTTCTTACCCTTAACTATCCCTTGCAGTGAATTGTGGTAGACTAACCTCCCTGACTGACACCGAGTTTTCATGTATAAGTAATTACTGACATAAAAGGAGATGAAGGGGCTGAAATTTCATCATTAATGGTTTCTTTGCTTGGGAAAAGCTATTCAGAAATGATTACTTTGGAAAACAGTTCTTCTCTGATTAGAGACTGCCTGACTCTGGAGAAGCTGTTCCCCCAGAATCTTTCAATACAGGAAATGATAACCCAATATAGATGGATAACCGTGGGTGGCAAAGGATGCATATATGCATTTGTTTCAAAATGGTCAAGGAGAATAGCAATTGTGCCTCTGTCCGAGGACTATGTGTGCTCAGGAAGGAATAAAGACGCTGCGGGTCCCCTCCTCATACTCTCAAAGTGAGATTCGGGCACACTAGCAAAGCAAGCAGGGTGCGTTTTTATAGTGTAAACTTCTGTAGGGATCTTAATGACCCCCTGCACTGCCCTGGCCACTGTTCAGCTCTCCAGGCCCTTCTGTGAGCTCTTTCAAGGGAAGAACATGACCCAGAGGCCGGGAGACTGTGGATTGGTCCAGATGGATGCTTATTTGCATATTCTTCTCTAGGTAACCACCCCGGTAGGGTTCAGAAGAAGCTTGCTTGGGCCCCAGGCAGAGAAAAGCGATTACATAGCAGAGAGGGTTTAGTGATCAAAAGTATTTAAGACGGCAAGTGTCTCCTGACTGTGCACTCAGGAGGACTTGAGAAAGCTGGAAGTCTGAGCGCAGAGACTCGGATTGTTGGTGGTTTTCTTTCCCTTTGACGAACAGGAATGTCTCACTGGAGGCTCAGATTCCCCACTGACACTTTACACAGGGCTGGACTGGGGTCCCTGTTACTTCTGCTGCTGCTTCTGGTGTCAGGGTCTTGCACGGAAACTGTCAATTTCCTCACCTACGAGGAAGAAGCCCTCGGCACCTCCATCGGTGTTATGTCTGACCACATCCTGTTTAATTCCCAGCGCGAGGTGCCAGGCCAGTTCCGCCTGGTTAAGTTCAACAGCTCGCTGATCCAGGTGCAAGAGGGTGATGGGCAGCTGACCGTCGGAGACGCGGGCCTGGACCTCGAGCGGCTGTGCGGCCAGGCCTTCGACGTGGTCAGCTTTTGGCAGGAGCGGTTCCGGCTGGTGCACGTGGAGGTGGAGGTGAGGGACGTCAACCACCACGCGCCGCGCTTTCCCCGGGCCCAGATCCCCGTCGAGGTGTCCGAGGGCGCGGCCGTGGGCACGCACATACCCTTAGAGGTGCCGGTGGACGAGGACGTGAGCGCCAATGGGCTGCAGAGCGTGCGCCTCGCCGAGCCGCACAGCCCCTTCCGCGTGGAGCTGCAGACGCGCGCGGACGGTGCCCAGTGCGCCGACCTGGTGCTGCTGCAGGAGCTGGACCGCGAGAGCCAGGCCGCCTACAACCTGGAGCTGGTGGCCCAGGACGGAGGCCGCCCGCCGCGCTCCGCCACGGCCGCCCTCAGTGTGCGCGTGCTGGACGCGAAAGACCACAGCCCGGCCTTCCCGCAGGGCGCCGTGGCCGAGGTGGAGCTGGCGGAGGACGCGCCCGTGGGCTCGCTACTGCTCGACCTGGACGCGGCGGACCCCGACGAGGGCCCCAACGGCGACGTGGTGTTCGCCTTCGGCTCCCGTACCCCGCCCGAGGCGCGCCGCCTCTTCCGCCTCGACCCGCGCTCGGGCCGCCTCACCCTGGCCGGGCCCGTGGACTACGAGCGCCAGGACACTTACGAACTGGACGTGCGGGCGCAGGACCGCGGCCCCGGGCCCCGCGCCGCCACCTGCAAGGTCATCGTGCGCATCCGCGACGTCAATGACAACGCGCCGGACATCGCCATCACCCCGCTGGCCGCCCCGGGCGCGCCTGTCGCCTCGCCCTTCGCCGCCGCCGCCGCCGCCGCTCTCGGGGGTGCGGACGCGACCTCGTCGTCCGGGCCCGGGACGCCAGAGGCCGGCGCCATCTCGCTGGTGCCAGAGGGGGCGGCACGCGAGAGCCTGGTGGCGCTGGTCAGCACCTCGGACAGGGACTCGGGCGCCAACGGGCAGGTGCGCTGCGCCCTCTATGGGCACGAGCACTTCCGGCTGCAGCCGGCCTACGCGGGCAGCTACCTGGTGGTGACCGCGGGGTCGCTGGACCGCGAGCGCATCGCCGAGTACAACCTGACGCTGGTGGCCGAGGACCGCGGCGCGCCCCCGCTGCGCACCGTACGGCCCTACCTGGTGCGGGTGAGCGACGAGAACGACAACGAGCCGCTCTTCACGCGGCCGGTCTACGAGGTGTCGGTGCGTGAGAACAACCCGCCCGGGGCCTACTTGGCCACGGTGGCCGCCAGGGACCCGGACCTGGGCCGCAACGGCCAGGTCACCTACCGGCTGCTGGAGGCCGAGGTGGGCCGCGCTGGGCCGCCGTGTCCACCTACGTCTCATTGGACCCCGTCACTGGGGAGCTGTACGCACGACGGTGCTTTGACCGCGAGGAACTGGCTGAGCTGCGGCTGGGGCTGGAGGCGCTCGACGGCGGCTCTCCGCCGCTCCGGGGCCGGGCCGTGGTGCGGCTGCATGTGGAGGACCAGAACGACCACGCGCCTCGGCTGGTGACCCCGCCACTCGTCAGTGACTCAGCCCAGGCCCCTCTGCCCCGGGACGCGCCCCTGGGCTACCTGCTGACCCGACTGCAGGCTAGGGACGCGGACCAAGACCTCAACGCGGAGCTGACTTACATCCAGCTCCGCAGCGACTGCGGCCCCGGGGCGCTAGCGCTACACCCGGCCACGGGTGAGCTGTCCCTGCAGTGCCGCCTGTCCCCGCAGCCCGCCGACCCGCTAACGGCGGCCGTCGTGGTGCGGGACGGAGGCCGGCCGACCCGGTAGTGCACGGCCACCTTGCTCCTCGTGCCCGCGCACTCGGCGCCACCTGGCGGAGAGGTGGTGCTGGTGCCACGGCCGCCTCCGCCGGCAAACCAGGAACGGGAGGGACCCGCGGGACGGCGCACAGCGCATGGAGCAGGGCGGCACCCTGACCTCTCCGTGGTTGTGGTCGGGGTTTTGACCGGAGGCTGCGGGCTTCCGCTGGTGGCCATCGTCACCGTGACTTGTTCCTGCTCAGGCAAGGCTAGGACTTGGAGGAAGAGGCTTTGTGAGCACAGACAGAGCGGCTGCCATGCGAGAAGTGGCCAGACTTGCCCATGTTGCAGGACATCAGGGGCTGACCCTGGGAGCTTCGACCCAAGGTTCTTCGTGGAGACACCGCCGCTTTCCATTTCCTCAGAGGCGCAGGGGAACGAGTCTGCCGAGACTTCCCAGTCCGGGAACAGTGCGGTGTCCTTATGTTCCTCACCTCGGAAGAGGAGCGGGATCCCCTGGGCCCAGGTAGCGCACCCCCAGCTCTCTTAGTGTCCTCGTTAGCATTTAGTAAATTCTCACGCTGGGAGCTTTATGAAAATTCAGTGCCTGATCAGGTTTGGGACTTCAAGTGGCTAATTTTTCGGGACTTGTTTATTTTTTATTTGAGAGGAAAAAATCTTCACAGATGAGGGCAGGAAGAGGCCTGATGGTCCTGTGTTCATGGAGGCCCATGTCTATTCCTGCTGTTTCGGCCCCTGGTAACTTCCTTATGGGTCCAGCTCGAATCCCTTTCCGTCAGGGTTTAAATGGTGTCTTCCTGCAGCACTCCAGGTGAGGGATGCTGCGCCTCCTCTGTCAGTTCTGATATCTAAGGGTGAAATATTATTAACTGCTGCTCTCACACCTCTTTTTAAACAGGGTTCCGTCTCAGGTCCTTTTCATTCCCCATTCCTGTGCGGAGAGGATAAATCTGCTGCAAGTTTAAGGTAATTGCAGAGTATTTATCATTATCTCTAAGCCATGGGTTTGAAATTTTGTACATTTTTATGGATAACAGAGTAGTTCTTTCCTTTTCACTTCCAGGACACATTCAAATCCAGATGAGTTTAGTGTGAGAGATAGTGGAAAAGGAGACAATGAATTGAATGACAACAGTTCTGATATCAGTAGAGAATGACAACAGTTCTGATATCAAGAAAGCACCTTTTGGAATGATTGCAAAGCAAGAGGGTAAGTTCACACCTGTGACCTTGAAGTTCTTGCTTTCAAAGGCATAATACTATATGCCCAAATGCATAATTAAAAAAACTAAACAAGGGGTCTTAACTGTACATTCATAGATGGGAGTACGCTGAGTGCTGCTGAATAGAGCTAATATTTTTGATCACTGACTATATAGCTGTTTCTATGTATTTTAAATACGTTTATTGACTTATTTATTCCCCATGATAAATCTAATGAGGTAGGAAATTGAGGCACAGAGAGTTTAAGTAGTTTGCCCAAGTGTTGGAGTTAAGATCTTAGCCCAGGAATTCTGGCTTTAGATTTCCTGCTCTTAAGCACCCTACTAAACTGCCTCTATTAATGCAAAAGATTAAAATACTGGAAAATCAGAATATTGTGGTTATTAATACTAAAATAACTTAGTGTCACGAGCACTAAGGATAACTTCGCCCCTGTGGGCATTCCAGAAGGGAACAGCATATGAATAGGTAAATTTCATATAGGCCAGTATGTCATTTGCTGGGAACATATGGGGATAGATTTTTTTTCTTTTTTTGAGATTTCTTTGTAAATTTTATTTATTTATTTTTGAGGGGTGTGTGGTTTTGTTTGGCTTTGCTCTGTTCAGTGAATCCTGCACCAATACAGCCTTATGCTATTCAGTCCATCTCCTGTAGTGTTGAGGTCAAAATCTCTGTAATGGTGTCTGGTTCTGGAACGGTAGCTCCTGTGGGGAAAGGCATAGTCAATTTTGAGGTGTTTTATGTTAGTCTCCACAAAAGTGGGCATTAGATGTTTAGTCTCTCAAAGATGAGTCCTGATGGTATGTCCTACTGATTCAAGTGCCTCTTCACCATCATAGATATTTTTGCCCACCCTATGTTTAGTTCCTTCAACATTTTTTTCTTTAAATGGTATGGCTTTTAAAAGTATCTGCATCCTGGTCCCCTTCTTCTGAATATTCTCTAGTTTGTATATATCTTTCCTAAAATGAGGCACTTAGAGTTGAACATAGTACTATGGAAACAGTCTCTCTCCTGACCTCCAAATTCGTATACCTACTTGTTTCTTCCACATCTCCATTTAGGTGTTTAATGAACATATCACGTGTTCAAAACTGAACTCTTGATTTCTGTTCTCCAAACCCACTCTTCCTCTAATGTTTGTAGCTCTGGAAATGACACCTCTATTCACTTAGTTGCTTGCTCTGGCCAAAATCCTTTGTGTCATTCTTGATTTGTATCTTCCCACACACAACTTCCAATCCATCAGCAAATCCTATTGGAATTACTTTGAAACTATATTGTCAATCAAAGCTCTTCTCACTATCTTCATTGCTGCTGCCCTAGCCGGGGCACTATCATCTCTTGCTTGGACAACTGCAATAGGCCCCAAACTGGCCTCTCTGCTTGCACGCTTGCCCTCTTGCAGTCTGTTCTCCCTGCAGGAACTAGAGTGATCCTCTTACTTCATAAATCAGATTATGTTAATCAACTCTCCAAAGATTTCTCACTTATCCAAAATCCCTATCATGGTGTCCCAGTTATGAATGCTGGGTAACAAACTAGCCCCAAATGCAGCAATTTACAACAATCATTATATTATGCTCATGGATTCTCTGGGCCATTTTGGACGGGACATAGCTTGTGTCTGTTTCAGTTTCTGAGGCTTTAGCTGAGAAGATGTGATGGCTGGGAGCTGGAATCATCCGAAGGCTTATTCAGTCATGTGTCTGGCGTGGTAACTAGGATGACTGAAATTCTAGGATTGCAGACTTGGGGGTGGGAAGGGGAGCTACATGTGTCCTGTACACGTGGCTTGATTCTCTCACAGCATGGCGGCCTCAGGAAAGTCACATGCCAGCTTACGGTTGCAAACATGAACGCTCCACCAAACAAGACAAAGACCCATCTTCTTTTATGACCCAACCTCAGAAAGACATAGTCATTTCCATCATATTCTACTGGTCCAAGCAATCTTAAGCCCACCAGATTCAAAGGAAGGGGACAAAGACCCCACGTCTACATTGGAAAATTATTAAAGAATTTTGGGGCCATGTTTGTAAACAAGCCACGCATGGCCCATAAAGTCCTGTATTATCTGGCTCCTGGCTGCTTCTCCCATCTGATTTCTTACCACTCTTCCCCTTGATAATTTAGGTCATTTTATTGGCTTTCTTGTTTTTTTTGAATTGACCAAGCGTGTCTTTATTTCAGACCTCAGGGTCTTGCTGTTCCCTCTGCCTGGTAAGCTCTTTCTCAAGATGTCCATATTGTTTGCTTTCTGCCTTCATTTAGTTCTCTGCTCAAATATCCATCTTCAAAGAGGTCTTCCTAACTGCAGATCGCTTCTCCCCACTGTCAATGTCACTCTCCACCCTGCTTTATTTTCCATCATAGCATTTATCACTGCCTGATATTATTTTATATATTTGTTTGTTTATTATTTGTTCCCTGTTCCATGCTGAATCACTGGCATCAAATGTGTGCTAACATTTTTTTACTGAATGGATGAATGAAGGTGTGGTCTAACCAGAATATACATTGCAACTGTATGACTATTTCAGATGATAACATCACATTTTATATTAGGGTAAAATAATGTTGTTGTTTTTACAAGTTCCATTGTGCTGCTTTGTTTTGTGGAAAATTTTAGTGTCATCTTAAAACTTGAAGATTTTACAGTAAATGTATCTTTCCAGATCATTTAATGGTAAATAAGCCTTTTCCAAAAAAAAAAAAAAAAAAAAATCAAATTCCTGGAACTCCTACTGTTTATTCACTATTTAGGGAATTACCAGCTTATTCTTGCCTTATCTCAGTTTCCTCTTTATAATAATAAGCAAGCTCTCTAGATCCATGATAGCTCAAGGTGTAGCTTTAGCAAACAATAATGTGCTCAAGGCAATGTGTTCAGCATGATAAAATACCGTTTCTTGTTTCTCGGTAATAACAATCACATTTCCTCTTACCAGTATGCAACAGCTACATTTTATTTATTTATTGAGCATTTATACAAGATTTACCATGTGCCAGGAACTGTTCTAGGTGCTTTACAAGTATTAACTCACTTCATCCTCATGATAATGCTATTAAGTAGGTACTGTCATTTAACACCGTTTCGCACATGGGGAAACTGAGGCATAGACTTGTTGGAGTAATTTGATCACGGCCACCCAGCTGTAAGGGGTAGAGCTGGATTTCCAACTCTGGAAGTCTGGCTTTGGAGTCCATGCTTTTAAAATGTTCTGCTGTAGCGTAGTTTCAGTAGCGTTTTACATACTTATTTTATGAGCCTGCTGAAGATTTAGGACCGATTTACATTTCTGAGGATGTTTCTGTCTTTGACTTCATGAGCTGCTCTGATTTATGATTTGGTTTATACTTCAACTCTATGCTGCATTTTCTTGTAAAACTTTTAGTGGGAGTGTTGAAAGGATGCCACGTGGGTGATGGCAAGATAATTAAATTAGATGTTGACAGCTGGAGATAAGATGTTTATCGCAGGTATTTTTAATTGTTTTTTGCATCTCACTTTTAATAGTTAACACAGGGGATGAGTGGATTGACCCGATAATCTTCAGAAACTTCATTTTAGACTGTAATTCTGACCATTTCTCCTACCAAACCTGTATCAGAGATTCTCGCAAATTGTTTAATTTACTTGCTTGAATTTTATTTCCATTTCATTTCCTCAGTGCACCAGCAGGTGGAGGTACAAGTCATTGGTAGAAAATCCAGAGGAAGAAAAAATAAACAGCTAGAAAACCAGTCTCTGGACAACTGAATGCTGTTTGCATTTTTAAGTATATCGCTATGTAGCATTCTTGTTATTTAAAACATTTAAAACTATTTCACTTTATTTCCAAGTTGTTTCAGATCATTCAGAACAAAAAACATTTAAGGATCCTGAAAGGTTAATCCAGGCATTTCATCACATCATGAAAACAGCTACAGGACTGTACTCTCTTCAAGTACCCGTTGCCCTCACGTTTCCCAGCTGAGAAATAAGGGTTTCCAGACCGAACACTAAGAGCTCAAAGGATGTTATTTTCAAGCCTATGCCTCCCCAAGTGATGGCAGCCAAGTGTATATGACAGAGTTCAAATCTGCAGGCCAGCAGGGCCACCTTCCACACTTCTTGAACAGAATGATGAATTAAATCATCCTTCAGTGGACGAATCACCTTCACATGCCTCAGAAATAGCCACTTCATTCTGAAATGCTGCAACTCATATAGACAGTTACGTCTGGGGAATATACACATTTATGTTTCTGTCAAGTATTTATAAGCCAAGCTGCACCCACGAGCCTCCTGGTTTTGATAGACGTTTCCCTAAATTACAATAATAGTCAATGTCAGAGTACATGATGATCTTATATAATCCATGCTATTTTACCAAAGAGTTCTAGATGAGAGCCTTTTATTGCCACAAATATAATAAGTGAACATATATTTTATTTTCTAGGTTCATTTATGAATGTAAATAAAATATTCATCTAGCTGTTCATATACAGTTAAGTGTTTACAGTTTTACTGGGAACATAATTTAACTTTGAATAACTTTAGGCTGGATGAAGAATCTGGACCCCAGCTGTAACCATAGGCCCAGTGGGGAGAAAGAAGAAGCTGTGGATGGGCACCACTGGGGTGGGGGAACCCAAACAATTTCTCTGGCCTAACATCTGAGAGGGTTGCCTGGTGCTTAGTGGGTAGAGCAGTGGCAGATACTGGCAATGGGTGAAAACCAAATACAGATGACTGGTGATGTTGTGCTTTTGGGCACTCAGCCCATTCACAGCTGCAGCTCCATCTGACGCCGGGCTGCAGGGAGAAGGGGTGGCAGGACCTGGAGAGAGTTTTAAGGCCTCAGCCATCTGGGTTAGAGCTCCCAACAGGACTCTTCCCCTAGCTGTGAACAAGAAGCTAGGCAGACACTGAGGCAGAAGACCAGGGGGCAAAAGGAGAGATCAAACGCCCAGTGCAGTGACTGGCAGACTAGGTGAACAGCTGACCAGATCCAGGGGCAGCAAGGTTGGGTGATGGGATGGAAGGGTCTGGATTATGTCTTGTTGGCTTCAAGATTGGCTCAGACCGTGGGAAGAATTGGGTCTGCAAGGGCAGGACACTAGTATCTCCCCAACAGGAAGGGTCCGGGCTCATCAAGATCTGACTGGCAAGAACTGTCCACCCAATTCAATAATCACTCGCCACATGTGGCTGCTTAAATTTAAATGAATTAAAATTCAATACAATGAAGAATTCAGTTCCTTGGTCACATTAGCCATGTGTGGCTAGTGGCTACGGTATTGGGCAGAGAAGCTGTACAACCTTTCCATTATCACAGTTCTAGTGGATTTAGAAGGAGGGCCAGGCTGGAGGACCACGTCCATGGGCTGGACTTGTTGAGGGAGCCACTGACCCACCATCGTTGCTCGGCACACTTACAGGGTGACTGTGTTCTCATTGTTCTCCACGCTTCCCTGGTTCATGACATCAGTCTTTTATTGGTTCATAGAAGTATCTAAAAATGGGTGGACACATTATATTATTTATTATAAAATATTTGAAAAATGTCTAATGACAAGAATTCCCGGGAATTCCCTGGAGGTCCTGTGATTAGGCCTCCTCGCTTCCACTGCCGGGGCTAGATTCGATTCCTGGTCGGGGAACTAAGATCCCACAAGTTGTGGCAGTGAGATCTTTAAAAAAAAAAAAACAAAAAGAATTCCCAATACTACAAGGTTTTCTGCAGGCAGAAACTCTAATTTCTAAAGGCTCCTCTGCTAGTCTAGCTAGCACCTTAAATTTGTAGTCCTCATATTCAGCCCTATAACCTTAGAGATTTTGCAGCAATGGTCATGATAAAATCAACCTGCTCTTATTCCTAAACTTGCCCAAGAAGTAACTCAGCCATTTTCATGATCAGTAATTCATTCTTTACCTACGCTCAGGCGAGACGCTAGAAAGTCCTTTAAACTCCTTTGGCTGCTGGCCTTCCATAGAAAATCACTGCTGTAGAAATCAGTTTCCAGGTCCTGTGGTGTCTTCAGAGTTAGTATGTGGCCCCAAGCATCAGCTTTCCAGAATCGGTGGTCTAGGCCCCAGCGAGAATGGAGCAAACATGAACGAGTGTACCTAAAATTACATGAGACATACCTTCAAAGTGAAATGTACACCCATCTTTTGGTTTACGTTGAATAGTATTTCAACTTCATTAGACTAATTTGTTATGTAAATGAATTCTGTGGGAAACAATATTTAGAAGCTGAGAATCTAAAATTTTCCCTCAAGTTTATAAACATAGGATTAGATGTCTTTGTTTTTCTTAAAACCAGGTTCACATACATTTGTGATGTTAGCTTTTACCTTAAGTATGATTCCTCAAGAAATTTATAACTCCTGAATCCTGCCTGTTGATGACTGCATTCTCAGTGAGAGACCACAATGGGCAACATTTATCAAATGCTCATTGTATACAAGGCTCCATGCTAAATGCTTTACATGAATTATTGTATTTATACCTCATAATTATCCTAGGAGGTAGTTATATTATCATCCCCATTCTATAGATGAGGAAATGGAGGTTTAGAGAGGATGATTTGTTTGAGGTCATATAGTCGGTGAAGGAATTATGATATAACATTAAAGTACATGAATTTTAGGTTTACAGCTGGATGGAATTTTATATGTATACACACTCATGTTACCACCACCCAGATCAAGGAATAGAACACTTCCAGCTCCCTTGATGGCTCCTTTTCATGCACCTTTCCCAGGCAATAACTCTTCCCAAAGTTACCACTATTCAAACCTCTTTCACCATCTGACTTTTTCCTGTACTTGAACTTTATATAAACGGAACGGTACAGCCTGGCTCACCGTTATGTCTGTGAGCTTCATCCATGCTGTTCATTCTTTCTCACTGCTGTGTAGTATTTGATTTGTGAACTTGCCACAATTTATTTATCTACTCTATAGTTGATGGTCATTAGGGTGATTTCAAGTTTTTGGCTTTTGTGAATTCATTTACACATTTTTTGGTGGATGTAACGCTTGCTTCTGTTGGCCATATACCCAGGAGTAGAACTGTTGAGTCAAGAGTGATGATATTGTAACTCTATCATATGATCCTGCAATCCCACACCTGGGCATATATTCAGAGAAAACTCTAATTCGAAAAGATACATGCACCCCAGTGTTCATAGCAGCACTATTCGCAATAGCCAAGACATGGAAGCCACCTAAATGTCCGTTGACAGAGGAATGGTTAAAGAAGACGTGGTATATTTATACAATGGAATATTACTCAGCCATAAAAAAGAATGAAATAATGCTGTGTGCAGCAACGTGGATGGACCTAGAGATTATCATACTAAGTGAAGTAAGTCAGACAAAGACAAATATCATATGATATCACTTATAGGTAGAATCTAAAAAAAGATACAAACGAACCTATTTACAAAGCATAAACAGACTCACAGACATAGAAAACAAACTTATGGTTACCAAAGGGGATAGTGGGGGTGGAGGAGATAAATTAGGAGTTTGGGATTAGAATATACATACTACTATATATAAAATAGATAAACCACAAGGACCTATACTGGATAGAACACGGAACCATCCTCAATATCTTATAATAACCTATAATGGAAAGGAATCTGAAAAAGAATATATATACATATGTGTATGTATATATACACATATATATGATAACTGAATCACTTAGCTGTACACTTGAAACTAACACAATATTGTAAATTAACTATACTGCAATTAAAAATGAATTTTTGAAAACCCAAACAAAAGGGTGATGGATCTAGTATATGAACCTCAAATTTCCTGACTCCAGTGTTACCCATTGTACACCACCCACTACATCAATAACAGCTAACATTGTCTGAGCGCTGTCTATGATGTGCCAGACACTCTGCGAAGCTCTATTTTTCCAAATAGGCTCTTGATAAAACTGAGAACTTTTTATACGCTTAACTAACAACCACAGGGGAAGTTTCACATTTGTTCAACAAACAAGACAGTCTTTTAAATTAACATTAACTAGCTGATATATTACAACGTATGTGGAACACTTAGTAGCTTCTCTTTGTAAAGACCATCATAATATCCATCTCTGACAGACTTCTTTTGCTCATGGAAACGTATACAGTAAAAGTAGAGGTAGCAATTGATTATGAATTTACTCGTGTACTGTAATTAGCTAAGGAAGAAACAAATCCATTTAAAACCAATTTCCATAGTCTACACAGGCACAGGAATTGATTGCAGACTTGAATTTGCTGAATAAAAAGTGAAGCTAGCTAATCTCAATTTGTATTTCATTGAGCAAATGTCAGCTATTGATTTCTGTGGCTGACTACCGGTGAGGCTATGTGTCTGTCATGCTGTAAAGGTGACACAGCACCATCACTATGCAGTTTAATTAGGTGTGGGCTGGTCATTTCACTTGCTTGAGGCAGATGAAATATTTAGCTGTAGTGGGAGGAAAAACTTCAGCCAGCTGCCTGTCCTATCACCCTCTTTCAGACTCTTACTCATCTCAATTTAAGGTCCATTGATTCTTATTGTTGGATGTTGTACAGAGGAGCCCTTTTGTAATGTAGTGTCGGAAGCTTGGACTAAGACTGACTTACAGGCTAACTGAATTCTCCCAAGCTTTCCTGAACTCTTTTTTTTTTTTTTAAATAAATTTATTTATCTTATTTATTTATTTTTGCCTGCGTTGGGTCTTCGTTGCTGTGCATGGGCTTTCTCTAGTTGCGGCGAGCGGGGGCTACTCTTTGTTGCTGTGCGCGGGCTTCTCACTGCGGTGGCTTCTCTTGCTGCGGAGCATGGGGCTCTAGGTGCATGGGCTTCAGTAGTTGAGGCACATGGGCTCAGTAGTTTTGAGGCACATGGGCTCAGTAGTTGTGACGCACGGGCTTAGTTGCTCCGCGGCATGTGGGATCTTCCCAGACTAGGGTTCGAACCCGTGTCCCCTGCATTGGCAGGTGGATTTTTAACCACTGTGCCACCAGGGAAGTCCCAGGTTGCCCACTCTTGCCACTTTTTATTCAACATAGTTTTAGAAGTCCTAAATATATGACTGGACACCATAAAACTCCTAGAGGAAGACATAGGCAGAACACTCTTTGACGTAAGTTGTAGAGATAGTTTTTTTTTTTTTTTGGATCTGTCTCCTTCCTCAACTTACAACGGAGTTACATCCTGATAAACCCTCACGATCACATACATGGCTAACTGGGAGCTGCACCTTGTTGCCGCTGCCCAGCAACATGAGAGAATATCTTACTAGCCTTCAGAGTGGAAGTGAAACAGCAGCTCTCCTCAGAGCTCAGTCCACCAGTTTTGCTTTCTTGAACTCTTGACAATGCAGCATTACATCTTAGGGTAATGACTTGACCCGTATATTACAGAACAGGTTTCCACAATGTGCCTGGTTTTCTTAAAGATTAATCCATGCTGCCTTGGTCAGATGGGATTTGTATAGGATTTGACAAGTTGTGATGCCTTGTGACCTAGCGTAACACAGAATGTGTAATCTTGCCCTGTCCTCGAATGCTACTATTCATATAAAAAGTGACCTAAAGGAACAGTGAAAATAATGTCTTCTTTGTCAAAAGAAATACTGTAATCTCTTTGGTTTTGGTTTCCTCACCTGAAATGGGGATAACAGTACCTACTTTATAGGGATTTTGTAATAGCTAAATGAGATAGTACATATAAAATGCTTAGAGCAAAAAAACAAAAAACAAAAAAACAAAAAAACAAAACAAACAAACAAAAATGCTTAGAGCAATGCTTTGCCCATAGTTATCACTTAATAAATATTTATTATTACCATCAGAAACATTTTTCATTTCCCTCTTGTCTTCTTTAAATGGATGTAGTTTGTTATTCCAAATATTCCTAATTTTTTCTCTCTTTTCCTTTCTGTTTGGTGCAATTAGTTTTTTATTTTTTTTCATCTCTTTTGGTTGGCTATTATTATTTTTTTTAACTAACTTTTCAAGTAGGCGAACAATAATAAAGTCCCCTGTGGATTACAGTTTTTTTGGCAGTGGTGTGAGCCTCTGATTTTAAAAAAAGACCCTTTAGTAGAAACATTTTTTTACAGTAGTTCTTGGAAAGTTAGATCAGTCGATCATTTTGCCTTCTGGCTATATTTCAAGACAGCAGTGAACTTGACAGGCACATGAGGGCATATAAATTGGAAGGTTAGAGCCCAGTAATAATAAATGCACTGTTTCTTTAGTTCAAGAATCCTTTGGAAAACTCACAAAGACTTGGTAGCCCACTTTTTTCTGCTTTGGTGAATGTTAATGTGCCATTTAATTGAGTCTGTAGGCCACCTGCTCTGCACCTCGTGCACCCCCATCAGCCCATGGTGCTGTCGTGATACCCTGCAAGAGGCATGAAGTAGTAAAGTGGCGGATGATCAGCTTCTAGCTCAGGCCACTGTAGCTGGGGAGATGATTGATAGGCATTTCTAAGTAATGAGAGAGAGTCTTCCAGATAGCACACAGCCTGAAAGGTACTTTCTTTCCAACCTGGAGCCAAGAAAACCTGTAGAACTTCTCCCACGTAAGGCCCAGAAGGCAGTCACAGACATTCATAGATATTTTGGTAGACATATTTTATAGATGGCATATGCTCTAGTCCATGCTTAGTTGTCAGTTCTATCTCCTGCCACCTTCCTGCTTATGTGCCCTGCCCCAGCCTCAATGGTCTGCCTCCCCTAAAATGGAGATGGGACAGCCATATAGACAGTACCCCAAGCCCTGATCACAGGAGCCAGGCCCACCTCTCAGATAGCCCTGAGGACATATTACACCTGAGGGCCTGTAAAGAGATGGACACCTGAAATGTGCTGATTACCTACCCATCTGAGTTCTTATCCCCAAGCAACCTTCCTCTTTCTGCCTATGATTTGGTTTTCCATGTAAGCTTGTTTTCAGGGAGAGAATGGGCTGGACCTATGGAAGCATGTATTCTGTTCCTATGCAAAGTAGAATTTTCATTGTAAATTAATTAGATTGCAATTTTGGTTTTGTACATCAGAACCATGAGGTTGCTTGAAGTGATTTTGCTATTCAGAAAGGGATCTATTTTCATAGTGCTGAAAAATCAGGGATTTGAATCTGCCTCTCTGAGGGCTGGACACTGTATTATGATAAACTGACAAAGATAATGAATGCAATTCCCTGAGGTCTCCTAGGGGACAGCCTGCTGGTCGTTCCCCAGGTAGTATGCCACCCCCCAGCCCTGCATTGGCCATGCCAATGCATTTCCTAATTAAATGTCTGCATCAGCTGATGATGTAGTGTTAACTAATATCTGTCAGGCTTTTCACGTGTACAATGATATTTCAATCCTGTGAAGCAGGCAGTGTTATTGTCTTCTACACATAAGAAAATCAAGGTTAAATTACTTAGGCAAGTCCCAGTACTGGTGAGTGGCGGAGCTTCAATGCCAGACCACATCTTCTGGGTTCAGGGCATGTTCCACCTTGCCTTACTGCCTTTCCTTTAGCTTGTTAGTTCTTCATTTTATAGGTCTATAGGTCTAGAAAGCAAAGTACTTAAAAACCCATTTTGGTAGTTTCTCTGCTCAAATCACCAGGAGCGGATGAACAATCTAAATGCATGTTCAACCACTCAAAGATGTGATCTGTCCTCTGGCTGCGCGTCCCTCATCCATCATGCATGCTCCTAATAGACTTGGCAGGCTTGCACAAAGGGGTGCTTTGCTTCCTCTCTCCGTGCTGCTTCCTTTGAGGCATGCTACTGTTCAGGGCCCTGTTGAGATTTTGATTAAAAAAGACAGATATTGTGCAACTTCCATTAATGTTCTATTTCTCCTGTAGCAAAATGTAGGCCTTTGCAACTTCCTCAAGGGAATTTAATTTTCCACGTCTGTTGGCAAATTCAATTTTGAGTTTTACGTAAAACACTAGAAAACAGTTAATGACCTGGTCAGGTGTTACGCTTGTAATTCAGTGATTCTCTGAGGTGACTTTAACCCTTTTGCACCCATTCCCTTTTTCTGAAATCCACAAACCACTAGCTTTCTAATGTAAAAGAAAACTACTTTTACAAGTATAAAGGGCCTAAGGTATTTAACTTTCTTTTGCCCTCCTCTTTCTGGTTATGGTAATGCCATTTGACTTATTTTTATAATGTTCTCTGAAGGTAACAAAACCTTTGTAAGCTAAGAAATTATAAACATGTATTTTGAAAATGCTCAGTGCATGACAACTAAAAGTTAAGATAGCTCATTGTATATCTGAGCAGCTTTATAACACCTCCACTGATAGTGTGCCCTTGTATATATATATATATATATCTTGGTGCTCCCCAGTCTTTACCTAGCTCAATGTATATATAATTTACATTCATTAATTCTGAGACTTATTACAGATTTGTGGATTATCTGAATCTTTTCTGTCTCTCTCTCTTGCCCCTTGAATAGTGTTCATTTTTTCCCCAACTTATTAACACTTTTCTGGTGTTGAAACTAGGATAGGAGAGTGGGGAAAGTCAAACACATAAATTTGACTTCTTTTGTGATTTGATCAAACCAGTGTTTTAGAAAAGTGGTCAAATAAATCAAGCAACTGGTACAAAATTTGGAGCTGCAGCTTCTATTAATTTTTTTCCCCTGGAGATGGGGCATAAACTGGGGTAGGGAGTAGATATGAGTCTTTCTTCTCTTAATATGAACTTGCTCCCTTAAGGCTACTATTTTTTCTTCTGGGATCCTAACTGTCATACTTACAATACCATGCAATCAACTGCCCACATTCCCTCAGAAAGACTAAGATAAACTTGGAAAATGATTGAGCTAGATATTAAACTTTGTGTTTTTAAAAAAGCTTCGAGATTACTGACTACAAGAGTCACATTTATAGACTCCATTTAACCATAAATATGCAGAAAACTGAAAGAATCCAGATTTATGCCACGAGTTTTTGTTGTTGTTGCTGCTGTTTTTTAAACAGCTATCTGAGCTGGAACCCATGCTTTCTAAAGCGAACCAAAGAACAATTTAGTGAAAAAAATGTTTCATAGTTTTCGTTACTAAAATTACTTTATGAGAAAAAGGTCAGAACATACATGTTCTTCTCTTAGCCCTAAAGCTTGTCCACATTTGACTGGACTTGGAAACCCCTTTACAGAGCTTTCCTTCTTGCTAAGCATCTGCTCTGCCCTGAGGGGAAGGAGACAGCTGAGCTTGGGGACAGTTGGGGGCGCAGGTGTCTGTCAGAGCCGTCTCTTCTGTAGCCATCTACTCTTTGCTTGGTGAGTTCCCTTCTCAGACGCCCGAGTCCGTAGCAGCCTGGGAAGATGACGGACTTCCCACTGTCGTGGAGAGTAGAGATGGTTGACTCTGATGGGTAAGACAACTTCTCACGTGTAGTTTTGTGTGGACCTGGGCAGGGGTGGTTTGGGAAATGGAAAATATACACTGTGACCTGATTTTACTCATACTTCCCTCTCCTATTTCTTTTTGTACTTCAGATCTCTTAAAGTTAGGGGGTATCAAAAGTCTGGTCCTTATGCAACCCATCTAAAGAGAAAGCAGAGCAACTTTTCCCTTCTCTCTCTGTATAGGGCTTTAGTGAGCATCTTGTCTGACTCCAGTAGACTTTCAGGAAATGCTTGTTAAATAATGAAACTAAATGAAATTTTAGTCTTAAAATATTTAGTTCATTTATGTTGATATAAGTACTATTTAATGTATTTAAGTCTAGTATTTTACTATTTGTTTTCTTTGTTTTTCTTCTTTCATGCCTTCTTTTGAACTAATCAACAATTTTAAACATTGCTATTCCATTTTCCCCCTTTATTTACTTGCCTTTGGCTATACTTTGTTTTATTTTTCTTTTAGTGTTTAGGGATTATAACATACATACTCGACTTAATAAGAATCTACTATGAATTAGTACTTTTTTTTTTGCCATTTCCTGGAAAATGTAAGCATGTAGAATACTTTGCATTGATCCCATTCTTATCTTTTGTGCAGTTATCATGTATTTTAATTCTACATGTACTTTATACTTCATAAGATACTATTCTTATTGTTTTATACAGTCAGTATTTATTTGGTTTGACATACCTATTTATAGTCTGTTATTCTTCATGCTTTCTTTCATTTCCACTTTTCCACCTGGAATCATTTTCTTTTGCCTGAAAAACTCACAATAATAATTATTTTACTCTGGACCTGCTGGCTCTGAATTCTCTGTATTTTATTTATCTGAAAGCATTTTTATTTCTTCATTTAAAGAAAAACTTTATCAGAGTATAATATATGTACAGAAAAGTGCACACGTAATAAGCATCCAGCTCAATGGATTTTTACAACCTGATTACACCTGTGTAACCAGCACTCAGATCAAGAACCTGAACGTGACAGTGAACAGCATTCCGGGAGCCCTCATGCTCCTCTCCAGTCTATTCCCATCAAAGCATGTCCGCTCTCCTGACTCTAATGTCATAGATTACATTGGACTGTTTTTGCATTTTGTGTATATGGAATCATATGTTAGATGCTCTTTTGTGATGACTTCCTTTACTCATTTATATTTGCGAGATTCACTTACATTGTTGCATTCAGTTATAAAGAGTGGATGCTAACCTTTATAGCATTCTGTTGTGTGGATCTACCAATATTCATTTATCCATTTTACTATTTTTTAATATATATTTCTTTTTAAAAAAAATTACTTATTTATTTAAATTTTTTTTTGCTGCATTGGGTCTTTGTTGCTGCACGCGGGCTTTCTTTAGTTGCACTGAACAGGGGTTACTCTTCGTTGCAGTGCGTGGGCTTCTCATTGCTGTGGCTTCTCTTGTTGCCTAGCATGGGCTCTAGGCACGCGGGCTTCAGTAGTTGTGGCACGTGGGCTCAGTAGTGGTGGCTCACAGGCTCTAGAGCACAGGCTCAGTAGTTGTGGCACACGGTCTTAGTTGCTCCGTGGCATGTGGGATCTTCCCAGACCAGGGCTCAAACCTGTGTCCCCTGCATAGGCAGGCGGATTCTTAACCACTGCGCCACCAGCGAAGTCCCTCCATTTTACTATTTATAGGCCTTTAGGTAGTTGCCAATTTTGATTGATTACATATAGTGCAGCTATGAATGAATATTTTAGCACAAAATTCATGTCCTTCTCACATGCAAAATACATTCACTCTATCCCAGCAGCTCCAGAAGTCTTAACCAACTCCAGCATCAACTCCAAGTCCAAAGTCTCTGCTAACTAGCATCTCAATCAGATATGGGTGAGGCTTTAGATTCCAAAAGGGAGAAATTGGAAAGAGGAAAGAGATGATGGATCCCAAGCAAGTCTGAAACCTAGCAAGGCAAATTCCATTAGATCTTAAGGCTCAAGAATAATCCTTTTTAGTTTTTTAAGGAACCTCCATACTGTTCTCCATAGTGGCTGTATCAATTTACATTCCCACCAACAGTGAATGAGGGTTCCCTTTTCTCCACACCCTCTCCAGCATTTATTGTTTGTAGATTTTTTGATGATGGCCATTCTGACCGGTGGGAGATGATATAGCATTGTAGTTTTGATTTGCATTTCTCTAATGATTAATGATGTTGAGCATTCTTTCATGTGTTTGTGGGCAATCTGTATATCTTCTTTGGAGAAATGTCTATTTAGGTCTTCTGCCCATTTTTGGATTGGGTTGTTTGTTTTTTTGATATTGAGCTGCATGAGCTGCTTGTAAATTTTGGAGATTAATCCTTTGTCAGTTGCTTCATTTGCAAATATTTTCTCCCATTCTGAGGGTTGTCTTTTTGTCTTGTTTATGGGTTCCTTTGCTGTGCAAAAGCTTTTAAGTTTCATTAGGTCCCATTTGTTTATTTGTGTTTTTATTTCCATTTCTCTAGGAGGTGGATCAAAAAGCATCTTTCTGTGATTTATGTCATAGAGTGTTCTGCCTATGTTTTCCTCTAAGAGTTTGATAGTGTCTGGCCTTACATTTAGGTCTTTAATCCATTTTGAGTTTATTTTTGTGTATGGTGTTAGGGATTGTTCTAATTTCATTCTTTTACATGTAGCTGTCCAGTTTTCCAAGAACCACTTATTGAAGTGGCTGTCTTTTCTCCACTGTATATTCTTGCCTCATACGAGCCAGCAATCCCACTACTGGGCATATACCCTGAGAAAACCATAATTCAAAAAGAGTCATGTACCACAATGTTCATTGCAGCTCTATTTACAATAGCCAGGACATGGAAGCAACCTAAGTGTCCATCAACAGATGAATGGATAAAGAAGATGTGGCACATATATACAATGGAATATTACTCAGCCATAAAAAGAAATGAAATTGAGTTATTTGTAGTGAGGTGGATGGACCTAGAGTCTGTCATACAGAGTGAAGTAAGTCAGAAAGAGAAAAACAAATACCATATGCTAACACATATATATGGAATCTAAAAAAAAAAAAAAAAAAAAAGGTCATGAAGAACCTAGGGGCAAGATGGGAATAAAGACGCAGACCTACTAGAGAATGGACTTGAGCACATGGGGAGGGGGAAGGGTAAGCTGGGACGAAGTGAGAGAGTGGCATGGACATATATACACTACCAAATGTAAAATAGATAGCTAGTGGGAAGCAGTCGCATAGCACAGGGAGATCAGCTCGGTGCTTTGTGACCAGCTAGAAGGGTGGGATAGGGATGGTGGGAGGGAGACGCAAGAGGGAAGAGATATGGGGATATATGTATATGTATAACTGATTCACTTTGTTATAAAGCAGAAACTAACACACCATTGTAAAGCAGTTATACGCCAATAAAAATGTTAAAAAAAAAAAAGAAAACAAAAGAATAATGAAAATTAAAAAAGACGAAAAAGAAAAAGAATAATCTTTTTGGGCTTGATTCTCCTCCCTCTGAGCCCACTGGGGCAGCATTGTTCCTTCCATAGTCCTAGGTAGCGGCTCTGCCCCTGAGGCTCTGGCTGGTGGCCCCGCCTCCAAGGTTCTGGGTGGCAGCCTCTCTATGAGGCACTAGTGGCAACAGCCTGGCCCTCTGAAGCCAAGGAGAAGACAGCCCTGTACCCTGGGCCTGTGCTCTCTGGACCTTCAGTGGCAGTGGCAGTCCTGCCCATCTCTGAATCACCTTCGGGATCATTCATCCCTTTTCTTGAGGGATAAGGCATGTTCACAGCCAAATAGCTCTATTGTTCCATCCTGTGGAATCCCAGAAGTCCAAAAGCCTTCCTTCCTTCCTTTTGTCTATTATCTGTTTCCTTTAGCCCAAGCTGGCAGTGTTTTTCCTGGGATAATCCCATCTCTATTTCTGGCTTCTACTGAGCTGGCTGCTGGGCAATCTCTTTATGGAGTGATTGTCCAGCCACACCTGTGGTGATCTCTTCAGAGCATGCTTTCTCATTTTTGGCAATATGAATAGACTGAGGATTTTCCACATCTTTAGTTTCTGGTTCCGTTTTGCCTGACAATTCCTTTAATTTATCTCTCTTCTCTCACATTTCACTATAAGCAGTAAGGAGAAACCAGGTCATGTATTTTTTCCCTAACATGGATATCCAGTGGCCCAGGACTGTTTATTGAAAAGATAAATCTTTTTGTACTGAATTGCTTCTTTGCTATTGTTATTAATCAGGGGACCATGTATGTGTGGGTCTGTTTCTGACATCTCTATTATGTTCCATAGGTCAGTCTGTCTATTCCTGCATCATTACCACCTTGACTCTATAATAGGTGTTGATATATAGTAGAATAAGATCCCAGCTTTGTTCTTCTAGATTACTTCATTTATTTTTAACTCTTTTCATTTCCATGAGAAGAACCAGTGAATTATGTAAAAACAGTGGCTTGAATTTTAATTTTGGTTGTACTGAATCTGTAAGTCTTTAAAAAATATCTCTTATTCAGTGTCAAAGTCTTGCACATAGTTTAGATTTAGTTCTAGGAATTTGATGTCCTTTGATGCTATTGTAAATTATATCTTTTTACTTTTTTCATTTTTGTAGCTTATTTCTGTTAGATATATAATTCCAAGTTGGCAGTTATTTTCTTTCAGCAAGTAACTGGATTTAAATTAAAAATGTTGGGACTTCCCTGGTGGTCCAGTTGTAAAGAATCTGTCTTCCAATGCAGGGGACACGGGTTCGATCCCTGGTCAGGGAACTAAAATCCCACATGCCGTGGGGCAACTAAGCCTGCACGCCACAACTATTGAGCTCGCGCGCCTCAACCAGAGAGCCTGCGTGCCGCGAACTACAGAGCCCACACATTCTGGAGCCCGAGCGCCACAACTAGAAAGAAAAAACACGCGTGCCACAACTAGAGAGAAGCCTGAGAGCCACAACGAAGAGACCGCGTGCCGTAATGAAAGACCCCACATGCCACAACGAAGATCCCGTCTGCCACAACTAAGATCTGACACAGCCAAAAAAAAAGGAAAATAAATTTAAAAAATTAAAAATGTTATTCCATTATCTTCTGGATCCTATCATTTTATTTTTGAAAAGCCAGCATTAGTCCTCTTGTTGGTCCTTTGAAGGTAATATGGCATATTTTATTTGACTGTTTTTTAGAGTTTTCTCTTTGTTTTTCAATGGTTTTACCGTATTAGTCTCCAAAGGTGTGCCTTTAATGAATCGTACCCCCTAGTATTTTTGTCCTGCCCCTTTGAAATAAAAAGTGAGCCCTGTGACTCACTTTTGACCAATAGGGCACATCTGCTTTGACACTGTGTGATTTCTGAGGCTCAAGCGTAAGTCTTGCTGCTTACCTGGCCTCTTGGAACACTCACTCTTGGGATGTGCCCTTTGAGAACCTCACTGTTAAGATGAGAAATTACTCTGAGACCACCATGCTATAAGAGAATCATGCCACATGGAGAGGCACTGGAGGATAAATTCTAGGAGAGAGAGCAGGGGTGGGGGAGATAGAGAGGGAGAGGGAGAGAAAGAAAGAGAATCTGAGATGCCTGATGTAAGAGTGAATGGGCCATTAGGAGATCTTGCCCAGCCAAGCTTTCAAATGGCTTCAACCCTGCCACTGTGTAACTGCTACTGTGCAAGAGACCCCAAGCAAGAACTGTGTAGCTGAAGTTGGTCAATCTGCAGAGCTGTGAGATCTAAGAATAAATTACTTTAAGACATTAAGTTATGGGGTGGTCAGTTACACAATAATAGACAAATGGAACAGAAAATAATACCTAGAAGTAAGATATGATTGAAACAAAACCTTAAAACATGTGGCATCAGCTTTGGGACTCAGAGGTAGGAGGAGCCTGGAAGATCCTCAAAGGAATTGTTGATGCAACTGGAAGGACAGGGAAGGGGCTATTACTAGAGGCTGGAGGAAAGGCAACCCGTGTGATGTAGTGGCAGAAAATGTAGCCTAACTGTTGCCTGGCGTAACTCGGAAAATAGGAAATGTACCTAATTAAATAGTGAACCTGCATAAGGAGATTTTCGGAAAGAATGTCAAAAATGCTAATTGGTTATTTTTAGCCATGTATGATAAAATATTATACAAGAGTGAGAAAGAGAAAGATACTAAGAAGGAACTTTTTCAGTTTCAAGCAGAAATTAGAGAAAATATAAAGGATCCAGAGCTTACTAAGTGTAAAAATAAAACTGTATCTTATTTTCAGCCTCTCCATATTGCAAAGGCTCTCAATATCTATCAGACCTGATCTCAGGATAAAGATTATCTTAAGGGCACAGCTATAGGGCACATTGTTAAGATTTCAGAAAGATTTAAGGGTGCACTTTATAGACCATTAGAATTAGACAAAAATTTTCTTAGAATCTTAAGGGTGTTATTCCTCAGCTCCCTCCCAGCACAAGACAGACTGGGGCCTACATCAAAAAGATTTCTGAGTGGAGTTTTGTCAAGTGGAGTGAATCCCACTACTGTTCATAGGAAGCCCAAAGATCTTTAAGAGAATTGTATTGACAGAAGCATCATAAGCTTGGAGTATAATGGATGGACATAGTTCAAAATGAAAAAAGCCTCTGGGTCCCTAATCTTATGTAGGCAGGAAGCAGGCTGAGACTGCTGCTTACTTGCAAATATGGATTATTTCTTGTGGAAAAGAAAGCTTGCAATAATAACCAAGAGGGAGGAGACAAAATTCCAGACGGTAGAACCAAGAGCCTTAGAAAACCACTCCCAGAACTGAACCCTAATCAAGGAACTGGCAATACATGCCCAAATGAATTTCTGAATTGCTTTGGACCAGCTACTGCTATGTGACTCTTTTTCCCTTATGTCCCCCACCCTGACCCTCTGACCCCCACTTTTGAATGACAGTGTCTATCACAGTTATAATACTCTGGTATTATTATTGTATGTTGAGCATGTGGGGCAGATCATTTATGTCTTTAGTTCACAGGTCTTCAGATTGAGAAGAGCTGTACTCAGGGGTTGCCCTGAGCATTTGCACTTGCTAAGCCTTATTGACATTTGACCCTGATTTAATACTGCTTTATGCTTGGCTTCTCATCATGGGAAGTTTAGAAATCAGCAGATAATTTTAGGGGGAATGTGACAAAACGTTGGCTTACTTTCTTTTACTTCTCTTTTGTGCAAGATCTTGTTGTGGCTGTTCCAGATGTTTTTGATGCTTACAAAGAGATGTTTTTGCATTTTACTCATTTTATAGTTGTTCTTAGTAGTAAGGTCAATCTGATGCAAGCTACTCTATCATAGTCCAAGAAGTCCAAGTCTTTCATGTGGGTGCTTTGTGAGAACATGGTACACTTACACTGTGTTGTCTTTTAGGGGATCAAAAGAAGACTTTCTAGCCTCAGTCCCAAGAAGAGTGCTTCTTCTAATCAGCTAGTGCATTTTTATCAAACAGACAAAATGAACTATGTAGCTGATTATGTTCCCTTCTTCCCATTTCTGTTTTATTTCTAACAGATACATGGGATTTTATTAGATAGATTTTTCCTTAGGGGATAGGAATGACCTCATATATGACCTTTCTCGTTTACTTACTCAATATACTTTATTTTTCTAATCTTTCAAAAATATATTTGGGAATGAGATAGTGTGTGAATTAAGAAATAGTGATAACTTTTTCCACTTGGAAGTTGGGGAAGTTCATAGAAGTTTAGCAATTAGAGAGGATTCCTTCTTACAGATTAACCAAGGTGTCAAAGTTGATGTTTACATAATCATGAAAATCTTTTAAATAAAATGAGGGTAACATTGGTAAAATCCTTTGATGAATGACCTACACTATTTCCTAACTGCAAAGTATTCATCCATGGGAAGTGAATAAACCTGGATTTCCAGGTAATAAATTACTTCTTTCCAGACACCAGAGTGTTCACTGATGCCCTGGAAAATGGTATTTAAATATCAGGAACAAACACTTAATTCACTGACAGAAGGGAGGTTTATACTATCCCTAACACTCCACTGTTTAGGTTTTTTTGACAACCAGGTGGTGCTAGTTCAAATACAATCTACCCTAGTATAAACAGAACAAGAACAAGGTGTTGTTTAATTCAGTTTACTTGTTTAAGGAAGAGAGTCCTATGCATGGTAGTTTACAAATCATGTTAATTTCAAAATCTAATTCTTGGAATCTGTTATGTGACAAGTGTAAAATAACAACGTATGCCAGCACTAATCCCCTCCTACCTCCCTTTCTTTCTTCTTCTTCTCTTCATGTCCTTTACTCATCATGTATCATTCTGTTACTTGTTGCACACAAACAAGTCAGCAACCTTAGTACTTCTATTGTTGAGTTATAGGCAGGGGCAATAATGAAATATTTAACAACATGGGCACCAATCAGTCAGAACAGCTGCCTGATCAGTCAGAAAAGGGGCCAGACATGAGCAAGACATGGTTGTTCTTGGCAGAGCAGCCCAACACCAACTCTGGTTATGGCCACCATGTTTTTTTGACAGAGAAAAAGTAAGAAAGTAAGAAGCTAAAATTCAATTCTCCTATTCCTATAGTGTGTTGCCTACTAGGTCATATTATTATGGAATGGACTACATTTTTCTTTGTCTTAAAAGTTTTATTCTGTTGCAAGATATTTAAAACAAAAACTGCCATAAGTGAAAGGATTTCTTAGTACAATTTATTTCCTTTCAAGTTACAAAAGAATTTAGAAAGAAAAACATTTCATCTTATCACACTCCTTCTTTCTTGAAGGAAGTCTCCAGGGTAATGAAGTAGTTGGTGACTTTTGAGGAAGAGGAATGTGAGCAAGGAGATAATTTGGTGATTCCCTTTATCATTGAAACTGAAACAAAGTATGTGGTTGTATTAATGAAAAGAATGCATCTTAGGCCAAAAAAAAAAAGCCCCCCCAAACCATACTTCTCACGATGTAGAAAAATATTTTCCATTTAATGAGATAATTTGCCTGAGGAAAAGTTGAAGTATTGGAAGGAAGAAAGATAAGTTTAAATTATATTTTGTGTGGTGGTGGGGCTGGTTCGGTGGCGGGAGGGGAGTAGAAACAGAGTAATTTGTCGTAGAATCAGGATTTTTATGGCTGGGAGGAAAATTAAATGCCATCATGTCCCCTTCTCTCCCATTTTACATAAAGAAATGGAGATCCAGAGAGGTTAAGTGGCTCGCTCAGAGTCACACATCTAGTTATTTACTGAGAAAAAGAGAAAAGTAGAAAGAAAACTTAATTCCTGAACCAATTACCTTTTTTTTTTTTTTTTTTAAATACTGCAGGTACCACAGTAACTGATTAATTATTTAAAAAAAAAACCTGGGGAAATCCCTCCTCCCTGAGGCCTTCCTGCTGCTCCTGCATCTGCCCAGATTCCTTCTGTGAGGATCTATCCCCCGTCTAAACCCCCCTGCCCCTCATCCAAGCTCTCACAGCTCTGTCAAGTGATAGCTGTTTCCTGCTAAATAGAGGATGATCATCGGAATTTTGGAGGTGGCTTTTATCCCCCCCTGTTTTGAGTAATTGGTATACTTGTTTGTTTTTCTTTTAATGTGTTTAAACATTAAATGTGGTAAAATACACATTTACTATCTTAACCATTTTTAAGTGTGTACTGCAGTAGTGTTAAGTACATTCACATTATCGTGCAGCCATCACCACCGTCCATCTTCAGAACACTTTGCATCTTGCAAATCTGTAACCCAGTCCCCATTAAACAACAACTCTCCATTCCCCCTTCCTCCAGCCCCTGGCAACCACCACATTCCACTTTCTGTCTCGATGGATTTGACTATTCAAGCTCCCTCATACAAGTGGAATCATACAGTCTGTCTTTTTTGTGACTGGCTTATTTCACTTAGCGTCATGTCCTCAAGGTTCATCCACATTGTAGCATGTGCGAGAATGTCCTTCCTTTTTAGAGCTGAGTAATATTCCATCGTGTGTATACATCACATTTTATTTATCCATTTATCTATTCAATGAACACACGGGTTTTTTTCCACCTGTTCCCTCTTTAGGATACGTTTTCTTCACAAACTTATTTAGTTGTAGGAGGAGGAAAGGGGCTCACAGCTGGTCTGGCACATGATGTTCGAGGCCATAGATGTTTCTTAACATGATAGAATTTATGACAGTTAGAGACGGAAGACATATTAAAGGAGACAGGGGAGTTTGAGCATTTGGGCATCGGCATCAGGAACACCTAGGCTTAGGTTTCTAGGGCTTTATTAGCTGTGTGACCTTGAGCAGATTATTTAAACTCTTGAATGGAATTGCACTCTTCATGGAATTACTGAGGATTAAATGAGACAATGCAATTAAAGTGGTTAACACAATTCCTTGTACAGAGGGAATGCTCAATAAATTCTAGCCAAGGGACGAATCTCCTCTTTACAGATAAGTGAAGGGAAAGTGACTTGCCTGAGGTCACATAGACAAAACCACAAAGCTGGAATTTGATTTGCTTTTAAAAAAGAATGAGAGGGATTCATTTTTAACAAATACATTTTTTTCTCATTGAAACTTTATTAGTTATTTGTGAATGTTAACAGAAACTCATGCCAAGAAGAAACATGGCACGTATTCTTTTTTCCACTTCTTATTTGTTCTGTCATTTAGTCATTCAAGGAATTCCTTCATTTAATAAATGGTCACTGAGTACCTGTCATGTACAACCACTGGATGGGCACTGGGGACATCACAGTTTCAAGGAGGAGGTGGGTGCGTGTGCTAAGTGTCCCAGTGGGGACTAACCTAAGAGAATGTGGGAACCAACAGGACAGAGAGGTGCAGAACCCTGGCCTTTGGGGCAGGAAGTAGGGAAAACTGGATATGTATAGGGCCAGGCCTCAGGTTGCCCTTTGGTTGCATAAAACATTGAAATAAATCTGGCCTCCGCCTTTGAACCTAGTGGGAGAGTAGCCGTAAAAACAGTGACTAAGAATATAATTAAAAAGTGCAATGTATGTACCAAGTGGTAGGGGGCACAGTGGAGAGAGTGAGTGATTCTGCCTAGAGGTTTTGGGGGAGGAGTGATGATATGGGGTAGAGGGAGGACTTAATGGAGGAGCTGGCAAATGAGGTACCTTGTAGGCTGAGTGGGATGTCACCAGCCACAGAGGAAGGGAAAGGTGCTCTAGGAAGAAGACCCAGAAGCATGTGAGCCCCAGGGTTCCAGGTCCCTGGGACACAGGTTATCCACGAGATGCTGGGGATGCAGTGTGGAGGAAGATGATCCTCCCATGGGGATGTCCCAGACCTTACCCGCTGGTGAGTATAATGGGGTCGTGTTAGCATTTACTGTCTTGATTCTGGGGGCTTTTCACTGCTATCTTATCCTTTAGGATATGCCCAAAGTCTCCCCCAGGTATTTCTGGGCATCTCCTCCCCACCAGCAAGGCATCTATCTCATCTGGACTCAGGATCAGCTGCTTTCATTTTCTGCTCCGGTGTTCTCATCAAGGTTTCTTGAGCTTTCCACTGCTGACCGTGCCTCCACCAAAACATTCTGCCTAGCTGGGGCACCTCGGCTGGCGACCACCCTCAACTCTCAGGGACACAAACCTGTCCCATGATCTGTGACTGGGAATGGGGAGTGGGGATAGAGCAGGGTCTTTTCTACTCCATTTCACATGAGTGTGTGTGTGTGTGAGAGAGAGAGAGAGAGAGAGAGAGAGAGAGCTGTCCATGGGGCTATGTTTCTCAAGACCAGAATCTTATAGACTCCCCTGAACACACTTCAGCTTATATCCTAAACTCTTCCCTCATTAGGGCTCATAAAGGGAAGAGATTTGCCATCTCATTCCCTCCTCTGACTTTATCTCTTCCACTATTACACAGGCACCATTATTAATGCACTGTTTTCGTCCCCTTTCTTTTGTCAATTAAAAAAAAAATCTTTGAATATGTATAAATTAATGAAAACAGATACTTGGTGAGCGGGTGTCTGCCTTGTGCCTGTGCATCTGGTTCTCAACTTTGGTCCAGCAAGCAGCTTTTGAAGGTCTTTCATGGTGTAGCTGAGAAGTTCCTGGCATTTGGTAGATATTCAAGAAACTACTATTGAATTGAACTGACTCTCCTGTAGGGAAGGAAGCCACTAAGGGTAGGTTTGTTTGTTGGCAGGTGAATGGTCTGAAGGAAACTGATGGTTTTAGGAGAAGAGAGTTGCGGCAGGAAGACCAAGTAGGAAGCTGAGGCAGCCATCAGGGTGATACAGGCTTGAGCCAGGAAAGGGACCATAGGGATGAAGTAATGTGGGCAGAGCTGAAAAACAGTGGGGACAGGAGAACTGGTAGAGAACTTAAAGGCTGTATTTACTGTGACTCAAAGAGTAGTTCTTGGAAACATACCCTTCCTCTTGGGCAGAAGTTATAGGATGCTAATAATCCTTGTGTCCCATCCTCAACGCCCCCCGCCCCTGACCCTGCCCCAGATCCCCCAGCATCTTTCTCCCTTGACTCCACTGATCCACGTGGGAGAGGACCAAAGAGATGATGACTCTGAAGTTTGTCTTGGGAGAGTTGGGTGGATGGTGATGAGATGAACATCATTCGATCCATTTTACATAGAGGTTAAGTGATTTGCCCAAGATCAGTGAACATACTGATAGCAGCATTATGTGTCCTTATTGTGCTAAAAACTCCAAGCCAGAATAGTTTCTACTTCATTACCCCCATGGCCTTTTCCCATTTCATAAAAAATTCTACACACAGAACAGACTCAAATAATTTTCTAAAGTATCATTAAAATTAAGAAGATACTTAAAAGGACACATGAGAAGCCACATTCAACAAGTACAGAAATAAATTAGAGATGAGAAAATATTAAAATACCTGACCTGCGTGGGTATTTGCATAATATTTAAAATTATCTCATCCATTTAGTTCTAGTGTTTGGTGTCAATCTGAAATATGAAAAATGTTCTCACGGAGATGCAGGCAAACTGAAGGAGGATATCTTAATATACAGTGAAATATAAATTACAAAGCTCTCTAAAGCTATTACTAAAAGTACCGAAATACATTAGCAGGTGCATGGGTTCAACTTTGGATGAATGTTCTTTGAAATCGGATTCATCACCAAAATTAATCTGAGAGGCGTCAAATCTGTGCTGGGTTAAAGAGGTGACAAATGGGAAGATTTCATTGAAGTTCCAAATTGTAAAAGGATCAGAATTAATAATCCTCTGTCATGAGGAACTTGATCACTTAGGAGTTTAAGGAGCTTACATCTTGAAAGAGAGTAGAAAGGAAATCTGAACTATTTTCTGGTGAAAGAAGTAGTCTGGTTATCAGTTGGATTGATTTGGTTTGATAAATAACTTCAGATCGACCACAGATAACCATGAAGATACGTGTCTGCAACTTTCACATGAACGGGGTTTATGTCTTTCAACAGGCTGGTCAATTTATTCTCTTAGAATGGAGTAAGTACAGTATTTTCTTCCCTTGTTATTTTTTTTAAATTGAAGTATAGTTGCTTTACAATGTTGTGTTAGTTTCAGGTGTACAGCACAATGATGTATATTTACATATATATATAAATTCTTTTTCAGATTTTTTTCCCTTGTAGCTTTATTACAAAATATTGAATATAGTTCCCTGTGCTATATAGTAGGTTCTTGTTGGTTATCTATTTTATATATAGTAGTGTGTATATGTTAATCCCAAACTCCTAATTTATCCCTCCCCTCCCTTTCCCCTTTGGTAACCATAAATTTGTTTTTTATGTTTTGTAAATAAGTTCATTTGTATCTTTTTTTCTTTCTTTAGATTCCACGTATAAGCAATACCATATGATATTTGCCTTTCTCTGTCTGGCTTACTTCACTTAGTATGATAATCTCTAAGTCCATCCATGTTGCTGCAAATGGCATTATTTCCATTGTATATAAGTACCATATCTTCTTTATCCGCTCATCTGTTGAACACTTAGGTTGTTTCCATGTCTTGGCTATTGTGAATAGTGCTGCTATGAACATAGGGGTGCATGTATCTTTTCGAATTACAGTTTTCTCCGGATTGGTAGAGCCACTATGGAGAACAGTATGGAGATTCCTTAAAAAACTAAAAATAGAGTTACCATGTGATCCTGCAATTCCACTCTTGGGCAATATGTCCAGAGAAAAGTATAATTCAAAAAGATACACGCACCCCAATGTTCATTTCCTCCCTTGTATTTAATTCAGAGCTTCTTGGGGGTGATGCCCTTTAGAAGCACCAATCTTCCTTCATTAGTGGCTTCTATTATGGCTCTTCATTCATATGGACTCACATAAAGAAAACAGGGGTCGGGGGGGTGCTGGGAATATTGCAACACTCCACACATATATCTTGCTCCAATACCTCAAATAACATTTTTTCTTAGTCAGAAAGACATATCCCTTGGCCATTTCGCAGGCAGTTTTCCATGTTCCAAGTGACGAGTTTGGGTTTACGTATTAATGGGATGTGTTTGCATCTCTGCATCATAATCTCAAGGTTAGGCAGACGGTCCCTGGCACCCTGCTCAATTATGCATGAATAGCAATGGGAAAGGATATGGCTGATGATTCTTATGAGCTGAGCTTATGATGCTTTTCTTTTTTTTTTTTAATTTATTTTTATTTACTTATTTTTGGTTGCGTTGGGTCTTCGTTGCTGCGCGCAGGCTTTCTCCAGTTGCGGCCAGCGGGGGCCACTCTTCGTTGTGGTGTGCAGGCTTCTCACTGCAGTGGCCTCTCCTGTTGCGGAGCACAGGCTCTAGGCAAGCAGGCTTCAGTAGTTGTGGCACACGGGCTCAGTAGTTGTGGCTCACGGGCTTTAGAGCGCAGGCCCAGTAGTTGTGGCGCACGGGCTTAGCTGCTCCGCGGCATGTGGGATCCTCCCGGGCCAGGGCTCGAACCCGTGTCCCCTGCATTGGCAGACGGACTCCCAACCACTGCGCCACCAGGGAAGCCCTATGATGCTTTTCTGTAAGAACAAAGCCGCTGCTGGTATTTGAACATGCTACCAACTTTACCTCACGGCTGCAGCAGGGGGCTGCCTGATGTTTAGCAGCCCTGGGATTGGCATGATCCCCCTGAAACTGAACCTCTGATGAATCGAACAGCTGCAAGAGGACTCAGCAACCTCAAGTCCTCAACTAAGCCTCCAGTCCATCCCCTGTTAGTACCCGTGTCTATAGGAAGAGCTTGGCTATGGGGCCAGAGTATATTTCAGGGTCACTTTGCGTGTGGATCCTTAGTTTTATCCCGCATCCCCAAATGAAGACTCTTGGAGGCCATCCTTTGGAAGATGGCCTCTAAGTAGGTTGAAAGAGAAAGAATCTTATATCATTTATACTTTTGAGTACCTAATAGATATCTGATCTATCATATTTCCAAAATAGAATTCTTCATCTTATATTTCTAGTTTTAACAATCTAAATAAAACACTTCAGTGTCAAAAGAAAAAAATAGAATTCTTAGCGCCCCCTCCACTGATACTGTTAGTTGTTCCCATGTCAATAATGTAACCACCAACTCCTTAGTTACTGAAGCCAAAAATCTAGATGTTATCCTTAGTTTTAAGGATTTCAATCTCCCTACCCACTTGGATCCTGGAATCTTTAGAGCCTCTGTCTGTGCTTATTATTATTATTATGATTTTAAATTATTTTTTGGCTGCGTTGGGTCTTCATTGCTGCACGCAGGCTTTCTCTAGTTGCGGTGAGTGGGGGCTACTCTTCGTTGCTGTGCACGGGCTTCTCATTGCAGTGGCTTCTCTTGTTGTGGAGCACAGGCCCTAGAACATGCAGGCTTCAGTAGTTGTGGCATGTGGGCTCAGTAGTTGTGGCTCATGGGCTCTAGAGCGCAGGCTCAGTAGTTGTGGCGCATGGGCTTAGTTGCTCCACAGCATGTGGGATCTTCCCAGACCAGAGATCGAACCCATGTTCCCTGCACTGGCAGGCGGATTCTTAACCACTGCGCCACCAGGGAAGCCCCTGTCTGTGCTTTTTCTCACCTTAGGGCTTTGCAACTTCCACGCTTCTCTGGTAGTGCCCAGGGCCTGGAACATTCGCCTATATGGAAGCTGAGTGCCAAGCTGTCACTGGGCTCCAGATTCTTCTTTATTTTTAGGAGCCTACTTCCCCCTGTTTTGGGTTTGCAATGAAAACGCACCGCACCCCTCCCCACCCCGCAAGATATGCCTCTGCTTACAAATTAATCACGTCACACTCACCTTACTTGGGCTATCAAGTGTATACTCCCATAAAGCACAATGTGTATTAGTCTGAACTTCACCTGTAACATACTCTTGAAAGATAACCTGCATGCACAGGAAGACTTTGTAAACTGCAAGATATTGTGCAAATGCTGGCTTTTCTTACTGGCTTAATTCCTGAGTCCTAAGACTTCACAGGGACTCCTCGGCACCTTCATGGGGGGATCAGAGCTTCCCATCTCTCTTCACCCCAAGCGGCTCGACTTTTATCTCTTTTATGTTCTGCTGCTAAAAAGTTTGAAAATCACTGACTTCATCAAACACTTGGCTTATGCATTAATCTCCTTTACAACATCTCTTACAGTTGGTTGTCCAGCCTTTGCTTGACTATGTCCCGGGACAGGGAGCTCATTACTTTAGGAAGCAGCTATTTTAAGACCGTTCTATTCTATTTTAGTTCTGTTCTATTTTTGGAAAGTTTGTTTTGTTGTTCTTGGTTCATAATTCTTTAGGCCAAGAGAGAAGAAATACTAGCTAACCGATTCCACAGTTGGGTCCTGGTTAATTAAGGCTTTCCCCTGTAAATATTTTTTATGCACGGATAATCATTCTAGGCATTTTGTTGAATCATGCCCTTATTTTATGCCCTTTCTGAGTAGAGATGAGTGTAGGCATTTTTCCCATACCCCACCCTGCCCCACTTTCACTTTTACATCTTAATAATGAGATATAACCATAAAGTGACTCTAGGTTACCACAAGCAATTCAGCAGGCAATACAGTAGTTCCTCCTTATCCAGGGTATCACTTTCTGTGGTTTCACTTACAGGCAACTGCAGACTGAAAATATTAAGTGGAAAATTCCAGAAATAAACAATTTATAAGTTTTAAGTTGCTCTTCTGGGTAGCATGATGAAATCTCCTGCCATCCCACTTCATCCCACCTGGGACGTGAACCATCGCTTTGTCCTGCCTGTTAGTCACTTAGTAGCCATCTGGGTTATCAGACTGATGGTCTGTGTTATCCCAGGGCTTGTGTTCAAGTCACCCTTATTCTATTTAATAATGGCCCCAAAGCACAAAAGTACTGATGCTGGCAATTCAGATATTCTTTTACTGTGCCTAATTTATAAATTAAATTTTAGCATAGGTATGTATGTATAGGAAAAAACATTATATATGTAGAGTTCAGTGCTACCGGTGGTTTCAGGCATCCACTGGGGGTCTTGGAACATACGCCTGGTGAATGGGGGGAGGACTGTGGCTCATGAGATGTGAGACTGAGATAGGGACAGAGAAAGGGACAGGTGTGTATTTTTGAGGTCCTCCTCTGTGATAAGCCATCATATATTTTTTTATATGCAATGCTTACAAAAATCAATCATAGATGTAATTATTTTGCAGCCCAGATACATTAGAAAATGGTATAAAATTCACAGCTAGTAAGTACTGGAGTTGGGATTTCCAGGACTATCTGATTCTGAAATCTGATTTCTTTCCTCTGCTCCAGAAGATAATTTCCTTTAATAACTCTGGCCACTACCACCATTGTCATTATATTGTTATAAAAACACACAGTTTTGCAGTCATTAATATCTACTTAATAATTTCTCCTGACCTCAGTTTGCTTATCTGCAAAATGGGGATAATAATCATAGCTTTATCACAGGGTAGTTATGAGTAAAAAGGCAATTACAAGTTATGCACTTGGTGTCTGCCTGGCACATAGTTAGTAAGCATGGGCTATACGGTCACTTTTGATTGTTATTGTTATTCCATGCCAGGCCCTTCCCTGAGTCAATTAGGGAGCACAAGGGCATTCACACATGCATAGTCGAATGAAGAACTAAAGGAAAAAACTTGTGTGTGTTGGAATGTTAAATCCCTTTTATGCCTAGGATCCTGGCTGATGAGTCGGATCATGAAGCCAAGTGGCAGGGTGCAGGCATGGGGGTAGGGGCCATGAAGGTGGTTGAGGGGAAACACTCTAGCTGCTTCCAGACTAAGAAGGACCCTGGAGGGTGCACATACCCTGCCTTCAACTCTCCAGACATGTGAATGTAAGCGGGGGGCAGCCCACTTGATAGGCATGCCAGGCTGGTTCAAAGGCATCACCGTAGCACTGGTTCTATCTGCTCTCTATTCGTGACCTCCTGATAGGGGAAACAAATCCATTGAACCAAATAAGATGAAGCTGCAAACCCTGGCTCGGGATGCTCGTCAGGCAGCCGTCTCCCTGCTGGTTTCACAGATTGTGGTGCCGAATCCCAAGTCCAGGCTGTCCCACTACCCAGGCGAGTGCGAGGCCCAGGCCGCCGAGTACCACACACTCCTGTAATGTATCACAATTACCGAGACAGCTGTGCTAAGTAACTTTCCACGGATCTGCTCTGAAAACATTCAGCGTGTTCAATAGCCCTCAAAATTTGTCATTTGGAACCTGCAGTGAGGTGGTATGGTGGTGCTTATACTGAGCTGTGGCAGAATAAATACAGTCACCTCACGAGATTGTATGTTTCCTTTGAAGTGGAGCGCATGTAAAAGAGTTGGGTTCTTTCAGCTTCGATTATATCTCAATTTAGCACATTGAAAGGGAAGGAAGGGAAGTTGCAAAGACAGCACAGGTGCGAGAGACTGTAGAGATGGATCATGTGCATCGCCCAGAAGCAGGTGTGTGCTTTGTTGGGAACATTATTTTGCATTTGCAAAGCAAGGATCTGCCCAGGCATCCTGAGAGGGCCCCGTAGGTGAATTGCCCATTAGCACTGCTGGGGGTGCTGGGCGAGGTGCCCAGTGTCAAACACAGCTGGTGACAGAGTGGGTAATGTCCCTAATCTCTGGGGACATCCTTAGTAGGACTCAGACACCCCTCACTTGTCTCTCGTGAGTGGAGCTTTGGAGCCCAGGCTGCTGGAAAGAAGCACTAATCATTTACCCAGAATATAATCCAGAAGCTAACCCAGATCTGCAAAATGCCTTCTGTTATTATCAAGAGCACTGCTTCTCAAATCCCAGCTTTTGCACCTCAGAAAGAGGTGAAAATGAGACGGGAGGGAGGTGGCAGCTCTGGGGGCTCCGGGCACTGCTTCCTTGGAAGCCATTCATCCCTCCTCTGGGGAAGGCGTATCAGCGCTTCTCTTTCAGGTGATAGATAAGGACGGGGTACTAATGACAGCCCCGTTCCCTCTGAAAGGCCCACACTCCAGTTAAAGAGAAGGCTGTGAATGAAGGTGAACGAAACACTAATGGGCAGGTGAGGAATTGTTGAACAGAGCCCAGGAAGGGGCTGAGTGTCTGCAGGTTCCTCTAAGGAAAGCAGAGTTCTCTCCTGTTTACTCAGGTGCCAGAAGTGGGTTTCTTAGTCTCAGGGGCTGTTTTGCCCTTTGAAGACACCCTGGTTGGTTTATCACACAGGACAGTAGCAGCTTCACCCCGTGGGTTGGGTTGCCCTTTCTTGGGGCAGGGGAGAAGGGTGGCTGACATACAAGAACTTATTCCAGCCTCCTTTGGGACAGGTGTTAGATCAGCAGTAACTAGAAAACCACTAAAGTCATCCATCTTCTGACCGCCATCTTCCTTTCCAGCTGAGCTCCCGGATATTCCCTCCATTCAGGGGCCTGGACTCTTTCCTCCCCAAAGATGCCCTGCTTTTGTTTTTTTTAACATGTTTATTGGAGTATAATCGCTTTACAATGGTGTGTTAGTTTCTGCTGTATAACAAAGTGAATCAGCCATATGTATACAGATATCCTCATATCCCCTCCCTCTTGTGTCTCCCTCCCTCCCATCCTCCCTATCCCACCCCTCCAGGTGGCCACAAAGCATTGAGCTGATCTCCCTGTGCTATGCGGCTGCTTCCCACTAGCTATCTGTTTTACATTTGGTAGTGTATATATGTCCATACCACTCTCTCACTTCGTCCCAGCTTACCCTTCCCCCTCCCCGTGCCCTCAAGTCCATTCTCTACGTCTGCGTCTTTATTCCTGTGATGCCCTGCTTTTGAAACACTCCACGCTATTTCATGTCTCCTGCTTTAGCTTGTGTGGTTCTATCTGTCAGCAGGCAGAAGCCTTCCTCCCCTCCCTACCTGAGCATCCTGCAGGGTGCGGCTCAGCTGTCGTCTCCGTGAGTCTGCACCCAACCCCACAGGCACACTAAGTCGTGGAAACATTTCCTTGGTGCTTTGAGCTTACCTGGATTGTGTTGCCTTTCACACGTGCTCACGTTATTTATTCACCTGTCTGTCTGCTCTATTACCTTGTTAACTCCTCTAGGGAAGGACCCGTGTCTTATTTATTTTTGCATCCTCAGGGCCTCCAGATGGTAGACACCCACTGAAAGTTTTGGGAAAGAAGAAATGCACAGTCGCTTCTGCACTGGGTATGAGTCCTGGCTGTTCTCCTATCATGCTGTGTATCTTTAATTAAGATATAATGTGTCACCCTTCCTGCTTCTCATCTGTTAGGAAGAAACGGGTATGAGAACGGTACAGACCTACCTTAGGGGACCTTGTAAGAATTAGCAAATTCGAGACTTATGCAAATGTCCCTTTTAATGGCTGCCAGACCTTGAGACGAAGCTGAGCTTGTGATTGGGAGGCATCCGGCTGCTTCAGTCCACTTAGGAGCAGATAATCAAATGCACAGTCTCTCTGACAGCTGCTGATCACAGACACCATTAAAAAAGAAATGGTCCTAGTAGCAGGTGACAAAGAGAGAGGCAAGCCTTCTGCGTGGCAAGTTAGTACCGCGAGGAAAACTACAAAGCCACGGAGGCCTTGCCCGGAAGGCATGGCCAACTGCTACCCTTGGCTGTGGGCGGGAGCGGCTGGGAAAGAGAGGGCTTATGCAGACAATCATTTACATTTTATTAAAAATAATTGGAGAAGTTTACAGACATTTCTTGCCAACATGCAACTGTCAGGCATGGGTGGAAAAGAAGCCTTCTCCCAAATTGTGAGAGATTCTAATGTCGTGGCAAAAAAATCTGGAGTCTGATGATTAAATGTGGAGAGCTGTCATCTCGGCATTATATTAAAATAACTCGCCTCCAGCAAGTGCGCGGTATTTCTTCCTTTAAATCTGTCATTTTTCGGGAGGCCATTGCTCCGGTTGGCTGCACCGGTGGCTTTGTAGCCATGGCGGTTTAACAGCAACTGGGACATTCAGAGGCTTTCTGGGGGCAGGGAGGGGGCTGATGCTTGGGACGGGAGCTCATTCACTGCTGCTTGGCTGCAGCAAGCCATCTGCAGACCTATTTCTCCGTGACTTAGTGGGGCTCTCCGGCATCCGAAAGCTTAAGCAGAACACAGACAGACACATTATTTTCAGCAGTGGTCCTCAGACAGTGATGTCAGGCTGCAGGCAGAATGAATTACATTTGTTTATGATATCTGTTGCTTAACTGAACGATCAGTGTCTCATTTCAGCCTCCGGTTATGATACTTTTAATGATGTCCACACTGTGCTGCTTTTCCATGCAAACCGTGCAGGGGGCAGAACAATGGAAAAAGCTTCCATTGGCGGAAGGGAAGGGCGATGCTGGGTTAGGGACGCATCCGTCTCTGCTCCGTCTGTTAAATGCAGCAGATGGAGCTCTGCAAGTGTCTCTTCCCTCTTGCTTTTGCTTATGAGGCCGTTTAGCCTCCTTACCTAGTCAAATGTTTTCTGGGGATCCCAGGGTAGGCCCTCCTGCTTCTCTGCTTCCCTGACTCCTGCATGTCACATAGCGGACAAGCTCCCCAACTCTTGAAATGTTCATGATATTAACACTTCAGTTGGTGACACCTTTTGGCTTTTGGAAGCACATTCACATCTAAATCCTACATGTCCCTAACAGAAGAGAGCAGAGTGGGCTCAAGGGCAGTGGCGTTGTATATTTGCCAGTCTTCATGGTTGGCAAGGCCTGTCGACACACATTGTGGCTGAGTTTGGTTTTGGCCCTTATGATGGCTAGCCCCATAACACAGGTGAGAAGAGTAAGGTGGAGGAGACAGCATGGTCAGTTACTAAGTTACTTAGTCAGTTACTTAGTCAGTTACTAAGAGCGTAGGGTTTGGGCTCACGTGCGTTCTGTGGCTTATTTCTGTGTGACCTTGGACCAGCTACTTAACCTGTCAGAGCTTTGATTTCTTCCATAAAATAGAAGCAATCATTACTTCCTCAGAGGTTCTTGCAAGGATCACATGCGATTGGGCATAAGTAAAGCATTTAGTACAGAGGCTGTTTAACAGCTATTATTATTAGTGATGGTATTACAGAAATCAAGATTATGAGGATTGGCTGAAGGCCTGCTTCCTGGAGAGCCTCGTTCTCACCACTTTCTTCCCTGCCCTGGCTGTCTTTCCAAACGCCTAAGGAATGTGCAGATTTTCCACCTTTCAGCAATTCCAGAGACAGCCGGCAAGGATATAAAAAGCAAGTGAAGAGCCTGCAGAAACGCAGGTGCAGTCTGGGGTCCCTCTGCTAAAAGTGCAGCTTTTCTTCAAAGCCCTTAAATGTCACCTCACCTCGCTCGGCCCGGCTGGAAACGCCCGCACCATTGCCTCTTCTGCCCAGGGGTGACGTCGCCGGAGTCATCTGAGTCTGAAAGAGGGATTCACCTTGACCTTCCTCTTTCCCAGAAGAAGACACGACGCAAATGAGGCCATCAAAAGCAGCACGGTTCCTCCCCCTCGGCATGTCTCAAAGCCCTCACTCTGACCCCCATCGATCAGCCATAAAACACAAAATCAACAGAGTTCTGCTTTTCTATTTCATGCAGAAAAAAATCAGCATTGACCAGCACGGTCAGCCAAGCTCACGGAAACAGCCAGTAAAAATGGGAGCGTCTACAGACTTCTCTCTCAGATCCTCTTAAGCTTCTTCTTTGTCCTGGTCCCAGATGACAGCTGTGGGGCAGGGCAGATCCTGCTGCTAAGTACTAAGTAGGAGAAGTGTTCACTGTCGTTCCCACGCAGAGGGTGCTTTGAGTGACTCAGTGACTGACAGCCTGAATAAGCGGTTATTTCTCCCGGCTCAGGTGCGGGGGCACAAGCAACCCCCTGCCTGACCTTATGCAGCTGAGCTTGGCACTCTGGGGCCAGTTTGCTGCCACCATTACCTGTTAAGGTGAAAATATGGTTGAGTTGATGGATGTTGAAGCTCTGATCATGTTACTCTCTCGCTGAAATAATTTTTGACTGTGCTCCAAGTTCTCCAGGGTCAGGTCAAATGCCTTCCCCTGGCATTCATGGCTTATCACAATCTGACCCCAATCCACCTTCCCAGTTGCATCTCTGATTACCAGGCTTCACGAGTCCTGTGATGCAGACAAGCTGAACCGCTCTCTGAATCTGCCCCGTACATTCCCATTTCTGTGTTGTTGCTTCCGTTGGTCCTTCTCCTGGGATGCTCATTTTCCTGACTGTCCACGTCTGTCTTAGTCTGCTAGGGCTGCTGGAACAAAATACCATCGACTGGGTGCCTTAAACAATAGATATTTACTTCTTAAAGATTCTGGAGACTGAGAAATCCAAGATCAAAGTCCAGCAGATTTGGTTCCTGCCTTGCAGACAGCTGCCTTCTTGCTGTGTGTCCTCATAAGGTGGAGAGAGAGAGAGCTCTGGGCTCTTCCTGTTCTAAGGACACTAATCCCATCACGGCAGCCCCACCCTCATGACCTCATCAACATCTAATTACCCACCAAAGGCCCCACCTGCAAATACTATCATGGGGGGTTCGGGTTAAGGCTTCAACATATGAATTTGCGGGGGACACAGACATTCAGTCCATAACAATGTCTAAATCCCATCTATTCTTCAAGCCTCATTTAAAATACAACCTCTTCCATGAAGATTCTCTGTTTCCTCCAGCTATAAATAATTCTCCATCTTCTCAACTCCTGTAACTCTTTGTGCATAAGCCTATTAGGGCAGTTATGCTTTCTACTGTGTATTATGTTTTTGTATGTGTTTTGTTTCCTCTACTACATTCTGAGCTCCTTGAGGGCAGGGGCCATACCTTTTTCTTCTAGGGATCACTAACACTTAGCGCAGGGTCCCTGAAGTATACTTAGTAGTGAGAGCTTGTTATTAAGTAAGTAGATGCTCCCATCTGCAGGAGAGCCTCGACTGAGCAAATGCAGGTCTTGTGTTCATGACAAATGTATTGGTAAGGCCAGGGTCCTTTCTGAAGGCCACATGCCTGGGTGGCTGTTAAATATATAACCCCCGGTTTGAGGGATTGACTCAGTATGTTTTTCTTTAAGGGGATGAGTTGTATCCTCCCATATCAGTGAGGAATCTTGTGGTTGCAGGCACACATACACACCCACCCACACATATGGAGATGATTTGGCCAAACTCTCTTGAAAACAATCTGCTCTTATCTCCTTGGTGCAACTTTTGTTCTTAGTATAAAAAGAATCCATAAACAATATTTAGAAGATGTTAATGATTTTAACTCTTTATATTGACTCCTGAACATACACTGAGACCTGACATTGGACCACGGGCCCAAAACATCCTAAAAAAGGCATCATCCTTCCAGGAACCCCTGATTGTTACATACCATCTTCCCAGGGGTTGGCCTTTCAGAACACGTGAAGGCTGGCTAATGATCATCGCCTCCACCACCACCACCACCAAGTCTATCCATCTTATATTCAGATGGACTTCAATTATTAATTTTATTTACAGCATCCATTCTGTATTCTCCTGGGCACGCACACTGAGGCCCAGAAGGCTCTGGTGCCTTGGATGTGTTCTAATTTGTACTCCCAAGAAAGGATGACCTGAGTATTGTTATTCTCTGGAGTGAAATAATTAATCAAAATACACATTCCTGTGGCAAGCCACAAGTGGAACTTCATTTAAGGACTATGAATGCAATATTCTCCGGGAAGCTGTTACTCGGGCCACACCGGGGCTGCTCCCATTTGCATAACCGCAGATAAAGGGAGATGTTCGCCTGCATATTTAAATTATATATATTTCCATTTCATTAATGAAACACCATCGAAGTTCAGGAGGGAACCTGTAGGTTATCCTGGCTACTGATTCCCTTGCACCAAAAAGCAACCAGGGCATAAAAGCAACAGAGATGACCTTTAGCTACAAGGGTGGCAAGTTATATTACTAGTCATCAGGGCTTGAAACCAAGCACCAGGCACCAGGCAGTATACAGAAAAGGATCCTCGCCATCCGGCCTCCACCACCCGAAGCATGAAGGCGAGAACAAGGAGAGATGGTCCTCAGTGTTGGTGTTAGAATACCTGCCTCCACCTCTTTGCCCCAGAGCAGCTCTTTTTATTTTCATTTCCATGCTAACAAGGTAGACTGTCCTAGCGTGTGTTCTGAAGAGGTTCTTTCATGTTCAGGGCCCGGGGAGCTTTAACATAGTTAGATGTACTCTAACAGCAGGTTGCTATCAAAACTTCTATAATAGGATTAAAATAAAAGAGAAATGCGCTCGAAGTGGAATGGCAGTGATGATTTAACACGTTTCAAGGGCTTGGTGGGGAGGTGCAGTGCAAACACAGCAGACGGGCCTGCTGTGTGGGTGTGTTGCCTTCTTAACAATCAGGGTTCTGTGTTGTGATCATGGATATTTGGAGTTCGGCATAGGAGTGTGTCCAAGTGTTCCGGCAAGGCTCTGGGAAAAGAGCCTGATCACTATCGGAGAAGCTCACATTGATTTATGCTTGCTTTCGTGCTTGCAGTCTGTCGGCCCCACCTAGACTGTGAACTCTGGGAAGGAGGGGAATCTGTCTGCCTTGTTCGTTTTTCATTTCCCAGTGTCCACAGCTGTACCTGGCACATTCTAGGTGCTTGGTGAATATGACTTACATGAAAGAACTGACTCCAAGCAAGGGCTCTGCAGCCAGATTGTTCAAGGGTGACCTTGGACAACTTTCTTAATAATATTCAGCTTCAGTTCCTGCATCCCTAAATGAGGAATGGTGATACAGTGATTTTCTAGACTTCTTGTCAGGACATCTAAAGCAACTGAAGCAGGGCGCCTGTTTCCACATCTGGCATTCTGGGCTTCAGACAGATGTTTGCTGTGGATCGACTAGCTTAAAGCTAGTAGAACCTCAGCTTTCAGATCTGCAGTGGCAGAAGTGCTTTTGGAGGTTTCTGCTTCTTCCTTGTCTCACTCTGAAGATACAGCATGTGTGGGCTCTAGAGAGATAGCAGGCAGTAGTGGTATCAGAGGAAAGAAGAGCCTTTTAGAATACACCCAGAGGGGAGCCTGGAATGAGCCAGTTGAACCAAATGCCTGCAACCCACGGTATCAGTGTCATCTGGGACACCAGGAGGGAGATCTCAGTGCAGCAGTTACTTCTGGAATCTGGAGAAGAGCACTTAGGAGGGTCATGTGCTTGGTGTCATCAAAATCTCCCTTATCTTGACCACCTGCCCTCCTTATTCTGCCACCTCATTGGAAGGTCCCCGAACTCCAGCAAGTATCTCCACTCATTCCGGTACCTACAAGCTCTCCATCTTTCCTGACTATTTTTCTTCAGTCTCTGTGCTGGTAACTCTCCATCATGCCTGGCATGCCCCCCTCTCCTGCCAGGTTCCATTTCTTCCCTTCCCAGTCCTGCTCTGCCCCCCAGGAGGCTGACCCCACCCTTGCCCTTTGGTTACCAGTTGGGTTCTGCCAATGGGAAGTGTTGGCAAGAGATTAGAGGGTGGGAGAAAAGGTAGATGAGAATTTTTCTCCCCCACTGAGTCTCCGCTTTGGCACCACGGTCTGGTGATGGCTCTGTTCTTCCACCACTACAGCTCCAGCCTGATGGTTCCTGCTTCAGGGCTCCATTTCTGGCAACACTGTTTCTTCCTGTTGCCCCTTCAGATCCGGGGATGTCAGTGGCTTCCTGCTGCTTCAGCTCTTCGTGCCATGCCACTCCTCATGGTCCCATTTATTGTGCCTGGACCTCTACAAACAGCCTTATCATTAAGTCTCTTATTTGAACTATCTGATGGAACTCTGTGGTTGCTAGGTCACTGATGAATGAAGCCTACATGGTGCCTATCTTAAAGAAACCTCAAGGGACAGCCCTTTCTCTCTCCTTCTCTTCACAGCAAGCTTCCTGAAACTATCCTGTATGTACTTCCTATGCCCTTCTTGATTGCACTGTATCCTTGCTCTCCACCCTGTCAGAAATCTCACCCATTTCCAGTGTACTCAGCTAACCCCACAGATAGATGATCATCAAGTTCATTCATTTGTTCAACAAATATTTACTGAGCACCTACTATGTGTCAAGCACTGCTCTAGGCGTGGAATGTACCGGTGAACAAAACACTCAAAGATTCATGCCCTTATTAGATGATGTTTTTCTAGGATCAAATCTGTACTATCAGCCCTTCATCTGACCTCCAGAGCTCTAATTCTAGTTTCCCAGCGAATGTCCGACATGCCCTACAAGCTCATCACATCTGAACCCAAATTCATTATGACTCTTAAGGTATGACATCACCGCCCCTGCTGCCCGTTCTACCCAAGTTAGTCACCTTGTCCTTTTCCCTCATTTCCAATAGATTCTTTAAATTCGGCTTCAGATTTCTCTCCCAAATCTCTGTCTTGCTTTTCATCTCTAATTCTTTGTCCACAGTTAAGGATCTTACCATCTCTCACTTGGACCACTGCAATAACCTCTTACCTGGTCTGTCTGTCTCTTTTTTCCTCTTTCATCTTTCTTATCACCACTGCCAAAGTTCATCTCTACAGTGCTTCCTTGCTTAAAGAGTTCTGCCAGCTTCCCATTGCCTACTTCTTGGCAAGACAGTTTCCAGCCAATACGGACCACCCCACTGCTGCAGGCCTAGCACCCATAACACGGACTCCGCTCAGTTCCCTGGACCTGCATGGTCGCCTGGGCCTCCCCACCTTTGCCCGGAGCCTTTTCCTGCATTGCCATCACCTCCCTTCCCGTCTCTTGTTCCTCAAGCCCCTATAGATGTCACCTTTTCTGTAAGATTTTCCCTGACCCTTCCCAGAACAATGAATTCCTTTGTCCTTTTTACTCCCATAGACTTTGCTTTTTCTATTTACCCTGTTGCTCCACAGCTAGTTATGTAAGTGCTGTGTCTCCTTCTAGCTTGAGAGCCCTTTGAACCTTCCTGGCTCTTTTGAATCTTTGGTGTTTAGCACAGAGTTTGGCATAGAAGAATGATCAGGGTGTATTTATGTTATACATTAGCAAAGTATTTTTCTATAGCTTCATGGTGTCTCCAGCAAAAGCACTTTCTGAGGCCCTAAATCCTCTTCTTGCCATTAGCTCAGCCCACTGTGGGCAGCTGCTCTTGTGGTTTCTCGTCCACAGAACACATTCTTGCCTCCAGCTTGTGTCTCTAATCTCTATTGTAACAGCTAATTGATCTGATAGCTGAGAGCTGGAATAGCGTCTAAGATTTAGCGAACTGAAATCATGTTCGGACCTCTGTTTTATTTTTCTATTTGGAGGGGTTGATAAGCTAAGCAGCTTTGTGAAGACGTTGGCCCCAGAGATCAGAAAGCTCAAGCCATGTCAGGGAAGGTGCCAGCAGGCAGAAGCTAAAACTCAAAACCTCATTTATGTGCAGTCAGAATGTCACCCAAGCCCTGGGGCCCCCTTCCTCATCCCCTACCCCCAGTCTGCTGGCACTTTTATCCCCCTTCAAATCTGATCTGGGGATGGCCATGGGGAGAGAGGAAGGAGAGAGAGGAATGAATACCCTGTAGTAGTTCCTCTGTGATCAATATCAGCCTGGAGATGGTCTTGCTAATAATATCCTAGCCAGAAGCATTACTGAAATCCTTTGCTCTGGTTCCCAAACGGCTTGGGAGTTGGGCCAGACCAGGCCTCTGCTGCTTGGAGTGCCAAATTTTAAAGTGTTGTGAGCTCGGAGGCTGGCTTCAGATGTGGTATTTCTTTCTCTGGGGTGATCAGATCAACTTATTTTTCATGTTCAACCTCAATCCTTTCCCACCTCCCCTCATCCCCCCCAATAAACAACAAACAAAATAAATAAGGATTAATGAGACCCTTGGCACCGAGGGGAAAACCTTCTCTGGGGCCACCTGTTTGGGGTTGACCAATGACCTGAGGTTATCTGTACATCGTAAAGGGCAAGCCCATCAGTGCTCACCTCCAGCATCAAATGGTCACAGTGAAAAGAAGAGATTCGGGGTCCTTGTTTAGGACTGGAGCGCATGGGAAGAGGAGGGGGACTAGGTGCCTTGAAGGGAGGAAAAGAAGGAATGAAGAAGGATGGGGAGAGGGAGGCTCCCATTCCCTTCAGTCAGTAAAAAAACTTTAAACCGGTTTTGATTTTCTGAAACTAAATTTGGTACCACATGGCGAATCTACAGTCGGCACTTCACTGCATTTCAGCACAAAGTAGATTTACAGCCACTGAGATAGTTTGTCAAATTCCTGACAACCCCCCAAATGGAGCTCACAGCTGCAGCTGCAGAGGTGGTTTCTGACACTGGGGGGAAAAAATCCCCCCAAACCTTTTCATCTCACCAAAGGAGGACTCTGGGGAGATTTCAAAACGTGTGAGAGGAGAGAGCAATGAAATTACATCCTTGAAACATCACAAGCAGGCACCCATCTGATCCTACGTGCTGCTCTCACTGCGGCCAGATTCCCAGGGATGAGGCGGGGTAATGAACACGTTGTCAGTCATTGTCTCCAGTGCTCTGCAAAAGGGATTCTCCTCCGGCATGGAGGAAATTCCAGGAAGAGGTCAAGTGCAGAGCCTAGAAATTGTTAAATATGCAGAAGTATCTGCATATTTAACAATATTAGGGCTATTAGACAACCAGTATGTTTTAAATCTATTCCTCACACAAAGGAGATAAAAAGACTGAGAAATAGCTCAATTTCTCCTTCTTCTTTCAGGTTACTGTGGAGGATGAATGAAGTTACTATGGTTCTAATATGTGTATTGTTCCATTTGAAGTGAAATTGCATTTTTCATATAAGGCTGCATTAATTTGAGCATACACATCTTCCTTTTATCTTCCTTTTGCAAATTTATTTAATAAATGCTGACTTTTAGTTTCAAATATCAATATGTTGTATAAGGTTCATTTTCTTTTAGTAATTGTAATTTGAGGAAATTGCACTAAATGAATATTTGCTTCCCTCTAAAAAACCCATTTTCTTTTATGTTTCTGCTGAATGACTAGTCTGGGAAATGCCCACTAGATGGCAGTGTCACTACATAGCTGAAGATTATCTAAGCAGGGGATCCAGAAAATAAGGCTAGTTTACGTCTTAGCTGTCCTGGAAAATCCAGAAGGTGGCAGATTTTAGCTATTTATGAAAAGACAAGCACAGAGAACAATGTTGCCTTTTAGAAAAATTATTTTTGTTTATTGTTCCAGGAGGAGATTATGAGCTGAATAAAATTATCTGTGATATTTAAAACATTTGAAAATGTTTCACATTTTTAGAGTATGTAATACAAGCTGAAGGGCTAGCAAAGCAAACAGTGACACAAAATCAAGGTGAAATTGACCAGTAAATTGAGAACTCCATTACAGGAACAAGTTCCCCGAGTATGAGTCGCAGTGTTTGAGTGATAACCTAAACCTGTCTAAACTTTGTGAAGCATTCAAGGCGAAGATGGAAGGAGATAGCGAGGGAGCTGGCAGAGGAGTGCCAGTGTGGGCACGGATGTTTGTATTTTCCACCAACTTTTCCAGGCTCCCGGAGGACATCCGGCAGACCTGTGCTTTAGAGTTCAGTTCGTTTCAAGGTTACTGATTACCTGAAGGGATCCTGGTTTTAAAAATGAAAAATGACAGCTTGAATACAATAGTCCAATTTAGAAGGATCGTGTACCCGAGGCAGCTTTGCTGGCTACTGCGGGCATTCGCGGTGAATACAGAGCCACATCCATTTTGTGGAAGACAACACTGCCACAGTTTTGATGCCTCACCTGACACCTTGGGTTAGAGTGTGCTAGCTCATTCGAAGGGAATACCTGTGTCTTAGGCCCCAAGCAGTATGGATGGGCTTGTCTTTTCACCTCCTGCAGCAAATACACATTCATGAGATGGTGCTGGGGGGTGGCAGGACAGCAGGACAGCGGGATGGTGGCTGAGAAGTCATCCTTCTGAGTGACAGCTCTGCGTGGCTCTTGGCACTCCAACATGTTAGGGAACTGCTGTTCCAACCGGCGTCATTTATCTCATTTAATTATTCCAGAGAGATTAGCCTCCGTACTCAAGTTAGATTCATTTCTGTCTTTGTGCTCTAAAAGGGCCTGGCAGCCTCTCTCAAATGGAGGAGGAAAAAAAAAAAAAAAGGAAGGAAGAGAGAAAGAAAAAAAAATGGTGAGGAAATGCAGCAAGTGAGTGATATATAAGGTGAACACAGAATTCAGTATCTAGAATGAGGACACACATGTCTTGGACCCCAGATATATAGCTCGGAACTGATGGAGAAATGGGCAGGAAGAGAGATAATCTTTATCTCTGTTCCCAAACCTTTAGAAATACCAAAGGCTAAATCACCCTGGGAAGAAAGCAGGAAATGAAGACTGCTCCAAGCCACCCATGAGGTTTCAGAGGGCAGGCCACTGGCTGAGCGCACTTTTTCTTCTTTTTTTCTTTTTTTTCTGACTCACAGCTTGAGATCAGGGCCAGTTGGTAAATGGAAACCTCAGTGAAGTGTTTGGGTCTAGGCTAAGATTCTGGATTCCAGTTTTATTCAGGAAGAATTGCTGGACTTGAACTTGGATTTACCGTCTGAAATCTTGGCAAGAGGGAAAGCAGGGGGAGGTTTCGGTGTTTGTCACAGCCTAATTTCTTCCTGGGAAAACCATGTTAGAGCACTCATTTCTTTTTCTAACATTTCAAATGCCCAGTCATGTATGCATGAGTTTATGTACCTACCAAACACAATCTTTTGGGTTACTTATTTCTTTTGTGAAGTTAGTCATCACTACAGCAGGTTTTTAATAGTTTGGAGTTATAATAATAGAGTGATGAGAATGAACTTTGGTGCTGAAGACAAAGTGAGGCCGTTCTACAATACATGGTATTCTGGGTTGAGTTATGCATATTCCTCCTTTATAGTATTTGGAACTGCTTCTCCACAAAGAGGCTCTGTGATCGAAGAAGAGCGCAAGGACTCAGAAAGTGCTTTGGTGGCCTCTAACTTGTGAAGTGTGAAGTCCATTATCTGTATTGGTCCGTCATAGCCAAACCAATCCATTGGAATTGATGTTCTGTGAGTTTCCTTGAATTGTTTGGAAACTATTTCAGTCCTCCAGGCAGCTGGCTTAGTTAGCCTATGGCATTCACTATTGGTGTGGTTCAAGTAGTTTTATGAGAGCATTTTGGCAAGAACTATTTACTCTACCCAATGTAAGGAAGTATTAGTTTATAATTACCCATGAGGAAGGATCAAGGGGGCATAGATGTCATTAGTGCAGTTCACCGTAACATATCCGGTCCTTTTCCCTTTCAGCCCATGGTAGGGTGCCCTTTTCTGCCCTCTTCAAGTTGGATGTGGCCGTATGATTTGTGTTGGCCAAAGAAACATGAATGTCACTTTTAGGCTGAAGCTTTAAGAACCTGATCTGAATGGCTATGTTCTGTTCCCCTTACCTAAGTCACTCTGAAGAATTTTTGGAGATGGAACTTTCATCGGCTTGAGTTCCTCAAGTGATCACAATGAGAAAGCCCCCTCCCCAATCATGTGTCTGTAATTCCAAGGTGGGCATTCAGTAGAAGTAAGAAGTAAATGTTTGTGTACCAAGCTACTGAGCTTTGGAGATTATTTGTTACCACTGAAAAACCTGGACTCTTCTGATTGATGCCTGGGAATTGCATTCGGATTTGTTTTCCATAGGCTGAGAAAGCAATGATATACTTCCACTTTACAAGGTTCTACATCATGTGGCCTTTATTATTTTTTTAGAGTTTTTTTCTCTGCCTTTGAATAGTGAAATTCTTTTGGTGCTTCTGACAATGAGCACTTTATTGGTCCTTCAAATACATGTTCTATCTCCCTGGCACCCTCTGATACTTCAGCCTCTCCTGCTATCTCCTACCATCATTTAGGTGCTGGCTGAGACATTGCTTTTACAGGAACATCTTTCTGGATTTTTTTGTCTGTCCCTTCTTTATGCTCCCACGCACCTTGTGTTATCTTATCAGTATTTAAACACTGTATTGTAATTGCCTTTTCTGGTATGTCTCTCTATGTGACATTTTCTTGTATCTTTACCATTTGGTTCCAGTGTACCACTAATAATAAATGCCATATTTAAAAAATAACATGAGTGATAGAACCGAGTACTTAATGAATCTGGAATCTGGATTCTTTTCACTTCTCTTCTGCCTTTTCCCCACTTTGTGCTTCTGTTCTCTAAGTTGTCCAAAATGAGAGAGTACTGATGGGAGAAGGTCAGCAACTGAGATACGCACCAATGATCCACAGCCAGATGGGATCATACCTTTGACTTTTGGCCTGCAGCTCTGCAGTGGGGCCACTGCAAGCTCCTCAGAAGCTGTGCAAGGCCCACCATCCCTCTGGATTACTGCTCCCCCACTGCCCCCAGAACTCTGATCCTCCATCCACCAGAGCCTCCCCTCTGTTGATTGTGTTGTTTTTATTGTTGCTGTCTTGGAGTAGACCACAGGAAGATGGGAGTGGTTAGTACAAGTGACCTGGGTTAGAAATAGTTCAGCTCTGTCCCTGAAATGGTACTGAGAATTCAGACCTTAGGCAAAACCTTAGGGATGGGAGATATTTGGAGATAGTACTCTTCATCCTCTGGACCTGACCCGTCTGCCACCAAGGCAGCTGTCCAGGGTACTAGGCTTATAAAATCTCATTGGTCTAGTTCCTTATTGCTAATCTCCTCACCTGTGAGTTGGCAGTCAAGATTAACTGCTTACCCTGCCTTGACTAATTTGTAATAACAATATTGATGCCATTGTCATCAAAAACAAGAGAGTTAACATTTCTGAGTTGCTTCTGATGTTCCGTGAACTTAGCTAAGGGCTTTATAAGTGCAATTCCATTTAATGCTTGCAACAGGGTTAACATGGAGTTGGTACTATTGCTATGGACATATAAGGAATCAAGGCTCAGCTTGGTGAAGCAACTTGCCAATGTCACACAGCTAGTAAGTGACAGAGATGGGACTTCAATCAAGGTTTCTTGATTCCTCACCCCAGGTTTTCCCCCCTTGTGTTCTTTGTCCTGGAGACTAAAACACCTTCGAGTAATTCTATAATTTCAGCATCAAATTAAATTAAGGGAAGTGATATTTTGGTTGGGGTTTCTCATCTGGCCTCCTTCACATCACATGCAGGGAAGGGTCACCTGTTTGGCTTATCCCGAAATCCAGTCCCAAGCATTGCCTAAATCTGGAAGACTGTCCCTGGCTTCAGATAGTTCCTTTTGGCACCCTTTTGGGAGAAGAAGTTTTCCTGGAGATTTGATTTTGGCTGGCACAGAGGCAGCAAAAGGACTTTTAGAAAAAAGCATATGGTCCTTTGGCATTATTATTCTGAGGTGCTGAGATCTAATGAAACAAGGAAAGCACTGAGAGCCAAGGTCATTATGAATATAATTCAGATTTTAAATTGCTATTTGTGGAAAATATTCCTTCAGCCAGTTGAACCAGGTTAAATCGCTACAGCAATTATATTTACAGGCAATTGCTTGGCCCTGTACTTCCTTCTGCCTGTGCGGACACAGTAAGCTTTTGAGTTAGTAGGCGGTAAGGCAGTACATAAAAACAGAATACTGTTATGGCCTCATTAAGAGAGACCCTGATTCTTTTACGTCTGCTGTAACAAGAGCCTTTGGAAAAACAAGAGAAATTTCCAAACATATGATTAATTTAGACTGAGCAATTAACAAAGTGATATAGTTAACAGTACACTTAGTATCACTCATTAGGAGGCAGCCTGTGACTTGGGAAGGAGGCTGTTAGGATCAAGTGCCACCACGCATCTGCAAGTCAGCCCCAGTGAGTCGTGTAAGCGATCAGGTTCCTGTCTTTGAGGCTTACAGAGGCTGAAAAATCTACTTTTTGGTGGTGCTGGTTTTTATTCTAGCAGAGGATGAAATTGCTAGAGAAATAATGTCATTTCTACAGTTCATGTTTTCTTTAGCTTCAAAAGCTGAGCTGCTGATGAGGTGGCTCCTCTCTGTGCATATCAGTGGGGGCTGGGTGGATGCCCTCTGGTACCTGAGGTACAGGGTCCTGTGGCTTGAGGAGACCATTGCTGGACCTCCACACCTGAGTGGTCTTGGCTGGGCCTCTTGCTGGGTTTCTGTGGAGGCAATCACTGAAATTAAACCATGAAGAAATCGGTCGTTCCTTAGATATTTCCAAATACACCTCCGAATACCTGAACTAGGGCCCCATCCAATGTTTAGTCAGAGTGACCAGGTGAAATTTACCTGGTTACTATAGGGTCACTGTGAATGGCTCTAATTAATAATGGGCTATTTGACTGATGGCAGGCTGCCCGAAGAGAGGGCACACAATCATTTCCCTTCACTCTTGTAGTGGCACTGAGAGTAAGGGCAACTCAAGTGGTGGTAGGGACATCGAAGCCTGTTCAGGTGGGAACAGTTGAAAATAAGGTAAGTCCTGAAGCCAAGTGTTTGGGGCAGCTTGGGCAGCCACTGAAGCCATGAGGGGTAGGAGTGAGTTGGCCCTGGGAGAGGACCTTTCATTAGATCTGGGAATGAGGGATTAGCCAGGAGCCATCTAATGAGAGCTGCTGGACTATCCAAGATCAGCGTCTGATGCCTACAACAATCAGTGGGTCTGAGTTAGTCCATTCATAGAGGTGGGGTCCCGAGATGTGGTGGTTGGAATTGTGAGAGCCAAGTGGGAGGTAGCAGGGGCCAGAAGGCCTTAACACATCTGACCAGGCTCCACCCCCCCACCCCCGCCCTCCGAGTACAAGGAAAAAATACCAGCTTCTGGGGAAGAGGGCTTGTGGAGCATGGAGGCCCCTGGGGCCCCAATCATGCCAGGGTTCAGAGCAGGTCTGCACACCTAGGCTCAGAAGTTGATGTGAACTATCCCTGACACAGGGAATGAATGCTGAAGGTCTGTCTTATGGACGGGACCAGAATGAGAGGGGCCGAGAGGACTGTGGAATGGAGTGACCTGGACACCCAGGGCTCCCTGTGGGTGCTCCACATCCCGCGACTGCTGGATTTGAAACAAATTTGTTGGGAGGGCAACGTAGGAACCCAGCAATTGTACAGACTTCTCTCATTTGAGGTCTGGAACTCATGCTTTGATCTGAAGCCACAGAGAGCAGACAGAATGGAGGCTGCTACTCTGCAGAGGGGTTTGGAGCAGAAGGTGGGCCTTTTCAGAAATGCAAGCTGTGGTGAATTGGGGAAGACAAAGATTTACAGAGAGAGGACTGATGCCCAGTTACTAAGAATAGTTCCTCTGTGTCCCATAAAGCCCACCCTTTCCACTGGCCAGGGCCTTGCCCTCCATCGAGGTACCCAGCAAACAGCTCCTGAATGAAGATGCCGAAAGCAACATCTGAATCCTTTATATTGCCAGCGTCTTTAGATAATAACAACCTAGAAACCATTCAGATGTTTAAAATACAGTTGACGCTTGAACGACATGGGGGTTAGGGGGTGCCAACTCTCCAGGTAGTCAAAAATCCACATATAACTTTACAGTCGGCCTTCCACATCCATGGTTCTGCATCCGGGGATCCAACCAATTGCTGATTATGTAGTGCTGTACGTACGCATTTAGTGAAAAAATCCTGTGTGTAACTGGACTGCACAGTTCAAACCCGTGTTGTTCAAGGGTCAGCTGCGTAAAGAATCCGTACAGAGGTTACTGGCCATATGTTCCAAATCCTGGTGTAAACTGTAACTCTGAATAAATCCTATTTTTCAGGTTTCTCTAGAGTATAGTGTCCAGAGCTTGACAGAAATGGTTTGAATTTTAGCTTTGCCACTCACGAGCCAAGTAACGTTGGGCAAATGACTTCTTTGAGAAACCTCAGATTCCTCATCAATAAAATGGGAATCAGAACATTGCCTTTGGGGATTTGTGGAGATAAAGTATGCGGAATGCCTGGCCCAGAGTCGCTGCTTAGTAGCTGGAAGTGACCTGTACATGCATCCATGTGTACTCAGGAAGCCAGGTCAGGGAGCACAGGACCACACTTGCCATGAATTGAGGATGTCAGAAACAATGATAAAATGATTTTATTCTTTTTGGTCTTTTGCTGTTGATCAAAAGCCACATGGAAACTCTCCACTGTAGATCTGGCATTCGTTCTGGACACATTACAGACCGTATGCACTAGTGATTCCTGCCCTTCATCCTGCCCCTTCACTCCAGTTGGGATTGCAAGTATAAGGAGACCTGTAAGTGACAGCTGAGTGTTTACATCTGAACGGTACAGTGTTAGAATGAAATGATACACGTTGCACATGCCGGAAACTCCCAGAGGTACTATATCCCCATTTAGATTCTTTTTAAGGGAAAAATTCAGTAAATTGCATTTTGCTCAAGTTTATGCCAACACAAAAGCCAGGAAGAGTCAGTTCAAAAGAGAAGGTGGAACATCTCCTTGGTCCAGTAGTAAAAAGACTGCCCAATACCCTCCTTTATCTAGCTCAGAAAACCTTGCAGAGGTTAATTTTCTAACAATGGTGGTTCTGCTAACAACAGAGCGATCATCGCAAGCTAGACCACTGCTCCGTGGATGGCAGCTGCTTCTGGGCCCCACACCCTCCTGCTCCAAAGAGGGGTTCTTGTTTTGGGGGGTGACAGAGGGAAATGGAGAATGAGATGGTGAGTTCACACTGGGGAGATGACTATGTGTACGAGGGCTCAGGAAACGCAGGAGGGGAGAAAGGAGACGGGCGGGAGGAACGTCAGCTGACAAGAGATGCGAATGGCTCTGCCTGAATCATTGTCCTGGTCTCTAAGCAGCAGAACAGTGTGTTCTGAGAAGCGCTCAGCTGGAACAGGGAGGAACGGAACTTGACAGTAACCGTTAGTCAAATGCTCTCTTCTGAGTAACAACACACGTACGTACGAAGAGTGACGGAGACAAAGTTAACAGAGATGGGAACGGCTCTGATGTCAGTTTACCTGGAGAAAGGCACCATGTGAACTTTGTCCGGCAGGGCACCAAGGAAGCACCTCTTAACTGATGATCAATTCTTTCCATCCTTAAAAAGGGCTTGAAGTTCAATGTAATTCTGCAAGAAACGGAGGATTTCTTCATTGAATTGGCATTAATTACTTTTTAAATGTAAATTTTCAGCTGCAAGCCTTTTTTAATATTAAACCCCCCCCCCAAGTACATCAGGGTAAATCAAAGACTAATTGGTGACCAAATTATAGGGTTTAAAGCTTTTTTTTTTTTTTTGCCATAAGTGAGTGAAAGAAAAATAATTAGCAAATGTGAATACACGCTTTTTCTTTCATTAATAATGAATTGTATGGTGAGAACCCATTTTTAGCAAAATTAAAATTTCAATTTCGGACTGAGAGCTGCAATTCCATTAGGTGGCACTTTATATTTAGTCAGTGCTTGTTCATCTGCTGGTGTCTCCTCGTGCCCAGACCAGGGCTGGTCTGACTCTTAGGATGGCTGTGATCACAGGACAGGATGGAAATGGACAACCTTAGTGGGTCTTGGGGATGGGATTAAATAAGACCATCTACAAATGTGTTACTGGGGCTTCCATTTAAGATGTAAGCACGGAGGGTTGCAGAGAGCTTGGGGCTTTGGTCAGAGACCCTTACAAGACCCGAAGCAGAGCGTGGTCAGAGAATCCATCCACTTGGGTGCTGTTTGCTCGGCTTGATGACAGTTTCAACCTACTTCCTATCAGCCATAGCTATTTATATTCAGAGGCACAGATTCCACAGCCGTACAGAGTGCCTCCCAGTGACTCTGAAATTAGTTTCTTCTCCTTTTCTCTCAGGGAAGATTTACAAAGTTGTTGTTGAAGATAATCATGGAGAGAAAAAAGCGGACTCGGCAGGGGGTGGAGGAGGGTTCTTTTGTTCCCTTCATAGCTTCCTCTTCTCTCTGAGATACTGTTACTTTCTCACCTCTTATTCCCAGATACCCACATCCCTTTTTATAACGAAACAAAGAATTGGTCCTTATCTTGACCTTGCAGAAAAGGTGTTTTGCTCTCGGTCATCTCTACAAAGACCCTACAAGTCTCCAGGTGAGGGTCATTCCATAAGTCAAGCTACTAACTCTGGCTGGAAGAGGGGAAGAGACCTGAGGGGCAAAACCAGAAAGTACTGGTGGTTCTGGGGAAGGTAATGTCAGGAAGGGCATTGCGACGTGTTGCCAAATCACTCATCAGGCGTGGAGAGAATTGGACTCTAAGCCAGGCTCGGCCACGGACAGGCTTGGGCAACACAGGCAAATCTGTTCACCTTTCTGGCCTCAGCCTTCTCATCTGTGAAGAGAGGGCGCTGCTCAAGATGACCTCTCAGGTCGCTTTCAGCTATGAAATTCTGTGATTGCTGCAAGGATCATTTTCCCTATTTCTGTGAAGCAATAACAGCTCTGGGGTTGGAAAATGATCTAACACCTTTGCTTCCTGAATGAAAATGTGTCTAAGCGTTTTGCTGAGAACAGCCCAGTTTCCTGCCTAGAAAAACAACGGCCCCCCAAATGCAAATAGGATGGCGGTGGTAGAAATGAAGAATAATACCACCACTTTGTATTTTTACCTTTCATGATAAAACAGTAGTTTTAAAAATTGTAAAAGTGTACAAGTTTGACAAATGGCACATTTAAAACCCGACTTAACAAAGGGGTTTTAACTTTGTAATTTTAAAACTGTCACTTGAACTAAAAATATAAGTGAGTGAGTTGGCCTTTCATATTTAATGTTTTCTTTTTTCCCTTTTTACTTGCAATTCATTCTGTTCAGCTTTGATTAAGGAAGTAGAAGAAATGGCACAAAGAATGGCCAGTCCTTGGCTAATTCATTATTGAGAAGATGGTAGATGTGACTCTTCCCACCAGTTCAGAATTGAACCTTTTCAACACCAGTCTCGGTTGGCTTTGGGGCATTAGCCATATCTCTTACCCTTAAACATTAACAGAGAATCACCTAAGAATATTTGACTTAAAGAGGACAAAGATAATTGGAGGATTGCTCTCTCCTCTGATCGAAATCTCAAGATTTTATATGTTTGTTAAAATAAGTACGTGATGGCCCCAGATTAATTGGTAATTATAGCAGGTCAGAAAGAATCTGGAACAAAAATGAGAACCCGGGGTGTCCCGGAGTGTGGAATATTAAAAACAGCTACGCAGGATTAATAGAATGTTTACAGATGTGATTTCCATTTTCAGGGGAGGACTTAGGCAAGTTGCTGCATTTCTTTGAACTTTAGTGACCTGATCTATAAAAGGAGGGAGTTGGAGTAGCTGCAAGCAAATGCTTCTGAATGTTCTAGTCTTTAATTGTGCTTTGTTTTTTCCTTGTGCAGGACTTTGCTCACGAAGGGTACTTGCCTATTGTTGGAATCTGCAGAGTTAACGATTTGTTTAGAGGGGAGCCCCAGGTTCTGGGGTTGGTCCTGGGCCCCGTGGGTGGGGGAATCTTGGTTTTCCTGTTTATAAAATGGGGATGATTAGTCTCACTCCTAGGGGTCTTTTAAGTCTCAAATGTGATAACAGAACTGCAAGCTCTCAAAAGACAGTGCAAGTGGAAGGTATTTGCATAAAAGGCTCTTTCTAAACAGTATTGATGGAAACATCTTTATGCAGCCGTGCATGTCAGTATTGAACTGTTTATTCACTTATTAGCTGTCATTAGCTCCTGATTCCAGACTGTTGATCTATCCTATGAGCATAATAGATGTATTCACAACAATGGCGGGCCTGAATAATACCAATGCATCCGGGGCTCACCTCCCAGAAATCACTGCCCTCCAGTTCCATGGATCAGTGCCAGGCATTGTAGAGTCTCAGGGTCATCAACGTCCTCACCCTGAAGTGAGCATGCTCATTGTAACTTCCTTCAAGGGTGTCGATTGAAACTCGGCTTGAACATCTCAATTGATGAAGGGGGTAATTGAGGTGAAGGGAAGGAGACCTACAATCTTGAACAATCTGCTTTGTGCAGAGGCTGTGATAGGTTCTTTATACCCCTCAACTCATTTAATTCTTATCACCATCCCTACAAGTTGATTTTCATTATCCCCATTCCTTCAGACGAGCGAATTGAGTCTGAAGAGGTTAATTAAATGAAGAAATGGAGTCCCTAAATGGTAGAGTTGGGTTAAAACCAAAGGTCTTACTTTGTCCACACGCCATAGACAACATTTCCTGAGAAACTTATTGTTGCCATTGACAGATTCCCCTGCCCCCACCCCGGCCCCCATATCTTTTGACAGCTCTGTTAAAACAAAACAAAACTATTGATATTTCTTATAGCTCAGAGATGACTCCTTAAAGCGTGGTCTATGGACCAGCACGATGGGCCTCACCAGTAGCTTGTTTGAAGTGTGGGAACTCAGCACCACCTCAGGTCTACTGATTCAGAATCTGCATTTCAATAAGACCTTCAGTCAGTGGTTCATAGGCACACCAAAGCTTCACGATTACTAGCTAGAGCACGCAGAGCTGGTCAACTTCCACCTTTTTAAGATGGCTCTCTAAATATCTCTCCTGACCACATCAGAACTTTTGTCCCAAACAGAAACATGTGCCAGGGACACCTGTAGCTCTCATCTTTCAAACACATTTCAGAATCCTGGAAGTTTCTATGAAGTTTCCTCATCTGACTTGAGAGAGGTAATCCTTTCTCTAACCCCCCAGATGTAAGTGTCATAACATTTCCTGCCCTCTGCCCTGTGAAAATGCCTGGATATTTGTGATTCTGTGAATTGTGGTTCTTACCCTGCATAATTACTTATCAATTAGTCAATCAGAAGTCAGGTAGAGGAATTTAAGCTTCACGGGCTAAGTTTTTAAGCAGAAGAATGAAGTAGAAAATAGTGAAATAAACCAAAACAGGGAGATTTATCTTGTGTTTTGCAGTGTGGTTAAAGAGGGAAGAGAATGAAGGCTCTGAAAGTAATTACAAATTATAGAAAAGAGAGCCCTTTGAAAGCTTTTATTGGCTGTCATCCGATGCATTGACTCATGGGTTTCATGTGATGTAAATTTATTCCCTTGATAAATGAACCAAATTTTGTCAAAATCAGTCAACTGATTTGAGATTTATTATGAAATAACCACACAGACATATGCAATTTATAGAACACTTAATTTGAAACTTAATCCAGACCATTATTATGGTATCTGCCATATATTTATAACTGCACATTTGTCCCATTATTAATATGCTGATCATCAACACCAATCTTTTCTAATAAGGGCAGAGTCTATCTATGTCTGTTAATTTGCTTCTATAGATGCAGCTGTAGTTGATAAAGTGAAGCCCTTTCCCCTGTTCTGAATGTTTACCATGGGATACAAAACACTCTTTCTCCCAGGAAGATACCAAGACCCTTTAACCAGAGAATTCTATCCAGTCACCAACACCAAAGACAGAAGTGAGAAGGCTCTTGCAGGTGAGAAGGGGATTGGCTCTCTGCTCTCTGACCTGTAATCTTGCTTCTTGCTGCTTCCTCCATCTTTTGTCCACCTGTCTCAGCCAACAGGGGGTTGTCCTATAACTCTTCCCTCTACTTCATTCCTCTAATGTATTTCTTTTCCACTGTTGATGGTGTCCAAAAAAATACTTCCAAATCTCATACCTCCCAGAATAATAAAGAGAGAATCGTGGAAAGAAATTTCAGAACCATCGGATTTAGGTTATTGGTTTAAATACCTCTAAATTGATACAGACCCAACACCTTCTACTGGCCATATTTCAGAGACAGAAATACTGAAGCCTGGGAGTCAAACAATATTTTCAACCAAAATAACATCTGAAGAGAACCAGCCATGTGACAATCCACATTCAGTACTCCTGCTGTAATCTCTCACGTGTGTATTTCATCATGAATAACTCTACTGAACTTTTTAAAATCACAATTTTTCTCTCCGAAAAGTGGGTTGAAATTGTCAGTCTCATCTTTTGGCCACTACAAGGGAGCTGTCTCATGTAATGCTGGAGGAGAATCTAAATAAACACCAGTACCTGGGATAGGATGAGAGAATCTCTCCTTTAGTTGCTTGTCCTCAACAGAGAGACCCCTTGGCTTCTCACCCAGTAAGGGAGTAGCTTCCATGGTTAGCAGGGAAAAGACTTCAGGAATAATACTTGAGAATATTATCAATATAGATAATATTCAGTACAGAATTCAGACAATAGAGGGCCTGAATCCAAAAGAGATAAGGAATTTTATTAATGTCTCTGGTCTTTGAAATAAAAACTCCAAATTACCTTCCCATCAACTAAATGACTTAGTGGGTTTGGAGAAGACTCCATCCACCTTAGTAGGATAAGCCATCTTGTTTAACATCCTTTTTTTTTTTTTTTCACCTGTAAAATTAAGATCAATTGTTTGGAGGATTAGTATTTAGGAGTATTTCAGGTGCCTGGTACCTGAAAATCTTTAATAAACATTAGCTTTTTCCCCCTTCTCCTACTTAGGGGCTGTGTAGGTTGTTGAGAGAAATCAGATGATGTGTTTGTGATCTAAAGGGTTTATGTTTCAATGGGGAGGAAAGCCACACAATTGACAATCATATGGGGCTGAATGAAGTAAGTGTGTTAATAGGAGAGATAGAAGGATATAGGAGAAAAAGCTAAGATTGATTCTGCTGGAAAGGGGGCTGGGAAAGCTTTTTGGGACAGGTGACATTAACACAGGTCCTGAAGGATTTGAAACAGTTGCTTCTGATCTTGCTGATGAGAAATACTCAGGAAAATGCCTTCAGAGCCAACTACTCGGAAAAGACTAGTAGAGTGTGGAGGAACCAAGCTTATTAACAAAACAGATGTGTAGAGACTCAGGAAGCAAAGGAAGGAAACTATGTCAGAGGAACTCTCAAAGGTAGGGTGAAGTCTAATTACCCAAATTGAAATCTGGCCTTTGTAACAGACCTAAGACTTCTCTTGAACCCATAAAGACCTGCTGGAATAGCAGAGACATGCCCGAAATAATTAGCTTTGTATTTCAGCTCTTGTTTGGGAATTCTTGGTTTGTATCAGCCTTTTCCCAGGAAGCATGAGAGGTATTTGAGAGTGGCTAGAAAATTGCCTGGACAGGAGCAGGGCAGGAAAATGTAAAATCAATGAATAATCAGGCTGAATTTTAATTGAATATATTACTAAGGCCCTGCTGACATGTAAATTTAAAAACTACTCACTAGAGGAAATCAGTGCTATCCCTCTTGTAGATATTTGGGTTTCAGGAGATACGTTAAAGGCTGGCTTCTGTAACCCTTCCTTGGCAGGTCCCACATTCTGTGTTTCCTTGTGCGCGCAGGAGGCCCGTGTCAAACCACTTTCCTGCCTTTCTCTTTTCTGCATAAGGGAATAAGTATTTACTTTGGAAAAAAATTAGTTAACCTAAAATTCATGTAGAAACAAAGATCTGAGAGAGGAAGAAGGGCTCCTTTGATGTTGTACTTGTCCCTTGGGGCAGAAATGTAGTTCCTTTTCAGAAGGGGATTTGGGTTCCATAAGCTCCTCACTGTCATTCTGCCTTGTGAAATCTCAAGGCCAAAGAGATCATCACATTTGTTTCCGAGATACGAGTCTGTTTTCGTTTTACTTGTATTTTCTGTAAATATTTTCTTTGTACTCCTGTGTAGCATTTGGCAAAGTTATTTCTTGAATTTTGAGTGAGATTCAGGAGTGCAGAGGCATGAAGGAGAGCAGCTTTGACTCAAACTGGGGCTCAGGAAGCCACCCCCCTTTCTGCTCCCCTCTCCCCAGGGACCAGCATGGGAGCAGTGGAAGGAATCAAAGTGAGACAAGCCCTGGAATTTTCCTTGACTATTTTTCTCCCAGGCAGCTCATTTTGTATTTGGTTTTGTAGCCCTGTGTTTGTATAAGGAAGGCTCTTGTCACCTTAACCTCTGCACAGACACTGTTGCTCAGTTGAAAAAAAAAGGGTTGCATCTGAACAAATTTGTTTCTACATGGATTTAATTAGGTACCTACCAGGTGCTCAATTCTGTGCTTGATGCTGCCAGGATATGGAAGATTTATGAGACACAGCCTTTGACTTTAGAGGGTGCCAGCATGCTATAGATGCTGGTAAATAAACTTTAGTGGATCTGAGTCTCCTGCAGAGATTGTCAAACCATGCCTGGAGATTCTGATTCTATAGATCCAGGAAGAGGCCCTTGAATCTACATTTTAAGAGGTAAACCAGGTACTTCTGATTCAGGAAGTCCACGGCTTGGGCTTTGAAAGACACTAATAGGATGGACTTAACATCTTCATTAGTCAGAAAGACCTGCTGTTTATAGACCCACCCTGCTACGTATTAGTCAAGTGACTTAGCGCAAGATATTTACATTTGCCAACCTTTATTTCTTCATTTATAAAATTACAACAGTGATGTCTAGCTCATAGTAATACTGTAATAATTAAATGAGACAAATATTAGAACAGTTCCTGGAACATTCTAGAAAGACAATAAACACATTTTCTAATCTTCCTCCTCAAAGATCTGGTTGGGAAGATAACACAGGCTACTTTAGCATTCAGGTTATTTCTTATCTGCAAAAATGATAATGATATTTATAATCTATGCCACACACTTGGCTCTTTGTATCACCTAAATTGCATTGTTAGTCGTCTGTCTGTCTATTTGTGTTTCTAACTGAAGGCTCTGGTGATGCGTCATTGGCTCACCAAGCCCAGGAACTCTGATGTGACACTTCAGGCCACCAGAAATTCTAATTGCATGAGATTGAAGGACAGGATCTGGATTTGGGGTTGAAGAGTTTTATACCAAAGATGGAAGACAAAAGCTGCCCTCAAATCTCGGAGAAGGTCTATTTATCTCTTGTAAAAATAAAATACAGTGTGTGTGAAAAAAAAAAAAAAAAAAATCTCGGAGAAGGTTCTCTGGAATGGGCAAGAATGAACCTTGGGTGAAAGAGAATATAGGGGAGAACTAAGGGCAGAAACTCTGCTTCAAGGCATAGTTAGGGCCTCGGGCATTTTGAAGAGAGACAATAACACAGCTTAGAGGAGTATTTCCTTGGCTCACTTCAGGCCAGATCTTGAAAGATGGTTCTGGATCTAGATCTAGTCCATGACCTTGTTGGTACTAGAGAGAATTCTTTGCTGGCCACCAGAAAGAACCATTGAACAGTGGTCTTTGGGACCTTCAAGGAAACTGTCATAATCCAGGGGAGAGTTTATAACTTGGCGTCAAAAGAGCTCAAACCAGGAGGAGGTGCAAGTTGAAATGGCTGTGTGACAAGGCCGTGGTAGAGGGAAGTTGGAGCTTGCAAAACTGTTGAGGATCATGCTAATGACTCTAGATCATCTTGGGACCATGCTTAGGTGATGCACTGGTAATGCCATTGACCCAGAGATGTAGGATGGGGGATCCTGAGCCTGAGAAGGATTGAGAGGACTGTGGGTAATTCTTTTAGATCAAGAGTAATGCCTGAAGCCAAGAGACCCAGCCAAGCCAAATGACTTTTGGGTTATCACACTAACCTTTGATTCTAACTCTGTACTCCCTCCAAACCTCAACCTTCACAGGCTGTGGAGGGTGAGGACTTTGTTTATCTGCGTGTGCTCACTCCATCAGGATGGGGCTCTCAATTAATCCAGAGTGGTAGCCATTTGAATGCTTCTCCATACAACCTGACTCAATAAGTATTTCACGGAGAATCACAGAACGTTAGAAAGGGAAGGGGCCTTAGGAATGATCTAGTCCAGTCTCGTTATTTTCCTGATAAGATTTAGAGAAATCACATGACCTTCTCAAGGTCACAGCTGCTCAGTAACAGCGGCACCTGGAACCAGGCTTCCCATGCCACTTACGTTACCAGGTCTTGCTTTCTCGTGATGATTTATTCTTGCCTGAATTTCCCTTGATCTTCCTGGGAGCCTGGACTGACATGCCTGCTCAGGCTGGGTGAATCATTGCTCAGCACTTAAAATACAACAGGCTCCCTTTGCTCTCGCTCTTCCCTTGCTAACCACGAAGCACAAGATGGAGCTGCCACTCACCGCTCACGCCAATGACAATTTCATTAACTGCGTTCTTGGGCTCTGGCAAGCCACTCATCTCATAGTAGTGCTCAGCTCATTCCGGTGAAAAGTGCGTGAAGATTTCTGAGTAGTTCATAATGAGGAAATCATGGTTAAAGTCTCAACAAAATTAGTGTTAGGTATTCATGAATACTTGAAAACACCAGGATCTGAGATGTCAGTGCAGAAATAAATGTGGTAGCCCTGGCCAGTGGCCTCCTGCATTTACACACTCACCTTTTGGGAAGATGTCTTTGGCAGCAAGCAGTCTGGTGGGTACAGCCTTTGAAGTTGCTGGCTCTAAAAGATAAGCATCCCTTCAGTCAGCAAACTGCTATGGTGAAATGTCAGATGGAGCTGATATTTTTGACCACACAACCGTGGGGAATGTGGCACCTGAAACATACAAGGGTTGGAGAGATTTCTCTTTGGTCTTCTTTGCCCTCTCCTGCCCCACAATTACTGTCTCTGGTCTACCTTGAGCTTGGAGTACAAAGGCACCTGAAATTCCACGAAAACGTTTTCATGCTGCAGTCAAGTTAGGAGAATATGTTTTGACACCAAGGCCAATAGATAAGGGTATAAATTCAGGATTTTTCTGTTTAGATGGAAATTGAGGGCAATGCAGATCTCTGTGCCAGCAGTTCTGTGTTGTATGCCACTTCAGCCTTAGCCACTGGAGCAAATAAAGCTCTTTTTCTGATTTAGTTTTCTTAGACTCACTGAAAGTGGAAGCTCCAGATAACATCTCATTTTGAATAGATCAAACAGCTCTGATATGGATGGTGTAAATGTGTCCTGTCCCTCTACAGTGTCCGCCCCTGTTGTAGTGTTAATTAATCTGCCAATAGTCAGTCAGATCTCCTACTTGGGGAAATATGTGAAATAAAGGCCCCGACTTAAGATGAACTCTTTACTTCCTTCTAATTTTCTTTTGGGTCTATTTCCTAGCCTTCAATTTCAAAGAAAATAATAATAATACCTTGCATTGATATGCTTTTTCTAACACATTCAAAGTGCATTTGTACTTGTCAGGGTCTAAGTAGCATAAACCAAAAAGGTTTATTTCTTGCTGACACTGCATGGATTGGCTGGGATGCCTGATATCTGTCATCCTCACTCTGGGCTACCCTCTAGAATATGGCCAGTCTCTGTGGAAAAAAGAAAGAAGAAGTGGTAAAATTACACCTAGCTCTGAGAACTTCCACTCAGAAGTGATATGCATCCCTTCCACTAACATGTTATTAGCCATAGAAAACCACATGTGCCAGAATAATTTTAAAGGGTAAGAAGATGCAATCCTACTACATGCCCAGGAGGAGAATAGGCAACATTTGTTGAGCAGGAATGACTACCAAGCCTTCCTTAAATTATCTGATTTTATTTCTGAATATTTACCATAACTCTGTTCTGGTCACAGCCAAGAGAGAATTATAGATTTATTCTACATTTTCCAACATAATATTCCCAAACTTTTAGACTTCACAGACAGTCAGTTCTTTTAATTGAGGAGGGGTTTCTTGACATAAGGTTGCTGTCTTTTATTTTATGAACTATCTGTTATCACCAACATTTTATAAAAGAAAATTCTGGAGTTGTAAAATTGAGAGAATTCATAAAATGTAGGAAGCATATACTCTCAGCCCAAAGGTTAGTTCTTCAGATATATCTAACTATATGAAAAACTCTCAATACTGCCCTTATTTTTTTATCCCTTGCTGATAACTTTTGTGATCTAGTCATTGAGAACTTCTTCTCTGAGAGGTTATAATGCCAAATTATAACATGAACCACATATATAGGACTTGCACTCAAGAAGCTGAAGTATTAAATGGACCAGTGAAGTATAAGAATGGAAGCAAGGTTTTACTAGTTAGGCATGTGGAAAGTAGATTGTCAGGTTGAGGGGTAAAAACGAACTACTGTCTCACACACTGGTTTGGAGAAGGCTTGACTGAATGGGCCAAGGTAGAAGGAAAGGAGAGGTGAGCAGTGCCCTGGGCAAAAGGTTTGGAGCCTAAGTGAAAAGCCTTGGCCTTGGGACTTTTCAAAGCCATGTTCAGAGAAGACAACCGAAGTTAGAGGGATGCATGGCACAGGCCTTGAATTGGAAGTCCTGTGATAGCGAAATGCTTGGACAAGTCACTTAACCTTTAGAGCCTGTTGGCCCCTTGGAGCATCTGTATCTATGTGGGTTGACTTTAGACTGTGGTGTCTGCATGAGGGAGCAGAGGAATAGAGACGTTTGGGATCATAGTGGCCTTCCTGGATTCTAAATATTCCACCTAGAAGACTGTCTATTCTGTTGACCAGTGAAGGAGGCTATAGAAAGAGCTACATGAGAAGGATGCTTTACTGTGAGATAAAGTGGAATTCGGCTACTAATTCATTGTGAAAGTGAAGGAAAGACAGGAGCTGAAGATTAATCTGTGGCTTCTGTCTTCAGATCAGAGTTGCTGACACTTGCACACATCAGGAGCATAATGATAAGGATGCCAAGAGATTCATCTGGATAGAGGAAAAAGGAATCTATCAGAGTATGGAGTACTATCCAATTTTGTAGTCCTACCCCCTTTCCTCAGAAAAACATTAATAATTAAGGAACTACCACGAAAGCTCCCCCTTTGCGCTTGAAGACCTCCGTGTTTTGTAGAGAATGCCATTATAATCATTGGAAGCGATGCCTTGGACGTTAGAATATGCTCAGCAAAGTCCAGCTCAGTAGTGGAGCAGTCATTCTGGGAAATGTGGGTTGAGTTAGACAAACTACTTTTTTGAGAAAATAATCCAAATCACTTCCAGACATGTTAAGGTTTTATGTGAATGGCTATCATACAGAAATGTAAATTTATAACTCCCAAGATGTATTATAGACTATGCAGAGAACACCTGTATGAAAACATCTTTACCTTAAAAAATACAGCAACAAGAATTTGTCTTTTTTTAGTGTGGATTTTATTAGTTCTTCTGTGAAGCTACCAAGCTGGTCCAGAATCTCTGATACAAAGGGCTTCTGAATTGTTGCTCAAGGCACTTGCACATCTAGGTGAAGTGGAAGGTTGCAAATGCTCCTGAAATGGGTGAGTGGGAGCCCTGGGCTTTGGTCTGGCTCTGTTCACCATGGGCCTTTGGGGCAGTCACTTCTATAGGTCTCCACTTCCTTGTGCATATGATCAGAGTGTTAGATTGGACGACTGCTAGTGTCTGTTCTGGTTCTATGATTTCAGTAGTTTGTAGTTCTTGAAATAGAAATATAAGATGGCTCCTTGAAAAACTGTATGAATTTCTGTATTGTTTAAGTCAACAGCAATGGTTGGACTTTGTGCCCATCCAAAATCCTTTCAGAACGGCTTGTGTCTCTTCTTTTCCATTTGATTACACCGGATTTTTCAGTGTAAATAAAAATTCCTTTTTAAAATTAAGCTTTCCCTGCTGTCTGATTCATTCACTGATGTTACAATCCACAGCTTGAGATATGACATTTCCTTTCATTCTGGTAAAATTGTGGTGTCACAAAATTTGAATTGATGCATCCAACTGAATTAAGCAGTTAAGAATTAATTACAAATGAGAATGCTCCTATCTATACACATATGTGTCTAGGTAATCAGCAGTGATGGGAAAGGAAATATAGGCAAGGCACTTGGCAAAATTTGCCAGGCTGTGGCTGCAGGCAAATGCATTTTTAGATAGAGCATCTTGTTTTAGAGATTATAGTGAATGCTTGAATATAGCCCCAGAAAGAAGCAATTCAGCATTACCTGTGCAACATGGACCACCACCAACTAAATCATATCACTTGGCCTTTGGCCTTTGATTCCCAAGTTTATTAACCTCAGAGGTGCTAATGTTTATTAGATTTGGAATTTTCTTCTTGTGTATGCAAAAGCAGTTATCTTTTCTTTGAAAATCATGATACTGACAGATAGCTTATCTGTAGGAACTTTATGACTCTGACTAGAGAAGTATATTCTCATTCATGGATGGTGGGTCTATGACTCATAAAGATTTTTTTTCTAATTTAATTTTTATTTTATATTGGAGTGTAGTTGATTTACAATGTTATGTTAGTTTCAGGTGTACAGTTAAGTGATTCAGTTATACATATACATATATCCATCCTTTTTCAGATTCCTTTCCCATATAGGTTATTATGTAGATTATTGAAGATTGACACTGAGAAATGCATACTATTTTAGCACCAACCCAGAAAATATTAACGGTGTTTCAGCTTCATGTGAAAGAGCCAAAGGTAACATAGGTGTTCTAAGTCTTTTGTTTTTGATATGAACCTTGGTGACAGTGTTGAAAATCCAATGCCATTTAAGCAGGAGCAATCTAACATGTTGGTGCAGGTTTGTTCAATTTCACCATAACAAAGAGGGTTACCCTTTCAGCTGATTGTTTGATGTGGCAAGTTTTAGAGAGTTTTAGAGCAGGACAATCAAGCCAAAGTTAGGATGGAATAGTTAAATTATGTAGAATTTTGGCACATAAATGATGCATTTGTAGCTCTGCCACTGGGGGGAGAGAGATGCTTTTATTATTAACATGCCAAGTTAGTCTTACCCACAACTCAATCTTAAGAGTTCTAAATACGCAGCTCCTATGATTTCGCAGAATTCAATTATTCCTCTTGATTTCACTATTTCTGAAGCTAGGGCAACTTTTTCCCATATTTTTGAGGCATGAAACATTGAGCTGATTTTCAATATCTTATCTTTCTCTTTTCTTCTTTACTCTTTACCTCTAATCACTTGGCAGTTTCTAGCAATTTTTCCTTTCGAAATTATATTTGTACCTGTTCTTTCTATCCCTTTGACCAGCAACCAAGATTAGGCCATAATGACTTTACACATAGATTATGACCCTGGCTCATCCAGTCATCTTCCTGCTTCCAGAATTTTCCTCATCTCAATCCATTTTGCACCTTATGGACTGATTGATTTTATTACAGAGTTCCTTCATGTCATTCTTCTGCTTAAAAATCTTCAATGGCTTCCAGTTTTTGTGTTTTTTGTTTTTGTTTTTGGTCATGCCATGAGGCAGGCAGGATCTCGGTTCCCCGACCAGGGATTGAACCCATGCCCCCTGCGGTGGAAGTTCGGAGTCTTAACCACAGGACCACCAGGGAAGTCCAACTTCCAGTTTTCTATAGAATGAAATTTCCAACTGTGGATCCGGGTATTAGGAGAGCTCTAAAGTTTCCATTTCCAGACTCAATCTCTCAGTATTCACCATATCAACGCTAGGCTCCAGTCAGTCCGGTTACTAGAAAGTAGAACAAGTAGAAGTTTCCCAAACATATATTGTTTGTTTTTCATCCCATGGGCTTTACAAAAAATTATTTAAAAAATTCCTTAGATCTGCAAAACCATAAGGAAAAGAAAAGGAAAAATGTTGAAAAAAGGTAGTGTCTTGGATGGGATCCTAAAACAGGAAAGGACTTTAGATAAAACTTAAGGAAATCTGAAATAACAATAATGTATCAATATTGGTTCATCAGTTAGGCAAATGTATCACACTAATGTGGGATAACAATGGGGAAAACTGTGTGTGGGGAGGGGGATTTATATGGGAACTCTCTGTACTATCCTTACAACTTTCTGTAAATTGAAAACTATTCTAAAATTAAAAGTTAAAAAAATATATGAATAGGGTAAATAGAGGAACCAGAGTATGAAAGACAGAGATAGATAGTCAGGTTCAATTAGAAGTGAAGTGGTACCGACAGGGCTAGAAGGAGGTGAAATACATGGTCTGGCTGCTGCATGTCAGAGAAATAAATACAAGAGTTTCTTTCACGTTATTTTAGCCCAGTTACTGATTAACAATGTGATTATGGACTCCCTTAGATGGAGGAAAAGATTCTGAGTTCAGCTCTCTCTCTGAAAGAGTTGAAGGTAGTCCTGAGGGTCCTGTCCAGGGCCCTTGGTGACCTGGCCCCTCAGTGAGTCTCTGGATGGATCTTTGGGCAGCCATCTGAGGGGATGCTCAGGCCTTAAGGAAAGGACTCCTGAATGCGTGTGTTTTGGGGGTAGGAAGGTTCTGAGGCTTCCCTGTGAGTTCTTAGGTGTCCAGTGACCAGTAAATGTTCCCCTCAGTTTGACTAAACTTTAGGCAGGTTTCTTCCTGACTCTAGGCCCAGACCTCCCTTTTCTTAAGAAGAACATTTATTTTATAGAAAACTTGCAATTGTAAATTATTTCTTTGCTGCCCTTTGAGATGTAAATCTACTATGGTGCAGGAATGTCTTTCTCGAGGACCTGCAAGGCATCCCTTTGGAATGTCATCATCAAGAAAGAGAGGGCCTCTGCCTCCCAGTCTCTAACGGAGGGCAGAGAATCTAGCTGCAGTAAGCGACGGTTAGCAACACACACCGCCTTCCTGCAATGTCCTCCAGTACTTTTCTACTAGCTCACACCAGTGTTTAAAAATCCTCCCATCTTTTGTTTCAGTGGAGTTGAGTCCAGTTTCTCTCTCTTATTTCAGTAGGTTTGACCCCAATTGTAATAATCTCAAGTAAAACTTCTTGCTGTTTTTAGCACATGTCCAGTGAGATGGTTCTTTTATGCCAGGAGAAGATCCTGAGTGAGGCTAAGAGAATGTGGCATAACCAGGCCGGGAGTGGGGTGGGGACCAGGGTTGAGATGATATTTTAGAGGTTGAGATTACTTTCAGAGGACTATATGTAAATTGCAGAAAACTTATTTAGGATACTGAGAGACTATAGAATTTTGCTATCTTGTTGAGGAATACATAATGTTTAATTTTAAAATGTATCTTTTTCTCTAATGTGTTTGTGATCACCATGCTTATGTTCTCCTATTGAACTATCTGCTGAGATTTCTCTAGGATTCTGAGTGGAAATTCAAATGAGAAGACACAGGGCAGTTGGGTGTAATCTGGAACTCTCAACTCACAGATATCTCTGATACTTCATTTCTGAACTTTCTGATTTAGGGACAACACACCTATAGCTGTAATATGCTTGGGAGATGTGTATCTTCTTTTGAACCTGTTTATGTCAAGGGGTGGGCAAACTAAGACACATGGGCCAACTCAGCACCTGCCTGTTTTGTAAATAAAATTGTAACGGCTCTCAGACATGCTTACACATTTTTGTATTGTCTATGGCTATTTTCACACTTCTGTGGCAGAGTTGAGGACTTACGGCAGGGGTGGTATGGCCCTCAAAGCTTAAAATATTTAATATGTGACCCTTTATAGAAAAACACTGCCCTTGGTTTGAATCACCAGTTAGTCAAACTGCATTAATACAATGTCCTCTTTCCAAGGGAAAAAACCTTATTTACTTACTTATCAATCAATACAATTCAATAAATATACAAAAGCAGCATAGCATGATTGTTAATAGTATGGGTTATGGAACTAGATACTCAGCCTGGCTTTGAAATGTGACTTTGCCATTTACTATCTGGATGACAACTCAACTTTTAGTAGCCTCTCTGTGCCTCAGTTTCCTCATCTGTAAAACAGAGATAAGTCATTGGTTCCTTAAAGGGATTCAATGAGTTAATGAATGTAAACACTCACAACATTATAGTTGGTGTCATATATGTATTAGCCATTATTATTATTAATAGCAGTTTATCATTACTATGGTTAGAATCTCTCTTTTATGAAGAGAGATAAGAACCAACTTGGTAATTATTGCCTAAGCAACCCTGTGACCTACAAGAGTGAACGCTCAGAATATTCTGTAAGGAGATGTTTCCTTCTTGTCCATTTTATTTTCAGCACTGTCCTACCTCTTCCTGACATTTTACCATTTTGTGTCTCATTTTAGCAGGGACTTTCTCAGTTTGTTAATAACCAATATCACATACTGTGTTTATGGAAAAACTTTTAACAGTCAAAGGAATGAATGAATTACTAATGGTGGAATTTCATGCATAATAGTGGCAGTGGAGAAGATAGAAATGATTCCATTTTTCCCTCCCAAATTATAGTACATTCCTAAGGTTTACATTTCCTTTCAAGTTCATTTGGTAGCGTTCCTAACCACCACCTCTTCTTTCTGTCCTACCTCCTAACTCTCCAGATTTGTAGTAAAGGAGCCCTGAATTCAAGTTGTACCTCTGTTTCCTCAGCTGTAAAATGCGGTAAAGCTTCTCTCTCTGCTTATTTCATTGGAGCATTTGCAACATCAACTATAACTGAAATCCGAAGTCCTTCCCATACATAACAGGTCCTATGTGACATGCTTCTGGCCACCTCTGATCCTGTCTACCCCTCTCCCTCCTGCTTGATTCTTATCACAATGCCTCTGGGGTGCATTTTAGTTTGAAACTCAACTAGCAATTGAGTTTCAGCCTCAGGGCTTTTGCACTTGCTGTTCCTTTTGCCTGGAAGGCTCGTCCCCCAAATGCTTCCTTCTTTTGAGTCTCTTAGTTGCCACTTCGTTGTCAACTCCCCCCAAAGACTTCCTTGACCGTCCTATTTAAATTGTCACCATTTATCACTTCGTAACCTCTTACCTTGCTTTGTTTTCCATCACAGTGCTTGTCATTACCGATCTTTCAGGTTTATTTACTGCTGTCTGCCTCCCGTCCAGAATTTAAGCACCATGAGGATAAGATTTTGTCTGTTTTATCCACTGCTGTGTTCCCAGTGCTGAGAAATGTGAGTGGCACACGGCAGGTATTCAATATAAATTTGTTGAATAAATTAAAAGACAGGAGGGTTTGCATATTAACTTGCTTTGAAAATCATAAAGTTGGAAGGCAATTTAAAAGATGAGGCTGAATAACTTTTGCTTTTTCTATTCCTTGCCCTTGCTGCTGCTACGACATCCCTTTTTTCTTTTCCGACCAGCCTGCATCTTGATGGACCTCCTTCACTGGCCCCTGGCTTCCTTTCACCAACTTTCTCTCACCAGCTTTCCATCTAATTTCCAGTCTCCTCTGAAATCTCATTGTTTCTCTCTTGCTTCTTAATCTCCGATCCCACTTGGTACCCTGTAACTCTATCACTGAGAGTACATCGATGCTGTGGAGAGCAGAGCCATTCTGGGAGGTACAATTAAGTAATGGATAAAAGGTTTAAAAAGTCATAGCATCTTGTGAACTATTATCAATTTATAAACTATCAAAGCAGCCCCAAATTCATGAATTCCATAATGGCTTTGGAGAGCCATTCTACAATGGCTAGAAAATACTGTACATGATTTGAAATGGGATACTCCCTTTGGATAATTCATTTCTGACACATGTATCAGGACAAAGTTGGGAGAGAAACCCTGGTGGGACAAGATTCACAGCCTCTATTGTTTCCATGTTCCTTGATTCCTGTTTCTCTTCCCCATCTCTCCCCATCTCTCCAAATTTGGAGCCGGGGTAGATTTACCACCCAGAACCTGGCTTCAGGGACCACATTGATCCTCTAAATTGAATTCTTTGGATTTTAAATTAAGACATCCAAAAGAGTCCCTTAATGGAAACTCAGGAAAACAAAGAATCTTGACAATGACAACAATAAAACAACAAAAAGAAAAAGACAAATTAAGACAGGTCTAGAGAGAGAGTTGCTAGACCAGTTTGAGGTCTTTTTTGGGATCTCGTAGGTTTTTAATTAAGGGTGATATCTTGCTTCTCAGGACTATGATTTCTAAGCATTTGGAAAATAAGTGCCACTATCCCAAGCAGAGCATCTGAGGAAGACGGAATTTACATTAAGTAAAGAGAGATTGGTCTGTGGACTAGGAACGGTTGATTTTGAGTATAACAAGGATCATTCCTTAAACTGTCTCCAATCCTGGCTCCTCAGAAACGTATGCCAGGCTCATAAGGAGAGAGGTAGTAATCAGAAGTGAGTCAGTTTAGAGCAGCTGGAAGAACCAAGGATAGAATTACCCTCTGCCCTAAGGCTTTGTAGCAGATGATAATGTAGTTCTAGGGCATGGGGCGATGGGATGGGCATGCAGGTAACTGGATGTTTCACTTCAATGCAGCATGTTGGGAGAGTAATTAGGATAAGGCCAATGCTGAAGTTATCAGGAAACATCAGTGCTGTAACCTGGGAGCCCTGTGGTCATGCCAAGAGGAGCAGAAATCTTCAGAAACTGGCTAGGAAAGATTTACAGGAGCTGGATGCTCTCCCACCCCTTACCAGTGACCCAGTCATAGGAGGAGATTTATTGCTTCAGCTTTATTTCTGGGGCTTCTTTACATTTCCATGTTTGTGTTGGGGAAACAAGGGCAGGACAGTGAAGTGGGTTTATAGACAAGCTCAGCTTTCTGGGCACTCAGGTCCCATTTCTGTACCTTCAGTCTGTCCTGTACTTTGTCCACTTACCCTTTGGCTTCTGACAAAGAGGCCACCCCAAGTATCATTTAAAGACTTGCTACGATGTGTCAAGGACTGCGCTATCTGCTTTCCTAATTTACTTAATCCTTCCCACATTCCAGGAACTAGAAATCATATGATCCTAATTCTACCTGCTCAGGTTCACATAGATAGTAAGATGCAGATCTGGGATGTGAGGTTGGCCTTTTCTGATTACAAAATCCAAGCATTTAACCTCTATCTTATATAGATTTTTTTGGGGGGGCCGGGGCTATGTAAAAGAGCAGTTTGTACAGGGTTTGGCCCATTGCAGGTACTCAAAACTGTTAGGAGGGATATTTTTATTATGCAGATAAGACTGGCCCACACACCTAGAGCTTTACAGATAGATTTTTTACCAGCCTTCTAGAGAACAACCACAGATACAGAAGCTGGGGAAATGTTTCAAATAAAACATATTGATAAGAGTCAAAAGTAGTCTAGAAACCAGAGTTCTTGGCAAAGTTATCCATGTGGGAAATAAATTTGAATTCAGTCACATTAAAAAAAAAAATCTCTATGTAAGCAAGCTTTGAGCCACCTGGGAGTTCTCCAGGCATTGACCATCACATTGTTTCCATGCCTACCTCTCTGCTCTCCCATCGGTCCTTCAGTATCCCTGGTTTCTCCCTCCTCCCGGACTTCCTTCCTGCCAGCCATCTCCTATCCTCTTTGACCACAAGCCTAAGGCCAGATGTGGAAGGCAAGAGTGATCTCTCCCACTCAAGTCATTTGGGAAGAAGAGGTTTTGCTATCAGCCATCTCTCCTTCAATTAAGAAGGTCAGCGTTTTTATAGGACTTGTTTGATTTCCAGGATCTGAATCCACTTAGCCCTTCTTCCAGAGTAAGATAAATTGTGAAGGTTGCAAGGTACCTCATTTTACCTCAACCTCAGAAGGATGCCCCAAAGTCAATTAGAACCACCGAAGTCAATTACTTCTTAAACAGCACAGCTTCCTTGAGTTCCCTGCATCCATCTGGGTGGGACAGGGGGGAGGGGGGTGGACAGGCAGGTAGGACTCTGACAGCTCCTGTCCTTCTTTAGTCACCTGTTCTACCTAGAGGATTGGTGTGAATAAGCAAGAAGGGATTATTACATTCTGTCCCCTCAGGGAGGGTTAGTAATTCCCCAGCCCCTCCAATTTTAGATTCCCTGAGTGTGCTCAGAGCAATTAGAAGTAAAGAAAACACCCAGCGCTCCTGCACTAATAAATTACAGAGTGCTCACCTAATTAATAAGGTAACAGTGCCCTGCCGACTTATAATCACAAGGCATGAACCATTTAAACAATTCATTCTTAAAGAATAGCAAGTGATCTCAGTGAGTGCAACGGGAAGGCATATCTCAGGACTGAAGGTGGGTACGCCGGGTCCTGACAGGGGTGATGGAGTACATGGGCCAATGTTTCCAGCAGTGGCTCGGGAATTAATGACTCCGAGCCTTTCCAAGGACCACAGCATTTTGGACGATCTCAGGCAAATCATTTAGGCATGTTAAGTCAGAAAAAATCTATCTCACCATTTCTGAAATAGTCCTATTAAATGCTGATCATTTTCCTTTTGGTGGTGCTTGGGAAAGACTCATGACATGCCATACACATTGAGCAGAACAGTCACCAATAATTAGAGGGAAATGAAGCTATCTCCTTAAGATATTTTCCTTAACGCGTCTTGGTGATTTCTTGGTGATTTTTCTTAACAAGTCTTGGTGATTTAACAATATTTTCCTTAACAACCCTGTACGAATATTGTTTTGTTGTGAAGCCCTCCCACTGGTTCATTGTAGCTAACAGCAAGGCTAGAACTTTCTGTTTCCTTAAAACATCCAGGAACTGTCCTTCAGTCCAGGAAAAAAAAAAAGCTGTGAAGATTGTTGTTTGAGTCTAACCTTTCTGTGTAGAGACTCAGTAATAATGTTAATAAACTGCAAAATGTACTCCTCCATAGGCTGCTTGCCTTGGAAGGCATCTGTCCAAACATGCATGCATTCAGAAGGCTGATTCCATTTCAGATCTCTGCAAATGAAGGAAAAGTGAGATATCACTGTAAGGAGAATGCAGTTGTTAAATGATTACCTTAAGGGGGAGAGGCAGTAAATACATTGTGTTTCTCATTCTTTGTAGGTTCCATTTCTTGTCTTTCTAATGTCCCCCGCTGACTTACATTTGCTTTCTAATCCTCAATCTTGTCTCTGTGGATCCTCTTGTATGCTATACTTTGTAGTTTATGTTGGCTCTTAACGAACTCTCAGGACATGCTCTCATCACAAGGAACCCTCTAGGATATACTCTATTCATAACTATACCTCCCATGAATGATCTAGAAGTCTGGATCATACCACACGCTGAGGATCATGCATGAGAAAGTTGATATCTGCTAGAACGGAGCTGGGACTCCCAGAATCTCTGACCAGCTACATACTTCTGCCAGTTTCAAGGGAACAGACACCTTGTGACTACTCCATGAAAATCATAGTCTCCTGGTGAATTAGGCTGGATCACTCAGAGCTACAAGGACTTCCTTCATTTGGCATTCGTGGGTCTAAAATACAAGTGGGAAACAGTGTACTTCTAGAGTAAACCTCAAAATATAAGCAAGGGCAAGCCTATCATTATGTCTGTTTGAAGATCCTGCCTATTCCCTCTTCTGTGATTCTCAACACAGACTATTAAGTTCTGATGTTGGTTGAAAGCTAACTCCCTCAACTGTGCAGAATGATTCATTGGATCATATGGCTTATAAACCCAAGTTTTAATTTCAGAGCTGAGTGAAAGAGATCTGAGCCTGCCATTGTGCCGGTGTAGAATGGCAGGGATGTAATACAATGTAATACACATCCACTGGGAGACGGCATGAGCGTCGCCTCCCATAACTTAATCTTTAAAGCTACTTATGGAAGGCTTTTGTTGAAGCAGACAGGGTTTCCGCAATTAAATTACCATACATTAAAAAGGTTTCATTATGGCATGATTCTATTATTAAAATAGGCAGCAAATAAGGAGTGTGAGCTACCTGGCTGTAAGCCTACATTACTGAGACTAGCATTCTTTTTTTTTTTTTTTTTATTTTATTTATTTTTGGCTGCATTGGGTCTTTGTTGCTGCGCGTGGGCTTTCTCTAGCTGTGGTGAGCGGGGGCTACTCTTCGTTTTGGTGCACGGGCTTCTCATTGCGGTGGCTTCTCGTTGCAGAGCATGGGTTCTAGGCAGGTGGGCTTCAGTAGTTGCAGCACGTGGGCTCAGTAGTTGCAATGTAGGGGCTTAGTTGCTCTGTGGCATGTGGGATATTCCCGGACCAGGGATTGAACCTGTGTCCCCTGCACTGGCAGGCGGATTCTTAACCACTGCGCCACCAGGGAAGTCCCAGACTAGCATTCTTTTTTAATAGGTAAAAGAATATTAACCTTTAGATGGCTCTAAAATAACACGTTCTCAAGAATATGCAAATAGAAAGTTGCACACTACAACTCTCAAAATGTGAGAGAGAACCACTGAGAAGACTGATCTTGCAAATTATATGGCAGGCTGTTGGCTGCTAGAAACTCCACTCTGTTGAGGGAGGGAGAGAGGCAGATACTGGGTAACTCAAAGCTGTCGGGATTAACGAGGCTTTGATGCTTTCCTAATGCTCGAATGATAGCTGGTCAAGATCTGTCATCTCTATCAGCCTCCATCAGCCAGTCTTCCTATCTCACATAAGGCATTTATCTTTCAAAAGACTGCTGGACTCCAAAGCAACTTAGTGGACCCAGACAAATGGAATGCCTTCTCAGGGACTTGTCATAATTCTCTGTGTCCACCCTTTTATGGTCGGCAGGAGCTGTTTTTGTGGACTTTGGGTTGCCAGTTTAAGATGGACTCAGAGATGCTTAAATAAATACTGACCCAAATTTAAAGTATGGTTTTCTGAAATCAATAGTCTTGCTTGACCAAATTGATCTTTCTTTATGTGTTTCTATTTAGAGGTTTTGTCTACTACAACCCACTGGGAAAAAACCTTCCAAACTTTTCAAATCTGGTTTTATTTTGCACTTGCTATTTGAAAAAGTAGCTGTTGGGAATAATAACTGAATAAAATTACATCAGACAAATGGTTGTTTCCAACCAATGTGCCTCAGGAAATAATCAATAGCTCCAGTGTTGGAAAATCAAATATGTCGACATTAATATTATTATTGTTTTCCTCTTCCCACTAACATTTTAGATTGTTCCTCTAAAGCTTTTATTGTTTAAGATTAGCAATCTTATTTCAGATGTGTCTTAGTAATTCAGCATTCGTATTTTATAAGCAGTTGATTGTTGTCTCCTGGATATGTTATATAATTTCATTAGAGTCTGTGTTTGTTTGCATATGCATATATTATTTCTTCTCAGTAATCGGAGGTCAGTATATTTTAATGTATTCATTTGTCTGTGTTTGTATATGTATGTTGTTCTCTGCTCACTAATAGGTTGCCATTGTATTTTTATATACTTATATATTTTATGGTGATGCTTGCTATTAGTTAAAATGTACACAGTTTATTTTTGAAACATTATTTATTTGTATGCATTTGATATATAAAAAAGTCTTCATGAAACAAACAACCAAAAAGCACTAGCAAATATCCAACTGAACCACCTTGCCACAGCCATTGGCAACACCAGTCTCCATTGTGAGAATTCTCACCTATAATGACTTCGTTGTAGTCATTGCTGTCATGGGCTTAGCAGTGGCTTTAATCTTGGTGATATTCTGCCTATGCTTGGCACAGCCTATAACAGTGATATGTTCACCTATTTGAAAAAGGTTCATAAGCTCAGACTTTTTTTTTTTTTTTTTGATCCAGCGGTGAGAGCTTTTCAGTATAAATTAAGCATATGTATTATATTTCAGGTACATAAAATCTGGTTATAAAATAAAATGTTCTTGTGCTCTCCCACCACTTCACAGGCTCCCCATCCCCCAGGTTTATGTCCCAGAGGTAACCACCTCCAATCACTTCCCCACAACTCTGGGCAAAGGTACTAACAGCTGTGGTGTTGGTCCCAGGCTAAAGAGGAGATCAGCTCTCTGAAGAAGCTGAACCAGCCATTGGGAGGACCAAGCCTGACAGGCCCACTGTTTCTATTAGTAATTCTTCTGACTATTTCTAGTTCTTCAGGTAGTTATCTGTATAACTTGGAATACTATTGATTCAATAGTATTGAATTGACTGACTGATTTCAGACAGCATCTACTGCCACCCTGTTGTGAAACGAGGAATGTAGCATATCTACATAAGCCCATGCCTTTCTCTCCTTTTACTCCATCAGTTTCGAATGTAAGTGATGTCTCTTGACTCCTTATTACATAAGATGAGATTTATGTTCTTCTTTTCCCAACTTCTAATCAGCTCGACCATTATTTTTACATTATGCAGTTTTACCATTTCAACTTTATGAGGTTCCATGTAGGTGTAGTTTTTTCTAAGGTCAGTGGGTTCTTTCAAACTAGCCTTTTTTTCAGCATTGGGAAATTTTATTTTTACTTTCTGGAAATTATTATCTATCTTTTGTTTTTTCTAGTTTCTTTTTCTGGAACTTTGATTAGATGAATACTGGATATCTTGAAGTGAAGTTTTCATTGTTTTGTAATTTTGCTCTGTGTTTTGGGAGACTGCGTCACCTTTATCTTCCATGTCTTCCACTAAACTTTTCATCTGATGACCAAAATTCTCATCTTGAGTTCTCTCAGATTTCTATTATTAATAGTGTCCTCTTCTAATTAATGGCTGAATTATCTTTTCAGATCTCTCCAAATTTACTAGTTATATTTAAAAAGTTATCTTTTATTTCCTAAATTATCTCTATTTCCTCTGGGATAATTTTTCCAGTGTGTTTATCTTTTTCTACAATATCTGGAGTTTCTTGACTATTAGTTGACATTACTGTCTTCAGTACTAGGCCAGCCAGGGCTTTCTCTGGCATTGTGCGGGTGTGCTTCCCCAAGAGGGCTCTTCTTACAAAGGGGTGGCTGCAGATTCAGCATCTGTGGACCAGGTATGTCTGCTTCAGTCATTCCCAAATGACTTATTCAGGTTCTTCCGTGAGCTGATCTCCTGCTTCCCTCTGGGGACCAACACCACTACTGTTAGCATCTCTGCACAGAGTGATGGGGAGACAAGCGTGCTGGGCAGACTTGTTATCCTGATGGATGTTCCACTTCTTCTCATGCTTTCAGGGTCCAGCCTTCTCGAAGTTTCTGAGATAAAGAGTGGCTTCGACTTCCCCTGTAGCTCTCTCCTAAGCCTTCCTCTGCTCAGGCTAAACTTCCGTATGATTGTTTACTTCTGTCTTTCAGAAATTCAGCAGTGCCCCCCAACTAATGTAGATCAACCTCTTATTCACAATGTACTTTTGGATCAATATCCCTTTTGTGCAGTGTTCATGCTATTTCATTATGATTCTTATTGAGCACGTGGGGGTAAAGTTGGCTCTCAGTCTACCGCCAAAGTCCCCTGTGAGGTGGATGCAATGTATGACCATCTCAGGCTACAACTCTTGGGAACACTGGCTTTTTTTTTCTTCTTTACAGTTTCTTCTTGCTTCTTTCAGAGGGGAGCAGTATCAAAGCCCAGATACTTCTAGGAATACATTTAAAATGAGAAATGTACTCTTTTGCTATGGAAAATGTGAACACATACAAAAGTAGAATAGGATGATGAACCCCCATTTGGTCATTACCCAGTTTCAACAAATATCTCACAAGCAAACTTGTTTCCTCTTCACCTTTATCCACTACAGTCCTTGAATGAAATTACTTACAAGCAAATCTAGACATTGTATTGGAATAAAAACTAGCAATATGGGAATAGATTTTCAAGCCAGACTTCAGAGGCTACTTTTGCCCTTCCCGAGTCCTGTCTGTTATTAGGTGAGCTACTTCATGTGACCACTGATGTCTGGGCTCCTCCCCTTGACCTACATAGACACAAGCAACAGCATGGATAGCTGAGAATGGATTTTTTTTTTCTCCATAAATAAAAAATTTATTTTTTTAATGAAAAGGTAAGTTATTCAATTAATATTTATAAATACCAAAAGCAGTTAAGTAGAATCTAATAGCTTAAAAAAGTACATAAAGCTGTTTCTCATACTCTGGCAGTAGAACTGTCATTCTCCTCTGGGCTTCCAGTACTGAATGCAGGAGGGAATACGAAAGAGGCTTTAGGAGTATGCAGGCCAGTGCTTTTTTTTTTTTTTTTTTTTAAATTGTAGGTGAATATTTAATTTTACTTATTTACTTATTTTTGGCTGTGTTGGGTCTTCGTTTCTGTGCGAGGGCTCTCTCTAGTTGCGGCAAGCGGGGGCTACTCTTCATCGCGGTGCGCGGGCCTCTCACTATCGCGGCCTCTCTCTTGTTGCGGAGCACAGGCTCCAGACGCGCAGGCTCAGTAGTTGTGGCTCACGGGCCCAGTTGCTCCGCGGCATGTGGGATCTTCCCAGACCAGGGCTCGAACCCGTGTCCCCTGCATTGGCAGGCAGATTCTCAACCACTGTGCCACCAGGGAAGCCCAGGCCAGTGCTCTTTGAAGGCTCCTAAGGCAAATGTGTTAGAGATTCGCATGAAAAGCCAAGCACGGCCCCGATACAAAATATTTCTGAAGGGAACTAGCATTATTCTTTGTCTTTGGCCTAGAAAAAATAATTCTACCTAAAAATAAGAAGAGATCCCAATGACATGTATGGCGTCAGGTGTGTCTCGGTATTACCATCTTTTCTTAAAGTTTCAACTATCATGTCTATATGGATAATTCCCATGCAGCACTCTTTTCAGTTCAGATTTGCTACCCAAAAATTGCAGGTTTTTAATCTACTTATCGGAAGCACCCCGACGGTACCTAGTACAAAATAGGTACTCAGATATTGATCTTGATGGACTATTAGACATTTCCAAATGGCTATTATACCAGAATTTTACATTTGTTTTAACCTCAAGGCCATCTTCTTCTGGTTCCAAGGTCACTAGTAGCCCCATTGTTATCCTTGATTGAGCAGGTGCTAACCGTGGCTCCTTCCTCTGCAACACCCAGTTGTCCACACAAGGCCTGTGTGTGCTTCCTGTGTATTTTCTCCACATACACTTTCCAGCTTCCACATCCACTACCTTAATTCAGCCCCCATCAACTCCTGCCTGTACTGAAGCAGTAGCCTCCTGACTAGTCTCCTTGCTCCCGTCTCTCCTCCTACATTCCATCCTAAAATCAAGGGTTTCAAAATCCACTTATTGAAATTCTCAGTGATGCCTCATTGCCTATAGGAGAAGTCCAAGTGCATTTGGCTGCAAAACCAATGTATCTTTGCAGTCTTCAGGCTACTTAAGTCAATCACTTTGCTTATTGGGTTTTCTTCCTTACTGTCTGCCGATCCCACTGGAAATAATCTCCATAAGGCTTATTCTGTCCACTGAAGTATCCATCCGCAATGCCTAACACAATGTTTGAGACATAGGAGGCATCAGACTAAAATATATTGAATGAATGCATGAGTGAATGTTCTTCACTCCACTTTGTAATGCTACACTGACTCAATCTGAACTATTTGCTATTTTCTCAATTACAAAATGGTATTATTTGCTACCTCCTCATTTTGGCTGCTCTTCTTTCTCTTTGGAATGTTCCCATCCTCCCCATCTCTGCCTTCAAGACCCACCTCTAAGCCTGTATTCTGCATACTGCCTTCTCGGATCCGCCCTCTAATGGTCCCTGATAATTCACTCAGACAGTCTCAGAGCATTTATCGCATCCTGTCTTATGTTGCAGTTGTTTATGCGTGTATCTTGGCTTTCTGTTACAGATGGTAAACTCCTGGAGATTGGGAAGCATGTCTCCCATTTTGGGGGAGCATGATTCCTACTTTTTCGTATCTTCCACAGTTGTGGTACCCACTAAGGATGTTTGAATCACTCACTGTTGCGTTCACTGGTAAATGAGAAGTTGAGATCTATAAATATTTCACCCTTTTCATCTCTGTTTACTCTCCAAATCCCAAATATGTTCTTTATAGTGTCAATCATTGACTGGCAATTGAGTTTTCTTCTATTTTCTGTACGTTATATATCTATGATATGGTGAAACTTATCACTGGTGTTGGGATTTGCTGACGCAACACGTTGTGTTTTTAGACTCAAACTCCTGTAATTGACCCTTGGATTTCTGTTCACTCATTATTAATCTAGATAGATACACTCTTCTGAACCCCAGCTCCAGCTCTGAGAAAAACACTGTGTAGAACAGCTTCTGAATTTCATGTCCTTAATTTGAAATTGCATCAGCCTCTCTAAAATATAAAACGTAAGAATTCAGGAGCCAGCTCAGCCACCTGCTAGCCCTGTAACTTTGGCCAGATTACTTCACCTCTTTCTGACTTGGCTTTCTCACCTGTGAAGTGGGGATGATAATAGCACCTAATTCACAGGTTTGTTGTGAGGTCTGAATGACTTAATACAAATGCATTAATTATGGCTGGCATGCTGGAAGCAAGCAGACAATGTAATACATGTTCGAGGCTATTATTCAGGGAAAGCCGTTGGACAGAAGTTCATTCAGGAAGCTCATCCAGTCCTGGGCAGGGACCCCATACCCTGAGTTAGATGAGAGGGGCTGTCATGATCTCTCTGATTGGAGCCTTTCTCCTTCAGTGTCTTTGGGAAGAGCTTCAACTCTTAACCTGATCTGGGAGAACCTATGTGATGTGACCTCTGTTTATATTCCTGTCTAGCCATGTTGAGTTTCTTTTGCTTCCTATAAAATGCTATAATTTCTCTCATCTCTAGGTTATCACATAAGCTATTTCCTCTCTGTGCAACACCTTTCCAACTTTAGTGTCAGTTCTCCAGGAAGATCTTTCATGATAACCACTTCCCCCATCCCTAAAATTAGGTGTATTTCCTATAAATTGTGATAGCCAAAGATGACATTTAGAATATTTAATAATCAGTATAATATGGGCGTGAACCTTAAAACAACCATGGCACTGGAGTGAGGTCTCAGGAGCCCCTGACATCGTTCCTTTAGTTGCTGGACCCTGAAGGACTCTTGGGCATTCGGAAGAGAGGTTGGGAGCCAGGCTGATGTGAGGAGGCCCTCTAGGGGCTCAGAGCAGCAGCTATCTTCCAGGTGGTACAGAAGTAGTAAACTCTGCTAAAAGCTGGGCTCTGTGGCTGTTCTTAAGAGCTGAATTTCAGTCTTGACTATGGCCCATCTTACTTCCTCTATCAAAACACTTCCCATGCTAATTCTAATTGTCTATTTCTTATACATATTTCCTGCCAAACTTTGAGTCCTAGTCAATACACCCTTTAAATGATTGTCTTAGGTTCGTTTCCCCTGATAGTGGAGCCTGAGTCAAAGGCTTAACGCAGTCAGTTTCTTTGGAAATCGCTCCCAGGAGTCAGGAGTGAAGGAGTAGGGACAGTGAGAGGAGAAAGAAGAGACACCCATGTTAGGAGTGTGTTTTCTAAGGCACTGCCATAGGTAATGGGGCTTAATTCTGCCTCACGTCCTTTGTAGCAAATAGAATTCCTCTTAAAACTGTCTCCTCATGGAGCAGAGGCTGGAACATTTATCCCCAGGCTCACATCCTCCTTGGGCTGAGGGTGTCTGCTGGAAGCATTAACTCCCTTGCACTTCCTAATTTCTGTGAACAGAGGAGACTTGGCAGCATAAGAAAAGGTGCTGGGGCAGAAGCAGAAAGGTACAGGTGTGTTATCAGTGAGGTTTGAATCTGCACTTGCTCAGAATGGTCTACTGTAATTGCAGCTGAAATCGAGATGGCAGGAAGAAATTTGATGTGGGCACCAGAGCTGCCTGTTACAACAATTTACCCTAGCTTTCTTTAAGGAAATTAAAAAAATATCTTGTGAAGTTCCATGCTTTTCATGTTCTTCCCCAACTCTTTTTCAGTAGCTTCTCTTTTACTTATGCAAAGATTTAACAAATCACGTGAGATTTTTTTGATGGTCCCTGAGATAGAGCAGTGATAAGACCCCTTCTTGCCTTCCACTGAATTTTATCAGGTCCTGACTCAACGCTACCTAAATGGCTTCAGAGCATTGCTTAAGGCTTGAAATTGTAGTTTTGTAGAACATTGGGTGAGATGATGGAGACAAGAGGTTCTTAATCTAACTCTGAACCCTGATCTTTCTTACCCATCCTATACCTGGGTTTCCTCCCATCTTCAATGGAGATTATGCCACCTACCTTTTCCTACTTTAGCACTATGTTGAGAGGGCAGAGGGAAGCAATGCCCATGTAAGCAACACATTAAATATGAATTTAAAGTAGGATTGTTAATGCACTCTTTTTGAAAATGTGAATAAACAGAGGAAATTTAAAAAAAACCTAAAATCTATTACGGTATCTAAAATCTTCACTCTCCCCCTCCAATTTTGAGACTTACAGGATATGATTTATAAGGTGTTAATCTCAAACTACAAAACAGAAAAAGTCCAGCTCAGGTTTATTGCGATGTAAACCAATCCCATAGACCAGGCTCTTTCCTAGGAGAAGAAAAGAGAAAAGAAAGGCTGTTTATTGAGCATCTGCTGTGTACCAGCGTGTTCTAGGTACTTCACACGAGTGATCTCCAGGCTAAGCTAAACGTGGGTGCATCTTGTCTTTTGTCCCTACCTTCCCCTTACAATGCCCGTGGAGCATCTAGGAGGTTCTTTTGCTTTTGTCCTTTTGCACCACTCAGTGGTCAATGGATGCAAGACATCTCACCTCCTTTGTTGCCATCCCCACCCTTCTGCATCCCATGCCTTCACACCCTGCTATGAGTCAGGCTCATCTATTTAAAAATACCACCCCTATTAAGGTACTCATGAAGGATACTGATATTATGAGGACTGTCTATCTTAATTCAAAAAGGCTGAAAATTTCAGGTAATAGCATTCAGGGGGACAGAAATTTGGAGGACAAAATGGAGATGTTGCTACTTCTGAAGTGACAACACCTATAATACCATTCTACAGGGTTTGCCCTGCTTCTGTCAGAATGTCAAGCAGCTTGTGGCATAGTTTGGCTCTATGGGGAAGGCAGAATTTCCATCATCATTATCAATTCTCTTGTGTTTGCATAAGACAATGACCTTTTCAGGTGTTAAAATGGGGTATTAACAAAAGTGAGAAGAGTACAGGAGAGAAAAGGTCACCTGAAACCAACAACATTTTACTTATAAGTTCCCTAGGTTTCTAGGCAAGTGGAGATAGTCTCAATACCAGTATCCTTTTTTTTTTTTTCTCACTCTACTATTGGCTCTGGATTTCCAGCCTACCAAAGCAGTCTTCAGCAAAAGGGTAATGAATGATAATTCTGACCTCAAATATTGACAGTGCTATCCCTGTCTCAGGGTCATTCATTTGGTTTTTGAGAACGTTTTCTCTTTTTAAAAGGATTCTAAAGCTGAATAATCCATTTCATCTATTGTGGTTATTCACATTTCAATTATAATTATCATTACTCAAGCGCCTTTTACATGTATGTGTAGCATAAGTTTCTACCTTTCTTGAAAACCATTGTGAAGACTGACAAGCAGAAACACCTTTCCAATATGTTTAAGTTCTGATTAAAACATTTTGCTGTAGGAAGTGTTCATTTTTATCACCTGAAACTACATTCAAGTAATTTGGTTTCGATTTCCACAACAGTGTCAAAGTACAACAGCAACAGAATGTATTTGCTTTTGTTTTTTTAGAACGCTTCCACTGCCTCAAACTTTGAGTTGAATTTTCCAATTAATCTTTTTTCCTAGACAAGCGCACATTTCTTAAAACTGCATTTTATGATTTTATAATTTAACATTTCTGAGGAGGAACAAAACCTTTGGCAAAACACCAACAGCTCTTAAGAAACCTTTTATTTGACTTTTATATTACAAAACAGGCTCAGACTCTGAAAAGATATAGAATCTGACACATCGCTAGGTACAAAGAAGTCAGCTCAAAATGTGATTGATTGATCCAAAATGATTAGAGGAGAGAGTAGGATCAGCTTAGTTGAAATTCGCATGACCACGTGGGTTTGTACAGAATGCTGCTACCTCTAGGACGGGAGAATTTGTCTCCTTACCATGGAAATTTATTTAAATAAACTCTAATGCAAGCAGGTGCTGCACATTTTTTCTCCTCTTCTTCTACTAGGTTTTGCTTTGGTTGGACTTGGCGGGTATCAGTAGTGATCAGTGACCAGGCAGCTCTTTTTTTTTTTTTTTTTCAATTTTAAGGGGCAGCTCTTTTTTCATTCCTTCCCAACTTGCCCATCTTCCACACCTTCACGTGCCAAACCCAAGCATCACTTTGATGATGTTTACCACTTAGTCTTCAAAGAACAGAATTCAAACTTACTCTTATGACAATGAATACAGCTGATTTCTCTCCTAGGGCAATTAAACTGGGATAAGCAATAAAACACTTTGAAAACAAAGCAACATTTTTCAACACATATTTCCTTGAACGCTAGACTCGTTGTATTATCTGCATCAAAGATGGGTGATCAAATATGTGTGGTAAATGCTGTATCCACTGCTGCTTAAACTGTGATCCATCACTTGATGCTGGTTCACAACTTGTTTCCTGTCCGTTATGTGATATATACAAAAACTGAGACTAAACATTTAGAAACTTGAGTAGAAATTTTACTTCACGATTTTACATCTGTTAAATCTAATAATAAAAAATTGATTGTATTTTTTATTTATTGTTTTTATTTCTGTTTTCTAGTAAATCACTTTTATTATATTTTAGTAATGTTCCTCTGTGAATTGGAAAAAAAAGTAAAAACCCAAACCGATCCTTCACCACAGATAGAAAAACACTGATCTATACTGTTGCCCTTCCTTAGATATTCACAATATATGATATATAATAAATTAAAAGCTCTGAGAAGCCGTGCAGGGAAGAGACCCATTGGACTCATTATTTCTAATGCTTACTAGGCCTTAGAACCTTTGTTTTTTTTCCTTCTGGGGTCACCTGTATTAATATTCTATGTAATTAATGTTCTACATAACACATTGTGGGAAACGTTGAATTATGATGAGCAGTGTTTGTAAAGCACTTTATATTTTAAAAAGCACAATAATATGTTATCTTATCAAAAACATATTAAAAATGGAGTCAGTAGGCAAATACCACACTCTAACATGATGCCATATTCCTTATTCAGAAATGTATGTTTTAGCAACTTAACTAGGACATGAAAATTAGTAGTATCTACTCATGTCCCTTCAAGATATTTGAGAGAGTTAATCCATGTAAGGATAAACAAATTTTATTTCAGTTAAGGAATAAGAAATGAAAACAATGAGGGAGGAAGATTTTGACTGTTTACTCATATCAAAAACAGAGGGACACCGAACCCAGTTTCCACGCCTGGTATGTTGGAGCCAGTGATCATGCTGTGAATTCCCATGATATTCCTGCCCATGTCTTTAACTCTCTACAATTTGGGTAATATTTGGAAAACCTCAAAGCAGAGTCTGGAGATGTGGTTTACACAGCCAGGAGGCTAAGTCACCAACTTTCGGAATTAATCCACACAAGAAATCCAGCTTCTTGGATTCCCAATGATAGAAGGGATTAAACTATTTTACTAAAGCAACAAATAATCTGAACACAGTCAAATCGAAACTGCAACAAAGAAAACATGAACATAGTTAATTTCTCCAAGTGAGGAATTAAAAAAAAAAAAAGTCAAGGTGCACTGGGATGGCAGTGTATGGAGATGTTTTCTGGGAACCATGGGTTGGCGCTCACCCAGTAGGGTGTTGTGTTCTCTATGGTCCTGGGTTAACTGTAGTCCTTTACCATTGGAAATATGATCTTCTTATTAGTGCTTCACAAATGACGTGTGTTAAGATGCTAATTAGTGATATCAAAGCTCATGACAACCCTGTTGATTAAAATCAGATTATTGGTAGCACCAGGGTGAAGAGTACACATTCCAGATGCAGGTTTCCTAGGTTCAGATCCTAGCTTCTCTACTAACTAGCTGTATGACCTTGGTGAAGTGACTTAGCTCGTAGTCCTGTTGAGAGGAATGAATGACATAATAGATGTAAAGTGCTTAGTCTGGCATGCAGTAAACAACGGATAATGGTTAGCTATTATGATTTATGTTGATAAATGCAATGTCAAGTGGACTATGTATTCAAATTGGCTTGATCAGCTTATCTCACCCTGTAGGCAAGCTACATAGGAAGCCAAATTATCAGCAGCTGCTTAGTAATCATGGTACTGGAAGGAGTTGCTTCTGTCTGTGTGCTTTATAGCGCTTTATAGCCTACATAGCACTATATAGCCTATGACCAAATGATGCATCCATTTCAGTGTCCTTAGAATCAGGAAGGAGAGACAGTCCCTGTCAAGTTCATGGATGCAGCTGTCTAACGGCTCCCAGTAGGTTGTGGGCAAGAGTTGCTGTCCTGAGAGGTAGTCTGCCTCTTTATGGTGATTGCATATACTTATGTTCTGACCCACTATTTGCTAATTCTAGAGTGCATAGCTCAGAGGACAACCTTATTTCCATGCTCACACAGATCATCTTATGGCTGCCCCACCATACACACACCTATGAGATATGTGTGTATCCAGACTCAAAGTGTATCTGTGAATTGAACAGTGAAGACTAAGAATTCTTCAAGCAAAACAACCCATGCTTAAAAGAATCACTCAATTTGAAGATTTGCAGAAACAAAGTCACAATTTCAGAAATGATTTATGGACTTTATTGAGTGCAACTAAATTTCTGCAGTTGCCTATTGAATTGAAACCTTAGGATTTATCCAAACAATCAAGTGTCTGCTTTTTCAATTTGGTCAAATTTCTAAAGAAATGGATTATGCTTAAAGAAAATCATGCCCACCAAACAAAGGCTCTCAGAATAATCCTGAAAAGTTTGGGCCTTTTATCATACTCCAGCCAATTTTTGAGCCTTTCTGGAATAGTGGTCATTGATCATCCTGTGTGCAGATGCCGGAATTAGATGCTGTGAGCCCTCATTAGTGATGTGAACCTGTGTGAGATTAGAATTGTGCATGACAATTTTCGCCCATGGTTCAGCCTTTTAAATATTGATATTTTTATGATCTTGTTGAATAATGTTGAATGGCTACAACTAAGCTTGCTCTTTTTATGAATAAAGTGAATCGAGCTGTTCTGGGACTGCTTTTGTTTTACTATTAAAAGTCAATGTTGGGAATTCCCCGGCAGTCCAGTGGTTGGGACTTCACGCTTCCACTGCCGGGTGCCCGGGTTTGATCCCTGGTCAGGGAACTAAGATCCTGCAGGCATCACGGTACGGACTAAATAAATAAATAAATAAATAAATAAATAAATATATAAATAAATAAAAAGTCAATGTCCATGATTGGTTGCCATGTGGCAGTGAAAAATCAGGAGATTCATTTGTGTCTGGATCATTGTAGAGCCAAATATTAAGAAGGGTGAATATTTTTATTCTTAATTATCCCTATTTAACATGGCAGATAGGTTTTCTGATCATTCATTTCCCCTGAATCCTAAGATTAGACTATATGAAAATAAACTTTTAATTAGCAATCTAGTGAAGAAAATAGACTTTTATTCAGGTATTGCATTATGTCTTTATCACCCCCCCCACTTCTATCGCCTTTTAAAAATAATCTCCATCATTTTTACCTGGCAATGAACCTCCAGGATCACACTCAAAATTAACTCATGGTTTTCATTAAGTACAGTCTAGATTGTCTGTGTCTTTACTCCAATCCAAAGCACAGACAACTTGGTTTGCCACTTATTCAAAACTTCTTCCGAAAGAGAAAAAGCAAAAGTGTGTATGACTGCTTTTAAAACTTAGATGAGGTAAGCACAGTGTTCAATAACTTCATCATATCAGGTCTAAATTTTATGGTGCAAATGCCAGTCTTCACAGGTCAGTGAACTTTTTCAAATGGTACACAGGCTGCCTATATCAAATTTGTACAAAAGAATTGATTTTGGTGGTTGGAATAAGGCCATTTTAGTCTTGCTGCAAGCTTTCCAGAAATAATAGTGCTATATTAGAAGATAAATTATAAATAGTTTACGGCTTTAAAATATTATTTGCAATGTTAACAACCACTATAATGGACTTTCTACTGCAATGCTAAATAGCAAGTGTCAGCTTGATTTTTAAAGTTCTCCGTTACCTCTCGGTGATTGTGTGGGTTCCAGGGAAAGCTGTGCTATCCAGTTGACAGAAACATCATGTTTTATGTATAACCTTTGTTTTCTTCCTTTTGGGTCTGCTGTGCTGGTGTTAATGGAAGGACAGCCAGAGGAGCAGGCAGAGACTTTGGTGTCTGGCAGGTAGCACCCCTGGGAGGTGGGGAGAAATGTCTTTCCAAAATGGAGGTTCTTGATGTGTTCTGCTTTTGTGTGAAAATTGATCGGCAGAAAGATTGGAGGAGGATGATAATTGGTAATGCATCATCCTCACCGGCTTTAATGGGTCATCCTCACTGGCTCTAATGCCCTTGTGCCCTTCTACGTGTGGATCACCTCTCAGAGTGGGAGTTTCTCCTGATTTTTCGGCTTGCCCACTCCAAGAAGTCATGAGGGCTTTTTGCCGCATGTAGGGGCACCACATCTTCTAAGAGGGCTTTCCACGCTCTGCAGGGCTTAGAAACTGAGTGCACAGACTGTTCTGTGAAAATAGAATTCTGTAGAAGAGACTTCTCCAGGTCCTTTCAGCAGACTTAGTCATTTCTGTCTCTGTCCCCCTGTTGTCCTTTTAACATTGTTCTGCTATTTGTTTGCATGTTTGTTGCCTTGACTAGGGCAGGAATCTCTGCCATCTTTGTTTCCCACCTCGTTTCTAGCATAGAGTTTGGCACATAGTAGGTGGGGTTTTTTTGTTAAATACCCCTCAACACACGCACCTCAGGGGGTCTGAGGATTAAAATCTGGCAAAATCTGACAAAATCTCCAATATGTAATATCTGCTAATGTGAACCAGGGCTTAGATGAGTCCATCTAAGCTCAGGTGGAAAGGAATTCAGAAATAGTGTTTATTTTCAAGGAAAAGTAAAGCAAACTTTACTTCCATTCCTAATAAGAAAGAAAACGCATGCTTTTGTTCCCACAGTATAAACACCTGTGTGCTGCTGATTTTCGGTCTATCAATGAGAAATTTATGTGGTTCTCAACGATCCTTTCGAGTTTAAAGCTTTTCAGCATCTTTGGCATAAAGTATATATTTATTTTGCTTTATTCTTTATATTTCGAGGAGCTGATGATTTCATTGCTCTGCTGGTACTCAACAATACAGATTCAAACTAGAGGAGCTTTAGCAGCTATGAAACTTACGACAGACCTTAACTCCAACCAGGACGCTACAGAGAAAACTTCCAAACATCGCCTTGGGTTTCTCTGTGTCTGAGTGATAAAACATTTGCAACTGGGACATCAAATTACCTATTTCATGAAATATTAATATCAGATGACTGCACTTAAAATGTAAATAAGGATATTTAAGAGAATCATCTCTAATTACCCTCCCTCCCGCTATTAAAATAATCTCTGTAGGTTCATGGTAGTTTATTTCATTGTTAAGCAGACATCAACCCTTCTTTTTCAGGGCCCATTGTGCCTTCTCAGGGCATTGTCTGACAGTCTGCTCTTAAGGATGGCATAACCATCAAGTTGGCTTCAATTGAACCTCCACTGCCATCTTGGCACTCCCTGTCATCACTTAGAATAATAGCAGTTCTCAGATATTTAATATATTCCTCGGAGCTGAGGAGTTCAGTGCCACTCCAGGCAAGGCAGTACCTTATTAAAAACTGGGGGCTCCGACTCCTCCTCATGCCAGCCATGGGCAAAGGGCTTCCTTTCTCTTACTCAGCCTCTCATCTCCCACTTCTGGTCCTGCGGGGAGCACGTGTTCCTCTGCCTGCTGTTTATCATAAAAGTGTGGAGCTGAAAGGGAACTCAAAGATCATTGGTAAAATTGATAGATGAGGAAGCTGAGGCCTAGAGAGGTCACGTGACCTGCCGGAGGTCACGCAGCTGGTTGGGGGTGGGACTGGACCTGAACTGGACCAGGTCTTTCTGACTTTTACACCAGAGACTTTTCTCTTCCATCAAGCTTGGATAGGGGCAGGGGTGGTAGAAACGTTGGAGAGTCCATATTGTATTTTACAGTAGCAAGACTTTCCTTAAGTTTTTTTCTCTCTTGTTTTACAAAGGTGTTCGTTTGTTTAAATTTTCCCAGTACTCCCACTTTTTTACATGGAAGCCTAACCTGATATCTTGTGCGGAAAAATGACAAACTATTTCCTGCAAAATAAATAGTGAAAAGCAAGTAGCACAAGTATTTAGGGACATTCAAGGGTCCTTAGTGTTCCAAGCATCCGACAGCTCAGTAAACATGCTTGTCTGATTGTTGAGGGAGAGGAAGATATGGGAGGAAGCTGTGTTCAGAGAGCTGGACACCATAGGAGGAGCAGCGTGGCAGTGAGTGAGTAACACTCTTGGTGTTGTGATAGGTTTATTTTTCCCGGAAGTATAAAAATGCAGAATCACCATCCCTGAAGCTCAGAGAGCCAGGCAGCCAACAAGACTCTTTTCTAAGCCTCCAAGTAAAATGTCAGCAAGACACTGAACGTCTCAGCAGAGATCCCAGAAGACAAGCCATGTATCTCTTTCTGTTCCATGCAGATCCCTGGGGACTGGGGCTCCAGCCTCATGGTGGAAGGTCTAACCTTGACAGTAATGCTGATGCCTATATGCCTGCTTGGAGGAGGCAGGCGCTGTGAAGTTTACTGGGGGGAGCAACCTCATCTCTAAATGTCCAGATGTTGGAGGTCTATGAGTAGGGAGTTTGAGACTAAACCAGACCCGATAGAGGGGTTCCTGTTTCTCTTACCTTTGACCCTTGTCTCCTTTCCTTTTCTCTCTCTCTTTCCTCCTTTTTGCTACCTTTCCTACCTCCAAACCCTAACTGATCTACAAACTGCAAGGCTGGCAACAACGTCTCTATGAGCTCTGTTCGCACTGTGGTTGGGATGGGATTGCGCCAGTGACCCTGAGCCACATTCCGATTGTGAGTTTCAGAGCAGTTAAAGGTGAAAACAGCTACCTGAGTGAGACCACAAAGACACTCACTCTTCTCTTCTCCTTACCTTATAAAACTCCAATCCTACTTTTCTTCCACTCAGAGAATCCCTGGTCTTTGGACGTGTCCTGATGTGCATGGAATGAATAAAGCCCTTAATCTCTATTTGAGTCATTGAAACAATTTTCTTTTGACAAAGGGAGTAGTGATCATAAATTAAAGGTTTTTATCTTTGACCTTTAGGGTGAGCCTGGGAAAGACACATCTCAGGACACTATATGAAGTATTGTGATGAGGCTGGGTTAGAAAGTGAGAAAGATATGAGGCGTGATTCAGAGCCAGTAGAAGAAGCAAGGGGAACTTGATTTAACCAGCTACTTTCAGAAAGTGGGTTTGTATCCACAGTCAGCCAAACCCAAAGTTAAGGGCACAGTCCTCCCTACTGCCAGGTATGCCCAAGACTTCTGACACCAGCTGCAAGTTAGGGAGTCCCCTGGGCTGCTCTCACTTCAGACCAGCTGGCTACAAATTTGGGGGTCCTGACAGAATTACTGAGGTTTGATCATGCATTCACTACGACAACTCACAGAACTCAGGAAAGTGCTATACTGTTGATTCTTGAACAACACCAGTTTGAACTGCGCAGGTCTGCTTATACACAGATTTTTTTCAATAAATGTACGGTTGGCTCTCTGTGTCTGTGGTTGTGCATCAATCAACCAACCACAGGTCTTATACTATGTTTTTGATCTGTGGTTGGTTGACTCCATGGATGCAGAATCCAAGGATATGGAGGGTCAACTATGGGACTTGAGCATCCACAGATTTTGGTATTTGTGACAGGTCCTGGACTTAATCACCCATGGATACCAAGGGCCAACTATACTTACAATTGCAGTTTTATTATAGCAAGAGGATACAAATCAGAACCAGCCAAAGGAATAGATGCCTAGGGTAAAAGCTGGGACTGGGAAGGTTCCAAATATGAAGTTCCTGGGTCCTCAGGGACACAGTACCTTCTTGGCATCAGTGTGTGGTGATATGCAGAGAACTGTCAACACAGCAAACTCACTGTAGCTCTGGTGTCTAGAGTTTTTACTGAAGTTCATTACAGAGGCATGATTGATTGAGCGGTTGCCCACATGGTTGAGCTTGGTCCCTCCCCAGGGGTCAGCTGATCACATGCCCAAAACTCCAACTCTCTAATCACATGGTTGGTCTTTCCGGTGTAGGCAGCCTCCACCCTAGGCCTATCCCCCATTGGCGGCCCCACCCAGCACCATCTCTTTAGCATAACCTACCAGGTGCCCACCACGAGTCACCTCGTTAGCATACACTATCATATGTATCTGAGGGAACCACCACCGATACCAAAGACACCACTGTCGCTCAGGAAATTCCAAGAGTTTAGAGATTAACTCCCCACAGCTGGGACAGAGGCCAGACCCCCTTCTTGGGTAAAGTTAATTCTTCACCATGCAGCTTGGCAATGTGGGTTGACCCAAAGCTCATATGTGCATAAACTTGCTGGGTTGTGAATGAGTGGGGCACAGAGGGAGGGGATGGGTGGTAGGGCCACATCGCTGACACTTATTCACTTGCCCAGATCTCCACGTGCTGAGCTGTGCTCACTGTGAACCCAGGTGGAGTTGCCATTTGAGTGGAAATAAAAGTATTGAGCATATTTGGTCAAAAGAGTTCATTCTGTGGGCTAGTCCTAATTTTTAACGTTCAAGTAGGTCACCAGTGGCTGCAAATCCATAGTCTAAGTTTCCATCCTTATGCAGATGAAAACAGCAATACTTAATGATGTCAGAGTAAGAAATTGTTAAAACCAGCTCTCAAAAGTCTCAGTCCTTTATAGTAAGGTTGAGAGAGGATGGGTTTGGAAAACTTGTCGGGTTATCTCCACATAATTAGCATTTGTATTTTGATGTGCTCTGAGGTTTGCATTTGCTCACTAAGATACTCTGATTTAGGGAACAGTCAGCAATCTTGTTCTGCTCTTCCTTAAAAGCTGAAATAGGCAGTTTGTCTTTGAGACTAATGCAAAGCAAAAGGCTAAGTGGATTCATGCTTTTGCAAACTCTCCAGGTGATGGGGACCAGGGGACTTAGTGGACTTCAAAGAGCTTTTCTTCATGAGAAGTAAGTGAAGGGAGTTAAGAGTTGCCCAGAATAGGAAAAGACCTAGGCGATGCTTCTCTCAGGTCACCTGGAGGCAAGGTGGGAAGTAGATGCATAGTGCTGAGGATGGTAGGGTAAGGACAGTAAACTCTGGGCATTTTGTGTTCCTCTGTTCCTTCTTAGGACTTTTAGTCAGTGAGACTATAATATTAGATTATTAGTCTTCTGTTACAAGGAACTGCTTTCAAACCATCTCCAGAATGGTTTAATGCAAAAAACGTTGTGTGTGGATTCAAAAGAGCTAGGTTTGAACAAGACTGCCTCACTTCCCAGCTGTGTATCTTTGGTCAATCCACTAACTTTTCTAACTCTGTTTTCTCATCTGTAAAATGGGAATAAACCTATCTACCTTAAAAGGTTGTTATCAGAATGAATGAACTCATGCATATAAAATGTCTAGCATGCTGTTTTTGAACAGTGGGTGTTCAGTAAGCATCTTTCCCTTGTCTCTCCTGCTTCCTTTGACCCCAGGACATCATGTTCTGAGACCTCTTGCTACTCAAAGGTTTTTGAGAAGCCTCTTTGACACCAAATTCTGCATTGTCTCTAAAAGTCTCAGGCAGTCTTGCAAACCGAACTTCTGCTTAATTGCTTCCTCCTACCATTGCTTTTGGTAAGTTCTATATAACTCAGTTTGAAGTTTAACCCTGTTTGCCCCTTTTCAAGGGAACTGCGCTTGGGGGGTAAGCTGTTCCTGAGAATTGTGCGATTTAGGACAATTATGTTTCAGGCCAGCCATGTGGCTCTAACAGCTTCTACTGCTCGGTACTTAGCAATAATGGAGAAAATGCCAGTAAAAATGACAAAACGGCAGAGCCCTGACCCACCTGGTAATAGTATATTGAATATGTCTTGGCTCAAACCAGGGATGATTTTGCTTAAAGGAACTGAGGGGAAAACTGCATGTTGTAAGTCATATAAAAAAAGACCAGTGCCCTGGGTAATTAAAGATGCAGATGAGCAGCTCAAGGTGTTTGAAAATGAAAAGTGAATGTCACTGGCTCTAAAGGGGCAAGGTGACAGGGGATGGGGAGGGTGGACCGTTTCTGTTTAATGAATAGGTTTCAGGCATGTATATGGGTACGAAAAAAGACAGGCAGTCATTCAAACCTAGTGCTTTCTTTTTTTATATATTAGAAGAAAAAAGGTGAGAGATTTTGGTGGTCCAGAGCCCACAATGGCCCTTATCATCCTACAGATGCACAGAGAGGGGCAAAGAAGGTAAAGAGTTTGAAGGAGATAAGTACAAAACCACAGAATGAATTTGTGCAGGAATGGGGATTAGAGCCATTAAGTGCTTTAGCCACTTGATCCTGCTAATCTTTGTTCTCTAACGTGAAAAATTCATGGGCTTTAGGAAGAAACTACTGTAAGTTCTCATATGAAACCAGGACTGACTGTCATCATGTAATCCCCACATATTTGCACCCTGTCTCTTCTGTAATCAGAAGGAGGCAGCTGGAGAAGGCAGGCAGAGAGATTAGCTCTCCATTTCCCAGCACGCTGTGTTTTTGTGTTGCAGCGTACTTGATTACTGAAAAGTAATTCACTGAATAGTACCCTAGTGGCTTGAAAGAGTTAATGCAGTTTCCAGAAGTGTCTAACCTTCTGGGAAGTAGCTTAAGTACAGAGCAAATCTTGCTCAATAAATACTAAACAACAAGAATCAACTGATAAGGGTCAAACTCCACAAAAAAAATTGAACCCGTGACCCATTTAATCCAGTACCTTCTCAATAAATCCCTTTTCAACATAAAGTGCTATCTGCTGGTAATTTCCATGAATTGATGGCCATTCTTCCTCAATCCTTTGAGGTCAGGTCAGTATTCATTTATTCCCTTCACTCATTTCATCCACCATCCATCCATTCATCCATCCACTCATCCATCCATCCATCCATCTTATTGAGCATCTACTGTGCAAAGTTCTGTGATAAATAAGACACAGTCTTTCTCTATCTCCCTCATCAGAAGAGGGAGATGGGGTGAACTAGAAATCTGTAACATACTCTAAGAGAGGTCTGTAGAGGGTCAGTGGGCATCACCTCTTCCAGAAGCCCTCATGGACGAACATTCTCCCACAGGCTTCATGTGCTCCCACAAAAAGGGTCAGTTCATCCAATTTTTCCCCAAACTGGGTTTTTCATAATTGGGCTTCATTTCATGTGAATTCTTGATATATTTTTACTGATGGGCAAATTTGGAAATAAAGGGCAGAACATTCCAAACATCTTTGGTGAGTTAAGTCCTTGTTCCTAACACTTCATTAAAATTTTGCAAACTAGGATGACCAACTGCCTTGGTATGCCTGGGACTGTCCTGGTTTTTATACTTAAAGACCTACTTCCCTGGAAAGCCCTCATTCCTGGCTTCAGACCTGAAAGTCCTGCATGCTGGGGAACCCCCCGCAGTCCCCGGGGCTAACCGGGCACACTGTGACAGTTGTTTACCTTAGAAGTCTTACGCCTTGGAGGTTGTCTTTCTAGGACTCCTGCCCTACTTAGTTACAGAACCTTTAGTACCTCCAGAAGAAGCAGCTATATGGGAAGATTACAAAAGGTTAAGTGTGAGGTGATGGTCTCTGAGACCATACCAACTTTCTGTAAGATGAGGGGGTAGAGCACTTAGAAATATCCTCACAGGAGCCCGAGAGGTAATGGGTGGAACAGAAATTCAAATGCATGACTGAGCATCTGCAGAGCTCCCTCTTTTGGCAGCTGTGAGGGGTGGAGTCCTGATGTGGAGGCAGCGGGAGGGGGGTTGGAAGACCTACAGTCTCTTAGAGATTCTCTTAGAGATTCCCTGAAGCTAGCTGACCTTGGGTTAGCTATTTAACCTCTCCACGCTTCAGTGCCTTCATCTGTAAAACAAGCCAGTGCCTTTCCTATCTCAGGGTTGTTGGAGATTCAAAAGGCTAGTGTGTGAGAATCATCTGAAAGCCATGAGTGGTCTGCAAATGTGACTGACTACCATTATCCGGCAGCAATGTTATGTGAACGCAGGTGGAGTTTTTCCACTAACAGTTACAGTTCGTATAGTTCTAGAAGTGTCTGCTCTCAAGCATATCAAAAAGACCTGTGCAGAAACACAATGCAAATCTGCAAGTGCATGGGGCATGGCTGCAAATCTTGGATGCTCTTGGCTGTGATGTAGGGCTGACCGGGCACAGCAAGCAACGTCTTCCTGTGATGCAGCCTGGGATCATCTCTTTTACAGAATTGAATTGTACAAATTACACAACAGTAATCTGACTACTCGATCATATTTTTAGCGACATTTGCCTAAGTCAGCCTCAGACCATATATAGGATGAGTTGAATTTTGAAAACTGTACTGACATTTGACATCCATCTTTTTACTACTTTAATGCTTTAATTTTTTGATGTTTTTTTGAGAAGCATGATGTTGCATTGCTCTTTTGTTCTCTTTCTGCAAAATCACAGGGCAACTCTCAATTCTGATACCTTTCTCCTCTTACAGAGCTTTTGAAATATAAGAATATAAAATACTTTTTAGATAGAACACAATATACTACCTTTTGCAGAAAATCTATGTCGTGCCTTCCCACCACTTCCTCCCCGAGAGCACACTCAGTTACACGGTAATGTGTTTGCACCAACGAAAATTACTGACCCCATGATCTGAACAACAAAATGTTCTCAAAATTCATTGCCTCATCTGTTAGGTTTGATTAAACCATTTATCAGCAAAAAATAAAAATTGCTTTTCTTTGCTTAGCATGTCTGGAGATTCAGGAGTACTTTATGGTGTTATTGTTATCTCAGCATTTGTAGGTGAACTGCATACTATTACTAGTTTATGATAATATGGAGGAGAGCTTAAATTAGGAGGAAGATTGTCTTATTTCTTCTATTTGCACTGCTTGTCATATCTGGGTGTTTTTCTGACTGTATTGTTGGCTAGATTAGATCACTTCTGAACATTTAGTTGTATTGTTTATTTATGTTTTTGCTTCTGTTAGCGAAACCATATCATCCCTCCTCCATCCCTAATATATATGCATTGAATTCTTTTTCTGACCATGGAGATGGATGTATGGTATGTGCTTTCTCACCTTAGTGAAATACTTGGTTAAAATTAGGTATGTGAAAAAAAAAAAAAAAAAATTAGGTATGTGGCCAGACATTAAACAGCATTAAACCTGTCTAAAGTTCATTAATTCCGAAGGCCTCTGAATTGCTATCTTCATCTTTTTACCTCTATTCCCTACCCATGGAGTTAGTTACTCCAGTGAATTAGATGGCTGCACAGTTTGATCCTCTACAACTCTGTCAAGGTTACGTAGACCTCACATACGTGGTCAGTTTTGATAAGTTTCTAGATGAAGTTGCATTGGCGTAGGATGATTTGAGCAAATTGTTATTCAGCCCTCATAATAGGCATAGTGCCTGAAGAGTGTATGAGACCAATGCCATATTTTTTATTTGGATTATAGTTGATTTATAATGTTCTGTTAGTTTCAGGTATACAGCAAAGTGATTCAGTTATATATATATGAATATTCTTTTTCAGATTCTTTTCTCTTATAGGTTATTACAAAATATTGAGTATAGTCCCCTCTGCTATGTAAGACCAATGCCATATTGATAGAGCCACGATACTGAACAAAAGTTGCTTCTGTTTGAAGTTTTTGGAGAGAGTCTGTAGAAGAGATTGGTAACATTCATTTATTCTTCTAACATTTATTGAGTATCTACAGTGTGCCGGGTACTATGTACATCCTGGAGATGAGATCAAGAGACACAGTTCCTAAAGGAGTTTAATATCTAAGGGGCTGCCAGACTTGCGAATAAACAACAATGACAACTGCTGTAACTGAGTGTCTAAACTGTGGAGCCACCATGTGTGCAGGAGAACCACAGTCTGCCTGGGGGTGTCAAGGAAGTTTTCTTGATGGGGATAGAATTTGAATTGAGACTTGAAGGATGATGAAAACTTTAAACAGACAACAAAATAAAAGCACTGTGTGGGTGTGTGTGTGGGAAATGTACCAAAGTCTGCAGGCAGAAGAGAGCTTGGTTGTTCCCTATTGCTGGGGATTAAAGTGTGTGTGTGTGTGTGTGTGTGTGTGTGTGTGTATGAGGTGAGGGTTGTGTTTGGGGGAGGCTGTGGGCTGGGTGGGACACAGGGAGTCAGGGTCAGAATGATCACAAAGGGCCTTGCGTACCAAGCAAATGGACTTAGCTTATGTACTGTACAAGAGCCTTTTTCTAAATCAAGGCAGAGGTTGTGCAAACGTCAGTGGGGAGGGTAACAATTGTACATCTCCAACAGTCCAGCTGCCACCTCCCCAGAGCAACTATAAAAGCATGGTGTGCCCTTGAGACTATATCAGATGTGAGTGGAAGAGAGCTGAGATGAGCGAGACAGGAGCTGAGAACTGCTGAGCATATTTGAGCAGGGATCTGGATCAGATTTCCATGCTCATTTTACTAACGAGGCTCAGAGAGGTTGAGTGACTTCCTCCCAGGGTAAAGATCTAGTGATGCTGGAGGCAAGATTCCATTCAGGTTGACTAAATGCCTGGTGCTGCTTTCAGCATCACTAAAAGGCTGAAGAAAAAACAGAGAAGAGGGAGAGGGTGGAAAAGGATTGGAGCACAGACCCAGGAGTGAGAAGCTGAGCGCTGGGTAGTTGGAAAGAGAGCAGCTGGCATATTTGAAGGGGAGACAAAGAGCCCTCAGAAGGCTAGAGAAAATAAGAGATGGTAGAAGTCCTTATATATCTGGGTAAAGAACCCAGGGAAGTTTCTGGAGAGTTATAGTGAAGTTCAGAAAGGAGTGGTGGTAGGGCAGTAACACAGCACATCAATGATAGTGACAACTAACATAGCCTGTGGATTTTAAACTGAGTGATCTAGTCGGGGGATAGGGAACCCAGACCCATTTTAGCAGAATTCAGTGTAACACAGTTCTGGCTTGTCCTCCAAATAATGGCACCAGTTATTAGAAGCATGAGAAGTCCCAAGGGCACAGACTCTGAGAATTGTGCTGCTGTGTAGATGTGCCACAACTCAGTTATCTCACTCACTTTGAAGCACAGTCCTTCGTAATTCATAAATGATGCTGCTGTAAAATACAAAGAGAAAGACACACACTACTATATATAAAATAGATAAACAACAGGGACCTACTGTATTGCACAGGGAACTGTATTCAATGTCTTGTAATAACCTATAATGGAAAAGAATCTGAAAAGTGTATATATAACTGAATCACTTTGCTGTACACCTGAAGCTAACACAACATGGTAAATCAACTCTACTTCAATAAAAAAATAAATAAAATAAAATACACAGAGGATATGGCTACAAAAGAGGAAGTATTTCACAGTTAAAAAAACCTGGCTGGGGACTGCAACTCATTGTCTCCTGGGCTTTATCTTAGCCCTTTCTCTTATGGGCTCCTTAATTCAGAACTTGTTCTGACCCAGGAGGTCTGTGATTTGATTGCCAATGAACCTATTCTTCATTGCTCTAATATTTTGGCAAAGCTCAGCTCTCACTGTGGTCTTCAGGTTTTAATCCTCACCCAACACATCAGCTTGACACACTCTAGAAACTTCTTTCTGCTCCTTGATATCTTGGAAGCCTCCAATGTGTAAGAACCGGTGCTTGGAGATACAACATATCACTCCATTTATCACATGCCAAAAAGAGGAAAACATTTTCTAAGTTTATTGAGGTTTTTTTTTTTTTTTTAGTGTTTGGCATATCAAGAATATGGGCCCTAAGGTGTACTGGAGGTTAAATCATGTGCTTCTTTTTTTGGTATTTGCATTAGTATTTTCCTTGGACATGTTCCCTGTCTTAGACAGTATCTGTTAAGGACCAACAACTTTTTTTCTGATCTGTGAGATCATGAAGACATGGCCTAATACTTGGCTAAACTGCTTTGAGTTCTTTGAATCTTTGCCTAAAGATAAATGTGACAACCTAAGTAGAAGAGCGTAGTCTTTCACCGGCTGTGTCATAGGAGCTTCTGGGTGAGTTTCTTCATCATAACCAAAACCAAAACCAAACAAAATGGAACACCATTAATGCTGATATAACATGTTAGAAGAATGGAATAATTGGAATTACCAATATTTTAATTGCATTTTGCCATTTATATTTTGAAAGTAGGCAAGTAATACTCTTTTTTTTTTTTCAAAGGATCTCTCTCTCTCTCTCTCTCTGACTCTCTCTCTCTTATTTCTTATATTTAAACAGAAATATAGATCAATGGAAAAGGATAGAAAGCCCAGAGATAAACCCACACACCTATGGTCAACTAATCTATGACAAAGGAGGCAAGGATATACAATGGAGAAAAGACAGTCTCTTCAATAAGTGGTGCTGGGAAAACTGGACAGCTACATGTAAAAGAATGAAATTAGAACACTCCCTAATACCACACACAAAAATAAACTCAAAAAGGATTAAAGACCTAAATGTAAGATGGGACACTCTAAAACTCTTAGAGGAAAACATAGGAAGAACACTCTTACATAAATCACAGCAAGATCTTTTTTGATCCACCTCCTAGAATCATGGACGTAAAAACAAAAATAAACAAATGGGACCTAATGAAACTTAAAAGCTTTTGCAAAGCAAAGGAAACTACAAACAAGATGAAAAGACAACCCTCAGAATGGGAGAAAATATTTGCCAATGAATCAATGGACAAAGGATTAAATCTCCAAAATATATAAACAGCTCATGCAGCTCAATATTAAAAAAACAAACAACCCAAAGAAAAAGTGTGCAGAAGACCTAAATAGACATTTCTCCAAAGAAGACATACAGATGGCCAAGAAGCACATGAAAAGCTGCTCAACATCACTAATTATTAGAGAAATGTAAATCAAAACTACAATGAGGTATCACCTCACACCAGTTAGAATGGACATCATCAGAAAATCTACAAACAACAAATGCTGGAGAGGGTGTGGAGAAAAGGGAACTCTCTTGCACTGTTGGTGGGAATGTCAATTGATACAGCCACTATGGAGAACAGTATGGAGGTTCCTTAAAAAACTAAAAATAGAATTACCATATGACCCAGCAATCCCACTACTGGGCATATACCCAGAGAAAACCATAATTCAAAAAGACACATGCACCCGAATGTTCATTGCAGCACTATTTACAATAGCCAGGTCATGGAAGCAACCTAAACGCCCATCGACAGATGAATGGATAAAGAAGTTGTGGTACATATATACAATGGAATATTACTCAGCCATAAAAAGGAATGAAATTGGGTCATTTGTAGAGACGTGGATGAATCTAGAGACTGTCATACAGAGTGAAGTAAGTCAGAAAGAGAAAAACAAATGTAGTATATTAATGCATACATGTGGAACCTAGAAAGATGGTACAGATGAACCGGTTTGCAGGGCAGAAATTGAGACACAGATGTAGAGAACAAATATATGGACACCAAGGGGAGAAAGTGCCGATGGGTGGGGGTGGTGGTGTGATGAATTGGGAGATTGGGATTGACATGTATAACTGATGTGTATAAAATGGATGACTAATAAGAACCTGCTGTATAAAAAAAAAATAAAATTAAAAAAAAAAAAAGAATCTCTCTCTCTCTGACTCTCTCTCCCTTATTTTGGTTTACTTTCTGAAAAACAATCTGGCTGTAGAGCTCTAGTTAGAGGTGAGGCATGCTTCAATATGCAGGGATGAGATATTAGAGCAAAAGATAATGACTGAAACCACACTTTTAACATTTAATTTCAGAACTGTCCAGAACACCTATAAAACTGGGGAAAGGTGAGTAATAGATTTGACAGCCATACTCTAAAATGGACCTTATTAGTGAAACATAAATTATAACCAGGCTTTTCCTATCAGCACCCTTCACAGTTAATGATAAGCAGTCAATGAGATTTATATACCGTTAGCATTTTTATAACGAGTCTGTTGCTTTGATGACAGTTTACTGTCAAACATTATGCTTAGAAATTTATAGCATTTGATTCAAATGAATAGACAGTTTAGCTTCATTGCAATGTGTTCTGATTTTCCCTTTTCATGAGGTTCCCACTTTCACTTCTCTCTTTCGTTTTCTTTTTTATTTCTCTTCCTTAGACTAATCTCTCAAACACTCCACTGGAAATGAAGTTTTGAAGTGGGTGCACATTAACCAGCAGAAAGCATGTGTTAACTTTAGGGGGAAGGGTTCAATGAATTCCAAGAACTGGCACAAGGAGTCTAAAGAGAAGGCGTGCTATGCTAAAGTATTAAAAATTTACAGATGCACCAGGATGGTGGCTGTAGGGAAGTTGTGAAGTGGGATAGAAGGAGATTGGGTGGAGGGAAGGACTTTTAAGTCTGAGAGGGGTTGGCCCATCCACACTCCTGGAGAGGAGATAACATCTCATTCCTTCCTAGAAAGAGCTGAGCATCCGAGCATCCGTTCCCGGCACTGCCCACAGCCCTGAAGACAAGTACCCAATAAAAGCTGCTGACAGATTAACTGAAGCTGGAGAGGGCCACCAAAGCCACTCAGAGGGATGCTTTACAGAGCTGCACTGACCCCAAAGGGTCATTTCACCACGCAGTTCAAGTGGACACAGCTGTCACATCTGCTGGCTGTCTCTGCACAGCAGGGAGTGTGAAGGGAGTGTGACTTCAGGTAGCAGGTGCCTGATTTTCAGGAAATATAACTGCTGCTCAGAAAATGTGGTCTTTCAGGTAGACAGGCTTTGAGCACAGGTGTCTTCCAAAGGTGGTGTGACTTGAATAATATTTATGCAGCATTTTAAAAACAACTCAAATGGGCCCAAAGCATTCTTCTCTCTTACATCCTAGGCTCTACGTCCTGGTTCAGACCCTTTCCACCTACTTCACCTTCCCAAGCACCACATGTCCTCTGGCTTGGAGGGGGTCAGCTGGAAGTACACACCTGTGTTTAACGTCCATGATGGTTGCCACCTGCTCCCCACCTGTTCTTGTTCTGATCAACTCTCCATCTCAGCTTTGACATCTTGGCCCTAGAATATCCTGAGCCTGGACTTTTGGATTCAGTATTGGATGATTATCTTGTGTTTTTTTTTTGAGTCTTGCCTTTTCTGAAAGAACCCAGAGTTGTCTTATCTCTTTGGTTCTTCCTAGGTCATGCTGCTTCTGGTCAGAATCTTTCTTGAATTTCAGTCCCAAGCTGTGCCAATGATTACTTCACTGGTGATTAACCCCAGCAAGGACCCGGGTGGTTGTTCAGACACATGCCATTTTTTTTTTTTTTTTTTGCGTAATAAAACGTTTTGTTTTTATTTTTTATAAATGAAACTTTAAAATTTATTTTTTATATGACAACAATATCTTTTCATTTATGGTTAATATTTTTGGGGCTTATTTTAAAATTCCTTCCTGACATAAGTCATGAAGATATTATATTTTCTTTTAAAATGTGAAAATTTTGGTTTTTCAATTTTAAGTGTTCAATGAATTCAGTTTTTGTGTATGTATGAATTAGGAACCCAACTTCTTTTTTTTCCCCAATATGGCTAACCCAGTGCTAATAGACATATGCTGTTTTAATAATGATTTTAATTATAATAACATCACTATCTATTTAGGCCAGGCTCTGTGCTAGGTATTTTACATAGGTTATTCTTTAGTGCATACAATGTTTGTGATGTAGTATTATTATCCACATTTTATAAATAAGGGAACTGAGTCTCTGAGATGTTGCAGAGCACAGATTCAAATGCAAAGCTCAAGATTCTTTCAAGCATATTAGAACTATAAGTGGAAGGTGATACAATTCAGAAAAACAAGGAACTCTGATTTCTCATCCCCCTATCCATCTTACTGTCTTGTTTTGAGGTCTCAGCTGGTAAATTTATCTTTCTTTTTCATGAGGATATTGGTTCATGTGATCATTCTTGCCTCCAAGCTGATTGATGACAAGTGTTAAATTTAAATAATGCCATGTTTAGGAGAGAAAGCTTTGGAATTATCTGAGGCCTGAGTCAGGTGAAGCAGCAGACTAGGTACCAGGCTTAGAGGGTTACCCTTAAGGAACTAGTAAGTCGGTAGTTTCGATGTATTCACAGGAAAAACTCCAATCTTGCTTGTATTAGGAAAAAGGACACTGAGAGTGGCGGTCTCCAGCAGGCACTTAAATTAGAGCACCATGGTGAAGGCAGGCGTTGAAGAGGAGTGGTTGTCAAGGAGAATTATGAAAACAAGTGAGTGCCATGGTGATAACTTTGGAAGACATTAAAGGGTCTTAAATGGGTCATGGGCAGAAGGCACCATCTCTCCAGTGTGCCCCAGAGGTCGTGTAGCTGAAGGCACACAGCCCCAGTGACTGTGTGGGATGCTGAGCAGGGGGCTTGGACCCAGCAAATGAGAAGCACATGTTCTGTCATCAAGGAGCTTAGATGCAGGCGAGATGTGTGATCAACTGGTTATTGCTCAGACTGGGCTAGAAAATCCCTTCTAGCCAAGGACCAATATTCCTTTAATATAGCACAGTATGTGCATGGGGCTGTCTGCCAGTGTTATGGGCCTTTGAAATACAATATTACCAAAGTCGCTGACATTTTATTTATAGGAGATGAAAAATAATGCATTGGTTATCAAATACCTTGTCATAAGCATATTCATGCATTTCATATAGCCTTTCTCCAAGGTTTAAAAAAAACAGCTTGTCCTTAGAAACTAGGAGAGGGCACGTGGAATGGTTCCCAATGAAGATATTAATATTCACATTAGAGCTAAATCTCACTAATTTGCACTAATGACTGGGAAACCTATTGCAAATTGCCAAATTAGTGAGTAAGCCAGCAACCAGGATTTCAAAAAACCCAAAGACAGCACCAGAAAATTAAACTTTTCCCATAATTTCATCAGTGCAATCGAATTTAAACTACTGAGGGTAATTTCTAGTCTATATTTTGTCTATCTTGCAAATCGATGTGCATTTAAAAAATCACTGTTGGGGCTATTAAAATAGAATTTGTTTTTTACGTATGTTCTTGGTTAAGAACTGTATGTAAAACAAACAAAACAAAGCCCTTGGGAAAAAAGAAACAAGATTTTTCTAAAGGATTTTTATTTTTTAATAACTTTTTTCAATTGTAATAGCAGACATAACTGGGTTCATTTCCCCTTTTAGTTATCAACCAGAATACGCAAAAGCTTAACAAAATATTGCACAAAGACTTATAAGCATCAGTGAAATCTCTCAACTAACCAGGTGCCTTATTTGTGAAACAGGTAATTTTCCAAACACTATTATGTGAAAATGGAAATTGACAGAAGTGGGAGTAAGGATAGGAGTGGCAGTTTCTTCGAGGTGACAGCAGCAGAAGGGACCTCAGGGGTAGCACCTAAGACCAGCTGTGACCTATCCATTGATATGCTGGGTTTTTTCTTTATTCTTAATCAACATTCACTTTCATACCTGACTTTGTATCTGAAGTTTTGTATTCTTTTTCTTAACTGTGTAAATTTCTGCCCTCACGATACCTGAATCCTCCCTGGTAGTTGGGACCAAGAGTCTGGACTTGTACTGAGGAGAGTTAGTGGAGCGAGGAGAGAGTGAGCTGAGGTAGCATCTGAGAACATGGATATTTAAAGAGGAAGAATGCTCTGTAAAACATAGAAGGAATGAGCTCTGCCCTCAGGGAGTTCCAAGGATGCAAGATGTGTCCTCAACCTCCCGCTCTCTTCCCTAGGCAGAATTCTCCTCTATCTTCTGAGAGGCAAGAGTGTCTCTGCCTTCCCTGCCACACACAGAAGATCAGAACTCACCCTGCCTGGGTCAGATGGGGGCTGAGCAGAAAGTGAGAGTCTACTGTATGATATCTCAGTTTGTAGCAGTTTTGTAATAAATACTCAGAACCACATGTGACTTGGAGTTTTGAGAACAGACCCCACCTTGTTCCACTCCATAGTCTTGTGGCTCTTACTGGGTTTGCTACGCTTGGTTTTCTTACCTCACTCAGAAAGTCGAGTTAGGATGTATAACCCAGGTGCAATTGGTCAACTGTGACTAGATCTGGAATTGCTTAGGCTTGGCCAACTCCATGTAGCCCGGAGGGCAACACAGAAGATGTTGGGAAACGCAGGATCTGGAGAATGTCGGCTTGAGTCTGCTCTTCCCCATGCAACCTCTAGACTTCAGTAGTAGATTTAGAGAGTGCTTTCTTTCCTCGCTAAACAGGGATTATAAGGCAGGACACTGACTCTCTCACATGAAGTTAGACCGAGGACTAAGAAGGCTAGAGAAAAATCGTACCAGCTGTAACTACTCGTCACAGTGCAATGAGAGCCCATGAGTTTCCAAGACAGCTCTGGACAAGAAGGAAAATGTACATTCCAGGTGTAGAGATTGGGAATGGTGCTTTTGCCATCACATATAAGGGTTTTCTATAAAATATCATGCCTATGTATGATTTAACCACCTACTTTTGAAAGCTAAAATAGAACTATGAAAGAGGCATAAATAATTATTGTATTTAAAGAACTTCTGATAGATGAATTATTTGTGTTCATGGCTAATTTTAACTTTACCTACACCTTCAAATGCACCATTCTTGACAATATTATTGAGACTCTGTATTCTCGGAAGAAATAAGGAATATGAATAATACTCTTCAATGGAAATGGGCTGTTTTTTAGTGTTAAAAATCTTTGAAATAAAAAAGGATATGAAGATTTTTTTCTTGCTCACGATTATTTAAGGCAAATTGTATGAGTTTGTTATTTATTTATTTTAAGGCTTCAAGTATTCAACTTGTTGGCAGTGTCTCAGGCTTTCCTCCCCTACTTTTACAGCTTTGATAACTTCCTTGGGCTGTTTCCCTGGAGACTGTGGTGCTAATGGTCAGAACAGGTACACTTAGAACAGGTACATCACTCTTGTAAGGACGCAGCTGGTGTGAGTGGGTAAAAACTTCTTATAATGAAATCCCATTACAGTTACTACCATGTAGAACTTAAAGCATCAGCAGAATACACTAGGAACACTTCAGCATCTTCTTTTTTTTTCACCCAGCTCAGATATTATTACTTCTTAAACTTTCGTCTGCAGGAATCCATCAATGTCCTTTTTCAAACTCTCTAAAACGCTCTCCAAAGAGGATTCAGAGATAGGTAATTTTCTCTTATCTGAGTTTTCATGGAATTTTAGTTCAAGTTTTATTGTATTTTTAAGAGCCCTCTAGATGCCCATAGAGAGAGTCGAGTTAAGATACACATGCTACAATGCATTCATGACCTTAAAAAATTCTTTAAGAAGAATAATCAGAGTAATCATTCCTTTGCTCAGAAGAGAGGCTATCTGGGCTCTTCTCAACACCTCCAAAGGTTTGAAAAAACAATGCCCTTAGCAGGTTGGTTACATGGCATTTTCACAAAAGTTGTTGAAAGTATTTATGATATGCATTAACAAATAGACATGGTGTATTCTTCTATGGTGTTGACAGCAGAACATCAGTTTTTGAAATCTATCTGGACAGTTTAATCCCATTAATGCATTGATTCTGTTAGGATGGTAAAAGGAGGGCTTTCTTTGTCTTTGCTGACTTGAAACGTCCTTCCATAAAGCAACACTGACAGCCCATGCACATATTCGAGGAGAGAGGAGACTAACAGATGTTTCCAGAAATGTTTGCTGAGACTTACCAGTTGAAGTTAGTTGTTTCATTGTACTCTGTACTCATGTTTGGGAATCTTAAAGTCTGATACATCTTCCTCCTGTTTCTTCATATTTTTTCCCAATTTCCAGAAGTGTTTTTAAAATAAAGGCAAGAGTGGTTTCACTGCAGTTATCTTTCACTGAAAGACTTTGTTCAGCTTCTGTCTTCAACTTCTCTTCTTTCTCAACAGCTTTTCTAGAAAGCAATGCTTGAAAAAATTTTAACTACAAACAGCGAAAGGAAAATTCACATGCACTTACCATTTTCTTGATCATGAAACTTCCAAACTGAAAATAATTACCCTAAGAAGGAAAATTTTAACGAAGATATTGAAACTTGCCTTCTACATTTTGTTTTTTACATTGTTCACTCAATTAAGATGAATTCTTTTACCTAGTGACACCATGATGTAGAATTTTGGCATATATGTTACAGTCAACAGAAATTCATCTAGTTTGCTTATATGAATGCTATCCACTTATAGGCAAATTTGCCTGCATAAAATCTGGAAAAAACATTTAGAGTCATTTAAACTCAATCCATGAATCAAAACATTGTTTAAGCACCTACTATAAAGAAGAAATGATGCTATCATTTTTAAGGACACAAAGATGTGTTCTGCACTGGTCTGATTTTAAGCTGATTATAACTAACAATTATTAAAGACAAATAATCACAAGAGGCAGTAAGAGGATGTGAAGTCTGACAGTATGAACTGTCAGAGGCCAGAGAGCTCATGGTTGGCTGCTGGGTTCAGAGAAGGCTTCCTGAGTTATGCTTGATAAATGAGGTATAAATAAGCTATAGTACCTATGAGGTGGAGGTATGTATAGGTCTGTAAGAGATACATATAGCATAGAAGGGAGGGTTTGTGCTGCAGGTAGAGAGCTGGGCACAACTAAAAATGCATCAGCAGAATGTTGCAAAGAGTGTCGGTGTTGAGTGGGAAGGGCAGTGAACAGGTCAGTCAACCTGGAGGAGAGGCAGCCCAGACAGGAGACTGTGCAAAAATGCCTGATGAACTCATTTAAATGTTATTCAAATGAGGATTTTCAGCTGTGACTTCAGCAAGTCAAGATAAATAAATTCCTGTCCAAGTGGGAATTAACCCTGTTGTCTCAGTAATTGCTTCAAGTTTCTGTATCATGACTGGATGTCTAACCAGTCCCAGCTAATGGGCTTTATTTTGTTAACCATGCTTTTGACAAGAGCAGATAAACGCATATTTTCTGTTCAAAGTGTGTCTACCTATCAGCCAATGTCAACGTTCTCAGAGGGATCCTTCTGTGTAGGGGGAGCACATGGCCTTACGTATGTATGAGCCCCTAGATATACACCCGCACATACACAGATCCATTTATATGCATTTATGTGTATTTTGGACAGAGTATACATAGGGATTGCTGAACATCCAGTATATGGTAAATAGTCCTGGCTTCACCATACCCAGGGGAAGGGTTGTCTTTGATCTGCATCTCCTCCTGTTATTTACAGGCATCTTTGATGATGAAAATAAATGGACCAATCATGCCACAGTCTGTTCATCTCTTACAAACGTGCATGGTCTTTGATCACAGCTCTAGGCTATAATCTATAATTAACCTACATTCAAAGACTGTGAAAACCACCCAGGTTTTTTTGGTTTTTTTCAGGTTAAACTCTGCGGGCAGGTGTCACTACACATCACCAACTTTTCAAGACCAAAACCAAGAGCACACATTAAAATAGTACTCCAGTAACTCTTCTGAAAGTATTCTTAATTTATAGGTAGAACGACTACATCTAATCTTGCCTTTCACAATGTACTCCTGAATGAAATTATTTAAAGTCATTTGTCTGGTGAGTTACTGAACATTTCATAACAAATCATCTTTTCGAGGAAATAATTCATTGGGAGACATATTGATGACAGGTTTGGATTTTAGAAAACGGTAATTTATAGTATCAGCTCCGTTGTTTTGATGACCTTCTCTAGACTGTACTAGTATTTTACTTATTCTTCCCTCTTCTTTGCCTTCCAACATATCAGAGAATAATTCGTATCCTTGCTAACCTTTGCAAATGATTTCCCCAAAGGTTTTCCTTCATCAATATCAGGGAAAACTAACCCATCGTCACTATCTTTTAAAAAGTAATTAGCCATGAATAACTGTTCCATCCTGACATCTCTAACTGAATTTTCTTTTTCTTTTATTTGAAGTTAGATCTGTGAATTGTGGCTGTGCTAGAATGCTGTCACCCTTTTATTTTCCCATTTCTTACTCTGCTTTTCTGGGAATGCTCTGGATTACACTAGGCTTGTAGATTTTAACGCCATGCTAAACATTTTCCTAGTTTTATTATATATTCTATTCCAAAGTAGAAGGATGGATTTTCCTAACCAGCTTTATTAGATTCAATTTTGGAATACTTTACTTAATGGGTTATTTTCCTGGCAGTCCCTATGCAACATTTATATGGGAAATGTTGTGCTACTTGATTAAAAATATCCCCATGGGATATTTTTTTCCCAGGATTTTTCTTAAAATTACCTTTTGGCTGCATAAAACTCAAAAAATTACCTTTTCCACAGGGCATGAGTTGGTCACCCTGCAACAAACTCAAGACCCTCAAACACAATCATGGAAGAAGGCCAGGACAGAGGATGAAGGCCAGGACAGAGGATAAAGGAAAATTAAACAGACCACGCCTGCCTAGCTCCCATTTCTAAAGCTCTGCTGGGATTTTGTCTATGTGCTCCACTAAGGAGCTACCCTGGAAAATTATTCAAGAGCTTTGGCTGATACAAGCGCCAAGAGTTTAGTTATGCCTTTGCTTGCTGGCCTCCATTAGTCACTGATTTGCTTCTGGGCACAATTCAAGGGATTAATTTTTATCTAGAAATCCCTGCAAGTTTGGGCCCTGGTTATCTTGGCGATAGTGTTTCTACTCACTCTAAACGCAACTGAGATTCACAGGGGAGATTCCTTGATAGAATTATATATGATGAGCATCCAGGGCTATGTGCTTAAATAGGTAATCTTAATGTTGTGTGACTAGAATTTGGCAGTAAACAGGTATTTTATGTTCTGCCAAGATTTTACTATCAGATACACTCTCCTGTTAGCTATTTAATGAGACAAGGTCTTTTCCCTCCGTTTGCTATATTGGAGCATTGGTTAGATTTATGTCTAATTCAAAAGCACCTGTTCCTAGTTGCTTCCTGGTACTTAGAGCCTGAACCATGTCTGGTGTTAGCAATTTGAAAAGCCTTTGTAGCTTGGATACTGGTCTTATATGATACTGGTGGCTTGGTAGATACTCATGGAAGCCAACAGAAAGGAAAATAGTGCACCATTCATTAGCAAAGTGTTCAAAGCCTGGGATACGCCATGAATTTGAAGCCGACTCAGCCATCAAACCACTCTCTTTCTTGGCAAAGGTAATCTCTCTCTGCTTCAATTTCCTGAGTTAGAATATAGGGATTATACGATTTTCTAAACCTTGGCTTCTATGGAGAATGATAAAGATTACTCATTGGAAGTGAGGCTGCAAATAGAAAGTTTGCAATCAGAACAGGAAAGGAAATAATACTAATTAAAACCATATATATAGAAGAGGGTCTTTTCCTTAGTAATTTGAAAATCTCCTCAATACTAAAAATGCAGCTGAATTTGACCTTTTGCTGTTTTGGTCATCTGGTTAAATGAGGTAGACTTTTCATTGTCCTGGCACCTTTTAAGAAAATGAAACAAAACATGGGTATAACAAGCGACACCGGGAGAAGACAATTGGCAAACTCCACACCTTGTCTGGGAGTTTCTAGGCCAATGGCTCTGAACTTGCTACCTTCTGAAAAAACATCTCAGGGAAGTAAAAAGGAAGAAAGGAGAAATAAAGAGAAAGTGACATGTAGCTTCTTGATCTAAAATATGATTATTTTCTACCAAATCTGGTCCTTGGAGAAGGTCACCTCCACTCAGCCTCTGTGCCTGCCTGAACCTTGGCACTTCCTGAGCTGTCCTGTGAATTGATTTGCTAATGTGGTGAGGACTTGTTGAGGAGTGACCATGTGCCAGGGCAGCTGCTGGGCTGGAGAAACAAGACAGACAGGGTCCACACTCTCTTGGATCTCACATTCCTCATGAAGAGACAAACAAAAGGCAGTAAAATGCAAAACAGGCAAAGAAAATGACAGACTGCTCTAAGGCCTGGGAAGGGGGTCCATGAGGTGCTGAGGGAGATAATAGTGTGGGTCCCTGCTTGCACTTGGTGGTCTGGGAAGTCTGCTCTGAGGAGAGGACATTTAAGCTGAGGTTTAAAAACCAAGGAGGATTTCTCAGGGTATATGCCCAGTAGTGGGATTGCTGGGTCGTATGGTAGTTCTATTTTCAGTTTTTTAAGGAACCTCCATACTGTTCTCCATAGTGGCTGTTATCAGTTTACATTCCCACCAACAGTGCAAGAGTATTTCCTTTTCTTCACACCCTCTCCAGCATTTATTGTTTCTAGATTTTTTGATGATGCCCATTCTGACCGGTGTGAGATGATATCTCATTGTAATTTTGATTTGCATTTCTCTAATGATTAATGATGTTGAGCATACACTACCAAACGTAAAATAGATAGCTAGTGGGAAGCAGCCGCATAGCACAGGGAGATCAGCTCTGTGCTTTGTGACCACCTAGAGGGGTGCGATAGGGAGGGTGGGAGGGAGGGAGACGCAAGAGGGAAGAGATATGGGCACATATGTATATGTATAACTGATTCACTTTGTTATAAAGCAGAAACTAACACACCATTGTAAAGCAATTATACTCCAATAAAGATGTTAAAAAAAGAAAAAACAAACCAAGGAGGAGCCCTCCCTGTCGAAGTTGCTGGAAGAGTGATTCAGTCAAAAGAAACAGCCTGTGAAAAACCCAGAGGCCAGAACAAAGAAAGCCTGGGGCTGGAGGGTAGAGCATCAGGAGAGGCCGCAGGAGTCTGGCTTGCTGGAAAGGATTCTGGAATCATCCCAAGGGCACGGGAAGCCTTTGAAGAGTTTTAAGTGGAAGACTAACATGAGGTGCTTCACTTTTCAAATCTTGCTGCTGCGTGGAGGACGGACTGAGGCTTCCGCCTCCTGACGAGCTCTTGAACGTGCTCTCTCCCTCCTCTCCACGGCCAAGGTCACCTCTCATCTCGCTAACCCAACAGCCTCTCAACTGGTCTTTTCAATCCACCCTTCCTCCGTTTAATCGATTCTCCGTACTGCCGTTGGAGTGATCCTTGCCCTGTGCAAACTTGGTTCCACTCCAGCTTAGAAACCTGCAGTGGCCACCCATCGCTTACAGAAAAAAGTCTGCATCCTTCCCTGACTGAGCCTGCACTGGCTTGGCCCCTGCTGCTTCCCCGGGGAGGAGAGCTGAGCTGGCTCTCCTGCTTTTCTGGACTCCAGCCACACAAGGGCTTCTGCCCATTTCTTGAATGTGTGATCATGTTTCTCCCTGCCTCAGTGCCTTTGCACATTCTCTCACCCTAAAAATCTATCCCCTCACCTTCACAATTCTTAGTTCCCCTAGCTCAGGGGTTCTTCAATGTGCATCAGAATCAGTTGTTCCATTTCTAAAATGGGAAAAGAATACATATCTCTCTCTTTTTTTTTTTTTTGCCTCACCATGTGGCATGCAAGATCTTCCACTACCAGGGATTGAACCCGTGCCCCCTGCATCGGGAGCGAGGAGTCTTAACCACTGGACTGCCAGGGACATCGTGAGAACTATGTAGTCAATTCCTGAAAAGTAGGAATAAAGAAATAAATGTTCCTTAAAGTCCATACCTCCTCCCTCTGTTGCCACCCAGAAGTCTGGAGTTGGCAGTGAGCAGCATCCAAGCATATGATCCTGGGAATCTCAACTCAAAGCAGAGAAAAGCCTGCGAGCTTTGGAGGGGGGAGGGCAGGGTGGAAGGCTGGCCCAGGACTCAATGCTAATTACTCCTCTCACTACACCATCTCTCTGTGAGTCATGGAAAGGGCATAATCAGCACACCTAGCTCACGACTGTGAAGATTCAGAGATCAAATGTGTAAGTTCTACGAACAGTGACTGACACAGTATGCAGGAATGTTTGTCATTATTTTATCATGATTACATTTTCTATTTCTGGTATGCTGCTCATTCAAAGAACTCAAATGACTGTAAATAGTGGGTTCAACTTTCACTCAATCAGTGGGGTAGAGCATGGAGAGATTGGGGCTTCTCCAGATGGACTAATAACCCACAGGCATGTCAGGGTGACTGAGGTCAGGCCCAGGCATCTGGTCTGTCTGTAGTGTGTGGACCATAGACTCCCAGGCTAGAATCCAGGGCCTGGGTTCCAGCTGTCCCTGCCTGGCTTTGGGTGAAGTCACTTATCTTTGGAGGGGTTATACACTCGAAGGCCATCGCCTTTCACATCCCTGTGACTGTGCACATGCATATGTGCCATTTTTGTTTTGAGAGATCACCTATTTTTCCTTCAAGACTAAGCCCAGTTGTCACCAGTTGCAGGAAGCTTTCCCCACACTGCAACCCGGGCTTCCTTCTACTGGAAGACTGGTCGTTATGGGTTGTAACTGTAGAGGTACATTTCCATCACCCTCACTAGACGACAGCCAACTTGAGAGCAGCAATCCTTCGTGTTCCCACTGCTTAGGACAGACTAGACATTCAAAATAAGCTCCGTGGAATGTTTGAATGTATCAGAGCGGCTTTCTTCTGTGACCAAAGGAGTGGAGCCTCAGGAAGCATTAGTTATCTCTCTGGAGCAGGAACCCGGAAAATCAGAGACTAATAGAGAAAGAGGATTTAGGGAAGGAAGATGTCACTGAAGGTAAAACGTGAACCTACTTTACAATTTTGCTTAGAGTCAGGATGTTTTGAACAAATTTATTTACACACATTTTCAAGGAGGTACTCCCAGGATTCAAGTGGTGAGCTTCAACACACCTAAATATTATATTGAGTTCTTAACAGGTGATGACCACACACTCTTAATTGTGCAGTGCGTTTCTGTAGGTGTACACAGAAAACTGCTTCTAAGACCTTCTTGACACTCCCTCTTCCCATAACTCACCCTTTACTTATGCAGCATATGCTGATTAAGTATACATTTCAGACAATAACAAACAAGGGAACATTAGCAAAAAGGAGCACACCTGGCAATGCAAGTGAAGCAGTAACTCCCAGGTGTCCACCTAGCTGAGGAGGGCACTCCATCCAGGCCCATGAATTGAGAAAGAAGTTTGTCCTACAACATATGCAACCTGCCCTCTGATCGGCAGTTTTTCTCTGTATGGAATACTGAACATTTTATAAAACTATCTCCACAGTAGCAGAAATAGGTAGCCTCTGTGGAGAGGTAAGATATAGAAAAAAAGATGATCCCATCAACTTCATGTTTCCTCCTGGGATAGTCAAGGCACCTGCCCTTCAGTGACCACTGAGCCATCTTTCTGCCTCCTTGGATGGGGTGGTCACCAGCACTGTTCACGAATATTCTGATTCTCCACCTTCTAGGCATGTGGTAGGATTGCACTTCCTCTCTCTCTTTTCGAAAGCAGACTTTGCCCTGTGACTTGCTTTTGCCAATGGAATGTGAAGAGAAGCAATCTGTGTGACTTCCCTTTTTCTGCTTTGGAAGCACATGTTGAGGTGGGGACTCTCCTCCCTTGGGTCCCTGACTGAATATATTGGCCAGAGCCCTCACTGTTACCTTATATCAGTCACTAGCATGAGTGAGGAATAAACTTTGCTGTGTTAAGCCACTAAGTTCTGTGAACCTAGCCTATCCTGACTGGTATATTGGAAAAGAGAAAAGTCATTCAGTCTGCGGATGTATATGTGAATCTATATTCTTTCCCCAAACACTGCAAATTCTAAATTATTGTATTGGTTTTATTTTATCATCACCAAGATTCCCCCAAACAGAAAGACAAAAAAAAAAAAAGTAATATTTTCCAAATTTTTATTTCTGGTACATTATTACTGCTTCACTAAACATCACCATATAAAGCTGTTAAGTACTAATTATTTTTTAAAGTTTTAAAGTTATAATTATGGCAATAACCATAACTAACTCACTAATAAGGAGTGGGGTCGCATCGCAAATGGTTCAATTGCTAAATTTTGTGAGCAGGTGACAGAGAATGATTAAAAAGAAATCCAGGGCTCCTGTACCAGGAAGAGAGATTTGTTATCTTGTTTTGGCAAGTACAGTTTAGCTTTAATTGTATGTGATAATCTGTAAGGGGAGTGGAAATGTACTGGGATTCATTTGGGAAAGGTGATCTAAAATACCTCAAGACTGCACAATGTTCTTAAGTCTGCTGAGAAATGAGGTGTGACATTGCCAGTTTTCCATGGGAAAATGATTATGTTTGTAGATTGAGAGAGAGTGAACCTAAATTATTCTGTTGTATATTCTGCTTGACTGACACACAGATTTGCCTAATCGAGGACGCGGACTGCCAATAATTGAATGTCTTCTATTTTTCAATTTTCAGAAAACTACTTGATAATTCAAGTTTTTTTTTTTTTTTTTTTTTCTGCCAGCAAGAATCACTCACATGCTCTGTGTTCATTTATATTCTTCTGTTATGCTTTGGTTGTAATCCAAGGTTTTCTAACTGATTAGCTATGCATGGTATGTTTCAAACCAGTGCAAACTCCCACTTTCTCCTGCTCTTTTTGTTTCTTTTTCATGTGCAATATTAGGAGGTTTCCTAACTTCTCCTGGAAATGTGGTGGTTATTGCATGAAAAACTCTAGTTGAGCTGTTATGGAACCAAACTTGGGTCCACTTGCCTGTGCACAGTAAAGCCAATCTACGGACATGGGGTTGTGGTGAAGGAAACTGCAGCGTTTGTAGCAGGGCACCAAGCAAGGAGTCCAGGGCAGCCAGTGCTCAAAACACCCAAACTCTCTGATGGGTTTCAGGAAAGCAGTTTTAAAGGCCAAGTGAGGGAGGGGCGTCCCAGGGTATGTGATCAGCTGTGCACAATTCTCTGATGGTGAGATAACAGGGTGGTATCATCAGGGTTAACATTATCAATCCTTAGGTGCCAGTAAGTCTGGGGGCTACCTGCTGTGGTCATCAAGTTGTTAATTTCTTCTATTTGGTGTTGGTTTTAGCATCTGTAAAACAACTCAGAAAATATACATCAGATACTGTTATCTAGGTACTTCAGAGAGGAGCTAAAGCAGAGGATATGGGGGAGGGCTGTGTCCCCAGCAGGCCCCGTAGAGTCCTGCCTGGTTACAGAGCCTTTAAAAAAATGTAAATACCACCTCACAGCAAGCCCACTATCATATACCAGAGAAATTATCTATGTCTCTTATCTAGCCCAGGAAAAAAAGAAAATATGCAAAATTAGAAACTGAAAACTGAATTATCCATTAACTATTTGTTATCAAAACCTTCCTAAATGTGTCGAGGTATTTTTGCTTAATCTTAGACTTTTTTTTTTTTTTTTTTGCTGCCTTAAACGTAATGTCATATATATATTTTTTCCAACACAAGTAGGCTTAATTATTATTGCAATAACATAAACATTTGCATATAAATTATATATTAGAAAGAAGGATACCAGAGAAAGCAATTGGATATAGTTTCCTATGTTTCCTTCTATTCTATTACTTTAAATTCAGGCGATACAATCTCTCTTTAAACTTCTCCGAGGATTACTTTGCATTACTCCTTATTTGTTCCTTGAAAAGCTTCTGCAGATGAAAGGTTATTTACTATAGCCCTTGCACTCGCTAAAACTTAATAGGAAAAATACTTGTAAGCAGCGCAATGGTATCTGTCAGAAAAGCAAAAATTTGGTTTCAGGAACCTGTCTGATCCTTTTTCTTTTCCTTAGACTCTGCCAACTGATATAAAATTTCATATCAGTGACTGAAATGGACAAAAAGCAAATGCCTATAGGAACCCTGGGCTCAGTGGTTCTCAACTTTCTCTCTTTCTTTATGGATGCTTCTCAGGCTGGAGAGTCCCATCCCATAAGTGGGAGCTGGGGCAGGCCAGCCTTTCAGCAATTCTGGGAGGGAGACATATGGTTTGAATGGCTCCTCATGTCATTCTGACACAGCCTTGTGGTGCAGAGCAGATGTGGGACCCCTTTTCCCCCTGAAAATCATTGTCCTGGTTTTGATGGAGAAAATAGCATGTGTTGGGGATGGAATTAGCTAACCCCTAAGTTCTCTCTTTGTTGTAAAAATAAAATTTATTTATTTATTTATTTATTTTTGGCTGCATTGGGTCTTCATTGCTGCACGCGGGCTTTCTTTAGTTGCGGCGAGCGGGGGCTACTCTTCGTTGTGGTGCGCGGGCTTCTCGTTGCGGTGGCTTCTCTTGTCGTGGAGCGCAGGCTCTAGGCTCATGGGCTTCAGTAGTTGTGGCTTGCGGGCTCTAGAGCGCAGGCTCAGTAGTTGTGGCGCACGGGCTTAGTTGCTCCGTAGCATGTGGGATCTTCCCAGACCAGGGCTCGAACCCATGTCCCCTGCATTGGCAGGTGGATTCTTAACCACTGTACCACCAGGGAAGCCCCCTAAGTTCTCTTTAAACTGAAATATTTTAGGTGCATTTTGTCAAGCTATTGAAAATTTCAAATAGCTTATTTTTTTTATATCCATCTAAACTTCTGGATCACAAATATGTGTCAGGAACTGACCCTTTATTCTGTCAATCTTAAATAAGTGGCCCCCCATCCTCCTGCTGTGCAGAGCAACATTCTGAGGAAATGGCGACATAAAAGGCACCTCCAAGAGTTCTGATAAGGCTTTGGTAGTCCTTGATGGTTTCTAGGCACTCTCTGTGCTTGGCCTGTGTGGCTTATGAGCTGCTCACTTGGGTCCCTTTGGGTTTTGGATTTACTTAGTTGTTACTAAGTCCGTGCATGAGACTTTTCCAGTTTTTCTTTTTTTCTTAATTTTTGAATTATTTGTCCCTCCCTCATCTAGTACATCTTCTTCCTCCCTCCCCCACAGCATTCATGGCCCTCACTATCTTAGGGCCTCAGTATAGGACCTTGACCTTTACAGCCTCAGGGCCTCCCAGCTTTCTGACAGGTATATTGCCTTCCAGCCGAATGTTGACTTGACTCAGGCTGTGTCCATGCTCCTCCCCTTGTCTGGAATGTGCTTCTAGCTCCCTCTGAACCTGTGATAATGACTACATTCTGAGAGGCTTCCCAATTCAGTGAATGGCATCACTGTCTACCACGTTGCCTGGGACAAAAACATAGTGGGGGGGGGGGCCTTGATGCTTTCTTGTCCCTTCGTCCACCATCTCTCCATCAGCAACATCTGTCAATTCTATTACCAAATATATTCCCCACGTTCTCACCACCTCCCCAATGACAGCTCTTTCCAAGCTACCACCTGCCCTGGATGACCACAGCAGTCCCCTAACTGGTCTCCCTATTTCTATGAGTGACCCACAGGAAACATTCTCCAGTTAGCAGCCAAGGTGATCTTTGCAAAGTATAAGTCAGATCATGCCATCATCCCCTTCTTAAATCCCCATGGTGGCTTCCAATGGCTCTGGGTAGCTAGTCTCAGGTACCTCCTCATCCTCCCCACCTACTTCTCTTGTTCCCTGCGTTCCTGCTTCACAGGCCTTCCTTCCATTCCTGAACAACGGAAGCATCTTCTCCTCTGGAACTTGGCATTCGTGGTTCCATCTGTGTGGAATCCACTTAGCCCCACATCTCAGCTTCTTAAAATTCAAGCCTAAGCTCAACTATCACCTCCTCAGAGAGGGTGTCCTCAGTCACCCTGCAGAAAATAATCCCTTCTACCTAGTCACTATATATCCTATTAGTCTGTTTTCTTTTCACTGACATTCTTATTTATAATCATTTGTTTATTGTCAAACTGCCCCCCACACAAAGAAGGATATCACTCCTGTTAACCACTCAGTGGATCCCCCATGCCCAGGTCAAGGCCAGCCTATAAATATTGGCCATCTGAGAGAAGATGTTTGAAATGCTGCTTCCTTCGTGAATGCGCATGGTCTTTGCTCCTCTGATGGCACCTTCCCTGCATTTATATACTTGTTTCTCCTGTTAGAGTTGAAGCTTTTCAAGGCCCTGTGCTCTATTCAACTTTTTATCCTCCAGAGTGCTTTTTGTGGGGTAGAGCCTTAGTAAATATTTACTGAATCCAGTTATACTCTTTTTGTCGTTAAAGGAAATTGAGTAACAAATTTAAGTAGCACTCTGTGGTATCTGAGAGAAATAGGAAACAATTAGCAACAGCCTCAAACAGTTACTACACAGTGTGTTCATTTTCAGGTATTAATTCTCCAGTGTGCCTTATTTCCAGATTTTCCTATTCAAGAGCTCACGCTACAGAACCTGCTAACAGTTGATTGGTTCAAAAGGAGAGGAAACAGAACTGGCAAAGAGATGAGCAAAGGCAAAAGCTCGTGTCTTCAAAGGTTTCACCAGTACCCACTGTGTGTCATGAATTCCTGACCATATGTAGGCAAGGGCATGGATTGGAGGTGTTAGGAAGAAAGATAGATGTCTTTAAGCAGAGGCAAAAGGAACAAGCAGAAAAAAGACATGATAAAAAGAAGACCGATGTTCAAAGTTCAACTTTTGAGTGAGACTAGGGTGGATATAGAAAAAACTTTCTAAATCTCTACAGTGGTATTGGTTACTGTGCTCTCCATTGCAGGTAAAGAAAAGACACTCTCAACCCTCTGTAACGTGTAAATTGCTTTTAGTCACTCTCCCCAGGAAAGCAAGACATGTCAGCCTGCAAATTGTTAGGCTGCCAATCCTATTGTCGGGCAACCAGGACATTTGAATTCAGATGTGCTGATATTCCATTTGGGGGTTTTCTGCCACAAATCCCTAACACCTAAAGAGACCTCTGGCTAGAAAAGGAGTAAGTTTCACACATCAAATCTCTTCAGATATATTTTAAACATCTCCACTCAAAAGATCCTGGAAACAACTTACAAATTGAGGCATTCAACAAGGCTGGGGACAGGTGAGAGGAAAGGTAGGCGGTGATTTCAGGAAGAATCAGACATCCGTTCTCAGAGCAGAGTCATTCTTCCATTTCTATTCATTCAACAAATATTGGTGGCGAGGCAGTGGATCACAATGCTTTAGAATTTAGGCTTGGAGTCAGAAGGCTTGGCTTAAATCATGGTTGTGTTACCTGTTGGGATGGTTCATTCTTTGTGTCCACTGGGCTAGGTGAGGTTATTCAATCACACATGAATCTAGGTGTTTCTGTGAAGGTATTTCATAGATGTGGTTGACACTTACAGTCAGTTGACATTTACATAAAGGAGATTATCCTTGATAATCTGGGTGGGCCTCATCTTATCAGTGGAAGGCTTTAACTGCAAAACTGCAGTTTCCCTGAGGAAAAAGGAATTCCACCTGTGGACTACAGCGTCACCTCCTGCCTAAGAGTTCCCAACCTGGGGGTGGCGTGCCTCACAGATTTCAGACTGCTCAGCCAGACTCCATTATTGCATAAACTAATTCCTAGAAATCTCCCCTGTGTGTATATATATATATGTACATGTATTTATATATACACACACACACTGGTAGGTTTCTATATAAGCTAGTAGGTTTCTATATAAACTAGTATATATGTGTGTATATATACACACACATATACATATACATACATATATATACATACATATCTATCTATCTATCTATATATACATACATATATAGATAAAGTTTATTAGTTTTGATTCTCTGGTAGAGCTCTGGCTGATCCACCTAGTAACTGTGCTGACCTTGGGAGAGTACCTTACCCTCTCTGTGCCTCAGTTTCTTCACCTATATAATAAGGATACAGTAGTCCCCATCTCACAAGCCTGTGGAAAGGATTAGGTGAGTTAACAAATGTAAGGTTCTTAGACTGGGGACTGACACATACTAAGTGCTCTTCTTGATTATTAAGCACTTGTTGTTTGCTTATGGCAGCTACTGGGGAGAAATAAGAATAAGGAAGATGAGATGCCTGACATTAAGAAGCATGCCATTCCTCAGAGGGTGATAAGGCATAATCATAAGTACACATAGTCAGAATGTAACCCTAGTGCACACTCTTAATTAGGGAAAGGTTGGCTTATAATGCTAATAATACTACTGATGAGGGTAGATAGTGGTTATCTACTGTGCGTTAAGTATAGTACAGGCAATTTCATTTGTTTGTTTTTTTCATTCTTCCTTTATTCATTTGTTGTTCCATTTAAAAAACATTCATTGGTCTCCTATTATACATTAGACATGATACTAGATGCTAAAGATATGGTGGAAAATTAGATAGACGGGGTCCCTGCCTCCTTGTAATATATATTCCAGTAGAGACTACAAATAATACATAAGTAAAACAAATATGTAATGTAATTAAGTATGGATAAGTTCTATGAAGAAGGATAAAGCATGGTAAGCATGGTTAGGGTGGGTCTGGTGACATTTAACATGAGACCCGAATCATGAGAAGCAGCAGTTTTGCAAATATCTTGGGGAAGATGATTTCAAGACAGCAAGTGGAAAGGCCCTTAGATTAGAATAATCTTGACACATTGGAGGGAAATAAAGAAGACCATTGTGGCTGTAGCAAAGTAAACAGTGGGAAGAGAAGGAAGGGAATGAAGTTGGAAACGGAAGTAGAGCCCAGATCTTATAGGGCCTGTAGGCCATGACGAGTCATGTTACTTTATTTTAAGTGGGATGGGAATATTTTGATGTGTTTGGAGTAGGGAACGCAGACATTTATTGTAGATGCTGGGTAAAGTATGGGCTATGGTGGGGTGGGGAGTGGAGATGAGTGAGGCAGGGAGGCTGCATATGTGGCTAGTGGAGTAGAACAGGTGAGGGTGATGCTGGCTGTCACTCAGGTGGTAGAGATGGAGGAGATCAGAAGAGGATGATATTCAGGATGAGTTTTGGGCGCAGAGATGTAGGAGAAGGCTGAAATTAAGGTGCAATTGCTGTCTTGTCATCTCTAAGCTTCACAGGGCCCCAAAGGCCTATGTCTGAGTTTCCTCACTGTTGCCAGATACGCTCCCCACCCAGCAGCAAAGGTTCCCCACCTGGCCAGTTCCTGCAGCAGTTGGACCAGGTACACTCCATCCAGTCCTCAACCCAACAGGTTTCACTTCCCTGCCAGCCTCTGAAATTATTCAAACAGCCAGTCACTTCCTCCCACTGGAACCAGGGGCCACTACACCCTCTTGGTACTACAAGCCTGTCCCCTACAACCCCTGCTTGTTCATTCCGTCTCTGAGTGTAACCCCCTTGTGGCCCTGCATGGCAGATGTTGTCCTGCCCTGGGCTGGTGAGTATCTATGACTAAGGAACTGCTGCCCATTTCATCTGTCTGGTCAGGTGTCCTGTGTTTGGCCATCTCTTACTATTTAGGGCAAGGGATCCATCCTTGCCAATGGAGTGAATAGGAGATGATCAGAACAATTAATGTCAAAAACAGAATGGCTCAGCCACAGCCGAGGGCCTCCATCAGCTTTCATAAACTGCTCTTTGCTAAATAACTGGCTCCTGATGCGACCAGAAGGTCTGTGCTGTGAGTGATTGGATGGAGACAGAACCTGAAAGCTGCGACTCTATGCAGCTAGCGATCTTGAATGCTCTGAGGGAATTTGTACAGAGAGGAATAAAAAGAGGGAGGGAAGCACTGCAGGAAAAGGCAGGGCTTTAACAGGATGGTTTCTATCCACCAGCTTCTTGGTCGTGGTTCCAGGTATCTTCTGCGGCACCACTCTGCTGCCTCTGTCACAGCAGAGAGCCTAATTCTCGGAGTTATACAACAAAAACAGAAACAGAAAGACACCCATGGCACCCCTGTGGCATGGCAAAAGGGTTAGTTCAAACCTGACGCAAGCCCAGGGTTGTACGGTTGAGGAAACCATTGCCACTGGGGAGGGCCCTCGCCCTGGCAGAGAAAGAGGCCGAGAGGATCCCATCTGCTGCCCCCAGGGCTGCCAGCTCCTTTAAGCAGGCTGACCTGGGGTGGGTGATGGCGATAGCTGTCAGGCCTGGGTCTTCTCAAGCTGAGATGGCAACAGGAGCCACTTCTGGAAGGTGGGAAGTTGGGACTTTTTTTTTAAAGTTTTAAAATTTGTTTCCACTTTTTCAATAAACATGATATATGTATAACTGGAATTATATATAGATGTTTAAATGAGTATATCTTTCTTTACAAATCACTGTAACCTTAATGCTGTGGTTCCATGCACTTAGGTTTCCATACCCAACACTCAACATCTCATTCAAATTACTGACTTCATCCCATCAGCCACCGGTAAATATTTGCTATTATAGATTTGGTTAATATGTTCTGTTCAGTGCCTATTTCAACAGCCTCTGAGCTGTTGTTTGCCTTCACCTCTGAAGGAATGTGTTCACCTCTACCAGGCTGTCCACGGAGCCCTTCAGTTGCCTTCACTGTGCACTGTCTTTGCAGGGAAGATCTTAGCTGTATCTGCCTTTCTTGGGAGCACAGGGGTGACACTGTGTTGATGACATTCTCCACTAAACACATTCATTCGACACACTCATTAAGGACATACAAACACAAAATAACTTACAAAAAAGGGGATTGGCGATTGCCTTACACATAGTGTAAGGTCCTGTCACCTTGGTTAAATTTTTGAAAATTACTTAGTAAATCGAGAGATGTTCTATGCCTGAGACTATCAAGAAAGAGCTACTGACCTTTTTAGCACCCAAATGTTAATAGAAGCCCAACATCTTTTGTTTTGGCTGCACCGTGCGGCATGTGGGATCTTAGTCCCCGACCAGGGATTGAACCCGCACCCTCGGCAGTGAAAGTACAGAGTCTTAACCACTGGACTGCCAGGGAATTCCCGAAGCCCAACATCTTTTAGCCATTTGGGGTCTCTGAAGGCAACATAGTCCACATTTAAAATTTTTACTTAATCCATTTGTGCTGTTACTCACAAATCTGCCCACCTTGAATGCAGCCCCCTCCAACCAAAGACTCGAGAATCTGTCCAAATTGAAATCAACAGGATTTCCCGTTAGTGCTCTTGGAAGGCCCTTCACTGCAGAGGCTTTAGCACCCTCCTGTCAGGGAGTCTCTGGATTGCCTGTGATCACAGGCCATAAGTTGCCTATGGGCTTCTGATACAAGAAACTGCCTTTCCTCAAGGCACTGTGCTATACACCATCGGGGTGGAGATTGCTGGCCACTCACTGGGCTCTCTTGGAAACAGAAGCTCTAACAGACCCCGAGCCTATGACCCTCTCTACCAGCTGCCCATTATGCCTTGAGTCATGGAAACAGCACCCCACAAGCTTGGCACAGCTACTAGGCTGCCCTCCTGCAGAATGGAGCCAAACGTGGACCCTCTGGCACCTTCTACTCTACAAGTGTGGATGGCGCAGTGGCTGAGAATCTGCCTGCCAAAGCAGGGGACACGGGTTCGAGCCCTGGTCCGGGAAGATCTCACATGCCATGGAGCAACTAAGCCCGTGCGCCACAACTACTTAGCCTGCGCTCTAGTGCCCGTGAGCCACAACTACTGAGCCCGTGAGCCACAACTACTGAGCCCGTGTGCCACAAGTACTGAAGCCCACGAGCCTAGAGCCTGTGCTCCGCAACAAGAGAAGCCACCGCAATGAGAAGTCTGCACACCGCAATGAAGAGTTTTTAAAAAAATTTTAATTAATTAATTAATTAACTTATTTATTTTGGGCTGTGTTGGGTCTTCGTTGCTGCACGTGGGCTTTCTCTAGTTGCAGTGAGCGGGGGCTACTCTTCATGGACCCTCTGGCACCTTCCACTCTACAAGGATGGCCTCCCCCATCCTCAATTCCTTGCCCTATATCATGTTGCTGGAGGAAGACAACAGTCTCCAAGATTCCTTGCCTACCTGAGGGCCCCATGGGATTAACAGAGTTAGTAGCAATGGGATTTTACGGACTTTACAGATGAAATCACACCGTCCATGTGATGAAGTTCAGTGGAATATTGTTGCTTTCCGTCTCGTAACTAGGATGTCCCCAGTAACAGCTGGGATCCAAGGCTCAGCACAACTGGTCAAATTTCAGGCAGCCATCTTAGCACTGGGTGCCCGGGCCATAAAATTGACCCCATCTGCACCTTTTACAAACTCTTGGGCCATTGCCTAAGTGTTGCCCCATTCTGAGAATCGCTTGCCTCAGAGACACTCAAAATATAAATCAAGGTAACAGATGTCCCTACATATACTAAAGCCACAACACAAGGCTTCACCAGGACACTCCTTACTCTCTTGGGAATAGTTCCAGACATTATTAATAGTGACGAGGGCATTCATTTCACTTCAGAATACACAGTGCTAGGCTTTGGAGAAAGCGTTCAATGGAACGTCCACCTCCCCATAGACTCAGAAAGCTGGTATAATTGAAAGACCTAATGGGCTTCTCGAAACACTCCTATTTAAGTTGAAAAGTGACAAGTGACTTGATCCTGGGTAACCATCCTATCCACTATCAGGCCACGGTTCAGGTGGCCTTGAGTCTGCTCCCAGCTCTGTGTGGGATGTGACTCAGGTCTGGCTAGTCACAGCATCAAGTTCAAGGTTGGTGCAGGAATACAACACCTGATCCACTCCCATCCACAGACGTCAGGCTGAAGGCAGCCCAGCATAGTGATTAGAGGTCCAGACTCTGGGTCCTGACTCCTGGGTCCAAATGCTCCCTTTGTCACTAACTAGATAAATGGCTTGGGCAAGTTACCTCACTCCTCTGTGTCTTGAATAATGCAGGATTGTGGTGTAATCAATGAGTAACATAAGGAAAGCCCTTAGATCAGTGTCTGGCATGGAGTAAGAGCTCTGTCAGTTATTATCATCTGGTGAGGAAAGAGCAGGACTCTTTTCTGTTGAATTTGAAGCCAAGATGCTGTAGTCTTGCACCTGCCAAAGGCCATCTTGCTGCCATGTGGAACTTGAGAATAAAACCACCTGGAAGAGAGGTGAAGATGGAGAGATACTGACTCTTGGTGATACTTCTGGTTGGTTTGAGTACATATGAGTTAGTGTCTCAGTCAGTTGTAATGAAAGAGTCACAATCAGTACACCTTCTAGTAATGTTTCCCTTCAGTTTGATGTGTATCTCTTCCTTGCTGCAGGTGTCTATGACTTGTCTGAGTCATTTCCCTTAACATGTCACAATTCCTGAAAGCACCAACCAAGCAACCTGGCTTGTTTTTCTGTCATTGTTTTTGTTCCCTCAACTCCCCCACTTTGGTGCGTCGGGCAGGAGAGTCTCAGAGCTCTACTCTCTACTCGTCCTCAGAGTCGAGAGCAAGGTCAGCCTTTCAGTGCTTTGTCCCAGGCCTCATTCTCGTTCTTTCCTGTTTTGTTGCTTTGACAGAAAATACACGCCTCTTCACACATTATTGTTCCGTCTCCTCACTACATTGTCAAGCGCTGCTTCAGAACAGGAAAGAAGAGGGGGTGGGAAAGGACGAAGCAGGTGTGTGCGCCAAGCAAATCCGCGGCAGATCGCTGCCCTCTCCGGATCCAGGATGGTGATCCCTCCACTCACTCGTTCCTCCCAGCACTCTCCTCTCTGTGCTCCCATCTCAGTCCTCTGATACCCCAGGGGACAGAGAGCTGTCGTTAATGGTTGGCACTTTCTCCCGTGATTGTACCCACTCAGTTCCTAGCACAAAGTTTGACCCCTGCAGATACTCAGTCAGTGCCTGCTTCTCATACTGACCAGCTCTCTTCCTCCTCCACACTGGAGACAAGGAAGCCAGGCTGAATGAATACAGGGGACCGTTTTGAGCTGCACCCGAGGGAAACACCTCAGTAAAGGAGGAAGAGACAGAAGGTGGGGATGTGGGGAAGTGATGTGGAACAGCGGTGATGGGAAACAAACGGGGAAGAATTTCGATCAGTGGTGATGTCACCCTCACCAGCCGGCCCCGCTGACCTCGCCAGCTTCTTGGCCATGTACCCTTCCCTCACGCTTCTTGCCCAGCCACGCTGGGTTTCTCTGGGTCCTCGGATACAGCCAGCTCTCTGACCTCTGGGCCTTCACAGCTATTTCCTTTGCACCCAGCAAACTCTTATGTCAGGTCCCAGCGTGGGTGTCATTTCTGCTGGGAGATTCCGCTTACCTCAGGCCGTGGTTAGCGCCTCACCACTTGTACCTGGAACTCCCTCAACTTGCCATCACAACACACATCACACTTGATCTTTGTTATTTACGAGGTTGTCTTTCTCCACTGTTAGACTGTGCACCCCAGGAGGACAAGGATGCTGGTTATTCTACATTAACGACTGCTGTAGCCCAGCAGCACATTTCCTAGCCATCTTAGGCTCTCAATAGATGTTTGTTGAGTGATAAACTCTGGTGTGAATTTTAAAATATTCTTAGGGCCAGAGATGATAGTTGTAGATCTTTCCTTTTGCAATGAATTATACCTGTTGAATCGGGTGCCTTCTTTCCACCCTGCTGCACAATGCTAGGTGAGGGCATCAGTCCGTTTATATGTGGATGCACAGCACATCTGAACAAGAGCAATCAGCATAGAGTCACCTAGAGGTAATGCTGTCAATACAGATTCTTGCCTTGTGAAACAGAAAATTGGGATAGTAATCCACTTAACTCAAATGTGATATTCTTCTCTAATATAAAATGATTTATTTTTTTCCTCCAAAGGGCAACTATGTTATCCAGAAAATTACTTCAGCCCCTGGCTTCACATCGGGTGATGTTTCATGGATGTCACCAGCTACCCCTGAATGGATCTGGTGACTGACCTATGGCGCAGCTGATTCTACGACCCATTACCTATCTTCCAAGCTATCTAGTCTCAGAAGTTCACTTTCTGTTACAATAGAGTCACTGTGTTCTGTCTCCCTGACCTCTGCAGTCTTACTGGGAAAACTGGGCAGCACTGAAAGTCAAGTAAGTGGAGGGAAGAGAGGGACAGAGGCATCCTATAAATGGAAGAGAGGTCCTTTACTGTGACAAGTGGCACTGCATAAGAATGATGTGTGTGTGCATGATAGCTTTCTTTCTCATCTCCTTCTGACACTTGGGAGTTTACTTTCTCATAGCCAATCATCTCCCTTAGCCAAGAAATTACAAATGAAGCAGAGAGAAAATAGCAAGTGAGTAAGTGAGAGAGTTTCTGAGTTTGGCAAGCCTAGGCAAAGTTAAAACAATGATGACTGGTGCTTGTATAACAGTTTTCAAAGTTGACATTTGAGGTTTACAGTGCTTTCATTAATGAGATGTTTGAGTGGAGAAACAATAGCATTCAAGTTAAGTTCAACTAAAGACTCAAAATACCTTTATACGTTTTTGCTTTTCTCTTGTCTTCCTGAGACAGGCGGAGAGAAATCTGTTCCTCGTGGCAGTGTCTATGACAACAAACTCATTTCATTTTCTTACTTTTACGTACATGATAGGCAACACTGAGGGACTTTTGATACCTTTTCTACCTACATAATTAAGCTACTGGAGTCTGCCTCCCACTCCTGAAATGATTTGAACCCATGTCAAGTTATCCTGGGATGTAAGGGCAAGACTGTGGGTAGGGACTGGACATAGTTAATAAACCAGAGACTAAGAAAGAATCACGTTGTCTTAATCTTGGATAATCAATCATTCATCTTCATAGACTGTAACTCTAGTCTTTGATGGGAGAAGTTGTGGATTCAGGAGGATGAATTTCAAGGGAAGCAAGAGAAGGTGAAGCTCTAAACGCACAGGTATTTTTTAGTGCTCATCATAGGCAGGGCATGACTGGAGACGCTTGGAGGGAAGTAAAAGGATGTAAAAGGCAATCCTTGCTCTCCTTGTAGGCTGACACAGTAGCACAAGCACTTGTGTGATTATAACTCAAGGCAGAGTCTTGTCCTTATTGACTGTCTTAAAGTTAATTTCAGTCTTGGACACCCAAACTCAGCAGGATAATCACAGGGGAAACCCATTTAGGAAAAACCCCATGTGATAAGCCTGTGCCTTTTAATTTTTAATGCAAAAAGAGGTCAGCTATTTTCATAACTCAAGAGCCAAAGTGTTTTCAGTAATTCTCTGGTTAATATAGCATACTGTCTAGGGGACTTTTTTTCCCCTAACAAATTTGATTAATCAAGATATTTGAGGATTCTAGACTTTTGTGTTTGTGTTTTTGTTCTGAATTAATTGTTTAAAGATCCTAAATAATGTGGATATTTTCTAGCACTTCCACTCATTGGTCTGTGTAGACCCTGTCTCTATAGCTCTTAAAGCAATGACTTCTGAACTTGAATGGTCAGTAGAATGGGGTGGATGACTTTATAAAAATACAAATTTGCAAACCCAGTCCAGGTCTATCAAGTAAGGATCTCTAGGAGTTAAGCCCAGGTATGTATGTTTTTACAAAACTTCTCAGATAATTCTCATAATTAGCTGGCTTCAAGTCTAGGTTATACTCTATGACAGAGTCTCTTGTGCAGTATTTTCAAAACCAGAAATGTACGAGGGATAACAGTGTTTCTTTTGATGTTGGTTAGATAGTCCTGGGTTTGAATAGTAGTTTCACCACATTTCAACTGCAGCATGACTTTAGGCACCTTTCTTATAGCCTCATCTGTAAGACTGAGTTCATACTACTATGTAATGAATAGGATGGCTGTGCAGATCAGTTGTTAAAAACAAATTCAGCCCAATCACATCAAGGAATAGGGCTAACTTAATAAAAGTTAGCTATTATTATTAATAGTGTTTGAATGTTTATGTTCATGTTATATATTTGTATTGCATAGTCTAAATATTTTTATTAAATGTCAATCTCTTATAAACATAGCATATTCAGAATTTTCTGTAAATAACTTTTAAGGACAGGCGCTACATAGTTCTCCATCATTTTCCATTGTTTTGGCCTTTAGGACAGTGCATGGAACATATTAACTGCTCAATAAAGCAATCAGATTCATCTACTAAAAATCTCCACACCTACACAAATATTCCTGACTTTGTGAGTACGTATTGGGCAGTGATGAAAGTTAAAGAGAACATCTCAGAGGTCTGTTCCCATCCTTTAGGGTTGGCCTCTGAAGGATATGTGGGTACACATCTGGTATACCCACTTAGCCTGCCTGAGTTTGTAAGGCAGAAACATTGGCTAAAATAATCAGCTAGGAAACTAAGGAGGCAAAACACTCTGATATTAGAGGAGTAATGAAGAGACAATCACTTAGGGAGCATTTGTTTCAGTGCAAGGTCACTGTTCATTAATACTCATACAGATAGCTTATTAACCACCCAGAAAATTCACTTCAAGTTTTCAAGCTACATAATACTCAAAATCAATGCCTGAATATAGATTAGGAGATGGGGGCTTGCTGCACAGAGAGCTCTGACAGGGTTGTAAACCATAAGCTTCATCGATTCTGAAAGTGGAGATTATCCCATGGAAGATTTATCCCACCCTCCCACCCCCTGCTCCCCACCGCCGCAACCCCAGGACAGGAGACTTCTCTTTCCAGCCTATTGTTGAAAGCCTGAAAGACGGATTCCGGATTCTAAAAAGCAGTGCTCTACAAAAGAGGTGCCAGTTGGAGGATGATGAAGAGCGTCACCTTCTGCGGTGGGAAACTTCACTCTGGAAACCCACTGAAAAACGATGACCTTGGGGCTTGGCCAGCCTTCCAGGTCTGCTCCTTTAGGCATCTTTTCATCCCCTATAGAGCCTAGTGCAGCATCTCCTTGCCACATTGTAGCACTACATTGAATGAATGAATGGAGTCACTCATTCTAGTGTGAATTTTTTTTTAAATTTTAGCTACCTGACTCTCACGCCCAACTCATTATCTAATGAGGTGTCAGGGGCGGGGTAGAAATTGACTCACCACAATTCAGATGTGCAAGATAAAAATAGTGGCTATCTTCTAACCAAACTTGCCTTACCTGGAAGCCCCCATCCTAATGGTGGCTGCAAAACCTTCAGTTTGCCAGTTACATACAGCTCAGTATCTTCTGTAGCAAATGAATCTGGATTACTGTACTAGTTTGCTAGGATTTATGTTGTAAACACTTAGTCCAAAGTTCAAACTTCCTGTCTGTTCCTCTCCACACAGAGGACTTCTTCTGTTCTTTGCAAATCTCATACAGGTGCCACCTGATGCTTGTGTCCACGTGGGAGCAGGGGAAGGACCTTTGTTTTACCTATTGTCTTCTGGGATTTTGTCTGCATTCCCTGTGATGTCTCATTCCATCTGATCTCTGAGCAAGAAAGTGGGTCCCCTGAAGCAAGTGGGCGTCCTGTCTTGTGCTGTGGATTTTTTACCAGCAGCTGCTGCTCGAGTTGGGGGTGATCGCCTCTGGTCATGAGTTTCCCCACCCTGTGTGCTCTGTCCTGACCCAGGCCTCTTCTTCTCCACAGCTTTGCACAGCACTCTCATATCACCCACGGGAGCATATGAGGGGTTCTGGATGTTGGACTGTGCAGAATTAGGAGTGCTAGCTCCATCCATCCACCTAGACAGCTACCCTAGTCAATTCCACTTTTACTCCAGTCCCATTTGGGACCATAGTGCACTGGCATCATGAACAACTCAGGACTTGTCTAAGGGCCTTGCAAATTTCCAGAGACGTAAGGAGCAACACTTGTAAAGGGTGGGTCTCTACTGCATTCCTTCCACGGAAGTTCAACTCGAGGTTAGGGATGGTAGAGATGTAAGATGGTCCTGATTCTTCTCTCCTTTCTTGTTTTCTCTTCTCTCTTCTCTTTCTTTCTCTTCCTCCCTGTCTCTGTATACTAACTCAGCTCTCTCCCATGACTCTTGTAGGGTCCTCCACCCCCTTTCAACCTGACAAGAGGCACCCTTAATCCCATCCTTCTCCTTCTCTAGGAAGTCCTCATCTATCCCTTCCCTGGCTGCAAGGAATGGTGAAAGGACAGTCAGGAAAGAATCTGGATTACTGTGTAGTTTCTTAAGGCTGCCATAGCAAAGTACCACAAACTAAGGGGCTTAAACAACAGAAATGTGTTGTCACACAATTCTAGGGCCAGAAGTCTGAAATCAAGGTGTTGGCAGGGTTGGTTCCTTTTGAAGGCTGTGAGGGAGAACCTGTTCCAGGCTTACAGATGGCCATCTTCTCCCTGTATCTTCACATCACCTTCCCTCTGTGTGTGTGTGTGTCCAAATTTCCTCTTCTTATTAGGACACCAATTGTGTTGGATTAGGGCCCACCCTAAAGACCTCGTTCTAACTCGATTACTTCTGTAAAAGCCCAGTCTCCAAATAAGTTCACATTCTGAGGTTCTAGGGACTAAGATGTAAACAAATGAATGGGGGGGCACAATTTAACCCAAAACAATTACCAAGGAGGGAAAATACATTGGTAAGCATTTCAAAATATTCCTGTTATCCCACGACTTTATATCTGTGTGCTAGGATGAAGTGAGAAAGCTGTCTGTGCTTCTGTGCTCTGTGGATGATTATTTTTTGATGGCTTTAAATGAACTTGAAAGTTGCCTTATCATTTTCTTGCACTGTCACTAGGGGACATTTTAAGGTAATAATTCAATCACTGAAATTTTGTACTGGGGTATCAATAGAAGTGGCAGACCTTGGACTACAGAGATTCCTGAGCTTTTAGAGGATGAGAAAAAGGGACCAAGAGATGGAGCTGATGTTACATTTTTTTAGGAAGCCCTTAGCATCATATGAAAATCTGCCCCATCTTGGTATGAGGCTAGATATGTCAAGAAGGAGACAGTTTTGACGCATTTGTAGGTCCACTTAAATATGGAAACTGAGGGAGAAAGGGGAGTCAGGGATGATCCCTATGATTTCCATTTGAATAACTGGATTGTGGCAGAAATGGTGGTGGAAGATGAAGAATTGATGGGCTTACTTTTGGGATGTGTTTGGTCTTAAGTGCCTGAGGAACGTTCAAGAAGAGGTGCCCCATAGGATAATCCATGGCTCTGTGTTTTAAACATGGCATGTTTAGTGGTCAACTGACAGTGCAAATGGACATTATGATCTCCATTTTACAGATGAGGAACTGAAATTCCCAGAGGTGAAGTAGCCTACTCAAGGTCAATGTGAGAACTATTTGATTCCAAGCAGAAGGACCTAAAATGGTTCCATTCACTTTCTCACAGATCCAAGACAAAAGCAGCCCGGGGACCACTGCTCTGTGCTCAGGACACACATTCTCTGCCTTGGCTTGCTTCATCCCGGATCTGGAACCTCTACACATTACCCCCTTAACATGGGCTCTGGAAGTGTTAATGTTTGAAATAACAGGGAAGCCTAGAATCACTACTTGTTAGTTATATGTTAGGAAATACACTCACCATTTAGTACAATCTTAAATGTATTCTAAAAGGCCATAATAATTAGGTTAGAATTCACCAGAATCTTGGAGAAGAACTCGCCGCTTCAAGAGTTTATAATTTGTCCAGGTTTGTTAAATTTCTTTTAAAGTTAAAATCTGTAAATATTTTCTGCTTGGAAGATAATCCACATATTATATGGTAAAAATGATATAATGTCAATTTTGTATAATTTAAGTTATAGAAAAGAGAAATCTAGTGGCTTCTAACTCAAGCACAGTTTCAAGCCAAGATAAGAAATTCTGTGGGCCATTAGTTCCTAATGGACATTAGGGACTTAGCTCTTTTTTATAAGTGTGTAAACTGCCAAGATACTGAGATTTAAACAACGCCACAGTTATCTCCAATCTGCATCCTGAGGCGTTGTCTACAATAAATGACTTGATACATTAATTTTAGGGAATGCTGAAAGTCACTGGATGTTTGTTGATGGAACCCAAGCTCATTATCCTCTGAGAATGGGATACAAAGTACAGTCAAGAGCTGACTCTAGATTTTGGCTGGAGCATTAATTTAGGAGATTGGTACCATGATCTGGATGTTCCTTTCTAACAATAAACTTGAAAGAAAGAAAGGAGTCAGAATAGACTATTATAATGTTTTCTACTTGAGGAAGTAAGGCAGTGAAATGCCTTCCCTGCAGACACAGACGTACGTGGGTGAATGCAAAAGGCAGAAAAATGAAAAGATATGGAACGACATCCTATCTGCAGCTGAAAGTGAGCAAAATTCCAAATGCAAGTTATTTGCTTCTAATTTGAGTTAGAGTTGAATATTTATTTTTTTAATAGTAGGTACTATGATGTAGTTTTAAAGAACCTGAACTTTGTGTTCAGAAAGACCACCTTAAAAATTCCACCAAGTACCATCTCCATGACCTTGGGCATATTTCCTAACTTTTCTAGGCCTGAATTTTCTCAACTTGTAAGATGGAAATAATGTTTACACTTACTTCAAAGTGTTGTGAGCATTAAATGCAATTATGTTGGTAAGGTGCTTAGCCTAACATCTGGTCCATGACACACACTCAGTTAATATAAGCAATTAAAATTCTTTTCATTTGGGCAAATCTAGTAAAATTCAGCTGACATCTCATTCTTAGGTCTCTTGGTTCTCTCTACTCTGCCTTCTACTGGAAAACCACTAGTTGCTCCTGGGGTCTGACCCATCCAGGGGTCCTACTTCATGAATTCCCTTCTCCACCCAGCCATTGTATAGTATATTCTTGAAAGTTGTTAAGAAAGTAGATCTTAAATGTTATCACCACACACACCACACACACACACACACACACACACACACACACATGCAGTAATCATGTAAGGGTATTGAAGTGTTAACTAACCTTATTGTGGTAATCATTTTGCAAATTAAATTAAACGTGTATCCAATCATCACATTGTACACCTTAAACTTATATATCTTATATGTCAATCGAATGATGAAGGGTGATTGCCTGGATTTGCATCTCAGCTGCATCACTTACTACCTGTTGTGTCTTTGAGTGAGTTGCTTAACCTCTCTAAACTCAATGATCTCATCTGTGAAATGGGGATAATGATTGTATTAGTCCTGCAGGATTGTTGTAAGAATTAAGTAAGATCATATATGTAAATTATTTAACTGACACAGACTAAGTGCTTGATAATGTTGGCTGTTGTTCTATATATTTCACTGTTTAGATACAAAGCAGAAGAGAGGCCACAATCCTTGGGCATGTGAGACAAACATAAGAGAAAAATTACATCATGACTCTTCATAGACAGTAAATACTCCCATAGCAGGTGGTGAATGTCCCAGCAAGGCCAAGTTGCAAAGTATGCCAAATAAGTGATTGAGCCATGCGTTGTGATAAGATTTAGATAAACAGGAAAATGAAGGAGACACATCCATTGGGGATTGACACAAACAAAGGAGAGGCATGATTCTGGAAAATGTGTGCCCATCTGTACTAAAATAGCAATTTTCAAACCATTTCCTTAGAATACAGTACACTGGACCATAGATTTAAGCCCCCAAATCAATTTTGCCTATTTTTATAAAATCCCCCCCTCCCCTTACACCAAATTAAGTCCATGGATAAAATTTTCTCAACTTACAAGTTTTTATCCCAGTTTTTTTTTTTTTTTTTTAACAGGGGCTGGCTCCCACTGCTCTGTTAACAAATGCTAGCATGTGATGGAACCAAACGATGCTTAGCAAATGAATTTTCAACGGAAAATTATGCAAACTGTGGCAGATCCCGTTGGTTGGCTGGCACAATTGCCCTTCGTTGTTTTTTTTTTTTTTAAATACTTGGAGGGCTGGACTTTTTTGTAAATTTATTTATTTTTATTTATTTATTTTTGGCTGTGTTGGGTCTTCGTTTCTGTGCGAGGGCTTTCTCTCGTTGTGGCAAGCGGGGGCCACTCTTCATCGCGGTGCGCGGGCCTCTCACCATCGCGGCCTCTCTTGTTGCGAAGCACAGGCTTCCAGACGCGCAGGCTCAGTAGTTGTGGCTCACGGGCCTAGTTGCTCCGCGGCATGTGGGATCTTCCCAGACCAGGGCTCGAACCCGTGTCCCCTGCATTAGCAGGCAGATTCTCAACCACTGCGCCACCAGGGAAGCCCCTGCCCTTCGTTTTCATTGTCTTTCATGAAAGACAGTAGAACGCTAAATGTTCATATCAACTTCCCTTGACAAAGTCCTGTAAGTGAAATTGTACTGAGGATTTTCTGAGAAAGCTTTTGCTTTCCTGCTGGGGATAGACAGGGCTGGTGAAATACTTTATCCTGTTCCTACTGCCTTGAATGCAGACATACTCCTGGAGCTGGAGCTGTAATCTTGGGACCAAGAAGGAGATACCAAGAGAACTACAGAGATACTGGCCCTGGCATCAGGGATCCACCAAAATAATGCCATCAACCAGCAGGTTAGAGCAAAAAACAAACTTTCTTGTTACTTATGTTAGTAACAGTTGAGGTATAAAGTTTTGAAACAGATAACTTTTTATACCACTTAAGAGTTCCCTTATGTACTAAACAGTAAGTCAGGGACTTTGAGTCTTTTATCTAAATTATCTGTGTGACCTTGGCTAAGTTACTAGACCACTGTTTTCTCATTTATAACAAGACCATTATACCAACCTATCTTATAGGGATATCATGAGCTCTAGTAAATAAGTCTAAAGTGCTTCATAAATGCTTAATGATGCTAGTGATCAGCAAGCAGAACCACTTTTGTAGGACACAGAAATGAACTCCCCTGAAGAAGGTAACAGCAAAACATAGATAAGAAATAGTATTTCTTACAGGGAGAGAGTATGCATCTAATTGAAGACTAAATGGAGAAGATGATGGTGTCATGATTGGGTTTATTCAGAGTGCAACTGAAGACTCATCTGTAGAAGATGAGACATTTTATTCTGTCTTCAAATTGTACAGCACAGGAAGTCATGGCCAGGGGAATGTTAGCTTATTTATCTCTGCAACACCGCTCACCTCTTAACCTCCTTCTTCGAATTTTGCTTACATTATTTTTCTATAATAAAGAAAAAGAATTGAGATGTAAGGAGTTAGAGATAGAACGAAGGCATTAAAAAACCATGTAATTTCAGAAAGCATTCAAATTACATCTTAAATCAGCTTCAAATGCAGTTATACCTGCTGAGAGCCTGTTTTGTTTTTGATGTGAATTCTTAGGCGTGGGACGGTGGGTTATCCACCAGGGGCTTTGCCGTGTAAATTCTCCAGAAAACTGCCAGCACCCTGTTCTTCTTCAATGGTGAGACTTGGATGAATTCAGGTAAATTTTTCAAATTCTCTAATTTCCTTTTGCCATTTTTCCTTTTTCTTATTGTTAGCAGTAATCTTGTTCCTTTTGATATCCTCTTTACTATTTTAAAATCTATACCTGAACACAGAGAAGCCAAGGTATATGTTCCTGTGAATCCTCAGAATTGCTCTGTCCATATTACATGCATTTCAGTGTCTTTGGGGCTTGATATTTCAGTTGAATAGACATGTGCCTAATGGAGCTGAGTGTATGGTTCGATCCTAGTTAATGATGTAGCTGGATTTTCACAGAGAAGAATTCCATTTATTAGGGGAAAGCTACGGTTTCAATTTGCTAGTATGTTCTGTTGATTCCCAAGTGTGAGCGAGTGCGCTTCCATTGCTGAGAAGACAGCTCAAGGCAACAACTTCTGATGGAGGAAGGAAAGGATTAGCACATACAACCTCACAGTTAATGCAAGAAGAGTGAGCATGAAAAGTGAAGAAAACTGTAGTCTGGGCTTTAGTCAGTCTTACCAAGCTTCCATTTGGACCTCCTCTTTAATTCTGACTTGTGAGGCAGCCTGGATTGACCTGGACTAATAATTTCTCTGGGGCCCAGTGAATCCATACCCGGAAGAGGAAAGTCACCATAATGAGTTCATGTTCGAAAAGCAGTTGCCTCCTCTGGTACGTGCTCATCCCTCCCTGCCACTCCCCCCTTTTCTTTAGCCCAGGCATTGCTTAAGGGACCTGCTGGCCCACTGGTTGGGCTTCCCTTAACTTTTGCTGACTTATACTTTCCTCCTTTCTCTCTGGATATAGAAAAGTCTCTTTCCTTTTCATTGAAAACAGATGAGTGCCCTCTCCCTATTAGTGACCTGTATCTTTCTGGCCCATCAGGGTAAGTCGGCTGAGGATGGATGCTGGGACTGTCTAGCAGTCTCAGACATACCTTTAGCAGACATACTTAATAGGTATGTATATTACAACGAATTGTTTTCCAGTGTCAAATGGCAAACTTTCCCTCACTTCTACTTTTTTTATGCCAACATTAAAAAATCGTAGAATTCTTTATAAAATACAGACAGGATCCGACTTACAATTTTTCGACTTTATGGCAGTGTGAAAGTGATGTGCATTCAGTAGAAACTGTACTTTGAATTTTGATCTTTTCCCAGCCCAGTGATATGTGGTCTGATACGTATTCATCGTGCTGGGCAGTGGCAGCCCTTCCCGGTCAGCCACGTGATCATGAGGGTAAAAAACTGACACACTTACAACCATTCTGCATCCATACAACCAGTTCTGTTTCTTGTTTTTTTTTTTAAACTTTTAAAAAAAAATTATTTATTTATTTTTATTTATTTATTTGGCTGTGTTGCGTCTTGGTTGCTGCGTGCGGGCTTTCTCTAGTTGCGGCGAGCAGGGGCTACTCTTCCTTGCGGTGTGTGGGCTTCTCATTGCAGTGGTTTCTACTGTTTTGTAGCACGGGCTCTAGGCGTGCGGGCTTCAGTAGTTGTGGCAAACAGGCTCAGTAGTTGTGGCTCACGGGCTCTAGAGCGCAGGCTCAGTAGTTGTGGCACACGGGCTTAGTTGCTCCATGGCATGTGGGATCTTCCCAGATCGGGGCTCAAACCTGTGTCCCCTGCATTGGCAGGCAGATTCTTAACCACCACGCCACCAGGGAAGTCCCAACCAATTCTGTTTTTCACTTTTAGTATACTATTCAATAACGCATGTGAGATATTCACCTCTTTATTATAAAATAGGCTTTGTGTTAGATGATTTTGCCATCTGTAGGCCAATGTAAGTGTTCTGAGAATGTTTAGATAGGCTAGGCTATGATGTTTGGTATATTTAGGTGTATTCAACCCATTTTCGAGTTATGATACTTTCAATGTATAACGGTTTATTGGGATGTAACCTCATGGTAGGTCAAGGAAGACTTGTATTTGTTTACTATTTATTTCTTTTTAATGTACAGCTGGTTCTTTAGGTACATGAAGTAGCTTTGATTGTTCAGAATATTCCCCCTTTCTTTGCTAAAACACAGACACACACATTCACCTTTCTTCTCCTAACATTCATTCTTCCTTTAAACTAGCTTATTATATCTAAGTGGGAGCCAGGGTTTAAAAATACACAGTGTATTGTTTGTTATAGTTTCACTAAAATAATTTTCTTGTTCTTATGAGTTCTTAAAAATGTAAGGGTAATGGATGTCACCATGTTTCATATTAGTAATTCAGTGCTTCATAAAGGAATGGTGTACTTCTGCAAACTCTTTACCCTTTAATGAGTTTCTTATTCTAATGGATCTGATTTTTGTAACACATTATGCATCTTGAATGACATATTTAATACTTATCCTTTAAAAATTTATTGGCAAGATTGTAAGTATAAGTGTTAAAGGTCTTTCCTCACCTATTAGAAAAAATAAAAAGGTGGGAGAAGAACTGCATCAATTATCATCAAAAGAGGAGCAGATGATGTCCTTTTGCAAGAAACACTCAAAAGATAATGAACGTGAAAAATTAATTAGATTTCAAGTTGGAAGTATCTTTCTCTGCTTGATGAATTCGATCGTGCTGCTATTGCTACCTTAATGTATAAAAGGAAAAATGTCAAAATTAATAAGATAGGAATAAAGGGAATAGAATGGTTACCTTTGAGGGGGCTGAGTACTCGCTAGAAATAATAGCTAATTGGTAGAAAGCTAACTTCGGAAAAGAATCAGGCGACATTGTTTCAGACATCTTAGACTGGCGTGGTTTCTAAAAACACTCTAGTTTGCAGAGATTTAAGTGCATTATAATGGAAATTGAATATCTCTGGACTGAGAAATTAGTGTTTGTGTCTGGCTTGTAACTTATAAACACGTTGTTGAAAGATTTCTATTTCTTGAGAGGAAATGAGCCAGACATTTAGGATTCTCATGCCTTTCATATTCCAATTTGTTCTTTCATAAAATTAAAAAAAAATTCTTTTTGGACTTCAAAAAAGACTTTGCAGGGGCAGATGTATGAAGAGAACTAAATGAGAGTTTTTATTTTAACCTCCCACGTTCCTCTCCTCAGTGATTCTTTGAAACCCATTTATCTCTGGTGACAAATGAAAGCTGGAAAACTGTCATCTTGCAGCTTAATTAAAAAGTTTACAAAAGATATTTGATACTTTACTTGCAAGAGCCTGGACGAAATGGCCTCTTGAGGCCCCTTCCAGTTTTCAGATTTTTTTTCTATAAATAATACCTTGATTCCAAGATTAATATCCAAATGATCTAAATAATTTCACTGGCCTTCAATAGCCCTACACACTGACATGGAGCTGTAGTTTCTTATTGCATGTCAAAACACAATGAATGGTGTATTGGTAATGTTTCCCAAACTATTTTCTGGACATGAGTTTAATTAATCCATGTAAAAAGGATCTACATCAAAATTAATTTTCAAAATATGGTGAAATAGTATTTAGAGAACACAGGTTTGTCTAGATCCAACTGCTTACATAGAACCAAGTGAAATATCTGAGTAGCAAGCATAATATTAGAGTTTATTAAAATCCTTCTGAATTTAGAGGAAACATATTCTCAAAGAATCTGAAACATCATAAAGCAGGCTATCTCCAAAAAACAAACAAACAAAAAACAAGTCTCAAAGATGAATTCAATTCAGAAGATCCATGAGAGCAAGAAGTGCCATGAACACTAGGTCTCCCAGCTGGCGAAATGTCCATCCTCAGTTGTCCTCAGTCATGATGGCAGCAGCCACATTTGTTCTCACACTCTTGCCAGACTAATTGGAATCTGTGACTCTGTGTTGGGAGTTTCACCTGGATTTTATTTATTATTAGATTAGTTTGATTGTATTTTTAGATTGTGGGCTTCTTATTTATTTTCTGATTAAAATAACGCATGCTTAACGTTAATTATACCAAAAAAATATATAGGATGCTCTGAAACGGGATGCATAAAAACGTGGCTCAAAGAACACAACCTTTGTTCTTCTCTCATGTAGCACAACTGCAGTGAACGTTTCTGGCTGTTCAGTGCCTCTGTTCCATACACTTTTTCAGACATATGTCCTGATACATCTGCCATCTACAATACATGCTTTCTAAATTGGATCTGATTACCAGGCAGGAAGGAGAAGAAAGAAGTCAAAGGTCATGCCAGGTGGAAGTTGAACATTACTTCTGCTCACATTCTACTCAAGAGAACTTAGGCACATGGTTACAGGTAGCTGCAAGAGAGTTTGGCAAATGTGGCTTAGCTGTGGGTGCAGACAGGAAGTATGAAAACATTTTGGTGGGCACCTAGGAGTTCCACGTATTGCTTGTCAAAAAACGTAATTGAATAAAGTACAAAGAAGAAATCAAGAATCACCCTAAATTGAACCACCTGAAAATAATTTGGTGAATATCATTCTATACAGGTTTTTCTGGACGTATACAGTGTGGATGGACAAATGGTTGAATGGATAAACAAAAAATAATTTGGAAATAATGCAGTCATCCTCTGTTTAAATACCACATTTAATTTTATTTAAATTTATTTACATTTTAGAAGAAAAAGAAGCTAAAGTGAAACTTAAGGAATTGCCAGTGTTTCTAATCAATAAGAATAATAAGTCTGATGTCATCTCACTAATGGTAGAAAAGCTTTTACAAGATTGGAATCATAATCTTTTTAAATTATATATTTCAACTTTAAATAGTATTTGATAGGCAAACTGTTGGGAAAGGTGAAGTGATAAGGACTCTTTTTCATTTCACTTTTCCTTCCCTCACTCTACCTCCTGATTTTTGTTTCAGATTATTTTTCTTTGTCAGCATTGTAGCATTACATTTTGTTCTGCAAACGTGAGTCCCTCTGTTAATCATTCTGAGTTCTCTATTTAGATGGAAGCAATGCTCAGCACTAGTTCTTTTGCCATGACTTTCCCATTACTGAGTTTGCTTTTTAATTTATCACTTGGTTGGTTGGATTTTATTGTCATTTAGTTTTAAAATTTTTATTTACTTTATTATTTAGCAAAGGGGTTATAAATTCCTACTTCTCAGAGTTCTTTCATATTTGAGAATACTGCCTCTTGCCTTCATGCATGAACAGCTTGGCTGGGTATACTACTCTTGGTTATACATGTTGCTTCTTCATTGTTATAGACACTGTTCTGTCAATTTCTGGAATTGAATATTACAGTGAAAAAGCATGAGGCCAGCCTGATTTCCCCCACTCTGAGTAACTTTTTCTGCTTCAATATGGGAATGATTTGTTTCTCTTTATCTTTGAAGTTCCATAACTTGATTTAGATGTGTCTTGATACTACTGATAATAACAGCCAATGACTGTGCCTAGGCCCTATTCTAAACACTTCACGACTGTTAATATATTACATATATAATCTATTACAGCAGAGATGAAGAGCTGTGACAGAAACTGTGTGGCTTGCAAAGCTTAACATATTTACTGTCAAACCCTTTACAGGAAAGTTTGAAGACCCCTGCTCTGAGGTATTAATTCGATTTTTAATCATGTCCACTTTCTTTTTCTAATTTTTAATTTATCTATTATGGTCCTTTTAATTTCATTTTGTGGTTGCTGTTTATCACTTTAGTTTGGGCTTTTGTTTTACAGATGTTGTGTTCTTATTACTTTTTTAATAATGCATTTTCCAATAGCTCCTGATTTTAGTGCTATTTTTTTTTTCTTCTAAACTGCCAGTCTCGGTTCTGATTTTGCCTTTGCATCTTATGATCTCTTCTCTTTGTTTCTTTCCTTTTGACTGTTGTATGTTTGCATTGTTACCAGCTGTTCCTTTCCACTCTACCTGTGTTTAACCTGATGGGGTCCACCCAGATCTTTTATTTATCCATCCTCTCCTTCCCGGAACCAGTTAGCCTTCCTTCTATCAGCTACAGTTTGCTGCCTGAGTGTTGCTTTCTACACATTCCTTGCCGTCTGAGGCCATGGAGGTGGGACAGGTGGAAAGTTCTTGTAGGACTAAATGAAGCCCTGAATGGGCTTTGCAATTGCTTTCTTTCTTTTTTTTTTTTTAAGATACCTTTATATTTTCTGTACAAAAGGTCCTCTCTCTCTGGAGCAGGATGCTTCCCATCACGTGGGCTTTAATGTGCTTCTTGGGAATAATGCTGTTCTGAAACAATGTTCTCCCTAACTTAGCTGAGTCCTATGGTGGGGTGTAGCAGCCTCTGCTGTTGCCTGTTTTCTTTCCAGAAGCTTCTCTGCACCCCAGAGGACATTAGCAGGACCCCTCTGAATGTTGCCAAATCACCTTTGTTCAAAACTACTTGGAGGTATGAGTGAGATGAAGAATCCATTCTCTAATTTCTCAGCTAACACACCACAAACAATGCTGTAATGATCAAGCAGTGTTCTGAAATCTAACCATGAATTTTCATTATAACTGCAAGCAAATGGCTCTGACCTGTAATTCTTAATTCTCTCTTTGGTTTGCAAACAAATTCCTCTAGAGTGCATTGCTTTCTACTTCACAGAGATCTTGGATATAAACATGGATCTAAGAAAAATGAAGCAAAACAAAGACCCTCTTTGAAATGTATATCTCGTGGAGCATTTAAGACGGCTGGTTACCCTGTTTCAACCCCGAAGATCCTGGAGGAGATAGAGGGATGGCCGCCTATCAAGAAATAACAAACACTGAAAAGTTTTGACAAGTCTCTTATAATTCCCACAGCTGCTCATTTCATTTTTAAAAATTGCTATTAAGTAACAATTATGAAGCACTTGTTTTAGAAGTTACAGCCTTTATGTGCCTTCTCTTTCTCTTCCTCTATCCCATTCCAGGGAGAAGAGATTGTGATATAATAAATTCCATAGTCATCTCTCCCGCTTTGGAACTAATGATTTGTACCATCTAGTAGTGTCAATACTGAAACTGGAGTGAAGTAATCATGACGTTACCTTGCTTTTTCCCAAACCTCTTATAGTCAGCTATTTCCTGGGAGGAGCTGGGAAGATTGGGAGTGCTACTTTAAACAAAACCAGTTTTCAGTACCTGTTACAGATGAATATTTGGGTCTTCTGATTAGGTATTTGGAGATGGCAGATATGTGACATGTGGGCGGTTGTCATCTCTTCACGGGCTCCACAGTCCTGATGTTCACTTTGGCCAGCTTGGCCCTGAGCCAGCCTGGGAATCCTTTCTCACATGGCACTCCAGGAGTTGCTGCAAGTCCCCAAGGGTCAGCACATGACTTGAAACTCATCTGCCATCCTTGATTAGTGTAAATGACAAATTTTAAAAATTAGAATAGATGAAATTAACATGAAAGCCCCCTTTCTCTCTCAATTCTGAAAACATTGTAGAATCTTGGAATATCAGGGATTCCTCATTATGAAAACAAATTTTGATTGCATCAGAGAAATACAGGAGTGACAGCAACTATCCAGTGACACATCCATGCCTTCATCCCCTCCACAAATACTCTTTGAGTGTTTACAAAGTGCCAGGCAGTGTGATTGCTGTTGGAAAGACACAGTCTCTACCTCTGAAGGTTCTCAGTCTAGCGAGGGAGATGGATGTGCATAAGAGGATGTTGTCCGGGCCCCAAAGGAGGCATGGAGGATGGGTTGAGGGAGTTGATTGTGCCTGGGAGGGTTGTGGGTGAGCAGTTACCCAGTTCCAGGTTCTTCTGAGCTGGCCTCTGAAGCAGGTGTCAGTATTATCACTGACTTGTGACTTAAAAATAACTTTAATATCTATTATCTTCTTAATACTACTAATTAAAATTCATCAAAAGTAATAGCAAGGGAGCAGTTGAAGATAATTGTCTTTTGGGACTTGCTGTGGCTATAAAGCCTCACTCAGGACCCTCCAGAGAACTTGCCTCAAACGTACAGCTGCTTTCCTCACTGATCAGGGCACGGAAGCACAGACCTCTCTCCCTCATCTCAGTTCTGTGCATTTTTCATGTCTGCTTTCCTGTTGTTGCCCAGTGAAAGCAAGAAGAGACTTCATCAGACTAGCTCAGGGGCTTTCAACATTTTTTTGACCATAACCCGTAATAAGACAGAAATTTAAAAATTTCACAACCCTGTATATATATACATATATATATATGTATATATATACACACATACATATACATATATACTGTATGTATAGTGTATAATTAAAATAAAAATTTCATGAAGCCATAATTATCCGATGTGCAATGCATTTTAATAATTTCTATTCTAAAACCAGTTGTTGGTCATGACCAAAAATTTGATTTTATAACATACTATTGGGTAATTCAAAATCTGAATAACGCTTGTCTACTTTTACTAGGAAAGTAAATCCACTGGAGAATATAAATCACAAGGTACCTTTCTAAACCAGATTGAATTAATTTGGTAGCCATCCATCTGCTTACCAGGAATCGTTGTGCTTCTCCTGAGCAAGGGCATCATGCATGGTCTTTGTGTTACTGCCAAGCTCAGTGCCACATTTAGACTTCGTGGTATGCATTTTGTGTGTTAGTTTCACCTCTGACCTCATTTTATTTTTCTTCTTTTTTCCTTGGAGTTCTGAAGCTACTTTTTAGAAACCCTATTGTATTATTGTATTTTGGGAGGTGCATTTACAGTGTTTGGATCAAGATGCAAATAAATAAATAAAATCGATATTGCTCTTGCTGCTTTCAGCGTAGACAAGTGAGCGCTGAAAGTCTCTGAATTCTGTATTGTGCTTTGAATTGCTTTGTCTGAATTATGTGAAACACTCCTTGCTTTTAATGTGTTTGTGTCATCATTCCATTGTGACTAGTTCAGGCTCATGCACTTGAACTTCTTTAGTTACAGTGTGAACAGAGACTCAGGAAATGGCAGAGAGAGCTTGGAAATCTGCACCTGTCTCCCTAGTTAATGCTGTAGAGAGGTAGCTCTGTATTTCAACATGTTCCTATTGAACACTGTGTTCCAATTACCTTCTATTGTAATTCACAGGTTGTTATGGTAGAGACTTTGACAAGAACAAAAGTCTCTAGTGAAAATTTGATGCATTTATACATTTTTAAAAAGCCCTAATCATGTTAATTACATCAATGATGACATGTCAAGTGTATCCCTGCAAAGAGAATTTGGTGCTTTGGAACATGGATGATACTGTGACTACCCAACGGAAGGGTAGATATTTGCTTACACGCAATTACCTATGGTAATTGTGTTCCTGTGTGAAAACAGGCTTTACACAGCCTAGTGGAATAATTACCAAAGCCGGAGAAAGCATGTTAACATCAAGATCCTGGCTCGGAATCATTCACAGGCAGGAACAGGCACCAGTCTGTCTGGGAGGCTTTGGGGCTTCTGTGTTTCACCCATGTTGGTTGCCACAGATGTTTTCCAGAGGAACAGGTGTCTAAAATCGAAACATCGGTTCTGTTGGGTTTTACATTTCACCCTTCTCATCCTGTGTGTGGACATCTGTACAGGTTTCAAATTTGTAAGCAGACTTTAAAGCATGAGTACTGACAAACAACTCAGCAAGGAACACTGCATTCTGATGCCCATCATTGTGCTGATTGATTGCTTATGAATTTTTCCAAAATCCACAGGTAAGTGATTCACAGATTCTCCAGCAGATTATTGACACCTTAATCAAATCACACAAATGTGATGCTTTATTAAAGATCAAAAGAAACCTGGGCAATGGATCTGTGTGTTCTCTCATCTTATGCCACTCTTACTACCATTATTATCATGAGGGTTTTTTGTTTTGTTTTGTGTGTGTGTGTGTGTGTGTGTGTGTGTGTGTTTTCAGAGAAGGGAGAAAAATCTAGGGAGTAGTAACAGAGGGATGATGGCTTACTTCTCTTCTTTCTCTTTCTGCTCCTCTGTCAAAAGCCTCCTAGTCCTGCGTTGGGGTTTGCCGATCTTGTTCATTTCTCCGTTTCTTGCTATGTCTAGGAAGAAGTTACTAGGAGAAACTTAACATATTTACTAGCTTCCTCCTGAGTACTAGCCACCCCACTAACTCTTGGGAAACAGCAGTGACCAAGCCAACATTAACAGGTCCTTCCTGGAGCTTACAGTTCACGAGGGGATGGCCATGAAATAGGGACTTAACCAAGGGGATCTGTGCTTCAAAAATTTATCATCTATACGTATTCTGATCCACCCCAAGACACTGAAATGCTACAGTTTTCTGCTTTGTAAGTCGATATTTTCCAGGGGGTTTGATTTCTGATGAGTGGCATTTCAATTTAAAGACTTAAAGAAAAATGTTTTAAACAGATGCTCGAATCGTCTCCCGAAGAATCTGCAGGGAGGCCCCTTTAATGTATGCCAAATATAAATTCATATTTTCCTTCCAAATTCCTTAGGAACCTTAGTCAGATTGTTTTTTTTCGATATCTGAAAAGAAAATGAGGGTTGGTTAATTAGAATTCCACATAAAACTCCCACAGAGACCATGATGACAGTTTTGCCTGCTTTTTTGTTCAGCCTAGTGGCTGATGGTCAAAGTCTCAAAGTTTTTCATATGTCCTGGATGGCTGGATGCCTTGGCTTTTTTTTTTTTTTTCTGTAGACTACAACAGTGTAGAAATAGGAATAGACATTAATATACCTGAGAAGTGTCTTGCTGGACTACCGCATATAAAGGGGGGAAAAAAAGGAGCCTGCATGTGTTTTTTTTCATTCATTCATTTATTTATTCAGTAAATATTTTTTGTGTGCCGGACTTTGTGCTCTAAGCTGAAGATATGGCAGTGACCACAGCAGATCACAGGACTGAAATTTTGGATTGAGTCTGAAATTTACTCAAAGTCTAGAAGGGCATTGATCTAGTTAAGAATTTGCATTTATGCTCTTAGTTTAAAACAAATGAAGATTAGTAAGAAACATTATCTTCCTTACAACTTAAGTAAGGAAGATTCTGAAGGGAGTACTTTAAATACATATCGTAGTAAGTTGGAGCCTACATGTTTTTATAAAAGAATAATTTTCTTTTTAGCTAAGGATATACAATGAACTGATTTAATTTTAATGAGTTTTAATCTGTCATTGTCCTTTCTTACACTTATATTTTCCAAATCAGCATTCCATTGTCTGCATAAGCCTGGAATGCTTTTCATATATTTTTAGAGAGCTATTTTTCAGAGGGGTTCTTTTGTGTTGGAAACACTCTTTTGCCCTCTTTTCACTTATGTAGTTACTTTGCAGGAGGTCTCAAAGCAGCTATGGCTTCAACTACCTGCAGTTTTAATCAGAAACCTCAGGGTCTCAGAATATTTCTTAGGTAGGCTGAGTTTATGCTGCAGTTTTATGAATTAAAGTATATTTGATATATTAAAAACAGTTTCTTATACACACAGATACCTTACAAATATGTGGTACTAAATAGTAATTAGTAGAATTTAAAACTCAACATTTTAATCCAGTGTTCATTTCTTTATTTTTGGTGTTCTGAGTGGTAAAAATTGTAAGAAAGTAGTGATGCCATGATATCCTCTTTGCTTTTTATTGTTGCTTATTTTTATCCACAGATCTTATAAAGTATAGTTTTTCATATAGCATGGGTATGTGTATGTATGTGCCTATAATATCTACATACACCTCTCACATATACACAGACATAAATAAAGTTCCCTCTCTTTTATTATGTTTATTAAGAAGAATTCTTAATATTATAGCAACAAGGCAGTTTGATCATGTGAAATCTCAGATATTCCTAAAATTGAAGACCTAAGGAAAATACTTTTTTGCCTGTGTCCTTTGTTTATTGAAAAAATGATTAACGGTGTTGATGGTTTAAATAAGGGACAAACTATCAATATTTGGTCTGAAGAACATTTGATTTAGAGGGAGATGACAGTAGAGGTTTATTATAGAAATCAGAACAATCCAAATCAAGCCTTTTATTTATAGATGTTGAAAAGTGTTCAAGATTTGAAGAAACAATTGTAAAAGAATGAAAAGGAATGAATGGGGCAGAAGGTCAAACTCTTACATATTGATTGATGCTAGGTTTCTTTTTGGTTTTGCCATAGACATACCTAAAATGGAAGGTAAAGCATAAAAATGTAGAAAAAGTAGGGAATATAAAACTATGGAATAGGAACATTAGCTCTCAACTGTAATCTTAACTTTGCTGTCTAGTAATTTTATCAACCCAAGACCTTTGCCCTTTCTCCTCTATAACTTAAGAATGATTGAGCACAAGACAGTTTTCTTCCAGTTGCTTTATACACAATTCCTTTACCCAGGGTCTCTCTGGCTATAGTTTCCTTCCTGATGGATCATGGGAGGGCCCTTGCTTTCAGGCTTGGTGGAGGCCAGTTCATTTTGATTTCCATGCCCCTTCTGGATCCACCAAACTTTTATATGTCTGCTCCTGGTCTTGAGAAGTAAGACTTATTTTGTCCATAAAACAGACACAATACACTTCTCTAAGGTGTCGAGTGACACTTGGGTCTTCCACAGGGGACTTTAGATCTCTCCACTGAAGTTAAATATTGCCAGGTTAAGTGTCTCTTATACCAAGTAAGATTTCCTAGTCCTATTTCTTAGGGCCAGAAAGTAGTGGTGAAGCCTCTAAAACCTTGCAGTTTGGGATAAGTGTTGGCACTGATCTGGAAGAACATGGTGCGTGCCCCAGGGGGAGTTGTGTAGAGAGACTTGGCTGGCCTGTCAATCAAGGAAACCCTTAGAAGGTGTGTGTGTGTGTGTGTGTGTGTGAGAGAGAGAGAGACAGAGAGACAGAGAGAGGCACAGACAGAGACAGAGAGACAGAGAGAGAGAGAGATAGAGACAGAGAGAGGAGGGAGGATTTTGTTGCTTCTAGCCCCATTTGAGAGAGAAACTTGATTCTTTTTTTGAAAACTATGGTTTATAGAATCACCATCAGAGACTACCTGAAACTAATAAAAATGTTTTGGATAGAAGGGTGTGCAATAAACGAATGGATGAATAAGGGATGAAAAGAATCAAGAAATGAAAAAGGCAGAAGTGGTCCAACTTCACTTTATAGATAAAGCCAGATTTCTGACCATGTGGGTGTGTCTCATAAGTTGGTTGTATAGTTCAAGTGCCTTTGAAACCAAAGGTTATGTTAAATAAGTGCTTTAAAGTGATTTCACTACCAGACCATAAACAAACCACCATGTGGTGACTGCTGGGGGAAGTCACTGATGGCTGAGAGGACCAGAAAACCTCTGAGGGTCCCCATGCGCTAGGGTATGTTTGGCTCCACTGTCGATCAGAACCATCACATCATCTTTTGTTTATTTCTGGGGGACCAGTAGAGAGTGAGCTCTAGGTGAGGCCTCCCATTCCCTTCAACGGCCCTCGCCTGGAGGCAATCTTGGCCTGCATTCTATTCCTGGAGCATGGGAGGCACCCATCCCAAATAGAACTGTTTCCCTGTAGGCCTCTGCTGGAGCAGGCAGGGCATCTGGGATGGGAGGGGCAGGTGGAAGCCCTGGGAAAGGGAGGAGAGGGAAGGGGAGGATGTGGTGATTGACAGTAAAACAGACAAAATGCCTTGTGCAGTCTGGCTCCGTAACATAAAGGAAAGCGCAGCAGCAATAACCCCATCTAGCGGGCAGCCCCCAATTCAGAAAACGTTCATGAGGAAAGAATGTGCTCTTGCTGAGCTGATTGAGAGAGCTGCCAAGTTCCAGCAGAAGTCCAGGGAAAGTATCCAGGCATGGTTAGTGTGGCTATGGGATTCGGGGGTGATGGCATTTCTCTGACCAGGCAGGAGGCAGAGAAAAAGGCAACATCACCACACAGCCTGCCCTCCGGCAGTGTGATGTGGGCTTGGGGGTTACACGGGACCTTGGAAATCTATAGAAGAGACTGCAGCAACTTCTTAGGGAATTGGTAATGAGACAGGCCATCTACGACCCCATCGTTGAAGCCATGATTGGGCCACATTCACTGCAGGAATGAAAACCAAGGCACTCCAGTCTGCCCCAGCCCTGGTGTGCGATGCTGATACCCATGCTGAGCCCAGTGGTAGGCAAGACATGTATGATGCTAGGCAATCCACTGCTGCTCTGGGGGAAACTGACAAATCCTGGGAATGGATATGGGTTGTAGGGAAATACCCAAGACAAAGAGGGAGCTTGAGGAGCCAAAAGATTATTCCAATCTGCTGTAAAGTCTCCGGTAGATGTGACCTGGAAGCAAATGTGGTTTGACCTCATTGTTGTGGGACCTCACCTGAAAAGATAGACCCACAACCTAACACTGATGGCGGGTCCGTGGAGAGCCTTAAAACCTGAACAGAAGTTCAGACCTGCCCCACCTGCTCCTACCATCCCCGATGCCCCCCTGCTTCAGCAGAGGCCTCAGGGACACAGTCCTATTAGGGGTGGATGCCTCCCAGGCTCTGGATATAAGATGTAGGCCCAGATTCATCCAGGTGAGGACCTTGGAGGTGATGGGAGGCCTCATACTGAGCCCACTATTCACTGATTCCCCCATAAATAAACAACAGGTGATGCCTCTGGTTGACACTGGAGCTTTAATACATAGTGACCCTCAGAGGTTTTCTGGCCCCTTCAGCATTATTGATGGTTACAGAGGGAAAATGGTTGTGGTCACGAAGGTCTCTTTGACACTGCAGATTGGGCGTTCTCCCCCACGAGAATACGAGGTTTTTATCTCTCCAATACCAGAGAACATATTGGGCCTTGCTATCTTACAAAGTCAAACTCTGCACGCCTGTGTTGGTGAATTCCATGTCGGAGTTAGGGTAATCGAACCAGTGCTGAGGGGAAATGCAAACCAGGAACTATTAAGTCTGCAGCCTCCACAAAGAGTGGTAACTGTCAAATAATATTGCCTGGGGGGGCATGAAGAAATAGGAGAAACTATCCAAGTACTGCACCAAGTGGGTATTGAACACTCTTCCCACAGCGCTTTCAGCAGCCTGGTATGGCTGGTAAAAAAGCCAGATGGCTCATGGCAGATGACCATGGACTATGGAGAAGTGAACAAGGTGGTGCCCTCCATCCATGTACTCTGCCCAACATGACACCTTGGTATATGCCATGCCATACTGGACTTAGCAAATACATTTACTTTAGTATACCATCTCACAAGATCAATTTGCCTTCACCTGGTAGGGGCAACAATGGACCTTTCAAGTGAATTCCCAAGGTTACCTGCACAGCCCCATAGTATGTCGTGGGATGGGAGCGTGAGATCTGTTCCTTCCCCACATGAATGAAATGGGCCTATTACATTGATGACCTAACGTGAACACATGAGGACTGGGCATCAGAGCCAGCTTTGAGAAGCAAAAATGCTCATGAAGAAGATGAAAGCTCTGGGCATCTCCCCAGCAGGGTTATCATTTGACTTAGATGCTCCCGTGACTCTGGAAGGTTTGGGTTAGTCACTGTGGCAGAGACAACAGAAGGAGATAGTACCCCTAAGATTTTGGTCCCACTCTGGAATGGAGTAGAAACTTGATATACCCCTGTAGAGCAACAGTTCCTAACAATGCACACGGCGCTGCTCCTCCAAATAGGACCTCTCACAAAGGACGAGCATGTCATAATAAGAACTTGCCTTCCCATCAAGGGGTGGGTTGAGAATATGTTTTGTCAATCCATCTCTGTTATGGCTCAAACCCACTTTGACTAAGTGATGTGCCTGCTTGTAGCAGAGGAGCATTCCGTCCACTAGCCTCTAGAAATGCAGGTGCAGATCCTCCAAATGCCCCCACCCCTATTGAGGTGGCAGCCCACTGATGCCTGGTGTACAGATGGGTCCGGTCCACATGAACTGTGTCACTATTCAGCCCAACACTGGCACCATCTGGATGGAAACAGGAATGAACCACTGCAGCCAGTGTGCTGAACTCAGAGAGGTTTGGCTGGTGATAAGGGATTAACCCTAAGGCTTGGGCAATGGGAAGCCGAGGGTGAATGATCATGAATAAGTCCTTGTGGGTTCAGGATATGTGGACAGACATTTGGGGTGGCCTGCAAGAGCCTGAGGCACATTCTTCCACGTCCCAGCTCATAATGCACTGACACTCTCTGGCAAGCAGGAAGCTGATGTCCTAGCTCAGGTACCAGCCCTAGCAATTTACCCATCAGCAGATACAATAGATTGGGTGCATAGAAAGAACATCCATATATTCCCTGGGTGGGATGACATATTGCCAAGGATTCTGGATTGCCCTTGAAATACAGTGATGTAGTAACAGCATGTCCTGTATGTTCTAAACAACATCCATGGCTACTGCCAAGGGATCTGGCGTCATGCACTAGAGTTACCAACAGGTGGACGATTGGCAAATTGATTATACTGGCCCCCTCTTTGCATGTGAGGGTGCTAAATAGACCTTAGTTTGTGTGGACACTGCATCTGGACTATCTCAAGCTTTGCCCTGTTGCCATACAAACCAGGCTGCCACCATTCAGGAATTAGAGAGGCTAAGTACCATGTATGGATACCCTCATCAAATAGACAATGATGGGGTCACATTTCAAAGGTCATGACTTACAAGACTGGACAAAATAACATGACATTGAATGGAGGTTCCATCTCTCTATAACCCACAAGCAGCAGAGTTGGTAGAAAGGGAAAATGGAATATTAAAGCAGCAGATTAAATTACCAACAGGCAAACCCATCTTGGCTGGGAAGTCCTATCCCAGGTTTTAATATATTTGAATGATCAACTAGTAGGGTCTGTTGCCCCATAATGCCAGAGTGGGGACCCCACTGAGATACCCAGTACTGCTAAGACAGCCATTGCCCTGACTCTCATCATGGATCAGTGTGCTGGGCTGCTGAGAACATCCATCATGCCTGGGAGAGGCATTATCTACTGGTGTTTGCAATGGGATGTCCCACTGGGATGGGTGAGTTATTTGTACCCCTGGGTGAGGGGAACTACTCAGTCTCCATTGGGATCCTGTTGTCCAGCTGTTGAAACACACTACACCTGGAACGGAAGAGGCACCATTGAAAGAGGGAAGAAGGTGGGGGTCCTGGTCTGGCATTTCCCACCCCCAGAGCATCTCCTCATGTCTGAGAGTGCTGCCACCTCCAGCCAACATGTAATGATATGCCCAAGGTCAGGTCAAGTTCCTAAAGCTGCAGCCACGTTAACATCTAAGGATCAGGCCACAAGTGTAATTCTTATAAAATGGGGAGACCTTCCCATACAAGTTCCTACTAAGTATCTGTCTTTTTATACTTCTGTTGCTTCTGTGGTATCCAGTCATGAGATTGGCACCTGACTTAGATGCCCAGCAAAGAAATCAATCCAGCTGTTGGGTAGGTGGGCAGCTGCTCCACTCTAGCTCATCAGGACTGCCATGCTGGGTATCCCCACTCCAGGGGGTGGGATTGGAAGGCCCTGAAGTAGTACCTTAAGGAAGAGCAATCTAGGACTAGTAGTCTGAATTCATCTGACATTACAAACACTGATCCAGAAGCCTGGCCTGTGACACATACTATCAACCACACTGGGCATGGTATTCTTTTTCTGTCAATCAAATTACACAGGCAGCCATCAAACTGCTGAGCAGAAAAGTCCTAAAAATACCATCAGAGCCATGGGTGGCTATGTTCAAATTTGGGATGCGTTCACGTGGCTCACCCTGGTTTATGAATATTTGAGCACCTGGGCACCCCTACGTTGGGAACAGAAAAATGACTCTAAACAGAACGAAACCAATTGCACCAGGGATGTGGGATGAATATCACCAGGTCTATGTAGTCATTCTGTCACATTAAAGGATAGTGACTGGTGTGGCACTGACTGTTCCCCCCACCCGGCCCGGCTATTTATTGGGTAGCCCTGAGTGGGACCCAATGGTTGTATGGCACCAATCTTTGGCCATGGCTTCCACCTGGGGGGTTGGGCCACTGCACCCTGAGTTTTCCCTGGGCACGGGGAAAAATCCTCCCCACGGTAACAAAAGTTGCCAACCTCCCTCTCTTCATGATGGTCACGTTCAATTTTCCACAGGTAGGATCATTTGGCTGCTGCCTTTGCCCCCTCTATTGGCCTGGAGGACGTTATAGCACACATAGCAGCCCTTACTACGTTCACCCAGCAAGCCTTAAATAATAGCCGCCAAAGCCTGCTTTTACTGAACACAGAAACCCCTGATGAAAAAAGCTGTCCTCCAAAACAGGATGGCCTTGGATGCTATGACCGCCTCACAAGGAGGCACCTGTGCCATTATCCACACAGAATGTTGTGTTCATACATGACGTGTCTGCTCAGGTACGAATAGGACACAAGGGAACGCCCTGAGTGATCTCACCCCCAGCCTAGGGGACTTAATAAATCAGGGGTTTGGATCACAGGGATCTTGTTATTTATTTTGGGAATCATTATCTTAATCTGTGTTTTCTCTTGCACGTGCCTATATAGTTGCTGTGACGTCTGCCCTCTGGTGGCGCCAAAGAGCCACCAAACCAGCTGCTTCCACGCTAATGAAACTCCTAGCTGAGCACTCAGGGCCCATTTCAGAAGAAAGGGGTGTGTCGATTGTCAGAGCCGGTCACGGGGAGGGAGGGTGTTGGAGGAGGTCATCAAGAGGACATGACCTGTAGACCTGAGAGCTAGACCAGGCAACTGGGAATGTATGTTCTGCTCATCACTCACACAGTAGGAGTAGTTTCAAGGACACAGCCTTGAGATAGTCATGTGCTGTTGAGACTAACTGGACGGTATACAAGGCTGAACCCAGGACCCTGTATAAACTTTGAAGAGTCTGGAGGGCGGTTACAGAGATCTACTCATCTTGAGGCACCCAAAGCAAGCCTGGTATGTAAGTTCCCTTGCTTGTGCAAGCTGCCACCTACCCATCTGATGTGATCTGCCTCTGTCTCTCCTTGCCCTCCGTGTATGGGGACCAGTTTCAGATTTCATTCGGGAAGCTCCTGAATTTTCTAACCAGCAGGCTTGAAGTAAAGCGTATTCTCTGCTTGTCCTTCTTTAGAATCCTGGTGTTCTCCATTTGCAGAAAAATGGGAATGAAACAATACAATATCTTTAAACTTTCCTTCCTTATTAATGAGAAGACGCCGCATCAGGACAGACGGCAGTTCGAACCCCGAAGAGCATGCAGGACAGAAAACACTTGCCGAATTTCTTGGATGTAGATGAGAAAATAGTCACCCAAGGGATGCGCTTGCTAACAGCCAAGTTTGCATTTGCTCTGCTTCTCTCTTGTTTTGCACCTGCCCCTCCCTGAGCAGGGACCCAGGGCCACGAGATAAACTCTTCTGGGATCAGAAGCAAAGTGAGAATTTGATACTTGAAAAGGATCAAATTCTTAATGAGCCTTATCAAACTTATTTACAGGAAACATGAGCTGTGGTTTCTTGGGGACTTGGTGACAAACTCGAGTTGACTCAAGGGTGCCTTTGCTAAGAAAAGTAATTCATAGAAACCGGGAGCCTTTATTTCCAGACAGTGTAACATGGGGTGGAGGTATGACCATATAAAGGACTCCTCAGGGGTTCCCAGGGGTCAGAATTACCAGGAGGTGTGGGATAGCTGTGGTCCCCAAATCTCTGCCTTCTATGGCCTAGAAGGTATTTTTCTCCCTCGTTGGGATTCTTAGACAAATATTTCTAACTACAATTCTTTCTCTAATATTTAGTTATCTCTATCATTAGTAATTATTCCTCCAAATCAAATTAATCCCATCACTAAATAATTGTTCCAATTGGCCAAGTTCTGTGGCAAGCCTCACTGCTTTCAGGTTTATTGAGCACCTCACAACCAGCGTAAGATAAACTAAATGGTCCACTAAGCAGTCCTCTGGCGAACATAATCCTTATCGCCCCCAATCTTCTGTTTAATCTTTTTTTTTTTTTTTTTCTGCGCTTTGAGGCTTGTGACATCTAAGTTCCCAGAGCAGGGATCAAACCTGGGCCCCCGGCAGTGGAGGCACTGAGTCCTAACCACTGGACCACCAGGGAATTCCACCCCAATCTGTTCAATTCAGTGTAACGGCCCTGGTTTTTTCTCAATGTGACTTAAATTTTCCATGAATTCTCAAAGTAATGAATTCAATGCTTTATTTTTCTTTTAACATTGAAAATATATATATTATAAATATATATATTTATAAATTTTATAAATATATATATAGTAGTAAACTACAACAAAGGAGAAAAAAATAGTACAATGACTATGTGCATATTTTACTTGGATTAATCAGTTGCTAATATTAATCAATTGTCAATATACCTTTGTTTACCTTTCTCTATCCATAAATACATATATTTTTGATGAACTCTTTAAAATAAATTGCAGATATTGATACTACGACATTTCACTCATAAAATATTTAGCATTGATCTCCTAAGGATAAAGATGTTTTGCTATTAACCACCATAACATTATCACACTCAAAGAATTTAATAAGAATCACATGATATTATTTAATGTCTAGTCCATTTTCAAATTTCCTGAGTTGTCCTAAAAATGCCATTCATAGTTTTTTAAAAACTTAATTCCAGGATCCAAACTAGTTTCAGGTTTTGCATTTTGTCTTTTTTAATTTAGAAAGAATTCCCTCACCTTTTTATTTTGCTTGTTTGTTTTCTGTGTCGAAGATTTTTTTGAGAATCTAAGCTAGATGTCTTGTAGAATGTTGTTTATTATGGATTTGTCTGATTGTTTACTTATGGTTAGAATCAAGTTAGACCTTTGTTTGGAAGAAATATTACAAAAGATGACTGTGGTAAATTAATTTTATCCAGAAAAATTTCTCTACTCTTCTCTTCCCCCTTACCAACATTTCTTAGCTAACAGAGTGTATTTCCTACCCAAGTCCTAGAGTTTGACCATGTAATTTGTTGAGGAAACGGGGTGTTAGCAGATAGTTCATGAACAGTTGGGCTTGTCCTCTGGTGCTTCTGACATTAACATGAGAAGAATATTTCCTGGGTCTCAGAAAACTGAGTGATGTATAGCTCTAACCTGAATTGAAACCACTGACCAAGCGTTGCCTAGATCAGCAGAATCCCAGCCAATCTGCAGATGTGTAAGCAGCATGTATATTTTTGTTGCCTGTCACTGAGATTTTATGGTTAAATATTACACAAAAGAGCTAAATGAGACAGCAACCGTGCCTACCTTTTTAAATTTATTGTTGTAAAAGACACATGACATGAAATCTACCCCTTTAAATTAAGTGTACAGTATATATTGTTAATTATTCACATTGTTGTATAGATCTCTAGAACTTTTTCATCTTGCATAATTGAAACTCTATACCCATTGAATAGTAACTCCTCCTTCTCCTTTCCCCTAGCTCCTGGCAACCACCGTTCTCCTTTCTGCTTCTATGAGTCTGACTACTTTAGATACCTCATATAAGTGGAATCATGCAGTATCTGTCCTTTGATGACTGACTTATTTCACTTAGAATGATTTCCTCAAAGTTCATCCATGTTGTAGCTTATGAAAGGATATCCTTTTTTTTTAAGGCTGAATAATATTCCATTGTAAATACATGTCACATTATCTTTATCCATCCATCTATTGATAGACATTTGTTTGTTTCTACATCTTGGTTATTCTGAATAATGCTGCAATAAACATGGGAGTGCAAATATCTCTTCAAGATCTTGTTTTCAATTCTTTTGGATAAATACCCAGAAGTGGGATTCCTGGATCATACAGTAGTTGTTTTTTTTAAATTTTTTGAAGAACCTCCGTACTGCTGTTCATAACAGCTGCATCACTTTATTTTTATTTATTTATTTTTAAAAATATTTATTTATTTATTTGGTTGCACCGGGTCTTAGCTGCGGCATGTGGGATCTAGTTCCCTGACCAGGGATCGAACCCAGGTCCCTTGCATTGGGAGCATGGAGTCTTAACCACTGGACTGCCAGGGAAATCCCTGCACCACTTTAAATTCCCGCCAAAAGTGCACAAAGTTTCCAATTTCTTCATATTCTCACAGACACATATTTTCTGTTTTTTGTTTTGTTTTGTTTTTTGGTTTTTTTTGATAATGGCCATCCTAACAGGTATGAGATGATATCTCACTACTGTGATTTTTGATCTGCATTTCTCTGGTGATTAAAGTTGTTGAGTGTCTTTTCATATACCTGTTGGCCATTTTTAAGTCTTCTTTGGAGAAAAATCTATTCAAGTCCTTTGCCCATTTTTTATACATGTTACTTGCTTTTTCACTGTTGAGTTGTGGGAGTTCTTTATGCATTTTGGATACAAATATTCAATTTCACCAGTTGCCTTTTCATTCTATTGATTGTGTCCTTTTCTGTTTTTCAGTTTCATGTAGTATCACTTGTCTATTTTTGCTTTTGTTGCCTGTGTTTTTGGTGTCATAGCCAAGAAATCATTGCCAAGACCAATGTTATGAAGCATTTCATCTATGCTTTCTTCTAGGAGTTTTATAGTTTCAGCTCTTATGCTTAAGTCTTTAATTTATTTTAAGTTGATTTTTGTGTATAGGGTAAGATAGGATGCAATTTAATTCTTTTGCATGTGAATGTCCAGTTTTTTAAAGAGATTTTCCTATCCCCATTGTGTAGTCCTGGCACCCTTATCAAAGATCATTTGACTGTTTATGCTTAGGTTTATTTCTGGCTCTCTATTCTATTCCTCTGGCTATGTATGTCTACTTTTATGTCAGTACCATACTCTTTTTATTAATGTAGCTTTGTGATATGTTTTGAAGTCAGGAAGTATGAGGCCTCCAGTTTCGTTCTTTCTCAAAACTTTTGTTTTGGCTATTAGAAGTCCCTTGTGGTCTCATATGAATTTATATGAATTTTGGGATTGTTTTTTCTATTTCTGCAAAAAAATGCCATTGTGAATTTGACAGGGATTGCGTTGAATCTGTAGATTGCCTTGGGTATTATGGACATTTTAACAATATTAAATCTTCTAATTCATGAATATGGGATATCTTCCTATTTATGTGGGTCTTCTTTAATTTCTTTCAGCAATGTTTTATCATTTTCAGTGTATAAGTCTTTCACCTTGGTTAAGTTTATTCCAAGTATTTTATTCGTTTTGATGCTATTATAATGGGATTTTTTTTCTTAATTTCCTTTTTGGATTGTTCATTGTTGATGGTCCTTGCCTGAATCAATTATTATATTAGGGCTCTGCTATGGACTGACATGTTTTTATATGTATTTTCATATATATATAGACTTGATTTTTTAGAGCAGTTTTAGGTTCACAGGAAAACTGAGTGGAAGGTACAGAGATTTCCTATATACCCCTGAACCCACTCATGCATAGTCTTCTTCCTTATTAATATCTCCCACTAGAGTGGTACATTTGTTAAAATTGATAAACTTTGCTGGCACATAATTATCCCTCAAAGTCCATAATTTACATTGGGGTTTAGGGTTAAATCTTAGAGTTGTAAGATATGGATTTTTTTAAAAAAGACAAATGACTGTGATTTTTTAAAATCAAAGCTTCAGTCCTGAGTGAATCTAGGCAGTCAATAGGCCTTGGGAAAGGAAGAAATAAATTTTCTCCTGTTGAGCCCCAAGAAGAGGACTTTTGGATCACATGCTCACAGGCTGTAAGCAGGCTGCCTTGAGTGAAGGGCAGCACAATCTCAGCTGCAGCCACCTGTGGGTCCTCAGTGATGGCTCACCTGGGGCAGTACTTGACATCATACTATAGGGAAAGGGCAAAAGGAATAAACTAATCTAGATGATTAAATACTATTGATCCCACATTGCTTCATACAACACAAATAATCTCAAGGATGGTGGTGTTTTCTACTCTCCAAACTAAGTGTAAATTCACGCCTTCACTGTAACTGAATCAGCAGCTTCTGAACTCAGGCTGAAGTTCCCCAAGAAGAGTCAAAATGCAGTATAATTTATCAGGGTATCCAAATTAGCTTTCAACTGGTGGTTACTAAAAGATCCCAGTTTGTGGTCCAGCTTGTGTGTTGTCTCTTCACATTAAAGATCTTGCTTCTTTTTCTACCCCGGCCTTATAATTACTATGATTTTCAACATATATTCAAAACACACATGTGGATATAAAATAATATGATGGAGTAATAAAATAATTCTTTGGGAAAAATAACAGTATTGAGAATCCTTTCTGTAAATGGTAAAAAAGCCATAATTTAAACTAAATTAGAACATAGATTAGTTTATAAATAATTATTTACAATAAATAACATTGATTGGATACCAATTATGCATGTGACATTATGTTAGTTGCTTTACATCTCAATTAATCCTTTAATTAATCCTACACAGTAGGTAACTTTTCTTATTCCCATTTTATAGATGAGGAAACTGAGACTTCGAGAGTTAGAGTGACTTGGCCAAGGCTATTAAGCTGATAAATAATAGGGCCATGATTCTAATGTTCATATTCTTTCTATTAGTTCTTAAGATAAAATCTTTCATTTCTAGGATGTGAGGGGGGGCCCAGGTATGAGCATTTGGGGAGTTATTTTAGTGAAGAGGTCAAACAATGAGACATGTGTTTGAATACCCTAAATATGGAAGGAAGAAAACACCAAGATGGCATCAGTAAAGGAAAAGGTCAGAAAATGAACTGGAAGTAAAAGCTGGTAAACAGAGGACAGCATCATGTTCACGGGGACAGGATAGGACAGAATATGAAGGGGATTTCAATCATTGCTTAGGAAACAGAAGTGAGGGGCAGCCAGAGTATTATTAAAGGAGGCAGGTGACGGACGGCAGGCAGAAGCTACATAACGTCTAGATTGGTGGTTACGAGGGAATTTATTGATGGAAGTAAAATCATAACTTGCATGCTTAATGTCAATCTAATTTACAGTTTTAGGTAATGTAAACTAAGGGTGACAAATTCGGAACAGGTGGCAAGAAGCAAGTTTTACAGAGAGCAAATCACAAATGCCTGTGGAACAGTTATCCTGCAGGGACAGCACTCAAATTTATTTGCAGGGGACTTCACAGCCCTCATCAGTGATTTACGTGTGACAGTCATGGGCAGAAAGTACCCGCTAACAAAGTTCCCTCCAGTTTCCAGCAAGGAGAGTCTGTTAACTCGTTTGGCATGATTTGCTGATTGCATTTTAGGAGAAGCACACCAACCTCCTGATAGGAACATTGTGGCAATGATTTAAAAAAAAACAGATGTACTGTGATAATCTAATGGCAAATTCCTTTTCTCAGTTTTCTCTCCAAATGTTTGTGTCTGCTTTGGAGAACGGTTTGGAAAGGTTTGGGCAAGTGCTGTGTCATTCAGGCAGGGTTGGGTACCCACTGTTTGACTGAAATAGACATTGGAGGGAAATCAGATTTGGAGTTTTCTGCTCTTACCACCCTTCACGTCAACATTTTAAGGTAACTGTCTGCTTTATAAGATTTACAGATTCTTTTGATGGTGGGACACAGTGCAGTGACACTCAGATCAATGAAAGCCAGAACTCTGTGTTATCTACAGCTCTAGAGGAAAGAAGTCTAACACGCGAGGGGTTGCACCTGCGGACAAGGTCACCGCAGGTTGAAAATGTAGAAGGTGGCTTATGTATAGCCAGTGGGGGTGGGGTGAGTAGCTGGGTTTCCTGGGATCCCTGGGGATTGGTTAATTTGAATATTCTGCTGAGTCTGGAGCACAGATGCTGCCCCTAGTTGTTTGGTACCCTTAGCCCTGGGGGAATTGGGGTGTTTGCCTAGTGGTCCTGGAGAGTATGAGTTCAATAAGGCAGTTGGTTGGGATGGGACTTAGCAAATTGTTCAAAAAAGGAAATCAAGACGTTTTAGCCATGACTTTACCATAGAGTCAAGACAGCACTTGTGAAATATTATATTCCACCTTTCTGACTGTTGGAATGTTGGAGCTTGAATCTGCAGGAACTGTCATTTTTCTAGGCTCTTTCTGCCTCTGAATTTTACATATATGTTGGGGCATCAAGACCCTTTGTGATAAGGGAGGGATTTATAGTATCCTCTCTCTTTGTTTTTTTTCCTTAATTAAAAAAAATTATTATTTATTTAATTTATTTTTGGCTGCGTTGGCTCTTAGTTGAGGCACGCGGGCTTCTCTCTAGTTGTGTCATGCGAGTTTTTCTCTCTCTAGTTGTGGCACACAGGCTCCAGATCGCGTGGGCTCTGTAGTTTGTGGCACGTAGGCTCTCTCATTGAGGCACACGAGCTCAGGAGTTGTGACGCGCGGGTTTAGTTGCCCCGCAGCATGTGGGATCTTAGCTCCCTGACCAGAGATAGAACCCGCGTCCCCTGCATTGGAAGGTGGATTCTTTACCACTGGACCACGAGGGAAGTCCCTCCTCTCTCTCTGGATTCCAAACTTTTTCCAAGCACTCCATTTTCATCAGTAACACCCCATTCTTTCAGTCTTCTAGGGGAGAAACCATTTTGAATTGTCCCCCTATCCCTCTTTCTTAGCTGTTTGCCTCCTCTTCCCTCTAGTACTTACACCTTTCCATTCCTATGTTTCCTTCTTAGCTCAGGCCTATATTCTCTCATCATTATTTTAACAGTGCTTTAAGTCACTTTCACTTCTTCTAGTCCCAGGGTCAGCAAATATGGCCTGCTGGCTAAATCCAGGCCATTGTTTGTTTTTGTAAATAAAGTTTTATTGGAACATGGCCATACTCATCTATTTACGTATTGTCTGTGGCTGATTTTATGCTAAAGGGCAAAGGAGAGTGGTTGCAACAGACAGGGTGGCCTGCAGAACCTAAAATATTTACTATTTGCCCTTACAGAAAATGTTTGCCAGCTTCTGTATCTAGTAGGTAATATTAAATATCCACTCAAAATTCTGATTGTGTTGATCTAGGAGATGAGAGGAAGGGACTGACATTCATTGAGCACCTTATGCAAACTCTGGGCTGGGCACTTTGCATGAGTAAAACCCAGGTCTATAAACTCAGGGGAGTAAGAAATGTAACTTCCCTCAAGCTTAATGTAATTTCTAGTATAAAATCCCACCTTTTGGATGTCAGAAACTTAATCGCAGTCAATTTGGTGTTCTCCCGTCTTCCTCCCCTGGGATTTTATCTGAGCTCTGGGTCAGGGGAAGTGAGCAGTGCCGAGATGTTGGCTGGGCTGAACTGCACCTGGTCACTGTCATCAGCCTCACTCCTGTCAGGTAATCGGCACTCACTCGTGAAAGTCTTGCTACAATTGCTTCTTCTTCCCATTCTGAAAGCCCCTTTGGCTATGCCTCTCTTTGCATCTTCTCTGACGCTGTGGGACTTACAGAAAATGTGATAAATCTCTTATCTGGTGCTGGGGTTATAGGACCTCTGAGAGGTGGCGGGAGCCTCATCTGCCTCCACGTTCCTGTAGGTACATGCAATGCTTCTACTGTTCCTTGGCCAGTGGGGTCACAGGAAGTGAGTGAAGCTGTGTAAGGCCCTTTCTGCTCACTTCTCAACCATTTCTCCACAGGGGTCTTGTTGCTTCCTGAGAAATGAGGCACAGGCCTCCTTTGGTCTCAAATCCCAGAAACCTCTCCATTGACTCACTCCATTCTTCCCAGAGTTCAGCCTGGGGTAGGTCCCCATAGCCGGTTCTCCTTTCCCAGAGCTGCAGCATCCAGTCAATTTGTATTCCGTTCTACCTCTCCTCCATCGTCCAACCTGGAGAATTCTGTCTAATCAGGAGTTGGGGTCTCAGGAGTGGGAAAAAGGAAAGTTTGTTTGTACTTATCACATATTTTTCGAAGTTGATGATAGACACACATGCCTTCTTTCCTTGCTGAACTCTTACAACTCTAAACCCAAGAGCTGATACCTGTTTCCTCTTGTTTTGCTGTCTCATGCCTTCCTTGAGGCAACAAACACCTAGCAGACAAGAGTTTACATTAATACAGGGAAAGGCCTTGGGTTAATATCTCATAATAGTCTTTGCCACCTCTCTCCCCCTGCCCCTCAATGCACACGTGTTTTCTCGTTTGATCCTTGCAATAGCACTGACTGGTAGAGATTTCTGCTTCCATTAGATAAATGAAAAAACAGACTCAGATGAGTTAAGTGGTGGAGTAAGAGTATGAATTCAGATCTCCTGGCCTCCAAATGAGTCGTCTTCCCCTTATATGGCACTGCCACATGAATTTTACACTAAAGAGGCCCTAACCTCTTTATGCTACTCTTCTGCCCTGTTTAAAGTCTACTCTGTAGATTCCTCATCTTACCACTCCCTTTGGTTGTGATGATTTTATAGTTTATTGGACTCTATGTATTAGGACATTGCAAGGTATAAATGTAAGCTAAACCACTGTATATTTTCATTTGTTCATTTACTCATGAAACCAATATGCATCGGCACATCAAGTGCAAAGCAGTGCGCTAAGCACTATGACTCATGACACGGATCCAGACCATAGCGGATGTATAATATAGGAAGGGATTCAAATAGGCTTTACTTACACAAGATACACTGTTAATAGAGTTAAATCAATGTGCAAGAAATTTACTGTGATTCCACTGAAAAACATTTAACTTGCCTGGGAGGATCAGGGAAGGCTTCACAGAAGAGGCACCATCTGAGTTGGGTCTTAGAAGATGTGTAGAACTTTGAATGTGTGACTAAGGAATGGAAGAAACCTTTCAACCTCAAGGTACTGCTTAAGCAGAGACACCAAGTAGAAGAATGTGGTATTTGGGTTATCAAATTGATTGGCGTGTCAATTTACAGAGTGAATGGAGGGATGTAGTAGGATATAGGCCTCTAAGTATAAATTGGGATCTGAACACGAACCCTTTAAATGTCTTGCTAGGAAGTATGAACCTTATTCCTAGGAGTTAGGAAACTTTTGATGACTTCTAAAGAAGGGGAGCGCCATTGTCCAACCTGAAATCAACATATTTGGTAATTTTGGCACGTAATTTGTAGGAGGAGAGAAGGAAGTGCAAATCTTCGGTTAAAATTCACCATTATAATTATTTGTATATTAGAGTCCATTGTCCACATTATTCATGTTCACAACTACCACAGGCAAAAGAAAAATGTTGACTTGTGGGTGTGAGACAGTGATGAAGTACAGATCCTGACTTATGCCTGGCTAGATGTCCTCTGGAGATACTGTGCTCATTACTCTAGAGGTGTTAGTTCTTCAGTTTCTTTTATAAGCGTTTTGTTATTTTGTCATTGGATAATAATGGATGTGTCAGAGTAAATATGTCTCAACTGCCTAAGAAATGTTTACCTGCCGTAGAATATAGTGACATAATTCTTGAGATGATATACACCTTTCTTGTGAAGCCTCAGCTTGTTATAAAGCTATGGCCTTTGACTACATTTTTTTTTCCCCCTCGGGTAAAGAATGGAACACATCCTGTTAACTCTTAATTTGCTCTCCAGGCAAGACTTTTCAAAATCTTCTGTCATTTTAAGTATACAGGTCAGGAACAATCAGTTTGTTCTGGAACATAGCTACAAATGGTCAATCTGATTTCACTGTAGAAGTGACAGAGGGAAAAGATAAAGGAGATTAAATGTAAAAATGATCAATTTCCACCCCTAACCTCATCATTTGAAATTACAAGGAATATGTTTCCTTACACTGTACTGTGTAAAACATTTGGATTTATTTACTGATTCATTTGATTGACTGATTTATGAACAAACACTTGCCATATACCAGAGGCTAGATGTTGGGATGGAAAATAAGGTGAGGAAGGATTAGAAGGCTCAATCCAAGGGACATCTAATTGAATCTTAAAATCAAACTTGGGTTGCATAGTGCAGTTATCAGCTAATCAACAAGCATTTTTCCCCCACATCTAATTTTTGTAAAGTTCAGTACTAGGTGCTATGGAGGGTACAAAAATACATCAAACAAGGCATATACAACTGAATGAAACAAATGTGCAGTAAATGTTCATTAATCACATAAGCAGAAACTGAGAGTAGACATAATATGGCATTTAAGAGGTCAGAAGAGGGGAGCTTTCTATGAACTTGGCTGATCAGGGAATGCCTTTGAAGGAGGTGGTAGAACTTGGCCGGTGTTGACAGGACACGTGCCTCTTCACTCCCATGTCTTAGTCATAAACCGTTACAATCCACTTAACCTATTGTTTGAACAGTGATATGAGACTGTTAAAAATATAAGAAATATTTTGATTTGTACTGTTATACTCTGATTATTACATGAATTACATGAATTTCCCATAAATTCTTTTAAAGATAAGAAAATTAGTTATGGGTGAGCATAGTCCATTTATTATTTCATGTACCTGAAGACCTCCAGGGAATGCCATGGCTTCACAACATAGCCCCAGAGTTAAATTTTGCATTTGATTCCTTGCATTTGCCGAAGATGAGAAAAATTGGATGACTCCCTGTTGACTCTGCATGTAAAGCAGCTACTGTGTGTTGTTTATTTCCCTAGAGAGCAAGAATTCTGTAACATCCTGCTTTTAGTCAAATTATGCCTCTTTCTCCCCAAAGATTTTCACATGCAAATAGATTAGATAAACTGTAGGAGTTCATAGTGACAGACCTCTGGGGATAGAGAAATATTCCTATATTGCTTTAAAGATTATTTTTTATTATGGGATATTTCAAACATGCAGAAAAGCATAGAAAATAATCTAATAAAGACCATTCACCCTTCACCTAGATTTAATAGATGTTAACATTTTGCCATAATTTTTTTCTTCAGATATCTCTCTCCTTAAAAAAAATTAATTATCAGTACAACTGAAGCTTCCCTGCTGCATCACCTCCTCCTTCTTGTCTCCAGAAGTAGTTGTTATTCTGAAGTTGAACTGTATCATTTCCATGAATACTTATATGTTTAACATCTATGTAGATATGAAGAAACAAAATATGCCGTTATTTATGTGGTATATGATTTTACATAAAGGACATCAGAGTGTATGTCACCTTGCTTTTGTAGTCAGCAATTATGTTTTTGAGACTACCGTGATGCATGTAAATTGAGTATCTTCACTTTAATTGTTGTATAATATACTCACTTAATTGTTGTTTAGCATTTCATTGTCTGAGTCAATCATGGTTTATTTTGGCTCATTTGTTTTCTATCAGTAAAGCTACTTTGGCACATGTGCACGCTTCTTTGGGGAGAACGCTTGAAAGTGGAATTGCTGAGTCATGATTTCGTGTAGGCTCTGCTGCTGAAGGTCAGCAAACATGTGATGGCTCCAAGGCAGAAGTTCACTTCTTGCTCACATAACAGCCCAGAGCGGATGCTATGTCAGTGGGTGGGTCTCCTCCGTGAGGGAACTTAGGGTCTCAGCCTCCTTCCAACTGCGTCTCCAGCTCTTCATGGACTGTATGCAGCTGGCGGAAGTAGAAAGAACACAGAGGAGGCACATTCACCCTCCTGAAAGCTCCAGGTTGGAATTGGCACAAACCACTTCTACTCTTCCCAGGGGGATAACTGACTTGTTATTTAAGTACACTCTGGGGGCAGTTATCCTTACAATGGAAGTCATTCATAGTAGGAGTTGGTCTTTAGCCCCTTACCCTGGTAAACTTTCAGATCACCTTCCACATGCTGGCCTGGATTATCATGGATGATAAAATTGCCCTAGATTTCTTCTTTGTGGACCAAAGTGGAGTCCGTGCAAACACAAATACATTGTGCTGTACCTGAACTAATACCTTGGACCAAATGGGGGGGGGGGTCATATCAAAACAGAAAGAGAAATCAACTTGCTTCCTAAGGTAGATCCTGATGGCTTATGGGGTTTGTTCCATTGGTTGTTCTGGGACCTGGAGTTGGGGAGGCATGGCTGAGGTCAACACTGCAGGTTGGCCTCATCCCACTGCTTAGAGTCCTATTGATAGTAGCCTTACTATGATGACGTATGAGGCAAAGTGACAGGTTTAGTCGCAGCCTCAGTTGGTAAGATGTATCAGAGTGACTGACTGAGTGGTGTAGTCAGAAAAATCTGCTGAAAGCCCAGATGATGTAGAAAGGATGATGTTGGAAGTGAATCCCATGGGTTTCTGACATTTCTGTACAACCTGCAAGCAGAGGCACCGACTGTCTTTTTTCTGGACTATCTTGACTATAGTTTCCTGAAAATCATGACTATTTCCCTAGAGCAAAGGACAGTTGTGTGTCTAGTCCATTATAAAAAAATTAGATTCCCTAAACTTGGGGCTTCTCTCCTGCACGTGAGGCTGTCATCTTGTCCTCTTCAAATCTCCTCATGGAAACTGGGGCTCAGGGAACTGGCACAAGAAAATGTTGATACTCTGGCTACTGTTACTGCTGTGAGCAATAAAGACCTTTGTCTCTGAACCGGGAGTCTCATGTCTTCTGCCAGTATCCATGATACAGGGATACGCTAACTTGTTAGCTTGCAAGTAGGATAAAAAAAATCTCAGCTTCTTCAAAGTTCTTGTTAATGAGAAGATAAATATAATACAGCTTGGTTGATTTTGACCAATGCACCCATCCACTGTGGATCTGTTGTTTCATACATTTTATAAGAAATAGGATGTGAGTTAGACCAGACTACCCTTAAGGCTCTTGAGAGTCTGAAGAGCTATGGTTCTATGATTCTATGGGGCAACATCTTAGTACCTTCCTCAGCATAAGCCACTGGAATTTGTATGCAAGAGACACTTGTTTATGCTAGTTAACACCTTTGGCTACTTCTTGGTACTTCACTTTTTACCCTCCTCTGTCTTGACACCCTACACCTTCATTTCTGAGATAGTAAGTCAATCGTAGATTCCTCAGAGTTGGGAAAATGGTTGAGGAACCAGCATTTTGAAAAGGACAGTTCCATAGTGTAATCCATAGAGGGTGTTTTAAACCTCTAATTTAGTCCGTGGTTTAAGGAAAATCCATCTTTGCTGTGGCCTCTATTTCAGCAAACAGCAAAGCAAGACAGTTCTGCCCATGCTGGCTTGTCTGAGGAGCGTCAAGGCAGGAGGAATCTGAATTTGGTGGTTCATCAAAGAAATAGAGAGATCAGGGAGCTAAGCAAAGGGCACTGACTCAAGAGACTTGACTCCAGGTGCCCTCATTTGTTTTGAATATCAAATCAGTTGTCTTTTGTTGTCGTGAAGGTTTTGCACTGGCGAGCTCAGTTGTTGATGGTATTTTGCCATGTGAGACTCTGTAAGGCTTGACTGGAGGGTAGAGGGCAGTGAGAGTCCAAAGAAGAAAAATGATCAGGAGCCATCTGGGTACTGCAGCATCCTGAGGCATGGCTGTGACTGAGACATTGACTCTTTGCACCACAAATTGTTCTTTAACTCAAATGTTATCACTCATATACATGACAGGAGGTGAGATGTCAAATGTTGGTGAGGGCTTGATTGACAGGGCCCAGGCAGGGGCAGCCCCAGTGCCCCTGAGCTGGCTGTTCTAGCTCACTTCCCTAATCTCTATACTCAAATCCTAGACCTCAGGGCCTGGGGATCTATACACTGGCTCCTCTACTGCTCCTTTTCTTGAACACGAGGAGCGCTGGGTACAAGAGACCTTTCCTATCTCTAAGGCCAGTGCTAGGAAGAGACTTCTGCCCTCTCTTGTTCTCCAATCTTCCACACCAGAGCTCTGTGTGCATGTTTTCTAACGTAAGATGCTACACAAACGTCAAAAACTCTATAGTGCTCTTAAATACTCTACATAGTGCTATTGCTACCTTGTCATATAGCATTCTTTCCTCCTGTAAGGTGCATTTTCTTCTGCATCTTTCCAGCCCTCAATTCTTTAACTCTAAAAAAAAAAAAAAAAAAAAGGGAAGATCCGTTATCAAGGGAACTTGTTTTTTTGTTATTAAGACCCTGAACCACCAGGGTGTCTGATTAAATTAACAACAAGTTTCAGAGCACAAGCAGTACCCGGTTTAATCTTCAATTTCCTTATTCATACAGGAGTGATAGAAACAATTTTCTCCCTTCCTATTACATCGGGTTCCCCTGGTACAAGAGACACTTCCTGATGCTGGCTCTGAAAAGGCATGTGTCTCATAAACGGTAGTCAGGAGAGATCAGTGTTGTATATCTTTGAGGACATTTGTTGCCTATAAAATAAGATATGAGAGCGAGGAGGAATACATTCTGAGGAGAGGCAAATATCTTATATTTTCACAATCACATTTTCTCAGAAATATAGTGTATCCAAATATTCGGTACATGAAAATGGAACATTATGTCTGCTTTTTTCCCCTTGCTTCCTCACTTGACTATGTTTCACTTTACCTATTTTATCTTTTAATTTTAGTTCTGAACTTCACCTTGTCCTTCCCTCGATCCCCTTCTCTCTGAATTTATTCATCAGATAATCCATCTTGACCATGTAGGCAGTGCCGTCACCACAAATCCTGCTGCTTCTCCAACTGACTGTGAAGTAAACCTCTTTGAGAAACCTCAGAATGGTTACTGGTTGCATAAAGTAGATTATGCGTGTCTGGAAGACTCTGGAAATTGCTGTGTTCCACTTATTACCTGTTTCTGAAATGAAAATATCAAGATAGTTTATCTTTGAAATCCTCCTCTCCAGACTACGAGGTTGAAAACTTAATAGTATCACGAATTCAGTTTAAAACAACAATCTATTTATCCAAGATACTCTTTCTCTAATACTGTATTTTGGAAATATCCTCAAGAACACTATATATTTTAGTATTGTTTTTATGACACTAATTTATTGAGGCCGAAAGCGTACTTGAGGCTGGGAGGGGCAGGAAGGCAGGGAGGGAGAGGGGGAGAGGGAGAGAGAGAAATTACTTTTCCCTGGGATTATAATCTAAAAGTCCGCCTGAAGATGGAAGGATTTCAGAGATGCGATTTGTTCTTTCTTGTTTGTCTTTGTGTTTCTCACATAAACAATACCTTAGTGAAGGAGTCATTCATTACTTTGATGATTCTGCTTCCTATCCTCTCACACTAAGGCTTAAAGATAGAGAGATTTAAGCCTGTTCACTAATTTCTTCCCTCTCAGCGGAGTGGTCAGAAGCACAAGTAAATTTGGGTCTATTTCTTACAGCTGTCCCTGTATTTACACAGTGGTTCTTACCTGGGCATGATTCTCTCCTCCTCTCAAGAGGTATTTGGCGATGTCTGCTGACTTTCTTGGTTGTCACCGTGTGTATGGGGGCTGTTACTGGCACCTAGCTGGTAGTGAATGGAGATGTTACTAAACGGCTTGCAATGTACATTACAGTTCCCATGACAAAGAACGATCTGGTCCTAAGGTCACGAGTGCAGAGGTTGAGAGAGCCTGATTTACACTAACCATACTCAGAAGTAAATGGTGAAGGTGGAAGACAAAAGAGAAGACGAAAAGAAATAAAAATAAATTGGTAAATTACTGCAGGCTCCATATCCCTATTCATGTATGTTATTTCTTTCACTTAACCCCTCATAAAACTACCAGTAAATAAGTATAATTGTTCTTGCTTTTATTTTTTTCTTCAGTCAAAGGAGGACTCTAAGATGCAGAAAAGTTAAGTGATGTACTAAAAAGTCACTTGACTCACCAAGTACAATTCTAAAGCCCATGATTTTCCTCTTTCCCCTCATTGGGAGCAGGGAGATAATTATAGTAGTCCCCCCCTTATCCACCAGGGGGCATGTTCCAAGACTCCCAGTGGATGCCTGAAACCATGGGTAGTACCAAATCCTATATATACTGTTTTTTCCTATACTAACAGGAGGGTAGCATGTACAGCCTGGATATGATGGACAAAGGGATGGTTCACATTCCTGGTAGGATGGGGCAGGATGGCACAAGATTTCATCACACTACTCAAAACCACATGAAATTTAAAACTTATGAATTGTATATTTCTGGAATTTTTTTCATTTAATATTTTCAGACTGTGGTTGACCTTGGGCAACTGAAACTGTTGGAAAGCAAAACCACAGGTATAAGATGACTACTGTATTCCACTGAAGTCTCAGACTGAAAGAATGGAGGTTGGGCTGGTATGTGTTATCAATAGATTTATGCATATGGGTGCTCATATTTATATCAAATGACCGGACAACTATGCATTTCTAGGGTGGTTTTAACTTTAAGTAGTTGGAAAACTTTTATTTCTATCCTTTTGCTTTGTTTGGAAAAACATGGCCATTCCTCCTTTTCTATGTTGTTTGTTTTGTTTTGCTTTTTCTTTTAGATCATACTTAAGAAACTTTACGAATCACATAGATCTTGGGCTGTGGTATGTAATATATTACAGAAAGGGTCTAGACAAAAGACAAGGTGCCATTGGTCATGAATTAAGAACACATAGATGACAGATGCTCCAGACTGAAGGCTTTAGCCAGGAAGAAAATAAGTTCCTGAACTGAAAATTATTGAATATAAAATATCTTATCAAAAGAATGGAATCATCTCTTTTCTCTGGTTATCTGGAAGAAGAAAATGGATTTTCATTCATTGGAACAATTTAGTACTTTCTTCCTTGAATATCTTTATAATGAATTAGCTTTTCTGTTTATGGTCACAATTTTTGTCAAAAGAAAAGAGCTGGATAAAAACATTTCAATTAAAATCCAGCCTCTTGGGGAACAATTAAGCATTAAATGGAAAGTGATAGTGGAAAGTCATTCCTTCCCATTGACCTCTGACATTCTAGAATAGAATACTCAGGACTAGGGCCTGGGCATTTATATTTTCTATAGGTTCCACAGATGTTATTTTAGTAAGCACAGTACTTTGAATTTAGTACTGTTCATAATTACTTCTTGTTAATGATGGTTACCTTGGTGGTTGCCCAGCCTACCTGCTCTTGAGCCAACATGGATCCCGATCCCAATCTACACTTAGACTTTTAAAAGAGGTGTTTCCTCAAGTGTTATAAGTAGGCATGGCTGTGAATAACTTTTAAAAGCATCAGCTATTGCTATAGGAAAATAGTACAAATGTTTCACAATAGGGTTTTAAAATTCTGGACATTCGACTTCTCTGAATCTCAGGTTCTTAACCTGGAAAATGGAGATGACAATAAATTCCTCACTTCATTTATAAGTTTAAAGATAAAATGAGGTAATACATAAAAGTACTTAGGACTCTGGAAAAAATAAGATGTATTGGTGTATTTTTTACTATTTGACACTTTGTTGTACTTCTTATTTTTAACAACTTGGGTCTTTGAACTTCATCTTTAGTTTTGAAGAGTCATTCTAAATCTATACATTTTTAAAACAAAATCTCTTACCTGCTGCAGGAATTCCTCTGCAAAAGACTTCAAATTCTGAGTACACAGGCTTCATTAGGCCTGTGGGTACATGTTGTTTAGCTCACTTAGTTTTCAAAATTAAAAAAAAAATCAGTTGCTAATATTTAAAAATCAAGAGGTTTGTTATAGAAATTTAACATTCTGATTGATGTTGAGAAACAAGAACACTTAACCTGTGTACCCCCAGGGCAGCAATCAGCCCCAACAGAGTCACCTTATCTGGATCCTCTAGGCATGGGAATTTGTTGCCCATACTCTACAAGGGAAGATTCTCAAAGTGTGGACCTGGACCAACAGAGTTTGCATCATCTGGGGATTTTAGAAAGGTAAATTCTTGGGCCTCATTCTAGATCTACTGAATTGGAAACTCTGAAACTATGGCCCAGCAGATTGTTTTAACAAGGTTTCTCAGTGATTCAGATACACTCTAGAGTTTGAAATCCACTGCTCCACAACATGTCAGTCATGGACAAAGAATGTCACCTGCTATTTCAGTAAACAAAAGATGCTGGGGCCACCAAGCCATCAGCCACTGTACCCACACTCAGTGGTGCACCCTGAGGATGGAGAAAACCAGAATACTGGCCCTAGATAGTTAAGGTGCATATCAAAGGAATAATTTCAATACACCCAGACTCTTGCATCTTCCCATTTATAGAAGAGTACAAAATTCATTAATTTGCCATGTCTTGTTTTCTTTAATTAGCAGTAATCTTTTGATGTTTGACTGTTTTTGTTTGTTTGTTTGTTTTACAAAAATTCCTATATATCTTGGCCCGTCCCTTACCTCTTCAGAATAGTCCCTCAGAGCTATCTGGAAGACTGTATTCTGGGTTTAAGTCCTCAGTAAGTCCACCGAATAAGTCATAATCCTCAGCTTTTAGTCTGTGCTTTCTTTTTTTTCAGTTGACACAGTCAAATGGTCCAATACCTTCTCTCTGTACTTGTCTACTGTCAGGTAACTCACTTTAGCTTCTAATTGTCATAGAGTTCTTCCTTTTACTGAGCCACGTTTTATTTTCCCTTCCCTTTCACCATTGTTGGCTTTTCCTTTCCTTGCTCTTCTTGGACCTGAGATAACAAAGAAAAACAATGTCCTTGTGGTCCTTAACATTTCCAATAAGCAACAGCAACTTGCGGTGACAAGCCCTCCGGACCCCAAGCTGATAGAGCTTTCGTCACTCTTTGAAGCCATTCTTTTCTTTTTTTTTAAATTAATTAATTAATTAATTTATGGCTGTGTTGGGTCTTCTTCTCTGTGCAAGGGCTTTCTCTCGTTGTGGCAAGCGGGGGTCACTCTTCATCGCGGTGCGCGGGCCTCTCACTATCGTGGTCTCTCTTGTTGCGGAGCACAGGCTCCAGACGCGCAGGCTCAGTAGTTGTGGCTCACGGGCCCAGTTGCTCCGCGGCACGTGGGATCTTCCCAGACCAGGGCTCGAACCTGTGTCCCCTGCATTAGCAGGCAGATTCTCAACCACTGCGCCACCAGGGAAGCCCGAAGCCATTCTTTTCTTATTCCTGTCTGTTGAGCACATCCTTAGAAAACCTCAACTCCTGTCTTTCAAACTAAGCAATTGTAAGCAGCCCCAGAAGGAATGCAAATCTGTGCTTTTATTTTGACATTTCTTCCAACATTGATTAGATAATTTCTGATCTGTTTTATTGTTTTGTACTAGAGTGTGAAAATTTCTAGAGATTACTCTTCATTGGTGTTCCCTCCTTGAGGGAAAATTCATAGTATAAGAACTGTTACTGTATGAAGCCAATATTCCCATGAGATTTGTAAATTAAATTTTCTTTCCAACTTTTGTTTAATATATTCAGTGTCACCTTGTAAGACAACTGAGATAATTTTGTGTATCCTATCAATCTGTTTCTTGTTTGACATCTGTGTTTGTTTATATAGCTTTCAGAAGTGGAGAATTCTGTCACCAATTAATGCTGATGGTTTTGAGTTAGAGAGAAGGGGGTATGCTTATAAATGAAAGTTTTTGTTTTTAAGGTGTGTTTTATTGTAGTTGAGTGTTTTCCAAGTAAATATTCACTGACTGTATTGAATACGTCAATTGGGTAATAGAATCACAGGGTTTCAGAGAAGTAGAGCTCAAATATAATATTTATTTATAGGAAATTCCTGTAATTGAATAGGGAGACAATTGAAAATACATTAAAGAAATATCTTCAAGTAATTGACCAAGTATATATTTCCTTGTGGAGGTGGAATCTTGGGCTAAAGCAGCTGCTCAAACAACTTTAACAAGAACATTGTTAAGGACGCTGTCTATCAAAACAGGAATTTCTGATTTCTGATCTCCCAGATTGGTTGAAAAATCACCTAGAGACCTCATTAAAAATATTAATTCAGTAGCTCTGTGGTGGGGACTGGGAAGATGTATTTTACAAACCTTTCCAATTGACTATTAATGTTTAGCTGGGTTTGGACCCGCTTTTTTTTTTTTTTTTAGAATTAAGAGCCCAGCTTATTTATTTATTTATTTATTTATTTATTTATTTATTTATTTATGGCTGTGTTGGGTCTTCGTTTCTGTGCGAGGGATTTCTCTAATTGTGGCAAGCGGGGGCCACTCTTCATCGTCGTGCGCGGGCCTCTCACTATCGCGGCCTCTCTTGTTGCGGAGCGCAGGCTCAGTAATTGTGGCTCACGGGCCTAGTTGCTCCATGGCATGTGGGATCTTCCCAGACGAGGGCTCAAACCCGTGTCCCCTGCATTGGCAGGCAGATTCTCAACCACTGCGCCACCAGGGAAGCCCCCACTATGCTTTTCTTTAAACTCTGGTTTTATTTTAACATTCTTTTCATTGTTTTGTTTTGTTTTTTTCCACTCTGATTTCTCCTTTCATTTAATTTATATTTTTCGGTATTTTAAAGTATTTTTGAAGTCATAATAAATTCTTTTGGTATAAGACATAGTATAAATAAATATAATAACCACAGCAAAAATGCTGTCATACAGGTCATTAATGAAGCTAATTTAGGGAGTGTTACTTAGTAATCCTGAATTAACTGCTGCTGAACTTAGTACTCTATTTTCTATATGCAATGCTTCTCTGATAGTAAATGAAGTTAAGAACCAGGTCATATAGTACATGGAGTTATAGATTTTCTATCCCATTTTTAAGGGGTTTTACTGTACACATTACAGCTTAAAAACTCTGAAAAGGACTGCAATGAAGACATTTAAAAATCTTTAACCCAGCACTTTGCAAACTTTTAAAAAACCAAACACTTCTTCCTTCCCCTAGAACACATGTTAACATTTCCAGAACAGTATTTTATTTGGGAAATAGTGTATTAATTGCTATGTCTGCAAGCAACGAATGTCAATATGGATGAAACGAGGAAAGCTGCTGTGCTGGGTGAGCAGAAATGATCAAGCATAGCTGGTGGAAATAAACTGAGCTAAGTGGGTCAATTTCAGGAAAAGTGCTGGTCCATTGGCACTTGGGAAGAAATAGATTTAATAAGGAGAAGAAAAAGCGTAAAGGATATTTGTATTTCTGCAGTTGCAGGAGGAAATGCACTAGAAGCACACATTTGGAGTACATCCAGGCAAAGCTGAGATCCTAGCTGATCTGAACTATGGTTCCATCTTCTGGGTGCTCATGGCACTAAGATGTTGTGCCTATCATATCCTATGATGTCACTTATATGTGGAATCTAAAAACAGGCTACAAATGAACTTATCTGCAAAACAGAAATAGAGTTACAGATGTGGAGAATAAACATAGTTACTAGGGGGTGAGGGAAGAGAGATAAATTGGAAGATTGGGATTGACACATACACACTACTATATATAAAATAGATGACTAATAAGCACCTACTGTATAGCACAGGGTACTCTGCTCAATACTCTGTAATGGCCTATATGGGAAAACAATCTAAAAAAGAGTGGATATATGTATATGTATAACAGATTCACTTTGCTGTACACCTGAAACTAGCACAACATTGTAAATCAACTCTACCCCAATAAAATTTTTTTTTAAATGTGCAAATAAAGTAAGTAGTTGTTTGAAGTGGAGCAACCTCCAATGATGGGGAAGAATGGGGGTGGGGTCTGGGGAGAAATTTGGATGAGTTTATGTGTCAGACACAGATAAAATCATGAAGAGAAGAATCTGTGTTTGTATGAAAGAATAAACTTGCTTTGATGGCATGCGATCTCCCCAGGTTTTGCAGACAAGTTTTACCTACCTCCTGACAACCTTCATCAGAGCACGAATAAATTAAATGTTTCGTGTGTCCACTACCTCACTTTTCCTATCTGTATTGCCAGGGGCAACAGGGAGAAATATTTTTATTCTAGGGAAATTTTGTTCTGTTGAAGGAAGCGTTTTATGTGACATTCTATTAATTGGTTACTTAGTCACTGCAACTCACAGTCTACTTTAAATCCTGTTAAACATTAGCTTTTTCTTTGAATGAATAAAAATTAATGAGAAGTGGTGAGAAATCAACTTAATACAATTCAGTTTGGAAACACCTAATGTGTGAAGGTATAATCTAAATTACCCATGGAAGTAAACCTTGAGTCCAGCACCTAAATTATTCAAAGTGAACGTAATGAGAGATAAGCATGAGCTTAGAAAGCCCAACACCATCTGTCCACCAGGAAACTGTTCATGGGGAGGACTCAGTAGTTATTGTAGAAGATGCTATATTCTTGTCATGTCAATAAGAGTAAGACCAATCAATGAAAATACTGTGGCCCAGAAAAGTGACTGGGCTGAAATAGTATTAGTAATCATTTGCAAGGCAAGTTACACTAGTAACAGCTCAAGAAGGTCAATTCCATGATTTCTGTTTCATCATTAAATTGATCACCTGTATGTGTTCTCCTTTCTGGGTGGCCATGTTTATTAACTGGGAATCTTCTCTGTCAATCTTTCATTTCTAGTTGAGAAAATCTGCCTCTTTTGATCTCTATCAACTTACCTCTTTAAGTTAAATTAACTCAAATTTCTGGAAAATCATCCAAATTGTAAGACAGGTAAGAAATAGTGAGGAAATGATCAAATCTAGGAGCCTCTGACTTTATTTTCTTAATTTATTGGTTATTTAGTAAGTAAGGGAACCAACTATATATAATATATATGTATATATACATTATATGTATATATATGTGTATATATATATATATTTTTTTTTTTTTTTTTAAGGGAAGGCATTGAATGATTAACTTCAAAGTTTGATCACAGGATCCATTTTGAGATATCAGCAAAATTCACAAGGGCTTATGTTTTATGGTTTGCACAGTATGATCAGTATTGTTAAAAATGTCTTTCACCTAGTGCCAAGGTAACCAAACTACAGCATGAGACTTTTTTGTTTTTTGTTTTTTTACAGCATGAGACGTTTGAAAGCTGAATAACCTCCCATCTGTTGAATTAGAAAAACTAGAGATAAGTGACAGCGATTGTCTTAGTAAGACAAGTTTCTAAGAATTCAGACCATTCTCATTGTTCTAAACTGCATTTTTAAACTATGTACATCATTCTCAAATGACAGCTTCCTGAAATAAATACATTGGTTCATACGCCCATGTATATGGATTTAGCAAAGCCAGGAAAAACCAGAGCAAATGCCTGGTCTTAATGTGCCACAACCAGGGTGGTGCTCTTTAGACAAAGTCCCATTTTTGGTAATAGAAACAAAGTGGGAAATAGCTCTAGGCCCTGCAATGGCTACAGACACAAGGTAAGAAAATGTTCCACTTATGCATGTTTATCTGTGTAGATCTCCACACTGGCCTCCTTCGTCTGCCTCCTTACATAGTAATTTTACTATCAGTCACCACTTACAAGGAACTGTCTGAAAGTAAATCTTAGGTAAAGACATCAGAGGTGAGAAATGGAGAGAGATTTCTGATGAGATAGATAGCTTGAGAGTCTTGGTCCAGGTATGTGCTAAGGCCTCTACTTCTCTCCAATCTTTGCTTACTTGCAAGTCCAAGCAATATTTTGATTTGTTTTTTAGAGAGATTGATTGTAGCCCGATGTTAGAAGGGAAACACTCATATAAGCTCTTTGATGGTTAGTTTTCTATGTTAGCTGAGCTAGGCTATATAGCTCCAAATTATTTAATCAAATCCTAATCTAGGTGTCACTGTGAGAGTATTTTGTAGATGTGGTTAGCATCTACAATCAGTGACTTTACTTATAAAGATTACTGTAGATAATGTGGGTGTGTCTCTCAGAATCAGTTGAAAGTCCTTAAAAGCAAAAACAGGTTTACTGGAAGAGGAAGAAATTCTGCCCCTAGACTACAACATCATTTCCTGATGAGTTTCTAGCCTGCTGGTCTACCCCACAGGGTTTGGATGTGCTTGCTCCCCCCAAAACACATAAATCATTTTCTCTTTCTCTTTCTCTCTCACCAGTTCAGTGTTTCTAGGGAACCCTACTGATACAAGCTCTTTCAAGTTATTTGCATGGTGATATGATTGACCCATAGCTAAATGGGGGTCTCAACACCATTTGTGAAATGGTACCAACTTTTTTGAAGAGAAACTTAAATTTGCCTTCATGGTGAATGGATGGTGCTGCTCAGTACCACCTGTTCAAACTGGCTCTCACCTGGAGTGAAATTTGCACACTTAGAATCAGCAGCATATATTGATGGAGTAATTGGAGTAATCATCGATCTGATTTAGAGCTAAAAGTGCCAGAAACTATTGGCTGTCTCTTAAATGTAGGGGAAAACTTTCCAGGTCAAAAACAAAACATTTTGAATCTTAGAACTGTAAATCCAGTTATAGTATTAGAAAAGAGATCCAGTTATTATTCAGTTCAACTTTCTCATTTCAAAGGTAATGAAATAGGGGCCCAGGGAAAGTTAAGTGTCGTGTGCAAAGCCATACTCACTGGAATAACATATCTTTAAAAATTTGTTTTATTGCTTGAAAATGTTTTAATGTTTTTCTGTTTTGCTAAATATTTTGCTGAAGCACATTGTTTTAGTCTGTAGGGTATTCTATCATATGGATGTGGCCTAATTAAACTGAATCCCTTTTGGGCACATTGATTTATATTCATATTTTCACTTCTATAAATACTGTGATAAATATTCTTATACATAAACCTTTGTATACATACTTATCATTCCTGAGGATCAGTTTCAAGAAAAGGGATTTCTGCATCAAAGGGTATACACATTATCTAAGGGTTTAATCTCAGTTGCCAAGTGGTCCACTAGAGAGGTCTTAGCAGTTTCCAAAAATCAGTGATGGATGAAATCACCTGTTTCCCTGCATCCTCACCCACCCTGTATATTTTCATTAACAAACAAATACAATGAAAATGGAGCCTTGCCTTAATTCACATTCCTGTATTTATTAGCAAGGTTGAACACTCTTTTTCTAATTTTATAGGCAATTGTATTTTCTTTATGCATTTTTAATGTCCTTTCCCCACTTTTTATTGGAGTTTATATTTTACTGCTTTGTAGAAATTTTAAGACAATGAAATTGAGTCCACAAAACAATCCCTCAATAAATCGTAGGTGTTATTATTCTTACTGATATTGTCATTGTTTTGTTGTGGTCATTGGTATTATTGTGTCTGTTGCTAGTTGCTGTCTTGTACTTAAGAAAAAATTACAAAGGGGGCACTGCCTGGGGTCAAACAGCCTGTATTGGGAAAAATGTATCTCTATTTCATTGGGAAAAATTCACCAAGATACATCCCAATTACGCTGTTGATTTTACAATCTTTCATCTGCATCCTTTCTCCAGGCTTTATTCTCCCTGGAATAAAGTCAAATGTGGTTTATGCTTCAGGCACATATATAACAGCATGCAAACCACTCCACCTCTTTAGTTTCTTTTCTAACTGGGCACTGAGACTGTTTCTTTTCTTGGAAATAATAGGAATTGACCTCAGAGAATACATAAATCGCAAAATGCCTCCTTTTTTAATCTAGTATTTTACATTATTCCTATTTTTCCCTCTAAAAAGTATAAAATTGCACTTCCTAAAATGGAATCTGTGTAGCCATTTTTTATCTTTTAAAATATTTAGCTGTACACAGTGTTTACTTTTTATGTTTCACTCCTGAATATTGTGTTTTATCGGAGACTATCAGGGAGTTGCCTTTTTCATTTTTATAGTTGGCCTCAAATGTTTATGGGCTTGTGTTCATTCATCTGCCCACTGCTGTGTTTGAACTCTTCCCCTAGGGCAGCAGCAGCATTTATGATTGGTCACCACATCATGCAGCGTTAGTGAGGAAGGATGGGAGATGGATGAGGGATGTTTGGAATAATCCGTTTGAGTGGCAACTGAAAAATATATATCAGGCTCTTTTGCATGGTTGTTATGGAACGTTTTGCCTCCACAAATGAGTTAATATATATAACTTGATGAACATGCTTCTTGACACATGGTAGATGTTCCAACTATGTTAGTTGTCTGTCAATCAGAGACATAGAACCAATAGGACACCATACACACACACACACTCACACATAAATGTAAAGAGACATTTAAAAAAACTGAGAATTGGCTTACAGGATTGCTGGGGCTGGCAAGTTTGGGACAGAGCAGCAGGCTAGATGAGGCTAATTCAACTAATTAGATGAGGCTCGTCCACATTCTTAAAGGTAATCTCTTTTACTGAACGTCAACTGATTATGGATGTTAATGATAACTACAAAATACCTTAAAGTAACATCTAGACTAAAAGCATTGGAAACAAGATAGAGTGCATTTTTGAGTAAGGGAAAGAAAAGGAAGTTTTGTTGGGAAAGTACGGGCAGCAGAAGGAGAGTTAAGGGCATCCCCAAAATGATGCCATCACCTTCCTGGTTTGGCCTCGTTCTGGGCATCTCTGTGAGTTTACAGTAATAATGGAAATGGTGGGCTGGAGAGAGAGCAGAAAAATGATGGGCTCTCTCAAGGCACAGTGTTAGAGGATTTTCCTGCTACAAAATGGGGGTGTCATGGGCAGAGTGACGTAAAGCCTCCTGGATTCTCTGGCAGCATCCACTCTGAGTTTCTAAGAAATGCCCAGATTCTTCTTCTATTGGCAACATAGACATGGACCAGGGTGCTCTTTGAGTCCAGATTGAGGGTGGGCATTGAGACACAGTTGCTACATAGAAGAGAGTGAAATTCATTCTCTAGGTGCAGAAGGAGAATGGGCTTGAATGAAACTAAAGAGTTGGTGATGAAGTTACTTAACCTTTCAGCAGCACCAAGTATTTAGACATGTAGGAGGATAATAATATCAACCCCCAACCTATTCAATAGGGCAAATGAGTTAAAACTGTTATATGAGTTTAAATTTATGTCAATCAGCAAATTCAAAGCATGGCACTATATTTAGAGACTCACAATTACCCATAGAATATCCTTGTGGGCAAAATTAATGCATATTGAACATTTTTAGCAGTTATTTTAAGCCCAGATATAGCCTGGTTCAAATGAGTTGATTTCTCTATTCTGAGTAAGATGGGCTACTTACATATAAGGTAAACTTCCTTTACTGATGGAATTTTCTGCTACTTTAGAAACTTGGTGATCATCTTTCTAAGGTTATAGTCAACAAATCAAATCAGAAAACTTGAGAGTGACTAGGGGAAGTCTCCTAGGAACAACTTGTTAAGGGAGAACACAAAATCCCTCTCTAGGGGACAGACTTGGCCCCTGGCTTTATTAGATCATGCCACTTTATTGTATACTTTTTAAGGCATGTTTCTTTATCATCAATTTTTTTTTTTTTTAATGTGGGCAGGTTAGTGGTTTTAAGTCAGATAAGCAGAAACAAATCCAATAGCTGATTTCTAAGAAAGATTCTCTTAGGATTTGTATTTGAGTGAGAAATGTATTTGCTAATACACTTGATTCATTGACTTTTGAAATACTTCCTTTTAATGCTTATTCATTTGGAGTAACACAGAACAAATGCATGGTAATCCCTTCTTTTCAATAGAAGCTATTCTTTTTTCAGGTCAGGAATCCCAAGCCTCCTCTATGTTTTCCTGTATTGCTGTTTACAAACAATGGTATAAATGACTTGAATGTTTCCTGGATTATTTACTTAGGAGGCAATGATACAGTGTGGCAATAAAGAGGGCAATGAATTTTGGAAGCTGGAAAGTCAGCTACATAAGTCTTCTATGGAAGACTGAGAATGACATCTTTGCATTGTTAGGCTGGTATTTGTTTAATGTGATTTTGCAGAAAAAGTTATCAGAAAAGCCTCCCCTATAAGCAGCCATATGACCTCCAGGAGGCAGTTAAGAGAAATGTAATGGCACTCTCAGATAGAGTGTAGGTTATATTTTTGGCAGTGATCCAATTTTTTCCAGTCTTTATTCACTAGGGAGTAAAATTATTGCCTCATAAAACAAGAGAGCTGTCCAGTTATTTCTTAAGTAGGAACCTATTAACTTTACCACTGTCACCAGTTCCTTTCACAACATTAAAATCTCTCAGCCTTGTGGCAGGGAGGATGTTATGTACCCAGATTTAGTGATCCAAGAACAATTATTTTGAAAACATACGTTTCCTTGGAAGACCCAATTTTGCAAGAACTAATTCTTAGAATGATGTTCCAATGAATCACTGGATTCATAAAAGCATTTTTCTCTGAAAACCTTTTGCCTACTTCAAAACTATCAGCCAGGATGTAAAAAAGTGAGTCTTAATGTTATGGAAAATTTATTATGGAGAAAGAGAGTTTGATTATTGACATGCATTACAATAAAATTGTGAAATCATTGAATTAAAGTTTCATTTATTTGGAAAATCTGATAATTAACCTCGGTTTCTATCTGAATATTGCCATTGTGTAGAATTTCCTTTTAGGCCATACTGAGAATCATAGTCCCATTTCTGCTTGGTATGCAAATAAAAATGCTGTTCTTGCCATGTTGTCTGGGTGAGAATGAATTGAACCCATTTGAGGAGATGTGATGGTTCTTACAGAAGAAGAACCATCTCTCTTGGTTATATATTGTCAAGAACTGGCCAGTGAACAAGATCAAACTCAGTCAAGGATGATGTTAGTGTCCCATACACATCATCTATTCCCTTTGGCTCTCAGATTGAGCTTCTAATACCCAAACATTTGCATCAATTTCTAATTGCTTTTAACTGAGATTCTTGCATTCTGCCAAGTTGGGTCTGGTATTTGTACAACCATATCTGAGTTATTCTTAACCAAGATGTATCAATTAGAATTTGGTTAGACTACAAGCCATAGTATGTTAGCTAATTTCCTCCAAGGGTAGATCCCAGGATCAGGACTCTAGTGATTCTAGGAAGCATAAATGAGGTGGGAAAGAGAGTAAGACAGGAAAGAGAGAAAAACCAGTAAAGTGTATGTTAAAGAGTGGATTACTTCTTTGGGTACCTGGAACCAAGTCCACTAGAGACCTCCAAGAAATCAAGAAGAACAGTCTTGAAACTGTCTCCTGGAAAGACAGGGACTGTTCCTCATTAGTGGACATTTGCCCCCAGGGATGCTAATGCCTCACAGGTACCGAATTGTACCCATGAACAAGTTTCCATGGGGCCAGAGAAAGGCCTTAGATAGAGAGGCAGAAACACAGGCTGCTGGGTGGGAAACTATCTACCAAGGCTGTTATTATAAACAGTAAGCTAGAAAATAACATTGCTTTGGAAGGGCAGAGGGCTACTTTCACATAAATCCAGAAGTCCAGAAGTAGACAGTCCAGGACTTATTTTGGAATCTTCACAATCCCCAGATGCCCAAGTTCTTCCCAGTCCACTGTTTTGCCATCTCTAGGGTGGGATCATTTTCAAAATCCAAAATGACTGCTAAAGCTTTAGTAACCATCTCTGTATCCCAGGGGGTAGAATTTAGGAAGGGACAAAGAAGGCCTATCTTTCTCTTTTAAGGAGATATTCTGGAACAACAAAATATTTCCATCTATATCTAATTGGCCAGAACTCAGTTACATGGTTACATCCTGCTATAAGACATTCTGAGGAATACAACCTTGATTGCAGGTAGACATATATCTAAAAAAATAGTGGTTCTATTACTATGAATGGAAGGGATAATTGAGATATTGGCAACAAATCACCTCTGCATTGTAAAATTTCACCCATCAGGATCTATAAGTGGGAGAAAATGTAGAAAGGGTAGAAGTAGAATAGAATTATATTAACTGCTTAAGGACCCTGAAATTACTACATCATGTTCCTTTCATAAGGCTGATCATCTTCACAAAATTTTAGGTATTGACCTTATTCACAAAGTAATTATGGATGATCTGAATGAAAGAATCACTTGAACTGTGTTTTGCCTAGTTGTTTTGAAAGTGAATGAAGAGTAATAATAACATCAATGGCAACAGTGATTGTATTCATCTGCTAGGGCTGCCATAACAAAATATCATAGACGGGGTGGCTTAAACCACAGACATTTATTTCTCACAGTTCTGGAGGCTAGAAGCCCAGGATCAAAGAATTGGCAAGTTTGGTCTTCCTGAGGCCTCTCTTCTTGGCTTGCAATTGTCCCTTTTCTTGCTATGTGCTCAAGTGGCCTTTTCTTGCTGTCTACATTGCCCTGGTGTCTCCTATTCTTCTTATAAGGACCCAAATCCTATTGTATTTAGGGCCCCATCCTTGCAATCTCATTTAGCGTTCATTACCTCTTTAAAGGCCCTATCTCCAAATACAGTCACATTGGGGGTTAAGGCTTCAACATATGAATTAGGGGGATACAGTTCAGACCATAACAATGATAATAATAAATATTTATTTAATGGTTCCTATGTATTGGGCCTGAAACTTAGTGTTTTATACAGATTAATTTATTTAACCTACATAATAACAGTGGGTAAGAGATTATATTCCTCATTTGATATAGAAGGAAACAGATTTAGGGAAAGTGAAACATGACCAAATTTGCATGGGAAGAAGTGAGGGCAGCAGGCTGGCCCCAGAGCTTAGGCTCATAAACCACTGTGAGTTGGTGCTTGTGATTTGATGCAGAATACAGACAGTACCACGTGTGAGAGATGGACAAGTGCTGTGTGCGGTCCCAGTAGGAGATGCAATTACCAGCTGCAGGTGGTGTTGGGGGAATTCTTTGAAGGGGCCCTTACAAAGCAGAATCTTCATCTCCTCCTGAACAAATGGAGCTGTAAATCTAAGACTGGCAAGTAGGGGCTAAAATATCCCTTTATTATTGGTAGAGGCTGGGGGATGTGACTTTAGGTTTATTTGCCAAACGAATTAGCTAATGGAATTAGGCAGACTCAGCCATCCAATCACAGCACACTGGTCCAGGGCAGGCCTCCCCACTCCAATAGGGCGGAGCCTCTGGAGGGGCTGTGGAAAGTCTGCTCGCTCTAAGTTGAAGCTTCCTCCCATGAGGAAGAATGTTGGCGGAAGCAAGCTAAACAAGGCTGTTATTTCTCCCAGATTTAACAATCAGGTCCCTTTATCTCCTCTGTTGGTGGAGGGAATAAAAAGGGCAGTTATCTTAGGAAAAATCCCTCTCCCTGGAAACCAGTGATGAGAACAAGGTGTTCCCAGGTAACAGGATGTAAGGAAGTTGTCTTGAGCTTACCTGGGCAGCTGGGGCATCTTTACACAGGTATCAACTTTGAGGCTGAGGCAGTGGGGAAGAAGACGTTTTTTCATTACTTGTGAAAACTTTTTTTATGGGATTAATTTTGTATCGTTGAGAGCAATACAAATCATTCAAACATTGTTGGGAGGCAACCAGGCTTGGGATTGTGTCAACGAATGGGTGCAGCTTGGAAATAAATGGATGCTTTGGTGATGCATTTAAGATGTTACATTGTGAATAACAGAAGAGACTAATATGTAAATATGTAAAACTTCCCCAGAGGAATTCAGCGCATTTCTCTAAAAAAATGAGTCTACTTTCAGTAAGAAAATCAGTAAACCTAATCAAAGGAATAGGTCTAAGCAAAGGAATCAGAGCCAAATAGAGGAGAACAGGATTTTTAGTCATTCTGCTGGTATGTTCAGCCTATGATGAATGTCATTAACAATTGATCAATAAGCTATTTTTCCTATTTCTTCAACTAGAGTTGAAACATAAAGTGAAGAAAAGTAAACATTTTCTAACTCTCCAGAAGACTAAAGCCCACTGCCTACAAGTTCAGCCACCTTCAAAAATAATACATTTCAGCAGAATAGTTTCATGTGCCTTCATGTGCTGTCTTCCCCCGCCCCATCCAAATTTGGGGTCTACAACGGCAAACCAGAATGGAGACTTGAGACACTGATCCATAAAAATGAGGCCAAAAATCTTGGTTCTCCCCAAAATTGGTTATGTAAAGCAAAATTATATTTTTGGCACTGCCCTATAGAGTGGCCTGATTGAGGATTCACTTCATAGCTATAGGGTTGGCTGTGGTTTTCCCTGAAGAATATAATGCTTATATCTCCCTGCTTTTGCATGTGTAAAAGTAGAATTTTACATATGCTGTGTGTCAAATTGAGCTTCTCAGCTTTTTTTTTCAATTAATTCCTCTCCTCTGGCATATTTTGCAAATAGAATGTGATGATGAGGTTTAGTCATTTTGTTATTTGATAGTTCTAAATAACTAATCTAAACAATTCTGCTCCAAATAAGTTTTGAGGGATTTTCAATTTTGCAATTGAAATATTTGTTTGGGCTGTTAACAGAGCTTAAATAAATTAGGTAGCTAACAAACTTCTCCTTTGCTCTGTATGACATAGATGCAATGTTAGAGATATAGGATGGTTTAGGCCTCCAAATAGACTTTTTTTTGGTTTGTTTTGTTTTTATTTCCCTTAAATTACCATTTATCCAGTAATTTAAGGGAAATATACCTTTTCTTTTTCTTTTTCTTTTTTTACAGAAAGGGCCATCTGGATTACCCTGATGAGTTGAAAATAGGTATAGGTATTGAACTCAAAGTATTTCCAGAAAATCATTCAAAATCAAGATACTAGGAAACTCTGATTTTTAAAAATGTTTATTCTTTGTTTGATATTCTTTAATAAATGTTTATTAATTTTTTCTTTAAAATGTTTCCCTTAGAGCTACATCATTAGAAAAACTCTTATTTTTTGAAATCATGGTTTTACGGTTATTTAGTTACCTATTCATTTATATAAGTTGGAGGTGTTCTATACATGTTTTTTGCTAAATAAAAATAATCTTTTACCTCAACTTGTGAAAATGAAAATAATGAATTCTTTGCAGCAATATTACCAAAATAGACTTTATATAACTGTTTTTCTGCTTGCTTTCAGTATTATTAGGACTGGTATCCACAGGGTTTGGTAAATTTTGAACTTTATAATTTAAATCCAATCTTTTTTTACTCTGAACCAATTTCTCTGTTCTTTTGGATTACTGATTTTGGAAACTGGAAGCAAAAAATGTTCCTTAGATTAAGGCTCTTTCAACTGGAAATGTTGGTTTTGTGTATGTTATCTCTTACCCTTCCCTAATGATTTTTAGCTGAAGGATTTGAAAGCAGGTGAAAAGACTGAAGTGGCTTTTACTTGTGTGATTTGGGGTGGAGTGTCTTCTAAACACAATTCTCTTTTTTCCTCTGAACATGAATTCTGTTCTGATCAAAGGGGTCAGGCAGTTAACAGTTGACCCTGTAAATTCTGGAACATAGATGGCATATGGGTACAAATTCCACCTCTGATTTGTGATTTGTCTCTGATTTAAAATATTCCCACTTTATAGACCAAAGGAATGGTTTTCTGAGAGTACCAGAGATTCTTGAAAACCTCAGCTAGAGCTTTTAGAAAACATGTGCAGTGCCTGGAAGTAATGGTTGAAAGCAGTAGCCTTCTGAAGTTCAGAAGGCTGAATTTTCTTATATAGGTGAATAAATGCATTTCCTTTAAAATATATGCTCAATATCTTCAAAATATACTGTTAACATATATATGTATATATATATATATTATTCTAAAAATTAATTTTGAGTGAGCAAGTAATCAAATATCCCTGATGAAGAACTTTGATTTAAGCATTTTCATGTTGGTAACGCAGTCTGCAAATCAGGATCACTTCAGCTTAGAAAGAGATTAAAAAATAGTCAAGAGTCCTTATCTTCCCACCTTGAAAGTGTTTGTGGTTAAGTTGATCTGGGTACCTAGAATTGATGTTCTTAGTGTTTCCAATGGTATTTCCAATCACATGCATGTTTTCATTTTTTCTGTGCATTCTTTTGTCTTCTGTACTGACAATGGAACTTATGCTCCCAAATTGTTCATTATGTTCTTCTGCCAGGATTTGTATGACAACTATTTGTTTCTGAAAACAAAGAGTCATTTGCATCTGCAGAGTGGGGACCTAGTAAAATCCCTAGGATATACCTTTTACATATTTCGTTTCGTGTCTGATTGAGTCAATAGCTATTATTCTTTGTAGGATATCCGTGGCTATAAGGGTGGGTCAGAATCCTTGAATGGAAGTAGCGGATGCTAGAGGTTTGGCCTGGAGTAAAAGGCATGATGTTTAAATGTTGGGTTTTTGTTTAAAATGGTTTCTGGCTAGTAATTTCTCCAAAATTTCTGTTAAAATAGCTATACAGACTATTAGAAAAGGTGAAATCCACAGTAAAATTAAGAACTAAGATTCACAATTGCCAAAACCTTGGGGAAAATTCCACTAATGGTTAAACTGGTACAACTCCATTGAAACATGGTCAGTGACAGAATGGCTGAGTGGTTAAGAACATAGACTTGGTTCCAAATCTGACTCTGTCACTCTCTCGCTATGTGACTTGGGAAGTTTACTTGGTCTCTTGATGCCTCGGTTTTTTCACCTATAAAATGGAGGTCATAATAGACTCTCCTAATTAGGAGTTTGGGATTAACATATACACACTACTATATATAAAATAGATAAAACCAACAAGAACCTACTATATAGCACAGGGAACTATACTCAATATTTTGTAATAACCTATAAGGGAAAAGAATCTGAAAAAGAATATATCTATATCTAGAACTAGATATCTACCTGAACATATATATATATATATATATATATATATATATATATCTGAATCACTTTGCTGTACACCCAAAACTAAAACAACATTGTAAATCAACTATACTTCAATTAAAAAAAAAAATAGACTCTCCTTCAGGAGGTTGCTGTGAGGTTTAAATGAATTAATACTTGAGTGGATATTGTCTGGAACTTGGTAAGCAGCAGAAAATGTTAGTTATTATTATTCAATTGCCCAAATATCCTGTGTCTGCTTGACATTAGGTCAGATACCCTTTATCACTCTGTCTCCTTATTCAGTAGAAAAGGGCTGAATCTACCAGAAAACAGAGAAGTCGTTTACGTATCACACTGCCTTTCTGAAGCAGTCTCTGGGTTGCTTTTTCCCAAATGGGTACAGCTCAGCAAAGCTCTTATTTGGCATAAGACAAAATACACTTCTCCTGACAGCACTGATTTCAGTTGTTTTACTACTGGCTTATGCCCACTGAGACTCTTATGAATGTCTCTATTCCTGTTATCTCTTCATTATACAGGCAGTTTTTACAATAATTCCATAACCAATCTGTGGTTAGTGCCCATTTTACCTGAGGGGAACTTGCAGGTCAATACACAAAGTGCATTTGTGCCAGGATTGGGAAAAGAACTTTGACTCAGAGTTCAGACATCTTTTCAGTATGGCGACCTTAAAGGAATGTCAATCTTCTCCCTTCTGCTCTTCCTATTATTTTTGGTGCCTTTTAATACAATCAGGTTGAGCACCTTTTTCGTGAGTTAGTAATATATCCATTTAAATCAATCAATCAATCTCTGAAATGATTTTTTCGCTTTTGTTTAGGAATGCAATAAAAAGGGTTCTACTTATGTAAGGGAAAATAATTCTACTTATGTAAGGGATAGCTGTATGTTCTACTTATGTAAGGGATGTAAGTTATAAAGAAAAATCTTATTAAGAAATACAAATTCTGCTTCTGTGTTTTGACTGTCTTGAGCTTGATTTGTATATACTACACCTGTGCTCTGACTTGTATCTTCTTAAGTCATATGCATCTATGTTTTTATTTATTCCCTTGACACAAAATACAGACTGTCCATAAGGTGCAGCTTAGTAACGAGGTTAAAATTAAGATGGAAATAGTTATGCATCCTAAGATTTTTCCTATCGATAAATTTATTTTTGCCATCTATTTCTTAATTGACCCATCATATTTTCTTTACTCTCCAGCTACAAAGAGAATAGAACAAAGATTTTCCTTTGCTTCCTGAACTATCCATCCAGTAAAGCTTGTTCTTGACAATAGATTTATTAATCCTCCCATGAACATACAGCTAGAGTTTTATCTCAAGAAGACCTATGTTACAATGAATTTGTAGCAAGTTAGACATCAGTACGGATTAAATATCTGGTTAGTTAGCTGTGCCCGGTTGTTAGTTGTCAACTCAGCACTATCTCGGTTGCTCTTCTGTGCTCTGTTCTGCATGGCAGACGTTGAAAGCCTGTGAACTACATTTCTTCAGAACCCATTACCTAGGTTAGATTTTGCAAATGAGGCACTAGTGAGAGATTTTTAGAAGTGGGAGAGAGGCAGAAAATATCCTGTTGCTCCTCAGGTAGCAGAGAACTGGCAGGTAGGATTCAGAAAATGCCTCTGGACATTTCTCTTTGAATCACTTACCTTATTGCTGCAGGCAGAGATCTCTTGCTAGGGTAACTGGCCCTCCACATCTACGGGTCCTGCATCTGTGGGTTCCGCATTTGCAGATAGGGAAGGCCGGCTGGAAGACAACATTTTACACAAGGAGCTTGAGCATCTGTGGATTTGGGTATCCTCAGGTGTCCTGGAATATATGCCCTTCTCCCCCGATACCTGGTAGGACTACAGTTTCTTGCAGTTTCCTGATTTTGAAAGCTAGCAACAACCTGAGAACTAGAAGCAGTTTTCCCAGATATTCACTGTTTCACTCTTTTCATCACTCATTTCCCTGTATTAAATCTTTTCTGTCTTGAAAAGCTTAAATTGTCTTAGTCTTCCCTGAACAAATTCTCACTGCTACTCGGAAGCTAACCAAGTGAATTAACCAAGATTAATTCACTGTGACCTTTGTCAAGACATCTCAGCTGTCTGGCTTCTCATTCTGAAAATGAGAGGATGGGGTGGCAGCATCTCATTTATAACATTTGATTCTGGTTGGAATGAGCTCTAGAAAGATGTTGCCTTGGAAGTAAGAGGTGAGAGATGGGTCTGTACCAGTGGATGTTAACTATCCACGTATAATTATAAATGAGTTTTATTTAGCCTATTGAGTCCCAAAAAATATTGATGCAACATTTAAAGATTTTGTTTTCCATAAAAATCTGGAGTTTTGGACTGTCTTTAAAAAGCAGAAGATCCAACAATACCAGGCCTTTCTCCATGCCAGCAGTTGGCGGGAGCAGTTATACTGCCTCCTGGTTCATGCCAGGCATGTACTTTCCCAGGTTCCACAACCTCATCTTGTCCTGTTGCCTTCCAAGGTGGTGTCAATTGCCATGTACCACCATACAGGTGCGTTTTTCCCCTTAGAGAGTTATTGTGTTGAACTCATGTTTCTTCCCAAAGTGGTAAAACTAAAGATGGAGAGAAAGGACAGTGTGTTTTAAAAAATTAGAAAGAGTATGGCATTTTTGTGCCAAATATTTCTACATATTTATTTTACAATTCCCCATCCACTTCACTCTTACTTCTTTTGGCTATCTCCTATCAGTATTTAAGTTTATGAGTCCTGGTTTAGGCTCTAGCATTTTTTTTCCACTTTATTTGAGTCACAAAGTCTTTGAAGAATATCATGAGAACCACTGGACATTTTCCCAGAAAGAAAAATGCAAGAATGCAAACATAATATTCTGATCACAGGTTTCTTTGAAGTCTTACATGTAACTAAGTTAATAAGCCCCTTTGGTCTAGAACAGTACTTCTTGTGAAAATGAAGATTCAGATTCAGTAGGTCTGCGAGGTGTCAGATACTCTGCATTTCTAACAAGCTCTCATGTTAGTGTTTGGGTCTGGGGGCTATACTTTCAGTAGCAAGTTTCCAGTGGTTCTTAAATTTTATTTGGACATTAAAATCCCCTGGAGAAATCTTTAAAAAAGATTGATGCCCAGGCAATGGTATTTCTCAGAAGCTCCCATCTGTGGGGTTTGGGACTGTCTGCTCTACATCAAAAGTCATTTACTGAAATAAGTAGAGAGGCAAAGCAGGCTGTAAGAGGGGTCTAGACATCAGGTGGATGTTGAAATGGAAATGGTGCCAACCAAGAAGGCAGGGCATTACCAGCAACTAACACTTTGGTTTTTCAAAAGCTGACCAATTCTTTTTTTTCTGTAGTGAAAGCAACTGCAATAACTTAATGCCCCCAATAAATTTTCTAATGACCTGTTGTATTAGAATCATACATATTGCTTAGCAGAGTCTACCAATCTTGAGCACATCTACTGGTCGATTTCAAAGGAGACCATGAGTTGGGGAAAGAAAGGAGAGTTGGGTAAAAATGAATATTCTATTCATTGTTTATCATTTCCAAGGCAATGATTTTCCCCTTATGATGTGACCTTGTCCGAGGCTACTAAAAAGCCACACAGGTTGCCACAGTAGACTTTATGTCAAATGGAAAACTAATTTGAAACGGTGTCCACTGTTAGCATTGGGGTGGATGCCTTCTTTCACAGGTAGTCCATAGCAATTTAGGAAAAAAACATATGTGTGTGTAACACAAAAGACATGTCCATGGCACCACTTGATCTGGGCTTCAAAGACAGAATTGAAAGCTGAACTTCAATGGGTGTCAGATCATTGGAAAGAAGTTCTCACAAATGATATCACAGCCTGGGTCATTAATGTGTCTCTCCTTTCACCTTACATCCCAACCTCCATGTGTGCAGGCCTCTAATTAGTGCAGCTCACACACAGGAAACTTCTGATGCCAAATATGTGGAACATTTCCAAAGAAGCATTTCCATTTTAAAGAGATCTTAAAACATTATCTGAATCAGCTCCCCCTTTAAAAATTCTATTCCTGCAGGGAAAAAAGTAATTATATACATTTAGTTATGGATGGCTTGTGCAAAAAAAAAAAAAAAAATCCTTAGTTGACGTTACCTAATCACAAGGAATTATTCCATAGTCATGAAATAATAACAGCCCTAAAACTCTTAGATTCAAAGAAATCCTTCAGTCAAATTTAGCTCCTGATGCTGATATGTACTTACTAAAATGATGTTTTAAAATATCTTTCGTGATAATTTTTTTTGTTAATTTCCCAATTAAACTTTTCTCTCAGGTGCTGTCAAGTCATTAGTTGGCAATCATCTTTTGTTCTCTGGTTTTGGAACATCTGGTAGAGTGACATAAAAATGGACACGACATCTAAAACACATCTCAAAAAACTTTTGGAATATTGTTCTCCATCTGATTCACATTTTAGAAAGGAGGAAGCAGGAGATGGCATCCCTCTGAGCAATAACAAATTGGGCTAGTAGGTGACAAGTGAAGCCTTGAGGAGCTAGCAGCTGCCCCTGATCCTCTTTCTCTGTGAGGTCATCGTCTCTAATACACACCATTTCCTTCACATCATAGACTTGCACCTGTCATTCAGTTGGGGATGACAAAGAAAATATTTTTCCTCTCTCATCTTTTTTGTTTTCTTGTGATTTTCTCTTTTATTCTGCCCTAGAGAACAGATGTTCAGTATCCGCTAAGGTTGGTTTTACATTGTTTTGGTTTTCAAGGAGTATTTTTAACATTCCTGCTGATGATTTAGCATAAATTGTTCTTGTAATTAGTGTGGTTAATGAACTCCCCACCTATCTTTTAGTAGGTAATTACAAAGCTGGCGTATATTAGCAGGTCCTGTGTAAGGAGAAGAGGAGGGCTGGTGATTATGGATTCCATCCTCGTGTCTCTAAGACCAATTCCCAAACGGTTTAATCATCATCAATGTCAACCCTTGCCATATCTTCATTCTTCATGCCATATATTATAATGCTGCATTTATATTCCATCTTGACTTTGATATTTGCTCCTTCAGAATAGAGGTGCCCTGATTAGACAAGGCGACTGGCAGTTGAAAGAAATGTTTTTAAAATATGCATGTACCATCACCAATTTCCCACTAGCCTTTCTCCCTATCTTCTACTGTCTGCATTTTCAAGAGGCTTGTTTTGTTAGATATAATTATGAGTAGAAAAGCTAGATCTATGGCAAAAATGACAATCCCCTACAGCTTTCTGTACTAGGTCCCTTCTTATAGGCAGGGGCAGGGAGACGAGGAGGAAGGGGATCTCTTCATACAAAATATGAAGACATTGAGTATTTCAAATGTAGAAATATACTATATATGTACATCTGTGTTCATATTTTTTTTTAAAATAAATTTATTTATTTCTTTTTGGCTGTGTTGGGTCTTCATTTCTGTGTGAGGGCTTTCTCTAGTTGCAGCAAGCGGGGGCCATCCTTCATCGTGGAGCATGGGCCTTTCACTGTCGCGGCCTCTCTTGTTGCGGGGCACAGGCTCCAGATGCACAGGCTCAGTAGTTGTGGCTCACGGGCCTAGTTGCTTCGCGGCATGTGGGATCTTCCCAGACCAGGGCTCGAACCCGTGTCCCCTGCATTGGCAGGCAGATTCTCAACCACTGCGCCACCAGGGAAGCCCTGTGTTCATATTTAACAAAATTCTATTATAAGAATTACTATCTAGCCTATAATTATTGCTATCCTTTTTCTCTACTCCTCTTTGGTCATTTCATTCTTTGGTCATTACCACCTCAATAATATTGGGAAGTCATTGATATCAGAGATCTTTTCTAAACCAATCAATCATTGATTTTCATTTATTACTCATTTACTATATATGTCACTATACTAGTAGATAGGAAAATATAAAAGCAGAGTATATAAATAAACATAAAATAATTGGTTAGTGTCAAAGTAGAAGAAACATTTTTGCATTCAGTTTACAAAAGAGTAGGTACCTTTTATGGGCATAAGCTCTTGATTTCTATAATGTAGTTGGTAGGAAATACAAAGAAATTTAGTATCCAGTCGCTGCCTTCTTCCAGTTTCCATAATTCTAATTAGGAAAACTGGGCAACGTATATAAAAATTTAAGAGCCAAATTTAAGGATATATTTAAGGTACAACAACTAATGCAAGAATTGTTATAAGACAATAGGTGGTTGCTTGCCAAATGGTGCTATATAAGTTAAGTATTTTGAGTTCCAGGGGGGAAGTACTTACTGTATGCTGGAGTGGTCTTGGACAATTTTAGTGAAAAAATAGTAATAACTGCTCCTTATAGCCTATTCTTGGATTAACTCCATATTATGTAATGGTACAGAACAAAAATTACTGTATACACACTTCAGGTTACATTAATGACACTGTAGTTTTTTCTGATATTCAGGAAAGGTAATTAGAACCTATCAGACATCAAATTTAATCACTATAAAAGGCTGAGCGTGTTGGAAATGTCACTAATATCAAAATTAGATAATTGGGTGTCATGCAGGCTTCTTAACAGCAAGCAGTAGAAGTGACCCTGTAACTTAGCAGAGAAGAAACTATAGAAGGGCTATTGGGTAGCTTCCACAATGGATGTAGCCAAGGGAGCCTCCACCAAGGATCTGGGTGGATGTATCTCTGTTATTGGAGATATCCCCACCTAAAACTCACCACTACTGTGCTGGGTGCTGAGCTCTCCATAATCTCTGAGTACCTGATGATGTTCCCTTTGCCTTTCATTCCTTCTTCAAGTTTTAGGGGCCATAGGAGGAGCTTACGATTCCTAAGTCTTTGTCAAGGGCCTGCACCCTAATCCCAGAGAACTGGGAGACAGAGATCAACCCCCTTCTGCTTCTTTGGTGTCCATGACTATAGACATCTACATAAAAAATGTTAGAGATAGGGCTTTGACCAGAGGGTGATAGTGCAGGAGGAAGATGGCAGTAATCAGATATGATGCCCAATCAGGCAAGAAATTCTTATAAGCTTTGCAAAGGGCATTGCCATTTATGGCAGACTGATACATATAAAATTCTCTAGTGACAAAAGTTGGGGAATTGGGGCCACACCTTCTATCAAGAAACTCACAATAGTGCATTCCTCATTTAGGGATGGTGAATGCTGTGAGCAAAACATGACAGAAGTCCACTACACATGGTTCAACTGTGTCTCTTGTTTCCCAGCTGTGACCAGTGGAAAGCCACTTAAATTTTCTGAGCCTCAGTTTCTTCTTTAAAATTGATAGTTCATGATGTTGTGAAGATTAAATAAGGGGATAAGTTTAAAAACTCTTTGTAAACTGGAAAAGTTTTATAAAAATGTAGGAATAATGATTACCCCAAAGAAATATTTTTGTGATCTCTTAGGATAGCTTAAACTGAGAAATTCACAAGGTCTGAAAATGGTAGCTCCAACTGACCATTTCAGAATTGGATGTTCTCAGATGTCTCCAAATATGAGATGTTAGGGCAAATCTCACTAGTTGGTGGGTTCTGATTGACTTTTTATGTTGACTGAAGAAGGAATTTTTTTCTACCTTTACCAGTTATTTAGTGGAAGGCAGCTGGAATTCTTTGCCACGGTTTTACTGAACGCAAGTTCCTGTGCCCGATGCACAGTGAGGCCAAACGATACCAAAACGTCAGAGTTTAGGGAAGAGAAACGTTCATTTCAGGGCCATGCAAGGAGATGGATGGCTCATGCCCCGCATGAAGGGTCTCAGCAAAGCGCTTTTAAAGGCAAGGTAAAGGAGGGGCATGGTTAGTTGTTACAAACGTCTTGGTGTCGGAATCCTTTGTTCTTGCATCTGTCCACATAGGTCAGGTCACGATGTTCCTGTAAACCTCCAACAAGACAAATGTTAAGGTAAAAAAATAAATTAGGGCTTCCCTGGTGGCGCAGTGGTTGAGAATCTGCCTGCCAATGCAGGGGACACAGGTCTGGGAAGATCCCACATGCCGCGGAGCGACTAGGCCCGTGAGCCACAATTGCTGAGCCTGCGTGTCTGGAGCCTGTGCTCCGCAACAGGAGAGGCCGCGATAGTGAGAGGTCCGCACACCGCGATGAAGTGTGGCCCCCACTTGCAGCAACTAGAGAAAGCCCTCGCACAGAAACGAAGACCCAACACAGCCATAAATAAATAAATAAAATGTTATTTTCTGTTTTGCAACTTTTTATCTCTATATGAATGGAAAAGTGTTATACCCTTAAAGGTCAGAACCTTGGGAATGGTCTATCCTGTATATTTTAGGCTGTAGGCAACATTCTTTTTTTTTTTTTTATTGGAGTAAAATCGCATTACAATGTTGTGTTAGTTTCTGCTGTACAGTGAAGTGAATCAGCTATATGTATACCTATATCCCCTCCCTCTTGGACCTCCCTCCAACCCCCTCCCAACCCCATCCCACCCATCTAGGTTGTCACAGAGCACCGAGCTGAACTCCCTGTGCTATACAGCAGGTTCCCACTAGCTATCTATTTTACACATGGTAGTGTATTTATGTCAAACCTAATCTCCCAATTCGTCCCATCCTCCCCTTCCCTCACTGTGTCCACATGTCCATTCTCTACATCTACGTCTCTATTCCTGCCCTACAAATAGGTTCATCTACATTCTTAAAGCGATAGAATACAAAGGTTAAAGTAAAAGAAACAGATCTAATATGTTCTACCCTATTACAACCGTACTATTCATTAAAACCACAAGAATATACATTTGGAATGGACTACACCATAGAAATCAAATGAGACATTTGGGCTGTGCTGATCCACTTTAAACACTGCTCCTGGGAAATGGGCGTCTCCCCAGGAGCTTCCTAAGGATCCTGCTGTCAGTGTGATTCTCACAGAACTATACCAAAAATCAGCTCCTTGGAAATCTTTCATTCTGCATTTTGCTCCCAACTTCATACTTTTTGCTGGGCATGGGTTATGGGAAGAAAACAAGAATGTAGTATATCATCACTTGTGTTTACTCTTTGGATTGTCATAGTTATTTTCATTTGCAGCAGGTTTATATTATCCAGTAGACGGGATTTTATGAAGGGTATGCCGCCTATGAGGTTCTGCCAGACCAGATGCACCTTAAATGACAGCTTTGGAGCATGGGCTTTTCTGTGTCAAGCAACTTGGTACAAAGCTGGCTGTCAGGAGACACAGTTCCATCCGTCAGCTTACTGAGGATGGGATGAGTGGCTTTCAGTCCACTAATGCCTGCTTATTTTATTTATTTATTTTTTTTGTGGTGTCCCCTTAGAGTGGTGAGATGATTGGATTCTTTGTAGGGGCTCTGCACGTGATGAAATGCAGTCTATTACTGTCTGTCCAAGGCTGGCAATGTTTCTCCAATGTGTTTTGTCCCTAATAAAAAGATGAGGAGACAGCGTTCCCCTTTTGTTCAGACCTGAAAATCTCTGGAAACTGGCTAGTTCCCAATTTTGATTTTTATTCTAATTATATAGTGAAAATAATTCACAGAATTTAGTGTCTAATTTGAGATATTTTAATCTTAGTCTCATCCATTAATTTGTCAAGACCATGTTGAGAGAGAAACTTGAAAGCAAGTTCTCCCTGTCAGGAAAATACTTTCAGGGCCTAGATGAAAAGTCTATCTTAATCACAGATCCACTTTCCCCCCAGCATCTGAACAAAGAGGCCCGTAGCACAGGTATGAGTTTGAGTGCAATTCTTATTTCAGATGGTGACACATCATGGCGGATACAATCTCAACCCCTTTATAGGATTAGTCATTGCTGCATCCCACAGCAAACATCTGTGCAAAATTAGGAAACTCAACCCCCGTGGGTCTCAGTTTGCCCATCAATAAAATGATAATGTTGGACTATTTGATCTTTGAGATTTGTCAGGTTTTTAAATACCTACTTTTAAAAATTTATTTATTTATTTATGGTTGCGTTGGGTCTTCGTTGCTACGTGGGGGCTTTTCTCTAGTTGCAGCAAGCGGGCGCTACTCTTCATTGCGGTGTGTGGGCTTCTTATTATGGTGGCTTCTCTTGTTGTGGAGCACGGCCTCTAGGCTCTCGGGCTTCAGTAGTTGCAGCACGTGGGCCCATTAGTTGCGGCATGTGGACTCTAGAGTGCAGGCTCAGTGGTTGTGGCACATGGGCTTAGTTCTTCCATGGCATGTGGGATCTTCCCGGACCAGGGATCGAACCCGTGTCCCTTGCATTGGCAGGAGGATTCTTAACCACTGCGCCACCAGGGAAGTCCCTGAAAATGTATTTTATTAAAGACAAGAACAGTGTTATCATTATCATTTCTTCAAGGTTGTTTGTCTAACATTAATGTTTTAATACTTAAAACTCAGAGTCTTTATTCTCAGACTTTATTGTTGAAGATGTACAGACACTAACTCATGTTTATAGTGAAATATGAACCCACTTATCTGGGGATAAACTAGAGTTATGTACATCTAGTTTAGGGAAAAAAAGCCCAAACTTTATTTTTGGTTCTTTCAATTTTAAATGTTTGCCTACATTCTCTCTATCCTCCCCCCAACCCCATGTGCACATATTTTGTGTCAGTAATATCAGAAACAAATGTGTATAGTGTGTGCCTAGTAGATGATCAGTCTATGCTGAGAGAATTAAATAACGAGTGAATATTCCCACAACATATTTCCATGTTAGCAGATGGTCTCTGATAGACTCAAATAAGAGCCAACTGAGCATGGCGATTCTTGTGATAATAAACCATTATCAATTCTATTATATGCACCCTTTTCATTCAAGGGTAAACTCTATGTCAATGTGACAGCATAATTCTTCTCTGCAGTCACCATTGGTCCTCACCAGTTCCATCAAAGGGCACCGAGTGTATTTTGAAGTTGGAAAGACATGAAATGATATCCTAATTTTTATAACTTTCTGCTCCTCTCACCATCACTGCCAAAACCTGTACAAGTCTCTGTGCTTTCACTTTTCAAAACAGCAGCTCGCAATGTGATCTGGGATCTGAGGTGTGAGAGATTGCCTGTATTAGTGGATAAGCTCATGTTTTTATATAGAAACAGGTCACGTATTGGTAGGAAATCCTTCTTGCTGAGGAATCCAAGCAGAGTTGAAGGACAGATGACAAAAATCAACACAGAACCCTCTGTTGTTTATTTTTCCTCCTGTCATTTTAGGAAATTTCTTTTATCACTTTGATCGTGCTACTTTGTGGAGTTGTTTGTGCAAATCCCCACAGTTAGACAGGCCCACTGACTTCTGCCTAATAGGGTCATATTTATGTGGCTAGAAATGCTGCGCACTGGCTTCATTCCCCAGGAAGTAACTTTTGGCTAGTCTGGCAGGGACATTATAAGCTCACAGGCTTTATCAAATCTGTGAAACCAAGTGTTATTTACAGCTAGAGTTGGGGCAAAGAAACATACCGCCGTTGGATTCTAAAATCAGTAGCTTCCTTCCTGAAGCAGGAGAGGGAATTTGAGTCAGAAGTCAACAAATAAGACCAATTTCAGCTTATCTTGAAAATTTCCAGACTTCTTCATAAATTTGACAGGAGTGCTATCGGAAAGAAACACTTGGAAATGATAAAAAGTAAACACTCCATGTGAGACCCAGAGATGGGATCGCATTCAGAGGGCTGGGCTTGGTGCAGAGGACCACAGTGACAAAAGAATATGATGCTACAATCTCTCTCTTTTATGTTCCTTTAAACTGCTGTAGAAATGTGGATAGGGTGGGAACTAGTCAGTCAAAAATATAATTCAGATTTTAAAAAATTAAGTCAGGAGTAAGGGAGTGTCGAATCAAAAGTAATGAGGATATATATACATATATTTTGCACATAGAAAAATGTTCAGGAGAACAAAGTGGACATAGGTTCTATTTTTATTATTTTTCTGCATAACAAATAACTGGGAAAGAGGAGGGATTTCTTTCCCCTCGACAGCTGATGATAAGATGGTATCACTTAATCTACTGGCAAAAGTAGAGATTGAAAACAAGCAGAATTTTCCACGATTATCCCATTTGGTAGTTTGACAGTATTATCAAGAAATTGTTTACATTATCTTGGGATAACTTAGGATCTTAAAATCTCCAGGGAAAATGGGAAAATGATAGATGTACCCTAATTTTTAAGCAACGAGGAAATTAATTTTCTACCACCTAGTAGGTCCATTATTTTGAATATATATAGATATATATATCAAAAGTAAACTTCATTCAGTAATAAATTACTGTCTCATATTTTCATTAATATAAACTTTGTCAGAACCAAGTTTCTGGTTGGTAAACTTCTAACCAGCTTGTACAAGTTAATCAGTTTTGCCAAGCTGAGTTAAAATAATTCCAGCCTAAAGCAAAGAAATTTTTTATGTCTGCTCACCTGTGGAGTCTAACCAAGAGTAAGTGTGTTTGTGTGTGTGTGTGAGTGTGTGTGTGTGTGTGTGAGTGTGTGTGAGTGAGTGTGTGTGTGTGTGTGTGTGTGTGTGCGCACTCAAGTACAAGTCTGTGTCATTTTGAGATGCCAAATGTCAGAAGGGCCCTTTCATCACCTTCAAGGATATTTAAGTCACTTAAAACCCATGTTGGAAACCATTAACAATCTCAACTAATATAGGAATAAATAATCTTGTCCAAAGCAGTCCCACTCAAAGGATTTAAAAATATTTAATGGATAATTATGGTAGAAAGCAATTTCACAGAGTACTATGGGGGTAATCATTATCTTTTTAAATATAGGTAGGAGATAGTTTCTGTCATAAAGGAGGCAGAACAAAGGAACACTTAGCCTTCCACCAGGAATGTGCAGACAATTGAGACAAAAATAATGAAGAGGACTGCTTTCTGTAGAACAGCAAAAATAATCTTGACCTAAGACTCTTGGATCAGTTCTTGGCTCTGTATTGTTAAATGAAACACTTGGAAAAGGAGAGGTGAACGCCTTGCTTGATTGTTTTCCTGAAGCTCATGCGTTCTCCCTGCCCAGCATACACAGCCTATAGACTTCTCTGTGCTGAGAGTGGGTGTGTGCGTGTCCAGTGGGGTGGGCTGGGCTGGGCTGGACTCGAAGAGGCGCTAGACTTTGATGCCACATTTGGTCTGGCAGCCAACACATCTCCAAAACAAACTTTCATCCCATGGCACACCTTTGAGGGTGAGATAGCAAAGCTTTTTTCGTTCTGACATTTTAATTTTCACTTCTCCCAAGTAATCCTGCCATATTTTTAAGTGGGTACAATACATAGTACTTAATGTATGCATTTAAGTAAGCAGATCTGACAAAACAATAAAACCTGCATAAGGTTTATGTAGGCAACTGGCCACTTCTTGAACTTTGAAATTTGCATGCACAGTGAGTTAGGAGGTTGCTAATTAACTCTGTGCGCATGCCCAGAAATGGACTCACAGCTATTGATTCTTGTCACTGAGAATGTGTTTAACATACACCAACCAAAGTGCACCTTCAAATAATATGTCCAGGTTAAAAAATAATGTAAAAAATACTGTGTATCATAATATTTTTAGCTTTGTGGTTTCACTTTTTTTTTTTCTTTTACTACTTGGTACAGTTGTCCTGAGAACATTTTCTATTGGTGGTTGTCATCTGTGTAGGATAACAAAGTGAAATACTTGCTTTAACTCATACAATCCCCTTGGGAGAAAACTTGCAACTAGTATACTCCTTGCAGATGAAACATTAGCTGTTTTGCCTATTGGAAAAATATGAAATGACAGAACCTTAGAATAAGAAGTGCAATATTTAGGCATGAGCTCAACTACTGAAACAAAGAAATCACAAACACAGGGAGTCAAACAAGGCAGAAGTTTATTTCTTTTCACACAACAGTCCAAAGGTGATCAGTTCAGGCTTATGGGGAAGGCTCTGCTGACGGCAGTCATTCAAGGACCCAGGTGCTTTCCATCTGTGGCTCCATCATCCTTCAGGGTGATGGTTGTCCATGTCTGGGTCACTGCCAAGTCCACATGCTAGCCTGGTGGAAAGGGAAAATAGAGGGAGGCAAGGACAGTCAGCTTCATTTTTAAGATAATCGTGCACATGTTGGTCACAACACTTCTCACATCCCATTATTCAGAACTCTGCCACATGGCTAGGGAGGTGCCATAGGTCATGAAGGCCGCCAGAAATCCTGAGATATGATTGCGCGTGTCACTTTGACTGGCTGGCAAATCAACAAAAATAGATGAATTGTGCTGGGTATGATGGGGAAACTCCTTGAGCTTTTATACACTTTTATTTCTATTGATTTAATAAAGAATTGATATACAGCAGAAATTAGCACAACACTATAAATCAACTATACTTGAAAAAAAATAAGTTAAAAAAAATAATTGATAAAAAGTTTAAGCCTTTTAAGAAACTTAAAATAGCTTTCTCTTTATCTATGAATCATGTGAATTAATGTGACATTCAGATAGCTCATAACTATAGGTTCTTTTTAGTATCTATTTTGAAAAAAAATGAGAAAAATCCCACTAAATTTTTTTCCTCATAACTGATGAATTTGAATTCTTCTTAATGACCTAAAAAAGGATGCATTGAGTAAAATAGATAGCTAGTGGGAAGCAGCCGCATAGCACAGGGAGATCAGCTCCGTGCTTTGTTACCACCTAGAGGGGTGGGGTAGGAAGGATAGGAGGGAGACGCAAGAGAGAAGAGATATGGGGATATATGTATATGTATAGCTGATTCACTTTTTTATAAAGCAGAAACTAACACACCATTGTAAAGCAATTATACTCCAATAAAGATGTTAAAAAAAAAAAGGATGCATTGATTTGTTAAAAGAATATATTTATTGTACACCTCCTGTAAGCCTGTTATTGTAATAAGCACAAGGACAAATACAAAAGAGTAATCCCAAAGGTCTCAGAGGTCAAGGTGGGCAAGATTGCCAGGTCCAGTTGTTCTTAGACATTATAAAACTTGGGTATGAAGTGTTCTCCACTCTGTTCTCCTTTGCAATACGACTAGATGTAGTTTTCCTAAATCTTCAGTTTTACCTGGAAGAAAGACAGTAATTTGGCGGTCTTCTTAATTCCCTAATTAGTTCAATGAATGTTTTGTGATCACCCATTATGTATCAGGCACCGTATTAGGGTTAATGATTTCCGCATTTGAGCCTCAGAGCTACCATGCAATATGCCTACTAAGTTTCGCCTTCAGCAGTGGGAGCAGACACTACAGTTATGACCATTGTACTCCCCCTAATATTTTGGCATTAACATGGGAGCCTCATCCTCAACCAGTGGTCTAAAGCACGTTGATTCAGCCTGAAAAGGAAACAGTGGCTCTGAACTTTAGGAAATACCCTGGGGTCCACTCTGCGATACCGATTCAGTGTGTGTCAAGGGAATCTTAGGGTCTCTTTTCTCAGAAGCTTCCCACGTGATTTTCATGAAGCAGTAAGCTTCGGGAATTCCATTTAGGTAGGTAAACTGATTCTGTTTTAACATTTTTTCAGCCACTATCTTGCTGGTGCAGGACAGGTGGTGAGTCTACTGGGTTTTATTGATGAAAACTTGAGAACTAGCCTGGTGATTTGTGGCTGTGATGATCCCTTCCTGGCTCTTCCCTCAGTGTTCCTCCGTATGACACCATCTTTATGTTTAGCTTCCAAATGGATTCCAATATTTAGAGCACACTAAATATGTAGAATCTCTCGTTCTCTGCCATCTATCCCTTGGTTTTGAATTAATCTTGAAAGCACTTTTAACTTCCTACTGTATGCAAAGTACAGTATATTACAAATGCATTTATACTTTTAAAAAAGGACTCCAATTAATCTCCTCATTATGGCTCAACATATATCTAAAAGAAAAACCATCACACATCCATCAATCATTTGAAGCCCTTCTCCCAGCTGGAGAGCTGATCAATTTAAGGACATTCACTTATTTTTCTGTGCACGGAGAGTATGAACTTTTCATTGCATTTTAATTCATGTTTCTCCCCTCTTTTATTGTCACATTACCTGTCAGATATGAACTTTGTATCCAAAGGTTCTTTTTCCTTATATAGCAATGTGAAGATTTTGTTAGATATTTTTCTTTCTTTTCACCTTATCCACCCCCCAAATCCTGTGTAAAATGGCATTTCGACTTCCTTTATTTGTTTTATAACAGATATAGTGTTAAATTGAGAGAAAATAAGAGTCTTCTTCCTGAAGCTTCTTTTAGAGGCCATCAAAAATATATAGAATCTATTTGCTTGGCTTTAAAGCCCCCAAATTTGAACATAATTCTGAAGTTAAAGCTGTCCCCGAGGACAGTGACATTTGATCTGGGTAACAGCTATGGTACTCAGGTGACGCTGTTCTTTCTATATGGCTTCAAAGCTAGAAGCTCAGAAAATCCATTAAAGCTAGAGTTAGAGCAGAAATAAAGGTGATGACATAGCCTTTTGAGGTGAGAAAGGTTAGCGTCTTCAGAGGGTTTCAAGAAAGTGCATGATGAAAACAATTTTGGAGCCCTGCCTCTGTGGTACTCCCAGCTGCCTAACCCAGATCTCCCAGGGATGAAATGCAGAGTGACCTGATTAAACCCTTAACGATGTTCTCGCCGTCCCTCCTCTGCTTCCCGTAGACACACCCCTCTTTTAATGCTGCCCTCATTTCATGGGTCTGATTGAACTCTGCTAATAGAAGGGCTGCTTGACAACATCATTTTGAGAGAAGGATGCTGAGCCACAATGCGAACTGCTCCTTCTCTTCAGAGCACACACAGAAGGAGACAAAAAGATTCTTCACCATTGCCAAAAGATGGGGAGGGGCTACGTAGCTCCTTGTAGCATCTCTGCAAAACTTCCATTAGATCTCATCAAGTCGTGCCTTTTTCACCCTTATCTCCCCGCCTCCTTGACAATTTTAGTTGAGTGAGATCACCAACCATCCTCAACAACCTACGTGCTCCACCAGCCCTGGAGTTTAGGCTCTTCTGTGCTAAGCAGAGAGATATCGTGTTAGTATTTCTTATTCCGGACAAGCATCTGTCTTTGGGGGTTCCTGTTGGTAGTCTTGTCACTCAGACACAGCAATAGGCTTGAAGGCTCCTTTGATTCTATTTCAGTTCCTTAACAGGAACTGTTCTGTTAACCTCATTTGACTGCTAAAAACCCATAGAAGTTCTTGTCTTGTTAAATGTAACTCTGTTGCAATTACTGTCAAATATTGAATTAAAAGTGGTTAGCTCATTAGCAGCTCTCCCCAACAATCGATTAAAAAGTTTTATTTTTTAATGAGAAAATGGTTGGCATTTGCTGATGAACTCCTTTCTCATCTTTGGAATCTAATATAGTCACCAGGAATGCTCATTTTTCACTTGGTTTCCAAGTTCCCACGACATGGGAGGGGCACGCAGTGGGAACAGAGGGATGTGGCATGAAACCACCTCTGTGGCAGAAGTCAGGTCTGGAGGAAAGCCAGCTGAAGGTGTGGGGTGCAATATCTAAGCAGGGGCTGGCTCCAGCCTCAGAGGGTTTCATCTGGATGGAAGGAAGTAGGCTTCTTGATGTGGTGGGCAGAGCTGGGATCTGGGAAATACAGGAATAGGTGACATTGGAATATACAAGGCAGGCGGCAGTGGCACTGAACGATGAATAAGCAGAAAGCAGGGCAGTAGCCACTGGGCTGGACTTCAGGTGGCCAGATTACAGCCAGACCCAGTCTGGGAAGGAGAAGGAACAGTAAACTAGGCAGACGACTTCAAAAGTAGTAATAAAAAAGCAGTAAAAACATTCCCCTCTAAGCCATTTTCACCATAGCATCTGGAGTGTTCCTTTTAAAAATAGAAAGCAGGTCACACCATTGTGCTGCCTAAGCTTTCCAGTGGCTTCCTAAACCAGTGCTTCTTAATCTCAGAAGTACACAGGGATCACCCAGGGATCTTGTTAAGATTCAGATTTCTGATTTAGTGGTCTGGGGTGGTACCTGTGTTGCTGAATTTCCAACAAGCTCCTAGGTGATACCCAAAGCCCGCTTTGAGTTACAAGAACTTGGAGTACCATCAAAATTGTCCACCTGCCTTCGCCCTGTTCTCTCCCTTGCATGTCCACATTTCGACCATTCTCCTTTGCAATTTCTGTTTCTTGTGCTTGGAGTGCCACTCACTCAGCTCTTCTGGCTCCTTCTCTGGTCTCAGCTTAAACGTTACCTCCTCAGAGTGGCTTCCTCTTGTTACCAAGTCTGAGCTCGTACTGCTTGCTGCATGACAGGCCATTCAATCCAGAGGCGAGGTGTTGGGGCAAGGGATAGTGACTTTGTTTGGAAAGCCAGCAGACCGAGAAACTGGTGGACTAGTGTCCCAAAGAACCATCTTGCTTGGGGTGGGCTGCTAGTTTCTTTTATAGAACAAAGAATGGGAGATGATAAAGTTGTTGCAAATATTTCCTGGTTCTGGCCAGACTCTGCAGGGAATGCGTTAATTTCTTCTTTCCTGCAGCCACTCACAGGTGGGCCTGGTCAGGATGTTTCCTGTGAGCTAAACAAAGGTATTTTAGCTTAAGCTCAGGCATGGGAGCAGGGCTCCTGGAGATGGGCCTTTACGTACACTTTAAGCTAGAGGTAACATCCCTTTAGTGATTAACTTGTAGCAAAAGCAGTAGAATACAAAGGTTAAAGTAAAAGAAACAGATCCAATATGGAGTCAGATTTGTTCTTTCCTGTTACACCCTGACCACCCTATCCAATGAAGCCCCTCATTCCAGATTATTCTCTATTAGAGTAACTATTTCTTCTATCATAGCTAGCCCTGACTCAGTCTATAGCCATTTATTTATTTGTTCTATTGTTTATTATATGTGTCCCTAATTAGATATAAACTTCCAGGAAGACAGGAACCATTATTGATATGTTTGCCATATCTGTATCATTTCTTAAGTTCTACCTATGTGCTAGACACTGTACTAAATGCTTTCATTTATCTCGCCCATTCCTCACATCAGTTCTGTAAGTTAGACCTTTTCCATCACTGGTTTATAGACAAGATAATAGATGCCCTTTAAAAACAGCACACAGAGATTTCAAACATTTGAACAGAAAGAATAGAGATCCAGAAAAATGGTTATTGCATGTTCTGCCCCTGCCCCTCTGCCTGTGTTCCACCTGTGGGTGGAAATGTTCACAGAGGATGACCTCTTCCATCTCCACATGGTCCCCATGGTGCACTGCTCGAAAGGGAATAGTAATTTCATTCCTCCATCCTTCCTTGCACAGCTGAGCTAGTCTGATGCCAAAGACAACTGCTAAATAGGAAGGCAGAATTAAAAGAAATTCAATAAGGGAAGTAACAAGACTTTATCAACATTACCAAAACTATCACCAGCTGCTTTGTACTGTGCTCCAACCCCAGTCCACGTGCTTTAAAAATAAGATCAGGCAAAATAACTAGGGAGAGACTTCTATTCCCAGGGCAAAGGTGTAGCATAGCTTGGAGGAATATGTGTTCCTCTGAACCACCTCTACCATCAGTAACCAGGGGCAGGGATGCTCTGGCTGATCCTGCTTTCACTTTTCTGTAAATACAAATTCTGGTAAGAGTGCATGTTGACAGTATTTGGAACCTGGGGTCCTTATATAGCTTTTCCACATAGGACGGAGCATTTGTAGCCCTCACTTTATCAGAGAGGATATTTCAGGGTTGGGAATTAAGCATTCGGTTTCCATTGCCCCGGATGATTCTGAAAGGGAGCGGAGAAGGTCACATATAATTCTATGTACAAGTAAACATTTCATTTCTTATTGTGGAGGGAAGACAAAAGTAGTGGGAGATTTGGGGCTCTGATTCTAAAGCGCCTTCAAATACTGGCTCAGCTGCTGACTCTCCTGGAAGGCAGAGTTGCACAGGGGGCTGCCATGTGCTTGTTATTTTTGATGGATTGCGGTCTAGCTGCAGGGCAGGAAGCTCAAAACCCCAGGGTCACATGGTTGGAGCTTGCAAAGATGTTAAGGCTTGAAACATTTTATTGTAGCCAGACCCAAGGAGAGCTTCCAGTGCTGTCTTCAGGGTCCCTTCCTCTTCCTTCTTCTTCAAGCTCAGCCCCAGATACAAAGAATCACACCAAATGGCACTCCTCCCCCACACCCTTCCACCTATACACTCGAGCTGAATATGAAAATTGGTCTCTAATTGTTGGATACAAGCTTGACTAGCTTTGAATTAACAGCTAAAGCCGTATTCATTAATCTGAACAGGGACGAGCAGGCAGACTGTCACAACACGGCTCAGTTCAGTAGTCATGCAGAGCAGGTGAGGGAACTTGAGGCACTTTGAAAGTGCAGCAGCCGTCTCCATCAACCCCAACCACCAGTGATGAAGGGGGGAAGGCAGCCAGCCACAATATCGCTAGGAGACGGATGGTGGACCTCAAAGTCCACCGTCCCACGGGCGTCCCAGCAATGATCGATGGTTATCCACAGCAATTAAACTTCAGAGCTTTTAAATGTCATTCTAGAATAGAATGCCGTCTCATAAAGGTGTTGTTTAACATTTATCAAACATGTGCTGGGGTGTGCTTGGGGGCCTGTGGAGTCATTCTTTGGGGAAATAGGAACAAATGTTATAGCTTTTGAAGTGAGACATACTTGTGAATGAAATTGGAGGCTCTTCTAATGTGTTCTCTTCAACACTGAAATAAACTGGAACAGAATTCTTTTTGGACACTCTAAGATTTTTTTTTTTAATGTTTATTTATTTATTTTTTAGGGCCGCAGTGTGCGGCATGCGGGATCTTAGTTCTGGGATCAGGGACGGAAGCCATGCCCCCTGCAGTGGAAGCATAGAGCCCTAACCACTGGGATGCCAGGGAATACCCGAAGTTGTTTTTTAAGTGTTAGGAATTAGTGAGGGTGTGGTGGAAGGAATATATAACAAAGGGGCCAGAGAAGTAGTTTTAAACAGTTGCTTTTTTTGGAGGTTATCACCATTATTTTTATTTATTTTTAAAAATTTTAATTTTATATTGGAGTATAGTTGAACAATGTTGTGTTAGTTTCAGGTATACAGCAAAGTAATTTAGTTATACATATACATATATCTACTCTTTTTCAGATTCTTTTCCCATATAGGTTATTATAGAGTGTTGAGTAGAGTTCCCGGTGCCATACAGTAGGTCCTTGTTGATTATCTATTTTCTATATAGTCGTGTGTATATGTTAATCCCAACCTCCTAATTTATCCCTCCCCCACCTTTCCCCTTTGGTAACCATAAGTTTGTTTTCTAAGCCTGTGAGTCTATTTCTGTTTTGTAAATAAGTTAATTTGTATCATTTTTTTAGATTCCACGTTAAGTGATATCATATGATATTTGTCTTTCTCTGTCTGACTTACTTAGTATGATAATCTTTAGATCCTAAGGTCCATTGACAGATGAATGGATAAAGAAGATGTGGTATATATATATATAATGGAATATTACTCAGCCATAAAAAAGAATGAAATAATGTCATTTGCAGCAACAAGGATGGATCTACAGATAAACGGTTGCTTTTTAACTTATGATGATGCACCTTGGTTAGATGACAACCTACCTGTGTAAATGGGAGTAGTAGGCGGGAATGGTGGTTCTCAACCTCCAGGGTTAGTATCACTCAGGGAGCTTTGAAAACACCTATGATTGGGACCCATTTGATCCAGTTAGTCTGGGGTGGGGCAGAGCATATATTTTCATGATTTTTTTTTTTTTCTTATAGGGATATTCCCAAAGTAGAAGACTCTTGTTAATAACAACAACAACAGCAAAAACCAACTTTCCATCAGAACCACATATGGTGTTGAAGGACAATATAGCGGTCAATATTTTTTTCTGCTACCAATTTGTATTTATTCATTCATTTAATCAGAGATTGAATAACTCTTGGCAATTCTTATCAAATTCAAACTTGGAAATATGAGGCCTGGATTGACCTGCACATCGGGCAGTGGGGACTGTGAATGTGGAGGTGTGCTGTGTGGATACCAGCCTCTAAAAAAGACAGTGGGAGCCAAGTTCTTTGACTCTCAGAAAATTGCTGTTAAAGTTATTGATCCTTCATCCTACATTCTGGCCTTCTCTTCCATTTATTCCTCTTTTCAGTTTCTAGTTAGGTAGTGGCATGATTGTTTTGCGAGATTAGCAGATGTTTTTAAATGTCTCCTCCTCATGTCCCCTTTTCCTCTCCTTCATTACCCTATTGCCTCAGGGGAAAAGCAGAACAGGGACAGGACGACAACAAAAAGCCATACACAGGTTTAGGTTCCTCAAAACCAGCTCCTTCAAGGAGATTGTTCTTGTTAACCAAGAATTCCAAGAAAGGAGACCTGGTTGAAATAAAAATGTGTTTATTTGGGGTGGTTAGGACTGCAGTCTGGGAGACACAGATTAAAGAAGCACTTGAATTGTGTTCTGTCAGACGAAAAAATAGGAGAGGCTTATAAAGGCAAAAAACTGCAGGGTTACATAACTTGTCAAGAATTAGGATTGCAGCCCATAAGGGGTAAGGGCGCTTGTCAGGCAAAGGTTGGTTGAGGATCAAAATGATTATGTAGTTGCGAAGGGGGAGAACTCTGAAACTACAGGGGTGCAGCTAGCAGCTGCTAGCAGATTTTGTTTTGAAAACAGGTGGTGGTGTCCTTGAGTTTGATACAGTTCAGAGAAAATTCAAGGGCTCAGTGGGGCAGGGATGTGTCTGAGACCAGATGCTCAATGGCTGCCCAGTTTTGTATGCCCGGACTATGATTACTCCATTATAATTTCCACTTGCTATCATTCTGATAGAGAGAATACCTTCCAGTTTATGGAATTCGTCCAGGTGGAATGAAGGGGAATGAAGAGGAAAGAGGGGCAGTGAGAACAGAGACCTCAGTGTGCCCAGGAGACAGGGACCTGAGCTTTGCTTGCAAGAAGAGTGGTGGGAAGGCAGGATAACACAAGAAGGGTGCATGAGACCTAGGGGCAAAGATGATTAAGCCCACTTTCTTCATGGTGACACCCAAAATGGAAAAGCCCAGTGAAGGGATGGCTGTGGGGCCCATCTAAGAGGAATGGGATCGACAGTTCATCAGATATTCCCATGTCTCTAGGCAACAGAATTGCTTAGAGCTGAAGGGACCACTGGGACATGGGCATCTCTGCAGGGATTGTGTAGGCTGATGGCAGAGCCCCAGGATGGAGGATGGACAGTCGGTGGATACTCGTAAAGACAAATGGCATAAGATCAGATAGAATAGGATACTCAAATATAAATTCAGCTGCACTCTAAGATCTTTGGAGACAAACACTCATGGGATCTCCTTTTGATAGAAGTAAAAGATAAAAAGAACTCATGTCGTATAGTTTGATAAGTAAACATTGCCATATACAGTGAATATGGCAGTCAGAATTCTATGGATATTAAATGGACCCCCATTTAGAACAAGTCCTCCTTATGCTCAGAGAATTCTGTTGCTTTGAAATGAAAGGCAAACAGGTAGAGAAGCAGACCTGTAAGAGATAATTCCATTTGCAAGAGAAGGCATCTAAGCTATTTTCATGCCAAAGCGTAAAGGACTTTTCACTTTATTCATCACTTCATTAATCTAATTTCAAAAGGGAAAGCCTGCACTGAAAACAGAGGTTATTCACATTTCAAGCAAACTCCTTAGGCATAATGAGTGGGCAAAGCACTCAACTGTTAGACTTGGTTGCTTTTCTACCAGTTGGAGATGAGTACAATGAAGGTCATGCTATTTAATCTTACATGAGGAGAGATGTATATAGTTGGAGTTGGAGAAGGAATTATTTTGCAGAATGGCAAATAATAGATCTGTTATGCACTGTGTATCAGGGTAGAGTTTAGAATAACATGAGCAGTTCAATGATATCTATTTCCATCTTGTTTTACTCCACAGAATGACTGTCTGAATGAAAAATTCCACAGTAACCATGAGAAAGAGGTAGAGTCATATATACCAAAAACTATTCTGCCACATAACGGATGGGTTTGGAAAGACTGGAAATACTTCCACCCCAGGAATTTCCAGGACATCTGGTAAGTCAACAACATTATCACAAACATTATGGCCAACCATGTAAGTTCTTGCAACAATGTATTCATTTTCCAAATGTTCCAGCTGAGAAAGCCACACAGAACATTCCCACCATCTAGCAGATGGCTAATGGGGAAGCCAATATTTTCTGTGGGAACCAAAGTTTCTTCTTCTAACATTAGACATTTTCATCAGAGAGAACAAATAAGCATTTGTTTTTCTATTCTATTCTCTAATATCCATAAAGAGAATGTATTTCAGACTATTAATTTAAAAAGTGCTTAAGAAAATGAGTTTTACCGGTTTGCAAGGCAGAAATAGAGACACAGATGTAGAGAACCAATGTGTGGACACCAAGGGGGGAAAGCGGGGGGTGGTGGTGGTGGTGGTGGGATGAATTGGGAGATTGGGATTGATATGTATACACTGTTGTGTATAAAATAGATAACTAATAAGAACCTGTGGTATAAAAAAAATAATAAAATTCAAAAAAGAAAAAGAGAATACAGAACTAAGAGGTTTTTAGATCCAGAAATGTTGGTGGTGGGGACGAGGGCTGCTGCTTTCTTATCTAGCTGTAGATGGAGGTGTTAGGAAAAACTTGAACCTTTATGTATTATTATTATGGTTATTATGGTTAATTTGCGGGGAAAAAAAAAAACTTTAAAGTGTGTGGGTGGAAATGAGTTTTCTCCTGGCTACCTCAGATTTACAACTGATTTGTAGGATGCAGAGATTATGAATAGGATTTTATTTTTATAAGAAGATGAAACAAAATGAACAAGTCACAATTGCCAAGTTTATTTTTAGGAAGAGCTGGAAGAAGTGGCAAACAAAAGATAAAACATGTTGTTTGAATAACATTGAGTTAATACATCCACTTTCACACAGACTACATTTACTGTTCCAGGAAAGTGGGTCTATGTGCCTTAAAATATTTTACCTTCACTTGTTATTATCAATCATTCAAGTAAATATATAACATGTTATCATTTGTCACCCATATGTTAAAGGGTGGGAACTTATAAATGGATGGTTTCCTCTGCTTGTTTTTGTTTTGTTTTCTAAGCCCTTTGGTGGACTAAATTGAAATTTCCATTTTTCCAGTAATGCCTGCGTTTATGTCCCTTCTGTCTGACTAAAGTCCTTTCATTTTGTAATTAATTTTATGCTGCCATGCAAAAATACTGGCATGTGAAATTACACCTGTTTTTATAACAGGCTCGTTCACTCTTTCGGTAAGTATTAAAATTACTATATACCTACTATGTACGAGAATATATACTAGGCTCTGCTGGAGACACAAGAAACTTACATGGAAGTTAGTGGTGCAAAGACATGCTTAATCTCCGTAATTATCAAAAACATTTGCCTGGGCTTCCCTGGTGGCCCAGTGGTTGAGAATCTGCCTGCCAATGCAGGGGACATGGGTTCGAGCCCTGGTCTGGGAAGATCCCACATGCCACGGAGCGACTAAGCCCATGAGCCACAATTGCTGAGCCTGCGCGTCTGGAGCCTGTGCTCCGCAACAAGAGAGGCCGCGATAGTGAGAGACCCGCGCACCGCGATGAAGAGTAGCCCCCACTTGCCACAACTAGAGAAAGCCCTCGCACAGAAACGAAGACCCAACACAGCCATAAATAAATAAAAATTAAAAAAAAAAGCAAATAATTAAAAAAAAAAAAATTTGCCTACCTCCTTTAAAGGCATGGGTATCCTAGCTGAAACACCCATTTGGTGGTTGTTAGGGGTCTGGTTTTCTCAAGGCCCATACAACTTGGAGTCTAAGATATTGTTCAGGGGGGACTAACAGATAAACATGTGCTCTTCCTGGAGTACAGTTTCGTTCAAGGATCAAGAGAACCCCAAACCTGTAAACAGCTCCTTAATCAGTGTGGGGGGTGAACAACGCCCCCTCTCCTTCCTCAAAGGTGCCATGTCCTAATCCCCGTAACCTATGAATATGGCTTGACAAAAGAACTTGCATGTGACCAAGTTAAGGATCTTGAGATAGAAGGATTACCTGGATTATCTTGGGTGACTCCAATGTAATCACAAAGATCCTTTGAAAAGGAAAACGTGAGGGTCAGAATCTGTAAAGATGTGACACCAGAAGCAGAGATTGAAGTGATGTACTTTGAAAATGAAGGGTGCCATCAACCAAGGAAGGCAGGCAGTATCTAGAAGTTGAAGAATGCAAGGAAAGGGCTTCTTCACTGCAGTCTCCAGAAAGGAACACAGCAGCCCAGCTGCCACCTTGATTTTAGCCCAGTGTGACTTGTGTCATATTTCTGACCTACAGAACTATAAGATAATAATTTGTGTTGTTATAAACCACTGTTTTTGGTAATTTGTTAGAGCTACAACAGGAAACTAATACAATCAGAAATTCATAAATAGGGCTTCCCTGGTGGCACAGTGGTGAAGAATCCGCCTGCCAATGCAGGGGACACGGGTTCGAGCTCTGGTCCGGGAAGATCCCACATGCCACGGAGAAACTAAGCCCGTGTGCCACAACTACTAAGCCTGCGCTCTAGGGCCCATGAGCCACAACTACTAAGACTGCACGCCTAGAGCCCGAACTCTGCAACAAGAGAAGCCACCGCAATGAGAAACCTGCGCACCGTAATGAAGAGTAGCCCCCGCTTGCTGCAACTAGAGAAAGCCGCGCCCAGCAACAAAGACCCAATGCAGCCAAAAATAAATAATAGATAAATTAATTAATTAAAAAAAAGAAATTCATAAATAATTATTGTAAGTTCTTCTGGAAGGAAGATGTAAGCCCAAGTGTAAAAGAGCTGTGACATAGCAAGAATTCCTCATTTTTCTCAACTCTGGCAGGGTCATACCCACACAGACCAGCATCAGCTTTACTCAAGAGGAACCCAGGGGCAGCAGGAAACCTGGGTAAAGTGTTCTTCTGCTCTTTACCGCCACCCTGTTTTGATGACATATTTAAGATCATTTAAGTGAGAGAGTAGCATTGACACATACACACTACCAAATGTAAAATAGATAGCTAGTGGGAAGCAGCCGCATAGCACAGGGAAATCAGCTCCATGCTTTGTGACCACCTAGAGGGGTGGGATAGGGAGGGTGGGAGGGAGGTGCAAGAGGGAGAGGATATGGGGATATAAGTATACATATAGCTGATTCACTTTGTTATACAGCAGAAACTAACACAACATTGTAAAGCAATTATACTCCAGTAAAGACGTTAAAAAAAAGAATCAAAATGGAGAACTATGATTCACATATCCAAAAGAGATAGCCATTGTGGATGTGGTTTCAGATACTTCCTGTATCACTGAAAACTTGAATTTCCTGAACTGTATCAAACCCAAGGACACCACCGGCTGTGTTCAAAATGATATCTGCTAGCAGCTGCTGGCTGCAACCTTGTAGTCTCAAAGTTCCCTCCCTTCACAGCTATGTAATCTTTTTGAATGCCAACTAATACTTGCTTAACAGCACCCTTAATTCTTGGCAGCTCCAGTCCTAATTCTCAACTGCAATGTAGCCTTGCAGTTTTTTGCCTTTATAAACTCTGCCCCTCCAACCCACCCACCATTTTGTCATCCAGTGGAACAATTCAAGTGCTTCTTGAATCTGTGTCTCTGCGCTACAGTCCTAACAAACCCTAAACACTTCTTTTTTTTGGCCCCCATCCAGGTCTCCATTCTTGGAATTCTTGGTTAACACTTTGCTCAGATCAATATCCTTTCTAGATAGGTTGCGAACCTACAGGAGATAAGCATGTATGGTCGCCTCTTGCCCACTTGTAGACACACATAAAATGATGCAAAAATAATTGTTGAAAAGGCTCAGTTGAGCATGAGTAGGGAGCTCACTTCTGATTTTAACAGGACTTATTCCTATGTCAAATATGCCATCCTGGATGGGTGGAGTTTCCATGTTATTGTTGAAAATGTACTGATACCTCCCTCTGGAATAATTCAACTTTTTCATCAACCTTGCAGCCACTAAGCCTTGAATCCTAAAGCCATTTATGACTCCTCTCTTTACTTTTCCATCCACTCAAATATTCATTGTCTGGTTCATGCATTCCTAAGAGAAATACCTCCCTTTGCATTGCTAAGATTTTCAGTAAGATCTCATTCTCAGCTCTTTATGCTTGGTTGATTGCAGTCAGAGTATTTCAACCACTCCTTAACCCTGTGACTGAAGAAACTTTTCATATCACCTCCTTGGCTATACTGATTATTTTCAATACAAGTCCATGGACCAGTCACCACATGGCTGGGTTGTAATTACCCAGGAAATTTATTACAAAGCAGGCATCATGCCTGGAGGTTCTGAGTGAACACAGAACTCTTTAGGTATCGGTGCATTTCTAGCAATAACATGGTGCCTCCTTTTAAAGACAGGCAACTCAAATCAATGCAATTTGGGATACAAAAGCCCTCAGAATTAATATAAACAGTTACCAACGGTGAGTGTTTACTATCTGCCAGGCACTCTCTTAAATGATTTACCTGTATTCTTTCATTTAGTTTTCATGACAACCCATGAAGTTGATAGTAAATTTCCCCATTTTTACCAAGGAGAGAACTCAGCCTCAGAGGAACGAAGTAACACATGGTAGAACACAGGACTCATAAGAGGCAAAGCTGAGATTTAAGCCCAGATCGTCTGACACCAGTGCCTACCTCCTGACCTCCATGTTTTACTGCCTTTAACAATTTTTTTTTTTACTTCTGAAATATAGCATATACACAGAAAAATATTTAAAAATATATAGCTCCAGAAACTCTAGAAGCTTCCTGAGCGGGCTCCTATGATCCTCTTCCCACCTCATTGCCTAGAAGTAACCCTTTCTGATAATTGTGATGACCATTTTCTGGCTCTTTTGCGATGTTATCGTCAATGATTATAACCCTCAGTGAGGCTGTCATTTTTTTTACCCTGCATTCAAGGCCTTCCAAGGTAGAGGCTTTGCCTTCATTTCCTGTTTTTTCCTACTTGAACCCTCTCCTATAACTTCCAGTCGATTTATATGACTCCCAACATGTTATATACATCACTTCTCCCTTTATATTTGTTCCAGCAAATCCCTTCCTCCAAGCCTCCTGTCCCCAAATTCACCCTTTTCCTATGGTCCGCCTACCTAGGTGGGGGGCTTTCTGATATGTTTGTCCCTTAGGGATTCCCCATCTACCCTGAACTGTGCTAGTCCTTGTATCTATTCCACCCAATTTATACTTTCCTCACAGTGCTGTGTAATGCTGTTCCTTAATAAAATAAAGCCTTAATGTGTTTGTTACTATTAGTGATCTTTATTCATTATTAATTTATTCACTGAACACATTGCTATTAAACACATTGTGTGACAGATGTAGGTTCTGTATATATGGCAGAAAATAAGATGTACAAAGTCCCTGCCCTCATGGAGCTTACATTCTGGAGTGGGAAGAGAAATAATAAACAAGTAAGTAAATAAGATAGTTTTAGTAAATAAAGAGATAAAATATCAAAGTGATAAATACTATGCTGGAAACAGGGTTGGGAGTGGTAGGGAGAGTGGGGTACCATTTGAGTTGAGATCTTTTTTATCATCTGGGGTAATAAACTTCACGTCAGAGAGCACAGCCAGTGCAAGGCCCTGAGGCAGAAACAAATTTGGAGTGGAGGGGGTGGGGAAAGAAAGCAGGAGGACAGGAGGTGTAGAAGTGGTTATGGGTAAATCATGTAGAGTCATTTAATTTTGAATGGTAACTAGTAATGGTAACTGGTAACTGGAACTTCTCTAGGTGGGAAACAGAAGAGAGGAAAAAGACCCACAAAAACAAACCCAAAACAATTAAGAAACTGGTAATTGGAACATACATATCAATAATAACCTTGAATGTAAACGGAATAAATGCTCCAACCAAAAGACACAGACTGGCTGAATGGAAACAAAAACAAGACTCATCTATATGCTGTCTACAAGAGACCCACTTCAGTCTTAGGAACACATACAGACTGAAAGTGAAGGGATGGAAAAAGATATTCCATGCAAATGAAAATCAAAAGAAAGCTGGAGTAGCAATACTTGTATCAGATAAAATAGACTTAAAATAAAGACTGTTACAAGAGACAAGGAGAGACACTACATAAAGATCAAGGGATCAGTCCAAGAAGAAGATATAACAATTATAAACATTTATGTACCCAAAAAAGGAGCACCTCAATATGTAGGCAAATGCTAACAACCATAAAAGGGGAAATTGACAGTAACACAATAATAGTGGGGGACTTTAACACCCCACTTACAACAATGGACAGATCATCCAAACGGAAAATAAATAAGGAAACACAAGCTTTAAATGACACAATAGACCAGATAGATTTAATTGATATTTATAGGACATTTCACCCGAAAGTGGCAGAATACACTTTCTTCTCAAGTGCACAGGGAACATTCTTCAGGATAGATCACATCTTGGGCCACAAATTAAGCCTCAGAAAATTTAAGAAAACTGAAATCATATCAAGCATCTTTTCTGACCACAGTGCTATGAGATTGGAAATCAATTACAGGAAAAAAACGGAAAAAAACCCCACAAATACATGGAGGCTAAACAGTGCACTCCTAAATAACCAAGAGATCACTGAAGAAATCAAAGAAGAAGTTAAAAAATACCTAGAAACAAATGACAACAAAAACACAATGACCCAAAACTTATGGGATGCAACAAAAGCAGTTCTAAAAGGGAATTTTATAGCAATTTAATCTCACCTCAAGAAACAAGAAAAATCTCAAATAAACAATCTAACCTTACACCTAAAGTAACTAGAGAAAGAACAAAGAAAACACAAAGTCAGTAGAAGGAAAGAAATCATAAAGATCAGAGCAGAAATAAATGAAATAGAAATGAAGAAAACAATAGCAAAGATCAGTAAAACTAAAAGTTGGTTCTTTGTGAAGATAAACAAAATTGATAAACCTTTAGCCAGATTCATCAAGAAAAAAAGAGAGAGGACACAAATCAGTAAAATTAGAAATGAGAGAGGAGAAATTACAACTGACACCGCAGAAATACAAAGGATTATAAGAGACTATTACACACAACTATATGGCATAAAATGGACAACCACGAAGAAATGGACAAATTCTTGGGAAGGTACAATTTACCAAGACCGAACCAGGAAGAATTAGAAAATATAAAATATAAAAATTTATTTTATAGAAAATAAATACAATTTACCAAGACCGAACCAGGAAGAATTAGAAAATATATAGATCTCCAGAACTATCACAAGTAAAGAAATTGAAACTGTAATTAAAAATCTTCCAGCAAACAAAAGTCCAGGATCAGATGGCTTCACAAGGGAATTCTACCAAACATTTACAGAAGAGCTAACACTGATCCTTCTCAAACTCTTCTGAAAAATTGCAGAGGGAGGAACTCTCCCAAATTCATTCTACGAGGCCACCATCACCCTGATACCAAAACAAGACAAAGATATCACAAAAAAGGAAAATTACAGACCAATATCACTGATGAACATAGATGCAAAAATCCTCAACAAAATACTAGCAAACAGAATCCAACAGCACATTAAAAGGATCATACACCATGATCAAATGGGATTTATCCCAGGAATGCAAGGATTCTTCAATATATGCAAATGAATCAATGTGATACGCCATATTAACAAATTAAAGAATAAAAACCACATGATGATCCCCATAGATGCAGAAAAAGCTTTTGACAAAATTCAACACCCATTTATGATAAAAATTCTCCAGAAAGTGGGCATAGAGGGAACCTACCTCAACATAATAAAGGTCATATATGACAAACCCACAGCAAGCATCATTCTCAATGGTGAAAATCTGAAAGCATTTCCTCTAAGATCAGGAACAAGACAAGGTTGTCCACTCTCACCACTATTATTCAACATAGTTTTGGAAGTCTTAGCCAAGGCAATCAGAGAAGAAAAAGAAATAAAAGGAATACAAATTGGAAAAGAAGAAGTAAAACTGTCACTGTTTGCAGGTGACATGATACTATACATAGAGAATCCTAAAGATGCCACCAGAAAACTACTAGAGCTAATCAATGAATTTGGTAAAGTTGCTGGATAAAAAATTAATGCACAAAAATCTCTTGCATTCCTATACACTAGCAACAAAAGATCAGAAAGAGAAATTAAGGAAACAATCCCATTCACCACTGCAACAAAAAGAATAAAATATCTAGGAATAAACCTACCAAAGGAGGTAAAAGAGCTGTACTCAGAAAACTATAAGACATTGATGAAAGAAATCAAAGCTGATACAAACAGATGGAGAGATATACCATGTTCTTGGATTGGAAGAATCAACACTGTGAAAATGACTATACTACCAAAGCAATCTGCAGGTTCAATGCAATCCCTATCAAATTACCAATGGCATTTTTTACAGAACTAGAACAAAAAAAATCTTAAAATTTATATGGAGACACAAAAGATACCGAATAGCCAAAGCAATCTTGAGGACAAAAAACAGAGCTGTAGGAATCAGACTCCCTGACTTCAGACTATACTACAAAGCTACAGTAATCAAGACAATAGGGTACTGGCACAAAAACAGAAATATAGATCAATGGAACAGGATAGAAAGCCCAGAGAGAAACCCACGCACATATGGTCACCTTATTTTTGATAAAGGAGCCAATATATACAATGGAGAAAAGACAGCCTCTTCAATAAGTGGTACTGGGAAAATTGGACAACTACATGTAAAAGAATGAAATTAGAACACTCCCTTATACCATACACAAAAATAAACTCAAAATGGATTAAAGACCTAAATGTAAGGCCAGACACTGTAAAACTCTTAGAGGAAAACATAGGAAGAATACTCTTTTACATAAATCACAGCAAGATCCTTTTTGACCCAGCTCCTAGAGAAATGGAAATAAAAACAAAAATAAACAAATGGGACCTAATGAAACTTAAAAGCTTTTGCACAGCAAAGGAAACCATAAACAAGATGAAAAGACAACCCTCAGAATGGGAGAAAATATTTGCAAATGAAGCAATGGACAATGGATTAATTCCAAAATATACCAACAGCTCATGGAGCTCAATATCAAAAAAACAAACAACCCAACTAAAAAATGGGAGGAAGACCTAAATAGACATTTCTCCAGAGAAGACATACAGATGGCCAAGAGGCACATAAAAGGATGCTCAACATCACTAATTATTAGGGAAATGCAAATCGAAAGTACAATGAGGTATCACCTCACACTGGTCAGAATGGCCATCATCAAAAAATCTACAAACAACAAATGCTGGAGAGGGTGTGGAGAAAAGGGAACCCTCTTGCACTGTTGGTGGGAATGTAAATTGATACAGCCACTATGGAGAACAGTATGGAGGTTCCTTAAAAAACTAAAAATAGATTTACCATATGACCCAGCAATCCCAATACTGGGCATATACCCTGAGAAAACCATAATTCAAAAGGACACATGTACTCTAATGCTCATTGCAGCACTATTTACAATAGCCAGGACATGGAAACAACTTAAACGTCCAATGATAGGTGAATGGATAAAGAAGATGTGGTACACATATACAATGGAATATTATTCAGCCATAAAAAGGAACGAAACTGGGTCATTTGTAGAGATGTGGACGGACCTAGAGTCTGTCATACAGAGTGAAGTAAGCCAGAAAGAGAAAACAAATATTGTATATTAACACATATATGTGAAACTAGAAAAATTGTACAGTTGAACCTATTTGTAGGGCAGGAATAGAGACGCAGATATAGAGAACAGTCCTGTGGACCTGGGAGGAAAGAAGAGGGAGGGACGAATAGGGAGATTAGGTTTGACATAAATACACTACCATGTGTAAAATAGATAGCTAGTGGGAACCTGCTGTATAGCACAGGGAGCTCAGCTCGGTGCTCTGTGATGACCTAGATGGGGGCGGGGGGCAGGAGGGGATGGAATTCCAAGAGGGAGGGGATATAGGTATACATATAGCTGATTCACTTCATTGTACAGCAGAAACTAACACAACATTGTAAAGCAATGTTACTCCAATAAAAAATAAAAATAAAAAAAATTTAAAGAATGGAAGGGATGTGCTTTCATTTACTTATGAGCTCTTACCTCATCTTGTCTTTTTGCTTTTTATATAAATGTTTTTCCCCCTAACTAGAGTGTTCAGTCTTTGTAGTTTGAAATGTTTACTCTTGATACTGTAAATATTGTTGCAAAACCGGTGTGGAGGTCCTTTCAGGGCTGTAATTATACTAACACTTTATTTCAGCTTTTAGCCATGTCCAAAACTTTTCTGAGAGTACTGAGGATACTCAAAAAACCCATTCACTTGGTAAAGTTTCAATTGGACAACTAAAGTAGCTTTGTGTGGTTATTATATTGTCAACAAACATGACCCACCTTGCAGGCAACTTGAGGAGTGCCAAACTCCTTGTGAGTTGTTCCAGACCTAAAGTGTGCCTTTGTTCTGAGTCTGGGTAACTTGATGAGACTTGAATTTCAGCTGACCTTCCGTGCACTTCTCAAAGCAAGATGTGCAGGGCTAGGAAGAGGAACTGAAGTTTGTAATAAGCCCGGCAGACACAGCCATTGCTTTTCCACTTACATTTCTCAGGGACTTTGTGCAGTTCATCTCCATACAGTGTGCGCTTCTGAGAATTTGAAACAAGCAAAGCAACTGTCAAGAAGTGAAAATGAGCCCTAACCAAATTTATCAACTTATACAAAACCTGAGACAGGAACGTATAAGGTCCGGGGAGATCTGTTAATAATAAAGAGATTTTTTTTTTTTTTTTGACAGCTGAGAGCATGCGTCTAGCACTGAATGTTCCATGTGATTGATACACAGCTTGCTTTTTATGGTCTAAGTAAGCAACAATACGCGTCAGAATCGGAAAGAAAGGTCTGTAATTCTGTGAAACAAGGCAAGCCAGGAGCAAGGCATCTGGCTGTTGGCCTCAGGCAGGGTTTCTCGGGGCCTGAGAGAAGGGGCTCTGGTGCTAGCATAGATTGGTTATTAGACAGCAGCCCCAAGGCACCGTTGCCTCGGAAGGAAGAAGTGATGCTCTGATCACTCTCCATTACTCCTCAGTGTTGCTAATGAACCAGATTTCCAAAAAAGGAGTGCTCCCTTTCAGTATATGCCATTTTATGCTCACCGAAACGACCTGAAATTGTACTTACAGATGGATTGTAGTCAAATGGCTCAAGTGGCCGAGTAGCCAGTCATGTGGTCTTCATGCTGGAGAGGTTAATGCCTGACTGCTCCTGGAAGAGTCCGATAAACAGGGGTCAGAGATGCTTGAAAACAATTTTACTTAAACATGTTCCCCAGAGGTGGAGTTTTAGGAGGAAATAGTATAGTTTCAGTCACCTGGCACCTACCCTTCAATTTTAAAATCAACAGATGTATATTGGACTGCTACCATTTTCTGGCACTGTACCAGGCTCTAGGGATACGTGGTGAACAGGATAGAAAAGGACCCTGCCTTCATGGGGTGAACATTCTAATGCAGGAGACAGAAAGCACACACAAGACACACATTCAGTAAGGACATAGACACACACACACACAAAATGGATTGTAAAGTTGTCTTGAAGGCCCATGGAGGAAACAAAGAAGAGGCTGAGATTATACAAGAGGCAAATGCCGCAAAAAAAATAATGTTTAGCTAATGCGAAAAGGTCTCAATGAAGAAGTGACCTCTGTCTTGAGATCTAAAAGAAAAGAAGAATTTAGTCTTGAAAATACTGGAAGAGGGAAGGTGACAGTCTCCTAAGCAAAGGTACAGCTAGATGTGTTCCAAGAACGGAAATATACCAGAAAATTCAGAGTGTGCAGGATGAGGAGGAAAGAGAGCTAATGATGTACCCAGGGTCTGATCAGGCAGGGACTTCTTAGCCACGGGAAGATGTTTGGATTTATTCTAAATGCAATGTGAAGGCACTGAAAGCCTTTAAGTAGGGGCAGATGAACTCAGACTTGTGTTTTGCAAAGCATGAGTACTTTCTCTGCACTTTGAAATATACCAGGCATATTGAAACAGCTTGGAGTCTTGACAAAACCAATACGAATTTAAGTTCACACATTTCAAATTTTTCTTCCTCTCATACCATTCATTCTTATGTATTTATCGAGTGTCTATTTAGTATAGGCTACATAGTAACTATGGACACACGGAGAAGATAGAAGTTTACTGTTTAGGGTGGAAGATCACACAACAAATGTAAAATCTTCACACTTGTGATGCATGCTCCCCCAGCCTGAAGTTCAGAGATTCTAGGAGTTCAAAGAGAAGCAGGTCCTTGAACCTGGAGTCACAAGACCTGTCCTTGGGGACGTTGCTATACCTTTCCCCAAATCCCCTCACAGAATCCTGATTCTAGGTGTTTCTGCATATTTTAATACTTAAGCGCATGGCTACAAAAACTCCATATACATAATGCAGAAGTTTGTATTTTACGTGTGTGTGTGTGGTTAAAGGCAGGTAGGTTCAGGGTAACAAAATTCAGATAATTGCATTAAGGGCCAGCCCTTATATTGCAGATTGATCAAGTTAAAAGAGTGTAAAAAACTCGTGTTTAACTTCACCAGTGACATTTAGAAATATTTTCACAGAAATGACCTCATCATGGGTCATAGAGAGATATAGGGGAATCAAAACTATCCACATTAAAAATGTTGAGTTATGTAACATTAAAGAGTGAAACTACTAGCAGATTTTAAAAGAAAATCTAGGAGAAACTGGGTCTTACTTAAGGGGATTTTAGGTGTTATTTTTTGATGACTTAAAATCTCTTTCTGTTACGTCAACTAGAAAACAGCTTTTTGAAAAGCTAATAGATGGGCTTCCTGCTACCATTGGGTAAAACATATGCGCCAAGAGGATAAAGATTTATTTTCACCTTCATTCTTATCTTGGCAAAACAGTCCACTGACTGTATCAGCCTTTGTCTGGCCAAGGTTTAGTGCTGCTGTAGTTGGCATTAAAGCCAGAAAAAGAGAGAGGGGCATGGGAGATGCTTTAACTGCCAGAGGCATAAGCCATTATCTTCACCCTGTGAAAAATTGCCCGATTTTCTCTCTTGATAAAACTAGACATGAGTTTAAAAACATTACTTAGAAACATAAACCTCAAATACCGAAGTCCTTACTTCTCTTCCTTTATCTCTCACCAGAGCCTTTGAGAATTGAAAGAAAAAATAAAAGGTAACTACTTGTAATGAAATGCACTTAAAGAGGGAAAAATGTAAGATTTCATTTTTGATGCACCATTGATAGAAGCATTATCTCTGGAGGGTTTATTCAATCAAGAGCCTGAGGTGCTGAAACAAGCAGTGGTTAAGAGATGGGAAAAGGGTTTCGCCAAGGCGTCAGAGCAAACCCTGCCGGCCAGGTCCTCTGTTGGCTGCCTTTGCTCTGGTCCTTTTAGGGCAGGCACTTCCGGGTGGACCACATGTCATTCACTCTGCCGAGGTGACCATTCCTTGAGTGCCCTCTAAGCTTGGTCTGAATACCTTGGCAGAGCACTGATGCTCTCTTCTCCCAGTCCCCACCCCACGTTCCCAGTGTCATTCCCAGCTCAAATCCATGACACACACCAACACTGTGTCCATCCCAAACTCTCCAACACCCTGCAGACCTTCTTGTACATACCTCACTCTATACCTTTGTTCCCGATATTCTTATCACATTCAATGACCACTTTTGAATTTCACATTTTTTTCATTAAATCTTCTCCATAACCCTAATCAAATCATTACAACCCATTTTCTGTTTCCATCCCCAGTTTTTGCACTTTCTCATTCCTCTCTTATTCTAGTTGTGTTTCTACCCTCCCTTCTGTTCAGACTCTAAGTTCTTTGAGAACAGTGAATTATTTCACCACTATGTCCTTTCAGAAACTATCACATCTAAAGGACATTTATTTATTGAGCATATTCTAATTGAATTGTTCTGGATGCCAGGGAAACAAATAGAACAAAACACATATAGACCCTGTCCTCACGGAACTTATATTCTGGAAGTAGGAGAATAACAGTAAACAGGAAACATAGACAAACAAAATAATTACAAATTGTGGTACATGCCATAGCGCAAACGAACAGGATGATGGGATAAGAGAGCAGGCCTCTCTGTATTGGTGACCTGGGGGATGTAAAGTGTCACCCTGGCCCGAGTGGCAGTGGGGCAAGCCTAACAGAGTGTTCTGAAGAGTAGGGTCAAAAAAATCTTGAGGCAGGCAAAAGCTTGACGTATTCTAGGAATGGTTTGAAGTACTTTTGTGGTAAGGGGAAAAGAGGTAGGAGGAAGAACTGGACAGGTAGGCAGGTGCCAGATCACTCAGGACGAGGAGTTGGGACTCTCTTTTAAATGTATTGGGAAGCCATTGGAGGGTTTTAAGTTAAGAATATGATATTGTATGATTAATATTTTTCAAAGATTATATATAATGTTTGTTGAATTAAACTATCTCTTGTAAGACCAGGGCTTATTTACTCTAACTGAATATTAATGGTCTTGGTTTTCTCACTTGAAGCATTTGCCGAGCCTTCACCAACTCAATGAGTAAGACTAGAAAACCATTTAAAATAAACGAATACTTAATTCAAAATTTTCATGTTCATTGCCTTGGCCAGTTAGTCTTAATGGTCTCATTTCTATTATGAAAAAGGTTTTGCTAAACAAACTTCTAGTGTAAATAGAACATTGTGGGGTGGGGTGGTATGTGTTTGTGTCAGTATGGTACCCCCCTTAGTTGAATTCTGAACAAATATTGAAAAATTAGCAAAAAAACTTGTGCTTGTAATTAAAATCGCCTTTCACTTTATTTATCTCTGCATCTAGGATCACTGCTCAGAGATGCAAGAAATCCTTTTATTGTTCTAAGCAGGAACCTGCACATGCCTGGGGGTGATTAATTCAACATTTTACTGACTTCTTCGTGGTGTGAGGAATCTTTGCTGGCCTTTCTTCCAGTTACAATGAATAAGTGAAGTGGTCCTGTGTTTCCACAGAGCAGTTAAAAAGAGGGGACAAGAAATGCGATGAGAATAACAAGGTTTCTACTCAAGTGATGGAGAGGCTGAAGAGTAGGCTTTGTGTTTGAAGAGATTCAATTCTATTGCTCTTAGAAAACTTTTCTGGTAATAATTCAACTTGGAATAAAGCAGCAAGTTTATATTGGTAGCCACCTATTTGTAGCTGAAAGACTAGAAATAATTCACGCAATGCAATCCCGCTACAAGGCAAACTGACATCAACCAAATGTTCGTGATAGATCCACCTACTCTTCAGAAAGAGAATGGGGTCTGTGGCGGTGAGAGTCTGGCCCATTTCTAATTTTATTCTCTTATTGACGCTCATCCTTATTAGATTGGGGATAGAGTAAATGTTTCAATTAACTTAAACATATAACCACTCCAGGGTGGATTTCTAGGTTCCAGGTCCTCTGGGAGAAAATGAACTGCTTAATTTAACAACTGTGATTGATAGTGAAATTTATCCTGCAGTGGGTAGTGGGAATTTCTAAAATTTTTGAAAATAATTTTTGGAATGATAATGACTGTAAGAGGTGAAATGATTATCTTTCTATTAATAGCTTTTAAGTATTTTATGAAGTAATCCAGTACAGTTGACTTCTACCCAATCCCTGCTAGCCTCGCTTTATTGGCAACGTTTCATCTGTGGGTAGTTGTTGAGACATTTTTACTGTTTAACCAGATGGGGCAAGATTTTATATAACTTAAAACATCTGCTCTCATTGCAGTCCAATATGATCATCTATTTATATAGTTGAATTATATTATCCATCTCCTTTTAAATGATCGTGAAAATGTTTTCAGAAGGAAAGTTTACATATTTGCCAAAGACATTTTTAAATGAATGAATGAATGAATTAATTAATTAATTAACATCTTTCTTGGAGTATAATTGCTTTACAATGGTGTGTTAGTTTCTGCTGTATAACAAAGCTAATCAGTTATACATATACATATATCACCATATCTCCCCCCTCTTGCGTTTCCCTCCCACCCTCCCTATCCCACCCATCTAGGTGGTCACAAAGCACCGAGCTGATCTCCCTGTGCTATGTGACTGCTTCCCACTAGCTATCTATTTTACATTTGGTAGTGTATATATATCAATGTTACTCTCTCACTTCGTCCCAGCCTACCCTTCCCCCTCCCCGTGTCCTCAAGTCCATTCTTTACATCTGCGTCTTTATTCCTATACTGCCCCTAGGTTTTTCATAACCATTTTTTAAAGATTCTATATATATGTGTTAGCATATGGTATTTGTTTTTCTCTTTCTGACTTACTTCACTCTGTATGACAGACTGTATGGACTCTGTATGTCCATCCACCTCAATACAAATAACTCAATTTCTTTTTATGGCTGAGTAATATTCCATTGTATATATGTGCCCCATCTTCTTTATCCATTCATCTGTCGATGGACACTTAGGCTGCTTCCATGTCCTGGCTATTGTAAATAGAGCTGCAATGAACATTGTGGTACATGACTCTTTTTGGATTATGGTTTTCTCAGTGTATATGCCCAGTAGTGGGATTGCTAGGTCATATGGTAATTCTATTTTTAGTTTTTTAAGGAACCTCCATACTGTTCTCCATAGTGGCTGTATCAATTTGCATTCCTACCAACAGCGCAAGAGGGTTCCCTTTTCTCCACACCCTCTCCAGCATTTATTGTTTGTAGATATTTTGATGATGGCCATTCTGACTGGTGTGTGGTGATACCTCACTGTAATTTTGATTTTCATTTCTCTAATGATTAGTGATGTTGAGTATCCTTTCATGTGTTTGCTGGCAATCTGTATATCTTCTTTGGAAAAATGTCTATTTAGGTCTTCTGCCCATTTTTGGATTGGGTTATTTGTTTTTTGATATTGAGCTGCATGAGCTGCTTGTAAATTTTGGAGATTAATCCTTTGTCCTCTTGTTTAAGTTTTCCTTTGCTGTGCAAAAACTTTTAAGTTTCACTAGGTCCCATTTGTTTATTTTTGTTTTTATTTCCATTTCTCTAGGAGGTGGGTCAAAAAGGATCTTGCTGTGATTTATGCCATAGAGTGTTCTGCCTATGTTTTCCTCTAAGAGTTTTATAGTGTCTGGCCTTACACTTAGGTCTTTAATCCATTTAGAGTTTATTTTTTGTGTATGGTGTTAGGGAGTGTTCTAATTTCATTCTTTTACATGTAGCTGTCCAGTTTTCCCAGCACCACTTATTGAAGATGCTGTCTTTTTTCCATTGTATATTCTTGCTTCCTTTATCAAAAATAAGGTCATCATATGTGTGTGGGCTTATCTGTGGGCTTTGTATCCCCTTCCATTGATCTATATTTCTGTTTTTGTGCCACTACCATACTGTCTTATTACTGTAGCTTTGTAGAATAGTCTGAAGTCCGGGAGCCTGATTCCTCTAGCTCTGTTTTTCTTTCTCAAGATTGCTTTGGCTATTCAGGGTCTTTTGTGTTTCCATACAAATTGTGAAATTTTTTGTTCTAGTTCTGTGAAAAATGCCATTGGTGGTTTGATAGGGATTGCACTGAATCTGTAGATTTCTTTGGGTAGTATAGTCATTTTCACAATGTTGATTCTTCCAACCGAAGAACATGGTATAGCTCTCCATCTGTTTGTATCATCTTTAATTTCTTTCATCAGTGTCTTATAGTTTTCTGCATACGGGTCTTTTGTCTCCTTAGGTAGGTTTATCCTAGGTATTTTATTCTTTTTGTTGCAGTGGTACGTGGGAGGGTTTCCTTAATTTCTGTTTCAGATTTTTCATCATTAGTGTACAGGAATCAAGAGATTTCTGTGCATTAATTTTGTATCCTGCTACTTTACCAAATTCATTGATTAGCTCTAGTAGTTTTCTGATAGCCTATTTAGGATTCTCTATGTTGTATCATGTCATCTGCAAAGAGGGACAGCTTTACTTCTTCTTTTCCAGTTTGGATTCTTTTATTTCTTTTTCTTCTCTGACTGCTATGGCTAAAACTTCCAAAGCTATGTTGACTAATAGTGGTGAGGGTGGACAACCTTGTCCTGTTCCTGATCTTAGAGGAAATGGTTTCAGTTTTTCACCATTGAGAACGATGTTGGCTGTGGGTTTGTCATATATGGCCCTTATTATGTTGAGGTAAATTCCCTCTATGCCTACTTTCTGGAGGGTTTTTATCATAAATGGGTGTTGAATTTTGTTGAAAGCTTTCTCTGCATCTATTGAGAAGATCATATGGTTTTTCTCCTTCAATTTGTTAATATGGTGTATCACATTGATTGATTGGAGTATATTGAAGAATCCTTGCATTCCTGAGATAAACCCCACTTGATCATGGTGTATGATCCTTTTAATGTGCTGTTGGATTCTGTTTGCTAGTATTTTACTGAAGATTTTTGCATCTATGTTCATCAGTGATATTGGCCTGTAGTTTTCTTTTTTGGTGATATCTTTGTCTTGTTTTGGTATCAGGGTGATGGTGGCCTCGTAGAATGAGTTTTGGAGTGTTCCACCCTCTGCTATGTATTTTGGAAGAGTTTGAGAAGGATAGATGTTAACTCTTCTCTAAATGTTTGATAGAATTTGGCTGTGAAGCCATCTGGTCCTGGGCTTTTGTTTGTTGGAAGATTTTTAATCACAGTCTCAATTTCAGTGCTTGTGATTGGTTTGTTTATATTGTCTATTTCTTCCTGGTTCAGTCTCAGAAGGATGTGCTTTTCTAAGAATTTGTCCATTTCTTCCAGGTTGTCCATTTTATTGGCATAATGTGGCTGCTGGTAATCTCTCATGATCCTTTATATTTCTGTGGTGTCAGTTGTTATTTCTCCTTTTTTTTCTAATTGGATTGATCTGAATCTTCTCCCTTTTTTTCTTGATGAGTCTGGCTAATGGTTTATCAGTTTTGTTTATCTTCTTAAGGAAACAGCTTTTAGTTTTACTGGTCTTTGCTATTGTTTCCTTCATTTATTTTTCATTTATTTCTGATCTGATCTTTATGATTTCTTTCCTTGTGCTAACTTCGGGGTTTTTTGTTCTTCTTTCTCTAATTGCTTTAGGTGTAAGGTTAGGTTGTTTATTTGAGACTTTTTTTGTTTCTTGAGGTAGGATTGTATTGCTATAAATTTCCCTCTTAGAACTGCTTTTGTTGCATCCCATAGGTTTTGGTTCATCGTGTTTTCATTGCCATTTTTTTCTAGGTATTTTTTGATTTCCTCTTTGATTTCTTCAGTGATCTCTTGGTAATTTAGTAGTGTATTGTTTAGCCTCCACGTGTTTGTAATTTTTATGGTTTTTTCCTGTAATTGATATCTAGTCTCATAGCGTTGTGGTTGGAAAAGATACTTGACACAATTTCAATTTTCTTAAATTTACCATGGCTTTGTGACCCAAGATATGATCTATCCTGGAGAACATTCCATGAACACTTGAGAAGAAAGTGTATTCTGTTGTTTTTGGATGAAATGTCCTATAAATATCAATTAAGTCTATCTTGTTTAATGTATCATTTAAAGCTTGTGTTTCCTTATTTATTTTCATTTTGGATGATCTGTCCATTGGTGAAAGTGGGTTGTTAAAGTCCCCTACTATGACTGTGTTACTGTCGAATTTCCCTTTCTATGGCTGTTAGCATTTGCCTTATGTATTGAGGTGCTCCTATGTTGGGTGAATAAATATTTACAATTGTTATATCTTCTTCTTGGATTGATCCCTTGATCATTATGTAGTGTCCTTCTTTGTCTCTTGTAATAGTCTTTATTTTAAAGTCTATTTTGTCTGATATGAGAATTGCTACTCCACTTTTTTTTGATTTCCATTTGCATGGAATATCTTTTTCCATCCCCTCAGTTTCAGTCTGTATGTGTCCCTAGGTCTGAAGTGGGTCTCTTGTAGACAGCATATATATGGGTCTTGTTTTTGTATCCATTCAGCCAGTCTATGTCTTTTGGTTGGAGCATTTAATCAATTTACATTTAAGATAGTTATTGATATGTATGTTCCTATTATCATTTTCTTAATTATTTTGAGTTTGTTATCCTACATCTTTTCCTTCTCTTGTGTATCCTGCTTAGAGAAGTTCCTTTAGCATTTGTTGTAAAGCTGGTTTGGTGGTGCTGAATTCTCTTAGCTTTTGCTTGTCTGTAAAGGTTTTAATTTCTCCGTCAAATCTGAATGAGATGTTTGCTGAGTAGAGTAATCTTGGTTGTTGGTTTTTCTCTTTCATCACTTTAAATATGTCCTGCCACTCCCCTCTGGCTTGCAGTGTTTCTGCTGAAAGATCAGCTGTTAACCTTATGGGGATTTCCCTTGCTGCTTTTAATATTTTTCCTTTGTATTTAATTTTTGATAGTTTGATCAATATGTGTCTTGCTGTGTTTCTCCTTGGATTTATCCTGTATGGGACTCTCTGCACTTCCTGGACTTGATTATTTCCTTTCCCATATTAGCCAAGTTTTTAACTATAATCTCTTTAAATATTTTCTCAGTCCTTTTCTTTTTCTCTTCTTCTTCTGGGATCCCTATAATTTGAATATTGGTGCATTTAATGTTGTCCCAGAGGTCTCTGAGACTGTCCTCAATTCTTTTCTTTCTTTTTTCTTTTTTCTGCTTTGTGGTACTTATTTCCACTATTTTATCTTCCAGGTTACTTCTCCGTTCTTCTGCCTCAGTTATTCTGTTATTGATTCCTTCTAGAGAATTTTTAATTTCATTTATTGTGTTGTCCATCAGTGTTTGTTTGCTCTTTAGTTCTTCTGGGTCCTTGTTAAACGGTTCTTGTATTTTCTCCATTCTACCTCCAAGATTTTGGATCATCTTTACTATCATTACTCTGAATTATTTTTCAGGTAGACTGCCTATTTCCTCTTCATTTGTTTGATCTGGTGGGTTTTTGCCTTGCTTCTTCATCTGCTGTGTGTTTCTCTGACTTCTCATGTTGCTTCACTTACTGTGTTTGGGGTCTCCATTTTGCAGGCTGCAGGTTCGTAGTTCCTGTTGTTTTTGTTGTCTGCCCCCAGTGGGTAAGGTTGGGTTCAAGTGGGTTGTGTTGGCTTCCTGGTGGAGGGGACTGGTGCCTGTGTTCTGGTAGATGAGGCTGGATCTTGTCTTTCTGGTGGGAGGACTGCATCCAGTGGTGTGTTTTTGGGTGACTGTGACCTTATTATGATTTTAGGCAGCCTCTCAGCTAATGGGTGGGATTGTGCTCCTGTCTTGCTAGTTGTTTGGCATAGGGTGTCCAGCACTGTAGCTTGGTGGTCATTGACTGTAGCTGGGTCTTAGCACTGAGATGGACATCTCTAGGAGAGCTTTCGCTTTTGATATTGCATGGAGCTGGGAGGTTTCTTGTGGACCAATGTCCTGAACTCGGCTCTCCTACCTCAGAGGCTCAGGCCTGACACCCGGCTGGAGCACCAAGACCCTGTCAGCCACACTTTAGGGAAGTTTGAGGTCTGCCAGTGTTCAGTGCGTGTTCTGTAGGAGTTGTTCCACATGTAGATGTGTTTCTGATGTATTTGTGGGGAGGAAGTTGATCTCCACGTCTTACTTCTCCACCATCTTTAAGGTCTCTCCTGCCAAAGACAATTAACTTTTTCCCTTTTTCTTGTTTTTCTGCTATTAAGATAAGCCATATTGTGAGTCATGAATGTAGTGAAATATTTAGCTGTCTCTCTTTGAAATATTTGATTTCATAAGTTAACTGTTGTTAACTTTGCTTTCCTATACACACCTGCATATAATAATTTCAATATGAACATAAAATACAGGAAGCCATTTTAGATTGGGCCAATGGTCTGACACAAATTAAAGGCTTCAAAAGTTATTGTGTGAATAATACTGATCCGGAAAGAATGGAAGACGGGAAAGCTATGCAAAATAAGAAATGGAAATAGATTATTTACTTAGACTTTGAACTGGCTAATAATAAGAATTACTATTGTATAATTTACAAAGCACTTTTATATATAATAATCAAAATCAGATGTAGATGTTACTATTGTTGTCCCATTTTATGGAAAAGGAAACTAAAGCTTAAGGACATTTGGCAACTTACCCAAGGTCACTGTGGTGAAGCCATTGGGGCTTAGACCACAGTCTCTATTATGAAATCCTTGGAAGGTTCATCTGACAGCACACATATCCATGATTATAAGAGAAGAGGAGGACAACCTCCCTTTGTTTATGGTTGGAATACTGTTTACGGGACCTGTTGCTCCTGTGGGCTTAGTTAGTCACCTCAGGGGTCACGGTGCCTTTGCTGGTGTAGTGAGTTGAATTATGTTCCCCCAAAAGATGTGGCCAGTCCCAATCCCCAGTACTTACAAATGTGATCTTATTTGGAAATAGAGTGTTTGCAGATATAATTCAGTTATGGATCTCAAGGTGAGATCATCCTGGACTTAGGTTGGGCCCTAAGTCCAATGACAAGTTCCCTAATAAGACAAAAAAGGAGAAGACACAGAGTCCAGGTAAAGATGAAGACAAATATTGAAGTTATGCAGCTACAAGCCAAGGAACACCAAGAATTGCCAATAGCAACTACAAAGTAGGAGAGAAACATGGAATGGATGCTGTCTCACAGTTTCCAGAATGTACCAACCATGCCAATACCTTGATTTTCTACTTCTGTCCTCCAGAACTGTGAAAGAATAAATTTCTGTTGTTTTAACCCACTAAGTTTGTGCGATTTTTTCATGGCAGCCCTAGGACACAAAAGCAGTTGGGTTTTCTTTTACAAATCTTAGAAAGAATAATATGCAAAAGTCATAATTTTGACTACATTTGTTGGATATAGAAAGCAGGAAAAAATGGCAAGATGACTGGAAGGTACCAACAGATAAAAATTAAGAAGCAAAACCATTAGTGAAGCCAATGTGTCTTCTCTGAGGGACCAGGTTTCTAGATGCTATTTGCCTGTCTTCCCTGACCTACAGGTTTAGAAATTGGCATGAATGTGATGGAGGAGATGATGATTCCAGGAAATCTACCAGTTAATTAGGTGAGTCTGGAAAAGTCACTTAACCTCTCTGATCTTGATCTATAAAATCAGTGCAGTGGAGTCTCCAGCCAGCTTTAAGTTCGGATGATTCACTTTCACACCTTGAGGCCTGCTACTTGGCACTGCCATTCATCTGGGAGTGAAGGAACCTAGGCTTTGGAACAAGGTACCTGGGTTCAGATCTTACCCCTATCACCTAGTTGATAATTCTCAAAATTTTTTCTATGTGATAGTGATCATTATGCTTACTTTAGAGGGCTATTGGGTGGTTTAAATGGGAAAATACATGTAAAATATATTTTTGGCACATAGTAGGTGCTCAACAGTGATTTTTATTCCTGCATTAAACTTTAACTTTTGTTTCAGATACTTCAGGGCCAGTTTATCATCATGTTAACTCAATCCTGGTGTCCTGTCTAGTGACTGACAAACAGGTTTCTCAATCTCTTTTTTAAAAATTTCCATTAAAAAAATTTTTTTTTCATCCTTTAATGATCTTTCTGGCTCTGTCTTCTCTATTTTCTTCCTTGTCAACTACAGACAAGGAGATGTGTGTTGAAGTCTCTTTAGTTTATTTTAAGAGAATAGGCTGAATATAAGTTTTTTGTTTCAAATTATACTCTCACCATACCCCACAAACCTACCCACCCCCTATTTGAAAATTTCTGAACTAATATTCTAACTGTGACTCACTGGAAACAGTGCCCTACTATTGTCTGACAAATATATACAATTGGCATTTCTAGCTGATTTTGGAGGAGAGTTCTTAAATGAGATAATCTTCAGTATATACCTCAAAAGCGCCTGGAATCACCAACTTGCATAAATTCAGGCCTGCCTAAGAGCAATACTATATGAATAAACCAGGAACTCATGATGACAATGCATAATACACCCTTATGAGCCTGGATGAACTATGAAATTCAGTCCCCATTGGTATTTCCCAGTTAAAAGAAAACTTTTCCAGTAACCAGTGAATTTTGAAATGACAAATCTTTTAAGTTGCATTTCTTAGACTAGGAAGGCTGGTCAAATACATTGTCCTGAGCAGCACTTATGATAATCCTCATTTCCCTCCTCTCTGTTTCTGTCACACAATAGAAGCTTCTCTACAAGTCCCAGCGTCCTTCCTCATCTTTCTCTACCTCCCTCATTCCGTTCCTTTATGATGCCCATTGACCTGTCCCAACTCCAGCTACACACACTCCTTTCTGGAGAAGGTTGGCTTTGTCAGTGCCAGGATCTTCTTTCTTGGGCTAGGAGAAAGGTTGTGAACTTTCACTTAAAAAGTAATTTTTAGACCTGTCATGATAATAACTTTATAAACTTCTAACTTTACCGTACTTACAGATATAAATCACATTTCCTCTTAAAGTTTTTAATGAGATTCTCATAATACATTATTACTTTTAGGAGGCTGAGACTTCAGAGCGATACTTGGCTTGCTTGAGGGAAGTGCAGAGGGGAAGCTTGAATGTGATGTTTTAACTCTTAGTCCTATGCTCCTCTTTCTCTCTTTCATTCATTTACATCCATCTATCTGTCTGTCTATCTATCTATCTTTCTATCTTATCTATCAACTTATAGATATCTATCAACTATATATATCTATCAACCTATCTATCTCCTTATCTCCATCCATCCATCCATCCATCCATCCAATCTCATTGTTTTACTGTAACCATACTCCGATGGATGGAAATAACTCATGTTCTGAGAGTAGAATGCAGGAGGCAATAATCTTAGATGGCTGGCATCCTCCCAACTATTGGGTTGGCCAAAAAGTTCGTTCGGGTTTTCTGTAACAACTTATGAAAAACCCGAACGAACTTTTTGGCCAACCCAATACATAGTGCTACATCATGTGTGCCAATCCTCTTATGCTCTGCCACCACTGAAGCTGCCAATACCTCCTAAAGGGTCATTATAACCAAAGGGAAACTATCAGAAGCAGGGACCAAACTGGGAGTACTACGAGTAATGAGACAATTTTATGAAGTGGATATGTGATAAAATGTTACTACTCTCATTTATTTCTAACTCCACCTTTCTTGAATAATGTGTCTGACCAAAATGTAATGTAATAAAAATAAAACAAAATAATTAATTTCACAGTCCACAGTGGAAATCAAAAGCACTTGGAAAAGGAGCTTTTCTTTTTCTTTTTTTTTTTTTATTAGTCATCAATTTTATACACATCAGTGTATACATGTCAATCCCAATTGCCCAAGTCAGCACACCACCATCCCCACCCCACCGCAGTTTTCCCACCTTGGTGTCCATATGTCTGTTCTCTACATCTGTGTCTCAACTTCTGTCCTGCAAACCGGCTCATATGTACCATTTTTCTAGGTTCCACATACATGCATTAATATACGATATTTGTTTTTCTCTTTCTGACTTACTTCACTCTGTATGACAGTCTCTAGATTCATCCACGTCTCAGCAAATGACTCAATTTCGTTCCTTTATATGACTGAGTAATATTCCATTGTATATATGTACCACAACTTCTTTAACCATTTGTCTGTCGATGGGCATTTAGGTTGCTTCCATGACCTGGCTATTGTAAATAGTGCTGCAATGAACATTCGGGTGCATGTGTCTTTTTGAATTATGGTTTTCTCTGGGTATATGCCCAGTAGTGGGATTGCTGGGTCATATGGTAAATCTATTTTTAGTTTTTTAAGGAACCTCCATACTGTTCTCCATAGTGGCTGTATCAATTGACATTCCCACCAACAGTGCAAGAGAGTTCCCTTTTCTCCACACTCTCTCCAACATTGGTTGATTGTAGATTTTCTGATGATGCCCATTCTAACAGGTGTGAGGTGATACCTCATTGTAGTTTTGATTTGCATTTCTCTAATAATTAATGATGTTGAGCATCTTTTCATGTGCTTCTTGGCCATCTGTATGTCTTCTTTGGAGAAATGTCTATTTAGGTCTTCTGCCCATTTTTGGATTGGGGTGTTTGTTTCTTTAATATTGAGCTGAATGAGCTGTTTATATATTTTGGAGATTAATCCTTTGTCTGTTGATTCATTTGCAAATATTTTCTCCCATTCTGAGGGTTGTCTTTTCGTCTTGTTTATGGTTTCCTTTGCTGTGCAAAAGCTTTGAAGTTTCATTAGGTCCCATTTGTTTATTTTTGTTTTTATTTCCATTACTCTAGGAGGTGGATCAAAAAAGATCTTGCTGTGATTTATGTCAAAGAGTGTTCTTCCTATGTTTTCCTCTAAGAGTTTTATAGTGTCTGGTCTTACATTTAGGTCTCGAATCCATTTTGAGTTTATTTTTGTGTATGGTGTTAGGGAGTGTTGTAATTTCATTCTTTTACATGTAGCTGTCCAGTTTTCCCAGCACCACTTTTTGAAGATGCTGTCTTTTCTCCATTGTATATCTTTGCCTCCTTTGTCATAGATTAGTTGACCATAAGTGCGTGGGTTTATCTCTGGGCTTTCTATCTTGTTCCATTGATCTATGTCTCTGTTTTTGTGTCAGTACCATATTGTTGATTACTGTAGCTTTGTAGTATAGTCTGAAGTCAGGGAGTCTGATTCCTCCAGCTCCGTTTTTTCCCCTCAAGACTGCTTTGGCTATTCGGGTCTTTTGTGTCTCCATACAAATTTTAAGATGATTTGTTCTAGTTCCGTAAAAAATGCCATTGGTAATTTGATAGGGATTGCATTGAATCTGTAGATTGCTTTGGGTAGTATAGTCATTTTCACAATATTGATTCTTCCAATCCAAGAACATGGTATATCTCTCCACCTGTTGGTATCGTCTTTAATTTCTTTCATCAGTTTCTTCTAGTTTTCTGCATACAGGTCTTTTGTCTGCCTAGGTAGGTTTATTCCTAGATATTTTATTCTTTTTGTTGCAATGGTAAATGGGATTGTTTCCATAATTTCTCTTTCAGATTTTTCATCATTGGTGTATAGGAATGCAAGAGATTTCTGTGCATTAATTTTGTATCCTGCAACTTTACCAAATTCATTGATTAGCTCTAGTAGTTTTCTGGTGGCATTTTTAGGATTCTCTATGTATAGTATCATGTCATCTGCAAACAGTGACAGTTTTACTTCTTCTTTTCCAATTTGTATTCCTTTTATTTCTTTTTCTTCTCTGATTGCCGTGGCTAGGACTTCCAGAACTATGTTGAATAATAGTGGTGAGAGTGGACATCCTTGTCTCGTTTCTGATCTTAGAGGAAATGCTTCCAGTTTTTCACCATTGAGAATGATGTTTGCTGTGGGTTTGTCATATATGGCCTTTATTATGTTGTGGTAGGTTCCCTCTATGCCCACTTTCTGGAGAGTTTTTATCATAAATGGGTGTTGAATTTTGTCAAAAGCTTTTCTGCATCTATTGAGATGATCATATGGTTTTTATTCTTCAATTTGTTAATATGGTGTATCACATTGATTGATTTGCGTATATTGAAGAATCCTTGCATCCCTGGGATAAATCCCACTTGATCGTGGTGTATGATCTTTTTAATGTGTTGTTGGATTCTGTTTGCCAGTATTTTGTTGAGGATTTTTGCATCTATATTCAACAGTGATATTGGTCTGTAATTTTATTTTTTTGTAGTATCTTTGTCTGGTTTTGGTATCAGAGTGATGGTGCCCTCATAGAACGAATTTGGGAGTGTTCCTTCCTCTGCAATTTTTTGGAAGAGTTTGAGAAGGATGGGTGTTAGCTCTTCTCTAAATGTTTGATAGAATTCACATGTGAAGCCATCTGGTCCTGGACTTTTGTTTGTTGGAAGATTTTAAATCACAGTTTCAATTTCATTACTTGTGATTGGTCTGTTCATATTTTCTGTTTCTTCCTGGTTCAGTCTTGGAAGGTTATACCTTTCTACGAATTTGTCCATTTCTTCCAGATTGTCCATTTTATTGGCATAGAGTTGATTGTGGTAGTCTCTTAGGATGCTTTGTATTTCCGTGGTGTCTGTTGTAACTTCTCCTTTTTCGTTTCTAATTTTATTGATTTGAGTCCTCTCCCTCTTTTTCTTGATGAGTCTGGCTAATGGCTTATCAATTTTGTTTATCTTCTCAAAGAACCAGCTTTTAGTTTTATTGATCTTTGCTATTGTTTTCTTTGTTTCTACTTCATTTATTTCTGCTCTGATCTTTATGATTTCTTTCCTTCTGCTAACTTTGGGTTTTGTTTGTTCTTCTTTCTCTAGTTCCTTTAGGTGTAAGGTTAGATTGTTTACTTGAGATTTTTCTTGTTTCTTTAGGTAGGCTTGTATAGCTATAAACTTCCCTCTTAGAACTGCTTTTGCTGCATCCCATAGGTTTTGGATCGTCGTGTTTTCATTGTCATTTGTCTCTAGGTATTTTTTGGTTTCCTCTTTGATTTCTTCAGTGATCTCTTGGTTATTTAGTAACGTATTGTTTAGCCTCCATGTGTTTGTGTTTTTTACGTTTTTTTCCCTGTAATTGATTTCTAATCTCATAGCGTTGTGGTCAGAAAAGATGCTTGATATGATTTCAATTTTCTTACATTTACTGAGGCTTGATTTGTGACCCAAGATGTGATCTATCCTGGAGAATGTTCCATGTGCTCTTGAGAAGAACGTGTAATCTGCTGTTTTGGGATGGAATGTCCTATAAATATCAATTAAATCTATCTGGTCTATTGTGTCATTTAAAGCTTCTGTTTCCTTATTTATTTTCATTTTGGATGATTTGTCCATTGGTGTAAGTAAGGTGTTAAAGTCCCCCACTATTATTGTGTTACTGTCGATTTCCTCTTTTATAGCTGTTAGCAGTTGCCTTATGTATTGAGGTGCTCCTATGTTGGGTGCATATATATTTATAATTGTTATATCTTCTTCTTGGATTGATCCCTTGATCATTATGTAGTGTCCTTCCTTGTCTCTTGTAACATTCTTTATTTTAAAGTCTATTTTATCTGATATGAGTATAGCTACTCCAGCTTTCTTTTGATTTCCATTTGCATGGAATATCTTTTTCCATCCCCTCACTTTCAGTCTGTATGTGTCCCTAGGTCTGAAGTGGGTCTCTTGTAGACAGCATATATATGGGTCTTGTCTTTGTATCCATTCAGCAAGCCTGTGTCTTTTGGTTGGAGCATTTAATCCATTCACGTTTAAGGTAATTATCGATATGTATGTTCTTATGACCATTTTCTTAATTGTTTTGCATTTGTTTTTGTAAGTCCTTTTCTTCTCTTGTGTTTCCCACTTAGAGAAGTTCCTTTAGCGTTTGTTGTAAAGCTGGTTTTGTGGTGCTGAATTCTTTTAGCTTTTGCTTGTCTGTAAAGCTTTTGATTTCTCCATCAAATCTGAATGAGATCCTTGCCGGGTAGCGTAATCTTGGTTGTAGGTTCTTCCCTTTCATCACTTTAAGTATATCATGCCACTCCCTTCTGGCTTGTAGAGTTTCTGCTGAGAAATCAGCTGTTAACCTTATGGGAGTTCCCTTGTATGTTATTTGTCGTTTTTCCCTTGCTGCTTTCAATAATTTTTCTTTGTCTTTAATTTTTGCCAATTTGATTACTATGTGTCTCGGCGTGTTTCTCCTTGAGTTTATCCCGTATGGGACTCGCTGCGCTTCCTGGACTTGGGTGGCTATTTCCTTTCCCATGTTAGGGAAGTTTTCGATTATAAGGTCTTCAAATATTTTCTCTGGTCCTTCCTCTCTCTCTTCTCCTTCTGGGACCCCTATAATGCGAATGTTGTTGCGTTTAATGTTGTCCCAGAGGTCTCTTAGGCTGTATTCATTTCTTTACATTCTTTTTTCTTTAGTCTGTTCTGCAACAGTGAATTCCACCATTCTGTCTTCCAGGTCACTTATCTGTTCTTCTGCCTCAGTTATACTGCTATTGATTCCTTCTTGTGTAGTTTTCATTCCAGTTATTGTATTGTTCATCTCTGTTTGTTTGTTCTTTAATTCTTCTAGGTCTTTGTTAAACATTTCTTGCATCTTCTCGATCTTTTCCTCCATTCTTATTCCAAGGTCCTGGATCATCTTCACTATCATTATTCTGAATTCTTTTTCTGGAAGGTTGCCTATCTCCACTTCATTTAGTTGTTTTTCTGGGGTTTTATCTTGTTCCTTCATCTGGTATATAGCCCTCTGCCTTTTCATCTTGTCTATCTTTCTGTGAATGTGGTTTTTGTTCCACAGGCTGCAGGATTATAGTTTTTCTTGCTTCTGCTGTCTGCCCTCTGGTGGTTGAGGCTATCTAAGAGGCTTGATGGGAGGCTCTGGGGGTCAGTAGAGCTGACTGTTGCTGTGGTGGTCAGAGCTCAGTAAAACTTTAATCCACTTGATTGTTGATGGGTGGGGCTGGGTTCCCTCCCTGTTAGTTGTTTTGCCTGAGGCAACCCAACACTGGAGCCTACCTGGGCTCTTTGGTGGGGCTAATGACAGACTCTGTGAAGGCTCACACCAAGGAGTACTTTCCAGAACTTCTGTTGCCAACGTCCTTGTCCCCATGGTGAAACAGAGCCACCCCCCGCCTCTGCAGGAGACCTTCCAACACTAGCAGGTAGGTCTGATTCAATCTCCCCCGGGGTCACAGCTCCTTCCCCTGGGTCCTGATGCGCACACTATTTTGTGTGCGCCCTCCAAGAGTGGGGTCTCTGTTTCCCCCAGTCCTGTAGAAGTCCTGCAATCAATTCCCACTAGGCTGCAAAGTCTGATTCTCTATGAATTCCTCCTCCCATTGCAGGACCCCCAGGTTGGGAAGCCTGACGTGGGGCTCAGAACCTTTACTCCAGTGGGTGGACTTCTGTGGTATAAGTGTTCGTCAGTCTGTGAGTCACCCACCCAGCAGTTATGGGATTTGATTTTACTCTGATTGAGCCCTTCCTACCGTCTCACTGTGGCTTCTCCTTTGTCTTTCGATGTGGGGTATCTTTTTTGGTGAGTTCCAGTGTCTTCCTGTCGATGATTGTCCAGCAGCTAGTTGTGATTCTCAAAAGGAGCTTTTCTATGTCAAAATCATTCAAAGTAAGAATAAATTATGGCACATTTTTGCTGTTAATTAATAGTTCCATTCAAAGACTTCTCTTAGGTAGAAATAGCAGAGGTTTAGGAGTCATTAAGCCTTCTTGAAAGGCCACAAGGGTCAGATTCTTATTCAATTCTCCTTGTAATCCTCATCCCAGTTATCATACTGAAAATTATTTTCAAAACACATGCTTTGTTAAACTTGAATTACATAGACCCAGTAAGATGCTTTTCCTATATTAGAGACCACAGAACTTTTCCTGTAAGAAGCCAGAGAGTAAATATTTTAAGCTTTATGGGTTATTTGGTCTCTGTCACAACTATTTTACTCTGACTTGGTAGCTCAAAAAACAGCAATGGACCCAAATGAATAGGTGTGGCTGCAATCCAAACAACTATCCTCAAAGACAGGAAGTGGGATGGATTTGGCCCACAGGTTGTGGTTTGATGACCCCTTTCCTGGATCAAACTGAGAAGGTAGGAGGTGGGGTGTGATACTGAGAAAATCTGTGTTTTAGCTGAACATAAAATACAAGACAAATATCTGTACGTGTTGCTGGATACAGCTACATGAACCTACCCTATTCATTAATATACATAAACTCCACTAGCTCACTTTCCCCTCTACATGATTTTAGAAATCTATTTACTCTTCTCTAGAAAGAAACAAAGTTCCAGTTCTTTTCAAGGCTTGGCCTGCTCTATAGGGGAATGGAAACAATCACAATTGGAAAAGCAAATATTCTGCCTTACCAAAGTTTTAAAATAGAAAGCAGAGAAATAAAAACTTCATTAGTAGCCAGAACTGAGCCTTGGAAGCTCATTGGTTTTGAAAGCACCAAACAGGTGAAAAAAAAATGAATGCATCAATCTTTCAGAATCAATGCATCACTCTGCAAATAGAGCTAACTTTCTATTTCAACCCCATTTGCCCTTCATTCACTACAGAGACACCAGAAATCAGATCCTCCCTGAGTTAAACTACATTCCGGTGCCAAGCAAAGATTCTTGGTATATAGATTCTTAGCAAAATGACAACCATGCTGTGAACTTCAGAAAATGTAACATACACTCCATAGAGAAACCTACTAAATAGATGCGAAGTAAGCAGCTGCGAGCTGTCTCTTTCAGCAATTGATGGGAGATGCTTAATAAAATAGCCTACAAAGTATGGCTCTCTCATCAGTGCCAAGAGGCGTGTGTGGAGGGATAACTAAAGCTATTTTCCAAAATGGGGAATTTTCTGGTGTGCCTGTATTGAAATGACAGTTTCTTTATGGGATAGGAGATGCACAGGAAGACACCAGCCAGGTAGTTGCCCCGGTGCCCACCACCAGTAAAAGGTCTATAATGAGATTCCAAATTAGATTGCTGAACCTCAAAGACAAGGTGCTTCACATCTGTGAGATGTTCAGCTTGACTTTATAATGAGTTCACCAAGCAGAATGAACCACACTTGAAATCAAATACTTTGCATTCAGGATGAAATAAGTGGGGATCAATCATAGTCAGGGAAGTAACATTTGCTCAGAATGTAATGATATACTGAGCTTAAAAAAAAAAAAAATAGGGCTTCCCTGGTGGCGCAGTGGTTGAGAATCTGCCTGCCAATGCAGGGGACAGGGGTTCGAGCCCGGGTCTGGGAAGATCCCACATGCCGCGGAGCAACTAGGCCCGTGAGCCACAACTACCGAGCCTGCACGTCTGGAGCCTGTGCTCCGCAAAAAGAGAGGCCATGACAGAGAGAGGCCCGCGCACTGCGATAAAGAGTGGCCCCCACTCGCCGCAACTAGAGAAAGCTCTCGCACAGAAACGAAGATCCAACACAGCCAAAAATAAATTAATTAATTAATTAATTAAATTTAATAAATTAAATAAATAAATTAAATAAAAAAATAAATAAAAAAATAAATAAATTCAGTTACTGAAGAGGGTGGAGTGGTGAGAAGTATAGGTACCAAAACAAATCAACGTGTTACCGAATGCAAGTTTATGTACTTGATGCACAGTGAAGTCAAACAAACGGAAACAGGAAACACCCGACTTCGGAACAGAGAAAGGTTTATTGCAGGGCCATGCAAGGAGATGGATGGCTTGTGCTCCCCAAACCCCGACCTCTCCAAAGGATTTCAGCAAAGCGCTTTTAAAGGCAAGGTGAGGGAGGGGTGCGGTTAGTTGTTGCAGACTTCTTGGTGTCAGAATCCTTTGTTCTTGTAGCTGTCCACTTAGGTCAGGTCACAATGTTCTTGTAAACCTCCAACAAGGCAAACGCTAGTCTCCGTTTTGCAACCTTTTTTTTTTTTTTTAAATTAATTAATTAATTAATTAATTTTGGCTGTGTTGGGTCTTCGTTTCTGTGCGAGGGCTTTCTCCAGTTGCGGCGAGCGGGGGCCACTCTTCCTCGCGGTGCGCGGGCCTCTCACTGTTGTGGCCTCTCCCGTTGTGGAGCACAGGCTCCAGACGCGCAGGCTCAGCAATTGTGGCTCACGGGCCTAGCCGCTCCGCGGCATGTGGGATCCTCCCGGACCGGGGCACGAACCCGTGTTCCCTGCATTGGCAGGCAGATTCTCAACCACTGCGCCACCAGGGAAGCCCTGTTTTGCAACTTTTTATCTCTATATGAATGGACTCTTAAAGGTCAGAGCCCTGAGAATAGTCTATCCTATATATTTCAGGAGATAGGCAACATTCTTTTACAAAATGTGCAGAGTCAGCATGACTGGACACAGGCAACAGAGCACAAAGCTTAGAGCAAAAAGAACAGATCTAAAATGGAGTCAGATTTGTTCTTCCCTGTTACAAACATGCCCAGGAAGCAGCCCAAAACACTACCATCTTATGAAGCATTTTCTGAGTGTTCTCAGAGGTTTTTATTCTGGTGATAGTCTTGGGTTACCAAACAAATAAGTCTTGGTAACAAGTTGTTTTGTTTTCATGCTGGTTAGATTCTAGATGAAGCCAGGCATAGCCCACCTGTGGATGGCATGACAGGGTCAAGAAATACCTGGGACTAACCTTAGAAGCACCCTGCCAGTTGCTGAAGAGCTGCAAAGAAATGCAGAGGCTCCCAGGGAGCCTTCACCGCACAGGCAGCTCACTCCCCAAATCCCTAAAATTGAGTATCTGCAAAAACTCTGCAGGATGGCATGGCAACCCCCAATGATCCAGGGCCTTTGATCCCAGCCACTCTTCCATGATTAGTATACCTGCCAGGGCTAGAGTTCCCCCAAGGTAGAGGTCAGCTCCTGGAAATCCTTAGGGGTGCCCCAGGTGTGATACACCCTTCCTTTCACAGAACCAATATCGTTACCTGTGCTGCTGTCTAGTGGGGAAATGTCATTGGAGGCCTCATTAACAGCAGACAGTACAGAGAGCCATAGTATGACTTCTGGCCTTTCTGCAGGATTTGAAGCTTATATTACAGAAGGAAGGAAAAGAACAGGTGTCATGACTTGTCTTTTTCTTTTTTCATCCCGTAACTGTCACTCACAGGGTTCCAAACAGAATGAAAAGAGCAAAAAGGAAGCCCAGTGAGTCGCCCGGCCTGGGAGGGTGTGGTGAGGTGTTCAGTCATTGTTTTAACCAGAGATGACAGTTACCCAGTGTACCTCCCTCCTACACTCTCTTTCAAGATTCTCTTTTGACTTGACACAGCCTTTTGGCTGCCAAGGTCCATCCAGATCCCAGCAGGCCCCTGCCTGAGCCAGTACTGGACGTGGCCCTGCTGCTGGCCTTCGGCTGTCTTCAGGAATCCTTAAAAAGTTACAGGGGAGCAAGTGAGTGCATTTCATCCCCTCCGTGCCTGCTAATGAAAGCTTTCTGCTCTGGGGGGAGAGAGAGGCTGGCCCATCTGGTGTTCTCTTGCTCCCAAGTTAAGATTATAAAAATGGAAGGAGAGGGACTTCCCTGGTGGTCCAGTGGTTAAGACTCCGTGCTCCAATGCAGGGGGCCCGGGTTCGATCCCTGGTCAGGGAACTAGATCCCGCGTGCATGCTGCAACTAAGAGCCCATACGCCGCAACTAAAAGATCCCATGTGCCACAACTAAAGATCCCACATGCCACAACTAAGACCCAGCACAGCCAAATAAATTAAAAACAAACAAACAAACAACAATGGAGGGAGATACATTTTGGACAGCAGCCTCTGGCTGCTGCTACAGTTGCTTCTCTAGCCTCACCCTGCAATGCCAAGCAGAGTTTCTCAGCAAGCAAAGGACTAGTAATGAGTGATGGGATGGAAGAGTTTCAGGGTCAGACAAGATGGGGGTAGGCAGCATACAAAAAAGGGAAACAAGGCCCATGTGTGGGATGTGTCTACAGGAAAAGGTGTTTCCCAAACTGCCTGATCAATGAACTTATTCCAAGGCATCGCCCAAGACTGTTATTCTGCAGGGAACATGAAGGGTTAAATAGTGAACATGATCATTGCTGTCTCCTATATGTACACACAGAGGTCCTGTACTTACGACACACACCAATAGCCATCTCTGTCAAGGAGACCAGGAGACTGTGGTCTCTCACTAAGACAAGTACAGATTGATCCAGGGGTTCAAGGGCAAACCATCAAAAGAAGTGCTATTGTTTTGCTGTTTGTCTCCCTCCCTTTCTTTTAAATGTACTCCTCTCCAATTCATTGAATTTTTTTCGCCCTTATTCTTAGACTCTCTTAGGGAAAATCCTGTGCACTTTTCTAAGTCGAATCTCATTTTGCTATTCTTGCCCATATTTTTGTTCCCAGGGGAAAAGACACAGCTAGAATTCTTGTGTGTGTGACTGATAAAGCCTTTAGAAAAAGAGATAATGAGGCAGAGACCAACAGAGACTCAAAGACTCTCCAGCATAGATGTAACAGCTCTGTCATCTCCAAAGAAATCCCGTCATTAATATGCTGGGGATGGGAGTCCTTGTTGGAGTGGTCAGGCAGGCAGGCAGTGTTTACCAAGTACCTGCAGTACTGCAGACAACTGTCCCCGTCACAGGAGGGAATTATGTGGGAGCAAGGCACTCTAATAAAAATAAGAGGGACAGAACAAAAAAAGTACTGAAAATACACAGAGAAAAAACTTACCCTCAAGCACACATGTAATCGGGTACCTTGCTGCCTGAGTGCTGTACAGTGACAGAAGCAACTAGAGGTCTGGGCGGGGGGTTGTCTGGAGAGGTCTCAGGGTAGGGGAGAGGTGGTCCTTGAATACCAAGACACATTTGCATTGAGTGGAAAAGAAACTAAACAAAGATGTTCAGGAGCTGGAGCCATGAGGGAACCAAGCTCCAGGAAGGCCTTACCACCCTTAGCTGTTCTTGTCCCCATCCCTCTCTGGACAGAGCCCTTCCCGCATAAGATGTATTATAGCTTGGAATGGGCTTTCTGGCCAGTGAGCACCAAAGAACTTGAAGCTTTAGGAACCAAAGGTGGCCTTCGTTTAACACAGGCACATCACCATATCCTGCATCTTATGAACTGATATTGGAATGAAGAATTTGACTTCCCTTTGCTACCATAAGTGCCAATCAGATCAGACCAGTATGTTAATATGCTCTCTGGCCCTTTCAACTTGGCCAAGCAGTTGGGATGCCACATGACAACTGACAAATAAAAGCTATCAGCAATGAAATCTTTCAAGGCAACTGTCTCTGGATGTCTCCCGGTTTATGTGATGTGCTTGCCATCATCTTCCCAGCTCTGCTCTCCTGGTTTAATCCATGCTCGTGGCCTTTTTGTCTTTGGAAAATCGTTAGACTCCTTTAGGGTGCTGGATCACAGCTCCTTGGTTCCTAGCTCTGTTCTCTTTCCTGGTTTCCCTGTTTCCAGCATATTCGTGGGGGAAACACCTTTATTGGCTGCAGTGATCTTCCTCTCTGCTTTCACATTCTACCACCTGTGCCCCACCAGCCTGCCCCCCTCCCCCTCCCCAAGCACTTCACTGGGGGAGGATTCTGATACTGACATCCCAGCCAGTAAAATTCCCATACTGATTGAGGAAAATTGAATACTGTGAAAATAACTTCCCAGGAATGATGAAGTAGTTTTTTACAAGGTTAAAATACTGATAGAATAGGAAGGGGCTAGGGGATTTCATTATCTTTTAATTACTCCAGTAGTCCTCAACCTGTGGGGTAATCCTGTGGGGTAATTCCTCCCCACCCCCCGCCATCCCATCAGGGGACATTTGGCAAAGTCTGGAGACATTTTCGAGGGTCACAACTGCATTGGGGGGAAGCAGGCAGGTGGTTTCTACCTGCACTAAAAGGTAGAGGCCAGGGATGCCCTCAATGTCCTTCAACACACAAGACTCATCAGGCCTAAAACGCTAGTTGTGTCCAGATGAGAAACCCTGACTTACCCTAAGCGTGACAAGGTCATATCATTTACATTTGGTAATTGTTTACCTAGAAAGAAAAAGATACATTTTCCTTAGCTATGTCTAGCTAATGGATGCTATGGATGCAATAATCCATATGGATGCAATAGTCTTTGGAACAAATTTTTATTCTTGGCTCCTCCCCTTACTCAATTTCCAAGAAATGATGTCTACTAGGGGTCAGCAAACGTTTTCTGTGCCCGATAGTGAATGCCTTGGTGGGGCTAAGAGACAAAATTGAAGATACTTAACACAACAAGGGAGAAAATCCCTGCTGCTTCCTGCTAGGTGGGCTTGAAATGGGCGGTCCTGGGTGGAGGGCAAGCTTCGCCATTCACTACCGGGAGAACCACGGTCCGGAGGGGTGGGGCCTGGGGTAGGTGACTTCTGGACCCAGATGCCAATGCTGGATGCTAACAGCCAAGCCCACAGCATCCAGGTGGCAATGTGTGCTGGTCCTGGGCCGTGCCGAGGCTCAGCTGCTGCTGGGGAGGCAGGTGCTGGGGCTGAAACCTGGGACACGGGATGGATGCCCGCGGCTTAGTGTTGGCGTATGTCTAGCGCTGGCCGGCTCAAGGGGTGGCCATGGGGGTAGAGAAACTGGAGAATTCAGCGTGTGGGCTGTAGTTTGTGAACGCCTTCCCTATATCATTCTGGATCTTCTATTTCACCATCTTCATTTTTCTCTGAAAGGATTATTTAATCTCCATTTGAAGGGAATTTCTAAATGTTTTGGAAGTTTTTAGCAACAGCGGAATTTAATTCATTGGATTTCACTTAATTGGATAAATTCCTTAAAGGAAAACTCCAATAAACCATGTTTGGAATTGGAACCCAGATGATCTGATTCCAGAGCACAGAACACCCCCTGCGCCCTTCTCCCATTTTCAGGGAAGAGGTGGTGCTCAAGAACACAATTTTTTCCTCCTTTTCTTCTTTGGGCTTCAGTTGCACAAAATCAGTTCAGTGTTTGTTTTATGACACATTCTCAACCTTGCCATGCATGGATAATTTGTTACTTTTAATAACGTTATAACACCTCCAAATGCCACTCAAAACATGAATTAAGATCTTGGCAATAATCTGAATCTAAAAATATGATCCATCTATTTATTTATTTTCTCTTGTTTCCCTGAAGTTACCAGCATTTTGAATCTACTTTTCTTTTTATATACACTTATTGCTATCATATTTATTCCTAAAAAGTATATATTTTTATTTCAGATAATTTTTACTTCAAAAATGCTGTCATGATATATGTAAACTTTTGGGATACATTATTGCTAAGGTTGATCTATATTATTGTACTCTGACCACTGTATAATAAACCATTTTGTGAATATACTACGTTTTATTGACCTACTTTTTAGTTGATGGGCATTGGGTTGTATCCAGTACTTTGTTGTTGTGAACAGGGCTGCCATGTACATTCCAATGCATGTTTCCTAGTGTATGTGCCCATGAAGTTCCTTTGGCCAGATGTCATATTCTTCATCCCTATGCTATACCACCTTTTCCCTGGCCACACTTACAGTCATTAAAATTTTAATTAAACTTAGAGTCAACAACTATTTATGGAGCACCAACTAGGTGTCCAACATGGTTCCAGGTGTTGAGGAAAAAAACATACAAAAATCCCACTCTATAGAGGTCATAGGGAAGACAGACAAAACACAAAAAAGTAAATACATACATGAACAAGATATACCTTATCTTTTTCCATTTCTCACTTTGCAGTTAATGCTACAGCAATTCTAAACTACTTGCATGTAAGGTTTGATGCCTCCAAATCTTTGCTCATATTGTTTGCTTAGCATGGAGTATCCTTTGAGCCCTCATTTTTCTAGCTAACTTTTATTTCCTTTTGTCTTTCAAGATTCAGCTCAGATAATACTGAGCTAAGCTTCCATTATGAAGCTTTCAGTGATCCTTCTCTGGGATAAGGACCCCTCCTTTGTACTCATATAGTTCCTTATCATACTTTTATTATGACTCTCTCCCACTCTCTCTCTCTTCCAGAGTATAAAATCAAATATTCTTATCTTTAAATAGCTCTAGTGACCAGTGTGATGGCAGCAGATAAAGGGTGTTCAATAGATGATTATTGAAAAAAAAAAACCAAAAAACTAAAGTACTTCTCAAAATTCTAGGACTATATCTTCTGCAGAATTCATGCTTGGAATTTTGTTTCAGAAAGAGCTTTAGTTCTGTAAATGAGGATGGAGGGCAGTATTTATGATGAGAGATTCTCTTCACTCATGAAAAGCAAATGCAGGCTGGTCGTGCATTCATTCAAAAGAATGAACCTTACCATTAATTAATTCAAGAGATATAGTGTTCAAAAGTGGTCCTGTACCTTTTATAAAAGAGATCAAAATGAATTTAGAAAAGAAACTCCAATAAAGTGATTTGGAAAGCAGTGTAATTTAGTGGAAAGAACAATGTCCTAGAAGTCAGAAGACCTTGGAAGTGTTATAGGTAGAGGGTATTGGGCTTATGCAACAAGGAAAGAAAATGAAAGTCAAGATCCTAAGAATGTGATCTGAAGGTCTGGATTATAGATGTTCTATAGCCACCCTTTTTGTTTACATAGATTTTTCTTCTTCAGGAGAAAGTCCTCCCTAAATATTTAAACTTTAACCTGCCCTAAAGTTAAGAAAAATAGATACTTAAATTTTTTTAATTCCTAATAATAAATAAAGATATATCTTGGTATCTATTTGTAAATAAAGGTTATATCTCTCATGTCTGTATTTGTTCTTCTTTATGTTAATGAAACTTTTGATTGTGAAAAAGTCTACAGACCCTCTCTCCTTCCCTCCTGACCTGCACTGTGGTCAAGGATTACAGCAAAGAAGGCTACAATTGATTTACAAACAAACTAATTAGGAATTAGAGGACAGTCTCTCTTTTTTTCTTTAATTGAAGTATAGTTGATTTCCAATGTTGTGCTAGTTTCAGATGTTCAGCAAAGTGATTCAGTTATGTATATATTCTTTTTCAGTTTCTTTTCCATTATAGGTTATAACAAGAAATTGAATATAGTTCCCTGTGAGCTACAGCAGGTCCTTGTTGTTTATTTTATATATAGTAGTTTATTTATTTTATATATAGTAGTTCCTGTTAATCCCAAACTCCTAATTTATACCTCCCCCCAAGAGGTCAGTCTCTTGAGAGCTCTAAAAGAAGGTGGTGTCCCAGGACCCAGAAAATGAGGAACAAAGAAGGAAGATGAGGGAGAAACCTGCTGGAAGAGGGGCCAAAATGAAAAAGATGGGCAGTGAGAAATTTCTATGGTGTTTATGACCGGGAATTGGACATGAAACACACATCACAGCCTCGTGAAGCAAGAAACTGGAGAGATTTAGATGAAGCGGAATGTAAGGGCTCCAAGGATTGCTTGGACTCTGCTGTGGCTGAGCTGCCTAGGGCTGGAGCTCTTTTGTTTACACATGAAAAGAAAAAGTTATTGAGGATGACTTGAGTTCTTGAAGATATTCGAGTGGGAGATATTTGGATTACATTTAGCATTGTAATAGGTATTTGTGACTGCATATACTTAATGAATTGAGTGTTATTCAGAATACTGAATAAATCTAGGGTAGCCTTAAGAAGCATGAGCCTATAGGTTTAGTGATACCAGCATCACACCGATTTCCTTCCCTTTTAAAAAAAATATATTTTTTCTTTCAACTATTTCGGAAATATATTCTGAAGCATTAAATAGAATTGAGAGGAGGTGACCAAAGAGGACTAATTTAATTAAATGACAAGTGCAATGGAGTATGTATTCTTTTCTTAAGAGTACTCATCATTTGGATACTGGAAATTCCATATCCAGACAAAAGAAAGACATCCATCGAACTTTTATATTTGTATCCATTAGAATACGTTTGCCTGAATGTGTATAAAATCCTCAAATAACAATGGCTGAATTAACACAGAGATTGATTTTTCTCTTACAGAAATGAAGGCAGGAATAAGCAGCCACAGGCTGATATGGTACCGTGATTGGTTTATCAGAGACCCAGTTTCTTTCTATCCACTTGCTTCATTATTCCCAACATATGTCTTCTACTTTACGATCCAAAGTGGCTCTTAAGATCCAGCTCCTATGTTCTCATTTCAGAGTATATGAAGAAGAAATGGGAAAGGGGACCTTCCCCTTTAAGAACATTCCTGGAATTTTTACTTTTCAATTCTGCTGATATTCCACTTAATAGAATGTAGGCTGGGGAAATATTGCTTTATTCAGGGGAACCATGTGCTCACCTTAAAATCAGAGATTAGGTGAAAATTTATAGTCTCTGCCCCCATGTTTCATATAGCCTTAACTCTGAGACTATATAACCTAGTGGAAATAACATTGACAATGAACAACCAAATGGCGGGTGAGCAAAACTGACAGATCTTTAGGACCCGGACAACATCCAATGAACGATTTTAAAATAGTAACCAAGCAGATGTTAGTTGTCGCTATGTTTTGGACAGGACTTTACCAGTCCTTGGTATTTAAAGCTGTATCACCCTCAGGACAAAGTGTTGGTCATTGAAAGGAGAGAGAGAGAGAGAGAGAGAGATGGGGAAGGAGGGAGGGAAAGGGAGAGAGAAAGAGAGAGAGAGGAGAAATATTTAAAGAGCAAGACACATTACTTTCTCTAAAATATTGATTTTTCATTTTAAGTTGGGGCCAAATAGCACTATAGGTAAAATTGGTAGTTCCCAGAACTGATGAGAATTCACTGAGCTTAACAAAATGAATGCATGTCTTGGTCTTACTGCAACATATTTAGAGAGAAAAGAGAGTATTGATCAACTCACTTTAGGACACCATTTATAAATAATTACTGTTTGAAATAACCTTATTGCCAAAAGTTTACGTACACTATATTTTGTTCATTGTAAGGGAATTCACACTTTTCTGGTTTTGAGAAATGGTCTAATATTAGGGATGTCAAGAGGATATGTTTTAATATGTAATATATGAATTCTGGGTTCTTGTCTTGCCTAGTTGCTGAATCATAGTTTAATCTTGTATAAGAAAAGTACAGTATCCCCGCCTCAGTTATACTCTTAGGAACATTAAGAGTACTATGCATTGTTCATTTTTAAGCACAGTGGAAGAGAATATTGTTATAAAAAGTCATCTTATTGTTATACCCTTGGTACCAAAGGGTAAAACCCAACCTTCCTAAAAGTAAAGTGATTCCTAGGATGTTTTCACCTTTTTTCCTGCTTTAACTTACTTTTAAGGTAGCTTTTATTCTTTTGAAGCACAATTCATGAAAAAACAGCCTATAGCTACAACAGTGTCTAAAAGCATTCATGCTTTAATTGCTTCACATATAACATTTAGTAATTACTGAGTTGACGCACTTCATTTATCTAAATTTATCCAGCTATAATGAAAGCTGCCCACGTAATTTTCTATTGTGAATGACAAACACACAGTTATATCATAACTCTACTTAGTTTGGAGTGGCCCTCAAAGAAATCTACATCTAGGCTGTATATACCTTGAAACTTCAGGCCATAAAGAGGTTCTTATATCTATTTGGAGGTTTGAAGATTAGAAAAAAATAGTTTGCCTTATTAAGTTAAATTCTGCAGGAAAGAATTAGCAGAAAATCTATAATAATGGTTATAAGTGGATCTTATCTCAGGTTATTTTGGTTTCTGCTTAGTTGGTTTTTCAGAACTGTAAAATGTTAGATTCAGACAGTAAATTCCAGGTTTCTAAATGCTTAAAAGAGGAGTTCAAGAAAACACAAAACAGGAATCCAACATTCTAGAGCTCTTTTCCAGATACAGAGAACAGCATTTAAAAGAATCAGCTAACATTTGACTCAGATTTGAAAGATACTAGTAATGATCTTTTCTAATACATTCACAGAATTATCAATAATAATTGATAACATTAGAGGATAAGTGCCAAATGAGTGCTGAAGATACAAGTACTTCAGAAATTGAGAGTTTTTGTCGATAGAAAGATTGGGTATCAAGGGACCTTCTGCAGGATCACACTGGTAGATGAATCAGATATAGATGAATGCAGAAGATGGAGAACAGCATTCCTAGAGGGTGCAGGGAAGGAGCAAGAGTTTGAAGGTGGAAATGAGTAAAATGTGTTCTGACGTCTGAGAAAAATAGAGCATTCATCCTAGGGGACAGTAAAAATGGGAGTGATTAATCTGGTCAGAATGTGATAGATCTTGAATATGATCCATTTAGCTATGGATAAAATTCCAAGTATTTGATTGGAAAAGACAAAATAAGCATGGTGTTTGGGATGATTAAGCTGCAAATGTTGCAGGAGATGGTGATAGGAGACACCAGCAGACTGTAAGGTCATGGTGGCTTCCAAACTTGCCAAAGTTAAAATCACCTGGACCTATTGTTAAATTTGTAGGACCTATTGTTGAGTATCTGACACATAGTAGATACTCAACAAATATTCACTGAATTGAATTTAATTTTTACCAGTCTTGAGTCTGTCCTAATATGAGTGTTATTTGTTCATGGTTTATCAGTGATCATCATCACAGAGATTGTGTTTTAATAGGAGAGTCTAGAGGACTACTAAATCTTTCAAGATTCGAATGAAGTAAGCCAAATAGAGAAAGGCAAATATCATATGATATCAAATATCATATGTGGAATATAAAAAAATGATATAAATAAACTTATATACAAAACAGAAATAGACCCACAGACACAGAAAACAAACTTATGGTCACCAAAGGGGAAGGGTGGGGAGTGATATATTAAGAGATTGAGATTAACATAAACACACTACTATATATAAAATAGATAACCAACAAGGACCTACTGTATAGCACAGGGAACTCTACTCAGTATTTTTTAATAACCTATAAGGGAAAAGAATCTGAAAAAGAATATGTATATATACATATATATATATATACACACATACACATAATATATACATACATATATGTGTATATATACATATAAATACTTTGCTGTATACCTGAAACTAACACAACATTGTAAATCAACTGTACTTCAATAAAAAAATAAAGTCATTTAAGCATGAAAAAGGATTCAAATGAAAATAGTTGTAATGGTAGAATTGATTCATCCATATATTTATTCATTTATTCAGTGAATAAATATTGAACATCTATCATGTGATTAGAACTCTTTGGGTTGCCATGAGTATAGAGGTGAATGAGACAGACAAGGTCTCTGGCCTCATGGTATAGCACTTTGCAGCATTCAACATGTTGTTCTAGTGAACTGTTGAACCTGAGGGGGTTGTGGGAACCTCTGAATTTATAGTCATTCAACCAGAAATATGGGTGACCTGGAGATTCCCCAACTGTGGCTGTTGTCTGAAGAAGGGTAGTCTTGTGGGGGACGGAGTCCTTAATATATGGTGTCTGCACCAACTCCAGGTAGTTAGTGTTAGAACAGAATTGAACTGAGGTACACCCAGTTGGGGTGGAACCAGTATACATATAATGTTAGATGCTCATAAGTGCTGGGTGGGTTCGGTTTTAAGATAGCTTTCAAAAGGTGAGGATAGTGTTGAATAATTTGGGTCCCTCTCACATTATGTCATGAAAAGGGTCATGTAGTACACCTACTTTTATCACTGTTCCTTTGGGGGTTGCTTTAAGGAGATGATGGAGCATGAGTTAGATTGGTGATATACAGACAGGCAAAGAAGGAAGGGTAAGGAGGGGTCAGAGTGCTGCTAGGGCTGGAGCAGGCCTCCTGGATGTCCACTACGTATCATCTTTAGCTATTTTCCCTAATAGGCTGCTCAGTAGGGGTGGGCATCCCGTTGACTTGAAGCGGTAAGTAGGGTATCATTTTTGCTGACATTATTATTACTAATGACAGTAACTCTCATGTTCCTCACTTATTAGTTTCCCAATGTCTTTTATTTTATTTATTTATTTTTGTATTTTTGTACTGAAGTACAGTTGATTTACAGTGTTGTGTTAATTACTTCTGTACAGCAGAGTGATTCAGTTATACATATATAAATTCTTTTTTTAATATTATTTTCCATTATGGTTTATCATAGGATATTGAATATAGTTCCCTGTGTTATACAGTAGGAGCTTGTTTTTTATCCATCTTATATATAACAGTTGAAATCTGCTGATCCCAAACTCCCAATCCATCGCTCTCCCAGCTCCTCCCCCTTGGCAACCACCAGTCTGTTCTCTATGTCTGTGAATCTCTTTCTGTTTCATAGATAGGTTTATTTGTGTCATATTTTAGATTCCACATGTAAGTAATATCATATGGTATTTGACTTTCTCTTTCTGACTTACTTCATTTAGTATGATAATCTCTAGTTGCATTCCCAAAATCTTTTATATGTTACATCATGATTCTTCCAATAACATTCCAAAGGTAGATTATTATTTTATGCATTTTTACAAATGCAAATGACATCTGGAGAGGTTAAGAGATTCGCCCATGATTTTAAAGGCTAGAAAGACACAGACTGAAATAAAACTTGGGCCCTTTAACAAGACATCCAGGTTTTCTCTGCTAGACCAAAGCTCCCCTTTAAAATTCATGGCCATCATTTTCTTGTTTTGTTTTGTTTTTCCCACCCTGATTTACTTGAATTATAACAAAATTCCAAGCCATTATTGAATGGAATAATTAATGGGTCCTGAAGGAGGATGGAGATAGAATCTGTAATTCCACCTCGGGAGCAGTGTCCTGTTTCTCATTGTCCATTCAAGTCCATTCCAGAAGGGTCTGAAAAAAGAGGAAGGCTGTGACTTGAACACCCAGGGAATAAGGAATGAAACAGGATTTTTTCAACCACAGAAGGCATTTTATCAGATATGTCTACCAAAAAACAACGTCTCTAAACTGTAAATAGGGATTCTTTGAGAACTGGAATAGTTAGGGTCCTTTTAAAAGAATGATTCCTCTAGAAAGTAATTTTTTTTTTTTAACTTGTGAAATGTCCTTCAGTGAACATCTAAGGGAATATCAGTGCACTGAACCTATGAATTTGTATGAGGTATTTTGAAACTAGGTGGGATTCTGCTGAATGTCGGGGCCTCCATAGAGTCACGTTGGCCATGATCATGAATGACTCCTCTTTGTAACAAGATGGAAGACACCTGTAATGTACTATTTAGATTAAAAGTCATAACAATTTCCCTTTGAATAATATCTCTTAAAAAATATCTTGATGGTGAATTTTTCTTATCTGTCGAGTTTTTGCTGCTGAGGTGAGGAACTTAGAAATGGTTTCCTTATAGCAGAAATTTACTTAATATTAAACATACCCAGTAAAGCAAATTTACTACTTTTCTTTAGAAATAAACACAGAGGCAAATGAAATGTGCTAATGTGCTCCCAATTAGCACATTCATTAAGGATTATTTTGAACGCAATAATGAACTTTTTGCTTCTGATTGAAGACAGAATTCACAATGATAAATTAGTGAGTATATCTGCTGCAAGTTGCCAAATTACAGGGCTGAGTGAATACTACTAATAAAATCATTCACCACCCACATGAAAATGATAAATATGAATATTAAAAAACCTGAAAAATACCCTTCGCTCGATTGTGGATTTTTCTTTGAGGAAACAGCAGGTAAAAATTCATCTTGAACGCTAATGGGTCTTTCTCTGGTTGATTTGTCTGCCCAGCAGTTTGGGTGTGAGATATTAGCTTGCCTGTGTTCGGACAAGGATGACTCCTATTAAACCTAATGTAAAACGAAAGAATCTCTTCTTTCTGGTTTACCAGGTGCTATTTAATACCTTAGAAATGTCTAAGCTATCGACATGTTGACCAGTATGAATTGGAAGCTGATTAGAAGAAACAACTTCAATGCAGATCACAGTAGGAGTGGAACACTAGAAACTGCTACACATTACATTCAACTCTGTTATTGGTGGAAGGGATGGAAGTAATAGAAGTAGGTGATGAAGATGTTGATGGTGGTGGTGATGATGAGGATGATAGTTATTTGCAATTCTTTCTACTTGTTGAGTTCTTGCTCAGCCTGACAATGTGTTATATATATTACCTTATGTGCCTTTACAAACAGTGTGAAAAAATTAATACTCTTTTTTCTACAGAAGAGGGAACAGAATACATCAGATGATGGCATTTGGTATTCTCATGGTATTTAGATCCTCTCTATACCTCCCACAACATTGAAAGCCCTCTCCTTTCCATCATTCTGTGTGTCTTTTTGTAGTGTCTACTCAAGAACTCCTCACTGCCATGACCGTCTGCTCTCCAACTTAGTTTGCCAGCTTTACTTTGGTTCAGTATTTTTTGGTAATATTATAGTTGCATATTCCCTTCTCTCACTCAAAGTTCTTCAGAGTTAGAGAATGCCTTCTACTGCTTTTGCATACTCCCAAGACTCTCTGGAACAGTGCTCGTCTTAGAATACACATCCAATAAATGCTGTTGGTTGGGAGGTAAGACTCTATCATGTTTTTAAATACTTCTGAAAAATGAGATTCCTCTGCGTCCCTTGGTAACACACCCCAAGGTCTATCAGCATCAGGAAGTTTGCCCTTGGTTCTTATCTGAATACCTCCTGCCATTTCCCCTCTTCACGGAATCTTTCAAACATTCTCTATGCGATGGCCCTTCATACACTCGAAAGTTGGTTTCATGTCTTCCTTCAGCTGCTCCTCAAGACAAAATGATGGGCCTTCAAATGATCATTATAGATTTTTTTTTAAATGGATGTTTTTCCCTTTAATTATGTTCAAAAGAATTTACATAAGAGAAAAAATAAGAAACTAAACCATATCAAAACTTAGTTATTTTTCTAGTTCGTTTATATTTTGCATTCATAGAAAAGTGATGACCACTTAGGTCCTCTAAAATGGTTGTAATGATTACTTTTGACAGTAGTGACTTCGTTGCAGGATTTCGTGAGCTTGGGTTTTCTAAAAGTTACATTTATGGTTCTTTCTTTTTTTCTGTAGAAATTTAGGTGTTAGTTTTTTTCTAGCAAATTTTTGATTAAAACAGTTGTTAGAATTTTTCTCCTTTTGATTAAAGGGGAAGAGGGTGGATAAATCAGAAAGGTGCCAAACCATTTCTAGCCAGAAATGTTTATCTTTTTAGTCCCTTTTTAGGTGAGTTTTTCCCTAAGAATGTAGAATTTACGCTTATAAAGCTGGGTTTTCTCATGGCAGTAGATTGAGGTATTTGTGCTTATAAAAGATATGTTTCAGTATTTTCCCTGAGCAGACCCAGCTCCTAATCCCTGTTTTAAGTGTTCCCTTTAGTGTCACATTGCAAAATTAATCTTTCCATTTGCTTCACTCCACACCGTTTAATATTGCTTGACTCCGCATAAAGCAGCATGACATGGGCTTTAAATAAAAGCTGGCTAGGGCTAAGTTGTGTGCATATTGTGTTTGGGATTAAGAAACTAAATTCGACAGGTAATGGAGTCGGATTTAGCTGCTCCATGATGCTAAACTGTGAGGTGTCATGTCAATCATCTGTCCAGGAAATATAAGCTATAAAAGGAAAGTGAGATGTATTTCAGACGTCTAATCACACAAGCAAAAGGCTAGCTACTCAAGGATGGGTAGTTTGCAGACTGCTACTTTCATCTCTCACAGGGACTCTGGGAGTTAAGGCCATCATACAAATAGGTTTATTTGCTTCAGGATTAGCTAGGTTTCCTAGGAGACATGATAAAGGAACCTCTGCCATAAATGGCCAGTTCCTCGTATTAAATAAAGGGGAAACAAAACTTTAAAGCAGTGAGGTAATTGATGTGGTGTGTTTAGAGAATTTCCTGCATATTGAACAGAAACAAAAGCATGTCAGAGATACAAAAGAAATAGATTTTGAACTATTTCTTGCTAAGGTAGTTACCCATAATGTTAAGCACCTGCTCGTATTCCTGATGACCAGGAAGTTTTGAACTCAATTTTATAGGCAATTAAAATAACTCTATCAATCTACTTTTTGGACAAATTTTATTCTGCCTCCGTGCCATCACAATATTTTTTCAGCTATTCTAACTATTCTATTATTTTATTGTAATTCTTTCTTTGAAGGAGGTAAGATGTAATTAATAAAGAAAAAATAAAATATCCTCTACAAATAAAGATTATCTACCCATCTATCTAGTCTGAAGGATGACACAAAGAGCGCTTGGAAGTGAATTGCTGAAGTGTATGATTACACATTTAGTCCAGAGTCTCAGCTTGACATGCAGCGCTTTTACTGTGCAATTCCCATTAATGCTGATTGTCCAATTTAGTGCTTCATTAATGAGCCATAGACCACTTGTAAATTTCTGACTTACAGAATCAACCCCATTTAAAGTTTTATTCTCCTGAAAATGTCTTCGCCTGACAGGCTGATAATAAATACGTTGCATTCTTCCATCCACTTAACCCTCTGCCGTGTCATTTTTGGCTCTTGCCATTTGGCTTTCTCTTTTCTTCAATGTATATAATATTTATAGCAATCACAATTATAAGAGCAAACATTTTATGGTGCTTATTCTGTGCTAAATTTAGGTTTTAGCATCAATTATTGATAGCTTATGGTGTGCCAGGTGCTGTTTCGAGCAATCTACAGGTATTAACTCATTTAATCCACGTAGCACTATGATGTTGCTACTCTTACTATCCTCATTTTATTGATAGAGTAACTAAGGAAGGTTAAGTAACTTGCCTCAGGTTATAGATCTGAAGTAGGGGAGCTGGAATTTAAACAGTGGAGGTCTAGATTTAGAGTTCAATGTCCAAAGCTCGATCTTACAGACTAAGTATATATTCATCCTCAGGAAGTAGAAAGAGCTTTACAAAGGAACTGATGGATTAGCCTACAATATCCAAAGCAATTGCACAACAATCAGCCTTTATATATAAAGTTTTCCTTTTTTTTTCTTGGTAGAACCTTGAGCAGCTATACTCAAAATTATTCCATTAATTCTAAGGCAGCATTCTGTGTGCTATGCCTTATATTCAGAAAACTGACAATTTGCAGAGAAACACTGACCAAACTTAGAATAAAATAATTGAAAATTTTGCCATGAAAATCATAATATTGTCATTTGGGTCAATACACATTGAGAGTAATTAATAAGTGATGTATATGCAAATATCACTAGAAGTTGGCATCAATCAAGTAAGTAGAATGAATACAAACATATAAAAATCGGTAAGACATTTGAGAACTTGACTTTGATAAGAGAAAAAGACATGGAACTGCCTGAAGCCAGAAGAAAAAGTAATTGTATCTGGAATGTGCTTTTGCCCAACTCTACCCATCAAAATCATACTCATTCTTCAAAGACCACATCTTCAGAGAAGCTTTTCTGATTCCTCTAGTCCTCTACGGAATGTTGGATTTATTTGACATTTCCTCTAAAACAGTGCCCTGTATGTTAGCTTTTTATGTATTTCTTTCACATACTCTTTTGTAAATTCTCTGAGGGCAGGGACTATATCTTCCCTACTTTTGTGCATGTTTATAGGCAATCAAATATATCCTGATTGATTGACAGGCAGATTCAGGTGGTCCCAGTGATTTTCTACCTTTGAACTGAGTCATTAGTACTTTGTGGAACCAATCTGTAAATCAAATGCATTCCATGAATTGTAATTAAGTGGATGAATCTTAAAATTATCAGAGAAAATTAAAATGAAACAGGAATCACATATGGACAGTCTAATAAGGAGAGTTGCTTCATCTTGCAAGGCAAGTTGAACAAACAAATTCTCAGTAAATCATCAGAAATCATCCACTGCAAAATGTAGAATAAGAATATTTTCCTGATGAGTTAAGGATCCTCTTATCTCTGTTACCAGAAAGCAACTCACCTAAAATATAATCGGTTTCACATCATCTACAAACTTGGAATTATAGTATAGTATGAGAAATGAAGGGAAGTGACTTAATGACAAATGCAAAAAAAAAAAAAAAAAATCATCTATCTTAATGGTATTTACTATAATGAAAAGTGGAGGGTGAAGCCATGTCAGAAATAACTCTTGAATTATTCAGAAGTGAGGTAGACATTATTTAATAGAAATAACTAGAAAGGCAAACCCTGAAATCTCAAATATAATAAAAATTATACATCCTGTTTTACTAGTCAATTCCTTTTGTTTTGATTCTTGCTTTAACAAAACACCTTCAGATCACCAGTTTGGCTTTCCACAGCCTTTGATACTGTTTGTGGGTGTCTGGATTTAAGGCTTAATTGTTTCACTTCCACTTTATATTTATATCCTATTGATCAATACTTTTTAGGTTAATATCTTGAATTATCAATAATTCTCTTGTAGGAATGGATAATGTGGGTCAATGAACAAAATCTGTTCATTCTCAAGTGAACAGATAAGTGTTGAATTTTGAGAATTTGCAAAGCTGAGAATTAATTGGAGTCCTACTAGAAAGTTTTCCACTAACCCATAAGTGATGCTTGGGGCCTGGAGTGAAATAATCCGCCAGGCAGATAGATCCCATTTCCTTACACCTCATTCTCTTAACTCACTTATGTTGCTTATTAGGTCATGTGGGCACGTGAGATTGTGTACTGTATACTAAACGGATAAAGTCACCTAGGGCGCTTAACACTATATAGCACTGTGGTAGATTGCATCACTGTTCCCAATTATTTCCTCATCACTTCTTTAAGAAGATTATACCGCTCCACTCTGCTGACATCAATCTTGGCCATGTGAATTGGTTTGATCAATGAAAGCTTTAACAGCCATTGCTTACTTCTGCTGTTGTTCTTTTCCCTCTGGCACAGGATAGCATGAGTTAGATGGTTGTTGCTTCTTTGTCCTGGATCCCAGAATGGAGCCACAGTGAACCTGCTGCAATAATCTGAGTGATTTTGTAAAACACTGAAATTTGGGAGCTGTTTGTTCCTGCATCTTAAAGTAATGAAAGCTAATACTAGCATTCTTCCTATAAAATTCATTTGACATTTATCATAATCTCTTGCAATTTTCAAAAATTCTTTACATCTTCAGTAGTTGCTCTTAATTTTCAAAATGTGTCACCTGTAAGAAATAGTTCATAGAGAAAGAAAGAAGTCTTCAGGGCATTTATTCTTCGATTTTATGTAGCACAATAGCTTTTCTTGAATTGAGATCTTGATAAATTGGAAATTACAGCCTTACCAGCTCCCAGATCAGTAGGGAGAAAAGACACAGGATGTGCTATCTCCTTTGGTGGACAAATAGGAATGCCTGGTGACCAGGGCGAATGACAATCTTATTTGAGAAGAATTAGTGCTTTGCTAAAGCTGAAAGGAGAGGTGAAACACTGAAGCAGGGATGGCACAACTTTGTGAGCAGCCATAATGAAAGCCCTCCCTCCAGGAGAAGCTCTGTGTACTGCACTAAATTAGGTAGAAACTTGAGGACATGCATTTCAGGAAGAGTGAATGCGTCCCTGACCTGGCACCTTTGTTGCAAGAGCTGTGAGCACTGCTTAGAGGAGCAGTAAGCTCTGACATGTTGAGGTGGAAATATTTAGAGTTCTTTTACTGCTATTTAATGCATGCAGGGAGAGCTGGCAGTCATTGAATGGCCAGGAAAAGACACATGCCAGAACACAGTGGACCACATGGGCATATCATGAGGGGAGCCCTCCTCCGTGCTAGTGAGGAATGATGAGATGAAACATGACTTGAAGATGACACAAAAACAGCAGGATGTGTTGCAAAATATCCTAGGAGATTTTCACAGAATGGTCTCTTTGTCCAGAAGCATTCCTGATCCAGGCACTTTGACTCTTCATGAATCTTTGGGATCCTATATTTTATCTGTAACAGAGCAATGATTACTAAATGATCTTGAGTTTTAATGCCTTTTGTTTTTGCTACATTAAGCAAATATAGACCCAAATTTGAGAGTAGATTACAAATTAAGAGATTTGTTAATGGAGAGGTGATTCCAGAATTTCTTCTCGGGGATTATGGTTAAAGGAAACATGCTCCCTTCTCACACACTCTACACACAAACAAACCTTTAATCTTTTTGTCAAGAATATCTCTTACTGTATGTATAATGAAATGCACTTTTGCTCATAAATGAAAAGGGTCCTCTCTGCTATTGTCAAACTTGTTTTATAAACTCCTATTTTATATTTTATTTTGGTAAATCAATCTTGAGTACCATTATTGTCAGGTCTTCATTGGTAAACCCCTTCCCTATGACAGTACAGTGTGTACTCAGTTTTGGAACGTGGAAAATACATGGACTTTTTTTGTACCTGTAGTTTGGAAATATAATTGACATTTTTGTGCCTTGGTGTTTCAAAAATTTTAAGGCTGTAATGAGGAGTCACATTTACAGTCATCAATATATTCTCTACAATGAATATGCTCCCTTAATTAAATCATGATGCTGGAAACACACACACACACACATAAAGACTATATTTTACTGAAGGATTACACTTAATTTCTAGGATTCTTCAATGAGACAGATGATATTACTGAGACACTACAGAGAAATAAGCCAGTGTCTCCGGGAATCAGAAAGAATTAATGAAATTTAGGTCATATTGATAAGTTTACTCAAACATCTTATATTGCCAAAATTAATACCTGATTCTTGATCTTGGATATGATAATAGATGTTTTCTTTCATCTTCAACCAGGAGATGGACACAAAGTCGATTCTACTGTTTGTGCCTGTGTGTGTATTTAACGCTGTTTTCCTAAACACAAATAATCCCATCCTAGGCCAAACTTCTTGTCAGAATCCTTTCACAAAGTACCATTTTGGGGGGATATAGTTTAGGAAAAAAGACATATGCACAAATACTGTCATGAGTTTCTTTTGTGCTTTTATGTATATACAGCCAGACCATAATAGTCACTCTCCCTTGGGCAGGTAGTTGCCAGATACCACCACTAAGTCTGGGTAGATTGTTTGGGTCCTCTGAAGATACTCTCTGAATATCATTTGGCTTTTACTCAAATACAGCTAATTTTCCACACTCTTCATTTCTGCCCTTCCAAAAATCTCTCTCATAAGAAAGAGATGTGTGTTTCTCTCATTGCAAGAAAACAGAACTTCTCTTCAAAGGACAGAATACATGTTCAATGCAAAATTATGTATCTACACCAAAGTCTATCTCTTAAATATAACATAGAACATGTGTGCTCTATGAGCTCATATTTGTGCCCTTATTTCTGATCCCTTTTAATTACACCACTAACAATATTTCTTGATTTTAATATTAAAAGAGCATCCCATTAAAATGGGTTTCAGTGGTTAACAGCTGGATAGCCAGTGCTTGATAAATTACTTTTGCAAAGATAGAACCAATGTAAACAATCCCTGAATCTATAATGAAAGATAACGGAAGTCATGTAGAATCATTTGAAAATACCCGACAAAGGAGCACAGTTTTTCACAATGAATGAGAGATCAGTTCCAGAAGAAGTAGGAATCTCTAAAGGTCACCCTTGCATTCGTATACTGCAGTAGACATGGGAAAGGCACAATATAGATGCTATTAAAATTTAGATTGGTTATGTGATTTGCACAGAAACACATTGTTTTTTGAATTGAAAATTTTTGGGGAATAAGTCTGATGCCAGGAAGGATGTGTAACTTAGAAAGAGAAATGTACATTTCTTCCCTAGGGTGGAAGGAGGGGAATAAAGGAATATTTTTTAAAGTACCTTTTGCATTCACATCCTTAGGAGGTAAGAAAAAAAAGCCCACCACTCTGATGTTTTTGTCTGGTTCATTAATCATATTAGCAATGTTTAGGGGAAATAAAAAACAGAAATGAAACACAGTTCCAACTGGCACAGTGCAGCATTTAGGGTTTTTTGAATATAACATAAGACTCAAAATATACACTATAAATAATTTCTAAGAAAGAAGAAACCTTAAAAGTTCTACAAAATTCAGTGTTTTAAAGTTCTGAGTTCATTTTAAAGAACATAAACTTGCACAAACATATGGGGATACAGCAAGATTTGACAATTTTATAAGTATATTAGGTAGATAACAGAATATTATCCAATTATTCAGAAATTAGTAGTTATTTAAAAGAAAATATGTATTGCATTTATGCAGAGTATAATAATCTCATCTCCTGATTCATGGCTTTGGTTATCAGCTTTATGTGGCTCACTACCAAATCTACATCTCTAATCTTGTTTTTCTTTCAAGATCAGGTTCATGACCCAACTATTACTATATAGTGTCATGACTATTTCTCTCATCTCAAAACACAGCTCTTTATCTTTTTGACATTCCAACTCGACAGACTTCCCTAATTTCCTATTCTTGGAAATGACCAAGCATTCCCTTAGTTTGGAACCTTGAAGATATCTTTGACTAATGACTTGTCTTAGCTTGATCTCACAACTCAGTCACTAAGTCCTTTCAGTTCTACCTGCAAATATTTTTTCCCTCTCTCTTTCTGCTCCCACTTCTACCCTCTTTTGAGTTATTACTGAAGCTTCCATACTAATTTTTCTGGATCTAGTCTTCCTTGCTCTTGTCCACTTTCACACTGCCCTCTATTAAATCTTAATAAAACACTAATGTCATGAAAAATTCCCTCTGGATAGATTGGGAGTTTAGGATTGACATGTACACACTGCCATATTTAAAATAGATAACCAACAATGACCTATAGTAAAAAAATAAAAACAAACAAACAAAACTTCCCTCTGCTCAAAAGTATTCAGAGATTTTTCCTTGTGATTGGGATTAGGCTGAATTGCTTCATTATGATCTTTTAATAACATGGCCCCATTGTTTCTATCCAGAGAGTAAATACATATTAATTGAACATTATGTTTTACCAAATCTTCTCAATACACTGTGTAGGATACAAAAGTACTATAAATATGAGTCTTGTCTTCAAGGAAGTAAAGTCAAGTTCAGGAAATATAGAAAAGAGACATAAAAGATAATTATACAAAGAGATATAAAAGCCAAATGAATGACTCATATCCACACATTATGACCTGAGAGAAAATTAGAATGGAAATACCTTGCCCTGCTAATATTTTTCTTATCCAAAGTAGATCCTCTATTTATTACTTATTTATATATTTAATAATTAATTTAACTTTGTTATGTTTCATATATGTGTGATTTGAATTCCAATGGTATGTAAGGTCTTTGACATTATGGATATATACTAAATTCTCAATAAAAGTTAAAGAGCAAAATCAGGAGGGAGTGGCCAAGATGGCAGAGTAGAAAGACCCTGAACTCACCTCCTCTCATGAGCACACCAAAATTACAACTATTAACAGAGCAACTATTGACGAGAAAGACTGGAAAACGAATAGAGACGGTCTTCTACAACTAAAGATACAAAGAAGGAACCACAACAAGATGTATAAGAGGGGTGGAGATGCGATTTAGTCAAGACCTATACCCCCAGGTGGGTAGCCCATAAACAGGAGGATAATTACAATTGCAGAGATTCTCCTCAAGGAACAAGTGGTCTGAGCTCCACATTGGGCTCCCCAGCCCAGAGGTTCTGCACAGGGAAGATGAACTCCCAGAATGGTTGGCTTGAAGACAAGCAGGGCTTACTTTTGGAAAAGCCAGAGGGCTGTGGGAAACAGAGGCCACTCCTAAGAGTGCACACAGAATTTCACACACTCCTGGGGCAGAAGCAGTAATTTGAAAGGAGCCTGGGTCAGATCAGCCTGGAGGACATAGACACTGGCAGCAGTCATTTTGGGGAGCTCATTCTACCACATGGACACTGGTGATGTCAAGCACTATTTTTGAATCTTCTCTCTGGCTTATTAGTGCATGACCTGGGCCCACCCACCAGCCTGTAAACACCAGTACTGGTGTGCCTCAGGCCAAGCAACTAGCCAGGTGGAGATACAGCCCCACTTGCCAGAAACTTGCTGCCTTAAGATGCCCTGAGCCTACAGCCACCCCAGGACATGACCCTGTTCACCAGAGGGCCTAGGACCTGGACTTGTATACCGGTGGGGCAGCACTAGCCCTAGGACCCCCAGGAGCTCTGCAGCCAGCTACCTCATGACCCAGTCCCACGAACCAGCATTTGGCATCCTCAGCACAAGGAAGGACCTGGAAACCAACTGGAAAGGAGACATCAATGACAGACTGCCCACAGTAGTCAGTCTACCACAACAGAATTATACATGCAGCCCACATAGGGAATACCCTAAAGCATATAGCTCTGATAACCAGAGGAGAATATGCTGCTGGGACACATAGGACATCTCTACAAAAGGACATTTATTCAAAGTTGGAAAATGTAACCAATTTACCAAATACATAGAAGTAAAAACAAATTCAGATAAAATGACATGACAGAGGAATATGTTCCCAATGAGGGAACAAGATAAAATCCCAGAAGAACTAAATGAAGTGGAGATAGGCAACCTACCTGATAATGATCATAAAGATGTTCAAAGAACTTGGTGGAAGATTAAACGAAGAGTGAGAAATTAGAAGTTTTTAACAGAGTCATAAAATATAAAAAAGAATCGAATAGAGATGAAGAATACAATCACTGAAATGAAAAATACATTAGAAGGAATTAACAGTAGATTAGATGATACAGAGAAATAGATCAGTGAGCTGGAAGGCAGAGTAGTGAAAATTACTAAAGTTGAACGGAAAATAGAATAAAAAGAAATGAGGATAGTTTAAGAGTCTTTGGGACAGCATCAGGCATACTAACATTCACATTATAGGGATCTCAGAAGGAGAAGAGAGAGAGAAAGGGGCAGAGAACATATCTGAAGAATAATAACTGATCTTCCCTAACCTGGGAAAGGAAACAGACATCCAGGTATAGGAAGCACAGAGAGTTCCAAACAGGATCAACCCAAAGAGGATCACATCAAGACACATTGTAATTAAAATGGCAGAAATTAAAGATAGAGAATATTAAAAGCAGCAAGGAAAAAGCAAAAAGTTATATACAAGGGGATTCATATAAGATTATGGGCTGACTTTTCAGCAGAAATTCTGAAGAGCAGAAGGGAGTGGCATGGTAGATTTAAAGTGACAAACGGGAAAAACCTACAACCAAGAATTCTCTAAGCAGCAAAGCTGTCATTAAGATTTGATGGAGAGAGCAAAAGTTTTATAGACAAGCAACAGCCAAAAGAGTTAAGCAACACCAGCTTTACAAGAAATGTTAAAGGGACTTCTCTAAGTGAAAAAGAAAAAGCCACAACTAGAAACATAAAAATTATGGAAAAAAAAAAAAAAACTCATTGGTAAAGGCAAATATACAGTAAAGTTAGTAAATCAACCACGTGTAAAGATACTAGGAAGGTTAAAAAACAAAAGCAGTAAAATCATCTATGTATGCAATAAGTAGTTAAGGATACACAAACAAAAAGATGTAAAATATGATGTCAAAACAGTAAACATGTGGGAAGAGGAATAAAAATACAGATTTGTTAAAATGCGTTTGAACTTAAGAAATCAGCAACTTAAAATAATGATATATATTGCTACATATAAATGAAAAGTTTTTAATAGATATACACACACAAAAGAGAAAGGAATCCGAACTTAACACTAAAGATTCTTAGTCCTCAAATCACAAGTGAAGAGAACAAAAAAAGAAGAAAGGAACAACAAGTACAAAAAGAACTACAGAAACAACCCCCAAACAATTAACAAAATGACAATAAGTACATACATATCAATAATTACTTTAAATGTAAATGAACTAAATGCTCAAATCAAACAACATAGAGTGGCTGAATGGATACAAAAATGAGAATGATATACGCTGCCTACATGAAACTCACTTCAAATCTAAAGACACACACAGACTGAAAGTGAGGGGATGGAAAAAGGTATTCCATATAAATGGAAATTTTAAAAAAAGAGCTGGGGTAGCAATACTTACATCAGACTAAATAGACTTTAAAACAAAGACTGTAACGAGTGACAAAGAAGGACATTATGCAATGATCAAGGGATCATTCCAAGAAGAAGATATAACAATTATAAATATACATGGAAACAACATAGGAGCACCTAAATACAGAATGTAAATTTCAAAAAAAAAAAAAAAAAATTTATTTATTTAGGCTGCTTTGGGTCTTCATTGCTGCGCACGGGCTTTCTCTACTTGCAGTGAGGGGGGACTACTCTTCATTGTGGTGTGGGGGCTTCTCATTGCAGTGGATTTTCTTGTTGCGGAGCATGGGATCTAAGCACATGGGCTTCAGTAGTTGCAGCATGTGGGCTTAGTAGTTGCACCACATGGGCTCTAGGGCACTTGGGCTTCAGTAAGTGTGGCTTGTGGGCTGTAGAGTGCAGGCTCAGTAGTTGTGCTGCATGGTCTTAGTTGCTCTGTGGCATGTGGGATCTTCCAGGGCCAGGGATTGAACCCATATCCCCTGCATTGGCAGGTGGATTCTTAACCACTGCACCACCAGGGAAGTGCCTAAAGCAAATATTAACAACATAAAAGGAGAGGGAGATTGGTTCAAGATGGCAGAATAGAAGGACATGCTCTGACTCCCTCTTCCGAGAACACCAGAATCACAACTAACTGCTGAACAGTCATCAACAGGAAGACACTGTAACTCACCAAAAAAGATACCCCACATGCAAAGACAAAGGAGAAGCCACAATGAGACTGTAGGAGAGGTGCTATCACAATAAAATCAAATCCCATAACTGCTGGGTGGGTGATTCACAAACTGGAGAACACTTATACCACAGAAGTCCACCCACTGGAGTGAAGGTTCTGAGCCACACGTCAGGCTTCCCAACCTAGGGGTCTGGCAATAGGAAGAGGAATTCCTAGAGAATCAGACTTTGAAGGCTAGCAGGATTTGATTGCAGGACTTTGGCAGGACTGGGGAAAACAGAGACTCCATTCTTGGAGGGCACACACAAAGTAGTGTGTGCATCGGGACCCAGAGGAAGGAATAGTGACCCCATAGGAGGCTGAACCAGACCTACCTGCAAGTGTTGGAGGGTCTCCTGCAGAGGTGGGGAGCAGCTGTGGCTCACCAAGGGACAAGGACACTAGCAGCAGAAGTTCTGGGAAGTACTCCTTGGCGTGAGCCTTCCCAGAGTCCACCATTAGCCCCACCAAAGAGACAGGGTAGGCTCTAGTGTTGGGTTGCCTCAGGCCAAACAACCAACAGGGAGGAAACCGAACCCCACCCATCAGCAGACAAGCGGATTAAAGTTTTACTGAGCTCTGCCCACCAGAGTAACAGCCAGCTATACCCACAGCAAGTCCCTCCCATTAGGAAACTTCCACAAGCCCCTTAGATAGCCTCATCCACCAGAGGGCAGACAGCAGAAGCAAGAAGAACTACAGCCCTGCAGCCTGTGGAACAAAAACCACATTCACAGAAAGATAAAAAAGATGAAAAGACAGAGGGCTATATACCAGATGAAGGAACAAGATAAAATCCCAGAAAAACAATTAAATGAAGTGGAGATAGGAAATCTTCCAGAAAAGGAATAATGATAGTGAAGATGATCCAGGACTTTGGAAAAAGAATGGAGGCAAAGATGGAGAAGATGCAGGAAATGTTTAAAAAAGATCTAGAAGAATTGAAGAACAAACAAACAGAGAAGAACAATACAATAAGTGAAATGAAAAATACACTAGAAGGAATCAATAGCAGAATAACTGAGGCAGAAGAACGGATAAGTGACCTGGGAGACATAATGGTGGAATTCACTGCCACAGAACAGAATAAAGAAAAAGAATGAGAAGAAATGAAGACAGCCTAAGAGATCTCTGGGACAACATTAAGGGCAACAACATTCACATTATAGGGGTCCTAGAAGGAGAAGAGAGAGAGGAAGGACCCGAGACAATATTTGAAGAGATTATAGTCAAAAACTTCCCTAACATGGGAAAGGAAATAGCCACCCAAGTCCAGGAAGCACAGAGAGTCCCATACAGGATAAACCCAAGGAGAAACACGCCAAGACACATAGTAATCAAATTGGCAAAAATTAAAGGCAAAGAAAAATTATTGAAAGCAGTGAGGGAAAAATGACAAATAACATACAAGGGAACTCCCATAATGTTAACAGCTGATTTCTCAGCAGAAACTCTAAAAGCCAGAAGGGAGTGGCATGATATACTTAAAGTGATGAAAGAGAAGAACATACAACCAAGATTACACTACCCATCAAGGATCTCATTCAGATTCAATGGAGAAATCAAAAGCTTTACAGACAAGCAAAAGCTAAAAGAATTCAGCACCACCAAACCAGCTCTACAACAAACGTTAAAGGAACTTCTCTATGTGGAAAACACAAGAGAAGAAAAGGACCTACAAAAACAAACCCAAAACAATTAAGAAAATGGTTATAGGAACATACATATCAATAATTACCTTAAATGTGAATGGATTAAATGCTCCAACCAAAAGACATGGGCTTGCTGAATGGATACAAAAACAAGACGCATATACATGCTGTCTACAAGAGACCCCCTTCAGACCCAGGGACACATACAGACTGAAAATGAGGGGATGGAAAAAGATATTCCATGAAAATGGAAATCAAAAGAAAGCAAGAGTAGCAATACTCATATCAGATAAAATAGACTTTTGGATAAAGAATGTTACACGAGACAAGGAAGGAAACTATGTAATGATCAAGGGATCAATCCAAGAAGAAGATATAACAATTATAAATATATACGCACCCAACATAGGAGCACCTCAATATATAAGGCAACTGCTAACAGCTCTAAAAGAGGAAATTGACAGTAACACAATAATAGTGGGGGACTTTAACACCTCACTTACAACAATGGACAGATCATCCAAACAGAAAATTAAGAAGGAAACACGAGCTTTAAATGACACAATAGACCAGATAGATTTAATTGATATTTATAGGACATTCCTTCCAAAAACAGCAGATTACACTTTCTTCTCAAGTGCGCATGGAACATTCTCCAGGATAGATCACATCTTGGGTCACAAATCAAGCCTCAGTAAATTTCAGAAAATTGAAATCATTTCAAGCATCTTTTTTGACCACAAAGCTATGAAATTAGAAATGAATTACAGGGGAAAAAAAACGTAAAAAACACAAACACATGGAGGCTAAACAATACGTTACTAAATAATCAAGAGATCACTGAAGAAATCAGAGGGGAAATCCAAAAATACCTAGAGAAAAATGACAATGAAAACACGATGATCCAAAACCTACAGGATGCAGCAAAAGCAGTTCTAAGAGGGAAGTTTATAGCAGTACAATCCTACCTCAAGAAACAAGAAAAATCTCAAATAAACAATCTAAATTTACACCTGAAGGAACTAGAGAAGAAGAACAAACAAAACCCCAAGTTAGGAAAAGGAAAGAAATCATAAAGATCACAGCAGGAATAAATGAAATAGAAACAAAGAAAACAATTGCAAAGATCAATAAAAAGGAAAGCTGGTTCTTTGAGAAGATAAACGAAATTGATAAACCACTAGCCAGACTCATCAAGAAAAAGAGGGAGAGGAATCAAATCAATAAAATTAGAAATGAAAAAGGAGAAGTTACAACAGACATGGCATGAATACAAAGCATCCTAAGAGATTACTACAAGCAACTCTATGCCAATAAAATAGACAACCTGGAAGAAATGGACAAATTCTTAGAAAGGTATAACCTCCCAAGACTGAACCAGGAAGCAATAGAAAATATGAACACACCAATCACAAGTAATGAAATTGAAATTGTGATTAAAAATCTTCCAACAAACAAAAGTCCAGGACCAGATGGCTTCACAGGCGAATTCTATCAAACATTTAGAGAAGAGCTAACACTTATCCTTCTCAAACTCTTCCAAAAAATTGTAGAGGAAGGAAATATCCCAAACTCATTCTATGAGGCCACCGTCACCCTGATACCAAAACCAGACAAAGATACTACAAAAAAAGAAAATTACAGACCAATATCAATGATGAATATAGATGCAAAAATCCTCAACAAAATACTAGCAAACAGAATCCAACAGCACATTAAAAGGATCATACACCATGATCAAGTGGGGTTTATCCCAGGAATGCAAGGATTCTTCAATAAATGCAAATTAAATAACGTGATACATAATATTAACAAACTGAAGAAAAAAAACCATATGAGTATCTCAATAGATGCAGAAAAAGCTTTTGACAAAATTCAACACCCGTTTATGATAAAAACTCTCCAGAAAGTGGGCGTAGAGGGAACCTACCTCAACATAATAAAGGCCATATATGACAAACCTACAGCAAACGTCATTCTCAATGGTGAAAAACTGAAAGCATTTCCTCTAAGATCAGGAACAAGACAAGGATGTCCACTCTCACCACTATTATTCAACATAGTTTTGGAAGTCCTAGCCACAGCCATCAGAGGAGAAAAAGAAATAAAAGGAATCCAAATTGGAAAAGAAGAAGTAAAACTGTCCCTGTTTTCAGATGACATGATACTATACATAGAGAATCATAAAGATGCCACCAGAGGGAATTTGGCAAGATGGCGGAAGAGTAAGACGCGGAGATCACCTTCCTTCCCACAGATACAGTAGAAATACATCTACACGTGGAACTGCTCCTACAGAACACCCACTGAACGCTGGCAGAAGACGTCAGACCTCCCAAAAGGCAAGAAAATCCCCACGTACTTGGGTAGGGCAAAAGAAAAAAGAAATAACAGAGACAAAAGAATAGGGACGGGACCTGCACCAGTGGGAGGGAGCTGTGAAGGAGGAAAGGTATCCACACACTAGGAAGCCCCTTCGCGGGCAGAGACTGCGGGTAGCAGAGGGGGGAAGCTTCAGAGTCACGGAGGAGAGCGCAGCCACAGGGGTGCGGAGGGCAAAGCAGAGAGATTCCCGCACAGAGGCTCGGCGCCGAGCAGCAGTCACCAGCCCGAGAGGCTTGTCTGCTCAGCCGCCGGGGCGGGCGGGGGCTGGGAGCTGGGGCTCGGGCTTCGGTGCTAGCCGGGAGGGAGTCCGGGAAAAAGACTGCAGCTGCCAAGGAGGCAAGAGACTTTTTCTTGCCTCTTTGTTTCATGGCGCACAAGGAGAGGGGATTCAGAGTGCCGCCTGAACGAGCTCCAGAGATGGGCGTGAGCCGCGGCTATCAGCGCGGATCCCACAGCAACAGGGACGCAGAGTGAAAAATGGAGAGATTCCCGCACAGAGGCTCGGCGCCGAGCAGCACTCACCAGCCCGAGAGGCTTGTCTGCTCACCCGCCGGGGCGGGCGGGGGCTGGGAGCTGAGGCGCGGGCTTCGGTCGGATCCCAGGGAGAGGACTGGGGTTGGCTGCGTGAACACAGCCTGAAGGGTCTAGCGCACCACAACTAGCCGGGAGGGAGCCCGAGAAAAAGTCTGCAGCTGCTGAAGAGGCAAGAGACTTTTTCTTGCCTCTTTGTTTTGCGGCGCGCAAGGAGAGGGGATTCAGAGCACCGCTTAAACGAACTCCAGAGACGGGCACGAGCCGCGGCTATCAGCGCGGACCCCAGAGATGGGCATGAGACGCTAAGGCTGCTGCTGCTGCTGCCACCAAAAAGCCTGTGTGCGAGCATAGGTCACTCTCCACACCGCCCCTCCTGGGAGCCAGTGCAGCCCGCCACGGCCAGGCTCCCGTAATCCGGGGACAACTTCCCCGGGAGAGCACACGGCGCGCCTCAGGCTGCGGCAACTTCACGCTGGCTTCTGCCGCCGCAGGCTCGCCCCGCCTCCTCCATACGGCTCCCTTCCCCCCGGCCTGACTGAGCCAGAGCCCCCGAAGCAGCTGCTCCTTTAACCCCGTTCTGTCTGGGCGGGGAACAGACGCCCTCAGGCGACCTACATGCAGAGGAGGGTCCAAATCCAAAGCTGAACCCCGGGAGCTGTACGAACAAAGAAGAGAAAGGGAAATCTCTCCCAGCAGCCTCAGAAGCAGCGGATTAAAGCTCCACAAACAACTTGATGTGCCTGCATCTGTTGAATACCTGAATAGACAATGAATCATCCCAAATTTAGGAGGTAGACTTTGAGAGCAGGATATATAAATTTTTCCCCTTTTCCTTTTTTTGTGAGTGTATATGTGTATGCTTCTGGGTGAGATTTTGTCTGTATAGCTTTGCTCTCACCATTAGTCCTAGGGTTAGGTCCGTCCGTTTTGTTTTTTTTTTTTACTTAAAAAATTTTTTTCTTCCCTAATAAATGTTTTCTTAATAATTTTTTCCTTATTTTCTATTTTTAAAAAATTAAAAAAAAATTTTCTTAATAAGTTTTTTCATTTCTTATTTTAAAAAATTAAAATTTTTTTCTTAATACTTTTTTCTTACTAATTTCTTTCTTATTTTTTATTATAAAAAATTAATAAATCTATTTTTAAAAATTAAAAAAAATTTTCTTAATAAATTTATTCTTAATAATTTTTTTCTTATAATAACTTTATTTTATTTTATTTTATCCTCTTTCCTTCTTTCTTTCTATTTTTTCTCCCTTTTATTCTGAGCCGTGGGGATGAAAGGCTCTTGGTGCTCCAGCCAGGCATCAGGGCTGTGCCTCTGAGGTGGGAGAGCCAACTTCAGGACACTGGTCCACAAGAGACCTCCCAGCTACACGTAATACCAAACGGCAAAAATCTCTCAGAGATCTCCATCTCAACATCAAGACCGAGCTTCACTCAATGGCCAGCAAGCTACAGTGCTGGACACCCTATGCCAAACAACTAGCAAGACAGGAACACAGCCCCATCCATTAACAGAGAGGCTGCCTAAAATCATAATAAGGCCACAGACACCCCAAAACACACCACCAGACCTGGACATGCCTACCAGAAAGACAAGATCCAACCTCATCCACCAGAACACAGGCACTAGGCCCCTCCACCAGGAAGCCTACAAAACCCACGGAACCAACCTTAGCCACTGGGGACAGATACCAAAAACAACGGGAACTATGAACCTGCAGCCTGTGAAAAGGAGACCGCAAACACAGTAAGATAAGCAAAATGAGAAGACAAAAAAACAAACAGCAGGTGAAGGAGCAGGGTCAAAACACACCAGACCTAACAAATGAAGAGGAAATAGGCAGTCTACCTGAAAAAGAATTCAGAATAATGATAGGAAAGATGATCCAAAATCTTGGAAATAGAACAGACAAAATGCAAGAAACATTTAACAAGGATGTAGAAGAACTAAAGAGGAACCAAGCAACGATGAAAAACACAATAAATGAAATTAAAAATACTCTAGACGGGATCAATAGCAGAATAACTGAGGCAGAAGAACGGATAAGTGACCTGGAAGATAAAATAGTGGAAATAACTACTGCAGACCAGAATAAAGAAAAAAGAATGAAAAGAACTGAGGACAGTCTCAGAGACCACTGGGACAACATTAAATGCACCAACATTCAAATCATAGGGGTCCCAGAAGAAGAAGAGAAAAAGAAAGGGACTGAGAAAATATTTGAAGAGATTATAGTTGAAAACTTCCCTAATATGGTAAAGGAAATAGTTAATCAAGTCCTGGAAGCACAGAGAGTCCCATACAGGATAAATCCAAGGAGAAACACACCAAGACACATATTAATCAAACTATAAAAATTAAATACAAAGAAAACATATTAAAAGCAGCAAGGGAAAAATAACAAATAACACACAAGGGAATCCCCATAAGGTTAACAGCTGATCTTTCAGCAGAAACTCTGCAAGCCAGAAGGGAGTGGCAGGATATACTTAAAGTGATGAAGGAGAAAAACCTACAATCAAGGTTACTCTACCCAGCAAGGATCTCATTCAGATTTGACGGAGAAATTAAAACCTTTACAGACAAGCAAAAGCTGAGAGAGTTCAGCACCACCAAACCAGCTTTACAACAAATGCTAAAGGAACTTCTCTAGGCAAGAAACACAAGAGAAGGAAAACACCTACAATAACAAACCCAAAACATTTAAGAAAATGGGAATAGGAAAATACATATCGATAATTACCTTAAATGTAAATGGATTAAATGCTCCCACCAAAAGACACAGACTGGCTGAATGGATACAAAAACAAGACCCATATATATGCTGTCTACAAGAGACCCACTTCAGACCTAGAGACACATACAGACTGAAAGTGAGGGGATGGAAAAAGATATTCCATGCAAATGGAAATCAAAAGAAAGCTGGAGTAGCAATTCTCATATCAGACAAAATAGACTTTAAAATAAAGACTATTACAAGAGACAAAGAAGGACACTATATAATGATCAAGGGATCGATCCAAGAGGAAGGTATAACAATTGTAAATATTTATGCACCCAACATAGGAGCACCTCAATACATAAGGCAAATACTAACAGCCATAAAAGGGGAAATCGACAGTAACACAATCATAGTAGGGGACTTTAACACCCCACTTTCACCAATGGACAGATCATCCAAAATGAAAATAAATAAGGAAACACAAGCTTTAAATGATACATTAAACAAGATGGACTTAATTGATATTTATAGGACATTCCACCCAAAAACAACAGAATACACATTTTTCTCAAGTGCTCATGGAACATTCTCCAGGATAGATCATATCTTGGGTCACAAATCAAGCCTTGGTAAATTTAAAAAAATTGAAATCATATCAAGTATCTTTTCTGACCACAACGCTATGAGACTAGATATCAATTACAGGAAAAATCTGCAAAAAATACAAACACATGGAGGCTACACAATACACTACTTAATAGCAAAGGGATCACTGAAGAAATCAAAGGGGAAATCAAAAAATACCTAGAAACAAATGACAATGGAGACACGACGACCCAAAACCTATGGGATGCAGCAAAAGCAGTTCTAAGAGGGAAGTTTATAGCAATACAAGCCTACATCAAGAAACAGGAGGCCTCGTAGAATGAGTTTGGGAGTGTTCCTCCCTCTGCAATATTTTGGAAGAGTTTGAGAAGGATAGGTGTTAGCTCTTCTCTAAATGTTTGATAGAATTCACCTGTGAAGCCATCTGGTCCTGGGCTTTTGTGTGTTGGAAGATTTTTAATCACAGTTTCAATTTCAGTGCTTGTGATTGGTCTGTTCATATTTTCTATTTCTTCCTGGTTCAGTCTTGGCAGGTTGTGCATTTCTAAGAATCTGTCCATTTCTTCCAGGTTGTCCATTTTATTGGCATAGAGTTGCTTGTAGTAATCTCTCATGATCGTTTGTATTTCTGCAGTGTCAGTGGTTACTTCTCCTTTTTCATTTCTAACTCTATTAATTTGAGTCTTCTCCCTTTTTCTCTTGATGAGTCTGGCTAATGGTTTATCAATTTTGTTTATCTTCTCAAAGAACCAGCTTTTAGTTTCATTGATTTTTGCTATTGTTTCCTTCATTTCTTTTTCATTTATTTCTGATCTGATCTTTATGATTTCTTTCCTTCTGCTAGCTTTGGGGTTTTTTTGTTCTTCTTTCTCTAATTGCTTTAGGTGCAAGGTTAGGTTGTTTATTTGAGATGTTTCCTCTTTCTTGATGTAGGCTTGTATTGCTATAAACTTCCCTCTTAGAACTGCTTTTGCTGCATCCCATAGGTTTTGGGTCGTCGTGTCTCCATTGTCATTTGTTTCTAGTTATTTTTTGATTTCCCCTTTGATTTCTTCAGTGATCACTTCGTTATTAAGTAGTGTATTGTGTAGCCTCCAGGCCAATATCACTGATGAACATAGATGCAAAAATCCTCAACAAAATACTAGCAAACAGAATCCAACAGCACATTAAAAGGATTATACACCATGATCAAGTGGGGTTTATTCCAGGAATGCAAGGATTCTTCAATATACGCAAATCAATCAACGTGATACACCATATTAACAAATTGAAGGAGAAAAACCATATGATCATCTCAATAGATGCAGAGAAAGCTTTTGACAAAATTCAACACCCATTTATGATAAAAGTCCTGCAGAAAGTAGGCATAGAGGGAACTTTCCTCAACATAATAAAGGCCATATATGACAAACCCACAGCCAATATCGTCCTCAATGGTGAAAAACTGAAACCATTTCCACTAAGATCAGGAACAAGACAAGGTTGCCCACTCTCACCACTATTATTCAACATAGTTTTGGAAGTGTTAGCCACAGCAATCAGAGAAGAAAAAGAAATAAAAGGAATCCAAATTGGAAAAGAAGAAGTAAAGCTGTCACTGTTTGCAGATGACATGATACTATACATAGAGAATCCAAAAGATGCTACCAGAAAACTACTAGAGCTAATCAATGAATTTGGTAAAGTAGCAGGATACAAAATTAATGCACAGAAATCTCTTGCATTCCTGTATACTAATGATGAAAAATCTGAAAGTGAAATCAAGAAAACACTCCCGTTTACCATTGCAACAAAAAGAATAAAATATCTAGGAATAAACCTACCTAAGGAGACAAAAGACCTGTATGCAGAAAATTATAGGACACTGATGAAAGAAATTAAAGATGATACAAATAGATGGAGAGATATACCATGTTCTTGGATTGGAAGAATCAACATTGTGAAAATGACTCTGCTACCCAAAGCAATCTACAGATTCAACGCAATCCCTATCAAACTACCACTGGCATTTTTCACAGAACTAGAACAAAAAATTTCACAATTTGTATGGAAACACAAAAGACCCCGAATAGCCAAAGCAATCTTGAGAACGAAAAATGGAGCTAGAGGAATCAGGCTCCCTGACTTCAGACTATATTACAAAGCTACAGTAATCAAGACAGTTTGGTACTGGCACAAAAACAGAAATATAGATCAATGGAACAGGATAGAAAGCCCAGAGATAAGCCCATGCACATACGGTCACCTTATCTTTGATAAAGGAGGCAAGCATATACAGTGCAGAAAAGACAGCCTCTTCAATAAGTGGTGCTGGGAAAACTGGACAGGTACATATAAAAGTATGAAATTAGAACACTCCCTAACACCATACACAAAATAAACTCAAAATGGATTAAAGACCTAAGTGTAAGGCCAGACACTATCAAACTCTTAGAGGAAAACATAGGCAGAACACTCTATGACATAAATCACAGCAAGATCCTTTTTGACCCAGCTCCTAGAGAAATGGAAATAAAAACACAAATAAACAAATGGGACCTAATGAAACTTAAAAGCTTTTGCACAGCAAAGGAAACCATAAACAAGACCAAAAGACAACCCTCAGAATGGGAGAAAATATTTGCAAATGAAGCAACGGACAAAGGATTAATCTCCAAGATTTACAAGCAGCTCATGCAGCTCAATAACAAAAAAACAAACAACCCAATCCAAAAATGGGCAGAAGACCTAAATAGACATTTCTCCAAAGAAGAGATACAGATTGCCAACAGACACATGAAAGAATGCTCAACATCATTAATCATTAGAGAAATGCAAATCAAAACTACAATGAGGTGTCATCTCACACCGGTCAGAATGGCCATCATCAAAAAATCTAGAAACAATAAATGCTGGAGAGGGTGTGGAGAAAAGGGAACACTCTTGCACTGTTGGTGGGAATGTCAATTGATACAGCCACTATGGAGAACAGTATGGAGGTTCCTTAAAAAACTAAAAATAGAACTACCATACGACCCAGCAATCCCACTACTGGGCATATACCCTGAGAAAACCATAATTCAGAAAGAGTCATGTACCAAAATATTCATTGCAGCTCTGTTTACAATAGCCAGGATATGGAAGCAACCTAGGTGCCCATCATCGGATGAATGGATAAAGAAGATGTGGCACATATATACAATGGATTATTACTCAGCCATGAAAAGAAATGAAATGGAGGTATTTGTAATGAGGTGGATGGAGTTAGAGTCTGTCATACAGAGTGAAGTAAGTCAGAAAGAGAAAAACAAATACAGTATGCTAACACATATATATGGAATCTAAGGATAAAAAAAATAAAATAAAAGGTCATGAAGAACCTAGTGGCAAGACGGGAATAAAGACACAGACCTACTAGAGAATGGACTTGAGGATATAGGGAGGGGGATGGGTGAGATGTGACAGGGTGAGAGAGTGTCATGGACATACATACACTACCAAATGTAAAATAGATAGCTAGTGGGAAGCAGCCGCATAGCACAGGGAGATCAGCTCGGTGCTTTGTGACCACCTAGAGGGGTGGGATAGGGAGGGTGGGAGGGAGGGAGATGCAAGATGGAAGAGATATGGGAACATATGTATATGTATAACTGACTCACTTTGTTATAAAGCAGAAACTAACACACCATTGTAAAGTAATTATACTTCAATAAAGATGTTTAAAAAAAAAAAAAAGATGGATGTATTTTAATCCAGTTTTCATAATGATCCAATGGGTTGATTGTAGCATTTTGATGTAGGGAATGTGAAGATATTTTAAAAGAAGATTTATTTTTAAATTACAATTTTTGAAAGTTATAATAGTTTCTTCAGTACATTCAATGGTCTTTAGCCACTGGGTTTTCTCCCTGAAGTCTTTCTATCAATGATCAATTTTTAATTCAGATGAATTATAAGGGACACGTTTTTTAAAAAATTCATCAAAAAACTTTCAAAAATTAAATCACTTGGAAACATTGCATTCTTGATGTATATACAATCATAAATAAATAAATATTGCTTTGTTTACCGTAAAAAAAAAAAAAAAAAAAAAGGATGCCACCAGAAAACTACTAGAGGTAATTAGAGGTAATCAATGAATTTGATAAAGTTGCAGGATACAAAATTAATGCACAGAAATCTCTTGCATTCCTATACACTAATGATGAAAAATCTGAAAGAGAAATTAAGGAAACACTCCCATTTACCATTGCAACAAAAGGAATAAAATACCTAGGAATAAACCTACCTAGGCATACAAAAGACCTGTATGCAGACAAGTATAAGACACTGTTGAAAGAAATTAAAGATGATACCAACAGATGGAGAGATATACCATGTACTTGGATTGGAAGAATCAATATTGTGAAAATGACTATACTACCCAAAGCAATCTACAGATTCAATGCAATCCCTAACAAATTACTAATGGCATTTTTTACAGAACTAGAACAAAAAATTTTAAAATTTGTATGGAGACACAAAGGAATAGCCAAAGCAGTCTTGAGGGAAAAAAAAGGAGCTGGAGGAATCAGACTCTCTGACTTCAGACTATACTAGAAAGCTACAGTCATCAAGACAATATGGTACTGGCTCCAAAACAGAAATATTGATTAATGGAACAGGATTGAAAGCCCAGAGATAAACCCATGCACCTATGTTCAATTTTTTTTTAAATCAGTCATCAATTTTATACACATCACTGTATACATGTTAATCCCAATCGCCCAATTCAGCACACCACCATCCCCACGCCACCGCAGTTTTCCCCCTTTGGTGTCCATACGTTTGTTCTCTACATCTGTGTCTCAACTTCTGCCCTGCAACCCGGTTCATCTGTACCATTTTTCTAGGTTCCACATACATGCGTTAATATACGATATTTGTTTTTCTCTTTCTGACTTACTTTGCTCTGTATGACAGTCTCTAGATCCATCCATGTCTCAACAAATGACTCAATTTCGTTCCTTTTTATGGCTGAGTAATATTCCATTGTATATATGTACCACAACTTCTTTATCCATTCGTCTGTCGATGGGCATTTAGGTTGCTTCCATGACCTGGCTATTGTAAATAGTGCTGCAATGAACATTCGGGTGCATGTGTCTTTTTGAATTACGGTTTTCTCTGGGTATATGCCCAGTAGTGGGATTGCTGGGTCATATGGTAAATCTATTTTTAGTTTTTTAAGGAACCTCCATATTGTTCTCCATAGTGGCTGTATCAATGTACATTCCCACCAACAGTGCAAGAGGGTTCCCTTTTCTCCACACCCTCTCCAGCATTTGTTGTTTGTAGATTTTCTGATGATGCCCATTCTAACTGGTGTGAGGTGATACTTCATTGTAGTTTTGATTTGCATTTCTCTAATAATTAGTGATGTTGAGCATCTTTTCATTGCAACTGTGTTCAATTAATCTATGACAAAGGAGGCAAGGATATACAATGGAGAAAAGACAGTCTCTTCAATAAGTAGTGCTGGGAAAATGGGACAGCTCCACGTAAAAGAATGAAATTAGAACACTCCCTAACACCATGCACAAAAATAAACTAAAAATGGATTAGAGACCTAAATGTAAGACCAGGCACTATGAAACTCTTAGAGGAAAACATAGGAAGAACACTCTTTGACCTAAATCACAGCAAGATCATTTTTAATCAACCTCTTAGAGTAATGGAAATAAAAACAAAAATAAAAAAATGGGACCTAATGAAACCTAAAAGCTTTTGCACAGCAAAGAAACCATAAACAAGATGAAAAGATAATCCTCAGAATGGGAGAAAATATTTGCAAATGAAGCATCGGACAAAGGATTAATCTCCAAAATATACAAACAGCTCATGCAGCTCAACATTAAAAAAACAAACAACCCAATCCAAAAATGGGCAGAAGTCCTAAATAGACATTTCTCCAAAGAAGACATACAGATGGCCAAGATGCACATGAAAAACTGCTCAACATCACTCATTATTAGAGAAATGTAAATCAGAAGTACAATGAGGTATCACCTCACACCAGATAGAATGGGCATCATCAGGAAATCTACAAACAGCAAATGCTGGAGAGCGTGTGGAGAAAAGGGAACCCTCTTGCACTGTTGGTGGGAATGTAAATGGATACAGCCACTATGGAGAACAGTATGGAGGCTCCTTAAAGAACTAAAAATAGAATTACCATATGACTCAGCAATCAGACTACTGGGCATATACCCACAGAAAACCATAATTCAAAGAGACACATGCACCCCAATATTCACTGCAGCACTATTTACAACAGCCAGGTAATGGAAGCAACCTAAATGCCCATCAACAGATGAATGGATAAAGAAGATGTGGTAAATATATACAATGGAATATTACTCAGCCATAAAAAGGAACGAAATTGGGTCATTTTTAAAGACGTGGATGCATCTAGAGACTGTCATACAGAGCGAAGTAAGTCAGAAAGAGAAAAACAAATATTGTGTATAATGCATGTATGTGGAAGCTAGAAAATGGTACAGATGAACCAGTTTGCAGAGCAGAAATTGAGACACAGAAGTAGACAAAAAACATATAGACACCAAGGGGGGAAAGCGGCAGGGGTTGGGGTTTGTGGTGTGATGAATTGGGAGATTGGGATTGACATGTATACACTGATGGGTATAAAATGGATGACTAATAAGAAAAAGTAAATAAATAAAAAATAAACATTAAAAAAAAATAAAGGAGAAAATGATAGTAACATAATAATAGTAGGGGACTTTAACACCCCACTTACATCAATGGAGAGATCATTCAGACAGAATATCAATAAGGAAACACTGGCCTTAAAGGACACATTAGAACCAATGGACTTAATAGGTATACATGGAATATTTCATTCAAAACCAGAAGAATGCACATTCTTTTCAAGTGCAAATGGGACATTCTCCAGGATAGATCACGTGCTAGGCTACAAAACAACCTTCAGTAAAATTAAGAAAATTGAAATCACATTAAGCATCTTTTTTTGACCAATACACTATGGGACTAAAAATAAACTATATATAAAAAAAAAAAAACTGTAGAAATCACAAACACATGGAGGCTAAACAATATGCTACTAAAGGACTAATGGATCGATCACAGAGGAAATCAAATAAGAAATCCAAAAATACATGGAGACAAATGAAAATGAAAACACAATGATTCAGAATTTATGGAATGCAGCAAAAGCAGTTCTAAGAGGAAAGTTTATAGTGATACAAATCTACTTCTGGAAACAAGAAAAATCTCAGATAAACTATCTAACATTATACCTAAAGGAACTATAAAAAGAAGAACAAACAAAACCCAAAGTTAGTAGAAGGAAAGAAATCATAAGACAAGAGCAGAAATTAATAAAATAGAGATTTAAAAAAAAATAGAAAACATCAGTGAAATGGAGGTGATTCTTTGAAAAGATAAACAAAATTGATAAACCTTTAGCCAGACTCCTCAAGAAAAAAGAGAAGATCCAAATAAAAATCAGAAATGAAAAAGAAATTACAACTGACACCACAGAAATGCAAAGAGCTTACTATGAACAATTATACAACAATAAATTGGACAATGTAGAAGAAATAGACAAATTCCTAGAAATGTACAATCTCCCAATACTGAACCAGGAAGAGATAGAAAATATGAAAAGACCAATTATCAGTAATGAAATTGAAACGGTAATATAGAAAACTCCCAACAAGCAGTAGTCCAGGACCAAATGGCTTCACAGGTGAATTCTACCAAATATTCAGAGGAGAGTAACAATTACCCTTCTCAAACCATTCCCAAAAAATTTAGAAGAAGGAACACTTCCAAACTCATTCTATGAAGCCAGCATCACCCTGATATCAAAACCAGGCAAAGATATCACACACAAAAAAATTTTAAGCCAATATCACTGATGAACATAGATGCAAAAATTCTAAACAAAATATTAGGAAACAATCCAATAATACATTAAAAGGACCATACAATACATTAAAAGGATCATACCAGTGAGACTCATCCCAGGGATGCAAGAATGGTTCAATGTCCACAAATTAATCAATGTGATACACCATATTAACAAACTGAAGAATAAGAATTATATGATTATCACAGTAGATGGAGAAAAATCTTTTGACAAAATTCGACCTCCATTTATGATAAAAAACTCTCAACAAAGTGTGTCTGGAAGGAACATACCTCAACATAGTAAAGGCTATATATGACAAACCCACAGCCAACACCATACTCAATGGTGAAAAACTGAAATCATTTACTCCCAAATCAGCAACAAAAAAGACAAGGATGCCTACTCTTGCCACTTTTATTCAACATAGTATTGGGAGTCTTAGTCACAGCACTGAGACAAGAAAAAGAAATAAAAGGACTCCAAATTGGAGAGGAAGAAGTAAAACTGTCACTGTTTACAGATGACAAAATACCATATATGGAAAATCCTAAGGACACCACCAAAAAACTATTAGAACTAATGAATGCATTCAGTAAAGTTGCAGGATACAAAATTAATATACAGGAATATGTTGTGATTCTATACACTAATAATGCACTATCAGAAAGAGAATTAAGAAGACAATCCTATTTACAATCACATCAAAGAAGAGTAAAATACCTAGGAATAAATCTGACTAAAGGAAGTAAAAGAACTGTACTTGGAAAACTATATGACACTGATGAAAAAAATTGAAGACAACACAAATAGATGAAAATATATTCTATGTTCATGGATTTGGAGAATTAATATTGTTGAAGTGACCACACTGCCCAAGATAATCTGCAGATTCAATGCAGTCCTTTTCAAAATACCAATAGCATTCTTTACAGAACTAGAACGAATAATTCTAAAATTTGTATGGAAACACAAAAGAACCAAAATAGCCAAAACAATCTTGAGAAATAAGAGCAATGTTGGAGGTATCACATTCCCTGATTTTAAGCTACAGTCATCAGAACACTATGGCACTGACACAAAGACAGACATAGACAAAGAGAGACATATAGATCAGCAGAACAGAATAGAGGTCCCAGAAATGAACCCACACTTATATGGGCAATTAAACTATAACAAACCAGGCAAGAATATATAATGGGGAAAAGACAGCCTCTTCAATAAATGATGCTGGGAAAACTGGACAGCTACATGCACAAGAATAAAATTTGACTACTCTCTCATGCACAAAAAAATTCAAAATGGATTACACCCTTAAATGTAACAACTGAAACCATAAAATTTCTAGAAGAAAATATAGGCAGTACATTCTTTGACTTCAATCTTTGTAATATTTTTTTGAATATGTCTCCTCAGGCAAGGTAAACAAAAGCAAAAATAAACAAATGGGACTACATCAAACTAAAAAACTTTTGCACAGTGAAGGAAACTATCAATAAGATTAAAAGTGCACCTACTGAATGGGAGAAGATATTTGCCAATGATATACCTGATAATGGGTACCTAGACTTACCCTGGTGATCAGTTTGAAATGTATAGAAATATCAAATCACTATGTTGTGTAACAGGAACTAACATAGTGTTGTAGGTCATTCATACTTCAAAAAGAAACAAATAAACAAACTGAAAGAAAAAGAGACCAGATTTGTGGTTGCCAGAGGTGGACGTGGTAAGAGGGGGAATTGGATGAAGGCAGTCAAAAGGTACAAACTTCCAGTTATAAGATAAGCACTAGGGATGTAATGTACAATATGATAAATGTAATTAACAGTGTTGTATGTTATATATGAAGGTTGTTAAGAGAGTAAATCCTGAGTTCTCATTACAAGAAAAAATTTTTTTTCTATTTCCTTAATTTTGTATCTATATTAGATGATGGATGTCCACTAAACTTATTGTGATAATCACTTAAGGATGTATGTAAATCAAATCATTATGCTGTACACCTCAAACTTACTGTGTTATGTGTCAATTATTCTCAATAAAACTGGAAGAAAAATAATAAATTCCCTTGCTCAAGGAAAGAAAATTAAAGAGCAAAATCATTTATCCACTGATGATAATATTAATAATTTTAATGAAGTATAATTGTAACACAATATTTATTCACTAATATTGCCATGAGTCTTCAGCACAGACTGAAAAGTAGTCTAACTAATGATACTATAATGATGATTATAAATAACATTATAAGCAAGCATGAAGGTACATTTATTAAACTTTTTAGGGGTATATTTGCACTTTTCTGAGATTGTATATTGAGGAAATTTGATAATGGATAATTGAATGTTTGGAGAATATTGGGGAAACTAATGTAACATGAGTGATTAAGAGCACAGGCTTTGGAGCTGAAACTACCCAGATCTCACGTTTGTCTTTCTTTGGGTAAGCCTAAACTTTAGTTTGTGCATCTGTAAAACTGCGATAATAATAGTATTATTATTAGTGTATGCTTGGTGTGTAATGTATACAAGTAAAACTTATTATTATATTTTCTTAAATAATCTATAAAGATGTTTACAAATAAAAAACAGCAGTTAAGAGAAAAAATGATTGGAAACGGTTAGGTCAATATATATGCTCATCAACATATATTTCATCCATGGCTAGTACACCTGAAAAATAAATGATTGAGAGCAAAATTAGCAAATTCAAATGGAAATAACAGGATCAGTAATTTTTAATGATATTTTTAAGTTATCAAAACATATTATAAGAGGATTATGGCTTTAGTAGGCATAGCCTTCTTTTTATGCATTTTATTCATTTCATACATATTCATTCATACCTATTCAGATATATTCATTGATAACCAAATTTGTGTAAAGCATTCTAAACGGTGTCTGCCTTTGGGGAGCTTGTAATTAAGCAAATAATTGTTAGATAACAATTTTGATCAGTGTATGAGGAGAAAAGCTGGGTGCTATGAGAAAATGTGTGACCGGGACCTCCATAATCTGAGGGATCTCAGAAGGCTTCACAGACAAAGTAAAATTTAAGTTGAAAATCAAGGATGAGAAGCATCTATTGGGAGATGGAAAAGAGTGACCCAGGAAGAGAGAACCACATATGCAAAGTGCCACATGTGGGAGAGACTTGAAATTCTGAGGGACTGACAGCTGTGCTGGGACTAGAGGGGAAGTGAGAGGGAGACTGAGATGAGGCAGGGCGGGAGATGAATACGGGGCTGGTTAGACACGACCATGTGATCCAGGTTTAGGATTCTGGACTTTGTTCTAAGAGCAACTAGAACACGCTGAAGAATTTTAAGCAGAAGAAAGATTATACTTTCATCTCAGTTCAGTGTACCAAATGAATGAATGGATGATGCTACATTACCTTAGATAAGCCCATACATTTTAGTTTTCTTATCTTTAAAATGGAGGTAAAGATGATGAATCATGAAGTTCTTCCAGGGAGAAAATGGGATAATTACTGAAAACATTTGTAAACAAAAATTGAATGAGAGAGTGAGAGAGTAAGAGACAGAGAGATAAAGAGAGAGAATGAGAATGTATGTGTAAAGCACCACTCATAAAACCTGACCCATGGCCTCAACGTATTCAAAACCCTTACATATAACCTTAACACTGTAATAGAGAAGAACAAATCTGACTCCATATTGGATCTGTTTCTTTTACTTTAACCTTTGTGTTCTATTGCTTTTGCTACAAGTTAAGAATGTTGCCTATAGCCTGAAAGATACAGGATAACCCATTCTCAAGGCTCTGCCCTTTAAAGATACAATACTTTTCCATTCATATAGAGATAAAAATTTGCAGAACAGAGAATAACATTTGTCTTGTTGAAGGGTCACAGGAACTTCATGACTTGACCTATGTGGACAGCTACAAGGACAAAGGATTCAGACACCAAGAAGTTTGCAACAACCAACCACATCCCCTCCCCCCATTTTAAAAAAATTAATTAATTTATTTTTGTCTGTGTTGGGTCTTCATTGCTGTGCATGGGCTTTCTCTAGTTGTGGTGAGCGAGGGCTACTCTTTGTTGCGTGCGCAGGCTTCTCATTGCGGTGGCTTCTCTTTGTTGCACAGCATGGGCTCTTGGTGCGTGGGCTTCCGTAGGTGTGGCACATGGGCTTAGTTGCTCCACGACATGTGGGATCTTCCCGAACCAGGGCTCGAACCTGTGTCCTCTGCATTGGCAGGCAAATTCTTAACCACTGCGCCACCAAGGAAGCCCCCCTCCCCTTTTAATATAAAAGAAGCCTGAATTCTAACTTAGATTAAATGGTTCTTTGGGACATTAGTCCACCATCTTATTGTCTGCTGGTTTTCTGAATAAAGTCACCATTCCTTGCCCCAACAACTTGTCTCTTGATTTATTGGCCTGTCTGTGTGGTGAGCAGTATGAGTCTGGACCCGGTAACAACACAATACTGCTGGACTCATGAGGTCAGGGGTGAGAAAAGGAATATAAAATTTGTGAACGATGGATAAGAAGACAGGGATTAAACTTTACTAGTTATAGAAATTAAAAACGGGAAATTTTTTGTATTACTGCTTCAACAGATTTTAGATTTCTGAGTTAGGTAAATTCAGTTACAAAGAGAGAACAAAATATGATGTTAAAAGGAGAAATTATTTCCTTATTTGTCTTTTTATTTTTGGAATGGATACCTCTTAAAACACAAAACCAGAACCTCTGTACAGAGTGATTATGACTGGACTGCTGAAGGGCCCATTCAGAAAAAGTTTTTTGTAGAACATTAACTTTATGTCTAGATTTTAAATCAGAAACTCACAGGACTATAAGGAAGGACAATAAAAATATATTTACTTTGGGTCTCTGACCTGCTGTAAAGACAGCACCTAATTATTTTGGTCAGATGTGTCTCCCTGTCCAGTTATAAAAGATCTGCTAAGCAAGACCTGTTTTATTGAAAGAATTTTTGAGATGAACTGCCAAGTCAGAAGAAAACACTAAAGCCAAAGTTTAGAATAATTAAGGATACAATCTTTGCTCTATAGAAGCAGGAAAGACCCCAAGAGAAGAACATCAAATGTCATGATGATACACTGACTTGTCCTGAAAAGACTGTAATGGATTTGACTGGCATAATCCAAGATGTATTTATCGAGCACCCATTAGGTGACTGGCATTGTTCCAAACAAACTTTCCAGGTGGTGGAAGACTGGTCGTTTTCTGCAGAGAGAGAAATTGATTCCCTACCTAAGATCAACTTTATGGGGAGCAAGCTATTTATTTTATTTATGGCTTGAACTCAGTTCCCTGCTGTAATAATTAAAATTCTGTAGGTACAGACCTCCTTCTTATTTAGATATTGACTAGAAAGGGAGCCAGCTTAGAGTTGGCCCTGCAGCTACTTGCAAGGGGTTTGGATTTATGCTAATGAATGGGGCTGAAGCTTTCAAGGATTTGCTTTCATTACTAAATCCTCAGGATAGTACTTTCCAACACTCTTGGTTGGGTTTGAAATAAGAGTGGAAGTCTATATACTCCATGCTGAAGGCTACTTAAGCTCAAAACAAAACTAAATCAAGAAACGCTTAATGGAAAAGTTTGGTTTCTTAAAATAAAATTCTGTATCCAAGTAAACAGAAAGTAAAGCAAAAATGTCCAAGAAATTCAGGAAGCATAGTCATGGAAAGGTGAGTCCATATTCTTATCTTGGGAGTCAGAGGTTTCAATTTAACCTCAACTAAATTGGAAGCTTTGCAAATGTTCTAATTATTCACAATTGAGTTGGATAGTCCAAGTTGAGAGATTTCAGGAAGCACAATCTCAGAAGAGTTTTGATATTTTTCTAAAGTAAGAAACTTACCTAAGCCTTTACCTTAATCATTCTTGGAGCTTGTATGTTCTCTTTACTGACAGCAGGAAGCCAAAGACCTTTGCACAAATCAGTTCTCAATGGGGACAGATACATTGCTGAACTACAGTAAGGTTATGGACAAATCCACTTGGAAACAAATCATAGCAGAATTTGAGAGAAACTACAGAACCAGATATATGATTGGCATGCCACCTGAACCATGAAGTTCTTCAGAAATGTAAATATAAGTATCACTGCGGTAAAAAACAGGTACTTCTTTTTTTAAGACATAAAGTTGATTCTGGAATTTAAAAAATAAGTTTAGAATTATATAAACAAGGCCAAAACTTTATCAGTCTGGTCATTGAATTGCTTTTTTCCTGCTTATAAAACCTCATTTACCTTCATGTTTAAATTCCTTCTTTATGAGCTTTATGTAACAGTAACCTATAGATTTAAATTTGTGTGCATGTTTGTGAAATATATGAGGATTTTACAATCTCCTAAATTTTGGATCATCTATTAATACATTTAACTTACTCTTATTTTTCTCATGGATCCTTTTAAAGAAGGTGGTTGTATAATGTTTTCTTCTAACTCCTTCCTTTATAAATTTACACTCAATTAGAACATGGGCAACACCAAAACTATCTCATTCTTTTTTTGTACTCTATATATCATTCTTGAATATTAATAACTATCTTAGCCATTTTATGGGCTGGTAGGTTATTTAATTTTATTACTGCCTTTGGATTGACCAACAAACCTCAACAATCTGGGGAAGACAATGGAAAGCCTTTTCCATTTGAATGGAGAGCTACATATTTGTCTAAAGATTTCTTTAAAAACTTTTTTAAAAGCTAGCAGGTCCACAGAAAACCATGGTGACAATTTACCTAATAAGCGATTATGGAGTGTCTATTGCATTTACTGCTAACAGAAAGGCTGAAGACGCATCATCTCAAAGTTTTATTTTCAAGTACTTGATTTTGAATTTCTTCATTAAAAGTGGTAAGTGATTAAAAAAAAAAAAAAGAAAGAAAAAAGTGGTAAGTGAATGCAAATAGTCATCTCCTCTGCCCCTGGGATTTTACCACATCAGATAGGAAAGGACACAAATATGCAACTCCTAAGAGGGTAGAGGCATAGTAGCATTCTTTTAAAGCTACAAGTAAATTATGAGCAGATATGCTCAATTTTCATAATTTATGACTAATGTGATGTACCAGTGGTCAGCAAACATTTTCTTAAAAGGGCTAGATAATAAATATTTTAAGCTTTGTAAACCATGTGATCTCTGTCACATCTCCTCTCTGCCCTGGAGCAGGAAAGCAGCCATAGGCCACATGCAAATGATGAGCTTGGATGTGTTCCAATAAAACTTTACTTACAGAAACAAACATTGGGCTGGATGTGGCTTGTGGGTACTAGTTTGCTGATCCCTGTGGTATAATATCACACATCCTACTTAGAACTGAGAAAAATGAAACATTGCTCTTGAATAGTTTCTGCTGGATGAGGTTTAGGAAACATCCAAATTAACCAAATTAACCATTAATAAGTGGTTTGAGTCTTGTTTTTGCCGTAACTTCAGTTTCTTCATTTGCAAATATCTCTCTTCTTCACCTATTTGAAATATGATAATATGTTCACAGGACACAGAACAATACAGTGACAAAAAAGTGTGTCGAAGGATGAAAATGTTTAAGTTGCTTTAAGTTTTGCTCAAATGTGTTACTTCTCTGAAACATTTGGTTTTCATATTTTCATGGTCGCATTTACCATAATGTCTTATAAGTTGTAATTTGACTGTCTTCTTCTTTAGCATATGGGATCTTCAAGGGCAAGGTCTACGTATGTCTATCTCTGTATCACTAGAACTTTGCACAATGTCTTCCTCACTCACTATTCTTTAAATGAATGATCACATAACTCACAGTCTACCCTGACAGGCCTATGATTTTTTTCTAAGTGCTTTCTAGGTATTTTCCAGACAGTTTCTATCCCTGTCTTCCTTTCCTGAGCTCTAAAATAGTGCCTGAAATTATTGGCTGGAATTCATCCCATTTGAGTAAATGTCTTAAACAGTAATTGAAAAGATGATTTAACTTGGGACATTATAAAAGGTTGACTGAGAATGACTCTTCTCATGCCAGGACAACTGAATACAATATTCTAAATGTTTAACTTAAACAAGGATGTATATAACAAAGTGCAAAAAATATACAGCATATTTTTATATCAATTTCACCAGGTATAGTAAATATGGCTACTGCTCCACCATGAACCCCTTGGATACTTTCTATCATTCAAGGTGCTTCTCTTGACTTCTGTATACTTTAGCTTCCAGTAACTCATGCCTGTATGCAACTCTCTTTGGAGGACTGTCCTCAGAATCCTAGAGCAGCTTTGTCTACACTTGCCAAGAGCTGGAGATGCCTGGGAACTTACACCCCTCTTGATGTGGCCCTAAGCAAATAATTAACTGTCACAGAAGCACAGAAACCCAGCTGGCTTGCCCCAAGAGGAGACAGACTTTAAGACATAATTTATACTCCAGAGCTTCCCTTGGGATCAGGCTGAGGCTGGGACTTTGCCTAAAATTATAACCTTGCTTGGCTGGTTGAGTTCCACTGACCTACTTCCCTTACTCCCTTGCTGTTTCTCCAAGGAGCCTTTTCTTAATGACACACATGCATGCAAACCTTCACCTCAGAGACTATTCTGGGAAACTCTAAGATATTCAGCTAAAGAAATATTTCTATTTGGTCTTCTTTCTATTTTTTTCCTTCTTCCCCTCCTCCTTTTCTTTCTCCCTCCACTTCTCTTCCTCAAGCTGACTTGGCATCCCTCATTGATATTTTCTGGGCCACACACCATTCACGACCTCTGCCATTTGGGGTTGGAATGGTCTTTCAGCACCTTAGCAGCAGGAAGGGTTTTACTGCAGCTGTTTCTTTGGCAGGAAGAGTGTAGCTTCTGTGCTGAGTTCAACCTGAAAAGTGCTTCCCTACTGAGTAGAAGCCATGGATTGTATAACACTCCCTGTTTCACACTATTAAATGTCTTCTCTGGCTGGGCAACAGCTCTGGTTTTCAATTTTTTTCCCCTAAGTATACATTTTTATTTAAGTGTAACACACATACCGAAAAGCACACAAATCATAAAAAACAGAGCTGAAAAATGAATGTTACAAAGTAAACAGACCTGTGTAACTACCACCAGGTCAAGAAACAGAACATTACTTGCACTCTAGAAGTCAGCACTCTACTCTCCCTGGCGGTTACAGGCTCTTAAATGTAACTGCTATTCTGGTGCCATCAGTAATTGTATAGTAAGGAATACATCTTACCCAAAGAGAGATCTGGACTTTGTTCTTGGGTACTGGGAGGTGATCTCTAGGCCCCTGAATGTCCAGCCTGAGAGCAATGTCTTTATTTGCCTGGGAGCTTTGTTCGCTGGAAAGTCTAACCATGTGACTTGTGATGAGGGCTTTGAGATTTGTCCTGTCATATCTGATCTCTGGAGAAACTGGAGACTAAATGTATTGGCCCAGACCTACAGGAGGGGCTGAGACTAAAGGTCAACCATGCAGGCAATATGCTATCAAGTCCCAATATAAACTCTAGACACCAGTGTCTCCAGTGAACTTCCCTAGTAGGCAGTTACTCCACGTGTATTGAGACACACTTACTCCAGGAGAGGCAAATCCTGTGGACAAGGAAATGTCATATTGGGAACCCTTCCAGATTCTTCCCTATGCTTCTCCCTTTGCTGATTCTAACTTGTATCCTTTTACTATAATAAAACTGTAATCATAAGTTGAGTGCTTTCTGCGTTCCATGAGTCTTTCTAGCAAATTATAGAACTTGACAGTAATTGGTAGAGACTGGAATTAGCAGCCAGCTGGTCTGAAGTGAAGGTGGCCCTGGAGACCCTGAGCTTGTGGCTGACCCTTGACTGAGGGCAGTTTTGTGGGGACTGTACCTGTTACCTGTGCACTTTGCTAGCTTATTATAACCATAGATATGTTTGGATTGATTTTTGAACTTCACATAAGTGGAATCATTCAACACATACACTCTTATTTTCTGGCTTTTTAAAAAGAACGTTCTTAATCTATGTTATATGTAGCTGTAATTTGTTCTGTATTCTATATAGTAATTTCATGATAGGAATGAACTTTAAAATTTTTATTTATTTATTTATTTTATTGTTGATAGATATTTGGGTTGTTTCCAGTTTGAGGTTTTGGGAAAAAATAATTCTGCTGTGAACATTCTTGTACGTGCCTTCTGGTGGATGTAAACACTCATTTATCTTGGGTATATACAAAAGAGTGCAAATGCAGGGTCAGAGCAGATACGTAATTCCAACTTTAGGCAGTCCCGCCCAGCATTTTCAAAATAATTTGTATCAGTTTCCATTCCTGCCAGCAGATGATGAGAGTTCTGGTAGTTCCACATTCTTATCATTCTTGTCAACACTTGGTATTGTCTGTCTCTTAACTTTTAGGTCATTTTAGGGAATGGGAATACACTCAACTTAAAACTGCATGAAAGAAATAAGAACACTATATATATGGAATCTAAAAAAAAAAATTGTCATGAAGAACCTAGGGGCAGGATGGGAATAAAGACTCAGACCTACTAGAGAATGGACTTGAGGGCACAGGGAGGGGGAAGGGTAAGCTAGGACAAAGTGAGAGAATGGCATGGACATATATACACTACCAAATGTAAAACCGATAGCTAGTGGGAAGCAGCTGTACAGCACAGGGAGATCATCTCGGTGCTTTGTGACCGCCTAGAGGGGTGGGATAGGGAGGGTGGGAGGGAAGGAGAAACAGAGGGAAGAGATATGGAGATATATGTATACGTATAGCTGATTCACTTTGTTATAAATCAGAAACTAACACACCATTGTAAAGCAATTATACTCCAATAAAGATGTTTTAAAAAAAAAGAAATAAGAACACTGTCATTTGTCCAAGTGTAAAAATTCAAACAATGTGTGCACAGGGGTGGCAGTGAAATGATTTGTCATCTGGGAAAGGTAGGCTGGCAAAGAGTGGACATTTCCCTGGAAACTCTCCATGGAGAATTGAATGGTTTGCAAACAGAGTCTCCTTGGTGGTCTATAACTGACCAAATGTGAAGATGCTACATAAAGGTATTAAAGCTCACAAGAAGTTGACAGTGAAGCTATCTGGTACTGATTTGTTTTGGTAAGAATATATAATATTGTACATTGTACATTCAAGTTCTTTAATAGCTATAGAATCATATATATAATTATAATTATATACATTCATAGTTATATTATAAAATATAATTATATATTGTATAAATATATATATAATTTTCTCTATTCTTTTGTCTGCATTTAAAAATTTTTAGCCCTTTAGCCTTGTTTCTTGGCATTCCTGGTACTTTTTAAAATCAAACATTGGACCTAGTGAACGAACATTTCAGAAACTCTAGTTGCTATTTTTCTGCAGAGGGTATTTAATTTCTGCTAAAATTAAATGACTATTAGAGTAGGGGCAGGTCACCTTGCTGTAATCAGGAATTGCAGTAATTTGAGGTAGGTTTAGCCTTTGTGAGCGCCTGTCTATTTCCTGTTTACCCTTTTTCCTGGGCTTAGCCTTCACTGCTTTTAATTGAAAACCTGGGTGGTTACCAGGGTCCCCTATTAATGGTGGATTCTGACCTCCAGTTTCCATCTCCCACCACTGTGAGTCTCCTGAAAAAGCTCTAGGTTAGCTTTTTAGCCTACTAGCTGATCCCACTGAACTACTTGGTTCAGTGGCCCATCACTATCACAAATTAGGGATTGCAAATGGATTGCGGGGAAAAGAATGATGTCCTCACTTCCCTGAGGTTATCTTTTCTCTCTTGTCTTGGCTCCTCCATTCCTGGTTGTTTTAGGAACACTGAAATTCAACTTTTTTGCCCAAGCCCAAAAGAAAGACTGAAACTCTGAGCCACTGCCTTCTGCTTAGAAGACTTGTCTCTGCTACTAAGAAAACAGCATAAAGGAGAAAAAGTGGCTGAGAATTTGGATTCAGCTCAATGCAGTTCCCTTTATGGGATCCCAGCGAATTTGGTCTTGCCTGCCTATCTGCTCACTGATTCCCTCACAGAGCTGTTTAGGTTTGTTTTATATTTTATTCAGCTTTTATAGTGCTTCCCAGCAGAAGAATTGATTGGATACAATCTACTCTGTCAGAATTAGAAGTGGAAGTCCTATTCTGAAGTGTAAAACTATTTCCATTTCAAAAGTAAGTTACTCTACACAGTGTTTATTTTTTTGGTCTCTCTTCTTCAAACTACACCATCCCCATCTGAGAATCTCAGATATCTCACTTCTCCAAAATAGACCAGAAATAAATCCATTTTATTAAATATGTGACACTTTTCCGCTTTAGGATGGCCCACTACTCTGTGTGTGTGTTTGTGTGTGTGTGTGCACACGCATGTGTATGTGTGTGTCCTTTTATATGTTCTTGGTTAGGATGGAAGCTTTTTTTGGGGGTAAGTTTTAAACTATATAATTGACTTAAGAGCAAGTGTAATTTTTCACTGAAACTTATTCTTGAGTCCTAATCAGATATCTTAAGTACACTTATATTTGTCTTTGTAATTTGTATACACCAGTGTCAATTCTTTTCAACTCCTGGTTTATCTTTATTTGAAATAATGATTGTAATTAAGAGTTACATTAATTTCTGCTCTATACACATAGATTTTCCTTTATTTGTTGTTTTTAGCATTATTATTATGCTCTTGATTAGATAATGCAAGTATAATACAAAACATTTAAAAGATATAAAACAAAGTGAAAGGTAACTTTCTCTCATTTTTGTTCTACCAACAATATATATTTTTTTCTACCAACAGTTTCTCATCTAGGAGCCAATCATTCTTGTTTGTGTTTAATGTATGCTTCCAGAAAATATAACACTTGTACCACTTTTTAAATAGTAAATACAAATTTTAGTATGCATACACATCGTTCATTACCTTGTTTTTCTTCTCTACTGAACAATATATCTTGGAGAAAGCTCCATGTTGGTACATAGATATGCCGTCTTGTCCATTTTAACTGCCACATAACATTACATTATTTATATCCATTTATTGGGTGTATTTAACTAGCTTTCTATTGAGTTTTTAAGTTGTTCCTAATGTGTTATTATAAAATACTACAATAAATATTCTTGAATGTGCATTTTTTGTGAACATATTAAAGGATACCTGTAAAATTAATATCTATAGGTTTAACTGTTGGGTCAAATGTTATGTGTGTTTACTCATTCTATTTCTATGGCATCTTTAGTTTCTCAGCATTGAATTGCTTGATAAATTTGCTTACTTTCTGAACATGATGAAGCTTATATCAAATTTGATTTCACAAAGCTTATTATCAAAAATTCTGTTTTATTGAGGCTTATTTAAAAATTTTAGCAAATCACATGTAACTTAGTTTTTCTTTTCAACTTTAAACTACTATTAGAAAAGTGGTTGCAGAAAAGAGTAGCTTTATTTATTTTGCTGTTCTTTTTTTAAAAAAATTACTTTAAATTTTGGTATATTTTTAGCTGCAACTAATTGTGTAGGCTAATCATGTCCAACAAGGCAACTCTGTTATCTTCTCATATTTTCTCAACCACCCAACATTTTCCAGATCTAGCTTCACATAACCAAGACTATTTAGTTTTGATCCAAATAAAATTTTATTAGGTACAAATTGGAAAAAATAATTAGTTAGTGGTTGGAAACATAGCTGAAAAGCAAAGGGCTCAGCAGATCTGTATATCTCACCAGAAACTGGGGAAAATTTATTTCCAAGCTTTGTGGTGGACAGAAATCCGATCAAGAAATGCACCCTTGTTTAGAACCCTCTAATAGACTTTTAGCTTTCAGTTGCACAAGAGCCTGCAGACAAATGACTGACTGCTTTTTTTATGGTGTTAAAAAGGTATGGTCCTCTAAGGAGTAGAGAGTTACCCAAGGGAAAAGAGCAAGAGGGAGTTTGCTGTGTGTTACCCAGCATTTAGTGCTGAGATTTCTCTGTCACAGGGAATCTCTTCACTTGAATAATAATGATAGTCATCATGTGTCTGTGTACTCTTAGTCACACAGTGGCTTTCCTTATTATTTTTATTCATAGTTTTCTGAATTTTCATTCATTTCTGAAACAATGTGATATTTATCGTGCGGCGATTCATTACCCCATTCTCCTCCAGTTGATGTGCATAATGATGAAGAGAAAAGACAATTCCTGCCCTCAGAAACCTGTCTTCTAAAGAAAGTCAGAGTTGAACAAAGAAATACACTGCAATATGATAAGAGCTATGATAGAAGAATTCAAGTGTCCTATAGGAATATATAAGGGCCTTCAGGGGTTAAGTGGAGGAGGATTCCCAGAGGAACAGAGGGGACACCTAATTAGTAAAGTGAAGAGTTGGATGAAGAGTATTTTAAGGAATTCTAACCTTATCCTTCCCTTCCCTAATTACATGCAAACACTTGCAGACCTTAAGATTTCCGAAGATCTGCTATATTTTATTCTCTCCACAGTATCAGTGAACCTATCATACCAGTTACCAGATGTCCTGGACTGAATGAAAAAAGGATCACAATTTTTCACCCTTCCCAGAAGTCATGTTCTTTGCAATGAGACTTTGAAGTTCTTCCCTTCGAGAGATGGAATCTTTCTCCCAACCTCCTGAATCAGGGCTAACCTGCTTTGGCAACATATTGTGGTGGAAGAAAAGATGTGTTAGTTCCAAGCCCATGATTCCATTCTCTTGGAACCCTGCCTGCATCACATCAAGCCTGGGCTAACCTCCTGGAGAATGAGACACCATGTGGAACCAAGCCAGCTCAGCCCAGTTGTCCCAGCCAAGGCCCCAGGCATGTGAGTGAGTCCAGCTGAGATCAGCTGGCCCAGAACAGCTTGGCCCTAGACTCATGGGAAATAAAAAGTGGTTGTTGTGTTAAGACACTATGTTTTTAAATTTATGCATTCATAGCTAACATTGAAGGATGGCTATGAGGATGAATAAATAATGCATGCAAAACACTCCACTCAGTGACTACCACATAGTAAACAATGAAAATTATTATTTTTGAATATCAAGTTAAAATCTGAAAGTTAGTTTTCTTTTCTTGGCTTGAATGTGCACAAAAAATACTGGGAAACATGTTTGACTAGGTAGCTCAGTGTTCTCAATCTGATCTGAAAGCCCTCTGACCACAGTTTTCCTAAAAGATTTTTATTATTAAAGTAGTACTAGTTTTTATTGAAAGTAGTATCATTGTGATCCTTAGCTTGAGTTCCACAACGAGGGTCCTGGGATGAAATCAATTGTGTGGTTCATGACTGGAATGGTCACCTCTTTTTTGCATTATATCCTTATTAGCTGGAGTCTGCTACCATTACCAACATTCAAGCCTATCCCCAAAAGGTAGGCTTGACATTGCCAAGGGAGCTGGTTGTGAACATAGTTAAACGGACTTCTTATAATCTTGAACAACCCTTATAATCCCATAGCCAAGCCATCCATAGGCCTACTCACTGCTATGAGTGCCCCTGAATTCTATACGTGAACCTACATAATATGTTGCATCTTTATATGGCTGACTCTCCTGAAATATTGGAAGACAGAAGGAGAGGCCAGTTTTTACTAGGTCTGGAGTAGCAACAGGAGTCTGGGCTTTTGTCCTAGAGGAAGCATCAGCATTTGGCTTTCTGCAGCTTCTTTAAGCTGCTTCAAATAATTTATAGATAACATCTGCTGCTATCTTCTAGTCTTTGCTTGGTTTTCTTAACAGTCCAGATGACTTTTGCTTTAAATCCAGTTACTTTTCACTTTACTCAGATAGCTACTTTCCAATTTTTTTTTTTTATACCAGAAAAAAATGATGAATCCTATCTCTTCCAAGTTTTATGCTGGAACAATCTTTAGACTTCTCTTAGAAACTGGAGCAATCATTAGAGTTCTCCTGGACAACTTATTTTCTTTAGTAGGTATAATAGTTTTCATTGTAAATTATTATATTTTTTTTAAATTTATTTATTTATTTATTTATGGCTGTGTTGGGTCTTCGTTTCCGTGCGAGGGCTTTCTCTAGTTGCGGCAAGTGGGGGCCACTCTTCATCGCGGTGTGCGGGCCTCTCACTATCGCAGCCTCTCTTGTTGCAGAGCACAGGCTCCAGACGCGCAGGCTCAGTAATTGTGGCTCACGGGCCTAGTTGCTCCGCGGCATGTGGGATCTTCCCAGACCAGGGCTCGAACCCGTGTCCCCTGCATTGGCAGGCAGATTCTCAACCACTGCACCACCAGGGAAACACTCATTGTAAATTATTAATTCATGAAATATTTATTGAGTGCTTAGTATATGATAGATGTTGCACTGTGTCTTAGTTTGGGTCCTTCCAGAAGTGGACCCTGAGATAAAGATCTGAGTGCAAGTGGTTTATTCCAAGAAGGGCAAGATGGGTGAAACTTAATCTCCCAGGAAAATCTAGTCAAAGGAATAAAACCCAAACCTCAGAATTATTTTATTTAAAGGGTGAAGAAGCTGACACATTTATGCTCAGCTCTGGAATTGAGGACTTCTGTGGAAGGCAGAGATGTATAAAATTTGCATAGGCAAAGTGACTTTCCAAGATGTTGGCGAGAAACTCTTCTGACATGAAATGAAGGCACTGTCAATTGGAAATCTGTCAGGGCATACTGGCAGCGATGAGGGAAATGGGTGGAGTACCAACAACATCTGATACAACTAAGCCTTTTATATTTACTATCTCATTTAATCCTTACAGTTCTACGAGGAAGCCATTGCTATCTCTATTTGTTCAAAGAGAAAAACTGAGGTTCAGATTAGTTGTGTAATTAGCCCAAGTTTATATGCTAATAAGAGGCAGAGTCAGAATTTAGACCCAAGACTGGGATTCCCAGTCTCTCGAGAAAGTAATGACTTCCCAAACATCACACAGCTGCTATTTAGCAGAGCTAGGGCTATGACCCAGGTCTCCTGACATGCAGACTAATGTCCTTTCCATAGATGTATCTGACATTCTCATTCCCTGCACACCTGCCACTTCTAAATTCTCTACCCTGGGAATTTGATTGCCTGAGTTAGTTCTTTTAATATCAGGGCATTTGATGCCACTGCTTTCTTTAGATTCTCTGGAATCACCAAGGGAAAATCTATAAGTTCCCCTTTCATCGTGTCAACTGCCTGTTAGCAAGCCCACGATTTCTTCTGGGGATATTCCTCTGGCTGAAGACACTCTATTATCTTTATTGATAATTTTATTCCCTTGAAACTGCTTTGTTTGCTCCCATAACAGAGTCTTTTTACATGTTGTTTCCTCTTCCTGAATGCTCCTCTTTCTCCTTGTCAGCTAGCTGATTCCTATGGGTTCTTCTGATCTCATGTCGTTTCCCAGAAATCCTCCTCTGACCTTCTTGATCACGTTAAATGGAAGCATCAAGTAACTCTCCTTTATGTCACTCTTTGTGGTTCCAATTTAACTTTTGTTCCTGTGAGTGTTTCATCAAAGACTGAAAACACTACCAGAAGAGGGACTATGTCAATTTTTGTTTACTATCATATCCTCCTCACCTAAAACATAGAAGGTGTTCAGTAAATATTGTCGAATAAATTGTTGGGTGATGGATGCATTTCTGTTGCAAAGCATCCAGGGTGTAATGTTTTGTACTTCATCTACTAGGAAAGAACCTTGACTCCTGCTTTAGTAGACTTAACTCTTGGTCACAGCTTCTGTCTAACACTTGAACATAGAGCCATTCCCAGGGATCATACCCTGTCCTTCCTGCCAGCATATCCCTGTTAAACTCCCAAACTACCCCAGGATGCATTAAGCTAAATATGCAACAAACCCAGGTGCACCTGTAAAAATTTAAAAGGATGGATACTCTGCCTATTTAAATTGCTCTGTTCAATTATGAGGAAAGAGTATTGTCATACAATACACATCAATTAGCATTAAAAGTGCTAACCTCCATTTTCTGAAATACTCATACTGAGGCTTGAGGCTAGCATTTATTCTCTAATACATCCCTACATTTCTGCCCCCACCAGTGGAAATTTTGTCTCCCGGAGTCAGTTGGGCTCTTCCCAAGCCTATTTATGCCACTCGAACTTACTACAGCACTTGCATATTTTAATTTATTGTAAACCATTGAAATATGAGCTCATCAACAACAAAAAAAGTGTTGTTTCCTTAAACACTAAGTTGAATGCTTTGAAAAGTCTCAATCAAGTCCAAGTGGCTAAATTTATTTTTAAAATGTTGTTAAATTAGTTATGAGCATGATAATTGTATAAGATGGAGATATGATCATAAATATCTAGATGGTTTTTGACATCACAAGTCTCCTCAAGAAACAGCAACTGGAATGATGGAATCATGCCTTATGGTGCAGCAAAAATCATGAGGCAAACTTCCATTTAGGAGATGCATATCTCATTTCCTTCTTGTCTAAAATGAGAAGAGTAAAACCCAACAGAGAGTTTTGAAGATTAGATATAGTAATGCTTGTTAAGTGCCTGGCCCAGTGCCTGGCTTGTAGCAAGTAGTTAGTTTATTTTGCCTCCTTCTGTGTGTGGAAGCACTTGGTAAATACTGGTGTATGAATCTCAGTTATTGTTCTGAGGGCCCAGGGAGGAATCAGCCAGGAAGGGAGGCAGATCTGGAAAACCTGAGGATGAACCCAAAGAGAGAAATCGATCTGGGATTATTTGCAAATGTTCTTCAACGTCTGGGCTGAATCTACACAAGGAAAGAAGCTTGCAAAAAGTTGCTTTTTTTCTTTAAGTGAGAAGCCGGTGGAAGATGGGTTTGATCAGCTTCACAAGAGGAGCACATGGTTCCTGCCCCGCTGGGTGGGTTCCCAGCCAAGACTGTAGCCATGACAGTCTCTATTTGGAAGATTAAGTACAACACACGACACTTGATAAAAAAGAAGGAGAGGAAGCTAGTGATGCATCAAATGAGACAACTCTCTACAAGTCCAGAGAAAATCTTTTAAAAGTGGAGAGTTTGAAAGTAAATTTAACAAATTCCTCTGGGTCAAGAGCTCAGCACAGATTGCCAACTGGAGAGGTTTCACTTTTTGCAAACCTGGTTATTTCCAGATTCTCGATGGGGACCAGATCCTACCGGCTCTTCCTGCTAAGAGCATTTAAGCACTCAGTGGAAGCATGAGTTCCGGCATGAACTCCTTCAAGTGTAACCTCTGGAGGATGGCAGGCAGGCTGCATTGGGGACTGACATTTTTGCATAGTTGTCAGTATGCAACATCAACCATTTAAAACACTGCAAACAGTGTTGTCTCTGAGTAGAGTATAGATTGTGGGCAGAACAATGACACTGATGGTTGCGCCTGGCTTGTTGGCACAGTGAAGAGGGTAAACCCTGAAAATACATAAATATGAACAAGTCAGCTCATTCTGGTTGTCTGCTGTGCACTAAGAGGGGGTATGGGGAGGGAGGGACACAGCCTTCTTTGAAAAATTACTTTTGTATAAGGTTGAATTAAAACATTTTTTTGAGGACTTTCTTAATGAAATTAGTGTCTTAGTCAGTTTGGGCTGCTATAACAAATTAATTACCTTAGACTGGGTGGCTTATAAACAGTAGAATATATTTCTCCCAGTTCTGGAGGTTGATGTGTGAAATCAGTGGTACCCTTGTGGTCAGGTTCTGGTGAGAACCCTCTTCCGGGTTGCAGACTGCTGACTTCCTGTTGTGAGGACATGGTAGAAAAAGAAGAGAGATGGGGCAAGCTCTCATGTCTTACTTTCCTTGTAAGAACACTAATCCCGTTCATGAGGGCTCCACCCTCGGGACCTAATTACTTCCCAAAGGCCCCACGTCTTAACACCATCACATTGGGAGTTAAGATTTCAACACATGAATATGGGGGGGAGAGCACAAAAATTCAGTCCTTAACAGTCAGAATTTTAGTAGAAAGTGATGAGAAAAACTGGATGAATGATTTGAAAGAAAGCACATCTAACTGAATTTTCATTCCTTAACATCTTTTACATCTTCCTCTTCCTTTCATCTTGTCGTTTTTGCCTCAGCAGTGACTTCCTCTGCTGCACTGTGATGGCTTCCTTGAGGACAGGAATGTGTTTTACTTGCCCATGTTTAAGCTAGCACCCAACAAGGTAGCCAGCATGCATTGCCACTTCAACGAAAGAAAGAAAAATAACAGGAAAGAACTCAACTTAATCCTAAGGAGGATAAGCTTAAGCAACAAAGGAGTTGTGTACAAAATTTATGTTGGTAAACCAGTTGTTTAGAAATCACACCATTCTGAACATTAATCTTTTGTCAGTTATATGTATTGACAATATCTTCTCCCAGTCCATGGCATCTCCCTGTAACACAACAGCTTGTGGAAACACTGGTATAAGTTAATTTGGTTCTATGTTGGCACATGCTGCATCTCTAACCCTCACATAACTGAAGAACTGAGGGCAGTGACAAAAGTTCTGTTATCTATTATCAAGAACCATGCAGTTCAGGAGTCAGGAGGAGAAAGAAAGAGAGAGATTATTTTTCCCCAACTTTTTAACAAGTCTGACCTTAAGGCGAGATTTTTGAGTTGATGAAGTATCTTTGGCACTTTCTCCTTTGCTTGTTGCATCTAGTTTACCTAATTTCCCATTACATTCATTTCTCTGTATATTCACTTCCCTCTTTTTATATTTCAAAATTATTAACCCCCAATCCTCCCCTTTCTGACCCTATTACCTACCATGAACAACAGAGACTGTGAATCAAATGAGACATGTTTGCACATTTAGATTCTTAATCCAGATGAGTCTCTGATTGGTAGAATTTTAAGCCATGAGATCAAGTAGGAATTGTGTGTGTGTGTGTTATTTTGGACAGATGGATTCAGGACAGAGTCAAGTCACTCCTGCCTAGAATATTGTCCAAAAGTCATTTTTCTTAAGGTGCTTTGATATTTTTCAATATTCCATTTTTATTAATAATTCAATTTAACAATATTTAAGTGCTCAAATAATGTTTCTTCAAAATATTTACCTTCCCTCTTTAAATTCTGACCTGACAGTTTCTCTGAATACCCCATGGTTTTTTCAAAGTGGTTTTTCCAAAAGCAAGAGAAGTGTCTGAGGTCTGAGAATGGGGGAGCTGGCATTGGCAGCTATTTTTATGCAAGTCTTTTCTGTGTCCAATGTTTAGAAGTTGGGAACAACTTGTAAACATCATATTTGGAATTTTGGAAGAAAATTATCCACCTCTGAACCCATATCTAAAGTAACTAAATTTTTAAAATGCAACAGCAGGATACAAGGGATGAAGTAGATGCAGTTATGGGAAATATGCAGGGGATTCATGATAGATGCCCATAAATGAGGAAATGGGCTTCATCCTAGAAAAGTAGGTGGTGCAGGAAAGAGGGACTCAATACGGCCAAAGGGAAGAGAAAAGCTGTGATAGTTGATAGGCAAGGTTAAAAAACATCTAAAAGCTAAATCTGACTCATTTAACAGGAACAATAGTGTGTGTGTGTGTGTGTGTGTGTGTGTGTGTGTGTGAGGGAGAGAGAGAGATAGAGAGAGAAGGAGACAGAGATTGAGAGATGGCTCTTATTTTCTCTGGAACTTGGCTAAAACCCACCTATGAGAAGTGGAATGGCATCCTGCAGCAGTCTTCACGGAAACATCCCTGAGATTGTTTTAGCTGGTCCATAGGGTCAAAACTATTTTCACAATAATACTTGGTTGTTATTTAGTATTATATGTACTAGTGTTTAGTATTATATGTGTTGATATTTGCACTGATGGTGCAAAAGCAAAAGTAGGTGAAATTGATGGTGCCTTAGCACAAAGCATGGCAGGGGGACTAAGCAGTACTAGGCATTATACTCTCCACAGTCACACACTTTCAGTTAAAAAAAGGTACCAGTTTTAGTTAAGAATTCCCTTGAAGAAGGAGTAAAAGGTTATTAAATTGATTAAATATTGACCCTTGAATATATGTCTTTTTAATATTCTGTGTGACAAAATGGCAGATTTGCATAAGGTACTTCTGCATGCTGAAGTACAGTGGTTTTCTTGAGAAAAAGTACTGTGCCATTGTTTGAATAGCAAAATGAACTAGTAGTTTTTTCATGGAATGCCATTTTTACTTGAGAGAACAATTGGCAGATGAATTATGGTTATTCAGACATATTTGGCTAACATTCTCTCAAAAGTGAACAAATGAGTGTGTCTCTTCAAGAAAAACAATTGACACTATTTATTGCCAATTATAAAAATGGAGATTTCCAGTGAAAACTAGAATTTTGGAAAACATGTATTCACCATGTGTATTCACCATGGTGTGATTTTGCAATAATTAAGAATTTCTGATGAGATAGTAGTTATATTAATTGATGTATTTTTTTGATATTATATAATGAATAATGTCAAGATTTTCCAGGTAACTAATACATGTTACAAAGTCATGCATTGGTAAAAGGTCTGTTCAAATTGCAAGACAGAACAATGGGTTTTAATATATCAGAGTATAAAAAGTTTACTGATACGGTTTCATATACTACATTGCAACTAAATTTTAAGAAACATCATTTGCTGAATTTTATTTCTGTTGAGGAAGCAAAGTGAATAGAGGATCAGGGAAGAGCAAAAGAGGGGTTTCAACTTTAAAGTATATGTATAATCTCCTTAAAGTCTATTTAATTGGATATTTATAATAATGAATAAATATTATTTTAGTTGTTTTCTGTTTTCCTTTACTTTTAACTTTTTAATTAATTAATTAGGTTAACCTGATTTTCATTCGTTTACATTTTAAAATTTCTGATGTATTCTAATCATCTTACATTGGTTTCATTTCACATAGCATTTTTTCTTTTCCTTTCTTATCTTGGATTGACAAAAATTTTCTTGATGATTTCTTTGTTTCCTCTGTTCATTTGTAATATATAGATACTCTTAATTTTCTTAGTGATTACGGTTACATTTTTAACATGCATATTTGATCTTTTTCTCAAACAATGGATAAGGTACTCATCATCTCTTTCCTCCTGTAAAAATAAGACAAAGAACTTATCATTTCAAACTTTTGTCATCACAGGATTTTATTTCCAATATTTCAAGACCAACACAATATAATAATAATAGCTTTTTAAAATAAAAGTTGTTAGTTAATAGATCTGCCAACATTTTCAAACTAATTTATTTACTCTTCATTGTTCCTTTCATCCAAGTCTTTCTTTCTATATTTATTTATTTTTCCTCACTGTATACTCTGAGAAGTCTTACTCTCTTCACCTTGTTCCTATCCACACATCTAGGTTATCTTTTGTTATGATTGTTTATTTCTATTTTAACCTGTCCTGTATTTCTTTTTGCAAAAGTAAACTTGTTTATATGTGTATATACAATGTTTTGTATTAGAAAGACTTTTGTCTTTCTAATACAAAACATTGTATATACTCTTTATATTCTTGTGTTTTTCACTACATAACACATCCAGTAAATAACTCCATATAAGTTCATAGAGATTTATCAATCTTTTTTTAATAGCATTACAGTATTCTATTTTGTAGATGAAGCTTAGTTTATTCAAATAATCTCCAATGGATGGGCCATGAGGTTGTTTCTAATATTTTGATGAGACAATTGTCCACCATGAATAAACTTGTGCAAATACTGTTGGCTTTTATTGAGATATATCCTTAGGATAAATTCCTAGTAGTGGGATTGCTGGGTCAAATAATAAATACATACTTTATGGCTTGGTTTATTTTTTAAATTACCCTGAGGTTGTATTGTGTTCCTTAAATCTGAAGATTTATGTTCTTAACTTTTTCTTAAAAAGTCTTAGCCATTGTTTCTTCAAATACTGATTCTGCTTATTCTTGGATCTATAGCTTGTTGGAAACTCCCAATACTGTAGTACTTTTTTTCATATGTTTTAGTTTATTATCATTATGCACTACATTTTAGATGAATTCATTAGACATATCTTCCAATTTAATAATTTTCTTTCAATTGTGTTAATTCTTTACTGTATATATATATATATATATATATATATATATATATATATATATATATATACCACCTATATCATGTATTACCCTTTTTCCCAGTGGCTATACTTTTCTTTTTCTGATTTTTGTATTGACATATTTTTCATATCTACTAATATTTGATTCATACCTGCCTCCTGCTTCATAACCTCTTGTTTTTGATCCTATGTTTTTCATCTCTTTCAGGTTCTTTTTTTTTTTTTTAACATCTTTATTGGAGTATAATTGCTTTACAATCGTGTGTTACTTTCTCCTTTATAACAAAGTGAATCAGTTAAACATATACATATGTTCCCATATCTCTTCCCTCTTGCATCTCCCTCCCTCCCACCCTCCCTATCCCACCCCTCTAGGTGGTCACAAAGCACAGAGCTGATCTCCCTGTGCTAAGTGGTTGCTTCCCACTAGCTATCTATTTTACGTTTGGTAGTGTATATATGTCAATGACACTCTCTCACTTTGTCACATCTTACCCTTGCCCCTCCCCATATCCTCAAGTACATTCTCTAGTAGGTCTGTGTCTTTATTCCTGTCTTGCCACTAGGTTCTTCAAGACCTTTTTTTTTTTTTCCCCTTAGATTCCATATATATGTGTTAGCATACTGTATTTGTTTTTCTCTTTCTGACTTACTTCACTCTGTATGACAGACTCTAACTCCATCCACCTCACTACAAATAACTCCATTTCGTTACTTTTTATAGCTGAGTAATATTCCATTGTATATATGTGCCACATCTTCTTTATCCATTCATCTGATGATGGACATTTAGGTTGCTTCCATGTCCTGGCTATTGTAAATAGAATTGCGATGAACATTGTGGTACATGACTCTTTTTGAATTATGGTTTTCTCAGGGTATATGCCCAGTAGTGGGATTGCTGGGTCATACAGTAGTTCTATTTTTAGTTTTTTAAGGAACCTCCATACTGTTCTCCATAGTGGCTGTATCAATTTATATTCCCACCAACAGTGCAAGAGTGTTCCCTTTTCTCCACACCCTCTCCAGCATTTATTGTTTCTAGATTTTTTGATGATGGCCATTCTGACCGGTGTGAGATGATATCTCATTGTAGTTTTGATTTGCATTTATCTAATGATTAATGATGTTGAGCATTCTTTCATGTGTCTGTTGGCAATCTGTATATCTTCTTTGGAGAAATGTCTATTTAGGTCTTCTGCCCATTTTTGGATTGGGTTGTTTGTTTTTTTGTCATTGAGCTGCATGAGCTGCTTGTAAATCTTGGAGATTAATCCTTTGTCAGTTGCTTCATTGGCAAATATTTTCTCCCATTCTGAGGGTTGTCTTTTGGTCTTGTTTATGGTTTCCTTTGCTGTGCAAAAGCTTTTAAGTTTCATTAGGTCCCATTTGTTTATTTTTGTTTTTATTTCCATTTCTCTAGGACCTGGGTCAAAAAGGATCTTGCTGTGATTGATGTCATAGAGTGTTCTGCCTATGTTTTCCTCTAAGAGTTTGATAGTGCCTGCCTTACATTTAGGCCTTTAATCCATTTTGAGTTTATTTTTGTGTATGGTGTTAGGGAGTGTTCTAATTTCATACTTTTACATGTACCTGTCCAGTTTTCCCAGCACCACTTATTGAAGAGGCTGTCTTTTCTCCACTGTATATTCTTGCCTCCTTTATCAAATTTAAGGTGACCATATGTGCGTGGGATTATCTCTGGGCTTTCTATCCTGTTCCATTGATCTCTGTTTCTGTTTTTGTGCCAGTACCATACTGTCTGGATTACTGTAGCTTTGTAGTATAGTCTGAAGTCAGGGAGCCTGATTCCTCCAGCTCCATTTTTCTTTCTTAAGATTGCTTTGGCTATTCAGGGTCTTTTGGATTTCCATACAAATTCTGAAATTTTTTGTTCTGGTTCTGTGAAAAATGCCAGTGGTAGTGTGATAGGGATTGCATTGAATCTGTAGATTGCTTTGGGTTGTAGAGTCATTTTCACAATGTTGATTCCTCCAATCCAAGAACATGGTATATCTCTCCATCTATTTGTATCATCTTTAATTTCTTTCATCAGTGTCTTATAATTTTCTGCATACAGGTCTTTTGTCTCCTTAGGTAGGTTTATCCCTAGGTATTTTATTTTTTTTGTTGCAATGGTAAATGGGAGTGTTTTCTTAATTTCACTTTCAGATTTTTCATCATTAGTGTATAGGAATGCAAGAGATTTCTGTGTATTAATTTTGTATCCTGCTACTTTACCAAATTCATTGATTAGCTCTAGTGGTTTTCTTATAGCATATTTAGGATTCTCTAGGTATAGTATCATGTCATCTGCAAACAGTGACAGATTTACTTCTTCTTTTCCAATTTGGATTCCTTTTATTTCTTTTTCTTCTCTGATTGCTGTGGCTAACACTTCCAAAACTATGTTGAATAATAGTGGTGAGAGTGGGCAACCTTGTCTTGTTCCTGATCTTAGTGGAAATGGTTTCAGTTTTTCACCATTGAGGACGATATTGGCTGTGGGTTTGTCATATATGGACTTTATTATGTTGAGGAAAGTTCCCTCTATGCCTACTTTCTGCAGGGCTTTTATCATAAATGGGTGTTGAATTTTGTCAAAAGCTTTCTCTGCATCTATTGAGATGATCATATGGTTTTTCTCCTTCAATTTGTTAATGTGGTGTATCACGTTGATTGATTTGCATATATTGAAGAATCCTCTCATTCCTTGAATAAACCCCACTTGATAATGGTGTATGATCCTTTTAATGTGCTGTTGGATTCTGTTTGCTAGTATTTTGTTGAGGATTTTTGCATCTATGTTCATCAGTGATATTGGCCTGTAGTTTTCTTTCTTTGTGACATCTTTGTCTGGTTTTGGTATCAGGGTGATGGTGGCCTCGTAGATTGAGTTGGGGAGTGTTCCTCCCTCTGCAATATTTTGGATGAGTTTGAGAAGGTTAGGTTTTAGCTCTTCTCTAAATGTTTGATAGAATTCACCTGTGAAGCCATCTGGTCCTGAGCTTTTGTTTGTTGGAAGATTTTTAATCACAGTTTCAATTTCAGTGTTTGTGATTTGTCTGTTCATATTTTCTATTTCTTCCTGGTTCAGTCTCGGCAGGTTGTGCATTTCTAAGAATTTGTCCATTTCTTCCAAGTTGTCCATTTTATTGGCATAGAGTTGCTTGTAGTAATCTCTAATGATCCTTTGTATTTCTGCAGTGTCAGTTGTTACGTCTCCTTTTTCATTTCTAATTCTATTGATTTGAGTCTTCTCCCTTTTTTTCTTGATGAGTCTGGCTAATGGTTTATCAATTTTTTTTATCTTCTCAAAGAACCAGCGTTTAGTTTTATTGATGTTTGCTATTGTTTCCTTCATTTCTTTTTCATTTATTTCTGATCTGATCTTTATGATTTCTTTCTTCTGTTATCCTTGGGGTTTTTTTTCTTCTTCTTATCTCTAATTTCTTTAGGTGCAAGGTTAGGTTGTTTATTCGAGATGTTTCCTGTTTCTTGAGGTAGGCTTGTATTGCTATAAACTTCCCTCTTAGAACTGCTTTTGCTGCATCCCATAGGTTTTGGGTCATCATGTCTCCATTGTCATCTGTTTCTAGGTATTTTTTGATTTCCCCTTTGATTTCTTCAGTGATCACTTCGTTATTAAGTAGTGTATTGTGTAGCCTCCATGTGTTTGTATTTTTTACAGGTCTTTTCCTGTAATTGATGTCTAGTCTCATAGCGTTGTGGTCAGAATAGATACTTGATACGATTTCAATTTTCTTAAATTTACCAAGGCTTGATTTGTGACCCAAGATATGATCTATCCTGGAGAATGTTCCATGAGCAGTTGAGAAAAATGTTTATTCTGTTGTTTTTGGGTGGAATGTCCTATAAATATCAATTAAGTCCCTCTTGTTTAATGTATCATTTAAAGCTTGCGTTTCCTTATTTATTTTCATTTTGGATGATCTGTCCATTGGTGAAAGTGGGGTGTTAAAGTCCCCTACTATGATTGTGTTACTGTCGATTTCCCCTTTTATAGCTGTTAGTATTTGCCTTATGTATTGAGGTACTCCTATGTTGGGTGCATAAATATTTACAATTGATATATCTTCTTCATGAATCTATCCCTTGATCATTATATAGTGTCCTTCTTTGTCTCTTGTAATAGTCTTTATTTTAAAGTCTACTTTGTCTGATGTGAGAATTGCTACTACAGCTTTCTTTTGATCTCCATTTGCATAGAATATCTTTTTCCATCCCCTCATTTTCAGTCTGTATGTGTCCCTAGGTCTGAAGTGGGTCTCTTGTAGACAGCATATATACGGGTCTTGTTTTTGTATCCATTCAACCAGTCTGTGTCTTTTGGTGGGAGCATTTAATCTATGTACATTTAAGGTAATTATCGATATGTATGTTCCTATTCCCATTTTCTTAAATGTTTTGGGTTTGTTATTGTAGGTGTTTTCTTTCTCTTGTGTTTCTTGCCTAGAGAAGTTCCTTTAGCATTTGTTGTAAAGCTGGTTTGGTGGTGCTGAACTCTCTCAGATTTTGCTTGTTTGTAAAGGTTTTAATTTCTCCATAAAATCTGAATGAGATTCTTGCTGGGTAGCATTATCTTGGTTGTAGGTTTTTCTCCTTCATCACTTTAAATATGTTCTGCCACTCCCTTCTGGCTTGCAGAGTTTCTGCTGAAAGATCAGCTGTTAACTTTATGGGTATTCCCTTGTGTGTTATTTGTGGTTTTTCCCTTGCTGCTTTTAATATGTTTTCTTTATATTTAATTTTTGATAGTTTGATCAATATGTGTCTTGGCATGTTTCTCCTTGGATTTGTTCTGTATGGGACTCTCTGTGCTTCCTGGACTTGATTAACTATTTCCCTTACCATATGAGGGAAGTTTTCAACTATAATCTCTTCAAATATTCTCTCAGTCCCTTTCTTTTTCTCTTCTTCTTCTGGGACCCCTATAATTCGAATGTTGGTGCATTTAATGTTGTCCCAGAGGTCTCTGAGACTGTCCTCAGTTCTTTTCATTCTTTTTTCTTTATTCTGCTCTGCAGTAGTTATTTCCACTATTTTATCTTCCAGGTCACTTATCCGTTCTTTTGCCTCAGTTATTCTGCTATTGATCCCTTCTAGAGTATTTTTAATTGCATTTATTGTGTTTTTCATCACTGCTTGGTTCCTCTTTAGTTCTTCTACATCCTTGTTAAATGTTTCTTGCATTTTGTCTATTCTATTTCCAAGATTTTGGATCATCCTTACTGTCATTATTCTGAATTCTTTTTCAGGTAGACTACCTATTTCCTCTTCATTTGTTAGGTCTGGTGTGTTTTGACCCTGCTCCTTCATCTGCTGTGTGTTTTTCTGTCTTCTCATTTTGCTTATCTTACTGTGTTTGGGGTCTCCTTTTCGCAGGCTGCAGGTTCGTAGTTCCTGTTGTTTTTGGTATCTGTCCCCAGTGGCTAAGGTTGGTTCCATGGGTTGTGTAGGCGTCCTGGTGGAGGGGACTAGTGCCTGTGTTCTAGTGGATGAGGCTGGATCTTGTCTTTCTGGTGGGCAGGTCCACGTCTGGTGGTGTGTTTTGGGGTGTCTGTGGCCTTATTATGATTTTAGGCAGCCTCTCTGCTAATGGATGGGGCTGTGTTCGTGTCTTGCTAGTTTTTTGTCATTGGGTGTCCAGCACTATAGCTTGCTGGTCGTTGAGTGAAGCTGGGTCTTGGTGTTGAGATGGAGATCTCTGGGAGATTTTCGTCATTTGGTATTATGTGGAGCTGGGAGGTCTCTTGTGGACCAGTGTCCTGAAGTTGGCTCTCCCACCTCAGAGGCACAGCCCTGATGCCTGGCTGGAGCACCAAGAGCCTTTCATCCACGCGGCTCAGAATAAAAGGGAAAAAAAATAGAAAGAAAAAAAAGAAAGAGGATAAAATAAAATAAAGTATGATAAAAGAATATAAAGTTATTAACATAAAAAATAATTATTAAGAAAAAAAGAAGAAAATTTAAAGTAAAAAAAAAAACAAAAAACGGACAGAGCCCTAGGACAAATGGTGAAAGCAAAGCTATACAGACAAAATCTCACACAGAAGCATACACATACACACTCACAAAAAGAGGAAAAGGGGAAAAAATAATATATCCTGCTCCCAAAGTCCACCTCCTCAATTTGGGATGATTCGTTGTCTATTCAGGTATTCCACAGATGCAGGTACATCAATTTGTTTGTGGAGATTTAATCCGCTGCTCCTAAGGCTGCTGGGAGAAATTTCCCTTTCTCTTCTTTGTTCATACAGCTCCCGGGGTTCAGTTTTGGGTTTGGACCCGCCTCTGAGTGTAGGTCGCCTGAGGGCGTCTGTTCTTCACTCAGACAGGACAGCGTTAAAGTAGCAGCTGATCAGGGGGCTCTGGCTTACTCAGGCTGGGGGGAGGGAAGGGTACGGATGCGGCGTGAGCCTGTGGCGGCAGAGGCCAGCGTGACGTTGCAACAGCCTGAGGCGCCCCATGTGTTCTCCCGGGGAAGTTGTCCCTGGATCACGGGACCCTGGCAGTGGCGGGCTGCACAGGCTCCTGGGAGGGGCGGTGTGGATAGTGACCTGTGCTTGCACACAGGCTTCTTGGTGGCTGCAGCAGCAGCCTTAGCGTCTCATGCCCGTCTCTGGGTTCCGCGCTGATAGCCGCGGCTCGCGCCTGTCTCTGGAGCTCGTTTAGGCGGCGCTCTGAATCCCCTCTCCTCCCGCACCAGGAAACAGAGGCAAGAAAATGTCTCTTGCCTGTTCGGCAGCTGCAGACCATTTCCCGGACTCCCTCCTGGCTAGCTGTGGTGCACTAACCCCTTCACGCTGTGTTCACGCCGCCAACCCCAGTCCTCTCCCTGCGATCCGACCGAAGCCCTAGCCTCAGCTCCCAGCCCCCGCCCGCCCCGGCGGGTGAGAAGACAAGCCTCTCGGGCTGGTGAGTGCTGCTCGGCACTGATCCTCTGTGCGGGAATCTCTCCACTTTGCCCTCCGCACCCCTGTTGCTGCGCTCTCCTCCGTGGCTCCGAAGTTCCCCGCCTCCGACATCCACAGTCTCCACCGGCGAAGGGGCTTCCTAGTGTGTGGAAACCTTTCCTCCTTCACAGCTCCCTCCCACTGGTGCAGGTCCCGTCCCTATTCTTTTGTCTCTGTTGTTTCTTTTTTCTTTTGCCCTACCCAGGTACATGGGGAGTTTCTTGCCTTTTGGGAGGTCTGAGGTCCTCTGCCAGTGTTCAGTGGGTGTTCTATAGGAGCAGTTCCACGTGTAGATGTATTTCTGATGTATCTGTGGGGAGGAAGGTGATCTCCATGTCTTACTCTTCCACCATCTTCTCCTCTCTCTCTTCTCTTTCAGGTTCTTAAAATATGCATTTTAAAATTATTTACAAGTTTCTCTAATATTTTCATTTTTTGAGGCATGAATTCTTCCATTTGATGAGTATTCTGACTGTCTGCCATAAAGTTAGTTTCTTCTTGTTCTTTGAAATATCTGTTTAGCTGCTCCTGAGTAGAAGTTTTATTGCTATTTGCTTTCTCTCCTATTCTCACCCATCCTTGTCTGACAATTCTGATATCATGTCACTCAAGTTTTCTGGGTTTCCAGTACCTAATTATGTCTTATGTTGCAAATTGAGAGCTTTTATCACATGAGGATATTGCTAGAACCCATCCCTGAACCATCATGTAGCAAATTACTCACCTTCTCTAAGATTCTCTTTTTTATCTATAGAATGTGAGTATTAACAGTATACATCTCATAGGATTGTTGTGAAGATTTACTTTGTTAATATATATGGAGAACTTAGAGTAATCCTTGCACATAGGGACCACTATGTAAGCATCCATTATTATTATTATCATCATTATTACAACCCCTGGTATATGGCTGGCATGTAGCAGATATTTTACAAATGGGTGTCGTGGTTATTATTATGATTCATTGGACTTCCGTGTCTTCTAACTTTCAGGTCATATTACTGTGCCTTTAAAAATTCCTATTACCACATACCCTCTCTGTTCTTTCATGAATTATTCCTGATGAGACTGATTAGGTGGTTTCAGGGGACTCATACCAGGACATTATTCTCTTCCAAAAGTGAAGCTCTCTCTCCAGGAATGGGACAATATTCTTCATTCTACTGAATTCAAATCCCTTTTCCCTCTGAGCCAGCATAAGTCAAGATCCAAGATCAAGGGAAGAAGGATGCAAATGAAGAGTGGGGGATGGTAGTTGGAGATGGATACTTTGTTGGCTTTATATATCTTGAAGTAATTACTTCAGTGCCTATTGTAATATAATTAGAGCTAAATATTAGTTTCTATCAAGGCAAATAGTAGGAATCAGAAGATTAAAAGCTCAGAACCAAATACCTGGCCTAACTAATAATGTTAGGCTGAGAAAACACTCTCAGACAACAATGTACACCAGACAACAGTGAGGATAATAGTTAAGATACTAAGCCTTGAAGTCAGTCTTCAGGGTTCATGCTGGACCCTTTTACCTCTTGAGATCTGTGTTTTCTCATGAGTAAGTAGAAATGATAATAATACAGTTATTTTGAGTTAAAATATTCAAAGCACTTAAGAAGCTAGCTAATATAAACTATAAACTCAATAGATATTGACCGTTATCTCCCCATGGATTTTTGGCCAAAAGAGGACCTTGAGGAAAATATAGAGCTTGGAAGAGGAATTCTAAGGACAATGATTTCATTGATAAGAAACAAAACCTGTCAGATTAGTTCAGTTGTGAATAAAGACCATGAAGTCTCCAGATGGGTGTTTAAGATGAGGAGTTGGCTGAGAACAGTATGGTTTTTTGGTTAGATGAGACAGATCTCTCCTGGCCACAGGGAGGTTGACGGGAGCAGGGCATTAACTGGTGAGTCTCACATCTGGGGAGTCTCTGCAATTTGTCTTCATCCCCACTCTTGGTCCTTTCCTGGGGTTGTCTCTCAAGGTCTAAAGCTGGAAACCTCTTGTATGTTGAGGCAGTGTTTCTCCTTCCCAAGCCATAAAAGTGATCATGGTCCAAGAATACCAGTAGGTGTGGGTAAAAGAGGAACCACTGAAACCAGTGGCCAATGGGAAGATCGCAAAAGATACAGTTGGAGAAGTCCCTGCCCAGATCTTTTGAGGACGAATCACACAATTCCTTCTCTTGGTTACAATGTCATTGGGGGCAAAACCATGTTTCTTCTACTCATCTTTAAATTTATGGCATAGGAAGATTTGTCACCTATTTATAAATGCCTGTTTTCCATGCAACTGAATGCCTTCTACTTAATATATCTGGTAGACTCTAAGTTTTAAAATATAGTTTGCATATCTCCAAGGGTAAGTTGAATTATCTTAGGGTTCTATATTTTTAGCACTTCTAAAGTTTTCAGCATCAGAATTTAGTTTGGCTTATTCAACAGTTAGTTTGCTTTCCAACTGGAAGGTATTAAGGGAGGAGATTATGTATTAATCAGTATGACAATATTGTATGTGAAGGAGTATCATGAAGAATGCTTGAAAGGAGTTAAGTTCAAATAATTCCCTAATTGGTAGGCTGATTTTAAGGTTTCCAATTCCAGGATACTAAAAGCATCAAGTACTTTACATGATACAAGTCCAACATCCTCATCCAAATGTAAGTACACACTTGCATTCTAGGGCCAAATGTAAATACTTTTGGATTGCCCACTCAAACGGGGTTGACCAAGCTTTTCAAACTTTCATGGGATTGATAATGCTATTAAAATTAAGTATCCCTCCTCTAAATACCCTGAATCCTAGATTGTGTTTCTGGAATTAAATAACCAAAAAGACACCCAAACGAATTTGAAAATGCCACTAAGAGCCACCAAAAATTCACCTTGAAAAATTGGAGTTAAATATTTCTTATTCAAGGAGGGAGAACCCAAACAATTTCTTTTGACAGATTTTGCTTTAGCTCGTCTACTGGAGAACCTGATGTCTGTGCCAAAGAAATATGCAAATGTGTGTTTGATTAAATCAGATGAAAACTTGTTTGATTAAATCAGATGAAAACTTTATTGCTGAGGTATGGATTTTCTTCCCGTTTCTAACTTCCTTCATTTCATGCCCACTGAACCAAGTCTAAGACCTCCGTGACTTTCCATAGGACAGTAACCCTCTGCTTCTAAATGAACCCTCCTAGTGTCCTGAGTTCCCTGTGAGCCCAAGATCAATGGGTGGATCATCTGTCATTCTCCAGCATGTGTGTGGCGGAGGGGGTGTGGCGGAGGGGGCGCCAGTCTTCTGGCATGGATATGTGCAGAGTGAGACTCTTCATGACAAACAAGATAAATCCATCCTGTCAAAACTGCATGTGCCGCTGCTCTATCACCATGATTACACAGAGGTTTTGCTTTAGAGAACCCTGGATTTTAAGTTGAAAGTCAAATATAATTTGCCAGGAGAAGCATGAAGTGAGTGACTACAAAGCTGCTAATGAGGCCCAGCAAAGGGGAATCAGTGTCTGTGACAATGAGCCTCCGTGTGTGGTGGGTCACTGGGCCTCAGCTGGGTGGGAGAAGCAGACTGGAGGCCCAGGGTCGGCGCAAGGGCCGCGTGTTCTGGGTTGGTTCTAATGGTGTGATGGCTAAAACCAGGCAGATGCCATTCACTTCTTTGGCCTGTTGGGGAGCAGTGGCATTATTTTAACTTCTATGTAAAAACTAAATGATGCAGCCAAAGAGAAATAAAGTCTGTGTTGAGAAACAGCACGTTAAGAATGTGAACTCATATCTATTGAGTGCTTCACTGGTGCCTGGAACTGTGATAGGTCCTTTCCATATAGTTTCTTAATTAATACCCACTATAGGTTTTATTGTCCACATTTTGGAAATGAGAAAACTGAAACTGTGAGAAATGAAGTGACTCACAGAAGGTCATACATTTAGAGCAAAGTGAGGGAAATTAACTTTTTCTGGGCCTCTATGGTATGGTTCCATGTTGTCTTCTGGGCATGGTAAGTGCATATATGATACCTGGAAGTTGGTATTAGGGCCATATTTTGCAGGAGAACCAACTGAATCTCAGAGAAGATAAATAGGTCCCAGGGTGAGAGAGGCTAGTCAATGGCAGAATTAGGCTTTGAACCTAACTTTGCTGATATGGAAGCCCATAGTCCTTTTACTCTTATTTCATGTTTAAGAAGGTGATGGGTAAGCTGAGGATGAATTGATTTTCAGAGAGAGCCCTTTACCTTCAAAGCTGTCCTGAGAATCTCTTTTTTCTCTCATAAGATGACTTGCTGCTAGATCATTTCTGGTCCTTCCTTTAGCACTATCTTACCTGTTACATCAGGATTTTATAGCATGCTTGATTTGACCCTAATACGTATAGCAATGAGTTATATAGCAAATGCTATTAAATTTTCCCTCAGGTTACCTCAGAAAGCAGGCTGACACACTCTTCTGCCAACTTTTGCTCACTCACTGACCACCTCCAATCCCTTCTGGAAATCCACAAATTTAGATGGCATGGATGCACACAGTTCACCTACTTGACGTTCAAAGAGGATTTGCAGTCACATGACCAATGTGGAAGAGATGAGGTGTGTAGTTACCCTGTTCCCATGTAAGTTGTTTGAAAGGCTTGGTTTCGCCTCAGTAAGGATGAGTGCATTTTGTTTGCTGTGTGCCTTGCAGAAGGCCATCGGGGAATATTGCACATAAACACAAATCCTCTCTAATTTTGGTAGCATCTTAGTGGGATTTGTTTGAGTGCTGAGAGCTACAGGTTTATGCTTCACTGTGGTTGCTGATAATTCAGCAGGATTTTTTTCTCTAGGACTCTTAAATATGGATCTAATGGCAGATGCAAAGCTCCAGTAATAAAAGTAATGAAACAGGTAAATGTCATAATTGGTTACCCCTTAATTCTCTTTTCACCAAACTGGGCTTCAGTTACTAATGACTCAGAACTTCCCCTCTCAGGCCCTGGCAGGATGGCATGGGAAGCATGAAAACTCATACATTTGATTCACAGAGCCCTGAGCTTCACTTGGATTTAGGCACTCCTGAATTGGTTGAATTTGAGTAACTTAAAAACTCCTCTGAAATGCTATTTCTTCATCTGTAAAAAAATATCCTTATCCTCTTCTCAAAGGTTAAGAATTAACATGACACATCAAATGTGGAAACAGCTAGTAAAAGACTTAACACGTATTAAAGGCTGGATCAAAGTTTCTCTTGTTTGATGAAAGCTTCCCTTGTTAATTGTGTGACCTTAGGTGAGTTACTTAACCTTTCTGAGTTTCAGATTCCTCTTCTGTAACATTGTGAAAATAATCCATATTTTATAGTGTAGTTGTGAGGATTAAATGGATAGCCTAGGTAAAAACATCTAGCATTGCAAGCCCTCCTTCAAGACAGCTTTTATTGTTACAAAGCCTTCCAGGTTAAGGTAAAAAGAGCTCAGGTGTTACTAGGGTAACCACGCCTTCTGGTTGCCCCAGCCAGAACCTGTTCTGGCAAAATTATTCATGGAATATTCTTTACACTCAAAAAATTCCATATAAATTCTATGGTCATTTAAAGTATAACTTATATGTGGAAAAGAGGCTGGCCTAGGAGAAGGAGAGAGCATAACAGTAATTTCTTACCCATAAATAATGTTTGTCTACTTCTTCCCATGGGGTAGTTTGTTATTAATAATTAGGTATTATGAGGTCGCTGCTTGTTATTATTATGTAGATAACCATCTGTGAATCAGAAACTAAATACACAGAATATATACAGGCCGAGTGTCTGGTGTTTTTGCTCATTTCCCAACTATTAGCATCCATTTTTTCAAGAGCACAGGGCTTTCAGGCTGCCCTCTGCCTGTTCCAGATCCCCTCCTACTGTTCTAAAGGGGGAAATGTAAGTACCCTGGCTGCCTGCATGGCATCCTGCACTCGCTGGTGTTCCTAAGAAGTCTGGACCTGTCCTCACCCACCTCCTCACTTCCAGCACGCATACTTTCTCTGATTTTTGCTTCTGGAATCTCCCTGTTCTGCCTGACAACCTTCGAACAGGGACAGCGATGGTGGTTAATTTCTTCCTCAGGAATCTCAGCAAGCTCTGCTGCCTCACTCTGGGCCCGGAGGTACAGGAAGGCAAAGCATCTTTGCCTCGAGATGGGGGTGAGGGCAGGGAGGAATGTATCCCTGAGTCTTTCTTTGGCACTCTCCACTGTTTCCCACTCCACCACATCTTGTGTCTTTCTCATCCATGGAGGGGCAAACGAGAAGCAAGTGGGAAACAAAATGGTGGTTTTCAGCCCTTGGGAACCACCAAAGTTTGATGAGGCGAATGCTAGGTGAGCTAGAAGCATCAATAGGAGCAGATATTTGCTCTCATTCTCCACAAACCCTGAGCCTCTCTCTTTCCTCTTCAATCTCCTTTCAACCTCCCCCTCTGGAAAGGAAAGAGAAATCAATGATCATGGGGCCAGATTTTATTTCCAACGATTATCATCTCATACCTGGAAGGTAGCCTTTGACCCAGTCCTTGGAATGTAGGTCCTCTTTCTTAGCCGTCAGTGTGTGGAGCTGGTAGGGGAAGGAAAAGGTAACCCATTATTTCACATGACTGTGTTGAGTATTCAGATCCGTCTGTTACACAGGTAATGGACCTTCCCTTTAATTTCCTTCAGCAGAGTAAAGACTAGGCAGTACGTTTAAAATATGTATTATGAAATATATTTTTAAAATATCAAACCATATATAAAAGTAAGTAAATCAGGAGTTGGCAAACGTTTTTTGGTAAGGGTCCGGATAATGGATATTTTAGACTTTGCAGGCCACAAACACCTCTGCTGCAGAGTTTCCACCTCCTCCTCTCCCTCCTTCCACCCACTCCTTCTTAACAAAGCTTTAAAAATGTAAAAAAATAATTTCTTAGCTCTTGGGCCACACATAAGCATCCTGCTGACCAGATTTGACACCTGGGATGTTGTTGGCTGATCCCAATATAAAGGATAGTAATAAAAAGACACCAGGAGTACCCCCCACCCAATTTAAGAAACAGAACAGTGCCATTAATGTTGAAGTTCACCCTATGCTTATCTTTACTGTATCCCTTTTCTTTACTCTGGGAGTTAATCACAAGTTTAAATTCTGAGTTTATCATTCCTTTGCTTTTCTTGACAGTTTTACCTCTTATACATGTATCTGTTAACAATATCATTTTTTATGTATGACACTCTATTGTATGACTATACCACAATTTGTTCATCCATTTTCCTGTTGGTGGACATTTGGGTTGTTTCCAGCTTTACTGTTATAGAAAATATTCTTTTGTACATTCTTATAAATATGCTCAGCTTATAACTTTTATTGAGTCTTTTAAAAAACTGTTTGAGGAACACAGAAGGGAGACGTGACATAGAGAGGACATAAAATTGACATTAGATGGGACCTTTCTCAGAACTCTCAGGTTCAAACCCCAGTCGACATGTTTCTTTTATGGGGCAGCATTTACTCATAGAGTACCACTTCTGGACCTACCTTCTGGAATATTTCCATGTTTATCTTCATAATCCTGAGTCCAGTAGAGATCCATGACTACCTGCTACAAGTCCCAAAAAGGTAATTGCCCCTGATCACTAGCTTTACCTGTGTCCCAGGATGTGGCCCTTCCTCAGGTGATGAAGAGGGGAGATATCCACTCCCTTCCAGGCACATCCTACCCTCTGACCATGAAGTGTGGTTGAGGCCTTTGGCTCTAAAAATACATTTGAAGGAGTGTCCAGAAAATAACTGTCCAATTTTAGTGGGTTCTGATATATTTGGCCTTAAATAACATGCGAAGTGCAGGCCATATGGTATTTTAACTTGGTCTGGATTGAGCTGTAAACAAGCTCAGTCTAATATTCCTTTTACAGTTTCCCCTGGAAGATGAAAAGAAAAATCATGTAGACATGACTATCCCTTTTTACTGAATATTCCCACTCCTTTTCTACATTGGTTTTAATTGTCAGTTATATAATATGTCTTAATATTAGGCAGGGAAAGTCCCTTCTTCTTCAATGTTTCTTTTAAACTGTGGTATCATATATGTTTTTGAGATGATATTTAGTATGCTGTTTTGTTTTTAAAATCCATTATTTGCTTTTCACTGAATTTATAAATTTATTATAATCCTGTAAGTTACTCTTTCTGTCCTTCCCATTTTTTCCCCACACAGTGAATTTGTCTTCTGTGTCATGACAATTGAATTATCTACCCTGACAGTTGTTTCCTATACCCCAAATTCTAGGTCTGTCAGTCAGAGACTGAGGATTGTCCTGTTAAGAAGGTCTTATGGTAAATGATCAGGGCGGCTGCCCTCTGTTTTTCTGGACTCACAGGGTCAGACATGTGCAATCAATTTCTCTCCAGTGGCTATTTGTTTCTTTTCTTCTCAGATGACTGGATAGGACCATTTTTGGCCTAGGTGACCTTAGAATCTAGATCTCAACATACACAGAGTAAAGATGTATTGGGTTAACTTTACATTGTTGTAATTCCAGTATTAAACTCCGCCTAAGGTGGGTTTGATTCTTTCTCTAGAAGCCAAGATAAATGTCATGGGATTTCTGTTAGGTCCAAATTAATACCACTCTACCTGATCTCATGTTACTTCATTGCTGACACATTTGCTATTTAACAAGTTAAGGGAGGCATCGTGAAGATTTGAGATCCAAATCCTGGAATGTCACAGTTACATCTTTAGGAAAATCCATTTTTCTAAGCACTGGAACATAGAGTTGCTACTTACTTTAGTTCATGCTCATGCTTACTTTTCATGCATTTTCTATCACTAAGCTAAGTATTGTCATGATGGATTGAAATTCTCTTCTATATCAAAATAATACTAGTTAAGAGACATCTGTGAGTGAAATAAATACTCACATTTTTTGCTTACTTTCCAAATGTAAGATTTTTTCCTTTTGTATTAACATTTAAACACCTCTTTTGGAATGGTTTTCACCTAATATTGATAGTAATTCAAACATCCAATCCATCTCGGCAACCACAGAATAGGCCAGTGCCAGATATTATAGCAACTACATATGAAATCTCTTCCAGTACAAAAGCTTATTAACATTTGAAAAGAACTAGATCCATTTATACTTTGACTACAGAGTCAATGCCTGCTGAGCAGAACTCACTGTCTGTCATTCCCAACCTTTTCCCCTCTTTTGCATTTACCGAAACCCTTAAATATAAGCAGCACATTAAAAATTCTCACATAAATGCACCAAATGAAATCCCATCTTTAGCTCCAACCCTCCCAACCCATTTCCCTCATGTTCATATAACAATGAGGGGCTCATTTTCAGCAAATTGTCAAAAGGAAAGGTGACAGTCCATTTAGCAGTCAGCTAGTTGCTAATTAGTATCCAATGAAAATGCATAAAAATTTGAGCACTCCCAATTGAACACTTTCAAAAATAAGCATTCTACTAATCTAACTCTGCTGTAGGTTGAGCCCTGATTGAGTTCTTCCACAGAAAGATGAGCCATCTTCCAGGGCTTTCCAGTGTTGATTCTTAGCCCAGAGCTAAAAAGCCTATCTAAGTATGTTGTTATTTTGTCTTTGATTTCTTCCTACAGGGGGTACAAACTTAGGAGACTGTAGGTGGTGGGTCATCACATTCTGACCCAAGAATTAGAAAAGGACTCTCTTGTACCTTTCTGAGGCCTCTACATTTAAAAAAAAAAAATGTTGGGGAGGTAGAGGAAGGTATAAAGTTCAGAGAGGGAGAATTGTTCTAAGAAGTGGTGATTTGTCATCAAGAGAAGCTGAGCTTTGTGTGATCTTTCCAGAAATAGTTATGCTCTTTTTCATAATTGGTGCACTTAGTGCAGAGGCTATACCTGCCATTGGAAGTAGGCACAATACTATTTCCTCAGAATTATACAGAGCTTGACCAGACCTGGAAGTCATTTTATTCAAAAGACTTGAATTAGGACTTTTTCCAGAGCTCAATCCAAGAAAAAAAAGAAAAAGAAGAAAAAGAAAGGAGGTAATATTTTTTTTTCTGAGGGTAACATTTTAAAGTATTTCTTACTAAACTCTTTTTTGAATGGGTTATAAATAGTAACAACCTTGAGACAGAGGTGGTGGTGTGTACCTAGGAGCCTGGAAATATGTCACTTATTTTACCTATGCCTCTGAGTCCCATGCTCTTTTCACCATTGCACCCTGAATTCTCCAATTCTTAGTACGAAGAAACCCAAAAGTACTAATGGTGTCTTGGAAGAAAATAGTGTTGTCCTAATTTTTCAAAGAGGAAAAGGAAAATAGGTCAAAATGAATCTTTTAAAATCACTGTATTGTAACCATTCAAAGGTTTTTGAGAAAGGTATGGAAAAAGTATAGAATGAGCTAGCTTTAACGAGGCTAAAGTGACTGTGTAAATCTCATTTGCCAGAAATACTGTATCTGATCTGAGAAAGGTGTGTTACTCTCTTGTAGCTATGGTTCTTTCATGCCAAGCTGCTGTGGCAACATGGTGAGTGAGGCAGAGGAGGCAGAATGTATATTTTAGAAGAGCTGGATTGGGTTTGTTAGGCATCTCAGGGTTGCTAGAATAAGTACCCAGAGAAGGAAGATGTAGAAAATGTAAGAGGAAAGTTTTTGGAGACTGAGAAAAGAAGCAAACTTTGTACCTCAGTCAGTTGCCTACTTCTTAATTTTGCCTCTAGGTAGATTTGGAAAGGAAGAGAAAGAAAAAATAGGATCTCAGAAGCAACTGGGTTTAAATATATGAGCCCACAAGTTCCCGTTTCTTGACCCTACTCTTTACCCTCAGAAAAGATTTCTCTAGATCTGAGAATAAGGAGACCAGGCTTCTACAGCTCTCTGCCAACACTGAACCAATTCCTTTACTTCTCCGTGATTCTGCTTTTCATTTATTTAATAAATGGCTTTAAATATTACCTCTATTCAGTTATAAACTGTGGTGATTCTGTGCTTCTCATGTTCTATTAGAATGATCTACTCTACAGAGGAAAAGGCAGGCTTCTAACACTGTGTGGAACATAGTTGGTACTCACGGAAAAACAGTTGCATGAATGAGTGACGATTTTTTTTGCAGGATTTAGTCATTTAGTCATTTTGTGGGTTTTCCCATTTGTAGGTCAAGCACAATGCATTATATAAAATATATGTGGGATAATCTTTGATTGAACGATTCCTGATTCCAAACGACTTATGTGTAGTTTTCAAAAAATGTCTATAGGTAGCAATAACTACTGAATTTACTCTTGTAAGTAACCTTGACCACGTATGCCCCTATTTGATCGTGATATAAGTTCCCAGCAAGGTTTCCATGCAACCAACTCAAACTGAGAATCATGAAGGTGAAAGGGGCTGCCAAGAAAAGTGACGGAGACAGCATGGGAGAGTGAACAGAGCTCCAGCTCCATGCTACCAGCTAGATGGTGGACATGGTACAGATTACATCATTTGTCTGTGTCCATATGACTATACTAATGTTATATTGTTTCTGTTTACTCCAGGCTTTTGTATTGGCTATGTTGAGAATCTTAATCCATTATACTGTCTCTCTTTCCCCATTGCTAAATTTGGACATTTATTACCCTGAAGCATCCTCTTCAATTATTTCTGTGGGTTTCAGGGGATGTCTACAGCGCTTTTGAACAATTCCATCATCTACCATGTGGCATGTGGCATGGACTGCCCTCTCTCTTGTCTACCACTCCTATTTCTATTGGGTATCCCTTCATCAGATAACAATACCTGCTACTTCTTGTATTAGTTTGCTAGAGTTGCTGTCACGAAGTATCACAATCTAAGTTACTTAAACCACAGAAATGTATTGTAGGATACTTCTGGTGGCTAGAAGTCTGAGATCAAGGCCATGCTCCCTCTGAAGGCACTAGAGAAGGATCTGTTCCAAGATTATTTCTTAGCTTCTGATAGTTCCTTTGCTGTGGCAGCAAAACTCCAATCTTCACATGGTATTCTCCCTGTGCACATGCCATTCTCCTTTTTATAAAGACACAATCGTAATGGACTTAGGGCCCACTCTAATGACCTCATATGACCTTGAATACCAGCAAAGACTCTATTTCCAAATGAGGTCACATTTACAGGTACCTGGGGTTTGGACCTCAACATCTTTGGGGGGATACAATTTGGCCCATAACACTTCCCTTGGTTGCTACTGAGTGAAGAGGTACAGCTGTGCCCCCATCTCATTCCTGCCTCAGTCCCCAGGCATCCCTATCTGAGCTCTGGCTGGACCCTTTCCCATCACTGTGTATTCTCTAGAAGTTTTGAAGTACCAAAGCTGTACTATGTTCTCTGAAGCCCAAAACATGCTTTGAGGGGGAATGCTTTTCTCCTCTTTTGCACAACTCTTTGTTAGAGGCCTATCCAAGGAGTGAAATTGTTTGGTTTTTATTCTCCTCCCTCTCTTTCCTTAGAACCCAGACATATGTCTATAGGATTCCTTGAAAGGCAAAATTTGAAACACAGACTCCTGTGGTCAGCAAAATTGCCCCTCATTTCTGACACTGAAGCTTTGTAACTGTCTAGTTTCTTTCCTTTCATGGATTCTCTGCCAGGATATCTTCATGCAATAGACTCCTGAAAAGCTCACTTCACTAATCCGTCAAGCACACTCAGCTTCCCTGAATCCCAGTCTTACTATTGCCTTTGCCCAAACTGAGATTCTTGCCACATGTAAAACTGAGATTAGTAACAATATGTAAAATATATTAAAATATTACATATAAAAATATTATAAAATATAGAATATATAAATATATATTTCATTAAGAGAATACAAAATTCATTCATGATTATTCCAATAGATATAGGAAGTGTGTTTGATAAATCATCATACATTTTATGAAAAAAGTAACAAGCTAAGAATATCAGGGACTGTCTTTAGTCTAATAAAGTATATCAAAAAAAAGAAACCCAACACTAAGCATTATACTTAATGGTGAAATGTTAAAAAACATTTCTTTGAAACTGGAAACAAGATAAAAATGGTACCAACCAGTTCTATTTGACAGGTACTGGGCTTTCTAGCCAATACAGTAACACAGAAAAAAAAAAAGATAAATTATGAAGGGCTGCAAAGAAAAAAATAGTAATGTCATTATTCATAGATGATATGTTTGTGTTTTTAGAATATTCAAAAGAATCTTTTGAGAGTTTGCAAGTTTGCTGAATAGAAGCTGATATTAAAAAATGTATTATATATTAACAATAAGCAATTAGGTGACAAAAATATCATTTCAGATATTATTAGAAATAACAAATGACTAAGAATCAATTTAATAAAGGACATACAAGATCTCAATGAAGGAAACATTAATGGAAAAAAATTAAAGAAGATATAAATAAAGGGAGAGGTGTATTATGTTCATTGATGGGAAGACTCTGAAACTGACTGTAAAGATGTCAGTTCTTTCCAAATTGGTATCCAGATTTAATGTAATGGCAATAAAACTATAAGCAGGTTTAGTGTGTGTGTGTGTGTGTGTGTGTGTGTGTGTGTGAGAGAGAGATGAGCAAAAAGATTCTAAAAGTTTATGAAAATCCAAAGGACCAAGTGTAGCCAAGACACTCTTGAAGCAAATAAGGTGGAGGAGGACTTGCACTTCCAAATATCACCACTTGATTTAAAGATATAACAATGCAGACGGTGTAGTTTTTTGGTATAGGGTAGACAAACAGGCCATTGGAAGAGAGTAAAAAAAGACCCACACGTCTATGAACACTTGATTTATGACAAAAGTAGAGATAAGTGGGAAAGAATGGCCTTAATTAGTGGTCTGGGCCAATTGGATATTCACACTGAAAAAAAATTAAAGCTGACCTTTATTTCACATCATAAGGAAAAATTATATATGGTAGATAGTAGACCTCAATGTGGAAGGCAAAACAATAAAGCTTTTAGAAGATAGTGTAGGAAAGTATCTTCATTGCCTCAGGATAGGCAGGATAATCACATGGAAAAAGATTGATAAATTTGACTATATTAAAATTAAGTATTTCTGTTCTTTAGAAGAAACATTAAGAGAATGAAAAGGCATAAATTTCCTGGTGGTCCAGTGGTTAGGTCTTGCGCTTTCACTGCTGGGGCCTGGGTTCGATTCCTGGTCAGGGAAGTAAGATCTTGCAAGACGCGAGACACAGCCAAAAATAAATAAATAAAATAAAAAGGTAAGTAAAGAGGGTGAGAAGCTATTTATAATTATACGTATGATGCAGTATCATTTAAATCAATAAAGAATTATAAAAATGGACAAACACCTTGAGCAAGCATTTCAAAAATATGACATCCTGATACCTAGTGCACATCTGAAAAGATGTCAATCTCATTAGTAATCAGAAAAATGACAAATGACATACATCTATGTGAATGGCTAAAATGAAAAAAAGGCTTGCAATATACTAAGTTTATTAAGAGTATGAAGCAACAGGAACTACCTGACACTGTTGATGTGAATTGGTACAATCATTTGGAAAAGAGGTTTTTAATATTCACTTAGGTTGAAGATATATGTTATGATGACCCCCAATTCTGTCATTAGGTATATAACTGACAGAAATGTATGCCAATGTGCTTCATAAGACATGCATAAGAGTGCTCATAGAAGATTATTCATGATAGTTCTAACCCAAAGATCCTCAGCAGTAGAATGGATAAATGAACGGTGATATAGTCATGTAATGTAATAGTATGATAGCAATGAAATGAACAAACTACAGTGTCAGACAAAAACATGTACATCATAAACATAACTTTTTAATTTAATGAAAGAAGCCAGATTACAGAAGAATCAATGTTTCATGATCCCATTGGTATATAGTTCAAAAACAAGCCCAAATAAACTATAACCTCTAGAAATGCATGCGTATGTGAAAAACCTACAAAGCAAAGTGAGAAAGGTATCGCCATAGTGGTGTTAAGCTTTAGGGCAGCGGCAGGTGGTTCTGAGGCTGGATGCAGGTCTATATACAGCAGCCTTCCAGGTCTCAGCAATATTCTATTATATGACCTGTGCAGAGTTGCAGAGGAATTTTCTGTTTCTATGATTTTCTGTAATGATGTGGAATTTCCCAGTAAAATTTCTTTTTCTTCACTTTTTTTTAAGAAAGCATGTAAAATTCCAGGCCCCCAGCAAGTGCTGCCTACACGGTAGCTACTTAATAAGCATTCTCCCTCCCTCTTCTTCCCCTGATTAGCTCTGCACACCTCATCTTAAAAACCTTGGCATGAATGCACAGAGTGGCAGACACCCATTCCCAGAAGAAAAGTTGTTGGAGCATTAGCAGATTGCAAAGGTGAAAGATGTTCATTCCTGCCTCATCTGACTGCCTCTTTCACCAGCACCAGAGTTGTCACACTGGTGACTAGGCCTTTCAGAGCCAGTGAGCATCCCCATGCTTCATAATTACTGAAACACATGTGCTAAGTCACTTTTTGCTAAGCCGCGATGAGAATTCTCAGTGTTCAATCGCCCTCAAAATTTCTCATCTCTTCCCTGGGGTGAGGTGCTTTGGCTTAGCACCTGCACATGGGAATTTGCATCTAAATCATTTAAGGTCTGAAGTTCAATATCTCCTAAAAGCAGCCTCCTGTCTTTTAGCATCCCTCTTCAGGCACACCTAGATTTTTTTTTTTTTTTTTTATACTTCAAAGTGAGGGATATCCTCCTAGAGGGAGGAAAGCTTTGGAAATGCATTAACTCTTTGCATATACATGATGCCTCCGCTTGCCTCTTCCCAGACTGTTAATCACTCCTTGGCAGTAGCTTTTTAAGTCATTAGCTATCCATTTCCCATTTTAGCAGCAAGAGCAGTAACACAATAAATCAGATGTGTGGGCAGCGAAAAGTCAAAAGATGTCGTGGAGGAGAGTACACGAAAAGTCAAGGCCAATTTTACTTCTAGATAATGTATCCCCTATGATATAACATACAGGCCCTCCTCCGGAATTCCTCCAATTACGGCAGTGCTTGTCCTGGTGGCTAAGTCCTTCATGAAACAATTAGATGTAGGCCTTAGGATATAAATTTCCTTAGAATCCCATCATATGGACAAACTTATATTATGCTATAGATGAGGGGCATCAGAGTCTTTTCTGAAAGCAAGTTTTTGTTGAAAGGGGAGAGAGAGCAGCTAATGGTATTTGTGGCTGAAGCAGAAAGGAAATATTTTGGATGCCCCAAACAAATTGAACCATTTAATAGTTGTACTAAGGCTTACCTCATTTATCGTTAATTGTTACTGCCCGTTACCCCCAAATGGGCGGGAAGTACAAGTGGTCAGTGTCCGTTAGCTGTGAATTAAATCAGGAGTTTGGGACAGTTCAAGGGGACTTGGAACACCAGAGACAATCTGAGTGAATCGGATTTAGAAATTTCAGAAAATACTGGATAGAAGTAACAGAACAAGCTCCCATCTGGATTTTTCTGTGATATAAAGGGATATCTTTTCAAGGCAGTATATTTTGATAAGCATTTGTCAAGGACTTACTGTGAGCCAGGTACCCCCTGGCACTTTCTTAGGACTTCTGAATGGGTGGCTGAGTCTGAGTCACCGTACTGCCTCACTAATCACTATGCATGGAATACCAGTACCCAGGGCCTAGGGCTGTGCTGTACTAAACACCACAGGAGTTTGGATGGAGAGTGTTAGGAAGCAGAGAGGAGGCTGGACTCTCCCCAAAGTGAATCTGCAGGCCTAGCTTTCAATTTACAGACAGTTCATTCATCTCGGGATGTTGGGTGTACTTTGCCAGTCACTGCACCCCCCCGCCCCACTTTTTGTTTTGTTCCACAGAGCCATCTGCAACTGGTGAAAAATGACCCATTGAAGCTGGTGAACGTTTCCCACAGCTTTTCCTTTGACTTCACACAGCTGTGACAGACGGTGTCCCAGCAGGGTCTGCACAACTCATCTGCCAAGGGGAAGCATCACCATCATGGTCCTGACTTCAGGTCTGAGGCTCAGCTTCTGTTTGTTCTCACCACCTCTCACTCCTCTCAAGGAGCTATACCCAGTTGGAAGTTGGCAACAAAAGTTATTGACTAAAAGACTGGAGAATCTTTTACTGCTAATGTTATAAATCTGAAGGGGGCTATAGGGAGCTGAGGTATCATCCTTCTAAGTCAAGCTTCGTATTTTACAGACAGGGAATCTAAGGTACAGAAATTGAAGGTCATACTACTAGTTGGTAAGGAGATAAGACTGGTCCTTGGTCAGTGCTATTACCATTCTGGGTTCCTCACATGATTAGGTCATGCATTTTATTAGTTACCCATGGAATCTTCTGAGGAAAAAGGTACCTGCTTTTTGGAAACTTTCTGGTTAGTACTTAGTCCCATGCAATCCTCATGTTGGTTACTATTGTTGACCTTTGATCTGTTGTGTTAAAAATGTTATTAGGCTTCTTTACATGTATATGCTGATACATATTCCTAGTTTTTGAAGTTTTTATCATAACTTGTGTCAAATGAATTTTCTGCATGTATTGAAAAGATCATATGGTTTTTCTATTTTATACTATTTATATGGTGAATTACATTGATTCTCAAATGGCAAACCTATGTACCATTCCTAGGATAAATCCCACTTGACTATGATGTATTATATACTCTTTTAATATTGCTGGGTTTTATTTATTAAATTTTGTTCAGAATTGTTGCATTAATGTTCATAGTGTATGTTGAATTATGGCTTTCTATACTTGTGATGTTTGTGTCTGATTTTGGTATCTGAGTAAGGCTGGCCATATAAAGGGATTTTGGAAGTATTCTCTCTTCTACTATTTTCTGAAAGAGTTTGCATAGTATTGGTATTATTTTTTCTTAAATGTGTGATAGAATTCACCGCTGGAGCCATTTGGGCTTGAAGTTTTCTTTGTGGGAAGATTTTTATTTTTTTTTTTATTTTATTTTTATTTTTATTTTTTCTTTGTGGGAAGATTTTTAATTACAAATTCAGTTCTTAAGTAATATAGGATATTCAAGTTTTTCTTCTTGGGTCAAATTTCTGTATTGTAAGAAATTTATTCATTTCAGCTACATATATTGTTATATGAAGTTGTTCAAAACATTCGATTATTATCCTTTCCATGTATGTAGGCTCTGTAGTGCTATACCCTCTCTCAGTGTTAATATTTTGATGTGTGTCTCTTTTTTCCTTGATTAGTGCAGTTATGCTGATTAATTTTACATATGTTTGAGATAACTAGTTTTTGGTTTTATTGATTTTTGTCTATTATTTTCTTGTTTCCCGTTTCATTGATTTATTCCTTTACATTTATTATTTTCTTGCTTTCACTTAATTTGAGTACATTTTTCTTTTTGTCTAATGTTTTAAAAGATGAGAACTCATATAATCAATTTTTAGATCTTTACTTCTAACATAGGCATTTACAGGTATAAATTTCTCTCTGAACATTGCTTTGCCTGCATTCCATAAATTTTAATACCTTATATTTTTATGTTTCTCTGCAGTTTTTGTAATGGTTGTTCTGGGTATTAATATATATATATATACATACATTGTCATATATATGTGTATATATAGTATATTAAATACATAACTTTTCATATTTCACTTACAATTTATATTGTATCACTTTCTGTAAAAAATTTAAAAAATTTTCAACCTTATAGATACATATTCTCTCCCCTCATGTTTCAGGATACTCTTGGGTGGGAGGCAGAATTATAGCCTTCCAAAGATGTCCATGCCCTAGTCTCCAGAGCCTGTGCATATGTTATCTTATATGGCAAAAGTTACTCTACAGATATGTTTGACATGGGGAGCTTATCTTTGATAATACGGGGGAGCCAAATCTAATCACATGAGTCCTTAAAAGAAGAGAGACTTTCTCAATTGGGTCATAGAGATGAGATGAAAGAAGGAGGATGAAAGACTCAAAAAGGGACTTGACCTGCTATTTCTTTGAAGACGAAAAAGAGGTTCATGAGACAAAGAATGAGGGTGGCCTCTAGAAGCTAGGAATGACACTGAGCTGACAGCCAGCAAGGAAATGAGACCTAATCCTACAAATATCAATGCAATGAACTGAATTCTGCCAACAACACAAATGAGCAAGGCTTTAAGGCCTCCAGAAAGGAACACATACTGACACCTTGATCTTACCCCAATGAGATCCATGTCAGATTTCTGACCTACAGAACCTTAAGACAATACATTTTTGTTGTTTAATCTAATAAGTATTGGTAATTTTTATGGCACCAATAGAAAATTAATACATAATATAATGTGAATTCCATTTAAATATATTATAATTTCCACAAGATAATGTTATAATTTTTGCTCTAAAGAGTTGTATGGTTTATAGGAAACAAATTAAAGAGAAAAAAAAAAATCTTTGGCATGTACCAGATATCTACTATTTCTGATGCTCTTCCTTCTTTCCAAGGGTCCAAGTTTTCATCTGAAATATTTTCCCTTCAGCCTGAAGAACTTCCTTTAGCAATGATTTTAGCACAGTTATGTTGACAGCAAATTATACTAGTTTTTGTTTATCCAAATATGTCTTCCTATTTTTGTCATTTTTGAAGAATATTTTCACTGGATAGAGACTTCCTGATTGATAAGTTTTTGTTTCAGCTCTGGAAAGACATTGTTCCAATCTCTTCTGGCTCCCATGGTTTTCATGAGAAGTCAGCTACTAATCAGATTGTTGTTCCCCTGTATGCAATGTAATTTTTCTTGCTGATTACAATATTTGCTCTTTATCTTTGGCTTTCAACGTTTGACAACAATAGACTTTGGCAGAATGATATAAAAAACAATTAAAATAAAGTGTGGTGAGTCTTGTCACAAGAGGAATTACAGTAGGCTATGAAAGTTAACTGTTGAATTCCTGTATATAAGTCTAGACGAGATCAGGAAGACTTTCCTGAGAAAGTGAGATTTAAGAGGAAGCTTGAAGTAAGTGAAGGAGCTGGAGTCAGATAAATAGAATTCAATTTGCATATTACAAAAATGATATTGGGAGCTGTTTGGAGAGCCATTCAAGTAGATGATGGGGTAGAGGGCAAAAGTAAAAGGAAGTAAAATAGGAAGTAAATACAATAATAGTGATGTCCCGGAAGAAGTGGTTATAGTGGGAAAGGAGATAATTACGGTATAGTTGAAAAATATTTAGAAGATAGAATTAAATAAGATCTCATGGTTAATTTAATAAAGAAGAGGGGGAAGCATCAAGGATAACACCTAGATTTATGGATTGAGACTCTGAATGGATGGTGGTACCTTTTATGGAGATAGGGCACACTGGAGGAGGAATATGTTAAGAAATAAAATGAGATTATTAACTCAGTTTCAGGCTTCTGAATTTAGGTACTTGTATTATATCCAAATTGAAGCCTTCAACATATAATTGGGTATGTATAAGAGAATTCTTAGCTGAAGGCATCACTCTTTGGTGCTGTTAGGAAGAACACTTTCTCCTTGTTATTCATAAATCCATAAAGAGGAGAGAATTCCCACTTCACAAAAGTTAATATGAGAAGAATTCTTCCAACTTCTTTTTGCATCCTCATTGACTCCTCACTGATAAGACTGACTTATCTTATTGGTAAATCTTGTAGAAGGAGTTGAGCATGCTGGACTCTGGGCCTTTTGGGTCCCCTCTTTTGCAGCTCACAGGTGTTCAGGATCCAAGAGTGGTCTTCCATGTGGGTAGCTTTGGACTAGGTTCCAGTGGCTTGGTTTATCCTACTTCATGTGTAAGTGGAAGAATAATCAGGTCCATTTTTTGGAGAAATTTAGGGAGCTCAACTGAAGTCCTGGTCTCCAGTCAGTTTTATCAATACAACAGGCACTATGATATGGATTGGCTCTTCTCTTCTATATTATTTTTTAATAGATTCTAAACTCAAGAATGGAAGATAGGGTGGTATTTATTGCTGCTCCCAAATCCAAACTAATTAGTAATAATATCTTATCATTTTCTAAGTGAATTAACTAAAACCTGCAGGGAGTTAATTTTTTCCATTTTCATACTAATAGTAGATGACATAACTTGGATTTGAATCTAGCTGTTTTTCTAAAACTGTTCTTTTTCAGTATGTCACACCACAGTGCCTCAGAAGAGTGGGGACAGTGAAAATTTACTCTTTGCAAATGATTTTTAGGTAAACTGATTAACTGTCATGTAGCAGAGAAGTCCATTTTGTATTTTGTCGTTGAGTGGACTAACTATAGGAATTGAAGAAAACAATTTTAGCTGCTGTGGAATCTCAGAAAACCTTAAGAGTTTGGCTGTGACATACAGATGGTTGGGCATCTCTGTGTAATGTCTGCAGGGTCTTCCATCTGCACCTCTACCTTTGATCCCTTCTCTCATGTGAATGTCTTGGGAGGGTCAACTGAGTTCAATGAAAAGGCCATGGAAATGGTGGATCTGCTTTCCACAGGTTATTAAAAGTTGGAAAGAATTTCCCCTAGGATGAACTTTAATCTCCTAGAATTAAGTTTAAGAGTAATTCATTAGAGTACGCTATGGGTATTATACAACTTATTAGAATATCTTTATTTAATGGAGAGTGTGTTAAAGTGGGAAGAACATACACACTATAGGCAAACAGCTCAGTTTCTACTCGTGTGATGATGGTCAAGGTATTTGACTTCCCTGAGCTTTAGTTTCCTCTACCATTGGATGGAGCAAGGCTTTCCATGTTACTGCTTAAAAGTTTTTCATATAGTTTAGATATCAGATATGCAATGTCAAAACTGTTATTTTTGTTGTGGAAATTTCAAGCTCAGTTTTAAACTTGCCTGCTTGTGAAGCAATCCCTGCTTTGTAGAATTCTTCAGGGACGATCTCTTTCGGAGTAAATCCTAATGGTACACTCAGGAGTGAACTGACAACACAGAAGACAGGCTGTTTGGTTACATTAGATAACAGTGGATTTTGGAAGCCACCTGGGGATTGTCATTGTAGGCAGGTGGCATGATGTAAGGGTTAAGAGCAGGGCATCTGGAGCCAGCTGTGACCTTGCATAAGTTATGTATTCTCTCTCTGCCTCAGATTCCTTATCTTAAAATGAACATAATACCATTACCCTTATTTGGTTGTAAGGATCAAAGAAATTAATCTGTGTAAAGCAATTATATTAGTGTTTGGCATGTAGTAGGCACTATATAATTGTTAGGGATGATGATTATGATGATGATGAGATGACAAAGAAATTTCTATTGTCTGGTTATAGGTTTTTTCTTTTCGTATCTATTTCAGATATTCAGCTAATGTTCTTTTCAATAAATTAGACCATGTGACAAGCAAGTAAATTAAGAGAAACTTGGGTGACATTTTGGAGAAATCATTGACTCAGTTGGCAGGTGGGATTTAATATTAACAAAGGAACTGAGATGTACTGGGGGTGTGGACAGGTCTATCCTGACTAGTGGAAAGCACAGCCATGAACGACAGGTGCAGAAATAGGATTGATAGAAGAGCTAGCATATTTGAGGCAGCTTTAGTGTTAGTTGAGAAACCTCACTGAGAAGAGAGATGAAGGGTCTTTGTTTGCTGTAGCTGTCACTACCCCAAAGGGAAGAGCTGGGAAATAAGGTAAAAAGGCTTAAAAGCTTCCCTCCATTCCTGAGGGATTCAGTTTCTTCCTTAGCTTTAAGGTCTTGGGTCTTGTGCAATGCCTGGCCTTGAGACCCGGGAGAAAACCAAAGCCAGCTGCACTTCTGGAAACAGGCAGCCCGGAGCGGGTGGGGGGGACTCCTGCACAGCTAAGACCTTCACAGAGTAGATGCTCCCATGAATCTTACAGAACCACAAATCCTCTCTGTGATTGGGAGGTAAGTCAGAAGCCTACATAAGAATTAATGAACCAAGATAAACTTTACAGTGGTGGGCTAAGTCAGAGGCTAGGGTACAGAAAATGGCAGCAGAATTCTAGGAGAGAATCCAATATTTATGGTAATCATTGGTGAATAGAAATGGAAGCAGAGAATATTAGACATGACCTAACCTAATTCAGCCACAATCCATGACTGCTCTAATTGTGAAGGCTTCCACTGAGTCAGGTCTTAGTCTGAAGATATGTTGTTAAATCACTGTAAATTTGCTTAAAAATCTTATTTTCTCCTAAATGTGAAATTGCATGTGAAAACCCATGTATAGTTGTTTACATTATTTATTAATGATTTTCTTTTTTGTTTCTTTTTTGTTGGATGATACTTAAATAGCTGGAGGAAACATTTTTAAAAATCCACAATTAAGTTTTGTGGAGAAAGAACTTGACAACTTGGAAGGACCATCTCAGGTAGGTTAACCCCTGTTATGGGGCAAATTATTCAGGATATCCTTAGGATAAGATGGCAATAAGAGGAGTGGGGAAAGCAGCACCCTGTTGAGGAGAACAGTTATCTTCCTTAGATCTATTGTTTTACTTCTGTTCTCTGAAGCTTCATCAGAACACCAAGGATAAAAAGTTGTAAGAGTTTTCTCTTCATTGTTGTGGGCAGAATGAGTGGGGGCAGCTCACTTTGTGGGTCACCTGGTGTGTCTGCTGGTTCAGGTTGGTCCTGCCATCTGTGTGTGTTGAGGTAAAGAGAGGTGTATTCCAATATGGCAGTGCTGATAGACAGTCTATGGCTGAGCCTTGACTCCACTGGCCCTTCCCTTAGATGGAAGCTAAAACAAGCTAGCTTGTTTTACTGAACAGAAAAGCTCAAGTTCTCATGTTCAAAGAGTAGTGCATAATTGCGCCTAGAGTGAGTGAGAACACATGCACACAAATCACTTTATTACAAGGACCCTTCTTTCCATGGCCAACTGAAAGCATAAATAGAGAGTTAGTAGCAACTGTAGCAACAAACATCACATAAGGAAAGATTTTTAAAATATCTGATGCTGGGAAAACTGATCAAATATTTTGGGCAAAAAATTAAATTATCGATGTTATATACTAAACCAAAAATTAATTTCATGTGAATTAAATAATAACTACAGTTGACTGAGTGCTTACTATGCATGCTGTGTTTTAAATATATTATTTCATTTAATATTGACAACAAACTTTAGAGGGATGTATTATCACCATTTAAGAGATAGGGAAATAGCCAGCCCACCCAAGGTCACTCAGCCAATAAGTGGCAGGGCCAAGACTCCACACACACCATCTCAGTGAAGAATGAACACCCTGTACACCACAATGGACTTCCCCTAATGACTCATAGAACAATAAGAAATCAAAGTATCAGATATTTATCCATTCATGATTGGGAAGGATTTTTGTAAGCATAAAGTCATTGAAGAAACAACAAAAGAAAGGACTGATAACATAAAAATTAAACATAACAAAACAAAATCTAAAATCTATAATTCCAAATTTAAAGCAAATTTTCAAACTGAGAAAAATATTTGGAACATGCATGACATATTCAATACTTTAAAAAATCAACAATAAGAAGATCTCAGAAACATGAACAAAAGTCAAGATAATTCAGAAAAGAAATACAGATGGGAATTAATGTGAAAATATTTTCAAATACAATGAGTTGCAATTTTTCACCTTCAGACTGGCAACAATTTGAGAAAAATTTTTGTGAGATATGCATTTTCATACACTTCTTGTAGGTTTGTAAATTTAAAAAAAACCTTTCTGGAAAACAACTTAGATATAGGCATCAACAGCATGAAAGAATTAAAATGTTTTGAACTTTTCACTCCACTTCTGGGGATTTCTTTTTCCTATGGAAATAGAATTATGTACAAAGTAGGGTGTCGGAGAACTAAATTTTGATGCAGAGTTCCCTGGCCAAATTATTTAACCATTCTCTCAGTTTTTTCAACTGTAAAATGGGAATGATACTTTTTTCTTTTTTAAAATAAATTTTTATTGGAGTATAGTTGATTTACAATGTTGTGTTAGTTTCTGCTGTACAGCAAAGTGAATCAGTTATACAAATACATATATCCACTCTTTATTAGATTCTTTTCCCATATAGCTCATTATAGAGTATTGAGTAGAGTTCCCTGTGCTATACAGTAGGTTCTTATTAGTTATTGATTTTATATGTAGTAGTGTGTATATGTCAATCCTAATCTCCCAATTTATCTCTCTCTTTCCCCTTGGTAACCATAAGTTTGTTTTGTACATCTGTTACTCTATTTCCATTTTGTAAATAAGTTCATTTGTACCATTTTTTTAAGATTCCACGTATAAGTGATATCATATGATATTGTCTTTCTCTGTCTGACTTACTTCACTCAGTATGACAATCTCTAGGTCCATCCATGTTGTTGCAAATGGCATTATTTCGTTCTTTCTTATGGCTGAGTAATATTCCATTGTATATATGTACCACATTGTCTTTATCCATGATACTAATACTGATGGACAAATCTGTGAGATACCATGATATTATAGAGTTAGCCTAGTATATTGCAATTATACACAAGTAATATTATTATTTTTTGCTCTTTAAGTTGCTGTTATTTTAAGCATAGTTTTATTTATGAGTAAAAGTAATGGAAACAAATATTTTGAATGACTATTAAATATTCATCATATATTCTAAAATGAAAAAGGCAGCTATCTTTTTGATTATAATTTATACTGTACTCATGGAAGGAAGCATACCAAAATGATAACATTGGTAATTATTGGGTGTTTGTGGGTTTTTTTTTTATCCTTTCCTTAATTTTCTAGTTTTTCTTAAATGGAAATACATTCCTTTGTCATTGTAAAAACCTAAGTATATTTATTTGGGGAGGAAGGTGAAAAATAAGTCTTAACTTTAGCTTTCTGGAGCAGAACTGATAGAACAAGGGCCTGCATCTGAGAAGGGGTTCTCTGGCTGGAGTGGGGTGGAGTTAACTCCACCTTGGTATAGGTGGAGGCACATTGTATGAAACTTGAATCTCTGGATATTGATTCAATCTTAATGAGAGAAACCAGAATTTTAGTGCATTTATTTTTTCATGAAGTATTGGAGGAGGCCAAAGGGAAAGAAAGATGCATCTTTCAAAGTCTCTAACCTCAGTGGTCCAGGAGAGATTGTTAGTAGTAAGGAAATATTTTGATGCTTAGTATGTGCCCTACATTCTTAGTCTTGGTGGCAGTTGGTCAAGACATGAGTCCTACTCTTAAATTCTTAGAATAAATTGAAATGTTGCAACTTATAAACCTAAAGGATCTAGTAAGCAACACAAGAATTACACACACACACACACACACACACAACACACACACACACACACACACAATAGGGTTTGGACTAAGAAGGAAGGAAGGAAAGAATTGGTGGTTTCAAAACCATAGGGTTGAAAATAGGTGTACCCTGTCTTCTAGGTTAGAAGCTAAATGCTTAAGAAGAGTGGAAGATTCATGCTGGAATTATTTTCAATTATAGATATTATGGGAATAATATAGTTTGAAATATAAAATTGTGTTTTTATTTTTTATACTTCCTTGTGTGGGGCTGTCCCCTGATTATGGCAGGTATATCTATTGCCTCAGGAAAGATATAAGCAGTAATGTTAGGACAGGAGGAAAAAGACAAAAAGTTTACTATTCAAATTTTGGCTAAAAATGAAGTTTTTGACTCCATTGTGAGACACAATGCTAGGATTTCCAAAAGAGAAAGATTTTTCTGAATTCCAAAAATCTGCCTTTTCCATGTCCAGGGTCAAGCCAAGGAGACTTGGGTCACAGAATTTTCCTTAAGCTACAGCGTAGGAAGGGTTGAGGATGTGACCTAAGGAAAGATAATAGAAACTGGAGGAGGAGGGCACAGATTTCTGTCCAAGGGGTACACATGCACTGGAGGAGGAGAAACTAGGGTTAAGTGCTCCCTGGGTCCCTTGTATGAAACAAAAGTCTCCTCTCCTAGGTCTCAGCCACAAGATGATGGAAATCTGACCAGAGTCCCAGACAATCCTTTGCATCCAGTGTAGTCCAGGAGTAGCAGAAGAGCAAGAGCAGAGAGAAATTGATGTCTAGGTAGATTCACCTGCAAAAGGACCCCAAACCCTATGGCTTGCACAGGGTTTGAATGAGACATTCCAACATACCTGGTGTTGAGGGTAAAGTGGGAGGTTCAAGAGGACCAGTGACCATCAGCAGCCTAGGTGTAAAGACGAAGAGGCTACAGGGCACAGGACTTCACAGCCAGAGGTAGCTGTGTGAGGGTGGGCTTCAGCAGCACATCCAGCAAAGTGCCTACAAAGCCAGGTGGGATCAAGTGTTACCTGGGCTGGTAACCAGGCAGGCAGTCAGTGCTCATCCCGGATCCACTCTTCAGTGGACAGTAATGCAAGCTTCCCAGGAACAAAAGTAGGCCAACTCCATGATAGTGGAGACTAGTGAAGCCCCAAGTCAGAGACTCATCGCTGTGAGGAGTCACACTGTCCCCCTGTGCCAGTGGGAGGGGGACAGAGGCGAGGACAGAAATACCTGATAAGAAGGCATGAATCGGCACTTACAGGGATTTTGAACTTCAAATTGGCAGATGATTTACCCATTGGCTCAGTGATTCTCAACCTTGGCTGTACATTAAAATCACCTGGGAAGCTTTTAAAACTCCTTACAGCCAAGGCCAAGTAAATTAGAATCTCTGGAGGTAGGATCCTGGCATTAGTATTTTTAAGAAATCTTCATATGACTAAAAAGTGTAGCTATATTCTAGAACCACTGCAAGAGGAGAAAGAAACTTGAAGGACTTTTGAAAGGAAGTTATCTTTAATTGGCAAGTTTAGTTTAACTTTAGTTTTCTCTCCATTGCTGAAGTTCTTAAATGATCCAAAGCAGATCTTTTCTAAAGAAAACTAAAATAAAAATACCTATATCTACATGGAAGTAGTTCATCTCTGCTCCACATAATGAAAATGAGCTAATACAACACTGAGTGCTTACTATTTGCCATGCATTAGTTTAAGTGTTTTATACCTAATAATTCATTTAATACTCATGACAGCCTAGGAAGTAGGCACTGTTAATATTCCTACTTTAGATAATAAATCAGTCATGGAAGGTTAAGTACCTTTTCCAGTTTCACCCAGTTAGTAAGAGTCAGAGTAAGTATTCTTTCTACAGCCCGTTCTTTGCCCCACCAGCTGCTACTTTGTATCATTCAAGAAATACAATATCTCTTTCTAGGCTCTACCATGTGATGGAAATATCCTTGCTCTCAATATATAAAAATAACTTAAAATTTTCACAACCATTGTGTGGCTTTTTAAAAATGACAACATGTACTTCAGTTAGTCTGCATTTGCTTATACCAACATTTACTAAAAGTTTGTCAAGCTTCTGGAAAAAAAATTTCACATATCCTGTCCTGATCATCATTTTTATTTTTGCTAGTATTTTTCCGCCTTTCAGAATATTAGAATGTGCCTCACTAAAGCTAGTCTGTTGAACTTCCTTTAATGGTGTCCAACTCAAATGCCAGTGCCTCTTTGAAGCCTTTTCTGATCTAGCGAAGGGCGTATGTCTTTGCTGTGTTTACTGTCACAACTCTCTGCTCTTACTTCTTTTATCCCATTCATACACAGCCCATATTATGTAATTACCTAGTATTATTTATCTTAACACTTCTCCTTATTTTTCTACTTAGTTCTTCTAGGACGTGTTCCTGTGGGTAAGAATTATCTTATTTATCTTCATATCTCTTGAATAATTAACACACTGTCTTATTCATGTTCAAACCATATATTTTAATAAAATGTCATGCAAATGGTCGTGATTCAAATCTAACATATATATGAAAATGGTTCCCCCTCAAAACAATAAATACTACATATATAGAATCAAAAGAGTTTCAAATGGAAGGTAATTGAATGCAACCTCTAACTAAACAGGAAAAGTCTAAGGTGAATAAGCCAAAGTACTTCTTTCTACTTTTCACTTCTAGAATAACTTGAGGTATCTCCAGTTATTTCAAAATTGTGTGTCTCTCAAAATAACACGCTTAGGACTATTTGTCTTAAGTTGCCGTATGGGAAAAGACAATTTTAGTTGAAGTTTCTTGTGCTTCCATATTCTCATGACACGTTCTCTTTTCAGATTTCACAGGCAGCATTGTCAAAATTTACCAGACAAATACATATTTAAAAAGATTCTGTGATTAACAGAGGTATTTTGTTTTTCAAAATTTAAAGGGTTATCTTTTTAACTGAATTGACATTTGAATTGCTACTGGCAGATTACTGGGCTTTTGTCTATGAAAATTGTGTTTGGGTTTTTCTTGGGGCACATATATTGTTCACTGTGATTTCTAAATACCCTGTTTCCCAAGTTGTGGGATCCAATTCTTTTTTTTTTTTTTTTGAGGTTCACTAAATTTATTTTAAAAATCATAAAACATTTCTTACAAAAGAGCATTACATTCTGCACACTGCTCTGAATAGATGCCAGGGACATATGGACTATTGTTACTTTTCCTCCCTGTCCCACCACTCCCAAATGTTACAGTGACCACAAAGCAAAGTGTTCGCAATAATTACATGGGGGAATTTTTTTTTAAACCACCAACAATGAGCAAAAATTAAAATTCACTCACTCTGCTGCTGTTTCAAAATTTCAATGTTAGTTTCTGCACACCCTCCCCCAACCCCCAACCCTGTCTGTAAGGAACTAAAACATTATATCTGGTGACAGCAAAGATTTCACTACACCTCAAACACAGAACACCTATGAAGCAGAGGAATGTTGGCTTTTTAAACAGAAGCAGATAAAAAAAAAAAGATGCAGGACTCCTTCAGTTCTTCACTAGTCTTAGAAAAACTTTCCAGAATACTACTTCACACTGTTCTGCAGCAAATCCTGTGCATTCTGTATCTGGGCCTGTGTTCCTGTAATGGTAATGATCCGATCTTCGGACCCTTCTAAAGGCTCATCAATTTTGATCGATGCTCCTGACTCATGACGGATTTGTTTAATCTGCTGACCACCTTTGCCAATAATAGATCGAGCCAGATCTTTGGGAATAGTTATTTGTGTAGTAATAATAGGTCCACCAAGATCACCATATGAACCACGACCCCCTGCATAGGAATAATCATATCCAGAGCCATCCTGTGGTTCATAAGCCATCTGCCACTCTGATGGGCTCCATGTGTCTACTGCAGAGTCCCAGGTTTCATCAGCGCTGAAACCAACCATGCCATCATAATGGTCTCCAGGTCTTCCTCTTCTGTCATAGGCCATTAGATCTCCTCCTCTAGGTGGTGGTGGTGGAGGAAGAGGAAAATTCCGAGCTCTGCCACCACCCCGGCCACCTCGTCCAGGAGGAGGTGGAGGAGGTCCTCGGCGAGGACTCTTATCATCATAATCTCTTCTGGATGGAGGCATGGGACGCCCACCCCGACCAGGAAGCATTCTGTCAAAACCACCTCTTCTCCGCATGGGAAATCCCACGGGACGTCCCCAGTGGTCATCAAACATCATTGTAAAACCACCATAATCATAGGTTTCATCGTAAAAACTGGGATCATAAGCTGAGCACGTCCTTTTTTTTTTTTTTACTCTTCCTTTACTTTATTTTTATTTTTATTTTTTTCACACACACTGTATTTTATTTTTACAAGAGATAAATACACTGACACCAAGCATTGTACATGGATGACCACAACAAAAGCAACAATGATTGCAATTACCAAACATGAAACACACTCATACTATGTCATAATATTGACATTCAGTCCAGTAATCCTCCACTGTAACAGCTCCTTTACTTTGCAGTGAAAATTGATTTGTATATTCTTTGCCTCTGAGTCCTTGTGGGATTTTTTCTTTTTTTAAATTCAAACAAAAAGTCACAAAAATTATACTCATCCTCATCAGTTCACTCAGTGCCATGTAATTAATTTTTTTTTTATTTTGATTTTTTGTTAGCACTTTTATGAGCTCATCAGTTTTTCATTAAAGTTCTGAAAATGCTTATTCATTCGGTTCAGCAGTACAGTCAGGTACCAGAAACCTGTACTTGTCAGAGTCTTTTACATGAATTTCCTGAAGATGAAACCCTTTTATAGGAACATATTTGCAAAAGCATCAGAGTACACCCAGAACTGTCTGTAAATGACAAAAGACTTAAAAATGACCACGGTTAAAGATTTGATGAAAGTTCATAATAATGCAGTTGACAAGAAAATTAGTTATTTCTAAGATATACATTTTAAAGAAATAACTAGGATTATGACTTATAACATTATACCAGAACATATAAGATTTTTAGAAATTTCATGTAATGTCTGAAACATTTATATTAACATATTTCCATACAAATAACCCAATGAAAGTTTAGTATTAGTTGTTTTGTTTGTTTGTTTATACTGCAGGTTCTTATTAGTCATCAATTTTATACACATCAGTGTATACATGTCAATCCCAATCGCCCAATTCAGCACACCACCATCCCCACCCCACCACAGTTTTCCCCCGTTGGTGTCCATATGTCTGTTCTCTACATCTGTGTCTCAACTTCTGCCCAGCAAACTGGCTCATCTGTACCATTTTTCTAGGTTCCACATATATACATTAATATACGATATTTGTTTTACTCTTTCTGACTTACTTCACTCTGTATGACAGTCTCTAGATCCATCCACGTCTCAACAAATGACTCAATTTCGTTCCTTTTTATGGCTGAGTAATATTCCATTGTATATATGTACCACATCTTCTTTATCCATTGGTCTGTTGATGGGCATTTAGGTTGCTTCCATGACCTGGCTATTGTAAATAGTGCTGCAATGAACATTCGGGTGCATGTGTCTTTTTGAATTACGGTTTTCTCTGGGTATATGCCCAGTAGTGGGATTGCTGGGTCATATGGTAATTCTATTTTTAGTTTTTTAAGGAACCTCCATATTGTTCTCCATAGTGGCTGTATCAATTTACTTTCCCACCAACAGTGCAAGAGGGTTCCCTTTTCTCCACACCCTCTCCAGCATTTGTTGTTTGTAGATTTTCTGATGATGCCCATTCTAACTGGTGTGAGGTGATACCTCATTGTAGTTTTGATTTGCATTTCTCTAATAATTAGTGATGTTGAGCATCTTTTCATGTGCTTCATGGCCGTCTGTATGTCTTCTTTGGAGAAATGTCTATTTAGGTCTTCTGCCCATTTTTGGATTGGGTTGTTTGTTTCTTTAATATTGAGCTGAATGAGCTGTTTATATATTTTGGAGATTAATCCTTTGTCCGTTGATTCATTTGCGTATATTTTCTCCCATTCTGAGGGTTGTCTTTTCGTCTTGTTTCCTTTGCTGTGCAAAAGCTTTGAAGTTTCATTAGGTCCCATTTGTTTATTTTTGTTTTTATTTCCATTACTCTAGGAGGTGGATCAAAAAAGATCCTGCTGTGATTTATGTCAACGAGTTTTCTTCCTATGTTTTCCTCTGAGAGTTTTATAGTGTCCAGTCTTACATTTAGGTCTCTAATCCATTTTGAGTTTATTTTTGTGTATGGTGTTAGGGAGTATTCTAATTTCATTCTTTTACATGTAGCTGTCCAGTTTTCCCAGCACCACTTATTGAAGAGACTGTCTTTTCTCCATTGTATATCTTTGCCTCCTTTGTCATAGATTAGTTGACCATAGGTGCGTGGGTTTATCTCTGGGCTTTCTATCCTGTTCCATTGATCTATGTTTCTGTTTTTGTGCCAGTACCATATTGTCTTGATTACTGTAGCTTTGTAGTATAGTCTGAAGTCAGGGAGTCTGATTCCTCCAGCTCCGTTTTTTTCCCTCAAGACTGCTTTGGCTATTCGGGGTCTTTTGTGTCTCCATACAAATTTTAAGATGATTTGTTCTAGTTCCGTAAAAAATGCCATAGGTAATTTGATAGGGATTGCATTGAATCTGTAGATTGCTTTGGGTGGTATAGTCATTTTCACAATGTTGATTCTTCCAATCCAAGAACATGGTATATCTCTGCATCTGTTGGTATCATCTTTAATTTCTTTCATCAGTGTCTTATAGTTTACTGCATACAGGTCTTTTGTCTCCCTAGGTAGGTTTATTCCTAGGTATTTTATTCTTTTTGTTGCAATGGTAAATGGGAGTGTTTCCATAATTTCTCTTTCAGATTTTTCATCATTAGTGTATAGGAATGCAAGAGATTTCTGTGCATTAATTTTGTATCCTGCAACTTTACCATATTCATTAATTAGCTCTAGAAGTTTTCTGGTGGCAGTTTTAGGATTCTCTATGTATAGTATCATGTCATCTGCAAACAGTGACAGTTCTACTTCTTCTTTTCCAATTTGTATTCTTTTTATTTCTTTTTCTTCTCTGATTACCGTGGCTAGCACTTCCAGAACTATGTTGAATAATAGTGGTGAGAGTGGACATCCTTGTCTCGTTCCTGATCTTAGAGGAAATGCTTCCAGTTTTTCACCATTGAGAATGATGTTTGCTGTGGGTTTGTCATATATGGCCTTTATTATGTTGAGGTAGGTTCCCTCTATGCCCACTTTCTGGAGAGTTTTTATCATAAATGGGTGTTGAATTTTGTCAAAAGCTTTTTCTGCATCTATTGAGATGATCATATGGTTTTTATTCTTCAATTTGTTAATATGGTGTATCACATTGATTGATTTGCATATATTGAAGAATCCTTGCATCCCTGGGATAAATCCCACTTGATCGTGGTGTATGATCCTTTTAATGTGTTGTTGGATTCTGTTTGCTAGTATTTTGTTGAGGATTTTTGCATCTATATTGATCAGTGATATTGGTCTGTAATTTTCTTTTTTTGTAGTGTCTTTGTCTGGTTTTGGTATCAGGGTGACGGTGGCCTCATAGAATGAGTTTGGGAGTGTTCCTTCCTCTGCAATTTTTTGGAAGAGTTTGAGAAGGATAAGAGTTAGCTCTTCTCTAAATGTTTGATAGAATTCACCTGTGAAGCCATCTGGTCCTGGACTTTTGTTTGTTGGAAGATTTTTAATCACAGTTTCAATTTCATTACTTGTGATTGGTCTGTTCATATTTTCTGCTTCTTCCTGGTTCAGTCTTGGAAGGTTATACCTTTCTAAGAATTTGTCCATTTCTTCCAGGTTGTCCATTTTATTGGCATAAAGTTGCTTGTAGTAGTCTCTTAGGATGCTTTGTATTTCTGCGGTGTCTGTTGTAACTTCTCTTTTTTCATTTCTGATTTTATTGATTTGAGTCCTCTCCCTCTTTTTCTTGATGAGTCTGGCTAATGGCTTATCAATTTTGTTTATCTTCTCAAAGAACCAGCTTTTAGTTTTATTGATCTTTGCTATTGTTTTCTTTGTTTCTATTTCATTTATTTCCGCTCTGATCTTTATGATTTCTTTCCTTCTGCTAACTTTGGGTTTTGTTTGTTCTTCTTTCTCTAGTTTCTTTAGGTGTAAGGTTAGATTGTTTACTTGAGATTTTTCTTGTTTCTTTAGGTAGGCTTGTATAGCTATAAACTTCCCTCGTAGAACTGCTTTTGCTGCATCCCATAGGTTTTGGGTTGTCGTGTTTTGTCATTTGTCTCTAGGTATTTTTTGATTTCCTCTTTGATTTCTTCAGTGATCTCTTGGTTATTTAGTAACGTATTGTTTAGCCTCCATGTGTTTGTGTTTTTTACGTTTTTTCCCCTGTAATTCATTTCTAATCTCATAGCGTTGTGGTCAGAAAAGATGCTTGATATGATTTCAATTTTCTTAAATTTACTGAGGCTTGATTTGTGACCCAAGATGTGATCTATCCTGGAGAATGTTCCGTGCGCACTTGAGAAGAACGTGTAATCTGCTGTTTTTGGATGGAATGTCCTATAAATATCAATTAAATCTATCTGGTCTATTGTGTCATTTAAAGCTTCTGTTTCCTTATTTATTTTCATTTTGGATGATCTGTCCATTGGTGTAAGTGAGGTGTTAAAGTCCCCCACTATTATTGTGTTACTGTCAATTTCCTCTTTTATAGCTGTTAGCAGTTGCCTTATGTAATGAGGTGCTCCTATGTTGGGTGCATATATATTTATAATTGTTATATCTTCTTCTTGGATTGATCCCTTGATCATTATGTAGTGTCCTTCCTTGTCTCTTGTAACATTCTTTATTTTAAAGTCTATTTTATCTGATATGAGTATAGCTACTCCAGCTTTCTTTTGATTTCCATTTGCATGGAATATCTTTTTCCATCCCCTCACTTTCAGTCTGTATGTGTCCCTAGGTCTAAAGTGGGTCTCTTGTAGACAGCATATATATGGGTCTTGTTTTTGTATCCATTCAGCAAGCCTGTGTCTTTTGGCTGGAGCATTTAATCCATTCACGTTTAAGGTAATTATCGATATGTATGTTCCTATGACCATTTTCTTAATTGTTTTGGGTTTGTTTTTGTAGGTCCATTTCTTCTCTTGTGTTTCCCACTTAGAGAAGTTCCTTTAACGTTTGTTGTAGAGCTGGTTTGGTGGTGCTGAATTCTTTTAGCTTTTGCTTGTCTGTAAAGCTTTTGATTTCTCCATCAAATCTAAATGAGATCCTTGCCAGGTAGAGTAATCTTGGTTGTAGGTTCTTCCCTTTCATCACTTGAAGTATATCATGCCACTCCCTTCTGGCTTGTAGAGTTTCTGCTGACAAATCAGCTGTTAACCTTATGGGAGTTCCCTTGTATGTTATTTGTCGTTTTTCCCTTGCTGCTTTCAATAATTTTTCTTTGTCTTTAATTTTTGCCACTTTGATTACTATGTGTCTCGGCATGCTTCTCCTTGGGTTTATCCTGTATGGGACTCTTTGCGCTTCCTGGACTTGGGTGGCTATTTCCTTTCCCATGTTAGGGAAGTTTTCGACTATAATCTCTTCAAATATTTTCTCTGGTCCTTTCTCTCTCTCTTCTCCTTCTGGGACCCCTATAATGCGAATGTTGTTGCGTTTAATGTTGTCCCAGAGGTCTCTTAGGCTATCTTCATTTCTTTTCATTCTTTTTTCTTTAGTCTGTTCCGCAGCAGTGAATTCCACCATTCTGTCTTCCAGGTCACTTATCCGTTCTTCTGCCTCAGTTATTCTACTATTGATTCCTTCTAGTGTAGTTTTCATTTCAGTTATTGTATTGGTCATCTCTGTTTTTTTTTTCTTTAATTCTTCTAGGTCTTTGTTAATCATTTCTTGCATCTTCTCAATCTTTGCCTCCATTCTTATTCCAAGGTCCTGGATCATCTTCACTATCATTATTCTGAATTCTTTTTCTGGAAGGTTGCCTATCTCCACTTCATTTAGTTGTTTTTCTGGGGTTTTTTCTTGTTCCTTCATCTGGTATATAGCCCTTTGCCTTTTCATCTTGTCTATCTTTCTGTAAATGTGGTTTCTGTTCCACAGGCTGCAGGACTGTAGTTTTTCTTGCTTCTGCTGTCTGCCCTCTGGTGGTTGAGGCTATCTAAGAGGCTTGATGGGAGGCTCTGGGGGTGGGTAGAGCTGACTGTTGCTGTGGCGGTCAGAGCTCCGTAAAACTTTAATCCACTTGACTGTTGATGGGTGGGGCTGGGTTCCCTCCCTGTTGGTTGTTTTGCCTGAGGCAACCCAACACTGGAGCCTACCCGGGCTCTTTGGTGGGGCTAATGGCAGACTCTGGGAGGGCTCATGCCAAGGAGTACTTCCCAGTACCTCCGCTGCCAGTGTCCTTGTCCCCACGGTGAAACAGAGCCAGCCCCCGCCTCTGCAGGAGACCCCCCAACACCAGCAGTTATGTCTGGTTCAGTCTCCCCCAGGGTCACTACTCCTTCCCCTGGGTCCTGATGCACACACTATTTTGTGTGCGCCCTCCAAGAGTGGGGTCTCTGTTTCCCCCAGTCCTGTCGAAGTCCTGCAATCAATTCCCACTAGGCTTCAAAGTCTGATTCTCTATGAATTCCTCCTCCCGTTGCCGGACCCCCAGGTTGGGAAGCCTGACGTGGGGCTCAGAACGTTCACTCCAGTGGGTCGACTTCTGTGGTATAAGTGCTCGCCAGTCTGTGAGTCACCCACCCAGCAGTTATGGGATTTGATTTTACTCTGATTGCGCCCCTCCTACCGTCTCACTGTGGCTTCTCCTCTGTCCTTGGACGTGGGGTATCCTCCTTGGTGAAGTCCAGTGTCTTCCTGTCGATGATTGTCCAGCAGCCAGTTGTGATTCTGGTGCTCTCGCAAGAGGGAGTGAGAGCACGTCCTTCTACTCCTCCATCTTGGTTAATCCCTGAGCACGTCCTTTGATGGGAGACTCTGATATAAGATCAAGGATGATCTTTATGTACTCTACAACACTATCAGGTTTTCCTCCAATAAGAACCACTCTGTCAGTGGATTGAGGACAACATTCCTGGAAAAGCTTGATTGTTGTCTGAGTGTTCTCTCAAAGTTCTTTGATTTTAGCACCTTTGACCCCAATAATTCCTCCAGCCAGACTCTGATGAATCAACAATCTCAACTCACAAAGTCGCGTCCTTTATAGTGTTGGTAATTTAAGCATTCCACAGCATCAGATTCGAGCAGGAGCTGGCTCCTTGCAGGGGGTGATGGCAACTGCAGGCCCTCTTCCAAGGTACGGATGATTTTCTTCAGAATTTCTCCAATTGTTTCAATATCGGCACTGATACTCAATGTGCTCTGGGGGCCACTGTTGTTTGGGACTGAACACTGGCATTGTGGTCTGTACGGAGAGGCTTAATATTCTTGCCTCCTTTTCCAGTCACTGCCCCAGCATTCTTGCTCTGAAGCAGAATGCGTAATTCAACCATCTCATCAGTGTTTCTAGATCTTTTAAAAGATTGTTCCTCTTCCATATCTTCAGCAGGGCGTTTACCAAATTCGCCATTGGTTTTGGTGTTGGGAAAGGTTTCCTCTGGCTGTTCCGTTTCCATTTTCTTGTATTAAAGGAACACACCAATCAGTTATTAAATATATTTGCAGGGCAGAACTGAAGTGTTCTGGCCGGGACCAACAGACACCCTAGTGCTGCAGTAGCCCGGATCCGACAGGAGATGGCCCCAATTCTTTTTGATTTCATATTTTCTGGATATTTGCACCTCAAAGAAGTAACAAGAGGATACATGTTTTCCTTTTCTTTCTTTTACGTTGTGGCCTTTGAAATTAATGCTAAAAACATATCAGGCTTAAGAGTAATTTCCCTGGATTGTTTTTCTTTTTCTTTTTTTAGTGGATAAACTGATATTGAACCAATTGGCATTGAATAGGCTGGGAAATAACACATTTCAAATTTAATATCTACATGAAGTGACAGGTATTTGGTAAAAAGATAGATCAATAGCCCAAAGGTCAAATTTTTCCTTATGACTTATGGTACAGACCAAGAATAAATTATTTTAACTTCTGTAAATCTCCACATCACTTTAAACATTTTAAATCTTCTTCTGCATTCTTCTTGTACTATTGATGTGCCTTTCAGAGATAACTAAGCTAAAAATGTTTGAGAAGTATTTGCTAACTCTCTGAGGAGAGCAAGGGCTCAATGGCATGTTTTGAATTCTAGTTCAACTACTTTATGATAAGGAATTTTCTTTATTCACAATTGAGTTCTGCCTGTTGAAGGTAGAGTTCAGCTGTTTATATACTAACATGCAGCAATTATGATGAAACAAAACTCATTCTAGAACTCTGTCGTAACTATGGCAACCAGAATTAAATGAGTCCTCTTAGAAATACAAAAAACCACACCAGCAGGATAGAGTAAATATCTCTTATTGATTTACGAAGGTTCCAGATGATGAAAAGTGGCTAATATATTTCTGTCATGAAACACATTTGTTAAGGCTTCTTTTTATTGATAGAGCCATTGTCTATTTAAATAATGTCAGCCCGATATCATTAATTTTTACATCTTTTTTTCAATCACTTTTGCCTTCATTACAAGAAGCTAACAGCCTTTCCATTATTTTCTGTATTTTATTTAGGAGTAAAAAGAAGAAAGCTCGACTTAAGGACCATTCCTGATTATGTTTGGCTAAAATCTGGCTTGACCAAAGATTGTTAGTATAAATGGGTTGCATATTTATTTTGCAAGAGAATTCGTTGGTTTTGATATTTACCTGCATTTGGACAAAACCTACAACTCTCTTGGCTTCAGGTGGCTGGTGCTTGCAGTGGGATTTGTTGGAAAAGGAAAATTAAACTTTTGGTAGTTTGTTCTGTAAGTAGACTAATTTAAAATTCAATTCAAGTAATAATGTGAGGCTAAAATGGAACAGCATTATGTAGCAAGATTAGAGTTTTCGTGTCCCAGAGGGTTTGGTGTACAGGTGTCAGTGGGGTTCTGCATGCAAAATGCCACCACGTACTGTACCCACTTCTGCTTTTTCCCTAAAATCAACTCAATACTTTGTGTCTTGATTAAAAGAAAAGGTCACTGTAGGTTTTTTTCTTCCAAAATACTGACAACAGTCATAAGAATGAAGCATCTGCAAACCAGGGTGTAGGAGGTAAGACACATACCATGGCATTGGTCCCAAGACTTTTGGAGCTTCATGTTTCATTATTTCATATTTCATTATAAATATTTTCCTATGATTGTTTCTAGTCATGTGGAAATGATGTGGTGGTGAGTTAGGAAATGTGTTTTCTCAAACAAAAGTGCTCAGTCATAGAAACAAAGCCAAAAATTATGAGACTTTGAAAACTCTAAGACATTTAACTAATTTTCTACTCTCATGTTCCCTTAACTTCTAAAAAGAATGAACTGTAAGGTTGAACTTTTAGGTGTGTTATATATCTTAAGAATTAGGGTTTATTTAGCTTGTCTAATCTGCCTTATTTATGACTAGTTTTTTTCCTGTTACTATAGGTATTGAAATTCCTGAAATAAACTATAGTCAACCTAAGCATTTGCCCAAGACAGAAAATAATCGAAGAACCACAGCCTTATGTTATTTTGGTCCTGATGCTGCATTCTCTAAAGTTCCTGAGTTTTGCCTGGGCCTCCATCCATCGTGTCAAAGCAGTCTCTTAAATGCCATTGCAATCTGATCCTTTCTGCCTGCAGTTCTGAGGATCATGGAGCTCCAAAGTTTTATTGGCCTTTTTATTACTTTTCACAGCATCCCCATGTCAGGTTGACATTCTGCTTCAAATCACAACATATGAGAATTGGAGGGGATTTCAGAGATCACCTAGTCTAAGCTGTTCATTTTGCAGATAAGAAATTGAAGCTCAGAGAGGTGAAGTGAATTGCTCAAGGTCACACAGCTCATTAACAGCACAGATGCTCTTCTAATCCTAGTCTGGAGCTCTTTCTATCAAACCTCACAACCTCAGGTTTTCTCTTATGTCCAGAGAAAGTCACTTCTGCTCCGCCTTTTAGCAGATGAGCCCACAGACGGAAAGTAGAATCACCCATTTCCAAACTAGTGCTCCATCCATTACTGCCCATTATATATCTTCTCAGTTTTAAAGGAAAAAAAAAAAAAAAACAGCCTGCACATTCTGCTTTTATATTCATTATCTACTCTGTGCCTGTTAGTTGCTCCCGTTTTTTGGGAATGCTTTTACTGATTAACTTGGTCTCTGCAATATAAAATGGTGAAATGCATTATCTTGGGTAAATGTGATGTTATTAATGTGTTTTATTCTAGTTATGGGTCATTATTTCCGATAGATGTAATCGTCCCACTACTGAGACCTAGCAGGTGGTTTCACTAGAAGTTATAACAGTATTCTTAATGGTCTGGTAAGAATGTCATTTACAGGGCAGCAAGGGCAGAAAGAAATTGGTCCCAGAGCTAGCTTGCTTCTGTACTCATTCCCAAGCTTGAGCAAGCAAAAGTAAATACATATTTTATTACTGATCAGCTGGATATTTTTCCTGCCTATCTATTTTCAGTAAAAGTCATGAGGACCCATGTCTATTTATTTCCTATTTACAGCCTCCCCTTCCCCAATAATAGTACTAATGACCCTGCAATGCTTTGCTTTTCTAATTCTTGGAGGAGACAGGTCATATTGCCTCCTGAGAGGAACCAACACCCATTCAAGTAATAAGATATGATTAAATCCATCTGACCAGGCAAAAAACAGAGGCCGCTGGGAAGCAGAAATCAAGTGACAATTTTTCCATTAGAGGTAGCTGACTCTTGAGAGAAGGTATGATATCAGTATGATGAGAGAAATATAAATTGTATATTTAAATGTTAATACCTTAGTATATGTAAGAGGCATGCTTGCTAGAAATTATTAAATAATTATGCACTATTAAAGATATATTATTAAATAATAGTACATTTTACAATCAATGGCATTTTAGGTTCAGTAAAATACAGCATTTAGCCATCATTTCATAGAACTAAATATATCTAGAGCCAGGAGATTTGGAGAACTACTATAGTCTAGCTTCTTAACTTTGTATTTGAGAAAGTATGGCTCAAAGAAACTAAATGAGTTGCCCTTGATTACACAGCACTCTGGTATATGAAGGTGACAAGCCAGGTTTTAGAGGTCACCACTGATGACTGTTCCAAACCTGGCTTATATAGTTATCACAACATACTATCATTTTTTTCCATAGTGAAATTCCTTCTTTCTTCTAATATATAAGAAAATGTGTGATCTAAAGAAGTAAAGTGATAAAGTAGTTCTTATATTTAGGGACCTCCCAGGAAGCATAAAAACGTGGCTTTCCAACAAGAGATTGTAAGTTCTTGGAGAGATGGTGGCAGTTTCTTAATATTTCTGGAACTATTATTTTTGGGAAGAAAAGGATAATATTCCTTTAACATCTAGAGAATTCCAGATAAGCAACAGGGGCAATAATCAGTGGCCCTGAGAATAAAATAATGTAGTTTAATGTCTTTTCCACACTGCTATCTACTATTTATTAATATTATTATGGACATTCCTGTGGTTTTTTAACCTTTGCAGTGCATCAAAATTCTTCCTGCTTTTTCCCTTTTTAATAGTGATTTTAATTTTTATCAAAACAATGCACTATATATAGTTTTGAAATCAAAAGATATAAAAGGCTTATAACAAAAAGTAGCAGTCTTTTTTCCTGGACTTCGAACTCCAGTACTCCCCAGAGACAAATATTGGATTCTTCCAGCCATTTCCCTTGGCATTTCTAAGTGATATCTATCAAGTAATAGATTAAGACATGACTTCTTTTTGTACAACCATATGTTTCTAATCAGCTTTATTGAAGTATAATTGACCTACAGTAAATTGTACAAATGTTAAATGTCCAATTCCATAAGTTTTGGCAGATGCACTGGCCTGTAAAACCATTACCACAATCAAGATAGTGCTTATATAATTCCCTCTCAAAATGTCTTTGTGCCCCATGTAATCCCAATCTTGCCTCTACTCCCTGTAACTACCCCTGCCTGGCCCCTGGCAATCACTGTTTTAGTTTCTATCGCTATAAACTAGTTGGCATTTTCTAATATTTTATGTAAATGGTATCATATAGCAGGCACTCTCTTTTTTTCTGGTTTCTTTCACAAAGCATAATTATTTTGAGGTTCATCCATGCTTCTGCATCTGTCAGTAGCTCATTCCTTTTTATTGCTGATTAGTATTCCATGGTATGAATACACTATAATGTGTTAATCTGTTTTAAGAATTAATGCGCATTTGGATTGTTTCTAGTTTTTGGCTATTACAAATAAAGCTATTAACATTTGTGTACAAGCCTTTCTGTGGAAATATGCTTTCATTTCTCTTACATAAATATCTAAGAGTGGAATGACTTTGTCATATGGTAGGAGTATGCTTTTCAAAGTGGTTGTATTATTTACATTCCCACCTCCAGTGTATGAGAGTTTCAGGGATTCCACATCCTCACCAACACTAGGAATGATCAATCGTATTTTAATCTTAGACATTCTAATAGGCGTATAAATGTATTTTATTATGATTTTAATTTCCTTTTATTAATTACTAATGATATGAAGCAGAGTCAATAATATGATAAAATGAGTGAGACACTCATCCTGGGCACAAAATTTGAGGGGATGCCAAGAAACTCAGTAATCAAGATAAATAATATTTAAAAAATAGAATAATACTGAAAAATAACCACAGTGAACAAAGTATCAAAAATTTAAATAAAGACAGCATTAATATTATTGACTTTTCCTTTTGTTTCAGATTCCAATATGGCTTGGTGCTGCACTGATGTTAGGAATTTTTTCATGTATTTATTATTATCTGTATATTCTCCTTACGAAGTATCTATTCAAATCTTTTGCTTTTGTTTATATTTTTTAGATCTTTTTTAATATTATTGAGTTTGCAATTACTAGTCCTTCATTACATATGTGTTTGCAAATATTTTCTGCCAGTCTGTAGTTTATCTTTTCTTTTTCTTAGCAGTGCCTTTCAAAGAGAGAAACTTCTTAATTTAGGGAAATCAAATTATTAATTTTATTATTTTCTAATTTTATGGATTGTGCTTTTGATGTTGAAAGAAAACTTTGCTTAACCAAAAGTCTCAAAAATTTCCTGCTATTTTTTCTATTGGAAATTTTACAGCTTTAGGTTTTACAATCAGGCATATGACACAGTTTGACGGTTAATTTTTGTATAGATCAAAGTTCTTTTTCTCTTTTTTTTTTTGTGGCATATGATTATCCAATTGTTTCATCCACATTTGTTGAAAAGACTGTCTTTTCTTCATTGAAACATCTTTGAAAAACCTGTTCTCTTTCACAGAATTTTGTTATTCTCTCCTTCAAAGATGATTTGGCTGTTTCAAGTCCTTTATCATTACATATGAGTTTTAGAATCAGCGTGTCAATTCCTGCAGAAGAGGCTGCTCAATTTTGATTGAGATTGCATTGAATCTATAGATCAAATGGGGAAAAATAATAACCATAATTAATCTTCTGATCCATGACATGGTTTATCTCTCTATTTTTAAATGTGTTCTTTGATTTCTCTGAGGAATGTTTTGTAGTTTTCACTATATAAATTTTGTACATCTTTGTCAGATTTAGCCCTATAAATTTGATACTGCTTGACACTATTGTAAGTGTTTTTTAATAACTTCAATTTTTGATTGACTGTTGCTAGAATATAGAAATGCAGTTGATTCCTATGAATTGATTTTGTATCCTGTAATCTTGCTAAACTTATTTATTAGTTCTAGTACCTTTTTGATAGAGTCCATAGAAATTTTTCCATAGATGCTCATGCTGTCTGCAAATAAAAAAACACTTTACTTCCTTTCCAGAATGTTTTTTTTTTTTTTTTTTCTCTTACTTGCCTCATTGTACTGGCTAGAACCTTCAGTACAATGTTGAATAGATGTGGTGAGAGTGAACACCTTTGTCTTATTAATGTTCTGAAAGGGAAATCATTCACAATTTTACCATTAAGTATGTTGTTAGCTGTAGGTTTTCAGGGGAATTCCTTCTGTTGCCTTCTGTTTCTAGTTTGCTAAGAGTTTTAAATTAGAAATATATATTGGATTTTGTCAAATTGTTTTTTTTTTAATTTTTTGAGATAATCATAACTTTTTTCATTTTTAGTTTGTTGATATTATTAATTACATCTTAGAATATTCAACTGATCTTCCATTCCTGGGATAAACTCCACTTGGTTGTGATGCATTATCTTTTCTGTATACTGTTGGATTAGATTTCCTAAAATTTTCAAATGATTTTTGCATCTATATTCATGAGAATTATAGAATTATAGTTTTTTTAAACATCTTTGTCCAATTTTGGTAGAACATGCTGGCCTCATAGAATGAATTGGGAATTGTTCCGTTTACCTCCATATTTCTAGAAGTTTATATAAAATTGGTATTATTATTTATTAAAAGTTAGCTAGAATTCACCAGGGAAGCCATCTGGGCCCAGAATTTTCTGTGTGGGAACTTTTTAACTTAAAGTTCAACTTTAAAAAAAAGATAAAGGTCTATTCATGTTATCTATTTCTTCTTCAGTAAGCTTTGGTAATTCATGTCTTTTAAGCAGTTTTGACATTTCATATAGGTCGTCATCATTATTTTTCTTTAAATGCCTTTAGAATTTATAGCATTCCTGTTTCTCCCATTTTTCACACTGGTAATTTACCTCTTCTATTTTTTATTTCTTTGTGTTTCTTTTTGAATTTTTGAACTTTATTTAATTTATTTTTTTTATACAGCAGGTTCTTATTAGTTATCTATTTTATACATATTAGTGTATATATGTCAATCCCAACCTCCCAATTCATCACACCAACACCACCCGTCGCCGCTTTTCCCCCTTGGTGTCCATACGTTTGTTCTCTACATCTGTGTCTCAATTTCTGCCCTGCAAACCAGTTCATCTGTACCATTTTTCTAGGTTCCACATATATACGTTAATACATGATATTTGTTTTTCTCTTTCTGACTTACTTCACTCGGTATGACAGTCTCTAGATCCATCCACATCTCTACAAATGACCCAATTTCATTCCTTTTTATGGCTGAGTAATATTCCATTGTATATATGTACCACTTCTTCTTTAACCATTCATCTGTCGATGGGCGTTTAGGTTGCTTCCATGACCTGGCTATTATAAATAGTGCTGCAATGAACATTGGGATGCATGTGTCTTTTTGAATTATGGTTTTCTCTGGGTATATGCCCAGTAGTGGGATTGCTGGGTCATATTGTAATTCTATTTTTAGTTTTTTAAGGAGCCTCCATACTGTTCTCCATAGTGGCTGTATCAATTGACATTCCCACCAACAGTGCAAGAGGATTCCCTTTTCTCCACACCCTGTCCAGTATTTGCTGTTTGTAGATTTTCTGATGATGCCCATTCTAACTGGTGTGAGGTGATACCTCATTGTAGCTTTGATTTGCATTTCTCTAATAATTAGTCACATTGAGAAGCTTTTCATGTGCTTCATGGCCATCTGTATGTCTTCTTTGGAGAAATGTCTATTTAGGTCTTCTGCCCATTTTTGGATTGGGTTGTTTGTTTCCTTGATATTGAGCTGCATGAGCGGTTTATATATTTTGAGGATTCATCCTTTGTCCCTTGATTCTTTTGCAAATATTTTCTCCCATTCTGAGGGTTGTCTTTTCATCTTGTTTATGGTTTCCTCTGCTGTGCAAAAACTTTTAAGTTTCATTAGGTCCCATTTGTGTATTTTTGTTTTTATTTCCATTACTCTAGGAGATGGATCAAAAAAGATCTTGCTGTGATTTTTGTCAAAGAGTGTTCTTCCTATGTTTTCCTCTAAGAGTTTTATAGTGTCTGACCTTATAGTTTGGTCTCGAATCCACTTTGAGTTTATTTCTGTGTATGGTGTTAGGGAGTGTTCTAATTTCATTCTTTTACATGTAGCTGTCCAATTTCCCAGCACCACTTATTGAAGAACTGTCTTCATTGTTTATCCTTGCCTCCTTTGTCATAGATTAGTTGACCATAGGTGCGTGGCTTTATCTCTGGGCTTTCTATACTATTCCATTGATCTATATTTCTATTTTTGTGCCAGTACCATGCTGTCTTGATTACTGTAGCTTTGTAGTATAGTCTGAAGTCAGGGAGTCTGATTCCTCCAGCTCCGTTTTTTTGCCTCAAGAACGCTTTGGCTGTTCAGGGTCTTTTGTGTCACCATACAAATTTTAAGATTTTTTGTTTTAGTTCTGTAAAAAATGCCATTGGTAAGTTGATAGGGATTGCATTGAATCTGTAGATTGCTTTGGGTAGTATAGTCATTTTCATAGTATTGATTCTTCCAATCTAAGAACATGGTATATCTCTCCATCTGTTGGTATCATCTTTAATTTCTTTCATCAGTGTCTTATAGTTTTCTGCATACAGGTCTTTTGTTTGCCTAGGTCGTTTTATTCCTAGGTATTTATTCTTTTTATTGCAATGGTAAATGGGAGTGTATCCATAATTTCTCTTTCAGATTTTTCATCATTAGTTTATAGGAATGCAAGAGATTTCTGTGCATTAAATTTGTATCCTGAAACTTTACCAAATTCATTGATTAGCTCTAGTAGTTTTCTGGTGGCATCTTTAGGATTCTCTATGTATAGTATCATGTCATCTGCAAACAGTGACAACTTTACTTCTTCTTTTCTGATTTGGATTCCTTTTATTTCTTTTTCTTCTCTGATTGCTGTGGCTAACACTTCCAAAACTATGTTGAATAATAGTGGTGAGAGTGCACAACCTTGTCTTGTTCCTGATCTTACTGGAAATGCTTTCAGTTTTTCACCATTGAGGACAATGTTGGCTGTGGGTTTGTCATATATGGCCTTTATTATGTTGAGGAAAGTTCCCTCTATTCCTACTTTCTGTAGGGCTTTGATCATAAATGGGTGTTGAATTTTGTCGAAAGCTTTCTCTGCATCTATTGAGATGATCATATGGTTTTTCTCCTTCAATTTGTTAATATGATGTATCACGTTGATTGATTTGCGTATACTGAAGAATCCTTGCATTCCTGGAATAAACCCCACTTGATCATGGTGTATGATCCTTTTAATGTGCTGTTGGATTCTGTTTGCTAGTATTTTGTTGAGGATTTTTGCATCTATGTTCATTAGTGATATTGGCCTGTAGTTTTCTTTCTTTGTGACATCTTTGTCTGGTTTTGGTATCAGGGTGATGGTGGCCTCGTAGAATGAGTTGGGGAGTGTTCCATCCTCTGCAATATTTTGGAAGAGTTTGAGAAGGATAGGTGTTAGCTCTTCTCTAAATGTTTGATAGAATTCGCCTGTGAAGCCATCTGGTCCTGGGCTTTTGTTTGTTGGATGATTTTTAATCACAGTTTCAATTTCAGTGCTTGTGATTGGTCTGTTCATATTTTCTATTTCTTCCTGGTTCAGTCTCGGCAGGTTGTGCATTTCTAAGAATTTGTCCATTTCTTCCAAGTTATCCATTTTATTGGCATAGAGTTGCTTGTAGTAATCTCTCATGATCGTTTGCATTTCTGCAGTGTCAGTGGTTACTTCTCCTTTTTCATTTCTAATTCTATTGATTTGAGTCTTCTCCCTTTTTCTCTTGATGAGTCTGGCTAATGGTTTATCAATTTTGTTTGTCTTCTCAAAGAACCAGCGTTTAGTTTTATTGATCTTTGCTATTCTTTCCTTCATTTCTTTTTCATTTATTTCTGATCTGATCTTTATGATTTCTTTCCTTCTGCTAGTTTTGGGGGTTTTTTTGTTCTTCTTTCTCTAATTGCTTTAGGTGCAAGGTTAGGTTGTTTACTTGAGATGTTTCCTGTTTCTTGATGTAGGCTTGTATTGCTATAAACTTCCCTCTTAGAACTGCTTTTGCTGCATCCCATAGGTTTTGGGTCATCGTGTCTCCATTGTCATCTGTTTCTAGGTATTTTTTGAGTTCCCATTTGGTTTCTTCAGTGATCACTTCGTTATTAAGTAGTGTATTGTGTAGCCTCCATGTGTTTGTATTTTTTACAGATCTTTTCCTGTAATTGATATCTAGTCTCATAGCATTGTGGTTGGAAAAGATACTTGATACGATTTCAATTTTCTTAAATTTACCAAGGCTTGATTTGTGACCCAAGATATGATCTATCCTGGAGAATGTTCCATGAGCACTTGAGAAAAATGTTTATTCTGTTGTTTTTGGGTGGAATGTCCTATAAATATCAATTAAGTCCATCTTGTTTAATGTATCATTTAAAGCTTGTGTTTCCTTATTTATTTTCATTTTGGATGATCTGTCCATTGGTGAAAGTGGGGTGCTAAAGTCCCCTACTATGATTGTGTTACTGTCGATTTCCCCTTTTATGGCTGTTAGTATTTGCCTTATGTATTGAGTGCTCCTATGTTGGGTGCATAAATATTTACAATTGTTATACCTTCTTCTTGGATCTATCCCTTGAACATTATATAGTGTCCTTCTTTGTCTCTTGTAATAGCCTTTATTTTAAAGTCTATTTTGTCTGATATGAGAATTGCTACTCCAGCTTTCTTTTGATTTCCATTTGCATGAAATATCTTTTTCCATCCCCTCACTTCAGTCTGTATGTGTCCCTAGGTCTGAAGTTGGTCTCTTGTAGACAGCATATATATGGGTCTTGTTTTTGTATCCATTCAGCGAGTCTGTGTCTTTTGGTGGGAGCATTTAATCCATTATCACTTAAGGTAATTATCAATATGTATGTTCCTATTCCCATTTTCTTAAATGTTTTGGGTTTGTTATTGTAGGTGTTTTCCTTCTCTTGTGTTTCTTGCCTAGAGAAGTTCCTTTAGCATTTGTTGTAAAGCTGGTTTGGTGGTGCTGAACACTCTCAGCTATTGCTTGTCTGTAAAGGTTTTAATTTCTCCATCAAATCTGAATGAGATCCTTGCTGGGTAGAGTAATCTTGGTTGTAGGTTTTTCTCCTTCATCACTTCAAGTATATCCTGCCACTCCCTTCTGGCTTGCAGAGTTTCTGCTGAAAGATCAGCTGTTAACCTTATGGGGATTCTCTTGTGTGTTATTTGTTGTTTTTCCCTTGCTGCTTTTAATATGTTTTCTTTATATTTATTTTTTGATAGTTTGATTAGTATGTGTCTTGGCGTGTTTCTCCTTGGATTTATCCTGTATGGGACTCCCTGTGCTTCCTGTACTTGATTAACTATTTCCTTTCCCATATTCGGGAAGTTTTCAACTATAATCTCTTCAAATATTCTCTCAGTCCCTTTCTTTTTCTCTTCTTCTTCTGGGACCCCTATAATTTGAATGTTGGTGTGTTTAATGTTGTCCCACAGGTCTCTGAGACTGTCCTCAGTTCTTTTCATTCTTTTTTCTTTATTCTACTCTGCAGTAGTTATTTCCACTATTTTATCTTCCAGGTCACTTATCCGTTCTTCTGCCTCAGTTATTCTGCTATTGATCCCTTCTAAAGTATTTTCAATTGCATTTATTGTGTTTTTCATCGTTGCTTGGTTCCTCTTTAGTTCTTCTACGTCCTTGTTAAGTGTTTCTTGCATTTTGTCTATTCTATTTCCAAGATTTTGGATCATCTTTGCTATCATTATTCTGAATTCTTTTTCAGGTAGACTGCCTATTTCCTCTTCATTTGTTAGGTCTGGTGTGTTTTGACCCTGCTCCTTCATCTGCTGTGTGTTTTTCTGTCTTCTCATTTTGCTTATCTTACTGTGTTTGGGGTCTCCTTTTCACAGGCTGCAGGTTCGTAGTTCCCGTTGTTTTTGGTATCTGTCTCCAGTGGCTAAGGTTGGTTCAGTGGGTTGTGTAGGCTTCCTGGTGGAGGGGACTAGTGCCTGTGTTCTGGTGGATGAGGCTGGATCTTGTCTTTCTGGTAGGCACGTCCACATCTGGTGGTGTGTTTTGGGGTGTCTGTGGCCTTATTATGATTTTAGGCAGCTTCCCTGCTAATGGATGGAGCTGTGTTCCTGTCTTGCTAGTTGTTTGGCATAGGGTGTCCAGCACTGTAGCTTGCTGGTCATTGAGTGAAGCTGGGTCTTGATGTTGAGATGGAGATCTCTGTGGGATTTTTGCCGTTTGGTATTACGTGGAGCTGGGAGGTCTCTTGTGGACCAGTGTCCTGAAGTTGGCTCTCCCACCTCAGAGGCACAGCCCTGATGCCTGTCTGGAGCACCAAGAGCCTTTCATCCCCACAGCTCAGAATAAAAGGGAGAAAAAATAGAAAGAAAGAAAGAAAGAGGATAAAATAAAATAAAATAAAATAAAATAAAATAAAATAAAATAAAGCTATTATAATAAAAAATAAGAAAAAAATTTATTAATAAAAAATATTTTTAATTTTTTAAAATAAAAAATAAGAAAAAAATTATTAAGAAAAAATTTTTTAAGTAAAAAAAAAAAAGAAAACCGGATGGCCCGAACCCTAGGACAAATGGTGAAAGCAAAGCTATACAGACAAAATCTCACCCAGAAGCATACACATATACACTCACAAAAAAAGGAAAAGGGGAAAAATTAACATATCCTGCTCCCAAAGTCCACCTCCTGAATTTAGGATGGTTCGTTTTCTATTCAGTTATTCAACAGATGCAGGTATATCAAGTTGTTTGTGGAGCTTTAATCCGCTGCTTCTGAGGCTGCTGGGAGAAATTTCCCTTTCTCTTCTTTGTTCATACAGCTCCTGGGGTTCAGCTTTGGATTTGGACCCGCCTCTGCGTGTGGGTCACCTGAGTGCATCTGTTCTTCACTCAGACAGGACAGGTTTAAAGGAACAGCTGCTTCGGGGGCTCTGGCTCACTTAGGCCAGGGGGAGGGAGGGGTACGGATGTGGGGGGAACCTGCGGCAGCAGAGGCCGGCATGACGTTGCTCCAGCCTGAGGCGCGCCGTGCGTTCTCCCGGGGAAGTTGTCCCTGGATCACGGGACCCTGGCTGTGGCGGGCTGCACAGGCTCCTGGGAGGGCCAGTGTGGATAGTGACCTGTGCTCGCACACAGGCTTCTTGGTGGCAGTAGCAGCCGCCTTAGCGTCTCCTGCCCATCTCTGGGGTCCGCGCTGATAGCCGCGGCTCGCGCCCGTCTCTGGAGCTTCTTTAGGCGGCGCTCTGAATCCCCTCCCCTTGCGCACCGGGAAACAAAGAGGCAAGAAAAAGTCTCTTGCCTCTTCGGCAGCTGCAAACTTTTTCCCGGACTCCCTCCCGGCTAGCTGTGGTGCGCTAACCCCTTCAGGCTGTGTTCACACCGCCAACCCCAGTCCTCTCCCTGCGATCCACTGAAGCCCGAGCCTCAGCTCCCAGCTCCCGCCCGCCCCAGCGGGTGAGCAGACAAGCCTCTTGGGCTGGTGAGTTCTGGTCAGCACCGATCCTCTGTGCGGCAATCTCTCCGCTTTGCCCTCCGCACCCCTGTGGCTGCGCTCTCCTCCGTGGCTCTGAAGCTTTCCCCCTCTGCCACCCGCAGTCTCCGCCCATGAAGGGGCTTCCTAGTGTGTGGATACCTTTCCTCCTTCACAGCTCCCTCCCACTGGTGCAGGTCCCATCCCTATTCTTTTATCTCTGTTATTTCTTTTTTCTTTTACCCTATCCAAGTACGTGGGGGAGTTTCTTGCCTTTTGGCAGGTCTGACGTCTTCTGCCAGCGTTCAGTGGGTGTTCTGTAGGAGCAGTTCCACGTGTAGATGTATTTCTAATGTATCTGTGGGAAGGAAGGTGATCTCTGCGTCTTACTCTTCCGCCATCTTGCCCAGACCCCCCTTCTTCAATTTTTTGATATAGTTTATCACATTGATTGATTTGCGTATATTGAAGAATCCTGCATCCCTAGGATAAATCCCACTTGATCATGGTGTATGATCCTTTTAATATGTTGTTGGATTCTGTTTGCTAGTATACTGTTGAGGATTTTTGCATCTATATTCATCAGTGATATTGGTTTGTAATTGTCTTTTTTGTAGTATCATTGTCTGGTTTTTAGAATGAATTTGGGAGTATTCCTTCCTCTGCAAATTTGGAAGTGTTTGAGAAGGATGGGTGTTAGCTCTTCTCTAAATGTTTGATAGAATTCACCTGTGAAGCCATCTGGTCTTGGACTTTTGTTTGTTGGAAGATTTTAAATCACAGTTTCAATTTCATTACTTGTGATTGGTCTGTTCATATTTTCCATTTCTTCCTGGTTCAGTCTTGGAAAGTTGTACCTTTCTAAGAATTTTCCATTTCTTCCAGATTGTCTATTTTATTGGCATAGAGTTGCTTGTCTCTTAGGATGCTTTGTATTTATGCCGTGTCTGTTGTAACTTCTCCTTTTTCATTTCTAATTTTATTGATTTGAGTCCTCTCCGTCTTTTTCTTGATGAGTCTGCTTAATGGTCTTCTCAAGGAACCAGCATTTCGTTTTATTCATCTTTGCAATTGTTTTCTTTTTTTCTATTTCATTTATTTCTGCTCTGATCTTTATGATTTATTTCCTTTTACTAAGTTGGGGTTTTGTTTGTTCTTCTTTCTCTAGTTCCTTCAGGTGTAAATTTAGATTGTTTATTTGAGATTTTTCTTGTTTCTTGAGTTAGGATTGCATTGCTATAAACTTGCGTCTTAGAAATGCTTTTGCTGCATCCCGTAGGTTTTGAATCGTCGTGTTTTCATTGTCGTTTGTATCTAGGTATTTTTAAATTTCCTCTTTGATTTCTTCAGTGATCTCTTGGTTATTTAGTAACGTATTGTTTGGCCTCCATGTGTTTGTGTTTTTTTACGTTTTTTTCCCTGTAATTCATTTCTAAGCTCAAAGCGTTGTGGTCAGAAAAGATGCTTCATGTGATTTCAATTTTCTGAAATTTACTGAGGCTTGATTTGTGACCCAACATGTGTTCTATCCTGGAGAATGTTCTGTGCACACTTGAGAACAAAGTGTAATCTGCTGTTTTTGGATGGAATGTCCTATAAATATCAATTAAATCTATCTGTTCTATTGTGTCATTTATCCTTGTGTTTCCTTATTAATTTTCTGTTTGGATGATCTGTCCTTTGGTTTAAGTGAGGTGTTAAAGTCCCCCACTATTATTGTGTTACTGTCGATTTCCTCTTTTAGAGCTGTTTGCAGTTGCCTTATGTATTGAGGGGCTCCTATGTTGTGTGCATATATATTTATAATTGTTATATCTTCTTCTTGGATTGATCCCTTGATCATTACGTACTGTCCTTCCTTGTCTCGTGTAACATTCTTTATTTTAAAGTCTATGTTATCTGATATGAGAATTGCTACTCCAGCTTTCTTTTGATTTCCATTTGCATGGAATATCTTTCCATCCCCTCACTTTCAACCTGTATGTGTCCCTAGGTCTGAAGTGGGTCTCTTGTAGACAGCATATATATGCATCTTGTTTTTGTATCCATTCAGCGAGCCTGTGTCTTTTGGTTGCAGCACTTAATCCTTTCACGTTTAAGGTAATTATCGATATGTATGTTCCTATTATCATTTGCTTAATTGTTTTGGGTTTGTTGTTGTAGGTCCTTTTCTTCTCTTTTGTTTCCCACTTAGAGAACTTCCTTTAGCATTTGTTGTAGAGCTGGTTTGGTGGTGCTGAATTCTTTTAGCTTTTGCTTGTCTCTAAAACTTTTGATTTCTCCATTGAATCTGAATGAGGTCCTTGCTGTGTAGAGTAATCTTGGTTATACGTTCTTCCCTTTCATCACTTTAAATATGTCATGCCACTCCCTTCTGGCATGTAGAATTTCTGTTGAGAAATCAGCTGTTAACCTTATGGGAGTTCCCTTGTAAGTTATTTGGCATTTTGCCCTTGCTGCTTTCAATAATTATTCTTTTTCTTTAATTTTTGCCACTTTGATTACTATGTGTCTTGACATGTTTCTCCTTGGGTTTTTCCTGTATGGGACTCTCTGTGCTTCCTGGACTAGGGTGGCTATTTCCTTTCCCATGTTAGGGAAGTTTTCATCTATAACCTATTCAAATATTTTCTCTGGTCCTTTCTCTCTCTCTTCTCCTTCTGGGACCCCTATAATGAGAATGTTGGTGCGTTTAATGTTGTCCCAGAGGTCTCTTAGGCTGTCTTCATTTCTTTTCATTCTTTTTTCTTTATTCTGTACTGCAGCAGTGAATTCCACCATTCTGTCTTCCAGGTCACTTATCCGTTCTTCTGCCTCAGTTATTCTGCTATTGATTCCTTCTACTGTATTTTTCATTTCAGTTATTGTATTGTTCATATCTGTTTGTTTTTTCTTTAATTCTTCTAGGTCTTTGTTAAACATTTCTTGCATCATCTCCATCTTTGTCTTCATTCTTTTTCCGAGGTCCTGGATCATCTTCACTATCATTATTCTGAATTCTTTTTATGGAAGCTTGCCTACCTCCACTTCATTTAGTTGTTTTTCTGGGGTTTTATCTTGTTCCTTCATCTGGTACATAGCCTTCTGCCTTTTCATCTTGTCTCTCTTTCTGTGAATGTGGTTTTTGTTCCACAGGCTTTAGGATTGTAGTTCTTGCTTCTGCTGTCTGCCCTCTGTTGGATGAGGCTATCTAAGAGGCTTGTGCAAGTTTCCTGATGAGAGGCACTGGTAGTGTGTAGAGCTGGCTGTTGTTCTGGTGGGCAGAGCTCAGTAAGATTTTAATTCACTTGTCTGCTGATGGGTTGGGCTGGGTTCGCTCCCAGTTGGTTGTTTGGCTTGAGGCGACCCAACACTGGAGCCTACCCAGGGTCTTTGGTGGGGCTAATGGTGGACTCTGGGAGGGCTCATGCCAAGGAGTACTTCCCAGAATTTCTGCTGCCAATGTCCTTGTCCTCACTGTGAGACACAGCCAACCCCTGCCTCTGCAGGATACTCTCCAAAACTAACAGGTAGGTCTGGTTTAGTCTCCTAAGGGGTCACTGCTCCTTCCCCTGGGTCCCAATGCACACACTCCTTTGTGTGTGCCCTCCAAGTCTCTGTTTCCCCCAGTCCTGTCAAAGTCCTGCAATCAAATCCTGCTAGCCTTCAAAGTTTGATTCTCTAGGAATTCCTCCTCCCATTGCCGGACCCCCAGGTTGGGAAGCCTGATGTGGGGCTCAGAACCTTCACTCCAGTGTGTGGACTTCTTTGGTATAAGTGTTTTCCAGTTTGTGTCACTTCTCCCAGCAGTTATGGGATTTGATTTTATTGTGATTGTTCCCTTCCTACCATCTCACTGTGGCTTCTCCTTTGTCTTTGGATGTGGGGTATCATTTTTGGTGAGTTCCAGTGTCTTCCTGTCGATGATTGTTCAGCAGTTAGTTGTGATTCTGGTGCTCTCGCAAGAGGGAGTCTGTTGAGCATCATATTTTTTATTTCTGATCAGTCTGTTTAGGTATATATCAATTTTATGGATCTCAAATAACCATATTTTGCTTTTTTTGTTGGTTTTCTGTTTTTTATTTCATTAATTTCTGCTCTAATCTTTATTTTTCCTTTCTCTTTGTTTTAATTTGCTCTGTTTTGAGTTTTTTAAGGTGAAAATTAAGGTTATTGATATGAGACCTGTTTTCTATTGCAATATGGTTTATTCAATGCTATTAAATAAATGTTATTATTGCCATTTAAGTACTACTTTGGTTGCACACTCAGATTTTGATATGTTATGCTTTCATTTGAATTTCATTCAAAATACTTTATAATTTTATTTCATTTTTGTAATTTTGTTTTTTACCCATTGGTTATTTAGAAACATATTATTTCAATTCTAAATATTTAGGGATTGGCCACGTACTGATTTGTTATTGATTTCTAATTTAGTTCTATTGTCATCAAGGAACATAAGTGGTTTGCACACTTTTTAAATTACTTAGACCTGTTTTATGGCCCAGAGAGTGGTCTAACTTGGTAAATATTCCATGTGTATTAAAGGACTGTAAATTCTTCTGCTGTTAGGTGGAGCTATTAGGTCAAGTTAATTGACAGTGTTTTTCAAGCATTCTTTTTTTTATATAAATTTATTTATGTATGTATGTATGTCTATATTGGGTCTTTGTTGCTGTGCGTGGGCTTTCTCTAGTTGCAGCAAGCCGGGGCTACTCTTCTTTGGGGTGTGCGGGCTTCTCATTGCAGTCGCTTCTTTGTTGCAGAGCACGAGCTCTAGGCATGGAGGCTTCAGTAGTTGTGGCATGCGGGCTCAGTAGTTGTGACTCATGGGTTCTAGAGCACAGGCTTAGTGGTTGTGGCTTACAGGCTTAGTTGCTCCATGGCATGTGGGATCTTCCTGGACCAGGGCTCGAACCCGTGTCCCCTGCATTGGCAGGCAGATTCTTAACCACTGTGCCACCAGGGAAGTCCCTCAGGTGTTCTTCATACTTAATGATTTTCTGTCAATTATTTCTCTCATTTTTTGAGAGAGGGGTGTTGAAATCTCTAAGCAAAACTGCGGAATCTAGACTGTTTCCATTCTATGTCTGTTATTTCCACAGAATACATTCATTATGCTTGGTCTGGGGAAGACAGAGTTTGGAGAACTCAAGCCACTCTTTAAACTGTTGGACCAGAAATGGCATATTTTGTTGCTAACCATTGACAAGACATAATTACATGGTCCAAACAAGGGAAGCTGGGAAATGTGGAGGAGGGAGGGGTCACATGGTATAGTTGGTGAGCAATAACCATATTTTCTATAAAAAATTTTACCCAAAGTTAGAGTGGGAAGTACTCCCATATTTATTATGCTTCATTACATAGAGATGACTCTTTAGACTTTCTCCATATCATAAATGTTTAGACTGTCCCATGCTTCACAATGCACATCTTAGACCTAACATGGCATGTGTCTATCACTTTTTAAATATAACTAAAAGTCTAACTTCATGAAACCTTTGGAATGGAACAGGGTCTTCCCCATCTTAAGAAATAATATAACAATGAACTGTTTTCTGTCATTATGTGCCAGTTTGCAAATTGTAATATGTAAATAATTTCATGTAATATTTACAGAAACCCTATTTTTTAATCCCAATTTCTAAGATGATGACACTGAAGCATAGAGATATGAGTAATTTAATACATGTACAAATAGGTAAACATTTGGCTGAGTTGTTCTTTGGACCTTCATGCCATGTCCATCTTGTGCCAAAGTTCATTCTGTAGGTTTTCTGTGTTACCACCAAGATAAATCTGTTCTTTTCCTCAACTACTGGTTAGTGGATTCAGGGGGAAAAAAGATGAAAACAGCTTAAACTGATGAGTGACAGTTGTGTTTCACTTGAACTGATAAATATGTATAGTAAGCAATAACTCAGGTATCCCCAATAAATAATTATAAAATTATGTGATCCATTATGAGCATATTAAGATAACTATCATCAACTCTTTGGAAAACTATCATGAAGAAAAAGATTATGCTGTTTATATATGGCCCAGTATGAGGCCACAGTTAATCGCTTTGTATAGCACCATGATTGAAACACACACACACACATAAATGCACATAAATGTATTTATATATGCATACATATATAAATTATAATATATAAAGTAGATGTTATATACACACATGTATGTGTGTGTATGTGTGTGTGTTTTCCATGCTCATAAGATTCTTGGGTTTCTTAATCCCCAAACAGCTATGTAGGACAAAGAATATCTACCTGAGGAATCAGCACATTGAATGATTCAGATCTGATTCTTCCACCCTCCAGTGGAGGCTGTTTTGTCAAGAAGAGCTGGAACTTCATCTTCCCATTTACAACCTCAGGATGCCTCACCTGTGAAGTATGGTTATTATGTTTCTGTTAGGAAGGTAAAAGACCCATAACTCAAAAAGTCTCAGGCAGGAGGGAGTTACTAAGATCTTTCACATAAGCAGTGGAAACATAATTATCACTCTTTAAAGGTGAGATTGAATTTATTTTTATTTCCTTGCAAAAATAGTGAGTAGAAAGAGTGAAATAATGTGGGACACAAATTAACCTTGCCAACATGAATGGAAAAACCAGCAGGGATGAATTAGGTTCTATTCTAAATTGAGCTGAAATCTCTCTTCAATGTTTGGTCGTTTTGCTTAACTTTTCTTTCATTTTTAAACAATCCACTCTCAAGCTTCAGTGTATTTGAAAATTTAAATATAGTAAGATAGCATTGATAGCATGGTAGACGTGTCAGAACAAAAGAGTGTTAAAAGTGACAGGAAAAAATGATCCTTTTTCTTGTACATTTTAGTTTCAATTAGTTTCAATTTCTCAATTTCTATAATATATATCTTTTTGAAGTATTTAGTTTTCTTTTTTCCTTCCGAGTTGACATTTTGGTCTCTCCTTTTCTTCATAGCCTGTTTAGATGTTTCCCCCCTGTTTTTGTTCTATGCAATTTACACTGAGCGAAGTTGTGTATAGTACTCTCCAGCTTTTATATCCATGAAAAGAATGAAAACCTGCGTCTGCTCTTTCAAGCTCTGAGAGTTTACACTTGATGTTAGGGATTGACAATCACCTTTCAGCAATTTTGTTTTCTAAAGGTAACCCCAAACAAATACCGAGTCTAGAATAGAATCAACCACATATACTCTATAGGTTACAGTGCAATTAAAAGTGGTTTTAGGAATGCTTTCTTTAGGAGAATACCAAAAACATTTCATTAATGAGCTATACATGATCTTGTTTAAAAAGCGTCCTTTGCTGTGATAGGTGTGTGAGATGATATAAGAATTATATTGCATTTATCTATAATAGTTTATCAATATAATCTATCTACAATTTCTATCTCTATCTCCATCTCATCTCTATTTCTGTCTTTATCCTTGGAAAGTGTACTGGTGTATAGTGCCCTTGGATGTGAATTCAAACCAATTCAGTGACTGCAATCATATTAACGAACCGAGGATAAGGATTTGACTATCTCCACAACCTATGTGTACTGACATTTTCAAAGGGCTGAAGTTCGGTGCAAACTAATGCAGCTGTAAAGAAAGATGCACATGTTTGTAGCCACAGGGTATATATTCTATGTAGTTGAATTATGCTGATTTAATTCAGTTAAGGTCATGGTCATATTGTCAGTAATATCTGGCTGCTTTTTTGTCATTAGTAAATAGGATGAAAGACAAGTGCTAAAGTGAATGTCTTTTTGTGTATTGTTAGTTTTCAAAGAAAAAAATATTTTTCAGACTCCAAGAATTGAAAACTCCTAAAGACTCCAAAGTTTTAGGTGGAATATGAAGGTAAAACATAAAGGTGCATCTTATGAGATTGAATTGGTGATGAATAGGAAGCATGCATGTTTGTATTTTGGTCTGTAATTTTGCAGACTGTCCAACCATTGTTGACATCTTTAGGGAGATGTGTTTCACTGGTAACTTGCTTTTCATGAAGAAATACTGCAATATATATCCCTTGCTTGTGTATATATATCCTTTATCTGAGTGAATCACCTGACCAATACATTATGCAATTTAATACTCCTTATGTCACCCTTTGTGCTTACTTGCTCCCTCTGCAACCACTTCACCTGGCCCTGCATTTACTGCAATGCTCCTTACCCCTGGCACACCCAATATATACACCTAATTTAGTTCACCTGCTTATTCATTCTCCTGCCCATTCTTCAAGTTTGATCCATGTTTCCTCATCTCCCAGCCCATGCCTTGACTAGTCCCCTGATCACAGAAACCTCTGCCCATTTTTGGCAACAACTCCACATACTGTCCAGACTATGGGGGGAAATGAGAGCAGATGACCCCCTGTTTATAGAAAAGCACCCTGATGCAAAATACGAGATGTTTCCCCAAACGTGCCCAGATGTGTATACAACACTGATATCCTGAAGAGAGTAAATATTCTGTGGCATATTTTTGAAATTTGGGGAAACAGAGAACAGCAGTCTGGCATATCTCAGAGCTCCTCTAAAGGGACTATAAACAATAAGAACTGAAGCTCCAACTGATCCCTCAGAACTGAACAAAATAATGAGAGCTAACACACAAAAGGATCTCCACTAGAAGCCAGGCTAAACTGGGAAATAACCCAGGAGTCCTTACAAATTTATGGTGCCTATCTTATCAGATCAGCATTAAGGAGCTTCTGATAAATCACCTTGAAATATTCATTTATAAATGGGAATAAAACTTGGACAGAGAAATACAAGATATTGGCAGGAATTCTTCTGAGCAAGATTAGTGGAGATGGTATTTCCTAGGTGAGAAATGCTCCTTTTAGTTGCTGGGGGATGACTGTGCATCAATCTCATTTTTCAAATTATGCACCCAGATTTTTTAAAATGTTATTGGGAGTATAGTCCCTTTTCTCAGTTATTTTGTTAGCTTGACAACTTTGCACATTAGAGGAGACCCATGGTGCCATAAGAAAGTAAAGGACACTATTATTTGTCTAGCACCCATTCTGTGCCAGCACTATGTTAGTTGTAGACCCTTTTATTATCACCATCTTCACAATAACCCTATAAGTCGGATGTTATTCTCACTGTTTGAATGAGGTTCAGAAGAAGTGAGTATGTTCCTGGTGGGGTTACTCACCTCCATCATGGAGGTGAGATCAGGCTGACAGTACAGGTCATCTGAACTCCTTTTAACACATATGTCCTAAGTACAGTGGGCCAAGCTTCACAGTGGTTTTATTTATTTATTTATTTTTGACCTACAGACTTAGGCAGTATGTAGAATATCTCAAGTCTAATGTTGTGATTAAAACCTTGCAGGTTTTATGACTTAAAAAATTCAATTTTTTAACAAACTAATAACTTTGAGTTCAAAAATAAGGGATATTCTAAAAGAATATAGAAAGTAGCATCTTAATTTGTTATTTATAGATGAGCTGGATATCACAGCAGAGCAATGAGGTCATTGTATTCTTTTCATGTTAAGAAAATCTTCTTCCAAGTGGAGGAATTTACATATTTTGAATTAGAACACACACACAATTGAATATTAAGTTTTTTCTGGGAAAATTATGTCCCACTTATGGTTTAGAGTGGTTTAGAGCGGGTTCAGCATGATTTTTACTTCTAGTTGACGATATCTTAACTATTTTACCTTTCTTTCATCTATTACTTCTAACTGAAATGAAGGTGCTTTGTACAAAGCCTGCACTCTGAAACCTGGAGATTGGCAGGTGGGTCTGCTGTGTGATTTTTCTCCAGCCCCATGAGCTCACAGGCCAAGTTCCCAGCCTAGAGTTGCTCAGCATCGGTTCACTGAGGTTTTCCCCTTGACTTCACATAAAATACCAGATGTGAGCTGCTTGAATTAAAGTGGGTTGGAAGGAGAGAAAGGTAGAAATAATATTTAGCCAAATCACATCCTTGTCTCAAATCTTTGAATTAATTCTGTCTGTTTTATGTTCCTGGCATTGGTACATCTCTTCCCATTCAAATCATTATAGTGCACCTCACTGCTGAGCTGATGTAGGCTTGGCTTCACTTTTCTTCTTAGCTAGTCTTGGAAAAAAGAAAATCCTCTCTTTTGGCCCCTTCGATGTTCTTTCTGAATTTTTGGCTTCTTCAAGAATAGAATAACTAAACCCGGTGAGCCATTCCTACTACCTGTGCAGGCACTTGCTACACACAGATCTGAGATGTGTGCAAGGGATATAGGTGATTCCCTTCACCTTGAGAATCACCTGGACCAATATTAGGTGTCTAAGATTTGTTTATTTGGGAACACAATAGTGATGCACACAAGTGTGCTAGTCCCTGTGTTCCTGGAAGGGATGGGAGTCTCAGGAGAGGAGGGACAGCTGCTTCCCATCCACCTTCCCCCAGCCCTGCAAGCCCCATGGAGGCTCCTGTGAAGTCTTTGCTCTGCCTGATGGGAGGCTCAGGTGAGGTGGGCATGTGAGACTAGATGGATTGGCTGTGCTCTCTCAAGAAACTTGCATTTCATCTCCTTTACTGACCTGATTGGGAGACATGTTTACCCGTCCTTTCAACCCTGGTTCTACAGGAGGATATCCATTTGATATTTCCATTTGCTTGCCATGTCTCACTCTGGAACTGAGGCACCATGGATCAATGGGAAGAGGAAATGAAATAGAAATTTCAATGATTCTATTTCATGAGATCAGAACTTCTTCCAACTCTTGGGAAAGGAAGGAACAAACATGGTCTTTAGTAACTCTTCCTGTGATGCATTGGTTATTTGTGTCTTCTAAAATTCATTTGTTGAACCCTAATGCCTAACATGATGGTGTTTGGATGAGGGGCCTTTGGGAGGTGATTAGGTCCTGAGGGTGACTCCTCATAAATGCAATTAGTGCCCTTATGAAAAAGGCCTGTAAGAGATCCTTGCTCCTTCTACCCTGTGAGAACACAGTGAAGACAGCCCTCCTGAAATCGGGCCCTTATCAGACATGGAATTGGCCTCCAGAACTTTGAGAAATAAATGTTTGTTGTTTAAGCCAGCCAGTGTATGGCATTTTGTTATAGTACCCCAAAGGAATTAAGGCACTTCCCTTTAATTTTTTTTTAATAATTTAATTTTAATTAAATATCAATTAAGGCACTAGGAGAGCCTATAGTTTTGTTATAGCTGTAACTATGCCAGGCCACTAAGGAATCACAATTTAGCCAACTTTCTGGTGAAGCACAAAAATTTATGACACTGACTAACCATTATAATTAAAAAATTATTTTGAATTTGGAAAGCACTTTCCAAATTACAAAGAAATCTCATAAGCATTTTCTCATTTTACACATGTGTAAATATACAGAAAGTCCCCAACTTACGATTTTTTGACTTCACGATGGTGTGAAAGCCACACACACTCAGTAGAAACTGTACTTTGAATTTTTTACTTTTGAACTTTTCCTGGGCTCATGATATGTGGTACATACTCTCTTATGATGCTGGGCAGTGGCCACAGCTCCCAGTTGGCCACAAGATCATGAAGGTAAACAGCCAATACATTTACAACTATTCTGTACTCAGACAACCATTCTGTTCTTTCACTTTCAGTACGGTATTCAATACATTGCATGAGATATTCAACACTTTATTATAAAATAGACTTTGTGTTAGATGATTTTGCCCAACTGTAAGTGTTCTGAGCATGTTTAAGGTAGGCTGGGCTAAGCTATGAAGTTCAGTAGGTTAGGAGCATTAAATGCATTTTTTGACTTACAATATTTTCACTTATGACAGGTTTATTGGATATAACCCTATTGTTAGTAGAGGAATATCTGTGTAAATATGAACATATATGCATGGCAATGGGTCCCAGAGGAATATAGCATACCTATGAAGTACCATCTGTTAGGTTGCTTATAAATCTAAGTGATTTTAAAAGAAGTTGGGTGGGTTGACTAGTGGAATCTATCTCAAATGTCAAATCATTCCCTAGGTAAATACATAAAACCCCCATTAACTGGTATTTTAGTGTAATCAAGGGTGAGAGTTTGGGGAAAAATTCTACTCAGAGGAAGTTAAAGGTAATGATCAAGAAGATAACTCAGCCCAAGGAAAGTTGGGAGTGAGTTGTGAAGGCAAAACTTGGCTATAATTTTATAGATAAGAGGAATAAAATGCAGTCTGTGCTTATTTTCCTCTCTGGCAAGACAAATAAGACAGAAAGAAAATGACGTTTGGACTAAAACAGAATCTTAATAAAAGCCACAATAACAATAAATTGGAAGCAGAGTTTAGTTATTGTTTTTCTCTGCATGATTCACTCTTTGCCTTCTTTGTAAACTTCCTAGCACTTAGTTTTGATTCTTCTTTTATCCTTCATCTGCTGATGTTATTTACATACAGAATTGTTATGTGTTTACCATATTATTAAAATAGAAGTGGATTTTAATTAAATATCAATTCAGGATCACAACTTCAAGCTACTTGCCAACACTGTTGGTGATCAATAGAAGATGTTGAACAAAGAAGATAAATGATTTTCCGAATAGCCCCGTATTTTTCATTTCCTTCTCTTACTTCTCCAGTTTCCCTGCTTTCCTATTTCCCTCTAGATTCATTCACTCATTCCCCTTCTCTGTTCCTCCACCTGCTTAATTTTTCATACACTGCATATATTTAATTTCCTGTGTGCTTTGCATTCATTCTATAGTGTGCATTCAAACACTGGGAACCGGAGATGTTGACTGCCAGATCATCACGTTTGCTAATTCACAAATCTACTTCCAGTTCCCTTGGATTAGGCATCTTTGAAATGTTTCTATTATGTGCTTGTTTCAGAATTATAAAATGTTATTTGCTTGATTGTGTATTTATTTGACAACAATTAATTCACACTGAGCTTTTATTTAGAAAAACCATTGCTTGCAAGAAGTAAACATTTCTAAGTATTCCTGAATATTATACCTAATTATCCCTTTATTTTTGAAACTCTACACCATTCCCTTCCAAGTTTAACATTTTGGTTGATGTAACTTGCAGAAATTAAAGCTCTTTGTGAGAAGTGTTGCTTAGGAAAATTCAGGATTGTGGATTTGAGAGGGCTGTGCTGAATTGGACATATGTTTCATGCAATGAGGTCTTTGCTGTACACTATAATAACAAGGTCATGACAGATTTGTTCACATGCACTAATTTACTTCTGGTACTTATACGTTCATGTATTTTTACAAGACTATCTGAATATAAAAAGAATTTTAAAACAATTCAATATCAAATATTGGTAGTAATCTACCATTCCATCAAGCCATGAATCCGAGTTTTCTTACAGCCTGAATGTATACATACATTCTACAAAATTTATTGAGATAGGAACCCACACTGTGTATACAATGATTTAAAAAGTTCTACTTTCTTATCCCTTCCATATATACACACATGTTTATTTTTGTTCATGGTAATTATACCATAAAAGAATTTGAGATTTTTAATTTTCTTCTCCTGATTAAGAACATGTGTCCTTTAAAATTTCTCATATTTGTTCACTTTTACCTTTTTTTTCAACTGAACTTTCTTCTTTCTTCTTTCTCCTTTGCTTGCTTAGGAAGATTTCTATTTACCTTTGCCTCTATTCAAACAATTTGCAGAGTGAGTTGCTGACTACCTCTGTGTACTTCGGCTTAGGTTTGTTCTCTTGACTTTTGGGCATAAGTACTATATCTTTAAGAAACTCACCGTTTTACACACTGCTTATCCTTTAGCTGGACTCATGGCTCCTGTTAATCACTTTCCTCCAAAGTGCTTGGTTATTGTATTCATGGTTTCTCCTCTTCACTAGCCTTTATCTGCTTCACTACGACGCTGACATACAGGGACTGATTCTCTTCTATCTTCCATCTCCTTCCTTTTTTCTTGGGAAGAGTATTGGGAAACATATTAGTATAGCATTTTCAGGAGTGTGGGTGTTGGGGAAGCTGGTCTACACTGCTGGAGTAGTGCTGTGTGGACTGCAGCTGATGTGCATGGATGGAAATTATTCATGAGCTTTCTTGGTAAGTAAACCTGTGGCTTGCTTCCCTACTGGCCACTATGGCTCTAACACGTTGTAATGGTTTGTGAAATCTATTTAGCAAGGAAAAATGGTGGGAAAAAAAGTGGAAATTGAGGAGTCAGATAAACAGAAGAAAAAAATCTTATTGAGGAAAGCAAAACCTGAGAGAGTAGAAAACTAGGAAGGAAAGGCATGAGGACCGAGAGAGGATGTTAAAAAAATGAGTTTTGAAAATAAGTCATAGAAGATGATGTTGGAAGTCCTGGAGATAATTTTCCTGCTACTGTAACCTTTGAAATAACTAAATTATGTGTAATACTTAAAAATCAATCAATGGTACAAGCCAGACTGAGGAGGGACTGAATGGGAGAGAGAACTCTGGAGGGAAAGTAGAATAGAGCCTTCAGACATTATTAATGAAAAAGATGACCAAACAAAAGAAATTGTCGAGTTGCTACTTAGAGGAGTGTTGAAGTTACATGAACAAATCCACCACTGTTCTTTACCTACTTTGCTGACCAGATAGTTTGACCTTCTGAAATCCTAAAGTTCCTCTGTCCAGCCATCTTGGCTAGCTGTCAAATAGGGTCCCAGTTGTCTGCCTCCTCCACACAGTTCTGGGGATGCCAAGGAGGAAATGAACATAAGGGGCTCACATTTTCCTAGAGGAACATTTCACAACCCTTGCAAAGGCAGGATTCTATTGAACTTCCTTGAACTTGAATCAAATAACAAATTAACTCCTTTAAAACTTTTTTTGTAATGGAATAAGAGGTATTAATGAGAATGGTAAAATGCTACTGAAGTACTTAGAAGAGGTGCTCCTCATTCACTCTTCACATCAAGACTTTTGCACCCTTTGTGCTCATTCATTTCAGGAGAGCCTGTTAGGTTGATGGCCCACAACGGCCATTTCGGGGTAGAATATTTCATAAACAACACACAACTTGTTTCAACACTACTGGCATATTGGCATATGTCTTTTCAAAAATAGAAATGTGTCTGTGGGTGAGAATGAATCACCTTATAAAATGAGTCACCAAATAACACGTTAATACAGCCATTTAGAGAAAAGCAGAAGTAGCTTTAAATATGTATAATCCCTCCACACACCCTCACCTCACAAACATGACACAAACACACATCCACATTTCTGGGTATATAAATAGTCAGGTAGCTTTCTTCTAAACACAGAAAAGATAAACTTTCTAGGTAAGTGATGACTTTAATTGGTTGACATTTAAGAGGCTTATATTAGGTAAGGAAGCGTTTTGTCGGGTGGCTGATTGAGCCATTTAGCTTGGCTGCTTAGAAAATTGCTCTCTTTTTTCTAACAGAAATAACTGTTTCCTGCCTGAGACTCCTTCCCTCCTACCTCCTCTCTATAATCCCTAGACTTAAGTGAAATTAATTACTGGGCAGATCATCAATCATTATCTATGGACACTAAGAAACAGGTAAATCATGAAATTATGAAATTCTAAGAATCATCCATTAACTCCAGTAAGTAGATGATCAAGACTTTCTCAAATGATTATTTATTAAAATATTTATGGAGTGTAGATATTTGTTCTACCTGTTTAATTTTTCTTTTCCAGGCTGTATAGAGTGGGGGAGAAGGGAGAGGGAGAAAATGAACAGCTAAATTGTGGTCATGTAAGAAAAATATAACTATTTTCAACCTTTTCACACTTGAAATATTCTATCCTCAAGTGGAGTAACTCTTATTTTATTCAAATTAAAATGAAGTGAAAGGTTGGTGCATTAACATTCTAGATATATATTGTGGATAAATTGGCATGTCAAATCTTCCCAAGATTAGGGTTGTCCTCTTTATCAGTGAAATAATACAGAGTAAAATATATAGTTTGGTATTTCAGAGAAAATCTTATTATAAGCAACTCAGGATCATTGAGATATGATCTCAATGAGCATATTTGTCTTTAAATAAACATGCTTATGCCTCACATATGAGATGAAATCACACACCTGTGAGTTAGTTTGCTTTATTCAGGAGGTATTCCTGCCTCAAGGCTGACTTACTAATTGGAATGCTTATTTTTAGAGTCATTTTGGGTTTTTTGGTTAAAACTCCAGGAAGCCCCTATTTAAATCCAAATATGTGACCCAAAAGAACTGATTCATTAATCCACTGTATTTTCGTAGAGAACAGTACACTTGATGAAAATGTCACACAAGTGCCAGAGAAAGGAGTTTTGTCAGGCAGGTTGGTGGGTAACATATGATTTCATTCATTCTTCAACACAGCTCTGAGACAGGCTGGGACCTGGGACCCTTTACTGCAGTCCTTACACCTGGACAAACATCTCCTCCAGCAATAAAATACAAAGAAACTATAAGGGACTAAAAATAACCGCATGCATGCACAGTTGGGGCAAATTATGGACAACAAGATACAAAGAGACCGAAAACCCAGTGGCCACTTCTGAAGAGCCGGGAACAAAAGCAGAGAGTCAGGAGCAAAAGCAGGTTGCTGCGCATGTCCCCTGCATACAACACCATCAAAGGTGTGAACAAACCACCTAACTACCTCTCTGCCTCACTCCATATAAAGAACCAGCTCGCCCCCTGCCTTGAGCAAGCAAGCAAGCAAGCAAGGAGACCTGTTAACTTGTTCTCGCTGCCCCCTGCTGCAGCAGGGGCTCCCAATGAGGCTTTGCCTAAATTTCTTGTCTGGCCTCTGATCAGTTTCTATTGATTAAGGAGGCCGAGAACCCTGGTCAGTAACAACTCTGTGAGCTATTATATTCCCATTTTGCAGATGAAGAACATGTGAGATTAAATAATTTACCTCAAATCACACAGTCAGTAAATCTGTTTTTTTTTTTCCTTTCAGATCTCCATGTGATGAGTGCTATTTTTTCATATGGCTATGGCTAAAGGGAAAGCTTTGTTTCTTTTAAAATCTTATTACCATACTAAAACAATACCCTATGGAGAAAACTTCCCCAAATGGGAATGTCACATAGGAGCCCTACTCTTTTCGTGGCTGCGGAGGAACTTGCTCTTCCTGACTTTTTCTCCTTTTAGAATGTGAGGGGGTGGAGGCAAAGAGTGAAAGGTGACTGAGAGGTTAAGAGTCACACAAGTCTACCTGAGAACAGGGAAGTGTTTGTGCGAGGTTAAGGGAGAACCCAAGTTCACCAGTGAAGTCATGTAAGAAGGATAAATCCTGACCGAAGGCAGGGACTCAACTTCATGGAGGCAATGTTTTTCTGGAGAAAGAGTATTTACAGAAACAAGTGGTGTTTATAGAGGAAGTCTAAGCAATAACAATTTTCATGTCCAAGGCTGTGGCAATTTTTTGATAATCTGTGTTAAAAAGAAATTTGAGTTTCTCAAAAGAGAAGGCTGAGAGGATGACTTAATTACTATCTTCAGTGTATGAGGGATTGTTACAGTATTTGGAAGATGACAACCAGCTGTTCACTGTCTCCAAAGAGAAAAACAAGAGAAAATGAATTTGCAAAGTGGCACAGACTTAGACTGGAGACAAGAGAGAAGATGACTATTATACATTTTCTTAACCACGGGGGACTATTTTACTCGAAGAGAGGTAATGGGTTTGGGGGGTACTGTAGACTTTTCTAAACTGAGGTTTGCGGTGAATGTCATCTGGTCCACTCCTCTCCCTCTGGGCCAAAGGTCTACAGTATTGAGGACACAATTACCACGAGCACATTTGAGATGGTTTTGGCATTACATGACTTTAATAGTCACTTTCAGATCCCCTTTAATACTTAGAAGTTTATTTAAAAAAAATAATTCCAGGTAAAATTCAGTTTTTCCAAACCTGATAATGACATTGATAACAGACTTTAATAGATACCTTTTTCTTCACTAAGACTCAATTTCTAACATTCACAATTACAGAAAAATGCCATAGGAGTCTTGAATTATTACTAGTGAACTTCCAATATGTCTATCCTGCCTCCTGGTCATCTATGATATGGGGGTGATATGCAGATAAAGTTCTTGTAATAATAAATCTCTTTTTTGTTTTACTAAAGATTTTTTAGGATAAGATCTCTTTGTAGGTTGAAACTCACAGTTGTAACTCTTCCAACTTAGAGAGGAAAAGATTCTGGAATGTGTCTGGTGATTTTGTAGGTGTGTGTGTTTTTAAGCTCTAACTGATAGACCATAAAGTGATGCAAAATCACCTGGGTGACTCCACATAGGTAAAGAGTAACTTTGGCACTCTGGTCAAAGTAACCAAAATGAACCTTTTCAAAGAAGGTGAGAATTTGAAACTTTATTAAAATAAAACAGAGTCTTTTGTTATCTTAAACTCACATTTCTCCATACATATTTTTTATCCTTTCCCTTTTTCCTAGTTTAATAAAGTTACATAGTATATAATACCTATTTAACAAATGTAACTTAATAACTATACGCATATCCATTTTAAAAATAACATAATCATAAGGAAACTCTTTCCTGATCACCTTTGGTCAAAAGATGCGTTTCTAATAGTGGCTTAAGTTTTTGAAACCCTAAATGATGGTAAAGATTTAATGCTTACCGAATGGGATTTGTGGCTTATTTAGCAGCTTTATTTGCATGTATTAAAAAAAAAAAGTGTCATAGTTCATCACCATTGTTTACATCTATTTTTATATTTCTATGTATGTGGAATGGAGGGGCAATACTATTTAATAAATGCAGAATTATCTATTTTTTTCTTAAGGAAACCTTCATTTCATTTGATACTCTAAAATGGCCCTCCGTGCACTTTGTGATGCCAGTATGAGTTGTTTACCTTTCTGCTAATAGCAATTAGATTTCTTGTTAATGGCCAGTTTGTAACTGAATGCTGCTAGCTAGTCATTACAACCCAAGAGATCAGAGGAAACAATTTCTCAGGCTTGTGGCACCTTGCTCTGGAAGTTTTAAATTTTCCTTCTAGAGTAGAAGGGTACTCAGCACTGCTGTTTCATTCACCATACATATTTCATTAAAATCAGCCCTTTCCTTGCAGAAATTATTTTAAGACAACTAACAGAGACATCAGTCCCATAGAATGTACTGAAAACAAGAAGGCGCCCACAGGGTTAAAATTTCACTATCCATATACCTCTGCTGGAGTGCTCTAATGTCTGTCTTAGAGTGGGAAGTCAATAAGGGTAGGGACTTGACATTGCCAATACTTCCTACCACCTTTTCTTAGCATATTTGATTTTTTTATGCTCTAAGATGCATTTTCAAATTGTTCTTTTCTCCTCAGTTTGCAACAGTTTCCTCCGCCTCACAACATACTTAAAGAGGAAACTGAGGCAATAGGAGGAGATAAACCTCCTCTTTTCATCTCCTAGTCCAGTGGTAGAAAAAGAAGGCAGACTGAGGGGATTCCCTCCTAAAGAACACTGGAGAATCACCAAGGACAGACCCCTCTTCCCAGTTTGCGGAGTTGTCATAGCTCTGCTGTCTTCCATTCCTTTGGCCAACACAGAAAGTACTTCTTGTTTGGGCAACTGGGACATCTCAAGAGGTCTTTTTAGGAATTGTGCCCTGGCTCCCAAACACCTGAATTTACCCCATTTTGCTATTACATAAAATCCCCATTTGGTGTATACACGAGAACACTTATTATTATATTTCAAAAATATTCCTAAATACATACACATGTGCAATCAAATGCAAACATGCATACATATGCATATATGGGCATTCTTCATAGAGATTTAGAATAAGGGCATTGGGTTATGTTTCCAGAACCTGATAGGAAAATTTCTTATTCTGATTCAGTCAATAAAGGAGTGAGTTTTTCCAAGCCTTCTCGAGGGCTGATTGCCAGGCAGAATAAATTCTTTAAAACTTTTTTGCCCTTTAATTTTATTAAATGCCTGACATTTAATAACATTAGCTGATGGCAGAAGATGAGTCTTGCTTCATGTGCTGTACCTGGAACATGATGCAAGACATAAAAAGAAATCTGGACGGAAATGTTGCCATTAGTTTGGAAGCTGCTGTTTAATCTGAGTTATTTTGGGGAGGAAAATGACTCACAGAAGCTATGTGTTCATACAGATTGTGATATTGTAGGAGGCTGGCATGCTCTTCATTAATCTTATTTCAATTAGAACTCTTCACAGCCTGCAGTTAGAATGTTGCTACTGTGATGAATCCATACTGTACATGTATCAACGATGGTTTTCTGATGAAGAAAAACAGGCCGCTTGGCATTTTAAAGACAAATTTCCATTTTGGGTAATTCAATAAATGCTTGCTTTGCCTACTCTTTCTACACCCTTGGAATTGTCCCTCAAAGCTAGTGAAAAGTTTTCAATTAATCCTAATCATGTCAAACATAATTCTTGCACTTCTTCCAGAATGTGTCTTCACTGTGATGGAACACCCTTATAATAATTTAATACTTCTCTGTAGTTTAGATGAGGGATCTGCAACATTTTTCTTAAAGGGCCAGATAGTAAATGTTTAGGCTTTCGGGTCACATGGCCTCTGCTCCAACTACTACTCAGTTCTGCCACTTGAAAGCAGCCATAGACAACTGGGTATATTTGTGTTTCAGTAAATCTTAATTTACAAAAATAGGTAGCTCTCCAGTGAAACCTAGCTTTTATACCACTATCCCCCAAGGCCTTTATCTATTTTTCTGGTGCTTAGGGACCTGGAAAAAATATTATTTTCAAACATTCTACCTAAATTATCGATGTTCTTTAGTCAAATGTATCCCTGTAAGACTACTTTGAATACTATTTAACACTTTTAGTACTACTATTTTCTGGGTAACTCTGGAGGATTATGCATGAATTTGTATCTTAATACATACATTCTTTTACCTCTGCTTCCCAGTGATGCAATGAACCAAATTGGCCAAATTGTCCTCCTCATTTCCCTTTCATAATTTCCATCACTACAGAATGACTTTTCTGAGGCATTAAAAATGTCAAGGTGTAACAACATGAGCATTACTTCCTCTTTGAAATATTCAAATGACTGGCAAATATTTAACTGAGCCAGGCACCTTGTAGGCATCATAAAATAAAATGCACATGTAGGAGTTCTTTAATAGAAACAGAGAAATCGACTCTCAAAGGGAGCATGGGCCAGAGATCATGGATTCCAGGCTTTTAGACTTGCAACCTTTTCGAGGAAGATAGACGTGCAGTTATTAAACAGTAAACATACAAAACTGTTGTAAACAAGTATTCCATACTGAAGTACAGGTGCTAAGGACTATAGCAATTCCAACAACATTATGGAGATACCAAATTGAGAAGGGCAGGGGCACTTCTCTATCATGAATAAAGTTCAGAAAACTCCCTCGATATTTCAATGATAAAATCCTTAAAATGCTGACTACTCCACATCTCTCCTGTTACTGACAAGATCCCTACACTGATTTATGCAGTACATATGCTTTTATTAAGTGAAAGGCACAATGCTAGGGGCTGTGAGTCATCAGTGGAGTTGACAGATCCCAAACTCAAAGAGTTTATGGATAAGGGGGAAAGCAAGTGTAGATAATTAACTTAAGACAAAGCAGAATGTGGATGCAATAAGAAAGGAACAAAAGGTCTTTGAGGCTTGGAGGATGAGGGCATAACAATGTCAATCTATCTTTTTGAAATTTCAATAGGGTTAGACTAAAGGGTGATGCATGTACCATTTCCTTCCTTCCTCCCTCCCTCGCTCCCTCTATCCCTCCCTCCTGCCTTCCTTCCTTCCTTCCTTTCTCCCTCCTTCCTTCCTTCCACAGTTCACTCAAGGACTTCTCCATGGTCACTAATCATCTTTGCTGCACCAGGCATGGCACTATGTATTGGAATAAAAGAGGAAAAGAACAGCAGCTCATAAGGCAGGCATGTATTTGAGGCAAGGAGGACAAAAAAGAGAAGCTTGATACAGTCTGCAGAGCTGGAGAAAGATTGGCATTTCACCTGAGGCTCTCTGATCATACAAAGAGAGAACATTAAAAGATGGACCTTCTGGAAAATACAAGAATAGCAGCTGCAAGTTAATCTTACCCTTACCCAAATGCAATAACATGAATATTTTACACCATAAGGTAGTAAAATAAACAGTGGACTGAGATTTGTAAAGCTTTATGAACATATAAAGTTTATGGTCGCTCTAATAAGCTTAAGTAGAGGCAATAAGGAGTGTTGGAGAACATTAATTTCAGAATGAAGTAGATCCAGAGACATAGCCTGATTTTACCACCTACTGTGTCACCTCAGGCAAGTTATCAAATGTCTTCATTTGTAAAGGAGGAACTACGAATAATTCTGTCATTTAGGCTGTTTTTAGGTACAGATAACTACCCAATGGCTTCAAGATGGCATGATGGCTGCAGCAATTCTAGGCATTGCATCCAGGCATGACAATATCAAGAGGAAGAAGAGGGATGATGATTTCACATGGCTTGGTTTACTGTGAAAGCACTTTCCCCAAAGCTTCTCTTTAGATTTTCCTTTATATCTCATTGGTCAGAATTGATCACTTACCCATTCTTGAACCAATACTTGTCAAGGAGAATCAGATAAACCTTGGCCCACCAGGTGAAAGTGAAGGGGGTCAGATCCCCTGAAGCACATGGCTCTGTGGGAGAGTGCTGCGGACTTATACAAAATCAGAATTCTGGTAGGGAAAAAATGGGGTAGAGGACCACTAGTGTCATTGTCATTATCAGGATTAAAAGGGATCATGTTGAAAAAAGCATAGAACAGCACTTGGTACAGAGAAGGCACATAATAAATGATAACTAAAACCATTGTTAATTTTATCACTTCAATTCTTGTAGATTCAATTTTTTTAACTGCAATACATTCTATAAATTTTCTTCTAACTTTAATATTATATGCCAATTTTACTTCATATGTTTACATGTGATCTTTTTCTTAAACTTAATTTTATTGAAGTGTAATTTAAAAACAGCAAACTGATCAGATTTAAATATAATGTTTGATGTGTTTAGACAGATTAATATATGCTTGCAACTACCACCCCAGTAGGACATTTCTGTCACCCCAAAGAGGTCCCTCATGTCACTTTCCAGCCCATTCTTGAACTTCATAAATGAAATTATTCATAATGTTGTATTTTGTGTCTGGCTTTTTTCACTGAGTATAATGGTTTGAGTTTCATCCATGTTGTTGCTTGTATTAGTTAACTACCTTTTTATTACTGAGTAGTATTCCATTATATGGATGTGTTACCATTTCTTTATCCATTCATGAGTTAATGGACATCTGGGCTATTTCTTTTTTTTTAACATCTTTATTGGAGTATAATTGCTTTACAATGTTGTGTTAGTTTCTGCTTTATAACAAAGTGAATCAGCTATACATATACATATGTCCCCATATCTCTTCCCTCTTGCATCTCCCTCCCTCCCACCCTCCCTATCCCACGCCTCTAGGTGGGCACAAAGCACTGAGCTGATCTCCCTGTGCTATGCAGCTGCTTCCCACTAGCTATCTATTTTACATTTGGTAGTGTATATATGTCCATGCCACTCTTTCACTTCGTCCCAGTATGCCCTTCCTCCTCCCTGTGTCCTGAAGTCCATTCTCTAGTAGGTCTGCATCTTTATTCCTATACTGCCCCTAGGTTGTTCATGACCATTTTTGTTTGTTTGTTTTTTAGATTCCATATATATGTGTTAGCATACAGTATTTGTTTTCCTCTTTCTGAGTTACTTCACTCTGGATGACAGACTCTAGGTCCAGCCACCTCACTACAAATAACTCAATTTCATTTCCTTTTATGACTGAGTAATATTGCATTGTATATATGTGCCACATCTTCTTTATCTATTCATCTGTCAATGGACACTTAGGTTGCTTCCATGTTCTGACTATTATAAATAGAGGTACAATGAACATTGTGGTACATGACTCTTTTTGAAATATGGTGTTCTCAGGCTATATGCCCAGTACTGGGATTGCTGGGTCGTATGGTAGTTCTATTTTTAGTTTTTTGAGGAACCTCCATACCGTTCTCCATAGTGGCTGTTTCAATTTACATTCCCACCAACAGTGCAAGAGGGTTCCCTTTTCTCCATACCCTCTCCAGCATTTATTGTTTGTAGATTTTTGATGATGGCCATTCTGATTGGTGTGAGATGATATCTCAAAGTAGTTTTGATTTGTATTTCTCTAATGATTAATAATGTTGAGCATTCTTTCATGTGTCTGTTGGCAATCTGTATATCTTCTTTGGAGAAATGTCTATTTAGGTCTTCTGCTCATTTTTGGATTGGGTTGTTTGTTTTTTTAATATTGAGCTGCATGAGCTGCTTGTAAGTTTTGGAGATTAATCCTTTGTCAGTTGCTTCATTTGCAAATATTTTCTCCCATTCTGAGGGTTGTCTTTTCATCTTGTTTACAGTTTCCTTTGCTGTGCAAAACATTTTAAGTTTCATTAGGTCGCATTTGTTTCTTTATGTTTTTATTTCCATTTCTCTAGGAGGTGGGTCAAAAAGGATCTTGCTGTGATTTATGTCATAGAGTGTTCAGCCTATGTTTTCCTCTAAGAGTTTGATAGTGTCTGGCCTTACATTTAGGTCTTTAATTCATTTTGAGTTTATTTTTGTGTATGGTGTTAGGGAGTGTTCTAAATTCATTCTTTTACATGTAGCTGTCCAGTTTTCTCAGCACCACTTATTGAAGAAGCTGTCTTTTCTCCATTGTGTATTCTTGCCTCCTTTATCAAAGATAAGGTGACCATATGTGCAAGGGTTTATCTATGGGCTTCTGTCCTGTTCCATTGATCTATATTTCTGTTTTTGTGCCAGTACCATACTGTCTTGATTACTGTAGCATTTTAGTATAGTCTGAAGACAAAGAGCCTGATTCCTCCATCTCTGTTTTTCTTTCTCAAGATTGCTTTGGCTATTCGGGGTCTTTTGTGTTTCCATACAAATTGTGAAATTTTTTGTTCTAGTTCTGTGAAAAATGCCAGTGGTAGTTTAATAGGGATTGCACTGGGTCTGTAAATTGCTTCGGGTAGTATAGTCATTTTCACAATGTTGATTCTTCCAATCCAAGAACAAGGTATATCTCCCCATCTATTTGTATCATCTTTAATTTCTTTCATCAGTGTTTTATAGGTTTCTGCATACAGGTCTTGTCTCCTTAGGTAGGTTTATTCCTAGATATTTTATTCTTTTTGTTGCAATGGTAAACGGGAGTGTTTTCTTAATTTCACTTTCAGATTTTTCATCATTAGTGTATAGGCATGCAAGAGATTTCTGTGTATTAAATTTGTATCCTGCTACTTTATGAAATTCATTGATTAGCTCTAGTAGTTTTCTGGTAGCATCTTTAGGATTCTCTATGTATAGTATCATGTCATCTGCAAACAGTGACAGCTTTACTTCTTCTTTTCTGATTTGGATTCCTTTTATTTCTTTTTCTTCTCTGATTGCTGTGGCTAACACTTCCAAAACAATGTTGAATAATAGTGGTGAGAGTAGGCAACCTTGTCTTGTTCCTGACCTTAGTGGAAATGGTTTCAGTTTTTCACCAATTAAGGATGATGCTTGCTGTGGGTTTGTCATGTGTGGCCTTTATTATGTTGAGGTAAGTTCCCTCTATGCCTACATTCTGGAGGGTTTTTATCATCAAAGTGTGTTGAATTTTGTCAAAAGCTTTTTCTGCATCTATTGAGATGATCATATGGTTTTTATTCTTCGGTTTGTTAATATGGTGTATCACATTGATTGATTTGCATATATTGAAGAATCCTTGCATTCCTGGGATAAACCCCACTTGATCATGGTATATGATCCTTTTAATGTGCTGTTGGATTCTGTTTGCTACTATTTTGTTGACGTTTTTTGCATCTATGTTCATAAGTGATATCGGCCTGTAGTTTTCTTTTTTGTGACATCTTTGTCTGGTTTTGGTATCAGGGTGATGTTGGCCTCGTAGAATGAGTTTGGGAGTGTTCCTCCCTCTGCTATATTTTGGAAGAGTTTGAGAAGGATAGGTGTTAGCTCTTCTCTAAATGTTTGATAGAATTCGCCTGTGAAGCCATCTCATCCTGGGCTTTTGTTTGTTGGAAGATTTTTAATCACAGTCTCAATTTCAGTGCTTGTGATTGGTCTGTTTCTATTTTCTATTTCTTCCTGGTTCAGTCTTGGGAGGTTGTGCTTTTCTAAGAATTGGTCCATCTCTTCTAGGTTGTCCATTTTATTGCCATATAGTTGCTTGTAGTAATCTCTCATGATCCTTTGTATTTCTGCAGTGTCAGTTGTTACTTCTTTTTCATTTCTAATTCTATTGATTTGAGTCTTCTCCCTCTTTTTCTTGATGAATCTGGCTAATGGTTTTTCAATTTTGTTTATCTTCTCAAAGAACCAGCCTTTAGTTTTATTGATCTTTGCTATTGTTTCCTTCATTTCTTTTTCATTTATTTCTGATCTGATCTTTATGATTTCTTTCCTTCTGTTAACTTTGGGGTTTTTTGTTCTTCTTTCTCTAATTGTTTTAGGTGCAAGTTTAGGTTGTTTATTCGAGATGTTTCCTGTTTCTTGAGGTAGGCTTGTATTGCTATAAACTTACCTCTTAGAACTGCTTTTGCTGCATCCCATAGGTTTTGGTTCATCGTGTCTCCATTGTCATTTGTTTCTAGGTATTTTTTGACTTCCCCTTTGATTTCTTCAGTGATCACTTCGTTATTAAGTAGTGTATTGTGTAGCCTCCATGTGTTTGTATTTTTATAGGTTTTTTCCTGTAACTGATATCTAATATCATAGCATTGCAGTCAGAAAAGATACTTGATACGATTTCAGTTTTCTTTAATTTACCAAGGCTTGAGTTGTGACCCAAGATATAATCTATCCTGGAGAATGTTCCATGAGCACTTGAGAAGACAGTATGTTCTGTTGTTTTTGGATGGATTATCCTATAAACATCAATTAAGTCCATCTTGTTTAACATATCATTTAAAGCTTTTTTTCGTTATTTATTGGATGATCTTTTCATCGGTGAAAGTGGGGTGTTAAGGTCCCTTATTTGATTCTGTTACTGTCGATTTCCCCTTTTATGGCTGTTAGTATTTGCCTTATATATTGAGGTGCTCCTATGTTGGGTGTATAAATATTTACAATTGTTATATCTTCTTCTTTTATTGAACCCTTGATCATTATGTTGTGTCCTTCTTTGTCTCTTTTAATAGTCTTTATTTTAAAGTCTATTTTGTCTGATATGAGTATTGCTACTCCAGCTTTCTTTTGATTTCTATTTGCATGGAATATCTTTTTCCATCCCCTCAGTTTCCATCTGTATGTGTCCCTAGGTCTGAAGTGGGTCTCTTGTACACAGCATGTATATGGGTCTTGTTTTTGTATCCATTCAGCCAGTCTATGTCTTTTGGTTGGAGCATTTAATCAAATTACATTTAAGGTAATTATCAATATGTATGTTCCTATTACCGTTTTCTTAATTATTTTGGGTTTGTTATTGTAGGTCTTTTCATTTTCTTGTGTCTCCTGCCTAGAATTCCTTTAGCATTTGTTGTAAAGCTGGTTTGATGGTGCTGAATTCTCTTAGTTTTTGCTTGTCTGTTAAGGTTTTAATTTCTCTGTCAAATCTGAATGAGATCCTTACTGGTTAGAGTAATCGTCATTGTAGGTTTTTCCCTTTCATCACTTTAAATATGTCCTGCCACTCTTCTGGCTTGCAGAGTTTCTACTGGAAGATCAGCTGTTAACCTTATGGGGATTCCCTTGTATGTTATTTTTTTTATCTCCCTTGTTGCTATTAGTATTTTTTCTTTGAATTTAATTTTTGATAGTTTGATTAATATGTGTCTTGGCATGTTTCTCCTTGCATTTATCCTGTATGGGACTCTCTGTGCTTCCTGGACTTGATTAACTATTTCCTTTTCCATATTAGGGAAGTTTTCACCTGTAATCTCTTCAGATATTTTCTCAATCCCCTTCTTTTTCTCTTCTTCTTCTGGAACCCCTATAATTCGAATGTTGGTGCATTCAATGTTGTCCCAGAGGTCTCTCAAACTGTCCTCAATTCTTTCCATTCTTTTTTCTTTATTCTACTCTGTGGTAGTTATTTCCACTATTTTATCTTCCAGGTCACTTATCCGTCCTTCTGCCTCAGTTATTCTGTTATTGACTCCTTCTAGACAATTTTTCATTTCATGTACTGTGTTGTTCATCATTGTTTGTTTGCTCTTTAGTTCTTCTAAGTCCTTGTTAAACATTTCTTGTATTTTGTTCATTTTATTTCCAAGATTTTGGATCATCTTTACTATCATTACTCTGAATTCTTTTTCAGATAGACTGCCTATTTCCTCTTCATTTGTTAGGTCTGGTGGGTTTTTACCTTGCTCCTTCATCTGCTGTGTGTTTCTCTGTCTTCTCATTTTGCTTAAGTTACTGTGTTTGGGGTCTCCTTTTCGCAGCCTGCAGGTTTGTAGTTCCCATTGTTTTTGGTCTGCCCCCAGTGACTGCCCCCAGTAGCTAACGTTGGTTCAGTGGGTTGTGTAGGCTTCCTGGTGGAGGGGACTAGTGCCTGTGTTCTGGTGGATGCAGCTGGATCTTGTTTTTCTGGGGGGCAGGTATGCGTCTGGTGGTGTGTTTTCGGGTGTCTGTGACCTTATTATGATTTTAGGCAGCCTCTCTGCTAATAGGTGGGGTTGTGTTCCTCTCTTGCTAGTTGTTTGGCATAGGCTGTCCAGGAATGTAGCTTGCTGGTTGTTGAGTGCAGCTGGGTCTTGTCATTGAGATGGAGATCTATGGGAGATTTTTGCCATTTGATATAATGTGGAGCTGGTAGGTCTCTGGTGGAGCAATGTCCTGAACTTGGCTCTCCCACCTCAGAGGCACAGCTGTGATGACCGGCCAGAGCACCAAGGCCCTGTCATCCACATGCTCAGAATAAAAGGGAGAAAGGAAGAAAGAAAGAAAGAAAGAAAGAAAGAAAGAAAGAAAGAAAGAAGAAAGAAAGAAAATAAAATAAAATAAAAATTTATTAAAATAAAAAATATAGAAAATTTAAAAAGTAATAAAAAAAGGAATAAATAAATAAATAAATAAAATAAAAATTTATTAAAATAAAAAATTTAAAAAATTTAAAAAGTAATTAAAAAAAAAGAAAGAAAGAAAGAAAGAAGAGAGCAACCAAACCAAAAAACAAATCCACCAGTGATAACCAGCACTAAAAACTATACTAAAAAAAATGGACAGACAGTACCCTAGGATAAATGGTAAAAGCAAAGCTATACAGACAAAATCACACACAGAAGCATACACATACACACTCAAAAAAAGAGAAAAAGGGAAAAAAAAATATATATATATATATCATTCCTCCCAAAGTCCACTGCCTCAATTTGGGAAGATTTGCTGTCTATTCAGGTATTCCACAGAAGCAGGGTACTTCAAGTTGATTGTGGAGATTTAATCCGCTGCTCCTGAGGCTGCTGGGAGAGAATTCCCTTTCTCTTCTTTGTTCACACAGCTCCTGGGGTTCAGCTTTGGATTTGGCCCCATCTCTGTTTGTAGGTCACCTGAGGGCGTCTGTTCCCGCTCAGACAGGAAGGGGTTAAAGGAGCAGCTGATTAGGGGGCTCTGGCTCACTCAGACCAGAGGGAGTGAGGGGTACAGATGCAGGGTGAGCCTGCGGCGGCAGAGGCCAGCGTGATGTTGCAACAGCCTGGGGTGCCGTGCGTTCTCCCGGGGAAGTTGTCCCTGGATCACGGGACCCTGGCAGTGGTGGGCTGCACAGGCTCCCAGGAGGGGAGGTGTGGATAGTGACCTGTGCTTGCACATAGGCTTCTTGGTGGCTGCAGCAGTAGCCTTAGCGTCTCATGCCCGTCTCTGGGGTCTGAGCTGATAGCCGTGGCTTGCGCCCGTCTCGAGCTCGTTTAGGTGGTGCTCTGAATCCCCTCTCCTAGCGCACCTCAAAAAAAAGAAGCAAGAAAAAGTCTCTTGCCTCTTAGGCAGGTCCAGACCTTTTCCCGGACTCCATCACAGCTAGCTGTGGCACACTAACCCCCTTCAGGCTGTGTTCACACAGCCAACCCGAGTCCTCTCTCTGGGATCTGACCTCCCAAGCTGGAGCCTCAGCTCCCATCCCCCGCCCGTCCCTGCGGGTGAGCAGACAAGCCTTTCAGGCTGGTGACTGTGCGGGAACCTCTCCGCTTTGCTCTCCGCACCCCTGTTGCTGCGCTCTCCTCCATGGCTCCGAAGCTTCCCCCCTCTGACATCCGCAGTCTCCACCCACGAAGGGGCTTCCTAGTGTGTGGAAACATTTCCTCCTTCACAGTTCCCTCCCACTGATGCAGGTCCCGTCCCTATTTTTTGTCTCTGTTTTTTTCTTTTTTCTTTTGCCCTACCCAGGTACGTGGGGAGTTTCTTGCCTTTTGGGAGGTCTGAGGTCTTCTGCCAGCGTTCAGTAGGTGTTCTGTAGGAGTTGTTCCACACGTAGATGTATTTCTGATGTATTTGTGGGGAGGAAGGTGATCTCCACGTCTTACTCTTCTGCCATCTTGAAGCTCCTCTCCTGGGCTATTTCTGTTTTTGTCTATTGTGAATAAAGTGGTTCTATAGATTTTTGTTTGGACATTTTTGTAGAAATAGTCTCTTATTTCTCCTGTATATATACCTAAAAGTAGTTATGGGCTCATAGTGAGGCTTTGTAAGAAAGTACCAAACTATTTTCCAAAGTGATTGCACCATTTTACCAGTGATGAGTAAGAATGACAATTACCCATCATCACCAACCCTTGGTATTATCAGTCTTTTTGTCATTCTAATGGGTGTGAAGTGAAATCTCATTGTGGTTTTAATTTACATTTCTCTGATGAATAATGATGCCAATCACCATTCATATGCTTGTTGGAGATACATTTATCCTCTTTTATGAAGTGCCTTTTCAAGTCTTTGCCAATTTATTTGCATTTTTTATTATCATTGATTTGATGGTGTCTTTTATGTATTCTGCGTACAAGTCCTTTCTCAGATATCCATATTTATTCCCTGACTGTAGATCGTTTTTCATTTTCATAGCAGTGCCTTTTGGTGAGCTGAAGTTTTTAATTTGAAAAATTCTGATTTATAATTTTTTTCCATTTAGTCAGTATTTGTTGTCTATCACAAGGATGCTATGCTAATCTCCTATGTTTTCTGTAATTTTATTATTTTAGCTTTTTATGTTTGAGACCTTATTTCTAAGTAATTCTTCTAAAACATCTTTCAGCTTACTTCTTGGTTATTAATCTATTCATTTTTTCTATTTCTTGAGAAATTTTAGAAATCCATGGTTTTTCATAAAAATATACTTTGAGGATTCTATACGTTAATTTATACATGTATACAAAAATATAATTTGTATTAATAAATAAGTGTGATTAAATACATACATTTTTCAAAGATGCCATCTATTTTTTCTTTCCTGCTTCCCTTTCCTTACAGCACTGTCTTTTCCTGAATATACATTAATAACATCTATCTATCTATCTATCTATCTATCCATCTATCTACCTACCTACCTATCATCTAATCTATCTATTGTTGAATAGATTTCTTTCACTCTAACAGGTGAATGTTATCAAGGCTTGATAGAGGAACCTCAAGTTACAGTCTTTTCTTCTTAATTTGTACATACTATTCCAATTTTTTCTAGGTTCTAGTACTGTTGGGGAGCAATCTGATGTCATTCTGATATTTTTGTGTCATTACTTCCATTTAAAAATTTTTTACTTTTATATTTCTCTGATGGCATTTGCTTTTTCTTCTCAAATCTAGTGATTTGGATGGCATGCACCCTCTTTTTATTCTACTTATTATTACCTTTAAAGTGAAAAACTCTTCTGAATTTGTGTTTCTCTAAGTATAAATGGTAAAATTGCTATTTTATATGCCCAGTGTAAGATGAGAAATCTTATACTTTCTTCCTTCTCCCTTTACTTTTTAATGGCCTGCCACTTAATTTGTTTGCAGGTAAGTTGGTTTGGTTTTCCCTATTTTTATGGTTATTGGCTTTTTATTTTTTTAACCTTTAAAAGTTTTGCTGAGATAGATCTAGAAATGAGTATTCTATCTTAAATTCTAAGAAAAATCCTTTTAAATTTGCAAATTCAATTCTTTTTTTACTGGCTGATTTTTTCTCTTGCATTATTTCATGATTATTGCTTCCTACTTTTCCTTTGAAATTCTTTTCAAATGTGCACTGGATCTCCTCAGCCTGTCCTCTAAGCCCTGTACCTTTTCACACATCATTTTTAATACTATTGTCTTTCCCTTAGTTCTTTTAAGGTATTTTTTTTAACTTGATTTTGTTCCTTCATTTTTGTGAGTGTGTGTGTGTGTGTGTGCGCATGTTTCAAAGGGTGGATGGTATGGAGATATGGTTTTTTGTCTGGACAGCTTCAGCTTACTTTGCTCATTATTGAAGCTTTGGTAGGGTGTCTACCACCCCTGTGACTGTGCACACAGCACCCTATATTCCAAAGTTCTCAGTGACACTCCTTGGTTGATGACTGTGTATTAGCCTAATAAACTTGCTAAATAATTTTCTTTCAGTTTTTAAATAGTCTTCTATCCTGAATATTCTCAAGCCATAACACCTCAACTTCAATAAAAAGAAATTTAGCTGTGAGGGAAAATTCTTAAAATCCTGCCTCACCAGTTTCCATATTATTCATATTTCCTTCTTGATGGTCAGTGTATCAGCTTCAGCTATGAAACATTCTATATGAATATTAAAATACGGAAGTTCGTTTTCCTCTAAGTGTTGTAGTGTCACTGGGTTTTATGATCACAACATGGTACGTGAAGTGGGACATGTTCCTTCTCTCTTTTACCAGAGGAACAAGACATTCTTGAGAGGTTGGGAGAGTAACCTTAAGTCATACATCAATTAAACAAGGTGTTCCATTTAGCACTCAGCTCTCCTGACAGTCCCTGCTTGGGGTTCATGCTGCATTTTAATGTAGCTCTTAAATATGTATGACATAATTCTTAGCTTGCCATGTCGTCTTGCTTGTCCAGAGTCCCCATTCATCTCAATCTCTTGAATGTCTTGTACCCTATTATTCCTTGTCTAAGTTACAGTTTTAAAATATAAGTAAAAAATTCATGATGCATATTGGGCAGAATACATGATCAGATTTGATACGTATCCAAACTAATAGAATCAATTGAGGGTCTCTGGAAGCATTTAGCAATATTTAGTCTTTAGGATACTGGATCACTGGTTTGTTGTTTGCTTTGAATATTGCCTACCACTCATTGTTCTGTGAATACTTTCACATTATTACTTGTGACTAAAGTCATCAAGGGAATAACTGATTTATATTTTTAGAATTTTAATTGGTAAATTATATTCCCACACATTAAAAAGGTATTTTCTATTGTGAACCAATAAATGTAGTGCTAATTGCCACAGAGGGATTTACTCCAAAGAATATTTCTAATCTTACAGAAAATCTCTACCTGCTTCCCCTTGGAGATGATACATAGCCCAAATTCCTGTAACCATTGATATTTCTTTCTGTGCAATTAGCTGTCAGTAGTATATTTAAGAAATGACATATTGAGCAAAAGATTTCATAAGTTGTAAATAGGAAGCCCATAAGACATCTACCTTATATATCATGAGGAAACGTACCCTACCAAACCATAGGATCTGACTGTAGATTGTAGTGCTTGTTTGAATTTCAGAGATAAAACAGACATTAACTGAAAACGAATTGACAGCTAATGAATTGAAAATGAAGTGATAGATCTTAGATTCTATTACTGGGGGAGTGGACAACCAAAACGTGGAAGATATTTATTATGTAATGCTATGCAATGGTTAGAAACAATGAATTGGCAGTACATGAAGCACTACGCTCAGTTTTAAAATGTAGATTTTAAGAAGAGGAGTAAGAATTAGAACTATATCCATACAGTTTAGGGAAATTAAAACCAGTTATACAAAAACATACATACAATGTGCAAGGGAAATTTACATATGCAAGGTCATATATTGGTCACATTTGACTGAATTTCTGGGTAGAGGAAGGGAAATGGAATGGAGATCAAGAATAGAAGGGAGAAATTACTCGAACCAAGATGGCGGAGTAGAAGGACGTGCTCTCACTCTCTCTTGCGAGAGCACCAGAATCACAACTGGCTGCTGGACAATCATCGACAGGAAGACACTGGACTTCACCAAGGAGGATACCCCACGTCCAAGGACAGAGGAGAAGCCACAGTGAGACGGTAGGAGGGGTGCAATCAGAGTAAAATCAAATCCCATAACTGCTGGGTGGGTGACTCACAGACTGGCAAACACTTATACCACAGAAGTCCACCCACTGGAGTGAACGTTCTGAGTCCCACGTCAGGCTTCCCAACCTGGGGGTCCGGCAATAGGAGGAGGAATTCATAGAGAATCAGACTTTGAAGCCTAGTGGGAATTGATTGCAGGACTTCGACAGGACTGGGGGAAACAGAGACCCCACTCTTGGAGGGCGTACACAAAATAGTGTGTGCATCGGGATCCAGGGGAAGGAGCAGTGACCCTGGGGGAGACTGAACCAGACATAACTGCTGGTGTTGGGGGGTCTCCTGCAGAGGCGGGGGCTGGCTCTGTTTCACCGTGGGGACAAGGACACTGGCAGCGGAGGTTCTGGGAAGTACTCCTTGGCGTGAGCCCTCCCAGAGTCTGCCATTAGCCCCACCAAAGAACCCGGGTAGGCTCCAGTGTTGGGTTGCCTCAGGCAAAACAACCAACAGGGAGGGAACCCAGCCCCACCCAGCCCCACCCAGCAACAGTCAAGTGGATTAAAGTTTTACGGAGCTCTGACCGCCACAGCAATAGTCAGTTCTACCCACCTCTAGAGCCTCCCATCAAGCCTCTTAGATAGCCTCAACCACCAGAGGGCAGACAGCAGAAGCAAGAAAAACTACAGTCCTGCAGCCTGTGGAATAGAAACCACATTTACAGAAAGATAGACAAGATGAAAAGGCAAAGGGCTATATACCAGATGAAGGAACAAGAAAAAACCCCAGAAAAACAACTAAATGAAGTGGAGATAGGCAACCTTCCAGAAAAAGAATTCAGAATAATGATAGTGAAGATGATCCAGGACCTTGGAATAAGAATGGAGGCAAAGATTGAGAAGATGCAAGAAATGATTAACAAAGACCTAGAAGAATTAAAGAACAAACAGAGATGACCAATACGATAACTGAAATGAAAACTACACTAGAAGGAATCAATAGTAGAATAACTGAGGCAGAAGAACAGATAAGTGACCTGGAAGACAGAATGGTGGAATTCACTGCTGCAGAACAGACTAAAGAAAAAAGAATGAAAAGAAATGAAGATAGCCTAAGAGACCTCTGGGACAACATTAAACACAACAACATTCGCATTATAGGGGTCCCAGAAGGAGAAGAGAGAGAGAAAGGACCAGAGAAAATATTTGAAGAGATTATAGTCGAAAACTTCCTTAACATGGGAAAGGAAATAGCCACCCAAGTCCAGGAAGCGCAAAGAGTCCCATACAGGATAAACCCAAGGAGAAGCATGCCGAGACACATAGTAATCAAAGTGGCAAAAATTAAAGACAAAGAAAAATTATTGAAAGCAGCAAGGGAAAAATGACAAATAACATACAAGGGAACTCCCATAAGGTTAACAGCTGATTTCTCAGCAGAAACTCTACAAGCCAGAAGGGAGTGGCATGATATACTTAAAGTGATGAAAGGGAAGAACCTACAACCAAGATTACTCTACCCGGCAAGGATCTCATTTAGATTTGATGGAGAAATCAAAAGCTTTACAGACAAGCAAAAGCTAAGAGAATTCAGCACCACCAAACCAGCTCTACAACAAACGTTAAAGGAACTTCTCTAAGTGGGAAACACAAGAGAAGAAAAGGACCTACAACAACAAACCCAAAACAATTAAGAAAATGGTCATAGGAACATACATATCGATAATTACCTTAAACGTGAATGGATTAAATGCTCCAGCCAAAAGACACAGGCTTGCTGAATGGATACAAAAACAAGACCCATATATATGCTGTCTACAAGAGACCCACTTTAGACCTAGGGACACATACAGACTGAAAGTGAGGGGATGGAAAAAGATATTCCATGCAAATGGAAATCAAAAGAAAGCTGGAGTAGCTGTACTCATATCAGATAAAATAGACTTTAAAATAAAGAATGTTACAAGAGACAAGGAAGGACACTACATAATGATCAAGGGATCAATCCAAGAAGAAGATATAACAATTATAAATATATATGCACCCAACATAGGAGCACCTCATTACATAAGGCAATTGCTAACAGCTATAAAAGAGGAAATTGACAGTAACACAATAATAGTGGGGGACTTTAACACCTCACTTACACCAATGGACAGATCATCCAAAATGAAAATAAATAAGGAAACAGAAGCTTTAAATGACACAATAGACCAGATAGATTTAATTGATATTTATAGGACATTCCATCCAAAAACAGCAGATTACACGTTCTTCTCAAGTGCGCACGGAACATTCTCCAGGATAGATCACATCTTGGGTCACAAATCAAGCCTCAGTAAATTTAAGAAAATTGAAATCATATCAAGCATCTTTTCTGACCACAACGCTATGAGATTAGAAATGAATTACAGGGGAAAAAACGTAAAAAACACAAACACATGGAAGCTAAACAATACGTTACTAAATAACCAAGAGATCACTGAAGAAATCAAAGAGGAAATCAAAAAATACCTAGAGACAAATGACAATGAAAACACGACAACCCAAAACCTATGGGATGCTGCAAAAGCAGTTCTAAGAGGGAAGTTTATAGCTATACAAGCCTACCTAAAGAAACAAGAAAAATCTCAAGTAAACAATCTAACCTTACACCTGAAGAAACCAGAGAAAGAAGAACAAACAAAACCCAAAGTTAGCAGAAGGAAAGAAATCATAAAGATCAGAGCGGAAATAAATGAAATAGAAACAAAGAAAACAATAGCAAAGATCAATAAAACTAAAAGCTGGTTCTTTGAGAAGATAAACAAAATTGATAAGCCATTAGCCAGACTCATCAAGAAAAAGAGGGAGAGGACTCAAATCAATAAAATCAGAAATGAAAAAGGAGAAGTTACAACAGACACCGCAGAAATACAAAGCATCCTAAGAGACTACTACAAGCAACTTTATGCCAATAAAATGGACAACCTGGAAGAAATGGACAAATTCTTAGAAAGGTATAACCTTCCAAGACTGAACCAGGAAGAAGCAGAAAATATGAACAGACCAATCACAAGTAATGAAATTGAAACTGTGATTAAAAATCTTCCAACAAACAAAAGTCCAGGACCAGATGGCTTCACAGGTGAAGTCTATCAAACATTTAGAGAAGAGCTAACACCTATCCTTCTCAAACTCTTCCAAAAAATTGCAGAGGAAGGAACACTCCCAAACTCATTCTATGAGGCCACCATCACCCTGATACCAAAACCAGACAAAGACACTACAAAAAAAGAAAATTACAGACCAATATCACTGATCAATATAGATGCAAAAATCCTCAACAAAATACTAGCAAACAGAATCCAACAACACATTAAAAGGATCATACACCACGATCAAGTGGGATTTATCCCAGGGATGCAAGGATTCTTCAATATACGCAAATCAATCAATGTGATACACCATATTAACAAATTGAAGAATAAAAACCATATGATCATCTCAATAGATGCAGAAAAAGCTTTTGACAAAATTCAACACCCATTTATGATAAAAACTCTCCAGAAAGTGGGCATAGAGGGAACCTACCTCAACATAATAAAGGCCATATATGACAAACCCACAGCAAACATCATTCTCAATGGTGAAAAACTGAAAGCATCTCCTCTAAGATCAGGAACGAGACAAGGATGTCCACTCTCACCACTATTATTCAACATAGTTCTGAAAGTCCTAGCCATGGCAATCAGAGAAGAAAAAGAAATAAAAGGAATACAAATTGGAAAAGAAGAAGTAAAACTGTCACTGTTTGCAGATGGCATGATACTATACATAGAGAATCCTAAAACTGCCACCAGAAAAGTGCTAGAGCTAATTAATGAATATGGTAAAGTTGCAGGATACAAAATTAATGCACAGAAATCTCTTGCATTCATATACACTAATGATGAAAAATCTGAAAGTGATATTATGGAAACACTCCCATTTACCTTTGCAACAAAAAGAATAAAATACCTAGGAATAAACCTACCTAGGGAGACAAAAGACCTGTATGCAGAAAACTATAAGACACTGATGAAAGAAATTAAAGATGATACCAACAGATGGAGAGATATACCATGTTCTTGGATTGGAAGAATCAACATTGTGAAAATGACTATACTACCCAAAGCAATCTACAGATTCAATGCAATCCCTATCAAATTACCAATGGCATTTTTTACGGAACTAGAAAAAATCATCTTAAAATTTGTATGGAGACAAAAAAGACCCCGAATAGGCAAAGCAGTCTTGAGGGAAAAAAACGGAGCTGGAGGAATCAGACTCCCTGACTTCAGACTATACTACAAAGCTACAGTAATCAAGACAATATGGTACTGGCACAAAAACAGAAACATAGATCAATGGAACAAGATAGAAAGCCCAGAGATAAACCCACGCACCTATGGTCAACTAATCTATGACAAAGGAGGCAAAGATATACAATGGAGAAAAGACAGTCTCTTCATTAAGTGGTGCTGGGAAAACTGGACAGCTACATGTAAAAGAATGAAATTAGAATACTCCCTAACACCATACAAAAAAAATAAACTCAAAATGGATTAGAGACCTAAATGTAAGACCAGACACTATAAAACTCTTAGAGGAAAACATAGGAAGAACACTCTTTGACATAAATCACAGCAAGATCTTTTTTGATCCACCTCCTAGAGTAATGGAAATAAAAACAAAAATAAACAAATGGGACCTAATGAAACTTCAAAGCTTTTGCACAGCAAAGGAAACCATAAACAGACGAAAAGACAACCCTCAGAATGGGAGAAAATATTTGCAAACGAATCAACAGACAAAGGATTAATCTCCAAAATATATAAACAGCTCATTCAGCTCAATATTAAAGAAACAAACACCCCAATCCAAAAATGGGCAGAAGACCTAAATAGACATTTCTCCAAAGAAGACATACAGACGGCCACGAAGCACATGAAAAGATGCTCAACATCACTAATTATTAGAGAAATGCAAATCAAAACTACAGTGAGGTATCACCTCACACCAGTTAGAATGGGCATCATCAGAAAATCTACAAGCAACAAATGCTGGAGAGGGTGTGGAGAAAAGGGAACCCTCTTGCACTGTTGGTGGGAATGTAAATTGATACAGCCACTATGGAGAACAATATGGAGGTTCCTTAAAAAACTAAAAATAGAATTACCATATGACCCAGCAATCCCACTACTGGGCATATACCCAGAGAAAACCGTAATTCAAAAAGACACATGCACCCGAATGTTCATTGCAGCACTATTTACAATAGCCAGGTCATGGAAGCAACCTAAATGCCCATCAACAGACGAATGGATAAAGAAGTTGTGGTACATATATACAATGGAATATTACTCAGCCATAAAAAGGAACGAAATTGAGTCATTTGTTGAGACGTGGATGGATCTAGAGACTGTCATACAGAGTGAAGTAAGTCAGAAAGAGAAAAACAAATATCGTATATTAACGCATGTATGTGGAACCTAGAAAAATGGTACAGATGAGCCGTTTTGCAGGGCAGAAGTTGAGACACAGATGTAGAGAACAGACATATGGACACCATGGGGGGAAAACAGCGGTGGGGTGGGGATAGTGGTGTGCTGAATTGGGCGATTGGGATTGACATGTATACACTGATGTGTATAAAATTGATGACTAATAAGATCCTGCAGTATAAACAAACAAACAAAACAGCTAATACTAAACTTTCATTGGGTTATTTGTATGGAAATACATTAATATAAATGTTTCAGACATTACATGAAATTTCTAAAAATCTTATATGTTCTGGTATAATGTTATAAGTCATAATCCTAGTTATTACTTTAAAATGTATATCTCAGAAATAACTAATTTTCTTGTCAACTGCATTATTATGAACTTTCATCAAATCTTTAACCGTGGTCATTTTTAAGTCTTTTGTCATTTACAGACAGTTCTGGGTGTACTCTGATGCTTTTGTAAATATGTTCCTATAAAAGGGTTTCATCTTCAGGAAATTCATGGAAAAGACTCTGACAAGTACAGGTTTCTGGTACCTGACTGTACTGCTGAACTGAATGAATAAGCATTTTCAGAACTCTAATGAAAAACTGATGAGCTCATAAAAGTGCTAACAAAAGATCACGATGAAAAAAAAAATTAATTACATGGGACTGAGTGAACTGATGAGGATGAGTATAATTTTTGTGACTTTCTGGTTGAATTTAAAAAAAGAAAAAATCCCACAAGGACTCAGAGGCAAAGAATATACAAATCAATTTTCACTGCAAAATAAAGGAGCTGTTACAGTGGAGGATTACTGGACTGAATGTCAATATTATGACATAGTATGAGTGTGTTTCATGTTTGGTAATTGCAATCATTGTTGCTTTTGTTGTGGTCATCCATGTACAATGCTTGGTGTCAGTCTATTTATCTCTTGTAAAAATAAAATACAGTGTGTGGGGGAAAAAAATAAATAAATAAACTACTCAAAAAAAACCCCATAAAAAAAAAAAAAAAAAGAATAGAAGGGAACCTGAAAATAATATAATATTGTATGGTAATTATATTTCAAAAATAATAGTAATTAAGGACTTTATATGGACCAAAGATGAAATCTTGCCAATAGCTGAGGATCATGATTAACTCAACTCTTCACCAGTAGAATTAAAATTATATGCACAATGTTGCTCTTCTGGGAAGACAACTGAACTGAGAGTCAGAAGACTTAATTCTAGTATATGCACTGCCATATTTTCTATGCTACTGCCTAACAGTACAAACTTAACCAAGTTTTGGATCAAAATTTGCTTTAAGTGCAGGTTTTGCCATTACACTCCATTAGATTTCCTCTAGTGTTAAGCTTTGATATAAATATATTCTTTTATTCATACATACAGCTAGGGCTAGACACATATGTATGATTACTAGAAGTGATATTCTTTTTTTTTCTCAAACTTTTTCATCATTACTTTATTTGTTATGGTAATATGTGATCAGTGATCTTTTTTTTTATTTTTTATTTTTTAAAATCTTCATTGGAGTATAATTGCTTTACAATAGTGTGTTAGTTTCTGCTTTATAACAAAGTAAATCAGCGATACATACACATATATCCCCATATCTCTTCCCTCTTGCATCTCCCTTCCTCCCACCCTCTCCATCCCACCCCTCTAGGTGGTCACAAAGCACCGAGCAGATCTCCCTGTGCCATGTGACTGCTTCCCACTAGCTATCTATTTTACATTTCGTAGTATATATAAGTCCATGCCACTCTCTCACTTCGTCCCAGCTTACCCATCCCCCTCCCTGTGTCCTCAAGTGCATTCTCTACGTCTGCATCTTTATTCCTGTACTGCCCCTAGGTTCTTCAGAACCATATATATATATATATATATATATATATATATATATATATATATATATTTTAGATTCCATGTATATGTGTCAGAATATGGTATTTGTTTTTCTCTTTCTAACTTATTTCACTCTGTATGACAGATGCTATGTCCATCCACCTCACTACAAATAACTCAATTTTGCTTCTTTTTATGGCTGAGTAATATTCCATTGTATATATGTGCCACATGTTCTTTATCCATTCATCTGTCAATGGACACTTAGGTTCCTTCCATGTACTGCCTATTGTAAATAGTGCTGCAATGAACATTGTGGTACATAACTCTTTTTGAATTATGGTTTGCTCAGGGTATATGCTCAGTAGTGGGACTGCTGGGTCATATGGTAGCTCTATTTTTACTTTTTTAAGGAATCTCCATACTGATCCCCATAGTGGCTGTATCAATTTACATTCCCACCAACAGTGCGAGAGGGTTCCCTTTTCTCCACAGCCTCTCCAGCATTTATTGTTTGTAGAATTTTTGATGATGGCCATGCTGACTGGTTTGAGGTGATACCTCATTGTAGTTTTGATTTGCATTTCTGTAATGATTAGTGATGTTGAGCATTTTTTCATGTGTTTGTTGACAACCTGTATATCTTCTTTGGAGAAATGTCTATTTAGGTCTTCTGCCCATTTTTGGATTAGGTTGTTTGTTTTTTGATATTGAGTTGCATGAGCTGCTTGTAAATTTCGGAGGTTAATCCTTTGTCATTTGCAAATATTTTCTCTCATTCTGAGGGTTGTCTTTTTGTCTTGTTTATGGTTTCCTTTGCTATGCAAAAGCTTCTAAGTTTCATTAGGTCCCATTTGTTTATTTTTGTTTTTATTTCCATTTCTCTAGGAGGTGGGTCAAAAAGGATCTTGCTGTGGTTTATGTCATAGAGTGTTCTGCCTATGTTTTCCTCTAAGAGTTCGATAGTGTCTGGCCTTACATTTAGGTCTTTAATCCATTTTGAGTTTATTTTGTGTATGGTGTTAGGGAGTGTTCTAATTTCATTCTTTTACATGTAGCTGTCTAGTTTTCCCAGCGCCACTTATTGAAGAGGCAATCTTTTCTCCATTGTATATTCTTGCCTCATTTATCAAAAATAAGGTGACCATATGTGTGTGGGTTTATATCTGGGCTTTCTGTCCTGTTCCATTGATCTATATTTCTGTTTTTGTGCCAGTACCATACTGTCTTGATAACTGTAGCTTTGTAGTATAGTCTGAAGTCTGGGAGCCTGATTCCTCCAGCTCCATTTTTCTTGCTCAAGATTGCTTTGGCTATTCGGAGTCTTTTGTGTTTCCATACAAATTGAGAAATTTTTGTTCTACTTCTGTGAAAAATGTCGTTGGTAGTTTGATAGGGATTACATTGAATCTGTAGATTGCTATGTGTATTACAGTCATTTTCACAATGTTGATTCTTCCAATCCAAGAATATGGTATATCTCTCCATCTGTTTGTATCATCTTTGATTTCTTTCATCAGTGCCTTATAGTTTCTGAGTACAGGTATTTTACCTCCTTAGGTAGGTTTATTCCTAGGTATTTTATTTTTTTGTTGTTGCAATGGTAAATGGGAGGGTTTCTTTAAATTCTCTTTCAGATTTCTCATCATTAGTGTATAGGAATGAAAGAGATTTCTGTGCATTAATATGTATCTTACTACTTTACCAGATTCATTGATTAAATCTAGTAGTTTTCTGGTAGCATCTTTAGGATTCTCTATGTATAGATTCATGTCATCTGCAAATAGTGACAGCTTTTTACATCTTCTTTTCTGATATGGATTCATTTTATTTCTTTTTCTTCTCTGATTGCTGTGCCTAACCCTTCCAAAATTATGTTGAGTAATAGTGGTAAGAGTGGGCAACCTTGTCTTGTTCCTGACCTTAGTGGAAATGGTTTCAGTTTTTCACCATTGAGAAAGATGTCGTCTGTGGGTTTGTCATATATGGCCTTTATTATGTTCAGTCAAGTTCCCTCTATGCCTTGTTTCTGGAGAGTTTTTATCATAAATGGGTGTTGAATTTTGTCAAAAGATTTTTCTGCATCTCTTGAGATGATAATATGGTTTTTATTCTTCAATTTGTTAAGATGGTTTACCACATTGATTGGTTTGCATATATTGAAGAATCCTGGCATTCCTGAGGTAAACCACACTTTATCATGGTGTATGATCCTTTTAATGTGCTGTAGGACTCTGTTTGCTACTATTTTGTTGAGGATTTTTGCATCTATGTTCATAAGTGATACTGGCCCGTACTTTTTTTTCCTTGTGACATCTTTACCTGATTTTGGTATCAGGGTGATGGTGGCCTTTTAGAATGAGTTTGGGAGTGTTCCTCCCTCTGCTATATTTTGGAAGAGTTTGAGAAGGATAGGTGTTAGCTCTTCTCTAAATGTTTGATAGAATTCACCTGTGAAGCCATCTGGTGCTGGGCTTTTGTTTGTTGGAAGATTTTTAATCACAGTCTCAAATTCAGTGCTTGTGATTGGTCTGTTTATATTTTCTGTTTCTTCCTGGTTCAGTCTTGGAAGGTTGTGCTTTTCTACGAATTTGTCCATTTCTTCTAGGTTGTCCATTTTATTGGCATATAGTTGCTTGTAGTAATCTCTCATGATCCTTTGTATTTCTGCAGTGTCAGTGGTTACTTCTCCTTTTTCATTTCTAATTCTATTGATTTGAGTCTTCTCCCTTTTTTTCTTGATGAGTTTGGCTAATGGTTTATCAATTTTGTTTATCTTCTTAAAAAACCAGCTTTTAGTTTTATTGATCTTTGCTATTGTTTACTTCATTTCTTTCTCATTTATTTCTGATCTGATTTTTATGATTTCTTTCCTTGTGCTAACTTTGAGGTTTTTTGTTCTTCTTTCTCTAATTGCTTTAGGTTAAAGTTAGTATTTTTATTTCAGATTTTTCTTGTTTTTTGAGGTAGGATTGTATTGCTCTAAACTTCCCTCATAGAACTGCTCTTGCTGCATCCCATATGTTTTGGGTCATCATGTTTTCACTGTCATTTGTTTCTACGTATTTTTTGATTTCCTCTTTGATTTCTTCAGTGATCTCTTGGTTACTAAGTAGCATGTTGTAGAGTCTCCATGTGTTTGTATCTTTTACAGATTTTTTCCTGTTATTGATATCTAGTTTCACAGTGCTGTGGTCAGAAAAGATCCTTTATACAATTTCAATTTTCTTAAATTTATCAAGCCTTGTTTTGTGACCCAAGATATGATCTATCCTGGAGAATGTTCCATGAGCACTTGAGAAGAAAGTGTATTCTGTTGCTTTTGGATGGAATATCCTATAAATATCAATTAAGTCCATGTTTTTTAATGTATCATTTAAAGCTTATGTTTCCTTATTTATTTTCATTTTGGATGATCTGTCCATTGGTGAAAGGGGGTGTTAAAGTCTCCTCCTATGATTGTGTTACTGTCGATTTCCCCTTTTATGGCTGTTAGCATTTGCCTTATGTATTGAGGTGCTCCTATGTTGGGTGCATAAACATTTACAATTGTTATATCTTCTTCTTTTATTGATCCCTTGATCATTATGTAGTTTCCTTCTTTGTCCCTTGTAATAGTCTTTATTTTAAAGTCTATTTTGTCTGATATGAGAATTGTTACTCCAGCTTTCTTTTGATTTCCTTTTGCATGGAATATCTTTTTCCATTCCCTCACTTTCCGTCTGTGGGTGTCCCTCATTCGGAAGTGGGTTTCATGTAGACTTCATATATATGGGTCTTGTTTTTGTATCCATTCAGCCAGTCTGTGTCTTTTGGTTGGAGCATTTAATACTTTTACATTCAAGTTGATTATCTATATGTTTTCCTATTACCATTTTCTTAATTGATTTGTGTTTTTTCTTGTGGGTCTTTTTCTTTTCTTGTGTTTCCTTCTTAGCAAAGTTCCTGTAGCAGTTTTTGTAAAGCTGGTTTTGTGGTGCTGAATTCTTTTAGATTTTGCTTGTCTTTAAAGGTTTTAATTTCTCCATCGAATCTGAATGATGTCCTTGCTGGGTAGAATAATCTTGGTTGTAGGTTTTTCCCTTTCATCACTTTAAGTATGTCCTGCCACTCCCTTCTGGCTTGCAGAGTTTCTGCTGAAAGTTCAGCTGTTAACTTTATGAGGATTCGCTTGTATATTATTTGTTGTTTTCCCTTGCTGCTTTTAATATTTTTGCTTTGAATTTAATTTTTGATAGTTTGATTAATATGTGTCTTGACATGTTTCTCCTTGCATTTATCCTGTATGGGACTCTCTGCGCTTCCTGGACTTGATTGACTATTTCCTTTCACATATTAGGGAAGTTTTCAACTATAATCTCTTCAGATATTTTCTCAGTCCCTTTGTTTTTCTCTTCTTCTGGGACCCCTATAATTCGAATGTTGGTGCGTTGAATGTTGGCCCAGAGGTCTCTAAGACTGTCTTCAATTCTTCTCATTCTTTTTTCTTTATTCTGCTCTGCAGCAGTTATTTCCACTATTTTATTTTCCAGGTCACTTATCTGTTCTTCTGCCTCAGTTATTCTGCTATTGATTCCTTCTTGAGAATTTTTAATATCATTTATTGTTTTGTTCATCATTGTTTGTTTGCTCTTTAGTTTTTCCAGGTCCTTGTTTAACATTTCTTCTATTTCCCACATTCTATTTCCAAGATTTTGGATCATCTTTACTATCATTACTCTGAATTCTGTTTCAGATAGACTGCCTATTTCCTCTTCATTTGTTTGGTCTGGTGGTTTTTTACCTTGCTCCTTCATCTGCTGTGTGTTTCTCTGTCTTCTTATTTTGCTTCACTTACTGTGTTTGGTGTCTCCTTTTCTCAGGCTGCAGATTCATAGTTCCTGTTGTTTTTGGTGTCTGCCCCCAGTGACTAAGGTTGGTTCAGAGGGTTGTATATGCTTCCTGGTGGATGCGAGTAGTGCCTGTTTTCTGGTGGATAAGGCTGGATCTTATCTTTCTGGTGGGTAGGACCATGTCCAGTGGTGTGTTTTGGGGTGTCTGTGACCTTATGATTTTAAGCAGCCTCTCTGCTAATGGATGGGGTTGTGTTCCTTTCCTTTTAGTTGTTTGGCATCGGGTGTCTAGCAGTGTAGCTTGCTGGTCACTGAGTGGATGCAAGTCTTAGCGTTGAGATGGAGATCTCTGGGAGAGCTTTCGCCATTTGATATTATATGGAGCCGGGAGGTCTCTGGTTTACAAATGTCCTGAACTCAGCTCTCCCACCTCAGAGGCACAGGCCTGACACCCGGCCAGAGCACAAAGACCCTGTCAGCCACACATCTCAGAAGAAAAGGTAGAAAAAAAGAAAGAAAGAAAAATAAATAATAATAAAATAAAATAAAGTTATTAAAAAATAATTATTAAAAAAAATTAAAAATTAATAAAAAGAAGAAAATAAAAACGAAGGAAAGAAGAGAGCAACCAAACCAGAAAACAAATCCACCAATGATACAAGCACTAAAAGCTATACTAAAAAAATAACAACAGACAGATAGAACTGTAGGACAAACGGTAAATGCAAAGCTATACAGACAAAGTCACACAAAGAAACATACACATACACACTCAGAAAAAGGGAAAAAGAAAAAATATATATATATCTATATATATATATAAAAGATAAAGGAGGAAGAGAGCAAACAAATCAATAAAGAAATCTACCAATGATTATAAACTCTAAATACTAAACTAAGATAAACATAAAGCCAGGAACAAATTAGATGCAGAAAGCAAACCCCAAGTCTACAGTTGATCCCAAAGTCCACCACCTCAATTTTGGGATGATTCGTTGTCTATTCAGGTATTCCACAGATGCAGTGTATATCGAGTTGACTGTGGAGATTTAATCCACTGCTCCTGAGGCTGCTGGGAGAAATTTCCCTTTCTTTGTTCACACAGGTCTTGGGGTTCAGCTTTGGATTTGGCCCCACCTCTGCATGTAGGTGGCTTGAGGATGTCTTTTCTTTGCTCACAGGATGGAGTTAAAGGAGAAGTTGATCAGGGCTCTCTGGCTCACTCAGGCCAGTGGGAGGGAGGGGTAGAGAATGTGGGGCGATCCTGCAGCAGCAGAGGCTTGCGTGACATTGCAACAGCCTGAGGCATGCTGTGTGTTCTCCCAGGGAAGTTGTCCCTGGATCACAGGACCCTGGCAGTGGGGGGCTGCACAGGCTCCCGGGAGGGGAGGTGTGGATAGTGACCTGTGGTTGCACACAGGCTTCTTGGTGGCGGCAGCAGCAGCCTTAGCATCTCATGCCCGTCTTGGTGTCTGTGCTGATAGCTGTGGCTCACGTCCATGTCTGGAGCTCTTTTAGACGGTGCTCTGAATCCCCTCTCCTCGTGCACCCCAAAACAATGGTCTCTTACCTCTTAGGCAGCTCCAGACTTTTCCCAGACTCCCTCCTGGCTAGCTGTGGTGCACTAGCCCCCTTCAGGCTGTGTTCACACAGCCAACCCCAGTCCTCTCCCTGAGATCCGACCTCCGAAGCCGGAGCCTCAGCTCCCTGCCCCCACCCGACCCGGCAGGTGAGCAGACAAGCCTCTCAGGCTGGTGAATGCTGGTCAGCACTGATCCTTTGTGTGGGAATCTCTCTGATTTGCCCTCTGCACCCCTGTTGCTCCATGTCTCCGATGCTTCCCCTCCACCACACCCTGTCTCCGCCAGTGAAAAGGTTTCCTAGTGTGTGGAAACTTTTCCTCCTTCACAGCTCCCTCCCAGAGGTGCAGTTTCCATCCCTATTCTTTTGTCTCTGTTTTATCTTTTTTCTTTTGCCCTACCCAGGTACGTGGGGAGTTTCTTGCCTTTTGGGAAGTCTGAGGTCTTCTGCCATCATTCAGTAGGTGTTCTGTAAGAGTTGTTCCACATGTAGATGTATTTGTGGTGAGGAAGGTGATCTCCACATCTTACACCTCCACCATCTTGAAGGTCTTCTGATCAGTGATCTTTGATGTTACTATTGTAATTATTTCAGGGCACTGTGAACTACACCTATATGAGATGGCAAACTTAACAAATAAATCCTGTTTGGGTTCTGACTGCTCCACTACACAACCGACCATTCCCCTGTCTTTCTCCCTCTCCTTGGGCCTCCTTATTCCCTGAAACACAACAATAATGAAATTAGGTCAATTAATAACCCTACAATGATCTCTAAGTCTTCAAGGGAAAGGAAGTGTTGCATGTCTCTCACTTAAAATCAAAAACTAGAAATGATTAAGCTTAGTGAGGAAGGCATGTCAAAAATGGAAATAGGCCAAAAGCTAGGCCTCTTTTGCGAATAGCTAGCCAAGTTTTGATTACAAAGGAAAAGTTTTTGAAAAAAATTAAAAGTGCTACTTCAGTGAACACATGAATGACAAGAATGTGAAAGAGCTTTATTGCTGACATGGAGAATGAAATTTTGAGTGGTCTGGATAGAAAATCAAACCAGCCACATTTCCTTAATCCAAAGCCTAAAAAGGCCCTAAGTCTCTCATATATTTTTTTTTTTCTTTTAACATCTTCATTGGAGTATAATTGCTTTACAATGTTGTCTTAGTTTCTGCTGTATAACAAAGTGAATCATCTATACATATACACACATCCCCATATCTCCTCCCTCTTCCATGTCCCTCCCACCTTCCCTATCTCACCCCTCTAGGTGGTCACAAAGCACCCAGCTGATCTCCCTGTGCGATGCAGCTGCTTCCCACTAGCTATCTATTTTACATTTGGTAGTGTATATATGTCAATGCTACTCTCTCACTTCATCCCAGATTACCCTTCCCCCTCCCCATGTCCTCGTCCATTCTCTACATCTGCATCACAACCTTTTTTTTTTTTTTAGATTCCATATATATGTGGTAGCATACGGTATTTGTTTTTCTCTTTCTGACTTACTTCACTCTGTATGACAGACTCTAAGTCCATCCAAGGAAGCGATATTCTTTTTTAATTAATTAATTAATTTATTTATTTTTGGCTGTGTTGGGTCTTCGTTTCTGTGTGAGGGCTTTCTCTAGTTGTGGCAAGTGGAGGCCACCCTTCATCGCGGTGCATGGGTTTCTCACTATCGCGGCCTCTTTTGTCGCGGAGCACAGGCTCCAGACATGCAGGCTCAGTAGTTGTGGCTCATGGGCCTAATTTCTCTGCGGCATGTGGGATCTTCCCAGACCAGGGCTCAAACCCGTGTCCCCTGCATTGGCAAGCAGATTCTCAACCACTGCACCACCAGGGAAGCCCGATATTCTTAATTTTAATTAAAAATTTGCTGGATAGAAGCCCTTTTCTCTTTTACTCAGTATTAGGAAAATTGCTTTCCTAGCCTGTGTACTATAGGAATCCTGCTGATGTACTTTTTGTGTGCCTGGACTTTGGTGGTGATCGTGTGCAAGCAATAGAGCCTGTGTTGCTGAAGTAAGTTACAGCTGTGCCCAAGGATCTTCCCATGCTAAACACTGGGATGGAGTTAAAGGCTGGATTAGAACTTCAGGAATTATTTACCATCCAAATATGCTGTCAGAACAGGTTTGCCTCCTGGATGCATTCCTGATGCCTGGCTTTGTCACTCATGCTTGGTAGCACACTCTGGCTTCTGCTTACCTGCCTGTTTCTTTGATCTGTTGCTATTTTTCTGTTGCTATTGACTTGGTGTGGCTCTGGCATAGATGGGATGCTTCCTTGACATATTTGGTGGTAGTTGGTGGCAGCTGTCTACTTCCTAAAAGCTTCTATAAAGGAAAAAGTCTGGATCCTAATCCAGTGCCCTGTAATCCTTTGCTACCTCCATAATTATCCTTTGCTGCCACCACTCTACCTCCATTCATTTTGGCATTCTGGCCCCAATTAGGTTAAGGGATTTACAATTGGCCTTTGATAAGAAAGATGGAACTATCCCTTTTGAGTCCAAATCCTGGATTGGACTAAATTACACCAACAATTCACATTTGTTACATTCCTGTAGCACCAATATCCTCACCTTGGTACAAGAAAAACATGTCAGATATGCAGCTGTTACTACATCTAAAAAAGCTTTTCCTAGACAAGATTTTCTCACACTCACATTTTCTTAACATTTTAAAGGGATTTAAGTACTTATTTCGTGACAACTTTGAATAAAATCTTGGGGAGTTTCTATTGCCTTGACAGCTTTTTCATGAAAATCTGTCCTCTCCATCATCAAAGAGTGGAGGAGGAGACTTCTGATTTCAGCGACATAGAAGACTGATTTAACACAGGCCTCCTCTTAGTAGAAATAAAACTCTAAATGCATATTAACAGAATCTATCAAAAATTTAAATATGTAAATGCTGAGCTTGAAAAAAGAAAAGGAAAATCCAAATGCTCACACCAGAGATTAAAGCCAGAGCAGTAAGCATGTTAGCCAATGTCCCAACAAACTGGGACCTAGCACTCTTGATTATAGGAACCTAGCCCAGGGGCTGAATTTCTAACATCTGTATAAGGACAGGAGGCAGGAGCCTTGGCTTGTGGAAGATGAGGAGCTTGAATTAAGACTCTTGCACTTGCTCAGGGAGATTCTGTGTACCCTGCCTGACATTCTGGAGGTGGGGCGAAATCTCCCATGAGCAGTCCAAGCCACAAGTCGTGACATGTTTGCATTTTGTGACCAAACATATTTTGGCATGATGTGGAAATTCCTAAGCCAGGAAACTAATTATAAAAATTAGTCCCATACTGGTAAAACCCATGGAGCTCTCTGTAGAAGCAAATACATCACCACTCTGTAGGGACTTTTCTACAGCTCAGGCTTTACAGAGGCCCCAGAGTTAAGGCAATCCCTGGTAAAAATTACAAACCAAAGGAGGAGGTAATCCACTGTGGAGGGCCAGAAGTTATATACTAAGAACTTGGATTAAAAAATCTGAAAAATATAGAATACATACATTTAAAATGACTTAGGGATAAAGAAGGACTTTATCCTTTAAACCAAAATAAAAGAATAGAATACAGTGAGATTTAAAAGGAAGAAAGGACTAAAGGGGGACTGAAGATTCCGAGCTGTCATATATTAAAATATTTTGTTCCCCCTCATGTTTCATCATGTCCTACTATGTATTTATGTTTGTAATATAACCATATATATATATAATTATAATAACTCAATATAGTTTATTATAGTATATCATATAATTACATGATATAAATTATATATATGATCTCAACATGGGGTCAAATCTATTCTAACAAATGCCATTAAAACCAAATTTATAACAGCAAAAAAATTTCAATTCCACCCAACGATTACCAATTAACCAAACAATTTTTTTTAAAAATTTTCATAATGAAGGTTGTTACTTATAGTTATGAAAAGTTTCTTAGAAAAATCCAATCTTTTTTAAAGATCCAAGTGTCCTACATATATTTCTCTTGAGCAAATACATTTCACAAAAGTAGTGTTTAATCAGATACCAGGTATTTCCATTCTCTAATACTAAAACATAATAAAGTACTCACCTCATTGCAAAGTTGAAGTACATAATGTTTTATGTATTTTAAGGTAAACTTTGTCATGGACAGTAGAATTTTTTAAGACCCTTCAACTACAAGCACTGCCTTTAATGGTCTTTTAGTGAGTGTTCTTGTATTTTATTCAACTCTTTCATTCTAAATTCAGTGCTGTGATTACTACTTGTCTCTGTTGAATTTCAATGTTAGCCTTTCCAATTGTTTCCTAAATGCTCAATTCTTTACTTCTGTGCAGTAGATTTCTCATACTGTATAGAATTCCAATCAACATTCCTCAGGGCCCTTTGCACTCTTAAAAAATTTTCTTTCCCTAAGTTGGAAATGCTTGCATTGTTTTCTCTTCATAAGCAGCATATTCTCTTGAGCATTTCAAATCAAATAATAAGTCGATAACTAGATTTGATATGCTTCCCAGCTTCAATCTGATTTATCATACTTGGCTGAATTTTTAGGAAAGGTTCCAGGAAAAAATTAAAAATAGATTAAAAGGATAGAAAACAAAACCCAAAAAACTTATCTTCATAAAGACTAGCCAAAGAAACTCTTAGAAACAAAAAACAATGTGACTCGAGGACAGAACTTTAACTCTTTTCTATAATTAAATTGCCCTTATCCCAATCGATGTTAATGTAATTAAAATCTTTCATGGTCAATATTCGAGCTTTTCCATGGTTGTTCACCATTAGTTTTAAGAAAAGTTACTCCCTTCAGTTTCTTTCCAGATTGTTTTCATGTAAAATGTGGCATTTTCAAGATTGGATAGATCCCAACTTTTGAGTGAGTAAAAGAGACAAAGAGTGAGAATGAGGGAGGAAGACTGGCAAAGAAGAGAAAAAGAGAGAGAGAGAGAGGGAGAGAGATTTGATCATAATGCAATTAACAGATTGGTTTTGACCACTAACTACATTCCCTGGATATTTGCTTGATTAACTGCATATTTTTTTCCCCAGGTAACCATGAAAAAGAAGACTGGTTTAGTCTATAAAACATTTCATGTATCACATTTATAACATGCTCAAGGATTTATAAATGCCCAAGGATGTATTCAGGACTAGAGAAGTGAAGTTAACATAAACTAAATCTAATTTCTGCCTTCAAGACACTTAGACTCTCGACCAAAGTCAAGGTAAAATATCAATAGGAAAAGCAAAACTCTACACCAATTGATCATCTTATCTATAGGATGTCAACACATCAGTATAAGTGTTAATTTTGTCCTTGCTGTTTAAAGACTTGGTGTATTTGAACCTCTATGATGGCTTTGCATGTCACATAGCCTTTCTTGGTTTATAATCAGAGGACACAAGCTCACGGCCAGACAATATGCTTTGTGAAATTTACAGAATAATATTTAAAGCTTTGAATTGTTTGTCAAATATTGAAAATTGGAGAATTTCAAAAATTCCAGATTTCTGAATTTTCTCAAACATACCAAAGATCCATGGACAATGAGTCTGCAATTCCAGAAGGGAATAGTTAGTTATAGAGGAATAAGGGCTGTCCCTTTAGACTGTGTTTACCTATAGCTTCTACCTGGTCTGCTTTAACTCTTTATATTAATTGCCTACAGGTCCATGGATTCACAAACCTATACACTAGAAACACCTGGAAAGTTTTAAAAAGTATGGAAACCCAGACTTCCTTAATACTGGGTCCCAACCACATAGGTTGGGATTTATGGGTTCAGTAGAATGTGGTTATTGGTATGAATGTATATTTAAACAAACCCCAAAACAAACCAGTTATACTCCAATAAAGATGTTAAAAACAAAAAACAAAACAAAACAAAAACAATGGCTCTGTGTAATCACAGTAGAACGATTGTTGTGACATTTGAGGTTTTATCCACTGTTTTATATTTCCAATAGCCTAACCATTAAATAAGAGTATTTCTTTCTAGTTCTATTCTGTTCTGGGCTTTAATTTTGAAGCACCAACATAAACGACGTTGCTTAGTATTTGTTGAGAGTGAAAAATCATGTCACCTCACATGATCTAGGATCTGGACACAGTTTGGTAGTCCAGAGCCTCATTTGGTTTTTTCTTTGTGTCCAAAGATGACCAGATTCAAGGGAAATGATTCTGGTTAATTAAACTCATAGCTAATTGGTATATTTATTAGTTTATGATAAAAAGTTTAAATGAAAACAGAACTTCCAAACAGAGGGAACAAGTGTGTTCTTAGGTCAGTAAATTCTTTCCCCAAGATGAAAGCCTATGAAGTCAAGTTATGATCAAACAGCTGTTTTGTGAGCCTGGTATCAGAACAAAGAAAGTGAAGACAATTGTCACATCTGTTGGGTTGATGACCAGAACATGAGTGTCTAGTACTCTGGGCTTCCTTGACGTCTGTCTCACTACAACCACAAATCCGGCCTGGCATGTTTGTTTGGTTTTGGGCTTTTCCCAAACCTCCTCAAGTTTGCATTTGCTGATGCTTGTTTGTACTGAATCCTCTCAACAGATGGCCATTCCCAACCAATGGGGTACAATTTTGCTAGCTTAATTTCAAATATAAAATCTGCCTTTAAAGTCTGTGGGCATCTCATGATAAACCTCTATATACTAAAATATTATGAATTAACTTTTCATGAATGAGTATCTTTCATGCTCTATTGAAGTGGTAGCTCCTTGAGGGAAAAATATAACATGTTATACTTGGTAATTCTCTTCATTTGTCACATCCTCAAGTTGCTGTCAGGACAGAACTTTGAATGTAGGGAAAGGAACAAAAATCTCCTAAGCAATTGTTAGGAGCTGGTACATTTTCTCATTTTATATATATATATATATATATAAATATAAAATTATATATATACATATAATTATATATATACTGATATATAATATCTCATAATATTATTATCCTCATTTTATAAGTAAGGAATTTAGCTAAGAGAAATTAAATAAGTTGATCAAGTTTGCAACTCAGACATCAGCAGAGGCTGAATTTAAGAATCTGACTCTGACTTCGAGTCTCATTGCCTCATATAATATATGATCAATAAAGGTGTTAGTTGTTTGATATTAGTTGAAAAAGTTATATTTATCACTCAATCATTTTCTTACAGTCCCTACATATTTTCATTTGCTGTTTATAGAGATTTGGGAAATGGGGTGGATTTTAATTGTTTCAATCACTTAATGCTTGGTGGTCTGAGTACCTCAATAAATACTTCACATGGGAAGAAGTAAAGGGAATTATATGGGAATTTTGACTCTGTAACTACACTTATGAGGTATAAATAGCTAAAGGTCAGTTCAATCCTTCTCTTTTCTCTTTATTCAAAATGCAAACTGTATAAAATCAAATTTATTATAAAGTTATTGCTGCCTGGAAAGGAGCTGGAGAAAGTATTTGCTATTTAAAATGATTCATTACAAACAGATTAGAAAAACAGGAAACACTTTGTCGTTACACACACACACACACAAAACAACCCTCTAGCGGGATGAAACGTTTTCCTAATAAAGTTGGTGGGTGGCTGTAAACACTTATATAACTGAGCAATTTCAAATCAGGCAATCCAGAAAGCTCAAGCTGGGAATATTTGGGCTTGAAACATACACATTTCACCCGAGACGTTGTCCTTCAGCCTTGCAGCACTACTAATAAAGGTGCTGAAGCAAAGAGAGGTAAACCTCAAGTTCTTCTGTTGTACAGCAGATGTGTTCTTAACAATTGGAGAGAAGTCTTAGAAAAATACTTCTGTCACTAGTGTAGCTGACACTCCACAGGCAGCTCTTCTTCTTTTACCCTAGCTCTTCTATTTGAAATGTCTAGTGTAGATGCAAGTGAGTGGTCCCAGATGAGACTAAGCGGTGATGGAAATGGAGCCGAGCTCTCCTAATACACCATTTTATACTGCATTTCTTGGACCAGTGTGCACAATCACCCCCACCCCCAACCCCTCCCCAAGTCCTCCCTTACTGAATTTCAGCAGTCATTTGAAATTCTCCTGGGGTAATACACAATCCCTTATCTAATGCAAATATTGATTCAATACATTCAGTGAGTTTTCTTAGTTCTCATTTGCAATTCTATTTTTACAGAAGTTTATTTTCCATTATTTGTGCCTATTACAAAGTTTTATCTGCATGTGACAACGTGGCATATTTATTACCTGTATCCAATATCTTCCTCCAAAGTCGTCTTCTTCATTGGTATTTCTTAGGCAGTTAATTAATTGCTAAGCATGGTGGTCTAGTTCTTTAATTTTTATTTTCTGTCTATCTTCCTATTAAATCTATTAAAGAAGATCATTTTAAAATATTCTGAATTCTATAAAGAATTGATGAAGGAAGTTAATTATTGATCCTACTAGTCTTATGATTTGCCTAATTATGATAATCCTTAGTCATATAATACAAAATTCTAAACATTTCCCCCTCCCCCTAAGTGCTATAAAGTTGATCTTACGTTGTGTCAGGATGGGTCCACAAATTAGTTTTTTGACACAATGCATTGGGAATGTCTCATCAGCTGTTATTGTTAAGGAACTTAGAGACTTTAAGTTGGAGAAAGAGCTAACATTTATTGAGTGACTACTATATACAGACTAGTATATTATGCACTTCATATATTTCACTTTGTTATACACATCCAGCTCTGTGAGGCAGACATTAACACTTCTGTTCAGTAGACAAGGACAAGAAACTTGAGACCTGTTAGACAGCTTGCCAGGTTAAAATCTTGACTCTAATGCCAATGCATCTGCCATCACCTTGTCATTATTTCTGTAAACATTTGTATATATTATTTAAAAAATTTTATTTACAAAAAGGTCATCACATATATTCTTTAGATACACATACTTTCTCTGTTTTTGTCTTCTAACATATGTTCTCGACATGCAGATATTTCCTCTGTTTTTTAAACATTTTGATCCCATACTTCAATATTCACCATGCCCCAAATTACCCTCCTGATGGTACTCTTATTTTTTAATTACATGAATGAGAAGAATATATTGAGAATAATATAAATAAAGCTGTTTTGCTTTCTTACAGGTGGCCTAAATTCTGCTTCAATCACACTGCCCTCAGATAAGAATTTTTATTAATGTAAGGCATGAGAAGGCATATTCCGTTAAGTACACTAGGGGCCTTAGTGGCTGGATCTCAAGGGGAAGGAATGATAATAGCACCACCATAACCACCACCAACCTGCATCAGTAAGAAAGATGCCATTTATTAGGCATTCTCAGTGTGCAGGATATTATACAGGCACTTTGTCCATATTATGTATCTTAGATATAGATTTGACTTGACATGTGTGAAGCACTCAGAACAGTGTCTGCTAGTAATTTTTACACAAATGTTTGCTTTTATCATTTTAATTATCATCATCATCAGCATCATCATCTCATTGAAAGTGTTCAATGATCATTGGATGTAGGTATTATTATTATTCTCATTTTGTGGGTAAAGAAATTGAGGTTATTGAGGCTGAATTACTTGCCTGGTGAATAAATAATAGAGAATGAATTTCAACGCAGGTATATTTAATTTCTAAGACCATTTTCTTCCTGCTCAGCTACACTATGTCCCATGGGTGGGAACGGCCACAAGAAAAAATGTTTCCCTGCTTCTGACCTTCACAAGGTGGGAATATCTTCCTGTCTTCCCTCGGGGAGTATGTCACACAGGGGGAATAATCCAGAAACCATGGTTGATGTTTTGACTGCACAGACTGCTGTTCGGAGATGTCCCCGTGGCTTTGAGGAAGAAGTGTCTGGGTTCCTGGGGGACTCTCCGAATGTCTAAGATGTTTTGATTGCTCTGCTTATCCCAGGGAAGATAACTGCTAACCCCTGTCTTCCCCAGGGTCTCTGAGTTTCCATGCAGAACTGGACTCTGGTTCTATAAATGCTCATCTTGTCCTCTCCTTTGTCCCTTGTCATCACTTCTTCTGAACCTGACACCAGCTGCATGCCATCTATTAACCTGTCATATTCATTGATCTCCCTGAGAAATCAAACTGTCCCACTAATTCCCCTGCCTGATCTTTGTTTTCCAGAGCTTACTGACAAAATATTCCCCTCGAAAAAGAAAAGTAAAGTCTATTCACTTTAGCCTTCACAGCCTCAAATGCTGTATAGTCAATATATAATTTTCTGTACATTTTAAACTTTATGGCCTCACTGAAAATGAAAACTGTTTGCAGATAACTCTGATTTGACCTGCAAAGGCTGTATGAAAACACAACAAAAGTAAACCTAGGGATTAAAGAAATTTATAAAGAAAAGTATAAAACCTTTCCATTGGCACTTCCATTTTTCAACAGAAAAAGACAGGATGTACTTTGTAATTCATAAATATCCAAAGCCAAACTGATAACTAATTTTCTCCCCTTATTTGCTGGAGAATGATGATGGAGGATTATAAAATCTCCAGTGTAGCTTAACATGCTTACAGTGAAGCTGTGGTCATTCCCTTTTCTGTTTTCTGTTTAAGAACCTCAGGAAATTCTCCATTCCTTGATGACACTGTTCTTCAACCCCACGATGTCACCATAATTGCACGACTTCTTTGCCAAAACTAGGTCTTATTTTTAGAATAAGAACATCCTCATTTCATTATGTATCTGTCCAACTATTCATTCTTTCACCTATAAATTCTTTTATTATTTATCACTAACACTGTGCTAGGAGCTTGTATTAGTCAATGTCTTATCAGGATAACATGAGTTATTCTAGGCCTTTCAAGCAGAGAGAATCCAACACAGGAAATAAGCTAAAAACATATTGGATTCTCATTGTAGTATCATTTACAATAGCCAAGATATGGAAACAACCAAGTGTTCATCAATGGATAAATGGATAAAGAAGACATGATTTTATATATATATATATATATATATATATAAAGGAATATTATTTAGCCATGAAAGAAGGAAATTCTGCCATTTGCAAAATGTGGATGGACCTTGAGGGCACTATGCTAAATGAAATAAGTCAAACATTAAAAGAAAAATACTATGTCACTGTATCATCTCATTTATATGTTGAATCTGAACAAACTGAAATCATAGATACAGAGAACAGATGGTGCTTACCAGAGGTTGGGGGGGGGGGCGCGGGAGGGAGGTGGGCAAAATAGGTGAAACTGGTCAAATCTTCCAGTTAGAAGATACCTTAGTAATAGGGATGTAATATGCAGCACGGTGACTATAGTCAACGATACTGCATTGTGTATTTGCAAATTGATAAGAGAGTAGATCTTAAAAGTTCTCACTATAAGGAAAAAAATTGTAAGTATGTGAGGTGATGGCTGCAACTCAGCTTATTTCACAATATATACTTATATCAAATCATATTGTACTCTTTGAACTAATACAATCTTTTATATCACTTATATCTCAATAAAAATGGGAAAAAAGAAAAAAAAATCAGATCCGAAGGATCAAAATAGCAATGGAAGAAAACAACTGATTACTCAGAATTGAGAGCTGCTGCCACCTTGGGCTGAAGGCTAGGCGCCTGGTCAGTGTGCAGTGGGGGCGGCCAATGTCTCTGTAGTACTAGCATCTTGCTGCTGTCACTGAGCCAGAAGCTGGAAGCCCCCTCTCTTACTGATGCTGCCAAAACTTGCCCAGAGGCTTCTGGGGACTAAAACTTCCCACCATCTCTCTAAAAAGCTTTAGACAGGCTATTCCCTGTACCTACAAGTCAGCCTTCCTCCCTCCACCTATCACCCCACAGCCCTGCACCCCACTTGGCTAACTTTTCTATCAGATTTCTTTTCAACATCTAGCACAAGATTGTTATATTGAGAAGTCCCCAACTTTATCATTCCCTTCTCTATCTCTTATATTCTATCTGTTACTGCATCTATTACCTGTGTAATAGGTGTGTCTATTACTTGTGTGCTTGTTAGTCTTTCATATTGAGTTGAGAGTTTCCTAAGGTTGTGCCTTTTTGTTTGTTTGTTTATATCTTCTCAGCTAGCACAGAACCTATCATTTCTCAATTAATATTTGCCAATTTTATTTTAATTGAATTGCAATCTGCAAATGTACAGAACTATAGTATATCTATAGTATATCTTAATTAATATCTTAATGGATCTAATATGCTGGGTCAGGAATTGAAACACGACCACTGTTCTTTGCTCATTTGAGATGTGGGAGAGTTATTTGAACTTACTTTATTGTGGAGGTGAGGCTTTTTCAAGCTTAAAAAGTATTCTTTTTAGAGCTTCTGAAGGTGTCTGGCTGACAGGCTGGCTGAGCTTTTACAATCAACCATTTATAATCATGAAATGTTCTAATTATGAAAAGTAATATAGTCAGACATTCTAAATTGTGTCCCCATTCACTTTGCCAAGTGCCTTTTCAAAACTTTTTTGCTCTGGCATCCTACTTTTTTTTTTTTTTTTTTGTAATTCTCATTTTACAACACAGAAAACTGAGAATCTAACTTCAGAAACAATAAAACTTAGAACAAATTTAAAGGTGTGAGTACAAGGGGTTCAAGATAAACCACAGTCTAATACTCTGCCTTCCAAATTGAAACTTGAGTTTTTCCTCCTAGAAAAACCCTTCAGAACAGCAGAGCTAGATGCCTGTTTGGCTGAAGGTAAAATAACAGTGACAACCCAGTACTCCTTCCTTACTTGAGAAATGGGCTTTCTGTTCCTCCCGCAAAGCTGCATTCTCAAGACAGAGGCCAATGTGATCTAGGCCAGTGGATTTCAAACCAAGTGTCACAGATTCTTGATGATGCCTAAAGGGCCACTGGGAGGAAGAGAGACAGATCTGGCAGAGTTTCATCTCTTCCAGCCTCACCCATCTTTACCCTCAGCAGATTCACTTATCTTTTAAGTACCTTTCATTCTCTATAAATCTTCATTTACAAAAGGAATTTGGCTACTATAAACATTGCAAAAAACCACTGATCTAGTCTCCTCAAATATTAGGAGAATGTACAATTGCCAAAAAGGCTGTATGAAGGAAAATTCCATGGATCTAGACTCAGAGAACCTCTCCTTTGATTTTTGATTTTGCTCTTCCAATTAGCTGCGAGGCCTTGAACAAGTCATTTAACCTCTCTGGACCTTAGTTTTCTCATCTTGGATATTGTGAAATTTTAAATTACTAAAGCTTTTGAGAAGTGGTTTGCAAATCATAATATTCTATGCAAACAAGAGTTATTATTTTTTTCCAGAGAATGGGTCAGTAAATTAATAAAATTCTAGAGGAGCAACACAGATATGTCATTATTGATAAACTTTTTTGAATGCCTACTGTGATGGTTGATTTTATATATCAACCAGACTGGGCCATGGGTTACCTAGATAGCTGGCAAACTTTATTCTATTGTTTCTGTGAGGATTTTTTTGGATGACATTAACATTAAATCATTGGACTTGAATAAAGCAGATTGTCTTCCATAATGTGGGTGGGATTCATTCAATCAGTTGAAGGCCTGAATAGAACAAAAGGCTGACCTTTTTTTCATCTGCCTGATTGTCTTTGAACTGGAACATCAGCTCTTCCTGGTTCTATAGCAGTTTCTGGCCTTTGACTAGAACTGGGATATTGGCTTTTCAGATTTTAAACTTGCCACCCCTTGTAATTGTGTGCGCCAATTCCTTATGATAGATACAGATAGCTGGATAGATAGATGCCCTGTTGGTTCTGTTTCTCTGGAGAACCCTGACTAATACACCTACTGAGGTGATCTTGAAATATGTTCACAATTCTTTGACACTCTTGCTTCCAAAAGAGGAAGCCGAATTCCCCTCTCTCTTGAATGTGGGCTGGACTTAGAGACTTGCTTCTAATGAGTGAAATACACTGGAAGTGACAGAGTGGCAAGGTGATAAAAGGCACTATGACTTTCTTCTTCTTTTTTTTGATCATTTTTTTCTAGGAAAAGCAACTTGCCATGTCTTGAGAACGTTCAAGAAGCCCAATGAAGAAGTTCACATCATGAGGAACTGAGGCCTCCAGCCAACAGCCATGTGAACCATCTTGGAAGTGGACTCTCCAGCCCCTGTCAAGCCTTCAGAAGACTGAAGCCCTGGTGGTCATCATCACTGCAGCTTCATGAGAGATCCTGACCAGAACCATTCAACTCAGCTGTTTCCAGATTCCTGACCCATAGAAAGTACATTAGATAACAAGTGTTTACTGTTTTTAAGCCACTGTGTTTTAGGGTAGTTTGTTTTGCAGCAGTAGATAAATAATACACCTGCATTGAGTACATTGCATTGTCTGGACCCTCCATTCCTAGACTCAGGGTTGTGAATGGTTATATGGAGAGACAGAGAGTCAGTAAGAGAAATTTTCATACTATTTTTCATTTGCACCAGGATATGGGAGAGTGGCCAACATCAAGTAAACCTGGATCAAAATTCGAAGTGCCCTTGTTGACCTGGGTGGTAAGTCAATACAACCTAAAAGAGGGTCAATGAGGGCAAGGACAGAGTAGTGGGCCTTGGAGGGAAAAGAAAACTCTTCATCAGCACGATGGGAAAAATATTGGCTCCATAAAACTGAAGGTCAGGCTCCCTGTGCACTTAAAATAGGTGTTCAATACATATGCATTGATTGATGTTGGCTGATTTATTTTGAATGCCAGACAGACTGAGTCATCTGTGTTGCAACATAGCTTAAATAAATGTGAGTTATGCCTGGAAAAATAGCAATTCAGCAGTGAGGACCAAAAAGAGCCATTCAGCCTCTCACTGGGCAGCTTTACTGGTCCCATCTGCCATAGACCCCTGATTACTGAGGAGATTCCCATTGGAAGGTGAGCAGTGCTTCGGGGGGAAATGAGGAGAGCCTTCAACAGGAAAACCTTTGGCAGTGGGACCTGACCAATTGCTCTCAGTGTCAGTGTAGACCTGGATTGATTTCTGTATAGGTAGATCAGTGCTGTGATCTGCAAAGATACTAAGAGAGGCCCACAGTAGGTTGGTGGTGAGAGAGAACAAGATGGGGGTGGTGGTGATTGCAGGTTGGTAATGGAAGAGAAATTTGATACAGTAGTTAGACGTAGTTCACAAAAAAACATGGGTTATTTTTCTTATAATTACTCTTCATGAAAACTTTGCCATATTTAGGCTTCGACGAAAAAAATACTTGTGGCTTTTGTTCTTGATTATGTTAGATTACTTTTTTTTTTTCCTGTTTTGAAGATGAAGGCTCTGTGTGAAGTACTGAAGGGCACATCAAGGTGCTCATATGTTCTAGTTTCCCTGGGAGAAGCTCTGTTTACACATCATGTTCCAGTGTCATTATTTTAGTGGCACTTTTACTCAAAAGGATCCTGAGTTGGACAATTAGTTATATAACAACGACTTCTAGTTTTAATGGAGAGACAATAAAGTGGAGTGAGTAGAAATATGAACTCTAGCACAAACCTCCTTGAGGGAAAGTCCCAGTTCTGCCACTTATTAGTCATGTGATCTTGGACAAATTCCTTAATATCTCTGTACTGTGGTTACTGTAAAGTGGGGATAATAATAACATCTATTCATGTGGTTGGGGGTGAGGATTAAATGAGTTATTATGCATAAAATACTGCAAACAGCACCTGACATATGAAAGCTCTATAACAGCTTTAGGTTTAGTTAATATTAAATCTTCACAAAAATCTTGTGATGAAGTTGTTATTATGCCCTTTTGTAAATGAGGACACTGAATTTCCAGAGATTAAGAAAATTTTTATAGGCAGACCAGCTAGAAAGTAGTAGGTGCAGGATTTGGTTTTGACTCTGACTTCAAAAGCTGGCACTTATTAGAGTATTCCACTACACCTGTTACCCTCAAAGCCTCTTTACCCCCTGACTTCATTTTCTAGAACAAGTTAGCATGAGGTAATATGCCTGTATTCTCACTCTCACTCAATTCTATACCAGTTCTGGGCAGAGCAGAGTTGTTTTTTTTTTTTTTTTTTTTTTTGTGGGGCTGGGGGGAAGGAGGGTTGTTTCCATCATGTTACCCAACCAAACTTGGCAACAAAGCCAATCTTCTGACAGTGAGTTGTGGTGAAGAAATTACAGCATTTGTTGAAGGATGCCAAGCAAGGAGAACAGGCAGCTTATGCTCAAAAGACCCTAACTCCCCAGTGGCTTTTAAAGGCAACATTAGGGGCGAGTGTTGTAGGATGCCTGATCAGCTCCTGGACATTCTTCTGATTAGTTGGCGCTGAGCAAACAGGGTGGTATTTTGGGAGTTAACATCATCAACTTCTGGTTTCAACTGGTCTGGGGTCTATGTGTTTGTGATCAGCATGGAGTTAATTTCTTCCACCTCATGGGGGTTTTAGTATCCGTAAAACAACTCAAGGATATGGCTCAGGATATGATATGAAACTGATTTCCTCAGTTTTTCTGAGGAAAAACTAAAAGTCCTTGACTTTGTTTAATGACTAAACTATTATTATTTTGTCTGGTTTCACTGTTTTCCTTTGTTTCTGTATTTTTTCACTTTTCTGATTAAATTTGCTCCTTAGAACTCTGGGTGGCCTAGGAGGCTAAAGCTTTTTACAAACAAGAGGCAGAGGACACTGGGGGTCTTCTGTCCCCAGGAAGACCCTGCAGTTTCCTGTTTGGTTTCAATCATTAGTATCAGATTGTGTCTTGCCCCTGTATCAGGTTCACAGAGGATGAGGCCAGGACAGCGACACACCCATGCTGATACTGCTTTTCCTTAATCAAGTTGCCCAAAGAAGTTGAGAGTCTAGGCTCATTCCCACTGTGGAGTTCAGAAGAAATGTCCTTTGGGGAAGCTGTGGAGGCAGGCTTAAAATAGTCTCACTGAGTCTCTGCATCATGAGAAGAGCAAAAGGAAGGATGATTCATTTTCACCAAGAGCAGAATGGATGTGGCACAGAGAGCCAGAAGACCTTGGCTACCCAGGCCAGTAAGTTAAGGCTTTGCCTATGTGGCCCAATGTGTTCAAAGATGGAAAAGAATGGGTGTGCCTGAATGAATACCAAGTGGGATGGATGATCCACCATGGCACAGACACTGCCCTGCCCTGTTAAGCCTTCACACTGCAGAAGCATCTTCAACTCTTAGATGAAACTCTATCCAATGGACAGAGGTCCAGTGGAATATAGTATTTCTCTATATATTTTTAGTAAAAATTCAGCTTAGTTTTAGAAAAACACAATTCCACGCTTGCATACTTAAATTATAGACTTAAAGATTTGTAGGTGTGTAAATGCTACACCATCTTGAGGGACAGCCTTATTCCAGTTCTCCCAGCTCTATTCCTTCCTCAGTTTTTCTCCTTGTGATGCTTGATTCCTCAAGTTGAGCTTTTCAAGAAGATCTCGGACCCTTGCTTAAACTCTGGGTCCCCCTCTATAAAGTGAGAATAATAATATATATCAGGGTCATTGTGAGGATTAGAAATAATTTATATAATGTGCCTAGACTACAGGGTTGAGACACCATAGATGCCCAAATGGTACTATTATCACTACTACTCCTACTAATGAGAAGTACATGACTACTAATGATAGCAATAATAAAAATAATAATGACAGCCAGACTGGTAGTGTGATCACTTGAAATTATAAGGCTGGTATATTCTACTACATCAATACGTATATTATCAATATAAAATTACTGAGGTTATCAAGGTTAATATATGTACCTAGGACACAATGTTCATATGAATATCTAGGACATACAGTGTCTTCTCCACAATGCTAGTTTTTTTCTTTATGTATGAAGAACCAACCCTGTTCTTCCCTGAAAGAATGAGTTTATCTTGTACAGACAAGCGCACAGAGGACATTTTACTTTTTTAAAAAGCACAATCCATACCTATCAAGAAAATGAAAGCTTTTCAAGAAAATTCCTGTGAAAAGTCTAAGATTATTAAAAGAATAACTATTGAGGAAAAAAGAAACAAAATGTTTAACCTTTTTCCTGAGAAGTTAAAGACAGTACTTCACAAAAGCTTCTGCAACCTTTTAAATTTTATTCAAGACCTAAAGAAACTAGTAATCCCCAAGGCTCCAAGGTTTAATTTCCATTGCACAGAATGCCTCTCACATCAGAATTAATCAGGTTTCATTTCCACTGTCCCATTTCCCTTAAGGAATCCTGCAGTATAAACCTCCAAGGTAAACACAAATATTCATCTACTCACCTGTTTTGAAGAGGCAGACGTTCAGGGGTGTAAATCATTGGCAGTGATGGGTATGCACTGATTTGGGCACAATTCTTCTTCTCTGTCTAACTCCACAGAGTTTCCTTCAGCCTCTCCTCATGTGCACAAGAGCAAATGCTTTACTCTGAGACATCAGGAAAAATGAGTGGACGTTGATGAGTTTTGCTGCCTATAAGCAGATGGGACAAATCTTGATTTTGTTTCTTTTTTAATAGAGAGAAAAAAATCAGATGTATGAAATAACAGATAGGTTTATCTGGGTATCCAGCGTTGCTACTTCCACAAACCTGCCTTCATTAATATTCTAAGTTTATAAGAAAATTACTTCTTAGACTGTAATTTCCTACTAACAAGTTGAGCATTTGTAAGTCTACCTTCTTTGGTTCACTCTTTGCTGGTAGAAGTTTCAGGGATCCTCAGACGTGAGTAAATGTAAGCTCCAGCTCCAGAATGTGTGTGTTTAATGAACTGGGTACTTATTTGTTTGTGGAAGGATGGGTCTGGGGTGGTGTATCCACAGTGGCTCAGATTCAGTCTACCTGTGTGTTTTTATTTCTGGAACTTGCAGTTGTACATGGCAAGGATGAAGGATAGGATTTCCCTTTATTGCTTTTGTAGCAATAAAGGACCCGTTTGCTTATCCCTTCTCTGTTTCTTGCTATTTCAATACTTAGTAAACGCTGGCAGCTGTTCCACTTCAAAAAGTGGACAAAGGATAGGGCAGCGTTCATTTTCAAATCCCTCTTTTAGGAGAGATTGTAGGGAATCAGAAAGGATGAAGTGTGGCTTTGGAAACATCCTTCTCCATGATAATTAGCATTCTCATCAAATTCATTGGTCTCTGTGGGATTTGTTCTATGCTTGGGTTGACTCCAAACTATATGCAGGTATTAGAGGCAGAGAAGCTCAAGGGAGTTTGGAACGTGCCTTCAGAGCATAAGAAGTAGCTTAACTGTCTTACTTACAACATGTTTACTTAGTCCTAAAGGATTCAGGAAGTTTTGAAATCAAAAGTTGCTTTACATCAAATTTGATTGTCCAGGGAGTACATTCCTTGAAATTATTATTTTTTAGTTCATTTTTGATGTACAGATAACAATGTAGGAATAATAGTATAGCTTTTCATTCCTGGGTTTTGACAAATTCAAGGAGGAAAGTATCACATTTGGTTCATTTTTGGAGTCCAGTGTAAGGAAGCATCTAGGTTAGCTACAGAAGTTACTTCTGCCTTTGGTAGCATCAGTCTAACAGGACTCCAAACATGCACTGATGTTGCTGGTTTTTCTGGATATTGCTGTTCCTGGCTACTAAGTCTGCAAAAATCCTAGAGATGGTAATCTGGCCCAGCAAACAGAGACATTTGCGGAACACATGGACATATGTAAGAACCAAGTAACTCGTCTCAAGTAAATGCGTCTACCTAAAATGAAACTACTAGAGAAAATGTCTTGATCCAAAATGCCCAGTTCCAAGAAGTTGTGTCTTCTATGGCTTTGACAACACTTGTACTAACCTCCTCAGAATGTCCCTTCAACTATGGCTTTGAAATTGCCATTGCATTTGCCTACCTCCAACTAAATGGTAAGGTCCCTGAGGGTGAAGACTTAGTTTTGTTCACACAGCAGTCCAATGTCTCAATGGGATTGAGCATTTGGAAAGTATACATTGAATTAATGAGCCAGATTTCTTGTGTTAAACTCTGACTCTTATGTTCTGCTGCCATTTTCTAGCTCATTAAAATTATCAACAATAATAACATTCAGTGATTTATTATGTGTCTGACATTGCGCTGAGCACTTTGTCTATCATCTCTTTAAATCTGCACAACTCTATGGATGTTTGGACTAAAAATGGTCAAACTAATGAGGCTTTGGAATCAGAGAAATCTGAGTTCAAACTTGTGCTTTGCCCTTTGTTAGCACTTTGAGTTTAGCCAATCTATGTGTGGCTCTGATTTTCATTTGCAAATATGAGTTAATAATAACTTTCTCAAAGAGTGTTGTGAATAACATCTACCTTTGCCTAGCATGTAGCTTGCACCCCTGAGTTGTAATTTCTGTGCTTAAGATCATTATATTCTTCGAGTCAATGAATGCTAGAAAAAATTTATCAGTTTGGAACAGAAAAGGAAAATATTTTCTTTTAGTCCACTAGTCTCTTATTCTTACGTTTTTTAATACATCCACCCATTCCTTCTAATAGGGGTACAATTTAACAGCTTTTCATTAAGTCTAGTATATACAACTTTTCATTAAGTTTACTATATACAACCTCATTTTCATAATAAGTAATAGTTTCCTTTTGTCAGAAACTCTTCTGATTGTTCTTGGTTGCCCATTCTATCCAGGATCTTTTGCCAGTGTTTTGATACCTCCTTGTTTCTCAATATACTGTGAGAGAATTTGTTTGGATACAATATTCTTGTAAATTAGCCCAACATAGTTGCAAGAGATCCCAACATTGTGTATACTTACCCAGAATAAGAAAAAACTGTTGTGGTAGCAGAGATAATAGTCAGTATGGATGCATGGCCAGTCAGAGGAGATGCCAGCCGTAAACAACTGGTAGCTATAATGTGACCAATGCAATCATACATAACTGGTACATTTGTATGTGTATGTACCAGCTGAGAGTCAGCCTGGTGGCCAGTCACCTCTTTGCCTTCCTCAGGCCTATTATAAATGAGTAGAATTTATTAACAACTGTGACACGTCCTACTCAGATAATTTTCCTAGTGGGATTTGCTGATTACTATTATGCAACAGTTTAAGTCTCTTCTGCAAAGAATCAGTATTTCAGCAGAAACTAACAGAAACCAGAAAATACCAGTATAATGTGGTATATATATACAATAGGATTTTACTCAGCCATAAAAAAAAAATGAAATAATGCCATTTGCAGTAACACAGATGGACCTAGAGATTATCATACTAAGTGAAGTAAGTCAGAAAAAGACAAATATCATATGATATCACTTATATGTGGAATCTAAAATAAAATGATACACATGAACTTATTTACAAAACAGAAATAGACTCACAGACATAGAAAACAAACTTATGGTTACCAAAGAGGAAAAGGGGAGGAAGGATACATTGGAAATTTGGGATTAGCAGATACACTCTAGTATATACAAAATAGATAAACAAGGACCTACTGTGTAGCACAGGGAGCTATAGTCAATATCTTGTAATAACTTATAATGGAAAAGAATCTGAAGAAGAATATATATATATATATATATATATATATATATATATATATATATATATATATATTTTTTTTTTTTTTTTCCCTCCTCAACAAATTCAAGGAGGGAAGCACCACGTTTGATTCATCGCTGCAGTCCAGTGTAAGGAAGCACCCAGTTTATATATATATATAACTGGATCACTTTGCAGTACACCTGAAACTAACACAACATTATAAATCAACTATGCTTCAATAATAAAAAAAAAAACAACAAAAACCTAACAAAAAACCCCACATTCACCATAAAGATAACACAACAGTTTCACTAAAACTACAGGTTTCTTGCCTTTAAAAATGTTTTGTTGGTGCTATGTGGATTAAATAATATGAACAACTAATGAATAAATCAACATTTTGGCTCAAACATTTTGGTTAATGCTTTCTTATGGACAAATTTTAATTATCAGTGGGCCTTGAGGAAGGTAGATGCATTGGATGCTCAGAAATGACTGGACTATGGCATCAAAAAGGTGAAGGGCCTGCGAGTCTACCCTGTTTGCAGGTTAACAAGTTAGCCTGCTATCACTTCGTAGATGCTGGCAAAAAACACAAGACTCCGGGGTCAGAGAAAAAGGACTTTATTACTCATGGTGCAACAGGCTGCATAAGCTCCATATTCCCACTGGTTTCTCATGTTCCCCAGGTTCCACAGGACTACACAGGTGGATATAGATGAATGCTGTACAGGCAGTGTGTTGTGTCTCACTGAGGAACCCCAAGCTTAGGAAACCCCAGTCTTTTATAATGAGCCACAGCAATCTGTTTAACCTTTGCCCCAGAAGGAGACATTATCTTTATTATACTGGGCAGCAAACAAATCTACCTTCTTATCTGGATGAAGACAGTTCTCATCTTCCCATGGCTGTTCTCTATAAAAATATTCTTGGGCGGAGTCAAGATGTCGGATTAGGAGGAAGCGGAATTCGTGTCTCCACACAACTAGGGCACCTACCAGGCACTGGTGGGGGACCACGGACACCTAAGGGGACGGGAGGAACCCCCAGCAACTGGGTAGGATGTGGGACATGGGGGGGATGAAGGGGGAGGAGAAGTGGAGGCCAGAGAGGACTGGCACCCCTGAGGGGCGGGTGGGGAAGAAGGGATCCCACGCCCGAAGGGGGAAATTGGGGGACCATTGGGAGGACAGAGGATCAAAAGGGAGTGTGGCCAGGTTTCCCCTGCCCCCTTGGGCCCCCGGGAACCTGCTGAGATCCTGGGCCTGATCCTCTGCCCACCAAGGCCCCCTCCAGCCATGAGGGTCCTGACAGAGTGGGAGGGAGGGAAGGGGAGCAAAAATAAAGGCCGGACCTCTGGGACCAGCACCCCTGAGGGGTGGCTGGGGGACGGGAGGGGTTCCTACACTTAGTGGGACCCACCCACGGCTAGGGGTCCAGCGGGGACGGGGGAGACCCTAGGGGAAATGGTGGGGGGAGGGCGCAAAGTAACGGGAGGGAATGGGGCCAGTGCTTTCCCTGTCCACTTAGGTACCTGGGAGCCTGTTGGGCCCTTGGAGCCTCCCTCCTGCTGCGCAGAGCCCAAGCCCCGCCCCTACACCCCCACCCAGGGCCCTACCTCTACACTCGGAGACCCCCTCCAACGTGCTGGGCCTACGCCCCACCCATACACCCTCACCCAGGGCCCTACCCCTAAACTCCGGAACTCCACACTCCAGAGGCTCTCCTTTCCACGTGCTGCTTCTTCCCTTCTGCACAGGTCCTAAGCCCAGGCCCCACCCCACGTTCAAACGCCATCCCCCCACCCGCCTAGGTGCCACAGCACCCTAAACCCCACTCCTGCCTCAGTTCAACCCCCGCCTAAACTCCACCCCCATAGCCAAGGCTTTTATGTTTCTTTTCTTTTTTCTTCTTTTAGTTTGGGGTTCTGTTTTACCTTGTTGATTCATTGTTGTTGATTCATTTATATTTTTACTTTTCCTAATAAATCTTTTATTTTACTAATTTTATTTTATTCTTTATACTTTGTTATTGTTCTCTCCTTTTGGCTTGTTCCCCCCGCACCACGCTTTTCTTTTTGCTTTTTTCTGTTGTGGTTTTATTTTACCTTGTTGCAGTTGTTTCAATTATATTTTTATTTTTCCTAATATAAGTTTTACCTTTCTAATTGTATTTTGTTTTTTATTCTTTGATATTGTACTGCTCCTTTTTTTTTTTTTTTTGGCCATGCCACGCAGCTTGCGGGATCTAGGTTCCCAGGCCGGAGGTTAGACCCGAGCTCCTGTGGTGGGAGCTCCAAATCCAAACCACTGGACTAACAGAGAACCTCAGACCCCAGGGAATATTAATCAGAGTGAGGCCTCCTGGAGATCCTAATATCAGCACCAAGTCCTGGCTCTATCCAACTGCCTGCAAACTCCAGTGCTGGATGATTCAGGCCAAACAAACAGTAAGACAGGAATACAGCACCACCCATCAAGAAAAAACAAATAACAATACAAAAAAAATTTGTTAAGATAAAGGAGCAAGGTAAAAAACTACAAGACTAAATGAATGAAGGTGAAATAAGCAACCTACTTGAAAAAGAATTCAGAGTAATGATAGTAAAGATGATCCAAAATCTCAGAAATAGAAGATAGAAAATACAAGAAATATTTAACAAGGATCTAGAAGACCTAAAGAGCAAACAAACAGTGATGAACAACACAATAATTGAAATTAAAAATACTCTAGAAGGATATGAACAGACCAATCACAAGCACTGAAATTGAAACTGTGATTAAAAATCTTCCAACACACAAAAGCCCAGGACCAGATGGCTTCACAGGCGAATTCTATCAAACATTTAGAGAAGAGCTAACACCTATCCTTCTCAAACTCTTCCAAAATATTGCAGAGGGAGGAACACTCCCCAACTCATTCTACGAGGCCACCATCACCCTGATACCAAAACCAGACAAAGATGTCACAAAGAAAGAAAACTACAGGCCAATATCACTGATGAACATAGATGCAAAAATCCTCAGCAAAATACTAGCAAACAGAATCCAACAGCACATTAAAAGGATTATACACCATGATCAACTGGGGTTTATTCCAGGAATGCAAGGATTCTTCAATATATGCAAATCAATCAACGTGATACATCATATTAACAAATTGAAGGAGAAAAACCATATGATCATCTCAATAGATGCAGAGAAAGCTTTTGACAAAATTCAACACCCATTTATGATCAAAGCCCTGCAGAAAGTAGGCATAGAGGGAACTTTCCTCAATATAATAAAGGCCATATATGACAAACCCACAGCCAACATTGTCCTCAATGGTGAAAAACTGAAATCATTTCCACTAAGATCAGGAACAAGACAAGGTTGCCCACTCTCACCACTATTATTCAACATAGTTTTGGAAGTGTTAGCCACAGCAATCAGAGAAGAAAAAGAAATAAAAGGAATCCAAATCAGAAAAGAAGAAGTAAAGCTGTCACTGTTTGCAGATGACATGATACTATACATAGAGAATCCAAAAGATGCTACCAGAAAACTACTAGAGCTAATCAATGAATTTGGTAAAGTTGCAGGATACAAAATTAATGCACAGAAATCTCTTGCATTCCTATATACTAATGATGAAAAATCTGAAAGTGAAATTAAGAAAACACTCCCGTTTACCATTGCAACAAAAAGAATAAAATATCTAGGAATAAACCTACCTAAGGAGACAAAAGACCTGTATGCAGAAAATTATAGGACACTGATGAAAGAAATTAAAGATGATACAAATAGATGGAAGATATACAATGTTCTTGGATTGGAAGAATCAACATTGTGAAAATGAATCTACTACCCAAAGCAATCTACAGATTCAATGCAATCCCTATCAAACTACCACTGGCATTTTTCACAGAACTAGAACAAAAAAATTCACAATTTGTATGGAAACACAAAAGACCCTGAATAGCCAAAGCAATCTTGAGAACGAAAAATGGAGCTGGAGGAATCAAGCTCCCTGACTTCAGACTATATTACAAAGCTACAGTAATCAAGACAGTTTGGTACTGGCACAAAAACAGAAATATAGATCAATGGAACAGGATAGAAAGCCCAGAGATAAGCCCACGCACATACGGTCACCTTATCTTTGATAAAGGAGGCAAGAATATAAGGTGGAGAAGAGACAGTCTCTTCAATAAGTGGTGCTGGGAAAACTGGACAGCTACATGTAAAAGAATAAAATTAGAACACTCCCTAACACCAGACACAAAAATAAACTCAAAATGGATTAAAGACCTAAATGTAAGGCCAGACACTATCGAACTCTTAGAGGAAAACATAGGCAGAACACTCTATGACATAAATCACAGCAAGATCCTTTTTGACCCACTTCCTAGAGGAATGGAAATAAAAACACAAATAAACAAATGGGACCTAATGAAACTTAAAAGCTTTTGCACAGCAAAGCAAACCATAAACAAGATGAAAAGACAACCCTCAGAATGGGAGAAAATATTTGCCAATGAAGCAACTGACAAAGGATTTATCTCCAAGATTTATAAGCAGCTCATGCAGCTCAATAACAAAAAAACAAACAACCCAATCCAAAAATGGGCAGAAGATCTAAATAGACATTTCTTCAAAGAAGATATACAGATTGCCAACAGACACATGAAAGAATGCTCAACATCATTAATCATTAGAGAAATGCAAATCAAAACTACAATGAGATATCATCTCACACTGGTCAGAATGGCCATCATCAAAAAGTCTAGAAACAATACATGCTGGAGAGGGTGTGGAGGAAAGGGAACACTATTGCACTGTTGGTGGGAATGTCAATTGATACAGCCACTATGGAGAACAGTATGGAGGTTCCTTAAAAAACTAAAAATAGAACTACCATACGACCCAGCAATCCCACTACTGGGCATATACCCTGAGAAAACCATAATTCAAAAAGAGTCATGTACCACAATGTTCATTGCAGCTCTATTTACAGTAGCCAGGACATGGAAGCAACCTAAGTGTCCATCATCGGATGAATGGATAAAGAAGATGTGGCACATATATACAATGGAATATTACTCAGCCATAAAAAGAAATGAAATGGAGGTATTTGTAATGAGGTGGATGGAGTTAGAGTCTGTCATACAGAGTGAAGTAAGTCAGAAAGAGAAAAAGAAATACAGTATGCTAACACATATATATGGAATCTAAGGGAAAAAAAAAAAAAAAAAAGGTCATGAAGAACCTAGTGGCAAGACGGGAATAAAGACACAGACCTACTAGAGAATGTACTTGTGGATATGAGGAGGGGGAGGGGTAAGATGTGACAGGGTGAGAGAGTGGCATGGACATATATACACTACCAAATGTAAAATAGATAGCTAGTGGGAAGCAGCTGCATAACATAGGGAGATCAGGTCGGTGCTTTGTGACCACCTAGAGGGGTGGGATAGGGAGGGTGGGAGGGAGGGAGATGCAAGAGGGAAGAGATATGGGAACATATGTATATGTATAACTGATTCACTTTGTTATAAAGCAGAAACTAACAAACCATTGTAAAGCAATTATACTTCAATAAAGATGTTTAAAAAAAAATACTCTAGAAGGAATAAATAGCTGAATACCTGAAGGAGAAGTATAGCTAAGTGTGCTGGAAGATAAAAGTGTGGAAATAACTGCCAGGGAGCAGAATAAAGAAAAAAGAATGAAAAGAATTGAGGACAGCCTCAGAGACCTCAGGGGCAACATTAAATGTACCAACATTCGAATTATAGTGTTCCCAGAAGAAGAAGAGAAAAAAAAAAAGGGTCTGAGAAAATATTTGAAGAGATTATAGTCGAAAACTTCCCTAACATGGGAAAGGAAATAGTCAATCAAGTCCAGGAAGTGCAGAGAGTCCCATACAAGATAAATCCAAGGAGAAACACGCCAAGACACATATTGATCAAACTATCAAAAATTAAATACAAAGAAAAAATATTAAAAGCAGCAAGGGAAAAGCAACAAATAACATACAAGGGAATCCCCATAAGGTTAACAGCTGATGTTTCAGCAGAAACTCTGCACGCCAGAAGGGAGTGGCAGGACATATTTAAAGTGATGAAAGGCAAAAATCTGCAACCAAGATTACTCTACCCAGCAAGGATCTCATTCAGATTTGACTAAGAAATTAAAAACTTTACAGACAACAAAAGCTAAGAGAATTCAGCACCACCAAGCCAGCTTTACAACAAATGCTAAAGGAATTTCTCTAGGCAGGAAACACAGGAAAAGGAAAAGATCTACAAAAACAAACCCAAAACAATTAAGAAAATGGTAATAGGAACATACATATTGATAATTACCTAAAATGTAAATGAATTGGAGGATAGCTTCAAGATGGCAGAGGAGTAAGATGTGTGGATCACCTTCCTCTTCACAAATACATCAAAAACACATCTACATGTGGAAGAGCTCCTACAGAGCACCTATTGAACACTGGCAGAAGACCTCAGACTTCCCAAAAGGCAAGAAACTCCCATTGTACTTGGGTAGGGCAAAAGAAAAAAGAAAAAAACAGAGACAAAAGAATAGGGACAGGACCTGCACCTCTGGGAGGGAGCTGTGAAGGAGGAGAAGCTTCCATACACTAGGAAGCCCCTTCACTGGCAGAGACGGTGGGTGGGTGGGGTGGAAGCTTGGGAGCCATGGAGGAGAGCATAGCAACAGGGGTGCAGGGGGCAAGTGGAGAGATTCCCACACAGAGGATCAGTGCCAACCAGTTCTCACCAGCCTGAGAGGCTTGTTTGCTCACCCACTGGGGCAGATGGGGGCTGAGAGTTGAGGCTTGGGCTTCAAAGGTCACATCCCAGGGAGAGGACTGAAAGGGGCTAGTGAACACAGCTACCTGAACACAGCCTGAAAGGGGCTAGTGTGCCAAATCTACCTGGGAGCTTTGGGAAAATGTCTGGAACTGCCTAAGAGGCAAGAGACCATTGTTTTGCGGTGTGCAAGGAGAAGGGATTCAGAGCAGTCTAAAAGAGCTCCAGAATTGGACGTGATCCACTGCTATCAGCGTGGACACCAGAGATGGGCAAGAGGCACTAAGGCTGCTGCTGCAGTCACCAAGAAGCCTGTGTGCAAGCACAGGTCACTATCCACACCTCCCCTCCCAGGAACCTGTGAGGCCACCACTGCCAGGGTCCCCTGATCCAGGGACAAATTTCCAGGGAGAACACAAGACGAGCCTCAGGCTGTTGCAACATCACACTGGCCTCTGCTGCAGCAGGCTCGCCCCGCATTCCGTACGCCTCATTCCCCAGGGCCTGAGTGAACCAGAGCCCCCTAATCAGCTGCTACTTTAACCCCATCCTGTCTGGGTGGGGAACAGATGCCCTCAGGCGACCTAAAAGCAAAGGCAGGACCAAACCCAAAGCTGAACCACAGGACATGCATGAAAAAAGAAGAGAAAGGGAAATCTCTCCATTCAGCCTCAGGAGCAGTGGATTAAATCTCCACAATCAAATTGATGTACCCTGCAGCTGTGCAATACCTGAATAGACAACGAATCATCCTAAAATTGAGGCGGTGGACATTGGGATCAACTGTAGATTTGGGGTTTGCTTTCTGTATCTAATTCATCTCTGTTTTTATGTTTATCTTAGTTTAGTGTTTAGAGATTATTATCATTGGTAGATTTGTTAACTGATTTGGTTGTTCTCTTCCTTTTATATATATATATATATATTTTTTTTTCCTTTTTCTCCTTTTGTGAGTGTGTAGTATATGCTTCTTTGTGTGATTTTGTCTGTATAGCTTTGCTTTTACCATTTGTTCTAGTGTTTGTCTTTCCCTTTTTTTTTTTTTTAATATACTTTTTAGCACTAGTTATCATTGGTGGATTTGTTTTTTGGTTTCTTTGCTCTCTTTTTCTTTCTTTCTTTTTATTACTTTTTTATTTTTGGTAATTAAAATTTTTTTTCATTTTAATAAATTTATTTTTATTTATTTTTTCTTTCTTTCTTTTCTTTTTCTCCCTTTTCTTCTGAGCCAGGTGGCTGACAGAGTTTTGGTGAACGAGCCGGGTGCCAGGCCTGAGCCTCTGAGGTGGGAGAGCCAACTTCACGACATTGGTCCACCAGAGACCTCCCAGCCCCACATAATATCAAATGGTGAAAGCTCTCCAAGTGATCTCCATCTCAATGCTAAGACCCACATCCACTCAATGACCAGCAACCTACAGTGCTGAAGACCCTATGCCAAATATCTAGCAAGACAGGAACACAATCCCACCCATTAGCAGAGAGGCTGCCTAAAATCATAATAAGATCACAGACACCCAAAAACACACTACCAAACGTGGTTCTGCCCACCAGAAAGACAAGATCCAGCCTCATCCACCAGAACACAGGCACCAGTCCCTTCCACCAGGAAGCCTACACAACCCACAGAACCAACCTTAGCCACCACGGATATACACCAAAAACAACAGGAACTACGAACCTTCAGCCTGCAGAAAGGAGACCCCAAACACAGTAAGTTAGGCAAAATGAGAAGACAGAGAAATACACAACAGATGAAGGAGCAAGGTGAAAACCCGTGAGACCAAACAAATGAGGAGAAAATAGGCAGTCTACCTGAAAAAGAATTCAGAGTAATGAGAATAAAGATGATCCAAAACCTTGTCAATAGAATGGAGAAAACACAAGAAACGTTTAACAAGGACCTTGAAGAACTAAAGAGCAAACAAACAATGATGAACAACAAAATAAATGAAATTAAAAATTATCTAGAAGGAATCAATAGCAGAATAAATGAGGCAGAAGAACAGATAAGTGACCTGGAAGATAAAATAGTGGAAATAACTACTGTAGAGCAGAATAAAGAAAAAGAATGTAAAGAATTGAGGACAGTCTCAGAGACATCTAGGACAACATTAAACACACCAATATTCAAATTATAGGGGTCCCAGAAGAAGAAGGGAAAAGAAAGGGACTGAGGAAATATTTGAAGAGATTACAGTTGAAAACTTCCCTAATGTGGAAGAAGAAACAGTCAATGAAGTCCAGGAAGCACAGAGAGTCCCACACAGGATAAATCCAAGGAGAAACATGCCAAGACACATATTAATCAAACTATCAAAAATTAAATACAAAGAAAAAATATTAAAAGGAGCAAGGGAAAAGCAACAAACAACATACAAGGGAATCCCCATAAGGTTAATAGCTGATTTTTCAGCAGAAACTCTGCAAGCCAGAAGGGAGTGGCAGGAAATATTTAAAGTGATGAAAGGGGAAAACATACAACCAAGATTACTCTACTCTGCAAGGATCTCATTCAGATTCAACAGAGATTTTAAAACCTTTACAGACAAGCAAAAGCTAAGAGAATTCAGCACCACCAAGCCAGCTTTGCAACAAATGTTAAAGGAATTTCTCTAGACAGGACACAAGAGAAGGAAAACACTTACAATAACAAACCAAAAACAATTAAGAAAATGGTAATAGGAACACACATATCGATAACTACCTTAAATGTAAATGGATTAAAGGCTCCAACCAAAAGACACAGACTGGCTGAATGGATACAAAAACAAGACCCATATATATGCTGTCTACAAGAGACCCACTTCAGACCTAGGGACACATACAGACTGAAAGTGAGGGGTTGGAAAATAGTATTCCATGCAAATGGAAATCAAAAGAAAGCTGGAGTAACAACTCTCATATCAGACAAAATAGACTTTAAAATAAAGACTATTACATGAGACAAAGAAGGACACTACATAATGATCAAGGGATCAATCCAAGAAGAAGATAGAACAATTGCAAATATTTATGCACCCAACATAGGAGCACTTCAATACATAAGGCAAATGCTAACAGCCATAAAAGGGGGAAACAACAGTAACACAATCATAAGAGGGGATTTTAACACACCACCTTCACCAATGGACAGATCATCTGGAATGAAAATAAATGAGGAAACACAAGCTTTAAATGATACATTAAAAAAGATTGACTTAATTGATATTTATAGGGCATTCCATCCAAAAACAATGGAATACACTTTCTACTCAAGTGCTCATGGAACACTCTCCAGGACAGATCATATCTTGGGTTACAAATCAAGCCTTGGTAAATTTAAGAAAATTGAAATCATATCAAGTATCTTTTCCAACCACAATGCTAAGAGACTAGATATCATTTACAGGAAAAAAATCTGTATAAATAAAAACACATGGAGGCTAAACAATACACTGCTTAACGACCAAGAGATCACTGAAGAAATCAAAGAAGAAATCAAAAAATACCAAGAAACAAATCACAACGAAAACACAATGACCCAAAACCTATGGGATGCAGTAAAAGCTGTTCTAAGAGGGAAGTTTAAAGCAATACAATCCTACCTCAAGAAACAAGAAACATCTCAAATGAACAACCTAACCTTACACCTAAAGCAATTAGGGAAACAAGAACAGAAGAACCCCAAAGATAGCAGAAGGAAAGGAATCATAAAGATCAGATCAGAAATAAATGGAAAAGAAATGAAGGAAACAAGAGGTAAGATCAAAAAAACTAAAAGCTGGTTATTTGAGGAGAAAACAACATTGATAAACCACTAGGCAGACTCATCAAGAGAAAAAGGGAGAAGACTCAAATCAATAGAATTAGAAATGAAAAAGGAGAAGTAACAACTGACAAGCAGAAATACAAAGGATCATGAGGGATTACTACAAGCAACTCTATGCCAATAAAATGGACAACATGGAAGAAATGGACAAATTCTTAGAAAAGCACAACCTCCTGTGACTGAACCAGGAAGAAATAGAAAATATAAACAGACCAATCACAAGTACTGAAATTGAAACTGTGATTAAAAATCTTCCAACAAACAAAAGCCCAGGACCAGATGGCTTCACAGGCGAATTCTATCAAACATTTAGAGAAGAGCTAAAACCTATCCTTCTCAAACTCTTCCACAATATAGCAGAGGGAGGAACACTCCCAAACTCATTCTATGAGGCCATCATCACCCTGATACCAAAACCAGACAAAGATGTCACAAGGAAAGAAAACTACAGACCAATATCACTGATGAATATAGATGCAAAAATCCTGAACAAAATACTAGCAAACATAATCCAACCACACATTAAAAGGAACATACACCATGATCAAGTGTGGTTTACCTCAGGAATGCAAGGATTCTTCAATATATGCAAACCAATCAACGTGATAAACCATATTAAGAAATTGAAGGATAAAAACCATATGATGATCTCAATAGATGTAGAAAAAGCTTTTGAAAAAATTCAACACCAATTTATGATAAAAACTCTCACGAAAGAGGGTTAGAGGGAACTTATCTCAACATAATAAAGGCCAAATATGACAAACCCACAGAAAACATTGTTCACAATGGTGAAAAACTGAAACCGTTTTCACTAAGATCGGGAATAACACAAGGATGTCCACTCTCTCTACTCTTATTCACCATAGTTTTGGAAGTTTTAGCCACAGCAATCAGACAAGAAAAAGAAATAAAAGGAATCCAAATCAGAAAAGAAGAAGTAAAACTGTCACTGTTTGCAGGTGACATGATGCTATACATACAGAATCCTAAAGATACTACCAGAAAACTACTAGAGCTAATCAATGAATTTGGTAAAGTTGCAGGATACAAAATTAATGCACAGAAATCTCTTGCATTCCTATACACTAATGATGAAAAATCTGAAAGAGAAATTAAGGAAACACTCCCATTTACCACTGCAACAAAAAGAATAAAATACCTAGGAATAAACCTACCTAAAGAGACAAAATCCAGTATGCAGAAAATTATAAGACACTGATGAAAGAAATCAAAGATGATACAAACAGATGGAGAGATATACCATGTTCTTGGATTGGAAGAATCAGAACTGTGAAAATGACTATACTCCCCAAAGCAATCTACAGATTCAATGCAATCCCTATCAAACTACCAGTGGCATTATTCACAGATAGAACAAAAAATTTCACAATTTGTATGGAAACACAAAAGACCCTGAATAGCCAAAGCAATCTTGAGAAAGAAAAACAGACTGGGGTAATCAGGCTCTCTGACTTCAGCCAATACTACAAAGTTATGGTAATCAAGACAGTATGGTACTGGCACAAAAACAAAAATATAGATCAATGGAACAAGGTAGAAAGCCCAGAGATAAACCCACACACATATGTTCATCTTATCTTTGATAAAGGAGACAAGAATATACAATGGAGGAAAGACAGCCTCTTCAGTAAGTGGTGCTGGGAAAACTGGACAGCTGCATGTAAAAGAATGAAATTATAACATTTCCTAACACCATACACAAAATAAACTGAAAATGGATTAAAGACTTAAATGTAAGGCCAGACACTATAAACTCTTAGAGGAAAACATAAGCAGAACACTCTATGACATAAATCACAGCAAGATCCTTTTTGACCCACTTCCTAGAGGAATGGAAATAAAAACACAAATAAACAAATGGGACCTAATGAAACTTAAAAGCTTTTGCACAGCAAAGCAAACCATAAACAAGATGAAAAGACAACCCTCAGAATGGGAGAAAATATTTGCAAATGAGGCAACTGACAGTGGATTAATATCCAAAATATACAAGCAGCTCATGCAGCTCAATATCAAAAAAACAAAGTACACAATCCAAAAATGGGCAGAAGATCTAAATAGACATTTCTCCAAAGAAGATATACTGATTGCCAACAAACACATGAAAGCATGCTCAACATCATTAATCATTAGAGAAATGCAAATCAAAACTACAATGAAGTATCACTTCACACCAATCAGAATGGCCATTCCCCAAAAATCTACAAACAATAAATGCTGGAGAGGTTGTGTAGAAAAGGGAACCCTCTTGCATTGTTGGTGGGAATGTAAATTGATACAGTTAGTATGGAAAACAGTATCGTGGTTCCTTAAAAAACTAAAAATAAAACTTCCATACAACCCAGCAATCCCACTACTGGGCATATACCCTGGGAAAACCATAATTCAAAAACAGTCATGCACCACAATGTTCATTGTAACGCTATATACAATAGCCAGGACATGGCAGCAACCTAAGTGTCCATAAACAGATGAATGAATAAAGAAGATTTAGTACATATATACAATGGAATATTACTCAGCCATAAGAAGAAACGAAATTGCATTACTTGTAGTGAGGTGGATGGACCTAGAGTCTGTCATACGGAGTGAAGTAAGTCAGGAAGAGGAAAACAAATACCGTATGCTAACACATATATACGGAGTCTAAAAAAAAAATGGTTCTGAAGAACCTAGGGCCAGGACAGGAATAAAGACGCAGATGTGGCGAACGGACTTGAGGACACGGGGAGGGGGAAGGGTAAGCTGGGATGAAGTGAGGGAGTGGCATTGACATATATGGACTACCAAATATAACACAGATAACTAGTGGGAAGCAGCTGCATAGCACAGGGAGTTCTCCTCCATGCTTTGTGACCACCTAGAGGGGTGGGATAGGGAGGGTGGGAGGGATACACGAGAGAGGGGATATGAGGATATATGTATTCATATAGCTGATTCACTTTGTTATATTGCAGAAACTAACACAACATTGTAAAGCAATTATACTCCAATAAAGGTGTTAAAAAAATAATTCTTGAAAAGCTAGTCCAGTACAGACCTTGTCAGTGCATCTACTTGCAAGACATGCAGAAAGGCGAGAGACCCTTGGGGAATTCTCTCCTCGCATGTGAAATTCCAAGGAGTCATCTGGCTGTGAACTAACACTGAAAAGAGGGTCTGAACTTTTCCTTATTCAATCCATTTGCTTAGTAACTTTTCTCTCTTTTTAGCTAATGTCCAGATGAAAATTTTTGTCTGAAAAGAAGCAGTCTCAAGGGTACTTCTGATGGAAACAACCTCTGAGATGCCAATTAACATTGCATGGCTGAGACTAGTCAATTTATTGTTTCTCTTGCCAAGTTTGTGCATTTGAACTTTAAAGGTTTTGTTTTCATGTTCTATGGTACAGGGGCAAATGACAAAATCAGCTAAATCCTCTATGAGCAACAGAGAAGCAAAAGCAAAACTTGTTGTGGAACAAATTTGATCTCCTTTATCTTGTTTTCCAAGCCCTGCTTATGCACAGCTTTTTCAGAAATCAGTAGAAGAAAGACAGGAAACTAAGAGTAGGTATAGAAGCTGGAATGACACCAGTGGGTTAAAAGAGAACTGAATTGTATCAATGCAAAATGTATTTAGAAAGAACTTCAAAGAATCAAGTAGAGGAAAGGTCAGGATATGATATTTCTAAGAAACCAGAAGTGAGCCACTGATGTGTCTTAATTACATTTCTATTTGTGAAGCATTTCTCACTACTTCTTAATTATTTGTTTTTCACTTAGAAACTTGGCTTTTTTATTTCAGCAAACTTTATATCAGACTGCTGTTTCAAATGAGAAATACATTTATTTTAAATATAGGCTTTGGCACAATAGCTCATGTTTTAAATTAGAAATATATTCATTTTAAATGCAGGCTTTGGCACAAGAGCTCATTATATTTGAGTCATGTCAAATGTTGACCTAAAATAGGAGAAGAAAAATCTTGGGGTGACCAGTGAAATTTAAGTAACTGTTTTTTCTCTGGGATTCGATAATCCCTACAAAAGCAAATAAAATTCTATCTATATAACTAGAAACCTTTAACATCTAATTTGAAATATATTAAAAGGAATAGTTGTAATGTCATCTTTGGGAGTTATTTTGGAAAATATACACAAATTGATATTTTCACTTTCAAAATATATTAAGATATAGAGAAAATGTAGTTAGTAAGGACATTATATGATGTTCTAGAATGAAAAGACAGTCTAAGCCTAATATATTGGCAATTCCAATGTAAGTCCAGGTAACTTTATACCTAGGTATGAATAAACAATCTTTAATTACTAACCAATTTTTCAATCCAAAGTGAGCTTTTATACTACAGCTTGCTTTCATGCAGATGTTAGGTACAACACTGTGTTTTCATGTATACAGAGAAGAACAGTCACTGACTGTCTCATCTACTTTTAAATATAATGTCAACCAGAGCTAAATGTATATTATTTCTGATTTTGTTGTTTCCCCAACTCCTTCTACCTTTAACCTCACACGACTTTAGAGCAAGAGAAAAAAGAGCAAGAATTCCTTTATTCTTTACTTTTTATCTTCCAGTTATTTGACCTGCAGATGGGATATTGACAATTAAAAACACTTTTATATCCTTTAATTTAGGATGTGTTTCCTTTTTTTAAGTGTTGCTAAATGACAATCAATGTACAATACATTGAATAAACCACTTTGCAACTGTGTGTCAAAGCATGTTTATGGTAGATCTAAACTATTTTCAAATTGTGTTTTCAGGGACTGGAACAGAATTGCTTCAAAAATGAGAGCAGTTTCAAAAATTAGTGTGTTAAACTTGCTGGGCTACTAAAGGAAGTGTAAACAGTTATTATTCATTGCAAATTATACACATGAAAACCATAACTTCAAAGGACAAAAAGCTTAGGTGAATGCCAGGCAGATAGGTAACAAAAAGATTCCTTTTTGAATAGGAGAAAGGGAAGTCATAGGGGTTATAATGGCATTTACAGGGCAAGTAGGATTTTGGTAGATTTCTGCTCCTGCCATGGTTTAAAAGAAAGAGAGATACGGATTCCTGAAAACACCCACAACTAGGCAAAGATTCAGGGAAGGCCGTTAAACCCTTCTTAAAATTAAAAATATTCATGGGTAAGATTCTCTAGTTGGAGAGGAAAGACTTCAGGGATCTTGGCATCTTGTGAAATAGTCTAGGGATCTCAAGACAAGCTCTGAGCTGTCTAGGACGATTCCAGCTTGGAAAAGGACTCCAGGGTTTCTCAAAGATTAATGTGAGTTTGAGTCACCTGGGGATTTTTAAAATGCAGATCCTGATTCAGTTGCTCTAGCGTGGGGTCCAAGATGCTGTATTTCTGATTAGCTCCAGAGAGATGTCAAGGGTGGTTCAAGGAGTAACACTGAGTAAACAGGGATTAGTAATGGCTTAAAACAAGTGAAGCTAAACAGCTGTTACCTTGATGTTTTATTCTATGTTCATATATTTTTATAATTATATATTTAAGTTTTTATACATACATTCTATTATTTGTCATATCTTATCATTATACACATACAGATATATATTTTTCAGTACCAGTACTTTAGCAGATATGATTTTTATGCAGATAAGTGCTCCCAGTCTATGTTTTCATTTTCTTAACAATGACTGTAGATTTTTCTTTTTTTCATTTTGATGCAATTCTGCTTATCATTGATATAGTTTTACAACGTGTTTTTGGTGTCTTACCTAAAAAATCCTTTTTCTTTCTTTTCTTTTTCTTTCTTTTTTACTATTACTTCCCAAAGTCCCTATCTCTAAATACACATTGGGGGTTAGGGCTTCAGCATAAAAATACTGGAGAGAAATAAACAGTTAATCCTGAATTTAGTCCATTTAGTTCCAAAAAAAAAATTTCAACTTTTGTTGAAAATCAATTCCTCTGAGATGTGTAGGTCTATTTCTGGGCTTTATTTTGTTCTATTAATCTATATATTTATCATTATTTCAATCATATGGATTTGGTTACTATAATTTTATAATAAGTCTTAAAATCAGGTACTATTTAGTCTTCTCACTTGGTCTTTCTTTTTAAAAATTGTTTAGACTATTCTAGATCATTTGTATTGACATAAATTTTAGATTAGCTTGCCAATTCCTATAAAAATCTGTGCTGTCTTGTTTATGATAGAATTAAAACTATAGATCAATTTGAATCTAGTGAAAATTTAGTATAGTTTTAGTTTACATTTCCTTGATGACTAATGATGTTGGACATCTCTTAATGTGCTTTTCGTCCATTCATATATCTTCTTTTCTGTAGTATCTATTTAAATTTTTCTCATTTTTAATTAGTCTTTTTTTCTTATATATTGTAATGTGACAGTTTTAACTTAGTCTGGATTTAGCACTTTTGAAAGATATATATTTTGAATGTATTTTTCCCAATCTGTGGTCTACCTATGAATTACCTTAACAGTATCCTTGAAAGAGCTAAATTTTAATTTTGATAAAGTCCCAAATATAAAGTGTTTTAAAATGGTTCATGCTCTTTGTTTTACATCTAAGAAAGTTCAAAGTCATGAAAATGTTTTCTTTGTATTTTTCAAGAAGATAAATTTTACTATTTTGTCATTTATATTTAAGCTTTTTTCTATTTTGGGTTGATTTTTATGTATAATATGAGGTAACGGTCAAAAAATTTTTTTCCATGTGGAATATAGTTATCTAGTTGTTCTATCCCAATTTTTTTTAAGATCATGCTTTACTAAATGAATTGTCTGGGCACAGTCAATTGATCTATAGGTGTTCATATCTACTTTGAGACTCTCTACTTGGATTTAAGGTTGGATTAACATTTAAACAAGTAATCAAAGTAATTCATCATGTTAACTGTAAAAGAGAAGAAACCATATGATCATCTCAATAGTTTCAGAAATGTCATTAATCAAAACTCAACACCCATTTGTGATATAACTCTCAGCAAACTAGAAATAGCGAAATCTAATAAAGGACAGCTATAAAAAATGTACAGCTAACATAATACTTCATAGTGAAAGACTGAGTAATTTCCCCTTAAAATTAGGAACAAAACCAAGATTGTCCACTTTCAGTACTTCTATTCATCATTCTACTGTAAGTTCTAACTATGTAATAAGGTAAGAAAAAGAAATAGAAGGCATCTAGAGTGGAAAGGGAGAAGTAAAGCTATCTTCATTTTTATTTGACATGATCATCTATGTAGAAAATCCAGTTGAATCTACAAAATGCTACAGAACTAATGAATAAATTTAGCAAGTTCTCAGGATACAAGATTTATGTACCAAACTCAATAGTATTTCTATATACAAGCAACTAAGAATATGAAACCTTTAAAAATGTCATTCATGAAGCAGTAAAAAAGAGATAGAGATGAATTTATAGATGTGAAAGACTGTACTCTGAAAATTACAAAACACTGTTGAGAAAAATTTTTTAAAGAAGTAAATATATAGAGAGATATATTGTATTCATTGCTCAGAATCCTCAATATTATTAACATGTCAATTCTCCCCAAATTGACCTATAGATTCAATAAAATCCTACCAAAATCTCAGCAACCTTTTTGAATAGATACTTAAAAATTGATTCTAAAAGTCATATTTAAATGCACAGGACCAAGAATAACCAAAACAGCATTGAAAAACAAGAAAACATTAGGACTAGTGGTACATGATTTTATGAATTACTATAAAGCTATAGCAATCAATAAAGTCTGGTGTTCATGTCAACAAAGACAAATAGATCAAAACAACAAAATGGAGAGTCCTGAAATTCACCACATATGTATGATCATTGATTTTTGACATAAGTTCAAAGGCAATTCAATGGAGAAAAATACTCTTTTCAACAAATGGAGCTAGAAGAATTGAACATCTATATGCAAAAAGTTAACATCTACAGATGACTCACAGTGTATAAAATACAACTCAAAATTGGTTATAGAATTAAATGTAAATCCCCAAACTATAAAACTCTAGGAGAAACATAGGAGAAAATTTTTTACTCTTGGGTTAAGTAAGATTTTTTCTAGATACAATCCCCAAAACAGGATACAGTAAAGAATAAATTGATTAATTGGACCTCATCAAATTAAAAGTTATGCTTTTACAAAATGTTAAAACAACATAAATACAGGCTACAGGCCTTGGAAAACTATTTGAAAATCATCTATATGATAAATGATTTACATAAATAATCCTTAAAACCCAATAATAAGATAGCAAACAGCTCAATAAAAATGGGCAAAAGATTTCGTGGAGGCTGAGGTGGGGGTGAGGTTAAGACATGATTAAAGGGGCCATTTCTTACTTTTCTTTCCTCAGCTTTCCTGTCCCTTGAGCTAGGTAGATTTTTCTATTCTTGAAAAGTAAGAGTATTTGTTAGGGAAGGCAGGTTAAAAAAATAAATAAAATCTACCTGCTGCCTCTTTGTTTCCCCTCTCACTATCAGTCTGGTAACAGAAAGAAATCACACCATCAAAACCAAAAAGTTTCCATTTTCCTTCCTAACAAAAGAAACTTGACATTTTATATAACCTAATGTGGTACTTTAGTGACTTTTTGATAGTGTACAGTTTTTGTAAATTTAAATTTCTTTCTTTCTATATTTTTAGGACCAATCTCATTTTTAATAAGATTTTTAAAAAGGAAAAAAAAAGTCTAGAGAAAAAACTCCTGTTTTGCCATGTGATATCCCACAAGTGCAGCTGTAGAAAAGTGCTGTCAGTTGAATAAAAACCATATTTGATAGAGAAAAAAGGAAGTCATCAAGTAAGAGATACAGATGACAAATAAATAATATCAAAATATTTTCAACATTACTAGTTATTAGGGAAAAAAATTAAAACCATAATGAAATACCACTACCTCTTTATTAGAATGGGTTAAAGATAAAAATAAAAACAAACACTCTGACCATATAAAGTGTTGGTGAGGTTGTAAAGCAACTAGAACTCTCATACACAGCCACTGTGACTCTCAAACACAGCCACTGTGACAGCCATTTTGGTTAATCCCTAAAGGGATCTTGCCTATAGCTTAAAGGGTACATAATGACCCATCTCTGGGAACCGTGCCTCACATTCCTGAAGGTTAGGCTAAAATATCTCTGTTTAAGCTCACAGAAAACATCCTGACCAGGCCCACCTGTGAATGGCTAAAGGAAAGAAGAAATTAACACATTCCCTTTGGAGTCTGGCTGGAACCAGGAAATATTTGCAACAACTTATCACCTTTTAACTTTATCTCCTCACCTCACCTTCTTTGCTCTATAAAAGAAACCAACATCCAAACCCAGGTAAGATGGTTCTTTGGGACACCAGTCCACCATCTTCTTGGTCTGCTGGCTTTCTGAATAAAGTTGCAATTCTTTGGCCCAACAACTCATCTCTTGATTTATTGACCTGTCGTGTGGCAAGCAGTATGAGCTTGGACTCCGTAGCAATAGTAGCTTTACTTGTAATAGCTAAAACTGGAAATCAACTATCCATCAACAGGGGAAAGATTATCAAATTATGGTATATTTAGTTTTATGAAATACTACTCAGGCATAAAAAAGGATGAACTGCCCTCCATATCCATGAATGTAAAACCCAGGGATAAGGAGGACCAACTGTATGCATTGTAATACACCATTTTATATAAGGGACTTGAGCACCTCAAGGATTTTGGTATCTGAGGGCGCTCTTGGAACCAATCCCCAGGATAACAAGGGACAGCTTCACTGATACACAATAGAACAAAGATGAATCTCAGTATTATGCTATGTAAAAGAAGCATAAAAGAGTACTTTATGTATGAATCCATTTACATAAAATTCTTATAAATGCAAACTAATTAATATTGACAAAGATTAGAGATTAATATTGACTGGATTAGAGAAGAGGCAGTAAAGAGAGGCAAGAGGAAGGGGTCACGAGAGGCATGAGGACATTTTGGGATGTGATGGATATGTTAAATTTCTTGATTGCCCATGATAGTTTCATGGGTGTATACATGTTTAGAACTTACCAGTTGTTCACTTTCAATATGTGCATTGTCTATCAATTATATCTCAGTAAAGTTGTTAAAAATAAAATAAAAATTAAAGGCCTGAAATGATATCAAATCACATTATTTCACCTCATATGTCTTATTTTGAACATTATCATTGCAGTTATGAAGAGTAAACTCTATAAGGTAATATACTATTTGTATTAAACAAAGGAGGCAGAAGGAATAACCTGTGCCCTTAAGAAATTTGTAATCTAGATTGGCTCAAGATGGCGGAGTAGAAGGACATGTACTCACTCCATCTTGCTAGAGCACTGGAATCACAACTAACATCTGAACAGTCATCAACAGGAAGACACTGGAACTCACCAAAAACAATGCTCCACATTCAAGGACAGGGGACAATGTGCAATGAGATGATAGGAGGGGCGCAATCTCAATAAAATCAAATCCCATGGCTGCTGGGTGGATGACTCACAAACAAAGTTCCACCCACTGAAGTGAAGGTTCTGAACCCCACATCAGGCTTCCCAATCTGAACATCTGGCAATGAAAGGAAGAATTCCTAGAGAATCAGACTTTGAAGGCTGGCAGGATTTGATTGTGGGACTTCAACAGGACTGAGGGAAGCAGAGACTCCACTCTTGGAGGGCATGCACAAAGTAGTGCGTGCATCAGGACCCAGGGGAGGGAGCGGTTACCCCATGGGAGACTGAAGTGGACCTACCTGCTAGTGTCGGAGGGTCTCCTGCAGAGGCAGGGGGAGGCTGTGGCTCACTGCGGGGACAAGGACACTGGCAGCAGAAGTTCTGGGAAGTACCCCTTGGTGTGAGCCCTCCCAGAGTCCGCCATTAGCCCCACCAAAGAGCCGGGTAGGCTCCAGTGCTGGGTCACCTAAGGCCAAGCAACCAACAAGGAGGGAATGCAGCCCCACCCAACAGCAGACAAGCAGATTAAAGTTTTACTGAGCTCTGCCCACCAGAGCAACACCAAGCTCTACCCACCACCAGTCCCTCCCATCAGGAAGCTTGCACAAGCCTCTTAGATAGCCTCACCCACCAGAGGGCTGACAGTAGAAGCAGAAGAACTACAATTCTGCAGTCTGTGGAATGAAAACCACATTCACAGAAAGATAGACAAAATGAAAAGGCAGAGGACTATGTACTAGATGAAGGAACAAGATAAAACACCAGAAAAACAATGAAATGAAGTGGAGATATGCAACCTTCCAGAAAAAGAATTTAGAATAATGATAGGGAATATGATACAGGACCTCGGAAAAAGAATGGAGGCAAAGATCGAGCAGATGCAAGAAATGTTTAACAAAAACCTAGAAGAATTAAAGAACAAACAAACAGAGATGAACAATATAACTGAAATGAAAAATACACTAGAAGGAATCAATAGCAGAATAACTGAAGCAGAAGAACAGATAAGTGACTTGGAAGACAGAGTGCTTGAATTCACTGCCATGGAACAGAATAAAGAAAAAAGAATGAAAAGAAATGAAGACAGCCTAAGAGACCTCTGGGACAACATTAAACGCACCAACATTCACATTATAGGGGTCCCAGAAGGAGAAGAGTGAGCAAAAGGACCAAAGAATATATTTGAAGAGATTATAGTCAAAAACTTCCCTGACATGGGAAAGGAAATAACCACCCAAGTCCAGGAAGCATAGAGGGTCCCAGGCAGGATAAACCCAAGGAGAAACACACGGAGACGCATAGTAATCAAATTGACAAAAATTAAAGACAAAGAAAAACTATTAAAAGCAACAAGGGAAAAACAACAAATAACATACAACGGAACTCCCATAAGGTTAACAGCTGATTTCTCAGCAGAAACTCTACAACCCAGAAGGGAGTGGCACGATATATTTAAAGTAATGAAAGGGAAGAACTTATAACCAAGATTACTCTATCCGGCAAGGATCTCATTCAGGTTCAACAGAGAACTCAAAAGCTGTACAGACAAGCAAAAGCTAAGAGAATTCAGCATCACCAAACCAGCTCTACAACAAATGTTAAAGGAACTTCTCTAAATGGGAAACACAAGAGAAGAAAAGGACCTAGAAAAACAAACCTAAAACAATTAAGAAAATGGTACTAGGAACATACATATCAATAATTACCTTAACTATGAATCAATTAAATGCTCCAACCAAAAGACACAGGCTTGCTGAATGGATACAAAAACAAGACCCATATATATGCTATCTACAAGAGACCCACTTCAGACCGAGGGACACATACAGATTGAAAGTGAGGGGATGGAAAAAGATATTCCATGCAAATGGAAATCAAAAGAAAGTTGGAGTAGCAATACTCATATCAGATAAAATAGACTTTATAATAATGCATGTTACAAGAGACAAGGAAGGACGTTACATAAGAAGATATGACAATTATAAATATATATGTACCCAACATAGGAGCACCTCAATACATAAGTCAAATGCTAACAGCTATAAAAGAGGAAATTTACAGTGACACAGTAATAGTGGGGGATTTTAACATCTCACTTACGCCAATTGACAGATCATCTAGACAGAATATTAATAAGGAAAAACATGTTTTTTAAATGACACAATAGACCAGATAGATTTAATTGATATTTATAAGACATTCCATCCAAAAACAGCAGATTACACTTTCTTCTTAAGTGCACATGGAATATTCTTAAGGATAGATCACATCTTGGGTCACAAATCAAGCCTTGGTGAATTTAAGAAAATTTAAGTCATATCAGGCATCTTTTCCAACCACAACTCTATGAGATTAGAAATCAATTACAGTGAACAGAATGTAAAAAACACAAACACATGGAGGCTAAACAATACGTTACTAAATAACCAAGAGATCACTGAAGAAATCTAAGAGGAAATCAAAAAATACCTAGAGACAAATGACAACAAAACATGATGATCCAAAACCTGTGGGATGCAGCAAAAGCAGTTCTAAGAGGGAACTATATAGCAATACAATCCTACCTCAAGAAACAGGAAAAATCTCAAAAAAACATTCTAACCTTACACCTAAAGGAACTAGAGAAAGAAGAACAAACAAAACCCAAAGTTAATAGAAGGAAAGAAATCATAAATATCAGAGCTGAAATAGAAACAAAGAAAACAATAGCAAAGATCAATAAAACTAAAAGCTGGTTCTTTGACAAGATAAACAAAATTCATAAACCTTTAGCCAGACTCATCAAGAAAAAGGCAGAGGACTCAAATCAATAAAATTAGAAATGAAAATGAAGAAGTTTCAATGGACACTGCAGAAATACAAAGCATCTTAAGATACTACTACAACACCCATCCTTCTCAAACTCTTCCAAAAAATTGCAGAGGAAGGACATTCCCAAACTCATTCTATGAGGCCACCATCACCCTGATACCAAAACCAGACAAAGATACTACAAAAAAAGAAAATTATAGACCAATATCACTGATGAATATAGACGCAAAAATCCTCAACAAAATACTAGCAAACAGAATCCAACAACACATTAAAAGGATCGTACACCACGATCAAGTGGGATTTATCCCAGGGATGCAAGGATTCTCCAATATACGCAAATCAATCAATGTGATACACCATATTAACAAATTGAAGAATAAAATCCATATGATCATCTCAATAGATGCAGAAAAAGCTTTTGACAAAATTCAACACCCATTTATGATAAAAGCTCTCCACAAAGTGGGCATAGAGGGAACCTACCTCAACATAATTAAGGCCATATACGACAAACCCACAGCAAACATCATTCTCAATGGTGAAAAACTGGAAGCATTTCCTCTAAGATCAGGAACGAGACAAGGATGTCCACTCTCACCACTATTATTCAACATAGTTTTGGAAGTCCTAGTCACGGCAATCGGAGAAGAAAAAGAAATAAAAGGAATACAAATTGGAAAAGAAGAAGTAAGACTGTCACTGTTTGCAGATGACATGATATTATGCATAGAGAATCCTAAAGATGCCACCAGAAAACTACTAGAGCTAATCAATGAATTTGGTAAAGCAGCAGGATACAAAATTAATGCACAGAAATTTCTTGCATTCCTATACAATAATGATGAAAAATCTGAAAGAGAAATTATGGAAACACTCCCATTTACCATTGCAACAAAAAGAATAAAATACCTAGGAATAAACCTACCTAGGGAGACAAAAGACCTGTATGCAGAAAACTATAAGACACTGATGAAAGAAATTAAAGATGATACCAACAGGTGGGGAGATATACCATGTTCTTGGATTGGAAGAATCAATATTGTGAAAATGACTATACTACCCAAAGCAATCTACAGATTCAGTGCAATCCCTATCAAATTACCAATGGCATTTTTTACGGAGCTAGAACAAATCATCTTAAAATTTGTATGGAGACAAAAAAGACCCCGAATAGCCAAAGCAATCTTGAGGGAAAAAACAGAGCTGAAGGAATCAGATTCCCTGACTTCAGACTATTTTACAAAGCTATAGTAATCAAGACAGTATGGCACTGGCACAAAAACAGAAATACAGATCAATGGAACATGATAGAAATCCCAGAGATAAACCCACGCACCTATGGTCAACTAATCTATGACAAAGGAGGCAAGGGTATACAATGGAGAAAAGACAGTCTCTTCATAAGTGGTGCTGGGAAAACTGTACAGCTACATGTAAAAGATTGAAATTAGAACACTCCCTAACACCATACACAAAAATAAACTCAAAATGGAGTAAAGACCTAAATGTAAGACTGGACACTATAAAATTCTTAGAGGAAAACATAGGCAGAACACTCTTTGACATAAATCACAGCAAGATCCTTCCTTTTTTGACTTACATCCTAGAGAAATGGAAATAAAAACAAAAATAAACAAATGGGACCTAATGACACTTAAATCTTTTGCACAGCAAAGGAAACTCTAAACAAGACGAAAAGAGAACCCTCAGAATGGGAGAAAATATTTGCAAATGAATCATCTGACAAAGGATTAATCTCCAAAATATATAAACCGCTCATGCAGCTCAATATTAAAAAAACAAACAACCCAATCAAAAAATGGGCAGAAGGCCTAAATAGACATTTCTCCAAAGAAGACATATAGATGGCCAAGAAGCACATGAAAAGATGCTCAACATCACTAATTATTAGAGAAATGCAAATCAAAACTACAATGAGGTATCATCTCACACCAGTTAGAATGGGCATCATCAGAAAATCTACAAAGAATAAGTGCTGGAAAGGGTGTGGAGAAAAGGGAACCCTCTTGCACTGCAGGTGGGAATGTACATTGATACAGCCACTATGGAGAACAATATGGAGGTTCCTTAAAAAACCAAAAATAGAATTACAATATGACCCAGCAATTCCACTACTGGGCATATACCCAGAGGAAACCATAATTCAAAAAGACACATGCACCCCAATGTTCATTGCAGCATTATTTACAATAGCCAGGTCATGGAAGCAACCTAAATGCCCATCGACAGATGAATGGATAAAGTAGATGTGGTACATATATACAATGGAGTATTACTCAGCCATAAAAAGGAACGAAATTGGGTCATTTTTAGAGAAGTGTTTGGACATAGAGATTGTCATACAGAGTGAAGTAAGTCAGAAAAAGAAAAATAAATATCATATATTAACGCATATATGTGGAATCTAGAAAAGTGGTACCGATGAAACGGTTTGCAAGGCAGAAATAGAGACACAGATGTAGAGAACAAACATATGGACACCAAGGGGGGAAAGTGGAGGGGTGTTGGTGGGATGAGTTGGGAGATTGGGATTGACATATATACACTAATATGTATAAAATAGGTAACTAATAAGAACATGCTGTATGAAAAATAAATAAATTAAATTAAATTTAAAAAAAAGAAAATTGTAATCTATTAAAGAGCACCCAATTTACATTTACAATTTTACAATGCATTTCTAGAAATCAAAAACTGCCTGTCATAGACAAATAATTTGACGTGGAAGCAAATTCACTACCTGAAGGGATGCAGTTTTTAATGGTAATCAGTTGATTTCAGGTATTTCAGAGGTGGTAGGAGTGAGTTTTCCTCTTGCATCGAAACTTCTTTCTTAACTGCAGACTCTTAAGTCTCAACTAAGTATATCACACCAATTGAGTAACTTGCCACAGCGTTTGAGTGGTAATTCAGTAAACACTTTGAATTTTCACTCAAGGATCTTTTTTGCACCTCTATGCATACTTATCATTTCCCATGATAAGCACACTTCTATGTAAGTCTCTATATTAAATATAAGAATATGAAGGATGGTCACTGTTATTCTCAAAATGGATTTTAGTTTTCCTAAATGAGTCATAGTTTTAGTGTCAAGGGACAACATTGTGTTGTCTCATGTATTCCTTTAAAAACTAAAAATCAGAATTTTTTAGAGTGGTAAGTCTAATAATAATAACAACTAATATTTACTGAGCACTTTGTATGTGCCAGCCATTTCTCATGTATTATTTCTCAGTTGAGCCTCATGTTATTTTTGCCTCAGTTGGTAAGGATTGTTATATTGGCATAGGTTTTTTGTCTGCATTTATGAACAGTGTTTCTATTCATTTTCTCCCAAACTTCAAGGGCAAATGCATTCTTTATCCATAGAAAGAATGAAAGAATTACTGTTTATGGACTGCTATTGTGATATAATAGGTGAGTTCTTATAATCCAGTGAGAGAGATTTGAACTCATGTTTCCCCAGAAGAACATAATAAGGATGCTAAATGTGTGAAGTTTGTTTATCCTTACACGTCAACATGTGCCAGATTATTCTACACAGAATATGTAAAATTCATTTTCATAAGAACTATCAGATTCAGAATAAACAGAGTTTCGAAATGCACAGGGTTAACACAGCAGAGAATTTAGTACTCGGTAGAGGTGAACAGTATTAAAATGCTTGTTAACTGCCTCTTCACTAAGGGAGCACAAATGCAAGTGCTGTTTGGATGCTTTTGAGCATAGTAAATCTATTTCCACAGTTCAAACGTAATGTAACCAGGAAGACAAGATGCTCTACCCCGAATTGAAGAAAACGTGGGTGTGAGGCTGGGTTTTGATGATCCATTCAACCTGGAATTTAGCCTAGACATGATTCACTAAAACGTAGACTGAAAAGACACAAAAACAAACCTTATCCTCCACAGACGTGTGTTAAGTTTTGCTTTAGAAGCAGATGGCAAAGTGTAAAACCTGGTTGGAAACTGATTGAATTTGAAAAATCAAATGTGGAAAAAGCAAGTAATTCAACCAGTCCAATAGATTGTTGGGGGTTTCAGGACTATTCTTTACAACATATCCTCAAGAATGTTTTGTCCTATGTAATTAGGAGCAATAGGTGATTGTTATGATTATTTCTTTTTTTATCCTTTCACTTGAGAAAACTGTATTTCTTATTCTAAAAGTCTCCACTCAAAAGTATTTCCAGAAACAAAGCATACATTTTACCATCTCTTAACTTCATGCTTTGAATACTACTTGAAAAATTTTCTCCTTAATGTGCATGTCTTACAACATTTGTAGACAGTTATCATGTCTGTCAACCTTAATCACTGCTTAGCCAAACTTCTGTGAGAGGGATTTATAAATGAAACTTACTTGTATAATTTTTGTTTTTATTGAATTCTTTTAAACTTTCATTTCTAGATTTTATGTTCTCTTACTGTCTGTCTCTTTTCATACCCAGTTTTCTGGACATCCTCCAATTCAATTTGAGAGAAACTCCTGAATTTTAGGATAAGAGAGACTCAGAATAAAACCAAGATATATAATTTGGAAAACATAAAACCAATTTAAAAGCTAAAATAAAAAATAAAGAATGTGTGTTGATGTGAACTCAAAATCAGGGAGTATTTGGGCTCATGAATGACCAGAATGCCAGATGAAAACCAATTCATCTTTTTTTCCTCAACCATATGGAATAATGTGAATTGTTATACCAGTCTATAAAATTCTCATGTTGACTTTGACTTTGTTTCTGTCAAGAGTGGAAAAGCAGTATGATAATCCCTTGCAAAGATACATTTTCAATACAGAGTCTATAGGTAAGGATATGACTTCTCCACAATCACTGATGGCCCTGACAAGCTCCCCTGAAGAAGTGATGATTGAGGAAAGAGCTAATAAAGTGGCCTCTAAAGTGGAGATGACACACCTAGAGATACTAATAGAATTTACATATGTTTGTTTATCCACAGTTAGAAAGAAATCACATTTGACCAGGAAGGAAAAGTGAAGGAATAGTGGAAGTTCTCTACCGAGAGGCTGACAATGATGTGTGCTCACTCCTCTGTGTGCTGTTGGTATATTGAGATATATCACAATATGCTTCTGCTCAGGTCATATCATGTAAGATTATATTGTCAACTGAATGAATACTTACAAAATGAATGGACTGCTTGGAACAAGTGACTATGTGGAAATTGCAGAGTGAAAAATACACTAATAACACAAGGAATAAATTAGAAAATGGCAGAGCTGATTCTATTCTTCCATTCTTGGTGGGAGCTCTTCCTAGGACACACTGTGAAGTAAAGCTATTATGATCCACTCAGAGTGTATGGAATGTCCTGAGATATTAGCTTATGAGACTAGACAGCCGAAGAACCCAGAACCTGAGTACAAAGTTCTATAATGTTCTGAATTATGGCAACATTTTGTGATGCCCAGTCCAGTACTCTGTGTCTTCATTAAGCACAAGGACTAGTGTTTAAAAACCCCTCCTGAGATTTTCTATTTATTAACAGAATTTAAAACAACACTTGGGTTTCATGATATAAAAATGGCTGAAACCAAACATAGAGCACAATAAGATGAAAACTAACATCCTTTGGCAGTAATTACTGGCACAGAGAAAATACTGTTTAATATTTGAAGAAACAAGTATTAGAAATTCACAGTGTAAGAAGTTTGCTATGCAGTTGGATGAAAGAACAGATGTCTCTAACAGGCCTGAGTTTATGGTATTTGCAAGATTCTGTTTTAATAATGAAATATAAAAGTAATAATGTTTGTGAGCCACTTGACTAAAGAAAAGATGTATGGGACCTATGACTTTAATTAAACATTTTATAGACAAATTATGTAGGTATAAGCTCATGTAGTGGAGCTTGGCTAAAGTTTATAAGAATGATTATGGGGCAAGGATACAGAGTTAGCATCACACTTTATAAAATATTATCATTTCAGGTTAATTCATAGCAAAGCAGAGAAGTTGAAGCTGGAAGTATGCAAAGTGCTCTGCTATAATTCTGAGTTTATAAATACAACAATGTTAGCTGGCATTAATACAGAGCTTCATCTGCGCCAGGCTCCATTCTTACTGACTTATACATATTCACTCATTTAGTCATCAAAACTCTGTGGAGGGTAATACAATTATCATGTCATTTTTTTCAGGTGAGGAAACTGGGGCACAGAGAAGTAAGTAAACCTCCCAAAGATCACACAGCTAGAATATGGTTAAACCAGGTTAATCTTGTCAGTCTGGCTCTAAACCCTACTGCCTCTCTGACTATGGACCTTTGTGAAGTATCTTTTTTCAGCTACAACAACCACTGATATTAAAAAAAAAAGTAAATAGAATTTAGACTTTCAAATTACAGCATATTTAATTGCATTTCTCACAAAAATATTATTGAAAATATTTTTTTAGTGAAGAACCTTCTTAATCATTAATAAGTACAACTAAAAATACAATAGTTTTTACTTTATCCTTAGAATAGCTTTCACGTTTTCTGTTTTTATGTATATTTCATCACATACATAATATATTTGTAACTGTATATAATGTGTGTATTCATGAGTGCGTGTATTTCTGTGTGTGTGTATACACTTTAATTAGACTTTAAGTGAAAAATGTTATTGATGTGGGTACAATAAAAATTTGGGGTTTGCTATGCTAAAGAAAGTATTGGTATTAAGTAAGAAAAGCAATTGGAAAAAGCATGAGAGATAGTAGGAAGAGGTGCAAAAGGCTTCGTATTAGGAATTTCACCATGGGGAATTGGTGAAAATGTGGGAAAGAGAGTGTGGATGGAGCATGAAGAGCAAGAAAAGTGATGGGCATTAGTATGAGAGGAGGCTGGGAAGAGCATAGCGGGGAACAGATGAAAGAAGGGTCTGTCTGAGCCTAGGGCAGAAGAAGGCCAATGGGAGATGATGAACCTTGGACTAGGTAGGTAACTAGAAATGGAGAAAAGATATATGAAATCTATCTATCTATTGATCGATCGATCGATCCATCCATCCATCCATCTATTCATCTATCCATTCTTCTATCTATTCATCTACCAAAGAGGAAATGATTGTCACAGTGATGAAAGGCAAGGCCATGGAAGGTCAACAAGGGAGGTTTCAGCCTTTTAACCAAACAAGTTTTTAGTTGTCTAGTAAATTAAAAACTAAAAATAAAAGTGAACATGTAAATGTCGTTTTATTATTATAATTTTTAGTTTTCCTTATAATTTCTGATATTTAATCAAGAGTAACTTGAAACACTTTAGCATTGAGTTTCTCACTGTATGAAGTTCTTAATAATCTGTAAACAAACACTTGAAGGGACTCATGATTTTATTTTTTTATAAAATGAGGAATTCTTTTGTACCCTGAATAAATCTCCTCTCTAACTTATGGGTTTGCAAGAGCTGTTAAGTGTTCTTTTTAATCCTATGAAAGTCTGTCCTGTCCAGAGACACATCTCAAGAGAAAGCTATAGCACAACACAATCTTCTCAGTTACTTCCCTCCAAGTATATATATGTTGACCATAGCTTTTCATTTGGACTTCTGAGATTTTTGTCTTAATCACTATCTCCACAATGGTGTACAAAAGTAAAGGAAAAACCTTTCTCTTTTAAGTGGAGAGAGAGGACACTGTGGCTGTAGATTTGCCTGTCATGGAATGCTGATGGGTAGATCTAAAGCTCCAGAACCTTGAGATTGGAAGTGGGGTTGTCTCTCACTGACATTCCATTGGAAACATTATGGAAGATTGGGAAAACTTTGCTTATAAAACACCCACATTACCCTAAATCTCTGAAGAGACATCATCACTTAGAGTCAACAGAAAGTCTTCTGTAAAAAAAAAAAAAAAAAAAAAAAAAAAATTAAATTTGTAAATAAATAAATAATTCAGGAAATCACAGTGAGGAGTTTTATGAGCTTTTCAATATTGGAAGGAAGTAAAATGAGTCTCTGTAAGTAGCAGATATTTAATTACCTTGAGGTTTAAAGTGACAGGGATTCTGTGAATTTTGTGAGCATCGTGTACTTTAACTGAAAAACTTTTCTTAAATTTCTTCCTATATTCCACATGAACTTAAAAACAACTTTTGAAGGTTGTTTTGGAAATACAGGATATACTGACATGCTCTAGGAAAACAGAGGGTGCGGGATCCATTAGTTCAAATCTGTTAGACTCCTTTGACTTGATGTATTAATACAAAAGACATTAGAACTGATAGCTGCTTCTCCACATCTGACAGATCTGGGTGTTATGAGCCCTTGAACAGCCTCTGTCCCTCTAATGGGACAATATGGGACTAGAGCCTAAGGAGTGAAAAGACGTGAGGGTCATTATTATACCCTATGAATCTTTGCAATATAATAGCAGATCACTAATTAGGACAAGAATTTTTCAGTTAGGTATTGGAAATTTTGAAGTGCCCACTGTCCTTTTTACTTTATGTCTAGAGATTTTCATGTTACACTTATATTAAGGGCACAGTAAGGTGAAAATGGAAAGAGTTATTATCTTGAAACAAAATTTTAGTTCATCCCGCAATTGTGACTTACCTACATTTTAAGTTTCAAGTTTTTTTTCCCTCCCACTTAGCCCTCTCATTTATGATTCATGAATGAAGTCCTTTCTTAGTTTAATACACTTTTTTCATATCTGGGTTAGATGATTAGATACACTTTATCAAGTTCAAGAAAAAGGCATCCATTTGGACAGGAAAAGGTAGACATAACTTCACCATTAAAAATTCATTATAATTATTCTTTGTTCTTGGCACCCAAACATCATCAAACAAGAATGGAGCATTTACTGTACTTGAATCTCCATGGAATTTTAGGGTGGACAGCACATATTAGAGATGACAAATAGATGAAAATGTGTTAGTCACGCCCACTATCCTCTCTCAGGGAAATGGCAGTCAGTGTTAATAAGATCTCAACTTTCTTTCCTGCTGAGCTTCAGAAACCTTAACACAGACAATACCAATATCAGACTTGGCATATGATTAAAACACAGCAGCCATTGCTTATTTCCAATAGGAAGATTATAGTCTTAAACTTGTGTAAGGACAAGAAAGCATTATGAATATACAGAAACATAGATTGGAGGCCTTTGTGACATAACAAGCCCAGGGCTAGCACGTGTGCTAGGACTATTAGAGCTGTCAACACACTCATTCCACTGATCTGACTGCTTTTCTCTTTTCATTTCCTGTTAAATCTTTATTGAGGAAGAGAAAAGGTTGATGAAGAAACCTGATTTGGAGCCATATGGAAAGGTCTTTCGAGGGAGGAGATTCCAATTGGGGATCATCGGTGGTATTGTTTGTATTACATGAATTTTTTATATTTTCTAGAAATTTTATTTATTTTTTTGAAATTTACTTTATTGAAGTATAGTTGATTTACAATGTTGTGTTAATTTCTTTAAAATTTTTTTTTTATTGTGGTAAAAGTCACATCATATAAAACATACTATTTTAACCATATTTAACTGTACAGTTCAGGGGCAGTGAGTACATTCACATTGTTGTGCAACTCTCACCATCATCCATCTCCCAAATTTTTCACCTTCCTAAACTGAAACTCTGTCTTCTTTAAACACTAACTCCCCATTCCCCCTCCCCACTCCCCCCACCACCCAGCCCCTGGCATTTACCAATGTACTTTCTGACTCTGTGAATTTGACTATTCTATGCACCTGGTATGAGTGGAATCAAACAGTATTTGTTGGCACCTAATGTAATACGGGGGGGGGGGGAAATAAAAAGAAGGTACAATCTGTTTGCAGGACATATATTAAATTAACCTTAAAAGTGTGTCAATTTCTGCTGTACAGCAAAGCGATTCAATTGTACATATATATTCATTTTTTCATATTCTTTTCCATTATGGTTTATCAGAGGATATTAAATACTTTCCTGTGCTATCCAGTAGGACCTTGTTGTTTATCCATTCTATATATAATTGTTTGCATCTGTTAATCTCAAACTCCCAATCCATCCCTTTCCCACCCTCCCTCCCCCTTGGCCACCACAAATCTGTTCTCTATGTCTGTGAGTCTGTTTCTGTTTTGTAGATAAGTTCATCTGTGTCATATTTTAGATTCCACATAAAAGTTATATCGCAAGGTATTTATCTTTCTCTGTCTGACTTACTTCACTTAGTATGATAATTTCTAGGTCTATCCATGTTGCTGCAAATGGCATTATTTCATTCGTCTTTTAGGGCTTAGTAGTATTCCATTATATATATGCACCACATCTTCTTTATCCATAGGAATTTTACTTATTGATTTAAATCATCAATATCACTTTTTACTCCAAAACTTCCCATATAATATTTTTTTTTTAAGATTTTTAGAAATTTCATGTAATGTCTGAAACATTTATATTAACATATTTCCATACAAATAACCCAATGAAAGTTTAGTATTAGTTGTTTTGTTTGTTTGTTTATACTGCAGGTTCTTATTAGTCATCAATTTTATACACATCAGTGTATACATGTCAATCCCAATCGCCCAATTCAGCACACCACTATCCCCACCCCACCGCAGTTTTCCCCCCTTGGTGTCCATATGTCTGTTCTCTACATCTGTGTCTCAACTTCTGCCCTGCAAACCGGCTCATCTGTACCATTTTTCTAGGTTCCACATACATGCGTTAATATACAATATTTGTTTTTCTCTTTCTGACTTACTTCACTCTGTGTGACAGTCTCTAGATTCATCCACGTCTCAACAAATGACTCAATTTCGTTCCTTTTTATGGCTGAGTAATATTCCATTGTATATATGTACCACATCTTCTTTAGCCATTCGTCTGTTGATGGGCATTTAGGTTGCTTCCATGACCTGGCTATTGTAAATAGTGCTGCAATGAACGTTCGGGTGCATGTGTCTTTTTGAATTACGGTTTTCTCTGGGTATATGCCCAGTAGTGGGATTGCTGGGTCATATGGTAATTCTATTTTTAGTTTTTTAAGGAACCTCCATATTGTTCTCCATAGTGGCTGTATCAATTTACATTCCCACCAACAGTGCAAGAGGGTTCCCTTTTCTCCACACCCTCTCCAGCATTTGTTGTTTGTAGATTTTCTGATGATGCCCATTCTAATTGGTGTGAGGTGATACCTCATTGTAGTTTTGATTTGCATTTCTCTAATAATTAGTGATGTTGAGCATCTTTTCATGTGCTTCGTGGCCATCTGTATGTCTTCTTTGGAGAAATGTCTATTTAGGTCTTCTGCCCATTTTTGGATTGGGGTGTTTGTTTCTTTAATATTGAGCTGAATGAGCTGTTTATATATTTTGGAGATTAATCCTTTGTCCGTTGATTCGTTTGCAAATATTTTCTCCCATTCTGAGGGTTGTCTTTTCGTCTTGTTTATGGTTTCCTTTGCTGTGCAAAAGCTTTGAAGTTTCATTAGGTCCCATTTGTTTATTTGTGTTTTTATTTCCATTACTCTAGGAGGTGGATCAAAAAAAGATCTTGCTGTGATTTATGTCAAAGAGTGTTCTTCCTATGTTTTCCTCTAAGAGTTTTATAGTGTCCAGTCTTACATTTAGGTCTCTAATCCATTTTGAGTTTATTTTTGTGTATGGTGTTAGGGAGTATTCTAATTTCATTCTTTTACATGTAGCTGTCCAGTTTTCCCAGCACCACTTAATGAAGAGACTGTCTTTTCTCCATTGTATATCTTTGCCTCCTTTGTCATAGATTAGTTGACCATAGGTGCGTAGGTTTATCTCTGGGCTTTCTATCTTGTTCCATTGATCTATGTTTCTGTTTTTGTGCCAGTACCATATTGTCTTGATTACTGTAGCTTTGTAGTATAGTCTGAAGTCAGGGAGTCTGATTCCTCCAGCTCCGTTTTTTTCCCTCAAGACTGCTTTGCCTATTCGGGGTCTTTTGTGTCTCCATACAAATTTTAAGATGATTTTTTCTAGCTCCGTAAAAAATGCCATTGGTAATTTGATAGGGATTGCATTGAATCTGTAGATTGCTTTGGGTAGTATAGTCATTTTCACAATGTTGATTCTTCCAATCCAAGAACATGGTATATCTCTCCATCTGTTGGTATCATCTTTAATTTCTTTCATCAGTGTCTTATAGTTTTCTGCATACAGGTCTTTTGTCTCCCTAGGTAGATTTATTCCTAGGTATTTTATTCTTTTTGTTGCAATGGTAAATGGGAGTGTTTCCATAATTTCTCTTTCAGATTTTTCATCATTAGTGTATAGGAATGCAAGAGATTTCTGTGCATTAATTTTGTATCCTGCAACTTTACCATATTCATTAATTAGCTCTAGAAGTTTTCTGGTGGCAGTTTTAGGATTCTCTATGTATAGTATCATGTCATCTGCAAACAGTGACAGTTTTACTTCTTCTTTTCCAATTTGTATTCCTTTTATTTCTTTTTCTTCTCTGATTGCTGTGGCTAGGACTTCCAGAACTATGTTGAATAATAGTGGTGAGAGTGGACATCCTTGTCTCGTTCCTGATCTTAGAGGAAATGCTTTCAGTTTTTCACCGTTGAGAATGATGTTTGCTGTGGGTTTGTCATATATGGCCTTTATTATGTTGAGGTAGGTCCCCTCTATGCCCACTTTCTGGAGAGTTTTTATCATAAATGGGTGTTGAATTTTGTCAAAAGCTTTTTCTGCATCTATTGAGATGATCATATGGTTTTTATTCTTCAATTTGTTAATATGGTGTATCACATTGATTGATTTGCGTATATTGAAGAATCCTTGCATCCCTGGGATAAATCCCACTTGATCGTGGTGTATGATCCTTTTAATGTGTTGTTGGATTCTGTTTGCTAGTATTTTGTTGAGGATTTTTGCATCTATATTCATCAGTGATATTGGTCTGTAATTTTCTTTTTTTGTAGTGTCTTTGTCTGGTTTTGGTATCAGGGTGATGGTGGCCTCATAGAATGAGTTTGGGAGTGTTCCTTCCTCTGCAATTTTTTGGAAGAGTTTGAGAAGGATAGGTGTTAGCTCTTCTCTAAATGTTTGATAGAATTCACCTGTGAAGCCATCTGGTCCTGGACTTTTGTTTGTTGGAAGATTTTTAATCACAGTTTCAATTTCATTACTTGTGATTGGTCTGTTCATATTTTCTGCTTCTTCCCGATTCAGTCTTGGAAGGTTATACCTTTCTAAGAATTTGTCCATTTCTTCCAGGTTGTCCATTTTATTGGCATAAAGTTGCTTGTAGTAGTCTCTTAGGATGCTTTGTATTTCTGCGGTGTCTGTTGTAACTTCTCCTTTTTCATTTCTGATTTTATTGATTTGAGTCCTCTCCCTCTTTTTCTTGATGAGTCTGGCTAATGGCTTATCAATTTTGTTTATCTTCTCAAAGAACCAGCTTTTAGTTTTATTGATCTTTGCTATTGTTTTCCTTGTTTCTATTTCATTTATTTCCGCTCTGATCTTTATGATTTCTTTCCTTCTGCTAACTTTGGGTTTTGTTTGTTCTTCTTTCTCTAGTTTCTTTAGGTGTAAGGTTAGATTGTTTACTTGAGATTTTTCTTGTTTCTTTAGGTAGGCTTGTATAGCTATAAACTTCCCTCTTAGAACTGCTTTTGCAGCATCCCATAGGTTTTGGGTTGTCGTGTTTTCATTGTCGTTTGTCTCTAGGTATTTTTTGATTTCCTCTTTGATTTCTTCAGTAATCTCTTGGTTATTTAGTAACGTATTGTTTAGCCTCCATGTGTTTGTGTTTTTTATGCTTTTTCCCCTGTAATTCATTTCTAATCTCATAGTGTTGTGGTCAGAAAAGATGCTTGATATGATTTCAATTTTCTTAAATTTACTGAGGCTTGATTTGTGACCCAAGATGTGATCTATCCTGGAGAATGTTCCGTGCGCACTTGAGAAGAACGTGTAATCTGCTGTTTTTGGATGGAATGTCCTATAAATATCAATTAAATCTATCTGGTCTATTGTGTCATTTAAAGCTTCTGTTTCCTTATTTATTTTCATTTTGGATGATCTGTCCATTGGTGTAAGTGAGGTGTTAAAGTCCCCCACTATTATTGTGTTACTATCAATTTCCTCTTTTATAGCTGTTAGCAATTGCCTTATGTAATGAGGTGCTCCTATGTTGGGTGCATATATATTTATAATTGTTATATCTTCTTCTTGGATTGATCCCTTGATCATTATGTAGTGTCCTTCCTTGTCTCTTGTAACATTCTTTATTTTAAAGTCTATTTTATCTGATATGAGTATAGCTACTCCAGCTTTCTTTTGATTTCCATTTGCATGGAATATCTTTTTCCATCCCCTCACTTTCAGTCTGTATGTGTCCCTAGGTCTAAAGTGGGTCTCTTGTAGACAACATATATATGGGTCTTGTTTTTGTATCAATTCAGCAAGCCTGTGTCTTTTGGCTGGAGCATTTAATCCATTCACGTTTAAGGTAATTATTGATATGTATGTTCCTATGACCATTTTCTTAATTGTTTTGGGTTTGTTTTTGTAGGTCCTTTTCTTCTCTTGTGTTTCCCACTTACAGAAGTTCCTTTAACATTTGTTGTAGAGCTGGTTTGGTGATGCTGAATTCTCTTAGCTTTTGCTTGTCTGTAAAGCTTTTGATTTCTCCATCAAATCTAAATGAGATCCTTGCCGGGTAGAGTTATCTTGGTTGTAGGTTCTTCCCTTTCATCACTTGAAGTATATCATGCCACTCCCTTCTGGCTTGTAGAGTTTCTGCTGACAAATCAGCTGTTAACCTTATGGGAGTTCCCTTGTATGTTATTTGTCGTTTTTCCCTTGCTGCTTTCAATAATTTTTCTTTGTCTTTAATTTTTGCCACTTTGATTACTATGTGTCTCGGCGTGCTTCTCCTTGGGTTTATCCTTTTTGGGACTCTCTGCGCTTCCTGGACTTGGGTGGCTATTTCCTTTCCCATGTTAGGGAAGTTTTCGACTATAATCTCTTCAAATATTTTCTCTGGTCCTTTCTCTCTCTCTTCTCCTTCTGGGACCCCTATAATGCGAATGTTGTTGCGTTTAATGTTGTCCCAGAGGTCTCTTAGGCTGTCTTCATTTCTTTTCATTCTTTTTTCTTTAGTCTGTTCTGCAGCAGTGAATTCCACCATTCTGTCTTCCAGGTCACTTATCCGTTCTTCTGCCTCAGTTATTCTACTATTGATTCCTTCTAGTGTAGTTTTCATTTCAGTTATTGTATTGGTCATCTCTGTTTGTTTGTTCTTTAATTCTTCTAGGTCTTTGTTAATCATTTCTTGCATCTTCTCAATCTTTGCCTCCATTTTTATTCCAAGGTCCTGGATCATCTTCACTATCATTATTCTGAATTCTTTTTCTGGAAGGTTGCCTATCTCCACTTCATTTAGTTGTTTTTCTGGGTTTTTTTCTTGTTCCTTCATCTGGTATATAGCCCTCTGCCTTTTCATCTTGTCTATCTTTCTGTAAATGTGGTTTCTGTTCCACAGGCTGCAGGACTGTAGTTTTTCTTGCTTCTGCTGTCTGCCCTCTGGTGGTTGAGGCTATCTAAGAGGCTTGATGGGAGGCTCTGGAGGTGGGTAGAGCTGACTGTTGCTGTGGCGGTCAGAGCTCTGTAAAACTTTAATCCACTTGACTGTTGCTGGGTGGGGCTGGGTTCCCTCCCTGTTGGTTGTTTTGCCTGAGGCAACCCAACACTGGAGCCTACCCGGGCTCTTTGGTGGGGCTAATGGCAGACTCTGGGAGGGCTCACACCAAGGAGTACTTCCCAGAACCTCCGCTGCCAGTGTCCTTGTCCCCACGGTGAAACAGAGCCAGCCCCCGCCTCTGCAGGAGACCCCCCAACACCAGCAGTTATGTCTGGTTCAGTCTCCCCCAGGGTCACTGCTCCTTCCCCTGGATCCCGATGCACACACTATTTTGTGTATGCCCTGCAAGAGTGGGTTCTCTGTTTCCCCCAGTCCTGTCGAAGTCCTGCAATCAATTCCCACTAGGCTTCAAAGTCTGATTCTCTATGAATTCCTCCTCCCGTTGCCGGACCCCCAGGTTGGGAAGCCTGACGTGGGGCTCAGAACGTTCACTCCAGTGGGTGGACTTCTGTGGTATAAGTGCTCGCCAGTCTGTGAGTCACCCACCCAGCAGTTATGGGATTTGATTTTACTCTGATTGCGCCCCTCCTACCGTCTCACTGTGGCTTCTCCTCTGTCCTTGGACGTGGGGTATCCTCCTTGGTGAAGTCCAGTGTCTTCCTGTCGATGATTGTCCAGCAGCCAGTTGTGATTCTGGTGCTCTCACAAGAGGGAGTGAGAGCACGTCCTTCTACTCCGCCATCTTGGTTAATCCTCCCCATATAATATTAAAATACTATCTAATTAGAAAAAAAAATCTCCTAAAAAAAGTAAAAATTAAATCATTGCCAAATTATGATAACAATTATTAAAATGATTTGTTAAAAAAAATGAGAACAGAAGTAGTTTGGAAGCATCAACTGGTAAAATAACCATAAAGGACAATAAAATGGTGAATTTCTAAGCGCTAGGATTGAAGCCTACCCAAGATCATGAGTAAAATATTCATAATTTGAGGAAATTTCTACAAATTCAGAAATAAAGCCAGTCAGAGACTCATAAATAATTGTGATAAGAGCCAGCAAGGATTCTCTGGAAAACCCTTGCTTGTGGGCTTCCCATAGGCTTTCACCACAAAGATAACATGATCAAAGCAAAGCAAGGAAATGTCCCCATTTTCATTGTTTTTGTTGCCACTTAGATTTTAAGTCCCGCCTTGACTATATCTCCTTTTCTTCAGAATATCTTTGATTATGACTTTAGCCCAGTGTTACTTGTACATAAATATTTTGTACAAATGTTTCCACCAAGGATATAGAATATAATTTCTGCGAGACACCAAAACCTCCCATGGATGAGCCAGAATTGGGTAAAAATTTTAAATGATGTATTAGTTATTTATTGATGCATAACAAATTACCCCCAAATTTAGTGGCTTAAAATGGCAAACATTTATTATGTCAAAGTTTATATGGGTCAAGAATCTAAGTGTATCCTATCTGGGTGCCTGTGGTTCAAATTTTCTCACAGGTGTTGGCTCTTAAATCAATTCCTGGAACAAGAAAAATCATTTAGTGTTTAGAAGGGGATGCAAAGTCACGTATTAAATAAAAAGAGAGAAAATATTAGTAAAGTTTTATTTGTCAAAAATAAGAGACTGTCTTCAAGGCACCAAAACTATAGTTTGTCTAGTACTTGAGGTGCTGGCGAATATACCAGAAAACTAGATTTGCTTTGGTCATAACCCATTGTAGCTTAGTCATCTCAGAATTGCCTGAACACTTCCAGTGCAGTAAACTTTAGGATCTTTCAAAGTTTCTATTTTTTAATGTAAACATGATTTCACCCAGTATAAAATACTTAGTTTCTCTCTTGATTTTATCTTTAAAGATTCTATTGACCAGTTTGGGGTCACAGATCCCTATTTGATTAATCCACTCATTCAACCACTTTTTAAACTGCCTATAGCAGAGACCTTATAGCAGAGAAAGTTGGGTATCTTCTCCCTAGAAAAACTAACTTCCACACAATAGTATATACATAATTTTGACTACAATTTCTGGAATTTATGGATCCTGTTCAGACCATCCAGGCATTCCTCAAGTTAAGAATACCTATTCTAAACGTATGGACACCAAGGGAGGAAAGTGGTGAGGTGGGGTGGTGGTGTGATAAATTGGGAGATTGAGATTGACATATATACACTAATATGTATAAAATGGATAACTAATAAGAACCTGCTGTATAAAAAAATAAATAAAATAAAATTCAAAAATTCAAAAAAAAAAAAAAAAGAATACCTGTTCTATTTCTTCTTTCTTCTTAGCATGTAAATATCTTCTAGAGTGACTCTTCCATAGTTAGAAACAAACAAACAAACAACACAAAAATCTCATAATTTGAATGTTGTAGACTCACTTATAGCTAAAACAAGCATTCCTCTTTGAATATTCTTTGTCTTCTGGCTACTACTCTATTTCTTTTTTTCCCCTTCAATAGTATAATAAGTTTCTTTATTTCCCATTCTCATCCATTCTTTACTCTACTGCCTTCTGTCCCACTGAAATTGCTCTTGGTCAAATCACCAAATAACTTCCTAGTTTTTGACACTAATGGGGACTTTAAAAATCTTTATTTTGTGTTTTTTTTTGGTTTTTTCCCCCCATTTTCAGCATTGTACCTTCCTATGGGAAGAAAGAAAAGAAAAGAAAATACTTTCTAGGTCATTTCAACAGCTTCTTCTTGATTTCCTTTATTTCTTCTGATCGTCTTGACACCATGTTTCATGGCATCTCGTCATTATTTATTACCTCCTGTATTTCCTGGCTGAATGCATACAGGCTGATGGGCTCTTATATCTCTATTCCTAACTAAGAGTGCTCTGAGTACTAAACTTTTAACTCTAACATTTACTCTTTATTTTCTCTTGGCAATCTCACAGATATCTCAAAATCAAAGTTTCAAAATTAAATCCATCTTCTCTGAAAAACATTCTCCTCTGTATTCTGTCTCTCAATCAGAGGCATCTCTTCAAACTCAGTATCTGATACAAAAACGTGGAAGTCATTCTAGGCTCCTCGTTCCTCATTCAACACATCTAATTGGTGACCAAGTCTTGCAGACTCAAGCTCTTCCATGTGTTTCTATTTTCCCTCTTATGCTCATTTCAGAAATATTTATGAAGCAGAGCTGATTAGATTGCATAAGGGAATGAAAGAGAAGAAATATTTCCAAAATCATTTCCAAATATGTATACAATATGCATTGATGCTGCAGTCTTGAAGCAGAGTATCTTTTCTGGGAAACGTCAGTTTTTGGTCTTAAGGCCTTCCAACTGATTGGATGAGGTCCACCTACTTTATCAAGTATAATCTCCTTTATGTAAAGTTGACTGATTGTAGATATTAATTACATTAGCAAAATACCTTCACTGCAACACCTAGATTAGTGTTTGATTAAATACCTGGGTACTACAGCCTAGCCAAGTTGATACATAAGATGAATTATTACAAGTGAGAATAGTTTACCAGCTTCCAGCACAGATTTGTACCACCTGGAGTTGTTATGTTATCGTTTCCAATAGATTCTCACTAGTTGTCCTGAAGGGTATAGGTAGAGGGGATAGGACTGGTATTGAAGGTACAGTTTCTAGAAATGGTCTGTGATTGTTTGCTTCCTCTGTCATTAGAATTCCAAAGAAAAGCAACCTGATTAGTGAATTCTTATGAAATTACTTGTGTCTGCATGAGTTACTCTCCTTCTAGGGAGTGTTTCCAAAGTAGGAGACTAGCAGAGAGCAAGGAAAAATCCTGAATATATGAATTTAACACTTTAATAATAGGCTGCGAAGTGAAGTGAGGGGAGGGGCAAGATGGCGGAAGAGTAAGACGCGGAGATCACCTTCCTCCGCACAGATACATGAGAAATACATCTACACGTGGAACTGCTCCTACAGAACACCCACTGAACGCTGGCAGAAGACGTCAGACCTCCCAAAAGGCAAGAAAATCCCCACGTACTTGGGTAGGGCAAAAGAAAAAAGAAATAACAGAGACAAAAGAATAGGGACGGGACCTGCACCAGTGGGAGGGAGCTGTGAAGGAGGAAAGGTTTCCACACACTAGGAAGCCCCTTCGTGGGCAGAGACTGCGGGTAGCAGAGGGGGGAAGCTTCGGAGCCACGGAGGAGAGCGCACCCACATTGGTGCGGAGGGCAAAGCGGAGATTCCCGCACAGAGGATCGGTGCCGAGCAGCACTCACCAGCCCGAGAGGCTTGTCTGCTCAGCCGCCGGGGCGGGCGGGGGCTGGGAGCTGGGGCTCGGGCTTCGGTGCTAGCCGGGAAGGAGTCCGGGAAAAAGACTGCAGCTGCCAAAGAGGCAAGAGACTTTTTCTTGCCTCTTTGTTTCGCGGCGCGCAAGGAGAGGGGATTCAGAGCGCCGCCTAAACGAGCTCCAGAGACGGGCGCGAGCCGCGGCTATCAGCGCGGATCCCACAGCAACAGGGACGCAGAGGGAAAAACGGAGAGATTCCCGCACAGAGGCTCGGCGCCGAGCAGCACTCACCAGCCCGAGAGGCTTGTCTGCTCACCCGCCGGGGCGGGCGGGGGCTGGGAGCTGAGGCGCGGGCTTCCGTCGGATCCCAGGGAGAGGACTGGGGTTGGCTGCGTGAACACAGCCTGAAGGGTCTAGCGCACCACAACTAGCCGGGAGGGTGCACGAGAAAAAGTCTGCAGCTGCCGAAGAGGCAGGAGACTTTTTCTTGCCTCTTTGTTTCGCGGCGTGCAAGGAGAGGGGATTCAGAGCGCCACTTAAACGAACTCCAGAGACGGGCGCGAGCCGCGGCTATCAGCGCGGACCCCAGAGACGGGCATGAGACGCTAAGGCTGCTGCTGCCGCCACCAAACAGCCTGTGGGCGAGCACAGGTCATTCTCCACACCGCCCCTCCCGGGAGCCTGTGCAGCCCGCCACGGCCAGGCTCCCGTAATCCAGGGACAACTTCCCCGGGAGAGCGCACGGCGGGCCTCAGGCTGCTGCAACGTCACGCCGGCTTCTGCCGCCGTAGGCTCGCCCCGCCTCCTCCGTACCGCTCCCTCCCCCCGGCCTGACTGAGCCAGAGCCCCCGAAGCAGCTGCTCCTTTAACCCCGTTCTGTCTGGGCAGGGAACAGACGCCCTCAGGGGACCTACATGCAGAGGCGGGTCCAAATCCAAAGCTGAACCCCGGGAGCTGTACGAACAAAGAAGAGAAAGGGAAATCTCTCCCAGCAGCCTCAGAAACAGCGGATTAAAGCTCCACAAACAACTTGATGTGCCTGCATCTGTTGAATACCTGAATAGACAACGAATCATCCCAAATTTAGGAGATGGACTTTGGGAGCAGGATATATTAACTTTTCCCCTTTTCCTTTTTTTTGTGAGTGTAGATGTGTATGCTTCTGGGTGAGATTTTGTCTGTATAGCTTTGCTCTCACCGTTAGTCCTAGGGTTAGGTCCGTCCGTTTTTTTTTTGTTTTGTTTTGTTTTGTTTTTTTTTTTGGCTTAAAAATTTTTTTTCCCTAATAAATGTTTTCTTAATAATTTTTTCCTTATTTTCTATTTTTAAAAAATTTTTAATAAGTTTTTTCATATTTTTTATTTTAAAAAATTAAAAAAATTTTTTTTTCTTAATAAATTTTTTCTAAATAATTTTTTTCTTATTTTTAGTATAAAAAATTAATAAATCTATTTTTAAAAATTAAAAAAATTTTTTTTTCTTAATAAATTTACTCTTAATAATTCTTTTTCTTATTTTTTATTATAATTGCTTTATTTTATTTTATTTTATCCTCTTTTTTTCTTTCTTTCCATTTTTTCTCCCTTTTATTCTGAGCCGTGAGGATGAAAGGCTCTTGGTGCTCCAGCCAGGCATCAGGGCTGTGCCTCTGAGGTGGGAGAGCCAACTTCAGGACACTGGTCCACAAGAGACCTCCCAGCTCCACGTAATACCAAACGGTGAAAATCTCTCAGAGATCTCCATCTCAACACCAAGACCCAGCTTCACTCAACGACCAGCAAGCTACAGTGCTGGACACCCTATGCCAAACAACTAGCAAGAGAGGAACACAGCCCCATCCATTAACAGAGAGGCTGCCTAAAATCATAATAAGGCCACAAACACCCCAAAACACACCACCAGACGTGGACGAACCCACCAGAAAGACAACATCCAGCCTCATCCACCAGAACACAGGCACTAGTTCCCTCCACCAGGAAACCTACACAACCCACTGAACCAACCTTAGCTACTGGGGACAGATACCAAAAACAACGGGAACTACGAACCTGCAGCCTGTGAAAAGGAGACCCCAAACACAGTAAGATAAGCAAAATGAGAAGACAGAAAAACACACAGCAGATGAAGGAGCAGGGTCAAAACACACCAGACCTAACAAATGAAGAGGAAATAGGTAGTCTACCTGAAAAAGAATTCAGAATAATGATAGTAAGGATGATCCAAAGTCTTGGAAATAGAATAGACAAAATGCAAGAAACATTTAACAAGGACGTAGAAGAACTAAAGAGGAATCAAGAAACGATGACAAGCACAATAAATGAAATTAAAAATACTCTAGATGGGATCAATAGCAGAATAACTGAGGCAGAAGAACGGATAAGTGACCTGGAAGATAAAATGGTGGAAATAACTACTGCAGACCAGAATAAAGAAAAAAGAATGAAAAGAACTGAGGACAGTCTCAGAGACCTCTGGGACAACATTAAACGCACCAACATTCGAATTATAGGGGTCCCAGAAGAAGAAGAGAAAAAGAAAGGGACTGAGAAAATATTTGAAGAGATTATAGTTGAAAACTTCTCTAATATGGGAAAGGAAATAGTTAATCAAGTCCTGGAAGCACAGAGAGTCCCATACAGGATAAATCCAAGGAGAAACACACCAAGACACATATTAATCAAACTATCAAAAATTAAATATAAAGAAAACATATTAAAAGCAGCAAGGGAAAAACAACAGATAACACACAAGGGCATCCCCATAAGGTTAACAGCTGATCTTTCAGCAGAAACGCTGCAAGCCAGAAGGGAGTGGCAGGATATACTTAAAGTGATGAAGGAGAAAAACCTACAACCAAGATTACTCTACCCAGCAAGGATCTCATTCAGATTTGATGGAGAAATTAAAACCTTTACAGACAAGCAAAAGCTGAGAGAGTTCAGCACCACCAAACCAGCTTTACAACAAATGCTAAAGGAACTTCTCTAGGCAAGAAACACAAGAGAAGGAAAACACCTACAATAACAAACCCAAAACATTTAAGAAAATGGGAATAGGAACATACATATCGATAATTACCTTAAACGTAAATGGATTAAATGCTCCCACCAAAAGACACAGACTGGCTGAATGGATACAAAAACAAGACCCATATATATGCTGTCTACAAGAGACCCACTTCAGACCTAGAGACACATACAGACTGAAAGTGAGGGGATGGAAAAAGATATTCCATGCAAATGGAAATCAAAAGAAAGCTGGAGTAGCAATTCTCATATCAGACAAAATAGACTTTAAAATAAAGACAATTACAAGAGACAAAGACGGACACTATATAATGATCAAGGGATCGATCCAAGAGGAAGGTATAACAATTGTAAATATTTATGCACCCAACATAGGAGCACCTCAATACATAAGGCAAATACTAACAGCCATAAAAGGGGAAATCGACAGTAACACAATCATAGTAGGGGACTTTAACACCCCACTTTCACCAATGGACAGATCATCCAAAATGAAAATAAATAAGGAAACACAAGCTTTAAATGATACATTAAACAAGATGGACTTAATTGATATTTATAGGACATTCCACCCCAAAACAACAGAATACACATTTTTCTCAAGTGCTCATGGAACATTCTCCAGGATAGATCATATCTTGGGTCACAAATCAAGCCTTGGTAAATTAAAAAAAATTGAAATCGTATCAAGTATCTTTTCCGACCACAACGCTATGAGACTAGATATCAATTACAGGAAAAGATCTGTAAAAAATACAAACACATGGAGGCTACACAATACACTACTTAATAACGAAGTGATCACTGAAGAAATCAAAGGGGAAATCAAAAAATACCTAGAAACAAATGACAATGGAGACACGACGACCCAAAACCTATGGGATGCAGCAAAAGCAGTTCTAAGAGGGAAGTTTATAGCAATACAAGCCTACATCAAGAAAGAGGAAACATCTCAAATAAACAACCTAACCTTGCACCTAAAGCAATTAGAGAAAGAAGAACAAAAAAACCCCAAAGCTAGCAGAAGGAAAGAAATTATAAAGATCAGATCAGAAATAAATGAAAAAGAAATGAAGGAAACAATAGCAAAAATCAATGAAACTAAAAGCTGGTTCTTTGAGAAGATAAACAAAATTGATAAACCATTAGCCAGACTCATCAAGAGAAAAAAGGAGAAGACTCAAATTAATAGAATTAGAAATGAAAAAGGAGAAGTAACCACTGACACTGCAGAAATACAAACGATCATAAGAGATTACTACAAGCAACTCTATGCTAATAAAATGGACAACCTGGAAGAAATGGACAGATTCTTAGAAATGCACAACCTGCCGAGACTGAACCAGGAAGAAATAGAAAATATGAACAGACCAATCACAAGCACTGAAATTGAAACTGTGATTAAAAATCTTCCAACACACAAAAGCCCAGGACCAGATGGCTTCACAGGCGAATTCTATCAAACATTTAGAGAAGAGCTAACACCTATCCTTCTCAAACTCTTCCAAAATATTGCAGAGGGAGGAACACTCCCCAACTCATTCTACGAGGCCACCATCACCCTGATACCAAAACCAGGCAAAGATGTCACAAAGAAAGAAAACTACAGGCCAATATCACTGATGAACATAGATGCAAAAATCCTCAACAAAATACTAGCAAACAGAATCCAACAGCACATTAAAAGGATCATACACCATGATCAAGTGGGGTTTATTCCAGGAATGCAAGGATTCTTCAATATACGCAAAACAATCAACGTGATACATCATATTAACAAATTGAAGGAGAAAAACCATATGATCATCTCAATAGATGCAGAGAAAGCTTTCGACAAAATTCAACACCCATTTATGATAAAAGTCCTGCAGAAAGTAGGCATAGAGGGAACTTTCCTCAACATAATAAAGGCCGTATATGACAAACCCACAGCCAACATTGTCCTCAATGGTGAAAAACTGAAACCATTTCCACTAAGATCAGGAACAAGACAAGGTTGCCCACTCTCACCACTATTATTCAACATAGTTTTGGAAGTGTTAGCCACAGCAATCAGAGACGAAAAAGAAATAAAAGGAATCCAAATCGGAAAAGAAGAAGTAAAGCTGTCACTGTTTGCAGATGACATGATACTATACATAGAGAATCCAAAAGATGCTACCAGAAAACTACTAGAGCTAATCAATGAATTTGGTAAAGTAGCAGGATACAAAATTAATGCACAGAAATCTCTTGCATTCCTGTATACTAATGATGAAAAATCTGAAAGTGAAATTAAGAAAACACTCCCGTTTACCATTGCAACAAAAAGAATAAAATACCTAGGAATAAACCTACCTAAGGAGACAAAAGACCTGTATGCAGAAAATTATAGGACACTGATGAAAGAAATTAAAGATGATACAAATATATGGAGAGATATACCATGTTCTTGGATTGGAAGAATCAACATTGTGAAAATGACTCTGCTACCCAAAGCAATCTACAGATTCAATGCAATCCCTATCAAACTACCACTGGCATTTTTCACAGAACTAGAACAAAAAATTTCACAATTTGTATGGAAACACAAAAGACCCCGAATAGCCAAAGCAATCTTGAGAACGAAAAATGGAGTTGGAGGAATCAGGCTCCCTGACTTCAGACTATATTACAAAGCTACAGTAATCAAGACAGTTTGGTACTGGCACAAAAACAGAAATATAGATCAATGGAACAGGATAGAAAGCCCAGAGATAAGCCCACGCACATATGGTCACCTTATCTTTGATAAAGGAGGCAAGCATATACAGTGGAGAAAAGACAGCCTCTTCAATAAGTGGTGCTGGGAAAATTGGACAGGTACATGTAAAAGTATGAAATTAGAACACTCCCTAACACCATACACAAAAATAAACTCAAAATGGATTAAAGACCTAAGTGTAAGGCCAGACACTATCAAACTCTTAGAGGAAAACATAGGCAGAACACTGTATGACATAAGTCACAGCAAGATCCTTTTTGACCCAGGTCCTAGAGAAATGGAAATAAAAACACAAATAAACAAATGGGACCTAATGAAACTTAAAAGCTTTTGCACAGCAAAGGAAACCATAAACAAGACCAAAAGACAACCCTCAGAATGGGAGAAAATATTTGCAAATGAAGCAACGGACAAAGGATTAATCTCCAAGATTTACAAGCAGCTCATGCAGCTCAATAACAAAAAAACAAACAACCCAATCCAAAAATGGGCAGAAGACCTAAATAGACATTTCTCCAAAGAAGAGATACAGATTGCCAACAGACACATGAAAGAATGCTCAACATCATTAATCATTAGAGAAATGCAAATCAAAACTACAATGAGGTATCATCTCACACCAGTCAGAATGGCCATCATCAAAAAATCTAGAAACAATAAATGCTGGAGAGGGTGTGGAGAAAAGGGAACACTCTTGCACTGTTGGTGGGAATGTAAATTGATACAGCCACTATGGAGAAGAGTATGGAGGTTCCTTAAAAAACTAAAAATAGAACTACCATATGACCCAGCAATCCCACTACTGGGCATATACCCTGAGAAAACCATAATTCAGAAAGAGTCATGTACCAAAATATTCATTGCAGCTCTGTTTACAATAGCCAGGACATGGAAGCAACCTAGGTGTCCATCATCGGATGAATGGATAAAGAAGATGTGGCACATATATACAATGGAATATTACTCAGCCATAAAAAGAAATGAAATGGAGGTGTTTGTAATGAGGTGGATGGAGTTAGAGTCTGTCATACAGAGTGAAGTAAGTCAGAAAGAGAAAAACAAATACAGTATGCTAACACATATATATGGACTCTAAGGGAAAAAAAAAAAAAAAAAAAAAAAAAAAAGAGGTCATGAAGAACCTAGTGGCAAGATGGGAATAAAGACACAGACCTACTAGAGAATGGACTTGAGGATATGGGGAGGGGGAGGGGTGAGATGTGACAGGGTGAGAGAGTGTCATGGACATATATACACTACCAAATGTAAAATAGATAGCTAGTGGGAAGCAGCCGCATAGCACAGGGAGATCAGCTCGGTGCTTTGTGACCACCTAGAGGGGTGGGATAGGGAGGGTGGGAGGGAAGGAGATGCAAGAGGGAAGAGATATGGCAACATATGTATATGTGTAACTGATTCACTTTGTTGTAAAGCAGAAGCTAGCACACCATTGTAAAGCAATTATACTTCAATAAAGATGTTTAAAAAAAATAAATAAATAATAGGCTGCTCTGCCTATATCATAGCATGTGACCATCTATTCCACCTACATGTGAGGCTAGGCTGGTAGGGCACACTCATCTCCCTTCCAGACCTGGCAAAGCTCATAGCAGCAGCCCCGTGGCCTCATGGAAGGGAAGTGAACCCCAAAACATTGCAATTGATAATGACATGGTCTTTAAGATCTAGAAGTAAATGGATAGTTGGCCATCAGCATGCTGCAAGTAAAGAAAGAACATGTTGAAAACAGTGGTCCAATAAAAGAAATGTACAGCTTAAAGGATGTGGTGATGATTACATTCAGCCCATGATTTTTTTTGTCAATTTGTTTGACTTTCTTTTTTCCCCCTGGTGGATGAATTGTCTGCTCTTTCCTTAAAGCTGTTAAGGCTTGAGAAAGAAAACAACATAGGCATTTTAATTAACTTAGATGCAGTGTTTGCTTGAAAGGTAGTCACTCTGAAATAATGTGTTCTCCTCTGCATTGGCAGCACAGTTTCAAAGGGTCTGCTGAAAGAATAAGAGAGTCAAGTTTAAACTAAAAGTAACAGGACAGTTACAAGCTCTGCATTCATGCTGTGTTCAAAAGCTTCCTCTATTTCAATTTCCCTTCCTTTTAGAATAAGTAGGGAGGAAGAGAATAAATAATATCTTGTAGAAGGTTTCCTCTGTGGGACTCCATTTTTCTTCAGTGAGCTACTGCACATTTCCTAGTCAAAGGACATAAATGTAGACCTCCAGGGGAATTTTAAAGAAAAAGATCACCAGAAAGGTGACACTTCTAGAAATAGTATCATGGTGTTCGCTCATTAGCCTTGACTGGTGCTGAGCTGGTTCTCTGGAAGAATCCCTCTTACAATCCTGCACTTCTAAACTTGGTATCATAAAAGGCAGTGGAAACTCTTCACTCGAGAACAATTTATATTCCGTTACTATCTGACTGGCATTAGGAGTAAAGGATCCAGAAAGCACAGAACCAAATTTACCTTACTTAGCCAGCATTTTCAATTCTTCTTTCTTACTCATTTTCTATCGATTTTTGTGGTAGGGTCTCTTAGAAGGTTCCCAATGACCCTGCCTCCTGGTATAAACTCCCTTGGGTAATTCCCTACCCTTGAGTGTAGAGTGGACCTTTTGTCTCTTTTCCACTGGCAAACATGTGGCGAAGTAACAGGAGGTCACCTCCAAGATTATGTTACGAAAAGGCTGTGGTTTCCATCCTGAGCACTCTCTATCCTTCTTTTACTGGCTCACTTTGAGGGAAGCCAGCTGCTACATTCTGACCTGTCCTATGGAGAGGTTGATGTAGCAAGGAACAGGTCTCTCTGGTCAGCAGCCAGCAAAGACTTGAGGCCTGTTAACAGTCTTGACCTCATACCTGTTAGGATGGCCATTGTGAGAAAAACAAAAAAACAAAAATAACAAGTATTGGCAAAGACGTGAAAAAATTGTAACATTTTGTGCACTGTTGGTAAGAATGTAAAATGATGCAACTGTTATGATTAAAGGTTATGGGGGTTCCTCAGAAAAAGAAACCTAAAAATAGAATTACCACATGATCCAGCAATTCTACTGAGTATATATCCAAAAGAATTGAAAAGGGGATCTTGAAGAGATATTTGCATCGTATGTTCACTGTAGCATTAATCACTATAGTCCTGATAGGGAAACAACCTAAGTTTCCATTAATGGATGAATGGATAAAGATATACAATGGTAGATAGATAGATAGATAGATAGATAGATAGATAGATAGATAGATAGATAGATAGATATACAATGGAATATTATTCATCCATGGGAGAGAAGGGAATCCTGTCATTTGGTACATCATGGAGGAAATTTGAGGACACTATGCTAGGTGAAATAAACCAATCATAAATAAACCTATACTTAATAATTACACTTATATGAGGTATCTAAAGTAGTCAGACCCTTAGAAACAGAAGGTAGAATTGTGATTCCCAGGGCCAGGGGAAGGGAGAGGAGAGTTGTTCAATGGATGTACAGTTTCAGTTTTGTAAGATGAAAAACTTCTAGAGCTCTGTTGCACAGCAATGTGCATATAGTTAAGTCTACTGTACTGTACCCTTAAAAATGGCTAAGATGGTGAATTTTTATGTTTTTTCTTCACCACAATTAAAATTATACCAGTAAACCTACCCAGCAAACCTATCCAACCTGGTATGTTGGTTCAGATACATCAATCTCGCTCTTTCTCTGAGCCTTCTCATCCTAGTAATGAGAACATTTTTCTAGAAGAGGTACCAAGTAATCTGTTGGAAAAATGGCTGGTTTTAAAGTCAAAAGATATGAGTTTGATTACTGACTCCTCCAGAATTCTTTTATATTCTCTAAGACAAGTCACTTAGACTCTCTTCCACAAAACAAAAATAATGCTGAAGGAATACGGTCATTGTGAGGTTTAAATGAAATGAGGAAAACAGAATCCTTCCTTTTTAAAATGTCTGGTATTATAAATATGTGAATTACTCTTCTTAAAACTTTGTAAAAACAAGTTTAAAAAATAAAAAAAAAAGTTCAAATCTCCTAAAGTGCCTGAAAATTAGTTTCCAAAAACTTTTGGAATCAGAATATATAATCAGGGATTTTGCTGCTCTGGCTGACTCTTCTATTTGAATCTGAAAATTAAATAAACAATGTTTTTTACACTTTGTGAAACTTTTTTATAAAAAGTTATAAAACACAGTTTAAAAAAATTAATCATTACAAAGTACTTAAAAACAGTTCAACTACACAGTTATAGAGTACTCATACATACATATATTTTTTTAACTGGATAAAATGATGGAAAATTCAGTGAGATGTACTTGTGCTGCTTTAGTTCATTGGCTCTCACCTGGAGATGATTTTGCCCCCCAGGAGATATTTGGTAATGTCTGGAGACATTTTTGTTTCACAACCAGAGGGGTGAGTTTTACTGACATCTAGTGGTAGAGGCTAGGGATGATTCTTAAAATCCTACAGTGCACAGGACAACCCCACGCAACAAAGAATTATCCAGTCCAAAATGTCAACATGCTGCTGTTGAGTCAACCCTGCTTTAGATGACACTGTGTAACGTGCACTCTTTTAGATTAAGCTGCTTAGAATCCTAACCACTAAGAGGCTATAATGACCACTGTAGGGCCCTATCCTTTGCTCCTTTCCCTCCCTTCTCCATCTAACTTTAAGGGCCTTATCTCCTGTATCCACAGAGACTACTCCATCCTTTTATGTCTTCAGTCAAAATTTATGTGGAACCACTGTGGAAACTCATAAGACATGACAGACGGCAAAGGCATTAATATGCTACTGACACCAGCTGTAACTCTTCATGTCATCTGCTGCTGACAGCGCTATCTCAAAGATTTCAAAGAGCCTGAAAAGAAGTAGACTCCTGAGTAAAAAAAACCAAAAAACAAAACAAAAAAAAAACAGCTGTCCTAGGATCAACCTAGGTGATACAGAGGGAACGCTGCCCTGCAGGAGAAAGCATTTTGAGAGCTTATCTATCACTGACGTCACCTCCAGCTGAAGTCTATGTTGTCCTCCTGCCCTAAAGATTTCCTTCACTTGTTTTTACTATCAAGCCTTACCACCACACAGGATCTACTTGCTCTATTATAAAGGTCAGTCTGAAGTTACAACAATATTGCACATGATAGCTTACTTTCCTGGTGCTTTTTAGACTGATGATTTCCCCAAGTTCCACTAACAGAGGATATCAAGAGATTTTTAACTGATGATAATTAAGGGACGTCTGGGACCTTGAAGTGGAAGCCCAGTGATCTGCAACTTTCTGAGCTCCAGTCTTTATCTGCGTAGCCCAATCCCCGAATGAACACGACTCAAAGGATGCCATGATTAGGCACTGGGATACAGGAGAGGATGCTGGATGAATACAGAACATGTTAAAAGTGTGTTTCCCTCATGCAAACTGCCTTTATAGCTGGGGAGCATTGTGGAGAAAAGTTATTTTAACCACATCCTTTGTAGTTTGACTCTAAGCAGAAAAAAAAAAAAAAGAAGTGTTGTAAAGGATGTTTGAGTACTTGGGAATAATATAATAGTTTATTTAACTTTAGGAAGTTAAATAGGTTATTACATGCCTGATTGAGTTCAACAGTAAACAAGGGTCTTCATTGCCATGTGGAAGTCTAGGTCTATGACTCAATTGCCAAATTCTTCCCACACTTTACAGAATGTTTTAGAGAAGAATAGTCAGCGATTATTTTCATGAGTATGCCCTTTTGATGAGGCTGCCACTCAAAGCATTTTTGCAATCACTTGACCAGTTTTGTGGTAGCTCTCTGAATGTCAAAGAGAACTGAGGAGGAGGAATTAGTAGAGGATACTTTAATCAAATTAAATGAGAAAGAGAGATTTTGGCAACTGTATCTACTTCTGAAATTTACATGTAAAGGGTGTACCTTGTAATCAGAATTCTAACAAGGAGTCAACGTCGTTCTCTCAGTGGAAAAATGACTTTTTAAAATTTGTTTGCTGAAGCTGAACAGCCTTGAAAGAAGATGAAAAGGTAGCCCATAAATTCAGTATCTTACTGAGAGACTCAGCAAATACTGAATAACACTATCCTAACAAATCTTAATGAAAAGCTAAATCTGCCTGTGAACAGAAGGGATTGACTGGGAATAAATTTACTTCATAAAGACTCAAATCAAGTGGTCAGACAGTTCTGTTTTGTCAAGTTTGGAAAAGCCTTCTCATTAAAAAGAAGAGAATTCTGTTGTACTTTATCTGCAATGGTGCACGAGGGTCCTGAAAAGATTTTGCTACCAGTCGCACGACCTAATGTGAGCACCTAGAGAAAAGGTAATTGAAACTTGGAGCTAAACACATCTCACCTTTCACACAAAAGCTGGTGGTGTAAGTGAAAATGGTCCCAGGAGTCATTCCCTACTACATTGGTTGCCCCCAAAGAATTAATTATAGCGTCTGGTTTAAGAATGTCTTTGGGAAGGGAAAGCACATCCTTTCAGACTTGTGTGGTCTCAGAAGCATATTAGTGCTTAAAATGGCATGAGGAAAGATTTGGACTGCTTCATTTTAGAAAAATGTGTGCCCTGGCCTAGAAAACATTTTTAAACAAATAATTTAGTATCTTCTCTGGGCTGAAGAGTAAATTGTTGATCCAAAGGTTGCTGCTAAGTCACCCAAGGTTCATAAACGTGTGGATTAAGACTAATAATAATTAAGGATGCATTCGATGTAGGATTTCCAAGGGATGGGACTAGCAGATTGCATAACAATCTCCCACCCCATTCATGAGCAAGTTGAGAAATGAGAAGTGAATAAAGATAAAACAATACATCCATCACAGCCAGGTTAGAGGGCAGGACTCAGAATCCATTAGTACAGTGGGCTCTCTAATACCAAACCCTAGCATGAGGCATACCTCATCCCCACATCCTTAGATAGCTGGACCAAAGGCTTAGACATGGAAGTAAGTTTCCTCCCAAAAGGATAAAACATAATGCTTTACTGAGTAAGCCTAAGTGGTTATTCTTTCAAATATTACCAATCACATAAGTCAGGCTAATTCCCTAGGAGTAGAATGAATCAAGGAGAGAGAGAGGTCTGAACATACTTAGAGAAATGTTCCCAAACCAAAGTGGATTTCTTTTACAGTTCAGTTTTCAAGTTATTGTTTATATGCCAAAACATCTGTATGTGTGTATGTAATTTTTTTTCTTATGGAAAAAAATTCCTGTGAGATGACTAATATTCTTAGCTTAAACTCTTATGAGTTTGGAAATTTTAGGAAAACTTAAATGAGATTTTCCCCAGGAATTCACATGAAGGAAGTAAGACTATTTATAAATTTAAAAAATAAAATCAGTAAATGTCAGACCAGAGTAGAAAAATGCAAAATTGCCATAAGGAGACAATTATAACCTGAGTTGAATATTTTAATACAGTTAAAGAAGGAATATATTCATAAGCTGATGAAAGAATATATTCACAAGCTAAGGAAGGAGAGAGAGAGAATTCTTCAGCTGGGCTCATTAAAGCACTGGCCACGGCAGAGGAAACCTTAGTCAGTAGACTCAGAAACTCAAGTCCCATTGATAAGACCTTTCCTCTGGTCCTATTAATCACTTAATTTCTCTACCTTCCACTCCTCTGATCTCTTTCTTGTTGGACCAGTTTTGACTGCTGTGTTGCCCATGTAAGCCTGCGGAGGGAGAAAATGTTCTGTTCGTGAAACTGCATGTCTGTTCAGTACATGAAATTATTGTGAAAAAAATTTCTCCATGGAATCTGATTTTCTTTTTCCTATATACAGTGTGTGTCAGAGAATGCGATGACCATGTTAATGCCAGCATCCTGATCTATGTGGTAGTTACAGTTTCCTTGGAAATTAGTAAATCATTATTCCAGTTTACAGATTAGTTCTAGTGAGCCTGGTAGAGGTGAATCTGATCCTGAGAAGTAGATCCACTATTAATATGCTGACCAAATAGAATTTCTGTGCATGCAAGGCTGAGGGAGAAAGTGGTAACAAAATAGGCCACATTATTGAAGAAAACGACAACACTATGGAAAAATGAGGTATAAAAGATCACATTATACAATGATTATAGGAATATAGCTGCATAATTACAAGGGCACAATTCCATAAGATTTACTAAAACTTCTAAAACATTCACCAAATGTTTCTACAACAAATTAGAAGAACATAAGGAAGCATGATCTGGTTATGCAAATTGAAGGAACATAAGAACATCAACTAAAAATGACCTAGAGATCATTCCCAGCCATTTCAGAAATATTGGGAAGGCCAAACAGACATGGTATCTCTATATTAATGGATGCATAATGCACAATGGTACTTTCTAGTGAGTTCCATTTAAAAAATAGTCTGAATTGATTACAGAATGCTTCCCATTTTTTTGGTTGGAAACTCATTTACTAACAGAAAAATTGACATAAAAACAAGAAGACATTATCACTGAGAGATGATACAAGGTTACAGAATATAAAGATGTTGTGAGAAAGAAGAAAAAAGAGAGATTAAAAAAACAAATAGAAACATGTAGTTGTGCTAGAATTTTGCTCTATACATGTAAAGTGCATACCAGTGTAACAGAGAGCAAACCTAACTCCATATTGGATCTATTCCTTTAGCTCTAACCTTTGTGATCTGCTGTCTGTGCTTAGTCATGCTGGCTCTGCACTTTTGTAAAAGAATGTTGCCTATAGCCTGAAATATACATGAATAGCCTATTCTCAAGGCTCTGACCTTTAAAGGTATAACAATTTTCCTATCATATGGAGAGAATAACATTTGTCTTGTTGGAGGTTTACAGGAACATTGTGACCAGTCCTCAGTGGACAGCTGCAAGAACAAGGGATTCCTGCACCAAGGAGCTTGCAACCACTAGCCACACCCCCTCCCCTTTTAGTATAAAAGAAACCTGAATTCTAACTCAGGTAAGATGATTCTTTGGGACACTAGTCTTCCACCTTCTCGGTCTGCTGGCTTTCCGAATAAAGTCACTATTCCTTGCCCCAACACTACGTCTCTAGATTTATTGGCATGTCATGTGGTAAGCAGTACAAGCTTGGACTTGGTAACACCAATGATATTAATGAATAATACTACCTGACTGATATTTATTGAACTCTCATTTATGGAAGGTACCATAATTGTCTTATGTTACATATCTTATTTCATCTTCAGGATATTATCAGTTAAGTGTTATTATTAGCTCCATTCTACAGACAAAGGAATGGAGGCTTAGAGTGATGTCATTTGACCAAAGTTACATCACTAATAAATGGAGCTGTTATCTGAACCCAGGTCTCTAACTGAAGAGTTTAAGAGCTTAACATTACATTTTATTGCCAAAATAGTAATAAAGTATATAGAGAAATATGCCAGTGTTTGTGTTTTATGGGGCAATGTATCAGATTCATTTTTATGCAAGAAAGTTAACTTAGAAGACAGACTGATAACTGGATTTTGAGCAATACTTTGAAAGATGGAAACTATGCAATTTAGTAGGTAAAAGAAAATAGTATTTTCTTTGTTTTGTAAAGTACAGGCAATTTATCAAAGTCTTTTCAAGGAAAAACAAAATTTAGAGAATAATTTGCACCAGATAATTTTGAGTCTTTTGTCTGTCCTTGAAAACTATACAAAGAAGGTCACCAAGACAATATAGAGGAAGAAACAAACAAAAGTTTATGGTGCTTTCTTATAATTCTATAGTGCTTCATATTTTTTGATGTATTTTAATATATATTTTCTAAGTAGATTCTGCTGAAGTAGATATCTTGGATACATCATTTCCATTAGATTATGAGATAACTGATGCTCAGAGAGATTAAGTGACTTGCCTAAGTTCATACAGCTCATGAGACACAGACCTAGGGCTATTGCTCTGTATCAGTTCTCTTGTAAAAGTGCTGAATTGCTGAGTCATTACTTTCCATGAGTCCACAATTCAGTGAAGAAAAAAAGGTTGGATTTAGATGTGAAATCAGCCAGGCAAAATGATCAGATCAAATCAGAGAATTTAAAGTAGAAAATATGGCTAAATGAGAGGACTTGGAGAAAAGTGATTGCCTCCTGATGACTCAAACTTGGACATTGGATTCGTCTTATGATTACTATTCCCTTTGTTTTCCTATAGTTTCTGAAGACAAGACGCTTTTTCTCAGAATTATTTTTACTCATAGGCCCATTAGAGGCTATCTGTATGGGTAAGTTAGGGAAACGGCTGCACTCTACCTTTCTAAGAAGACCTTCAAAATATAGTGTTCAAATTTTGTATAGTTGTTAAGAGCATTGGCTTATTGAAACCTAACTACACCACAAACTGTTTGAGGACAGCTTACATAACCTCTCTAAGCCTCCCTTTCCTTGTAAGTCATGCAAGTATAAGACACTAACATAGATTTACAGAGCATGATGTTTGTGAAATGCTGAGCCTAATAATTATCATGAAGTGCTCAATAAATGGTTACTATTATTTATTTTACTAGAATACAAATATTTTCCATAGGAGTAAGTGAAATTTCTAACATGGCACATAAGAGTTTCACAGAGTTCTAGGAGCTCTAAGATATATATAGAATCTTGCTTACTGAAATATGTCCAATATGTAGATATCACCAAAACACATCAGATTCAACATTTCCAAAACTGAACTCATTTTCTTTCCCTCGGAACCTGCTATTTGTTCTCACTTCCCTAATTAAATTAATGGCATCATCACTGATGGTCCAAATTAGGTGGGAAGTTGTAGCAAAGCATCTTTCATTTCCTCCACTAACAGTGTCTGATTATCTATAGCAGCAGTCCCCAACCTTTTTGGCACCAGAGACCGGTTTCGTGGAAGACAATTTTTCCACGGACCGGGTAAGGGGGATGGTTTTGGGATGATTCAAGCACATTACATTTATTGTGCATTTTATTTCTATTATTATCAAATTGTAATATATAATGAAATAATTATACAACTCACCATAATTCAGAATCAGTGAGAGCCCTGAGCTTGTTTTCCTGCAGCTAGATAGTCCCATCTGGGGTTGATGGGAGACAGTGACATCCAAAGTGTTGTTTATGTCTGGTCTACTCCATAATCTCGTTTTGGTTGCTGTCACTGTCGAATACCCTGCTTCACAAAGATAGGATGTTAGAAATGGAAGCAGGCTTTTGTGTGCTTTTGTGGCAATCTCAGGATATTCCACCTTGGCTTTAATCCAGAACCTATGGAGATTTGAAGTTGTCTCAAACATACTTTTAAGGCCACTGTCATTTGAGATCTCAAGAGGTTGATCCTCTTCTAGCACGGACAAAGTCGACTCACCTGGCTTATTCACAGGTGGGTCATGGATCCATTTCTTCCCAGTTTGGGGGTCTTTTCTGGTTGGGAAGTAATGCTCAAACTCTTTTGAAAGCTGAGATAGGTGATCATGCACCAGCTGGGAGAAAGAAGGCCCTCGTTCAGTCTCTTTCAAAATCTCTGCTAATGTTTGAAACACGTCAAAAATACCAATGTTCACTTGTCGCCCCCCTAATTCCAGTTTGGCTTTGAATGCAGCCACTTCATCTGCTGACTTGAACACAGTTGCCATTCTCCTCTGAAGTGACAGATTGAGTTTATTGAGCAGGTTGAATATGTCACACAAGGAAGCAAGTTTTGCAACCCATTCTGTGTCACTGAAATGTGCTGCCAGTGGTGACTGTTTTCTAAAAGAAATCTCTGGAGTGGCTCTCAAAACTCAGAAACTCTGGCCAGTGATCTACCTTTAGAAAGCCATCTCACTTCTGTGTATAAGAGAAGACGTGTGTGCTCTGCGTCCTTCTCCTCACAGAGCTGCATGAACAGATGTGAGTTAAGGGCATGTACTTTAATGTGGTTGATAATTTTAATCACATCCCACAAAACGTTATTAAGTTCAGGTGACATTTTTCAGCTAGCCAGCATTTCTCTATGGATGAGACAGTGCATAGACTCACATTCAGAAGCGACCTCTTTGACCCGAGTAGTGAAACCAGAAAGCCGTCCAGTCATGGCTCCATCTGTGCATACCCTGACACAAAATGACCAATTCAGTTTTCCTGATATGTAGTCATTCAAAGACTTGAATAGTGCTGCAGCTGTAGTGTTGGTTGGCAACAAAAGTGCACATAACATATCCTCATGCATATCCCCCTGAAAAATATATTGCACAAAAACAAGCATTGTTGCCTTATTGTCAACATCGGTAGGCTTGTCAACCTGGATTGCATGCCAACGTGACTCATTAATCCTCTCTAACAATTGTGCCTCATTATCCTCTGCTATTTCATCAATTCATCTAGTTATGGTGCTAGCTGAAAGAGGAACACGTGCCACCTTTTGAACTGCAGCCTCTCCTAAAAGTTCAAGACAAATGTCCTTAGCAGCAGGCAGAATCAACTCTTCACCAATAGTAAAGGGCTTCTTAGCTTTATCAATACAGTTAGCCACTAAGAACGATGCTCTCAGTGCAGACAAATTTGATGAAGTGGTGGCATTCAATAATTGCTTCTGTTCTTCGTGCTCATGTTTTTTTCTTTTGAAAAACTCCAAAGCCTTGTCTTTTAATGCAGGATGCTTGGTCTCCATGTGGCGAAGCAGTTTTGAAGGTTTCATGGCTTCATTGGCTAGCCAGTCACCACATATTATACAAAGCAGGCTTGGAGAATGTGAATCACCTATTGCAATGAACCTGTAATTTAAGTAGGACTCTTGGTATTTTCTTTTAAATGTAGCTTTCTTTTTGTTGGCAGTCTTAGAGTCTTCTGCTCTCTCATCATTGGTTTTATCCCCCTTTTCAAAGAAGCTCTCCAGCGACGTTTGTTTTTTACTCATTTTGCCTAGGGTTAGCTTGTGGGCTTACCAAAACTGTGACTGAGACAAGTGCACAGTGTGGGAAAGAGTCACGGACGAAAGTGGTAAACAAAATAATGGGCAGGCCACTCACGGACTAAAATAAGAGTCGGATTCTGACTTATATCCTGCCACCAGATGTAGCTGTACAATTGAAGTACATCAACTCAATTGCCACTCTAAAGCCTGCCACCAGATGCAGCTTAATTGTCACTTGCCACTCGCTGATAGCGTTTTGATATGAGTCTGTAAGCAATTGATTTATTATGGTCTCTGTGCAGTCAGACCTCTCTGCTAATGATCATCTGTATTTATACGTCTCCACTTATCATGTTCTCTCCTCTAGCTTTTTGAACACATGGAATACCATTAGGCTAACTTTTTTTTTTCCCTCTAATTGTATCATCTGTTTTATTTTAGGGTCAGTTTTGATTTTTCTCCTCATTATTGGTCATATTTTCCTGCGTGTTTGTATGCATGGCCATTTTGGATTACATGCCTAACATGACGAACTTTACCAGTTGGGTGACAAATATTTTTTGTATTCCTATAACCATACTCTTAAGCTTTCTTCTGGGACCCATTTAAGTTACTAGGAAATAATTTGATCCTTTTGGATCTTGCTTTTAAGTTTCATTAGACAGGATCAGAGTAACACTTAGTCTAGTCTGAAATTTGCCCCACCAATTGGCAAAACATTTCCGAGAACTTTTCCTAGTTCTCCAGGAATTAAGAGGTTTTTCACTCTACTTGTGAGAACAGGCACTATTTCCACCCTTGTGTGAGCATCAGGATTACTTCTCTAATCCTTTGGTGTGGCCATTTTCCAGGTCTGTGTAGTGTCTTTACATGCATGGGCTGAGCAGTGCTCAGCTGAACACTCCAAGGGAATGAATGCTCTGAAGATCCTAGATATTCTCCATTCAGCTTTCTCCTCTCCAGTAGTCATCTCCTGAACCCTAGATGCCTTATCTCTGGACTCTCAGATCCATTTCCTCAGCACTGGATGTCTGCTGTGCTTTGCCTGGCTTGTCCCTCTGCACCATAGCCAAAAACTCTTTTTTTTTTTTTTTAACATCTTTAATGGAGTATAATTGCTTTACAAAGGTGTGTTAGTTTCTGCTTTATAACAAAGTGAATCAGTTATACATATACATATGTTCCCATATCTCTTCCCTCTTGCATCTCCCTCCCTCCCGCCCTCCCTATCCCACACCTCTAGGTGGTCACAAAGCACAGAGCTGATCTCCCTGTGCTATGCAGTTGCTTCCCACTAGCTATCTATTTTACGTTTGGTAGTGTATATATGTCCATGCCACTCTCTCTCTTTGTCACATCTTACCCTTCCCCCTCCCCATATCCTCAAGTCCATTCTCTAGTAGGTCTGTGTCTTTCTTCCCATCTTGCCACTAGGTTCTTCATGACCTTTTTTTTTTCCCTTAGATTCCATATATATGTGTTAGCATACTGTATTTGTTTTTCTCTTTCTGACATACTTCACTCGTATGACAGACTCTAACTCCATCCACCTCACTACAAATACCTCCATTTCGTTTCTTTTTATGGCTGAGTAATATTCCATTGTATATATGTGCCACATCTTCTTTATCCATTCATCCGATGATGGACACTTAGGTTGCTTCCATGTCCTGGCTATTGTAAATAGAGCTGCAATGAACATTTTGGTACATGACTCTTTTTGAATTATGGTTTTCTCAGGGTATATGCCCAGCAGTGGGATTGCTGGGTCATATGGTAGTTCTATTTTTAGTTTTTTAAGGAACCTCCATACTGTTCTCCATAGTGGCTGTATCAATTTACATTCCCACCAACAGTGCAAGAGTGTTCCCTTTTCTCCACACCCTCTCCAGGATTTATTGTTTGTAGATTTTTTGATGATGGCCATTCTGACCGGTGTGAGATGATATCTCATTGTAGTTTTGATTTGCATTTCTCTAATGACTAATGATGTTGAGCATTCTTTCATGCGTCTGTTGGCAATCTGTATATCTTCTTTGGAGAAATGTCTATTTAGGTCTTCTGCCCATTTTTGGATTGGGTTGTTTGTTTTTTTGTTATTGAGCTGCATGAGCTGCTTGTAAATCTTGGAGATTAATCCTTTGTCAGTTGCTTCATTTGCAAATATTTTCTCCCATTCTGAGAGTTGTCTTTTGGTCTTGTTTATGGTTTCCTTTGCTGTGCAAAAGCTTTTAAGTTTCATTAGGTCCCATTTGTTTATTTTTGTTTTTATTTCCATTTCTTTAGGAGCTGGGTCAAAAAGGATCTTGCTGTGATTTATGTCATAGAGTGTTCTGCCTATGTTTTCCTCTAAGAGTTTGATAGTGCCTGCCTTACATTTAGGCCTTTAATCCATTTTGAGTTTATTTTTGTGTATGGTGTTAGGGATTGTTCTAATTTCATACTTTTACATGTACCTGTCCAGTTTTCCCAGCACCACTTATTGAAGAGGCTGTCTTTTCTCCACTGTATATGCTTGCCTCCTTTATCAAAGATAAGGTGACCATATGTGCATGGGTATATCTCTGGGCTTTCTATCTTATTCCATTGAGCTATGTTTCTGTTTTTGTGCCAGTACCAAACTGTCTTGATTACTGGAGATTTGTAGTATAGTCTGAAGTCAGGGAGCCTGATTCCTCCAGCTCCATTTTTCGTTCTCAAGATTGTTTTGGCTATTCGGGGTCTTTTGTGTTTCCATACAAATTGTGAAATTTTTTGTTCTATCTGTGAAAAATGCCACTGGTAGTTTGATAGACATTGCGTTGAATCTGTAGATTGCTTTGGGTAGTATAGTCATTTTCACAATGTTGATTCTTCCAATCCAAGAACATGGTATATCTCTCCATCTATTTGTATCATCTTTAATTTCTTTCATCAGTGTCCTATAATTTTCTGCATACAGGTCTTTTGTCTCCTTAGGTAGGTTTATTCCTAGGTATTTTATTCTTTTTGTTGTGATGGTAAATGGGAGTGTTTCCATAATTTCTCTTTCAGATTTTTCATTAGTGTATAGGAATGCAAGAGATTTCTGTGCATTAATTTTGTATCCTGCTACTTTACCAAATTCATTGATTAGCTCTAGTAGTTTTCTGGTAGCATCTTTAGGATTCTCTATGTATACTATCATGTCATCTGCAAAGAGTGACAGCTTTACTTCCTCTTTTCTGATTTTGATTCCTTTTATTTCTTTTTCTTCTCTGATTGCTGTGGCTAACACTTCCAAAAGAGTGGGCAACCTTGTCTTGTTCCTGATCTTAGTGGAAATGGTTTCAGTTTTTCACCATTGAGGCCAATGTTGGCTGTGGGTTTGTCATATTTGGCCTTTATTATGTTGAGATAAGTTCCCTCTAACCCTCTTTCGCGAGAGTTTTTATCATAAATTGGTGTTGAATTTTTTCAAAAGCTTTTTCTACATCTATTGAGATCATCATATGGTTTTTATCTTTCAATTTCTTAATATGGTTTATCACGTTGATTGGTTGGCATATATTGAAGAATCCTTGCATTCCTGAGGTAAACCACACTTGATCATGGTGAATGTTCCTTTTAATGTGTGGTTGGATTATGTTTGCTAGTATTTTGTTCAGGATTTTTGCATCTATATTCATCAGTGATATTGGTCTGTAGTTTTCTTTCCTTGTGACATCTTTGTCTGGTTTTGGTATCAGGGTGATGATGGCCTCGTAGAATGAGTTTGGGAGTGTTCCTCCCTCTGCTATATTGTGGAAGAGTTTGAGAAGGATAGGTTTTAGCTCTTCTCTAAATGTTTGATAGAATTTGCCTGTGAAGCCATCTGGTCCTGGGCTTTTGTGTGTTGGAAGATTATTAATCACAGTTTCAATTTCGGTGCTTGTGATTGGTCTGTTTATATTTTCTATTTCTTCCTGGTTCAGTCTCGGCAGGTTGTGCATTTCTAAGAATTTGTCCATTTCTTCCAGGTTGTCCATTTTATTGGCATAGAGTTGCTTGTAGTAATCTCTCATGATTGTTTGTATTTCTGCAGTGTCAGTTGTTACGTCTCCTTTTTCATTTCTAATTCTATTGATTTGAGTCTTCTCCCTTTTTTTCTTGGTGAGTCTGGCTAATGGTTTATCAATTTTGTTTATCTTCTCAAAGAACCACCTTTTAGTTTTATTGATCTTTGCTATTGTTTCCTTCATTTCTTTTTCATTTATTTCTGATCTGATCTTTATGATTTCTTTCCTCCTGTTAACTTTGGGGTTTTGTTGTTCTTCCTTCTCTAATTGCTTTAGGTGCAAGGTTAGGTTGTTTGTTCGAGAAGTTTCCTGTTTCTTGAGGTAGGCTTGTATTGCTATAAACTTCCCGCTTAGAACTGCTTTTGCTGCATCCCATAGGTTTTGCATCATCATGTCTCCATTGTCATTTGTTTCTAGGTATTTTTTGATTTCCCCTTTGATTTCTTCAGTGATCACTTCGTTATTAAGTAGTGTATTGTGTAGCCTCCATGTGTTTGTATTTTTTATCGATCTTTTCCTGTAATTGATATCTAGTCTCATAGCATTGTGGTTGGAAAAGATAGTTGATACAATTTCAATTTTCTTAAATTTACCAAGGCTTGATTTGTGACACAAGATATGATCTATCCTGGAGAATGTTCCATGAGCACTTGAGAAAAATGTGTATTCTGTTGTTTTGGGGTGGAATGTCCTATAAATATCAATTAAGTCCATCTTGTTTAATGTATCATTTAAAGCTTGTGTTTCCTTATTTATTTTCATTTTGGATGATCTGTCCATTGGTGAAAGTGGGGTGTTAAAGTCCCCTACTATGATTGTGTTACTGTCGATTTCCCCTTTTATGGCTGTTAGTATTTGCCTTATGTATTGAGACGCTCCTATGTTGGGTGCATAAATATTTACAATTGTTATACCTTCTTCTTGGATTGATCCCTTGATCATTATATAGTGTCCTTGTCTCTTGTAATAGTCTTTATTTTAAAGTCTATTTTGTCTGATATGAGAATTGCTACTCCAGCTTTCTTTTGATTTCCATTTGCATGGAGTATCTTTTTCCATCCCCTCACTTTCAGTCTGTATGTGTCCCTAGGTCTGAAGTTGATCTCTTGTAGACAGCATATATACGGGTCTTGTTTTTGTATCCATTCAGCCAGTCTGTGTCTTTTGGTGGGAGCATTTAATCCATTTACGTTTAAGGTAATTATCGATATGTATGTTCCTATTCCCATTTTCTTAAACGTTTTGGGTTTATTATTGTAGGTGTTTTCCTTCTCTTGTGTTTCTTGCCTAGAAAAGTTCCTTTAGCATTTTTTGTAAAGCTGGTTTGGTGGTGCTGAACTCTCTCAGCTTTTGCTTGTCTGTAAAGGTTTTAATTTCTCCATCAAATCTGAATGAGATCCTTGTTGGGCAGAGAAATCTTGGTTGTAGGTTTTTCTCCTTCATCACTTTAAGTATATCCTGCCACTCCCTTCTGGCTTGCAGAGTTTCTGCTGAAAGATCAGCTGTTAACCTTATGGGTATTCCCTTGTGTGTTTTTTGTGGTTTTTCCCTTGTTGCTTTTAATATGTTTTCTTTATATTTAATTTTTGATAGTTTGATTAATATGTGTCTTGGCGTGTTTCTCCTTGGATTTAACCTGTATGGGACTCTCTGTGCTTCCAGGACTTGATTAACTATTTCCTTTCCCATATTCGGGAAGTTTTCAACTATAATCTCTTCAAATATTTTCTCAGCCCCTTTCTTTTTCTCTTCTTCTTCTGGGACCCCTATAATTAGAATGTTGGTGCATTTAATGTTGTCCCAGAGGTCTCTGAGACTGTCCTCAGTTCTTTTCATTCTTTTTTCTTTATTCTGCTTTGCAGTAGTTATTTCCACTATTTTATCTTCCAGGTCACTTACCCATTTTTCTGCCTCAGTTATTCTGCTATTGATCCCTTCTAGAGTATTTTTAATTTCATTTATTGTGTTTTTCATCGTTGCTTGGTTCCTCTTTAGTTCTTCTCGGTCTTTGTTAAATGTTTCTTGCATTTTATCTATTCTATTTCCAAGATTCTGGATCATCTTTACTATCATTATTCTGAATTCTTTTTCAGGTAGACTGCCTATTTCCTCTTCATTTGTTAGGTCAGGTGTGTTTTTACCTTGCTCCTTTATCTGCTGTGTGTTTTTCTGTCTTCTCATTTTGCTTATCTTACTGTGTTTGGGGTCTCCTTTTCACAGGCTGCAGGTTCGTAGTTCCCGTTGTTTTTGGTATCTGTCCCCAGTGGCTAAGGTTGGTTCAGTGGGTTGTGTAGGCTTCCTGGTGGAGGGGACTACTGCCTGTGTTCTAGTGGATGAGGCTGGATCTTGTCTTTCTGGTGGGCACGTCCACGTCTGCTGGTGTGTTTTAGGGTGTCTGTGTCCTTATTATGATTTTAGACAGCCTCTCTGCTAATGGATGGGGCTGTGTTCCTGTCTTGCTAGTTGTTTGGCATAGGGTGTCCAGCACTGTAGGTTGCTGGTGGTTGAGTGAAGCTGGATCTTGGTGTTGAGATGGAGATCTCTGAGAGATTTTCACCGTTTGGTATTACGTGGAGCTGGGAGGTCTCTTGTGGACCAGTGTCCTGAAGTTCGCTCTCCCACTTCAGAGGCACAGCCCTGATGCCTGGCTGGAGCACCAAGAGCCTTTCATCCACACGGCTCAGAATAAAAGGTAGAAAAAATAGAAAGAAGGAAAGAAAGAGGATAAAATAAAATAAAATAAATAAAATAAAGTAAGATAAAATTAAATAAAGCTATTAAAATAAAAAATAAGAAAAAAATTATTAAGAAAAAATTTATTAAGAAAAACAATTTTTAATTGTTTAAAATAAATTTTTAAATTTTTTAAAATAAAAAATAAGAAAAAATTTATTAAGAAAAATTTTAAAAAAATTTTTAAAATAAAAAATAAGAAAAAAATTATTGAGAAAAAATTTATTAAGAAAAAAAAATTTTAAGTTAAAAAAAAAAAACAAAAAACCGGCCGGACTGAACCCTAGGACAAATGGTGAAAGCATAGATATATAGACAAAATCTCACCCAGAAGCATACACATACACACTCACAAAAAGAGGAAAAGGGTAAAAAAATAATATATCCTGCTCCCAAAGTCCACCTCCTCAATTTGGGATGATTCGTTGTCTATTCAAGTATTCAACAGATGCAGGTACATCAAGTTGTTTGTGGAGCTTTAATCCACTGTTTCTGAGGCTGCTGGGAGAGATTTCCCTTTCTGTTGTTTGTTCGTACAGCTCCTGGGGTTCAGCTTTGGATTTGGACCCCCCTCTGCGTGTAGGTCGCCTGAGGGCTTCTGTTCTTCACTCACACAGGATCGGGTTAAAGGAGCAGCTGCTTCAGGGGCTCTGGCTCACTCAGGCTGGGGGAAGGGAGGGGTACGGATTCGGGGCGAGCCTACAGCGCTAGAGGCCGGCGTGACGTTGCAGCAGCCTGAGGTGCGCCCTGCGTTCTCCCAGGGAAGTTGTCCCTGGATCACAGGACCCTGGCAGTGGCGGGCTGCACAGGCTCCCAGGAGGGGCGGTGTGGAGAGTGACCTGTGCTTGCAACCAGGCTTCTTGGTGGCGGCAGCAGCAGCCTTAGCTTCTCATGCCCATCTCTGGGGTCCGCGCTGATAGCCGCGGCTCACGCCTGTCTCTCGAGCTCGTTTAGGCGCATTCTGAATCCCCTCTCCTTGCGCACCAGGAAACAAAGAGGCAAGAAAAAGTCTCTTGCCTGTTCGGCAGTTCCAGACCTTTTCCCGGACTCCCTCCCGGCTAGCTGTGGCGCACTAACCCCTTCAGGCTGTGTTCACGCTGCCAGCCCCAGTCCTCTCCCTGAGATCCGACTGAAGCCCGAGCCTCAGCTCCCAGCCCCCGCCCGCCCTGGCGGCTGAGCAGACAAGCCTCTCGGGTTGGTGAGTGCTGGTCGGCACCGATCCTCCGTGCGGGAATCTCTCCGCTTTGCCCTCCGCACCCCTGTGGCTGCGCTCTCCTCCGTGGCTCTGAAGCTTCCCCTGTCTGCCACCCGCATTCTCCACCTGGGAAGGGGCTTCCAAGTGTGTGGAAACCTTTCCTCCTTCACAGCTCCCTCCCACCGGTGCAGATCCCGTCCCTATTCTTTTGTCTCTGTTATTTCTTTTTTCTTTTGTCCTACCCAGGTACGTGGGGAGTTTCTTGCCTTTTGGGAGGTCTGACGTCTTCTGCCAGCGTTCGGTGGGTGTTCTATAGGAGCAGTTCCACGTGTAGATGTATTTCTGATGTATCTGTGGGGAGGAAGGTGATCTCCGCGTCTTACTCTTCCGCCATCTTCTCCTCTCAGAAACTCTCTTCTTTAGTAATCAGGAATAACTGTTGGGTTCACCTTTTTTTTTTTTTTTAAGTTATCTGATGTCTAGTATCTTGAGAGCTGTTGTTCCATATATTACATTACCTACTTTTATTTACTTTTAGTTGTTGCAGTCAGGGGAATAAACGCATTCCTTCTTAGACTATCTTTGCTAGAAGCATAAGTCTTCCTAATAACTTTGTGTGTGTGTGTGTTTGTGTGTATGATAAGAACATTTAACATGAGATCTGCTCTCAACAAAATTTTAAGTGTGCAGTACAGTATTTTTAGCTATAAGCATAATGTTGTCTAGCAGATCTCTAGAACCTTTTCATCTTGCATAACTGAGACTTAATACCTGATGAATAGCAACTCTTCTTTCCCTTTCCCCTGCCCTAGCCCCTGGTAACCACTATTCTACTTTCTGCTTCTAAGACTATTTTAGATATCCCATGTAAGTGGAATCACACAGTACTGTCCTTCTTCAACTTTTTAATAATGCTAATTAAAAAAAGAACTTTTGTGCTGGTAAAGCTCACATAACTACTGCAGCATTATATGAATTATACTAATACAAGGAGAAGAACAATGAAAAAAAAAAACACCTGTAATCCCACTTTCCAGAAATAATTGTTTAAAGTTTTATTTTATACTTATCTATTTTAAGTAAGTGTGAGAATTACTTTTCATAAATAAAAATTAGATAATTCTATTTATTTTGTATTATAACTCAACTTTAATTTATTTGGAATATTTTTATATGATTCAATCACCTGCTCCAGTATAATTTTTAATTGTTCCATAGGAGTCCACTTTATGGATATGCCAATAAATTATGTGCCATAATTGTGCATAGTTGTGTCATAATTTATTGAACCAATCACTTATCATTCAGCATTTATGTTGTATCTAATTTTTCACTATTATGAATAGTGCTATGGTGATCATTCTGGTAGATAAATCTTTTTTGCTATTTATCATAATTTCCCCAGGAACACTTCCTAGAAGTAGAATTACTGGTTCAAGGGATATGTACATTTTAAAATTATTGAATATTTTTGGCAAAATATCACACAACTGTATACAAGCAGAACACCAACTGCCATTTCCCCCTTACTCCAGGCTATTCTAGGTATTAGTTTTTTCAACACTTTTACAAGTGGTATCTTCTTATTTTACTTTTAATCTATACACTTGATCTTTGCGTCAGAAACCTCTTCCTCTGTCCTTCTCCCACCCCACAATGACATGCCTTTAATTCCACACAGAAAAAATCCACAAGGCATTTTGACTTGTCACTTGGTTTTCTTCATCCCTTGGTAAATTTTAGTACCAAAGCACTGTGGCCTGTTAATTGCCTCTTTCTCTTTCTTGTTTTGACTGGGTTCTTTCTTCCTCCCCAACTGTCAGTTCTCTTTTTTCCTAATATAAATATTGAGTTTTATATGTTAAGCCCCAATTTCTTTCCTTATAGTGTGAGATATTCTTTAAGGTGAAACCAATACATTTCTACCTCATTAATCACCCACCAACCTATTCAGGGCGTCAGAGAAGCAATTCAGAAATTCACAGGCAATTCAGAATGCAACATGAGATTAATATTGTATCCAATGTAAGGAGATAGTCTAGTTGCTACGTCTTCTTCTTGTCTTTGGGCTCAAAATCCTGGAATTGGTTCCAAGATATTAGGTATATCTGAAGGATCAGACAGATATTATAGCACAAATAGAATTAAAGAGGATAAATATAGATGATCATGCTCAAAAAAAGCAATAATAGTACTACAAGCAAAATAGAAATGTTGGCTTAGAATATGGACAGAATCTTGTTCAAACTTCTCAATTTCACATGGCCAAGATATATTACAGAAATTACACCTTGTTTCCGTGGCCACTGATCCTTATGTTGGATCTCTTCTTATTCCCTCTTTTTATCCATGATATTTATTGAATCTATTTGTAAGGATCCATGATGATGAGATAGACTTCTTCACATCTCTCCAGCAGCTTATTCTTCTCTGGTGATGATGCTCATCCATTGGTTAAAATTGCTTTCTGGATGATTCCATCTTTTGCTCCTTTTCCTTTGACATCCCCCAGCATCCCTTCTTCAAAGATATGAAGTCTGCCTTCATACCAAACCTTCACTCCTCTGGTTAGTGAAGGATTATAGGCTCAAATGGAGAACAGAAGGGCATGCACATAGGGTTCATTTCTTAGCAGTTCCTGGATTCAAAATAGATGCCATAGACTCTTATAATGTCACACTGTTTTTAGAATAACCAGATAGCTTAGATCAAACCACTGGCACAGAGAAAAATAATTATTTCAAGCTTGGCTAACCAATCATTAATTTTTTGCCTGACTCCAATTTTATTCATGAACCATTCCTACACAGGTTTTTAAAAACCTTACTAGAACTCTTCAAAAAAAAAAAAAAAAAAGTAAAATTAGAATGCTGGAAGATACAATCTTCCAAAATATCAAAATAGAATTATATCCAAATTTATAACTCAGAGAAACTATTCTATGCCAAATTACATAAAGCTAGGAAAACTTTATAACATTCCCTTATTTTCTTATAAATCCATTCATGAATTTCTGTTAAATTGCAAACCCAAAATTTTCAGTCTCCATTGCATTCTGGTCTGTAGGGCTAATTCTCTTTAAAGTCTCATCATAATCTAGCAATCTCGTCATAACCAACAAAAGCCCTTAAGAATGCTGAAATGTGCCAGCTTCCATCTCCATGTGGAGCCTGTGCCTGTCGGGGCAGAATAGCATGAATGCTTGGATTTCTCTAGTCATTCTACCCAACATTTGGGCATGTGGAGCTCTAACTTGGTCCAGATTCTTTCCATGTTTCAATACATACAGAACAAGAATTCTCTGGCCTAGCTTCTTTAGTCCACCTACACTGACCCCAAGTCTTGTCCTTTTAGGAAAATGAATCTAGATACTGCTTTTTAAAAACTCCAACTCTTATTTGGATTGAGTGCCATGCTCTTCTCAGCACTTCCTCAAATTTTGCTTTGTTTTAATCTTAATAAGTGACTGAATCAATAAATTAGGAGGAATCTGTTTAACAGTTTACTTCGTTCAATGACTCTCAATCTTGTTTAAATGGCAGAGCATTTGAGAAATATGCACACCTCATAGAATTCCATAAATCACATATCAAACTTACATTACCACATATACACATTTTTGTTCTAAATTTTAAAAATTGGATTTTAATATAGCAATATAGATTTTAATATAGGAAAGGTAATTATGGCATAAAATAAAATTGAGAAAATTTTATTAGATGTGTTTTCCCTGCAAAATTAGAGTCTACTATTACTGATGTAATAGATTGAGTCCACTTTTGATATTTTATTGCTGAGTATTTGAAGCCCCACTGCTATCCTTTCCCCTTTGCTCTATATCTGTCAAAGCAGATAAGAAAGCCTGGTGCTCCCTTTTTTAGAGCTTAGTGGGAAGTTCAAATAATACATATGGGACCCCTCACCCAATCCCATTCACTAACTACAATAAAAGCCAAGCCAGTCTCCTTTCCCTGTTCTCCCAAGACACTTTTAGACCTGCTTGAGAAGCCTGCCTTGCTCTTTCCAGAAAACTTCATTATATGTCATACCTTCTTGGTGCAGGTGCGGTATCATCAGCCTCAACATCTGAACCAAATTTTGGGTGTGTGTGGGGAAGTCAAGCCCTATTCTGCAGGGTGTCCACAACACTTGGATTTTTAATAGTAATGCTTTTCCTTCTCTCTATTGACATGGTATATCACGGTAGCATCAGTGGAGACCTTTAAGTTGCCAATTATTTTAAGAAAAAGGGAAGATTGAAAGATAGGAAAGAAACAACAGCTAAAAAATTATAAAGTGCTTATTTCAAATTTTATTGGAATTTAAAGTTGACTTTTTATCTACAATACGGTGGTTAAGTGGTGATTAGACATTTTTGATAAGTGAAACTGCATTCAAAATTGCAATTTTCTAATGTTGTAATAGATGTCATAACTAAGATTTCTTTTATACCTATATGCTAGATATTATACTCAATTCATTGAATACCATAACTCTATGAGATATAGATTATTATGTCTATTTCACAGGTGAATGTCAAGTTTAGGAAGGTCGAGTAACTTGCCCGAGCCCGCATAGCTTGCATGTAATGTAGCTTGGATTTATAGCCCAGGCAATCTAATTCCAGAGCCTGTAGTTCCAATTACTAAACCTTACAACAGAAGTACAGCCAGTACTGTTGGTAATGTGAGTTGTTTTTCTAAGAAACATCTTGTTCCTTTATTTAATGAAAAAATAAATGGTGGTGGTGATTAGCCTCTAGATTCAGTCTCACAGAAACAATGTTACTTTACATTGGAAGAATTTTAACAACTAAGGGATTTTCTTTTATCTTTAATAGCCTGAAAATAAAGTTATAAAATCTAAATATCACTATGCAAATTCAGTATTTGCATCTAGCTTTATTTGAAGAGTAATGGCCTCTCTTTTCCTATTGTTAAAACTATAGTGATTAAAAATCCATTATCACCTGTTGCTACAATAAAAAAAAACCCTCAAAAAAATCATTTCACTTGTACTCTATTTTGTTTTACTACTTGAGGGATATTATCTCAACTTCCACATTGATCTCAAGTTCCATATTGAAATATAAATACTAGCGGCCTCCATTACTCAAACAATGCTTCCTAAGAAATTAACCACATGATAATTGTGATAACAATTTATGCTATGAAAACTAGTTCTATATGAGTAGTGCCTGTATTGATTTTTTTTTTTTTCAGAGAAGAGTTGCCATTAAAGCACTTATTTTCAACTATTGGAAGAATGTATTTATCTACTACTAATAACAAAGATATTTTTTGTAGCCAGGTTCCATTTAATAAGAATATAATTATAATTTTATAGGAGAACAATGATTATATACTTATGTGTGTGTTCAGTGGTGTAATTATAAAGTACACACATTTCCTACCAAACTAAATTTCGTGGAACTTTGTTCTTTATACAAAAGGTTAGAATATTTTTGTAAATGCAAAATGTTAGATTTTTTTTCCCATCAACAGAAATACAATTTAGGGTCAGTGAAACTGCAGTGTAATACAAAAGATATGAGAACTAATTTCATAAGCTCAGAAAGAAATTAGGTAAGGGTTGAGAAATAGGTCTATAAAATTATGGATAGGTCACCCTGAGCCAGTCTACTTACCATTTCTATAGTAGAAAAATTAGAGAATGCTAAATGAAATAAAGGTTGCATCACTGAAACAAATGAAAGGAAAACACATTTTTTACACAGAAGATTCTGTAATTAACCTATGGGGGCTCTATATGATTATAAATTATGGCAGTAAATTACTGAGAATGACTCAAATAAGACACATGGAAAACAGTCTCTGAGTAGTTCCTGAATTAAAAGGAAGATGATATACAATAAACTGACCAGCTGAGGTCAGGAATGAGATCTCTTGTCGTCTTTCTTTTTTTTGTGTGTTGTAATATTATACAATTAGGGCCTCAGCTTTTCAAGGCTCAGGCTGTTATGCAGATGAAACACTGTACAGAAAGGTGTTTGTCAATTTTTAATATATACATAAAAGAAACCATTAGCTTTGAGAAAACTGCCAACAGGAAAGTGTTTTCAATCTCGTGGGAAAATGCAGAAAATACACTCTCAGTCTTAGAATTACGTATTTTTTCTTTCTAATGAGCAGCAAAGGTGAGAACCTTAAAAATGTAAAAGAGCTCAAACAATACTCAGGAGAAGTACAGCTTCAGAGGTGAAAATATTCCTTCTCTTATGTCTTTCTGGATTTGGTGGCTATCATCTTGCTGACACCATAGACGCTGTACTGTAATCAAAGTCCTACATTTTGAGAAAAGATTTCTTTTGCCTAAAAGAAAATACCTTTGTTATTTTGTCAAAAAATGTGGTTATTGTAAAAATGAGAAATTATATCTCTGGGCCCCTGTGGTTATCTGCTGATTCCAATGTTGCAATTTAATTCATTTAATGTGTGTGTCTATGTAGAAAATCTCCTTTGTATTAGATTTTGTGCTATATTCTGTGGCACAACAGTGTACAAGGTGGACTTACCTTCAGGAAACAAACAGAGAAGGAAACTAAAACACAATGCCAAAATACTTTGAAGTAGGGAATAAGTATTATGACTGGAGTCCTTTCCTCAGATGTAGGGGCTTTTAGGAGGTCACTAAACAGAGAAGAACTCTAACCAGGTGACAGGAGAGGGGATGGATACTTGCTGAATACAGCTTTAGAGGCAGGAGAGAACACATTATGCTTTGGAAATTGAAAGAGTTTAATGTTTACAGTGTACAGTGTGAGACAGAGTGGCAGAGATAAGGCTGGAGAGGAAAGTGGTGGAAAGCCCAGGCAGAGCCTTGCAAGGTTTTTAGACTTTATTCTAATGGCAGACATTGAGCAAGAGAAATGTACCAATTTATTATCATAATTGGGAAATTTAAGACAATGCTCTTAGAAATAACTATATAAAAAAGAGAGAAAACTAGTCAAGGTAGAGAAAATCTAAAACACAGTTATTGGCCAATAATACATAACATAGAGACTATGATCTCTGATCATAAAATGAAAACAAAGAGAGGAAGAAATCTTATGTGTTGGCAAATTTAAGAACACACTTCTAAATAGCTCTTGGATAAAATAAATCATAATGCAAACCAGAAAACAGAACTGAGTAAAATGAGAATACTTCCTACTACAACATAAGGCAGGGTTAATACTATACTGAGGGTCGCCATCTTGGATTGCTCTGTCATGTGCAGCCTCTCTGCACACAGCCCCTGGCTGTCATTTTGGATGCAGTGTCCTTTGCCCAACTTCTGCATATGGCTCACCTGAGCTGAGGTGCTGGCAGCAGTCATTCTGCACTAGGAACTCTGGTTGGAAGAGCCGGGTGCGAGGCCTCTGCACGTGGCCCCCATGAGCGAGTGAAACCCGACTAAGCACAAAGAAAAACAAGCCATCTCAGAGCTCTGACCATTTTCAAGGCTACTGTTTTTCTCTGTGGAACACTGCCTTTGGGGCAAAACAAGGAAGAAGCAGGTGATTCTAATGTGCAGCAAAGAAGGACAGCCACTGCAGGCCAGCTTCTCCAACTCTGAAGGCACTGCAGCCGGGTGCTGACAGGGTCTTGGTGCTCTGGCCGGGTGTCAGGCCTGAGCCTCTGAGGTGGGAGAGCCAAGTTCAGGACATTGGACCACCAGAGACCTCCTGGCCCCACATAATATCAATCAGCGAGAGCTCTCCCAGAGATCTCGGTCTCAACACTAAAACCCAGCTCCACTCGACAACCGGCAAGCTCCAGTGCTGGACACCCCATGCTAAACAACTAGCAAGACAGGAACACAACCCTACCCATTAGCAGAAAAGCTGCCTAAAATCATAATAAGTTCAAAGACATCCCAAAACACACCACCAGACGTGGTCCTGCCCACCAGAAAGACAAGATCCAGTTTCGTCCACCAGAACACAGACACAAGTCCCCTCCACCAGGAAGCCTACAAAAGCCACTGAACCAACCTTACCCAATGAGGGCAGACACCAAAGACAACGGGAACTATGAACATGCAGCCAGCAAAAAGGAGACCCCAAACACAGTAAGTTAAGGAAAATGAGAAGACAGAGAAATACACAGCAGATGAAGGAGCAAGATAAAAACCGCCCAGACCAAACAAACAAAGAGGAAATAGGCAGTCTACCTGAGAAAGAATTCAGAGTAATGATAGTAAAGATGATCCAAAATCTTGGAAATAGAATGGAGGAAATACAAGAACCATTTAAAAAGGACCTAGAAGAAATAAAGAGCAAAAAAACAATGATGAACAACACAATAAAAGAAATTAAAAATTCTCAAGAAGGAATCAATAGCAGAATAACTGAGGCAGAGGAACAGATACGTGACTTGGAAGATAAAATAGTGGAAATTACTACCATAGAGCAGAAAAAAGAAAAAAGAATGAAAAGAAATGAGGACGATCTCAGAGACCTCTGGGACAACACTAAACGTACCAACATAAGAATTATAGGGGTCCCAGAAGAAGAAGAGAAAAAGAAAGGGTCTGAGAAAATATTTGAAGAGATTATAGTTAAAAACTTCCCTAATATGGGAAAGGAAATAGTCAATGAAGTTCAGGAAGTGCAGAGTCCCATACAGGATAAATCCAAGGACAAACACGCCAAGACACATGTTAATCAAACTATCAAAAATTAAATACAAAGAAAAAATATTAAAAGCAACAAGGGAAAAGTAACAAATAACATACAAGGGAATCCTCACAAGGTTAACCGCTGATCTTCCAGCAGAAACTCTGCAAGCCAGAAGGGAGTGGCAGGACATATTTAAAGTGATGAAAGGGAAAAAACTACAACCAAGATTACGCAATCCAGCAAGGATCCATTCAGATTCAAAGGAGAAATTAAAACCTTTACAGACAAGCAAAAGCTAAGAGAATTTAGCGCCACAAAATCAGACCTACAACAAATGCTAAAGGAACTTCTCTAGGCAGGAGACACAAGAGAAGGAAAAGACCTACAATAACAAACCCAAAACAATTAAGAAAATGGTAATAGGAACATACATGTTGATAATGACCTTAAATGTAAACGCATTAAATGTTCCAACCAAAAGACATAGACTGGCTGAATGGATACAAAAACAAGACCCATATATATGCTGTCTACAAGAGACTCACTTCAGACCTAGGGACACATACAGACTGAAAATGAGGGGATGGAAAAAAATATTCCATGCAAATGGAGAACAAAAGAAAGCTGGAGTAGCAATTCTCATATCAGACAAAATAGACTTTAAAATACAGATTATTACAAGAGACAAAGAAGGTCACTACATATTGATCAAAAGATCAATCCAAGAAGAAGATATAACAATTGTAAATATTTATGCACCCAACATAGGAGCACCTCAATACATAAGGCAACTGCTAACAGCTATAAAAGGGGAAATCAACAGTAACACAATAATAGGAGGGGACTTTAACACCCTACCTTCACCAATGGGAAGATCATCCAAAATGAAAATAAATAACAAAACACAAGCTTTAAATGATACATTAAACAAGACGGACTTAATTGATTTTATAGGACATTTCATCCAAAAACAACAGAATACACTTTCTTCTCAAGTGCTCATGGAACAGTCTCCAGGATAGATCATATCCGGGATCACAAATCAAGCCTTGGTAAATTTAAGAAAATTGAAATCATATCAAGTATCTTTTCCAACCACAACACTATGAGACTAGATATTTTATAGGAAAAAAAACGTAAAAAATAGAAACACATGGAGGTTAAAAAATACACTACTAAATAACCAAGAGATCACTGAAGAAATCAAAGAGGAAATCAAAATATACCTAAAAACAAATGACAATGAAAACACGATGGCCCAATACCCATGGGATGCAGCAACAGCAGTTCTAAGAGGGAAGTTAATAGCAATACAAGCCTACCTCAAGAAACAAGAAACATGTCAAATAAACAACCTAACCTTACACCTAAAGCAATTAGAGAAAGAAGAACAAAAAAACCCCAGAGGTAGCAGAAGGAAAGAAATAATAAATATCAGATTAGAAATAAATGAAGAAGAAATGAAGGAAACAATAGCAAAAATCAATAAAACTAAAAGCTGGTTCTTTGAGAAGATAAACAAAATTGATAAACCATTAGCCAGACTCATCAAGAAAAAAAGGGAGAAGACTCAAACCAACAGAATTAGAAATGAAAAAGGAGAAGTAACAACTGACACTGCACAAATACAAAGGGTCATGAGAGATTACTACAAGCAACTATATGCCAATAAAATGGACAACCTGGAAGAAATGGACAATTTCTTAGACAAGCACAACCTTCCAAGACTGAACCAGGAAGAAATAGAAGATATAAACAGACCAATCACAAATACTGAAATTGAAATGGTGATTAAAAATCCTCCAACAAACAAAAGCCCAGGACGAGATGGATTCACAGGCGAATTCTATCAAACATTTAGAGAAGAGCTAACACTTATCCTTCTCAAAATCTTGCAAAATATAGCAGAGGGAGGAACACTTCGAAACACATTCTACGAGGCCACCATCACCCTGATACCAAACCCAGGCAAAAATGTTACAAGAAAAGAAAACTACAGACCAATACCACTGATGAACACAGATGCAAAATTCCAGAACAAAATACTAGCAAACAGAATCCAGCAGCACATTAAAAGGATCATACACCATGATCAAGTGGGGTTTACTTCAGGAATGCAAGGATTCTTCAATATATGCAAACCAATCAATGTAATAAACCATATTAACAAATTGAAGGTTAAAAACCATATGATGATCTCAATAGATGCAGAAAAAGCTTTCGACAAAATTAAACACCCATTTATGATAAAAATTCTCGAGAAAGAGGGTTAGAGGGAACTTACCACAACATAATAAAGGTCATATATGACAAACCCACAGACAACATCTTTCTCAATGGTGAAAACTGGAAACCATTTCCACTAAGATCAGGAACAAGAAAAGGTTGTCCACTCACCACTATTTTTCAGCATAGTTTTGGAAGTTTTAGCCACAGCAATCAGAGATGAAAAGAAATAAAAGGAGTCCAAATCAGAAAAGAAGAAGTAAAATTATCACTGTTTGCAGATGACAGGATACTATACATACAGAATCCTAAAGATGCTACCAGAAAACTACTACAACTAATCAATGAATTTGGTGAAGTAGCAGGATGCAAAATTAATGCACAGAAATCACTTGCATTCCTATACGCTGACAATGAAAGATCAGAAATAGAAATTAAGGAAACAATCCCATTCACCATTGCAACAAAATGAATAAAATACCTAGGAATAAACCTACCTAAGGAGAGAAAAGACCTGTATGCAGAAAACTATAGGACACTGATGAAAGAAATTAAAGATGATACAAAGAGATGGAGAGATATACCTTGTTCTTGGATTGGAAGAATCAATATTGTGAAAATGACTATACTACCCAAAGCAATCTACAGATTCAATGCAATCCCTATCAAACTACCAATGGCCTTTTTCACAGAACTAGAACAAAAAATTTCACAATTTGTATGGAAACACAAATGACCCCGAAGAGCCAAAGCAATCTTGAGAAAGGAAAACAGAGCTGGAGGAATCAGACTCCCTGACTTCAGACTATACTACAAAGCTATAGTAATGAGGACAGTATGGTACTGGCACACAAAACAGAAATACAGATCAGTGGAACTGGATAGAAAGCCTAGAGAGAAACCCACACACTTATGGTCACCTTATCTTTGATAAAGGAGGCAAGAATATACAATGGAGAAAAGACAGCCTCTTCAATAAGTGGTGCTGGGAAAACTGGACAGCTACATGTCAAAGAATGAAATTATAACACTCCCTAACACCATACACAAAAATAAACTCAAAATGGATTAAAGACCTAAATGTAAGGCCAGACAATATAACACTCTTAGAGAAAAACATAGGCAGAACACTCTGTGACATAAATCACAGCAAGATCCTTTTTGACCCACCTCCTAGAGAAATGGAAATAAAAACAAAAATAAACAAATGGGACCTAATGAAACTTAAAAGCTTTTGCACAGCAAAGGAAATCATAAACAAGATGAAAAGACAACCCTCAGAATGGGAGAAAATATTTGCCAATGAAGCAACTGACAAAGGATTAATCTCCATAATTTGCAAGCAGCTCATGCAGCTCAAAATCAAAAATACAATCAACCCAATCCAAAAATGGGCAGAAGACCTAAATAGACTTTCCTCCAAAGAAGATATATAGATTGTCAACAAACACATGAAAGGATGCTCAACATCACTAATCATTAGAGAAATGCAAATCAAAGCTACAATGAGGTATCACCTCACACCAGTCAGAATGGTCATCATCAAAAAATCTACAAATGATAAATGCTGGAGAGGGTGTGGAGAAAAGGGAACCCTCTTGCTCTGTTGGTGGGAATGTAAATTGATACAGCCACTATGGAGAACAGTATGGAGGTTCCTTAAAAAACTAAACATAGAACTACCATATGACCCTGCAATCCAACTACTGGGCATATACCCTGAGAAAACCATAATTCAAAAAGAGTCATGTACCACAATGTTCATTGCAGCACGATTGACGATAGTCAGGACATGGAAGCAACCTAAGTGTCCACTGACAGAAGAATGGATAAAGAAGTTGTGGCACACATATACAATGGAATATTACTCAGCCATAAAAAGAAAGGAAACTGAGTTATTTTTAGTGAGGTGGATGGGCCTAGATACTGTCATACAGAGTGAAGTAAGTCAGAGAAAAACAAATACCGTATGTTAACACATATATATGGAATCAAAAAAAACAATGGTTTTGAAGAACCTAGGGGCAGGACAGGCATAAAGATGCAGATGTAGAGAATGGACTTGAGGACATGGGCAGGGGGAAGGGTAAGCTGAAAAGAAGTGAGAGACAGCATTGACATATATATACTACCAAATGTAAAACAACTAGGTAGTGGGAAGCACCCGCTTAGCACAGGGAGATCAGCTCAGTGCTTTGTGACCACCTAGAGGGGTGGGATGGGGTGGGTGGGAGGGAGACACAAGAGTGAGGGGATATGGGGATATATGCATACGGATAGCTGATTCACTTTGTTATACAGCAGCAACTAACACAACAATGTAAACATTATACTCCAATAAAGATGTTAAAAAAAAAAAAAACTGTACTGAGAGTGATTTTTCTGCCTTAAAAGCTTAGTTAGAAAATGAAAGTGAAAATTGATGAGTAGTTATGAAAAACGTAACAACAAAGATAAATCCAGAGAAAGAAGGTAAAGGGGTATGATAAACATAAGGTGTTAAACTTAGTGAAATAGAATGCAGTTACAATAAAGATCTTTGAAATCTAATCATATTGACACATCATCTCATAAGATGTTCAAAGCAAAGCAGAGAAGAGTCAAAAGAAACAATATTATGAAGGAAAAAGGAGACTTAACTATAAATACGACCCTCCCCCAATACTATGAAAGAATATATGTTCATAAATTTGACCACTGGAAAAATGTATAGTGTCTTAGAACTATATTGCCAAATAAAACTGGATCAACTATAAACAAAAAATCTGAATAAATTAGATTCTACCAAATATGTACAAGAATGATATTGCAATCACAGTTTTCTAACAGCAAAACTGTAAAAACAACCTGTCTGTCCCTCAAAAGGGAGTTGATGATACAAAAATCTGGTTCAATCAGGCAGCGACATAATGGCATGTAAAAGAATGAACTAGATAGTTACCATGGTGGATACAAACTACAGAATAATATGCACAAAGTACTGTCACTAAAATAGAAACTTAAAACAGTATTTATGTTGTTTATTGATAAATGTATATTTGATAAAACTATCAAAATATGTATTAACATCTTACACACTACCTGTGAATAAATGATTATAGATGAGGACTACTTGAGAGGCAAGGGATGAGAGAGTGAGCCTTAAACTGTAAAGTTTTATTTCTTAAAATAGTGATCTGAAGGAAAAATTACAAAACATTAACATCTGAACATTGGGTAATGTGAACCCGTTTGTATGTTTTGGATTATGAATTTATGTAAAGCCTAGGCCAGAAAGAGAAGTCATAATTTTGGCAGTTTCTAAAGTGTGGAAAAGAAGTGGCTTTTTTTTGTGTGTGTGTGGCTTTTAAAGCTCCTCTCTCTGCATAAGGTCCTGGTTATTCTCATGAGTCAAAATAAGTAATTACATAATTTATAATCATCAGTAAATTAAATCATCAGTAATTTATTTTGTACCATGCCCAGCACAAGTGCCCACACAATCTGATATTCTATACATATTTGGGATAATAATATTGTTGATTCTGATTGCAATACTCAGATTGATAATTTAGAATTGTAAATTCATATTTCTTTGGCAATGTAAAGTTTGACTGTGGATAACCATTTCTCGAATGAAATAACCTAAAGTCTGAGTCAGATACTTTTCAAATTCCTAATGAATGTGAGTTGAATGAACACATTCCATGAATCTGGAGACTCAAGCATCTTGCAGGTAGCTCAGAACACAGACTATTAATGCTATTTATGTCTCAGAATTCTTGAGATGATGGTTATTTAGGAAATCTCTGGTTATTTTTCCCTAGGCCCAACTTTAATATATCACATGGTTAAAAGGCAAGGGCAAATTCTTCCTTCCTGTATCTTATGCAAACTCTCCAGATTTTGACTATTTTTCTCCTGTATCATTCAAAAAAATCAATATCAATTTCAATGTTACAAATGAAAGAGAGAACTAAGAAAAATCACAGTTCAATTATTCCTTTTACCTGACTCCCCAGTACATTTTCTAGAATGACAGTTAATTTAAAGACCTATTTTAAAAGTCAACATTTCTCCTTTTTTAAATTCTCACAAACTGTATGTAGGAATTTATCTTCCACAATGGAATTTGCATTGATGTAAAGAATTGAGAACGTTTTCAAAATAACGAGATTTCAACAAGGCAACTAATGTAAGGCAGTTCATTAGGGAAATTGATTGTACTAGTAAATGCAATGCATGTTGAGAACAGCAGCCTATTTGTTAATTTACCCAAATAGCATATCTGAGGATCAAAGATTTATTAAAGAAATGACTGACATGCAGGTTTTCTTGACAACATTATTTTCTGTATATCAGGACAGCATTTTGTAAGATAGCACAAATGACAAGAATTTGGTGACTGCAAGTATAAAGACCATGCTGCTGATGAAAATCAATCAAGAGAGAGCACAATATTTATAAAAACTTGATGATAACAAAGATGCAACTACAGCAATTGCCCTGTGATAATGGAGAGAACAGATTATAAGGCACGACATAATGAATGCCTTGTTTCCAATCAGCTTTTATAAACAATGATGGATCCATCATCCAAAATTAGCAAAAACATCAGAGTGCAATGATGGTTTAATTAAAATAGACAGGGTAGATAAATGGACCAAAAAATGAATGCTGAAAACAAACAAAAAATGAATGCTGTACATAAAATATTAGCTAGCAAAGTGCTTTGAAATAAAAATCTTGAGCCAGAATTCATATATAAATCCAATACTACTTCTCAAAAAATTGAAACTGTAGTTTTGTTCCAAGTATTACAATTACAGATTTCACAATTAACTGTATTTATCAGAATAGTTTGAACTTGGGTAGACAATGGCACAGACATGCAGCAGACTATATTTTGGAGAGATTTCACCATGTTTTAGATGAATCATTCATAGAAAAGTATTTATTGACTTAGTCTAAAACAACTAGACTGTGGCCAAGCTATGGTGATACATTTTGGAAAAATAATGCGATTATTATTAGATCATGAGGAGTTTTCATACACACAGTATACAACTGGTTATTGGTGCATAATTTTAGAATTCTAAATAATTAGAATTTTAGTGTTTCAACTATTTTCATATCATTTTGGAAATATCTGCTTTTATCCTTTATTGGAATTTCAAAATATAGTACCTTTGGCTCCAGAATTTTAGAATACAATGTAAATTTCCATCTTTAATAGCAATTAAAAATTATATGAAGCATAAAATAACTTTAAAGATCTTTATTTTGGTAGAAAAATATATTTTTAAAGTTTTGAAATAGACATTGTTTAGGTTGTTACAGGTCCCAACATCTGATCAATTTGACATGAGTTAAAAAAAAAAAAAAGCAATCTTTTCTCTTAATAAAGATGTGTTCTCATTAAGTTCTACATTATTGATAAAGTAATATCGAACTGTGAAAACCATAAATATGGGATTGTAAACAAACTTTAAGGGTCAGATTCAGAGAGTTAAAATTTGGTATGTATACAGGACAATTTTGAACAGGAAACATCAGATATTTTTAGAAGGTCCATTATTACCTTTAAGCAATCTAAAACTTCCTATGTGAATGCTTTTATCCTTATTTAGATAGTGGTTGTTTCTGTCTTGCCTTTCTAAAACTCGAGATATAATTTTTAAAAAACATATAAATAAATATAGGAAACTGGAAAGTACCTTTGCTTAAAATGATCACTACCTGCCAAGCTCTTAGTCTCAGCGACGAACTGCTTGTCCTTTACAGAAGAGACTCTCACTTTGAAGCTGATGCTTGCTCTTTGCAGATATTCAGGGCATGAGAAGAATGAAATCTGGTCTAAGAACTGGAAGATAAATGACTAGCTAAAAGGAAGAGCTTTTATTAAGTTAGTGTACATAAAAGAAGATGGAGCTTCTAGACGTTGATGAAATTACCTTTCAAAAGGGATGGAGAAATATATAGATAAGAAGACCCAAAGAAGTATAGTTTGTGTAGAGTACTCAGAAAGTCAGTTTCCACTTCCAGTTCAGACAGTGATTTTTTTTCATTTCACTTCCTCTGCTCCATGCCATGTATTGCTCTTCTGTGGATCTGAGGATCCTGCTACATGGACGGTCAGATTACATCTACCCTTCCTCCCTACTAGAACATGCAACATTACCTTCATCCTAACTCTGTAATCTTGGCTTGCACCTTTTATTTTTTTTTTTAGTTTTAGCTGACAAAAAGGTATTTATTAATGTAGTTTTCCTTCTCTTGCCATAATACAGAAGCATGACCCTGATGGGCTGATACATCAGTGTGAAGGTGTCGAAAGCCCCACCAGTCATTGATTCCAATGTTACAGGATTGCAGTTATAGTGTGGTTTCAAGTCCATACAGGAAGCAGACCAGCCCTAGGGTCTCCCGCATCTGCCAAGCTCACTGGCTGGGCCTGGGAGCATGAAGATCAAAAGTACCGTGCAGATGTACGCAGAAGGCTTTGAGCAGAACGCTGCTGTGGTTGTGCTTTCCCTTAGAGAAGCTGGAGTTGTCCACCCGCAAGGCTGCTCTGTTACAGGCCTGCTTCCCTGGGAAGCATCTCCCTTTGGCTGTGGGTGGAAGACTGCACACCCAGATCACCCTGAGAAGCAGTCCCCACATGCCAACCTGAGCCTGAGCTGCTATCACTGTCTTTCCCGTGGGTCTGCACAGCCCGCTGGTGCCACTGCTCTTGTGTGGAAGGGCTTCTTGGTTGTGAGGAGCTCCCCGGTGATCAGGGTCAGCCCACCGAGGATGAGGAACACTCCTCCCCACCAATGGACCTCCTGGCACTCTCCATACAACACAAAGCCCAGGAAGGCCTGCGGGACAGAGACAGCTGTGAGGCCAGGTGGGCACATGCCCGCAGGATGCAACCACAGTGGGTGGGCACCACCTGACTCCCCTGTGGCTGACTGCCCTCCTAGGGCAGGAAGGAAGGTCTGGAGCTGGAAGTCTTGGGCTTGAAATCCAGCTGTCACCTTCAGCAAGTCTCCCCTGTGGAAGTGGGGAGGGTACCTCCTCATGCTACTGACCAGGGCTCCTGGGCTCCTTAATCAATAGAAATTGATAAGAGGCCAGTCAAGAATTTCGGGCCAGGCTTTATTGGGGTCCCTGCTGCAGCAGAGGGGAGCAAGAACAAGTAACAGGTTTCCTTGCTCGTTTGCTGGCTTGCTCCTCAAGGTGGAGGCAAGGTGGTTCTTCATTTGGGGTGAGGTTAGGGGTGTGTCCGAGAGTCAAGCCGGAGGGGTGGCTTAGGTGACCTGCCCACCCCTTGGTGGTGTTGTGTGCAGGGGACATGTGCAGTACCCTGACTTTTGCTCTTGGTTCTTCAGAAGTGGCAGTTAGGTTTTTGCTCTTTTTGTATGTTGTCCATAATTTACCCCAACTGCACACGTACGCAGTTATTTTTAGTCCCTTATAGTTTCTTTGTAATTTGTTTCTAGAGGTCCAGGTGCAGGCACTGCAGCAAAGGGTCCCAGGTCCCAGCCTGTCTCTCTCACAGCATCAGACCCCAGCAAAGTGCACAAGAAAGCCCAGCGAAGGCCAGCAGCTAGGCCCAGCACACAGTGGGCCTACCAAATGCTCCCTGCTTCCACCTCAGAGCTCAGCCCCACCTGGGTGGGAAGAACCTCAACCTTGGTCCTCCACGTCTCAAGTCTGAGTTCACAGACTGCTAGCCTCTGGGTTGCACAGAGGCTTCAGACTGCGGGCTCCCGCCTGTAGGAGCAGCAAGCAAGGAGGCTTTTTTTACAGTTGGACTTCATCCCCATCTAACTTGAGAATTCCTCCAAGTTTGAGAGATTAGAGGAGCAGCCACCAGGGGTCAAGCCTGTTTCACCTCTGAAACAGAGCAAGTTTCACCTCTGCTTCAGGTCCTGTCCCTTCTCCTATCTGGAAAAGCAGGGGGTGCCCAAGGACGACTCACCCAGAACCCTCCCGGAACCCAGCTTTGGGACAGAGGGACCGTACACTCAGGCTACTCACCGAGCTGAGGATATTTGAAAAAGTCACCGTGACAGATGCAATGGCCGAAGATGTGGCAAAATTGAGGCTCCGGCTAACGAACATTCATATGAGACAATTGGTGGTAGCCATCACGAGGACGCCTAAGCCGCATAAACAGAATCCCGTATTCACCTCGCTTTTAAGACCAGCGCGGTTGAAGCGGCGCCAGGGACCCGAATGCGCATGCGCACAGGCAGTTTGAGCACGCCCCGGAAGTGGTACCGCAGCATGCAGGCTGGGAAGTGCGCAGCCACCTCCATCTTCATTTTTAATTCGTTCATTTTCTGTCTCTTCTTCCCTCTCTTTGAATTGTGTTCTTCTTTTTTTTTTTTTTATCTTCTGTATTGATTTGGAAAGTGAGCACTTTAAAATTTTAACCATATTTACCGACATAAAAAGCAAACAAAAAAAAACATTTACTGTAACAGCTCTTGGATGATCTTTCATTGATTATCAAACTCAAGAATACAATGGCACCTTCTGACTTTGATTTTTTTATGCACCTTCCCCCTCTGCTTCACCTTTTCAGTCTTTGTTAAAAGAAACTCAGTTCGGATCTAGGTTTATGTTATAACTGTTTCTTCTTACCATAGTGGCTAGCATTTTGACAGTCATAACAGTGTTTCTGTATGGCAGTTACCACCATTAGTGTTTTTTTTTAAAGTCATTCCTTTTCTTGCTTGTGATTTCTTGCTCAGTTGGTTTGAATTCCAATATTTCCCAAGAAAGGCAAGTGTTTGATTTAGTACATGTGAATGCTTTTTATTTACTTTCACCAAAAAATAATAGGCTATGTAAAGCATCCTGTGCTACTGTATTTTCCACAAAATATGTGTAGACATTTTCACTGTTTTCTGGCTGTTAGCCAGAATCTGAGTGCAACCATGCTATTGATGTTTTATAACGTGTTTTGCTGCCCTTACATATCTGTGAGACTTTAAAATTTTTTATTTATAACTCAAAAATTTTTGGATGTATAAATAATGTTCTTTTAATCTTGGCTAAAACATAATTCATTTTACACCATAATGTTTCCCTCCATATTTTAAATAAAAATATAAAAGCTTTAAAAAAGTGAAAAAAATAAGAAAACAAAAACCTATATGCCTTTCACATATCATTAGTATGTTGCCACATTTGCTTTATCTCTCTCTCTCTCTCTCTCTCTCCATATAAATATATATGCACACTCTATATATACTTATATACATATGCACATCTCTATATATAGGGATAGATGACATATATCAATCAATATACAGGTTGGTCAATAGATGAGTAAATGTGTGTGTGTGTGTACACAGATACTTGTGTGTGCATACATAGGTTCAATCAGTTGGAAGTATGTTGCAGACATCATGGTATTTGCCCCAAAATACTTTGAGGTATTTTATGAGAATAGTGACACCTTCTGATATAATTATAATGTCATTACCGGATCTAACAAATTTAAGAGTAATTTAGTAATATCTAATACACCATATCATCATTCTCTGTCTTCTGTATTTGTCAACATCTTTCTCATCATTTAAAACTCTTTTGTGCTTTTCCTCTTGATTCTAGAATACTTTGTAAATATATTCAATGTTTTTTGTTTCAGTTTTATTTAGTAATATTTCTGTTCTTCGATTGCCTCCAATGGATAACTTAATTCTGCCAATGAAGATTTGTCTTTGTATAATATCCGTATTCTGTTTTCCCATCTCATCTTGGTATCATCCTGATCTGTTCTTATGGTTTCCTGCTTTTTTGTCTTATGGCCATATTTAATTACATCATGTTGAGAGTTCCAAATAACATTATAGACTTCTATGTCTATATTTCATTATGATTTTAAGATGCAGTTTCTCTTCTTCTAAGTTTCTAGTGTTTTTTTTTCTTTTTCTTGTTTTTTCTTTTTTGGCCTTAGAGTGGTCTTTATTGTTGGTTCATTGCATCTTTTTTTAAAATTAATTTTTATTGGAGTAAAGTTACTTTACAATGTTGTGTTCGTTTCTGTCTAAATTGAAAGCCCGTGTTACTTCCTCTATAAGTGATATTCCGAAGAGAAGAACATTTTATTTGCTGTAATATTAATTCCTCCTCATAATGCACATAGGTATCAAATGTGAAATCATTACCAAAGGAGATAATGGTGGGAAAATTAGTCTCACCTGTTCTCTGCAGTACATATAGTTTGAAGGGATTAATGATCGATCTAAAGATATTGGTAACTATTTGATATATTGGATTTTTCTAAAGAAACCTAAATGCCAGGACCTTATGCCAGGAATATTATAAAATTGCTTTATACAGTTTTTTGCAAATTGAATGCACAGCAAAAAAGTTATAATTTGTTTCCAGACATCCAGATTCTCCCAATTCTTCTTTCAAATATTTCTTCCTGGGGAAACCTTTGCAATAATATTTAATCAATTATTGTATCCCTTCCCTAGAAACCTCTTTAGTAAAAATCTGCTTTGGACTGTCCAAACCTAAAGTGATTTCACTTAAAATGCTTCATGGAAATGTAAAGAAAATGGTAAGATCTTTTAAATAAAAGGTGTTGAGTTAACTGAATATTCATAGAGAAAAAAACGTATCTTGGCTCCTACCTCACCACACACACACACACACACACACACACACACACATTCCAAATGGGCTGCAGATCTAAAAGAAAATATTTTTTCTACTAAAAAATATTTTAGTAGAAAATTTAGTAAGAATATCTTCATTAATTTGGAGTAGATTTCCTAAATATGGCACAAGAATAAGTAAGCATAAAAGAAATAAATTGATAAACTGAAATATTAAAAATCAGAACTTTCTTTTCATCAGAAGACACCATAGGTGAGAAGACAACGTGTAAGTGGGAAAATATATTTGCAATACATCCACCTGACAAAGAACTCCTGTCTAGAATATATAAAAGATTCCTATAAGTCAGTATGAAAATTACAGATGACCACTGCAAAAATTGGCAAAAGAACTAAAGATACTGAGCCTGCGCGTCTGGAGCCTGTGCTCCGCAACAAGAGAGAGAGGCCACGATAGTGAGAGGCCCACGCACCGCGATGAAGAGTGGCCCCCGCTTGCCGCAACTAGAGAAAGCCCTCGCACAGAAACGAAGACCCAACACAGCCAAAAAATAAATAAATTAATTAATTAAAAAAAAAAAAAACTAAAGATAATTTTTACAAAAGAAAGGAATCAAATAAACCTGAAAAAGTGCTCAACTTCAATAGTCCGGTAAACACAAGTTTAAATCCACAATATGCCGCAAAAACACATCCTTACCTGAATGGCAAAAGGGAAAAGGCTAAAACATACCAGACTGTGGAAGTGTAGTTAGGTATAACTACTGTGGAATATTATTTGTCAGTATGCACTAAAGCTGAACTAAAGTTGAATGTTCCCTGATTGGACATTTTAACTCCATAGTATGTACCTGATTGAAATGTAGGTATGTGTTTTCCAAAAGACATATATTAGAATGTTCACAGTATCACTGTCAGTAATAATCTAAAATTGGAAATTATCAAGATCCATTAACAGAAGCAAGGATAAATGCATTATGATATATTCACACAGCGGAATATGATAGAGCAATGAGAATGAATGAGCTACATTTAACATGCAAAAACATGGATGAATCTTAAAAGCATAATTTCAAACAAAAGAACCCGGAAATGAAAGGGTTCACGGTTTCATTTATACCAAGCACAAAAGATGCAAAAGATGGAAAACTAATCTATGGTGTTAGAATTCAGGAAAGTAATTTCAGATTTGGGGGTAAGAGTGTTAGTAACTAGAAGGGGCACAAGATGAACTTCTTGATAGTGGTTCTTGATCTGGGCACTGGTTACACAGTTTTGCACAGTTTGGGAAAATCCATTGAGGAGTACATCTATAATATGTGCACTTTTCTGTGTCTATATTATACTTCAATGAAAACGACTCAATCTTTAATCTGAAAGTTGACTGGGAGTTAAAGTTTCAATTTTTTGTAGGTAAAAAAAATGCAAAAATTGTTTGAATGTACCTGATACTGTAATATATACTACTGATGATATATACTACCACATATGGTGGCAGGTACAGTGCTACAATCTGGAAGATTATCAGAGATTCCTAGAGATTGTGAAATCCTCTATTTCAGACTCATGATTTTGAGTCAACTATTTATTGTTGTTGTTATTAAGTAATATCTATTCAACAGGCTCAGAGGTGTCAAACTGCTTACACAGTTCATGTGGGTAGTATATCAAACCTCTCTGAGTCGTGTAGGAGCCCTACTTCACACTAGAATCATGGAACTGGCTGATTCTGTTTGATTCAATGTAGAAATTCCATTTAAATCTAGCCCCAGAGCTAAATGTAGTTCAGTGTGTCACTGAGGAATTAACTTCCGAACATAAAGGAGGTGTCTCCAAAGACTTACGATGAGCAGACTAAACGTATATATATTAAAATCAGCATCATGTCAATATGACATGTACTGATATGTATGATATATGTATTGAAGGCTCTCTCTAAGCTTGAAAAGCTTTCCAAGCATTGTTACTTTGAAACTTAGCTGAAGGTCATCATAAAAGAAATTATAATGTAAGAATAGGAAGAAACACACACTCTCTGTTCAGTTAAGTTTCTCATCTTTGAACTATAATTTCTAGTACAATTAGTGGAAGTAGGAAAACCACAACAATAGCATCCAGGAGCTAGAGAACTGAATTTCAGGCTAATTTAACTGGTAGGTAGGTGTGTGATCATGGGCAGTTGTTAAAATTTCTCAAGCATAATTTTCATCACTGGTTAAATGAAGAGATAGAATTTGATTATCATTAATTCCCCTTCAAACTTCATGATTATGTAGTTCTTATCATAGCACCAGCATTTACATAAATGTATTTCATGCTTGCTTTTCTGAAAGTCTATATCTCATTACCCTCTCTTTTTTTTTTTTTTTTTTTTTTACTTTATCTGGACGAAAAATTTATCTTTACTGAAACCTGAAATTCAGCTAACTTCAAGCTTATTCATTTGCTGTGAGGTGTGGGAAATATAAATAGAAAATTACTAATTTTGCGACTAATTTAAGTACCTCTAATGATCAGCAATTATCAGAAATAAAATTGTGTGAGTAATACTTTATAAACCTAGTTAATTAATAAAATCTTTGCTTGTGCTTGACAAAATTAAATACAAAGGAAGCACTTATAGGTAATCTCAAAATTACTGCAATAAGTATATTCATAAAAATGTCAATTCAAGCTCTGGCTAATGTTGAGAATAAGTTGAATTTGAACCAGCGTTCAAGTCAATTCATGAAGAATTTATCATATATATATTCTATCTTAAAATTATGTGCCTAAAATTGATGTTCAATTTTCAAACCTCCTTTCTTAAATCAGCTCTCTAGAAACTTTGTTCAGAAGAGTTTGAAGTTGTGCTAAAAACATAATTTTTTTTTAGCATATTTATTTTACTTTAAGATTAAACTTAACTAAATGAAATAGCTTTGTTAGATAATTTTAGAAAATAATCAAGCACACAAAATAAGGTCAACAATAAGAAAATTTGAAGAATGAAAAGGAAGAATATGAAACAATTAAACCTTTTGAACTTCTTTGGCTTTTGAAGAATTCAGTTGATAAATGAAGAAACTACCAGAAATTATTCCATTTGTAGGTACCAGGTGAAATTGAAGAGTTCACGTACCCAAGAAAGATAAATTACACAGGCAGTACTTCTATCCATTTCCTAATTTTAAAGAAATGAGGAAATTAAAGAACACTATTGTAAGAGAAAAATCTATATAAGTACAATCCATAAACATCTTTAAAATGGTAAGACCTTGGTAAGGAAAATAAAAGATGTAAATGTCTGACATGAAGAAAAATAAAATTTTTAGAGTGGAAAAAATCATTATATAGCAAGTCTATAACAGAAGAATTTATTGACTTCTTTTATAATATCAGTACAAAAGATTAAGATCACGTAACACTAAAAAAGTAAGTTCAAAGCCTCTCTACTCAGCCTTGCCAAAAAGCTTTCAATAGCACCTCTATTCTGCTTGGAAAGGATAGCTGGGGAAATGGGCGATTTCTGCCCCACTGAAAACTTGAAGCCATTGTTATCAATATAAAAATACTTGGATGTGGACAACAGAGCTAGAAACTGGGCTTGGCTGTTCCAGGAAAGAGCTTGAAAGAAAAATCTCTCTCTATAAATGCACTAGAGATAACCTGATCCAAATGAACAAATAATCCAATTACTGTACAAGAAGTTCTTAAAAGCAAAATTATCTAAAGCAGAAGTTACACAAAGGAAGACTAGAAAGTTCTTTAGGGATTATACAGTGGTGATGTTAAATGGCTGGTTTGACTTCTTCAAATCAATTTCTTTAATAATTTTTGCAAAATAATTAAAAAACCCCATGAGTTCAAAAGTTGTACGTATTAACTCAATAGCTAAATTCTTCTAACTCATTAGTAGGCTGCAAAGTACCTGAAGTAACAAATGAGCAGGGGTAATTTGGGTAATAAGAATTTATTTGAGAATTCAAATAATTTAAATGTACTACATATTTTGTAATGTATTTTCATGTGAAGCTATCAAAAATACATTCATTCTTTCAGTCACTTTGCCCTTTTAAAATCTACATGCATTTCAAATATGATTAAAGCAAACTTTATGATTCATTGCATTTTATTCATCAACACATTGCTTTTTAAGAGTTCTTTGATGTTTGAGAAACCTTGTGTGTCTTTTGGATAAGTCTTCTTAAACCTTTTTCCCTCAAGTCAGAAAGTTATACTTCACTAACTATAAAGAAACATCCAGGGACTAAAAATTGCTTTGCAACAGAGAACCCAGGATGTTCCAAAGAGGTGCCAACAGAACATCTTCTTTATCCACAAACTAAACAGAAGTAAGGGAGCAAATAATTGACAACTGATCAGTGTATTGGAAAATAATCAACAGTAGAGAAAGAAACTAGAAATCATATTGCAAAGCTGGAAGAAAATATAAAAATAAAAATACTGCTTCAAAAGTAAGTGTACTGACAAGACATATGATGAAAATGCATTCTAAATGGGATATGTCCAGTGCAAAAAAAGGTGAAAGACCAAGAAAAGTGATCTTTTTTCTTGGATTTAACTTTAGAGAAAAACAAAGAAAAAAATTTTGTACCCCAAATTGAGCTTTGGCTATGAATGTTTTAGGAAGAACTTGAAAAAAATAGTATTTTTGTTTTTATACAAATTGATAAAATACATTGATACATGTATTACATTGATATTTACCACTTTACCCACTAACAAGAGATCATTAGCCATGATCTAATACATTGATATTTACCACTTTGCCCACTAACAAGAGATCATTAGCCATGTCAATTGCACCATAGATAATATTTACCTTTGACCTAAGGGATATGCTGGAAAGTGTATATACCTGAACACTACATGCTTATCACATTTTTATAGCATAGAATATAAACTAGAAGGTTTAACATTAGAAAAGCAAAACAATTCAAACATGTTCCATGAAAATTATGGGCAATAACAGTATGATGTAGCAGAAAATTAGGTGTATTTTATGTCAGAAATTCATGGCTGTGAATCCTGGATTGATTTAATCATTCTCAAATTCAGTTTCCATATTTGTAGGATAGTCACTAAATTATACTAAAGTGTAAATGAAACAATATGTGGAAAGGGTTTAGGACTATGTCATTTCTCAACAAAAGATTATTATAAAGGATTCTGTAGAGGAACTGATGATGGATTTTGAACTAGAGAAAGAAGAAAGGATGATCTTCTCAATGTAGGTGGTGAGTTTGAGAGTGAGAAACTGCCACATCTTCCCTGTATAAATACATGGTTTGTGCACCAAGTGACTCTATGGTACTCCCTTGATAAAACTTGCGCACTGAACAAAGTGCCTGGAGTTGTGCAGTTCCCTAGTTTCACAGTCAGCCAGGATAGTCCTGCAGACTACCCCGCAGACAATGGTATGTTGACTACTTCTTTCCTGTTCAATTTAATTCAGTATAAACTTATTGCCAGATATTAAAACTTTCAAAGGTAAATAGTGCATGACTTGTTGCTATTAGGCACACATAAAAAAAGAAGGTCACAGTAAAGAAGGTCAGTGCTTTCAATAAAATTTTAAAGGGATTAGTGGAGTGCAAAAGTGGGACTCCAACCATAGTTTTGGGAGGGAGGATATTAAAGAGGGTCAGACAAGACTGATGAGGAGGTGAATAGATAGCCTTAAAGAATACGTATGGTCCAATCAATTGGAAGAGTGTTGGTTGTAAAAAGGAAACACCCAGAGTCATAAAAAATCTAGGTGTTTGGGAGGCTACTAGAAGTTGGATATATCTAGATAATTGATTAGAAAGATAAATGGATGGTAATGTTGACAGTAGATACACTAACAAGACAAAAAAGACTGGAAGAGATGAACTGGTGGTGGCTTAACTTCCTACAATGCCAAAGAGTTATTTATCCAAAGGGAATCTTCACTTCTCAAATACAGTATAAAACAGTCTTGCCCAGCTGACCTGTGTCCCAATCCCTTATCATCACACTGAATCAAAGCTAGGGAATTTGTGCTGAGATACTGCCTGTCTTGGGCTTTTAGAGAGAAGATAAAGACTTCAAATATTGAGTGACTTCATTGGTATATCAATAATCATGAAACAGACCAGACAGGGTCTGGTATCAAAATATTGCACGGGAGGTGGCAGTTTAAGACAGTAAATGAAAATCCCTTCATTCCAAGGCCCATGGATCTCTCATTTGTCAAACAAGAGAACTGAATTAAATCTGTATTTCCAATATTTTTGACACAATATGATTTTGTTAATATATAAACTAGTAAATCTAATTAGGAATGATTTTAAGTGCTTTTGTCATCTGGGGGCTCAGTGTTTACATTTAATTGATTATAAATTAAAAGTATGATTTGTCAACACATTAGTTTCCTAGGGCTGCCATAATAAATTACCAGAAACTGGTAATTTTAAACTGGTTTAGAACAACAGAAATTTATTCTTTCACAGCTAGGAGGCCAACGTCTGAAATCAAGGTGTTGATGGGGAGGTGCTTCCACCAAAGGCTTCAGAGGAGAATCCTACTTTTCTTCCAGGTTCCGGTGGCTCCAGGGTTGCCGTGGTTTGGAGCTGTATCACTCCAGTCTCTGTCTTCATTTTCATAGGGCCTCCTCCACCATGTTTCTGTTTCTGTTTTCTTTTCTATATCTTTCTTACAAGGACACTAGTCACTGGATTTAGGACATACTATGAACCAAGATGATCTCATTTCAAGATCCTTGTCTTAATTACATCTGTCAAGACCGTCATTCCAAATAAGGCCACATTCTGAGGTTCTAGGTAGATATATCTTTTCAAGGATCACTATTCAAACCACTACAATCACTAACAAATTATTGAGTGATATTCTTATTTTTGCTTCTCAATATGAAAGAATAGCTTGTATCAGACTGTCTCTCCAGCTAAGAACTTTGAAATCTGGATACAATACACAAAAACATCAGATCTAAGAGCAAGCAGAGAATAACTTTGGCAGCCAGGACTTCAAAGAAGCCAAGATGTGGGGAAAAGCAGAAACATCTTGAGAAGAGCCAGACGGTCTACCACTTAGCCTCCTGTCTATTCATAAGGAGCAGAGGCTGAAATGCTAGGCAGAAAGTCATGGCTTGAAGCTTTTGACAATCTCATGGGATCAGGGAGACAAAAATAGAGTGTAAGGTGATCAATGCAGCCAAGATTTCAGTGACTAAAATTTTGAAGAAAAAGAAGCAACAGATTTTAGCTTCTGGAAATATTTTCTCAAAGTATTTGTGGTTTCATAAATGCTACCTCACAACTGTTGGAATGGCTATCATCAAAAGAAACAATTAACAAGTGTTGCCAAGGATGTGGAGAAAAAGGAATTCTTGTGCTTTAGTGGGAATGTATATTGGTATAGCCACTATGAAAACAGTATAGAGGTGCCTCTAAAAATTAAAAGTAGAACTACCATATGATATAGCAATTCCCCTTCTGGATATATATCTGAAGGAAATGAAATCAGGAACTCCAAGAGATACCTGCACACCCGTGTTCATCACAGCACATTCACAATAGCCAAGACAAGGAAACAACCTAAGTGTATATCTATGGATAAATGGATACAGAAGATATGAAATTGATAAAGAAGATATATATGTATATATCTCATATATATATGCATATATAAATATATATATATGCACACATATACAATGGAATACTATTCAGCCATGAGAAAGAAGGAAACCCTGCCTTTTTATGACAACATGGATGAACCCTGAAGGCATTATGCTAAGTGAAATGTTAGACAAAGAAAGATAAATAATGTATGATATTACTTATATGTGGAATCTAAAAAAGCTGAACTCATAGAAACAGAGAATAATTGGTGGTTGCCAGGGCCTTGGGGTGGAGGAAATGGGGAGAAGTTGGTTAAAGGGTACTAACTTCTAGTATAGATGAACAAGCTCTGGGCACCTAATGTATAGCATGGTGATTGTAGTTAACAAAACTGCATTATATACTTGAAAGTTGATAATAGAGTAGATCTTAAATGTTCTCATCTCAAAAAAGAAATGGTAATTATATGAGGTGATGGAGGTGTTAGTAAACCCTACCATGCTAATCATTTCACAATATATAAGTGTATCAAATCAACATGCTATACACCTTTAACTTACACAATGCTAAATATCAATTATATATCAATAAAGTTGGAAAAGAAAAAAAATAAAGATGATTACACACAATTCAAGGTGTTCCTAGTTACTCAAACTTACGCTATAGAGTCAAGCCACTTGCTATTAGTTATACCATTCCCTTTGCTTATACTGTATATATTTTGGTAACTCCTCTGTAACAGTGAGTTCCATCGTACATAAACACATTTAATGTACTTAAATTCAAATAAATATGCTTAGAGAAATGCAAACATTATTACTTTCCCAGTTCAACACGCAAGCACAAAATAAATTACAAACCATAACCTAAAAAAACTTGTAGAGCTTGTGAGTCCCTTCTGAATAGTAAGGTGAGTATGTGATCTAAGCAACGGATGCAATCAAATCTGAACTAGTAAATGTCTGTCGGCCAAAACCAAAGGAAAACATTATGTGAGTAATTTAATATCTCCCTGACCATTAATGAAGAAGTGAGATATTTTGTTCAGCTGGCCATGAAATTTGTTGTGATAGCCTTTATGTGAAGAATCATTTATAGAGGAACAATGCCTAATGAAGAGTTAAAGGAATGGTCTATAGAAAAGAGTTAAAAGAATAGTCTATAGTCTAACAGAGATCAGAAAAAAGCCATAATTTTATTCAAGTTTTTCTAGCAATAAGACATTTGAGAGATTAGATTTCTGAATATTGTTTCTCTCTGAGATTATTTACCCTACATTACTATATACTCTAGACATCCTTACATCCCTAGGACCATGCAGGATTATATATACAAACTGTATACCACACTTTATGGGTGAGTGTAAGCATCTCCAGTAGGGTTATTTTGTTTATGGATGACTTCTGCATTATGTGCTGATCTTAGAAATTAACCTGCTACCTCTACCTTATATGCTGAAAGTCCCTTGTATATTTAAATGTTACACCCAAATGCTATTTTTTTTTGGGAAATCTTCCTTTTTTAAAAATCCCGTCAGGATAAGTAAGATTTCCTTAGTTTGTTGGCAATTTCACCAACCCTCTGCCCAAGCACTTATCTCTGCTCTCTAGTTAGATGTTTGATTAGATTGTGAGATTTTCTAGGGCTTGGATTGACTTTTATTTGTTGGTTCCACTTGGCTTACAGCACCGTGACTGTAGCATGCTATGTGTTAAAGGCATTTGCAATAAATGAATTTTAAAGTCTGTTTTTCAAAAGGGCAATTTGATGACTCTCACACAAATATAAAATGAACATGTGTCAGAAATTTTATTCAGCTCATTAATTAATGATAGAATCAAATCGATAAGATAGTATAACCAGTGCAAAGAACATTTGAGAAGGAAAGTCTGTGTGTGCGTGTGTGCGCGTGCGTGATTTAATCAGGGAAGTTACGAATATTTCTGGCTTATATTCAAAATGAGTGAATGTATTACAGTATAATAAAAGTCTACAATTTAACATATGACTTCACTTAGTCTGAGGGCTTTAGTCAATAGTAAATAGTGATTTGATCTCAGTATATTCCCCTAGAAAATGCTTAAGTGGCTTTTACTCCTGAGTGATATTGAAAATATATGCTTTCTCTAAGCCACAGAACAACTGCCCACTGGCTTGAGCTGATGGGTTGCATTACCAAACCCTTGTACAGTGCAGAAGGTTCTGGAACTGGAGTGAGGAGGCCGGAGTTGTGGTCTAGTTCCTCTACTAGTATGAAAAGGCTATATAATTTCAACTGAAAAACATTCCGAAAAAGGCAAATTTATGGGTATAGTATATTATTCAGTGGTTACAAGAGGTTTAGAGGTAAGAGAGGGATGAATAGGTAAGCACAGAGGATGTCTCGGGCACTGAAAATACTTTGTATGATAATGACGGACACATATCATTACACATTTGTCCAAACCCATTAAATGTGCAACACCAACAGTGAACCCGAATGTACACTGTGGACTTTGGGTGATAATGACGTGGCAATGTAGGTTCATCAATTGTAATAATGTATCACTTTGGCTAAGGAGGTTGATAATGAGGGAGGCTATGCCTGTGTGGGGTCAGGGTGTATATGGGAAATCTGTAATTTCCACTCAATTTTGCTGTGAACCTAAAACGGCTCTAAACAATAAAGCTTATTAAAAAGTAACTAAATAATTTCTCTTAAAAATATATTTCCTACATTTTTTTTACCTTATTCTAACTTTGTCTAATTTTTCATAAAGGAGTAAATTAGTTTGTTCTTACTAAAAGCATCCGTTAATTGAATGTAGCAGCATTTCTTCTAAGGGGTCACCAGGTAGGTGCTGATTCTATTAACTTAGAAATTCAGTTACACAAAATGACCAATTTTACTATCATTGCCAGATAATTGAGGACTCACTGTAATGGTTTAGTGACTTGATTTCTCACCATTGTGTTAATATGCTGTATAACTTGCTCTTTGAGAATGGATTACCTTTGAATATTTTAGTGGCAGTAAAATCAATGATTATAAAGCACAGGATTACAATAAAAATCTCTGAACTCTAATTTAAGTCAACTTGGAAATGGAAAATTGGGATTTGTATTTTTTTTTAACATCTTTATTGGAGTATAATTGCTTTACAATGGTGTGTTAGTTTCTGCTTTATAACAAAGTGAATCAGCTATACATATACATATATCCCCATATTTCCTCCCTCTTGCATCTCCTTCCCACCCTCCCTATCCCACCCCTCTAGGTGGTCACAAAGCACTGAGCTGATCTCCCTGTGCTATGTGGCTGTTTCCCACTAGCTATCGATTTTACATTTGATAGTATATATAAGTCCATGCCACTCTCTCACTTCATCCCAGCTTACCCTTCCCCCTCCCCGTGTCCTCAAGTCCATTCTCTACGTCTGCGTCTTTATTCCTGTCCTGGCCCTATGTTCTTCAGAACCATTTTTTTTTTCTTAGATTCCAAATATATGTGTTAGCATACTGTATTTATTTTTCTTTTTTTGACTTACTTCACTCTGTATGACAGTCTCCAAGTCCATCCACCTCACTGCTAATAACTCAATTTCATTTCTTTATATGGCTGAGTAACATTCTGTTGTATGTATGTGCCACAACTTCTACCTAAGTGTCCATCGACAGAGGAATGGATAAAGAATATGTGGGATTTGTATTTTTAAACAATAATTAGGAGATGACAGTTTACCATATGAACAATTAATGGAGTTATTAATCATTTTTAATAAGAAATAAGGATACATACAGTGAACTTCTGTTAGTGTTTATATAAACAATAGGATGTTAGAACTGGAATGGACCAGGGAAGCGGTTGGTTGTAACTGATTCATTTTACAGGTGAGGAAACTGAGGTGCACTCATAAAGCTTGTTAGTTATTATGAAACACTAAATGGATAATGAAGTAATATGCAGTTTTACAAGAACACATCACTTCCTTGTATGAGTTATAATCATTGTCCAGTATTTGACTGTGCTATTTGTTGTATTATTAGAGATACACTGGATAAGCAGTATATATATATTTTTATAGGCAGTAAAATTAGTATTTTGAACCAAAAATGACTCATAAAACATAACCAACTTCACTATATGTGGGTTTCCACCTACCAAATTCACTGGATTTTAAAAAGTGGAAATATTTTGAGGTAGGAGAAATAGGTTCCTGGGGAAAATATATGAAACCTGTGATTCACTCTGAAATAAAATTTTATCACTCCCAAATTTATGTTTTCTAATCTTGATGAAAAAAAGCTTACCAGAAGATTGTATTCTTTTTTGTAGTTTTCGTAGGTCCAGGCTTTTTTCTGTTAGTATAAAATATGGTGGTTTAGAAAGCTGGAGACTTTAATATTCTGTTCTGAGAAAATGATCAGAGTTGAGGAAAGTGGAAGAAGAAAGTACTATCTGTGCCTCATGCTTCCACCTCCAAAATGCATGACTATATAAAGAAAAATTACATCTTCCTGAATGTGGCAAAGTTAATATTTTTTAAAAGTTTCTCATGATTGGCAAAACAGATTTCAGAAAAAAGAAAAAAAATAAACTGGCTGATGAATTTAAACAGTAGGATGTTGAACTACTTGAAAATAATAGTTCTGAAGGGACGTGAACTTGATTCCTTTCTGACTTGCCCATCCTCCAGGGTCTTGGTGCTCCAGCCGGGTGTCAGGTCTGAGGCTCTCAGGTGGGAGAGCCGAGTTAAGGACATTGGACCACCAGAGACCTCCCGGCCCCACTTAATATCAATCGGCGGGAGCTCTCCCTGACACCTCTGTCTCAGTGTTAAGACCCAGCTCCTTTCAACAACCAACAAGCTCCAGTGCTAGACACCCCATGCCAAACAACTAGCAAGACAGGAACACAGCCCCACCCATTAGCAGAAAAGCTGCATAAAATCATAATAAGTTCAAAGACATCCCAAAACACACCACCGGACGTGGTCCTGCCCACCAGAAAGAAAATATCCAGCCTCATCCACCAGAACACAGGCACCAGTCCCCTCCACCAGGAAGCCTACACAACCCACTGAATGAGCCTTACCCATGGGGGGCAGACACCAAAAAAAATGGGAACTATGAACTTGCAGCCTGCGAAAAGGAGACCACAAACACAGTAAGTTAAGCAAAATGAGAAGACAGAGAAGTACACAGCAAATGAAGAAGCAAGGTAAAAACCCACCAGACCAAACAAATGAAGAGGAAATAGGCAGTCTACCTGAAAAAGAATTCAGAGTAATGATAGTAAAGATGATCCAAAATCTTGGAAATAGAATGGAGAAAATACAAGAAACATTTAACAACGACCTAGAAGAACTAAAGAGCAAACAAACAATGATGAACAACACAATAAATGAAATTAAAAATTCTCAAGAAGGAATCAATAGCAGAATAACTGAAGCAGAAGAATGGATAAGTGACCTGGAAGATAAAATAGTGGAAATAACTACTGCAGAGCAGAATAAAGAAAAAACAATGAAAAGAATTGAGGACATACTCAGAGACCTTTAGGACAACATTAAATGCACCAACATTTGAATTATAGGGGTCCGAGAAGAAGAAGAGAAAAAGAAAGGAACTGAGAAAATATTTGAAGAGATTATAGTTGAAAACTTCCCTAATATGGGAAAGGAAATAGTCAATCAAGTCCAGGAAGCACAGAGAGTCCCATACAGGATAAATCCAAGGAGAAACATGCCAAGACACATATTAATCAAACTGTCAAAAATTAAATACAAAGAAAAATATTAAAAGCAACAAGGGAAAAACAACAAATAACATACAAGGGAATCTCCATAAGGTTAACAGCTGATGTTTCAGCAGAAACTCTGCAAGCCAGAAGGGAGTGGCAGGACATACTTAAAGTGATGAAAGGGAAAAATCTACAACCAAGATTACTCTACACAGCCAGGATCTCATTCAGATTTGACCAAGAAGTTAAAATCTTTACAGACAAGCAAAAGCTAAGAGAATTCAGCACCACAAAACCAGCTTTACAACAAATGCTAAAGGAACTTCTCTAGGCAGGAAACACAAGAAAAGGAAGACACCTACAATAACAAACCCAAAACAATTAAGAAAATGGTAATAGGAACATACATATTGAAAATGACCTTAAACGTAAATGGATTAAATGCTCCAACCAAAAGACACAAACAGGCTGAATGGATACAAAAACAAGACCTGTATATATGCTGTCTGCAAGAGACCAACTTCAGACCTAGGGACACACACAGACTTCAAGTGAGGGGATAGAAAAAGATATTCCATGTAAATGGAATCAAAAGAGAGCTGGAGAAGCAATTCTCATACCAGACAACATAGACTGTAAAATAAAGAATATTACAGAAGACAAAGAAGGACTCTACATAATAATCAAGGAATCAATTAAAGAAGAAGATATAACAATTGTAAATATATATGCGCCCAACATAGGAGCACCTCAGTACATAAGGCAAATGCTAACAGCCACAAAAAGGGAAATCAACAGTAACACAATCATAGTAGGGGACTTTAACACCACACTTTCACCAATGGACAGATCATCCAAAATGAAAATAAATAAGGAAACACAAGCTTTAAATGACACATTAAACAAGATGGAATTAATTAATACTTATAGGATATTCAATCCAAAAACAACAGAATACACTTTCTTCTCAAGTGTTCATGGAACATTCTCCAGGATACATCATATCTTGGGTCACAAATCAAGCCTTGGTAAATTTAAAAAAATTGAAATCGTATCAAGTATCTTTTCTGACCACAACACTATGAGACTAGATATCAATTAAAGGAAAAAAGCTGCAAAAAATACAAACACATGGAGGCTAAACAATACACTAATAAATAACCAAAAGATCACTGAAGAAATCAAAGAGGAAATCAGAAAACACCTAGAAACAAATGACAATGAAAACACTATGACCCAAAACCTATGGGATGCAGCAAAAGCAGTTCTAAGAGGGAAGTTTATAGCAATACAATCCTACCTCAAGAAACAAGAAAAATCTCAAATAAACAACCTACCTTACACCTAAAGCAATTAGAGAAAGAAGAACAAAAAAAACCCAAAGTTGGCAGAAGGAAAGAAATCATAAAGATCAGATCAGAAATAAATGAATAAGAAATGAAGGAAACAATAGCAAAGATCAATAAAACTAAAAGCTGGTTCTTTGAGAAGATAAACAAAATTGAAAAACCATCAGCCAGATTCATCAAGAAAAAGAGGGAGAAGACTCATATCAATAGAATTAGAATTGAAAAAGAAGTAACAACTGACACTGCAAAAATACAAAGGATCATGACAGATTACTACAAGCAACAATATGTCAATTAAATGGACAACCTAGAAGAGACGGACCAACTCTTAGAAAAGCACAGCCTCCCGAGACTGAACCAGGAAGAAACAGAAAATAGAAACAGACCAATCACAAGCACTGAAATTGAGACTGTGATTAAAAATCTTCCAACAAACAAAAGCCCAGCACCAGATGGCTTCACAAGCGAATTCTATCAAACATTTAGAGAAGAGCTAACACCCGTCCTTCTCAAACTCTTCCAAAATATAGCAGAGGGAGGAACACTCCCAAACTCACTCTACAAGGCCAACATCACCCTTATACCAAAACCAGACAAAGATGTCACAAAAAAGAAAACTACAGGCCGATATCACTTATGAACATAGATGCAAAAAACGTCAACAAAATAGTAGCAAACAGAATCCAACAGCACATTAAAAGGATCATATACCATGATCAAGTGGGGTTTATCCCAGGAATGCAAGGATTCTTCAATATATGCAAATCAATCAATGTGATACACCATATTAACAAACTGAAGGAGAAAAACCATATGATGATCTCAATAGATGCAGAAAAAGCTTTCGACAAAATTCAACACCCTTTCATGATAAAAACCCTCCAGAATGTAGGCATAGAGGGAACTTACCTCAACATAATAAAGGCCACACATGACAAACCCACAGCAGGCATCATCCTTAATTGGTGAAAAACTGAAACCATTTCCACTAAGATCAGGAACAAGACAAGGTTGCCCACTCTCACCACTATTATTCAACATAGTTTTGGAAGTGTTAGCCACAGCAATCAGAGAAGAAAAAGAAATAAAAGGAATCCAAATCAGAAAAGAAGAAGTAAAGCTGTCACTGTTTGCAGATGACATGATACTATACATAGAGAATCCTAAAGATGCTACCAGAAAACTACTAGAGCTAATCAATGAATTTGGTAAAGTAGCAGGATACAAAATTAATGCAGAAATGAAACACAATGCAACAGAAATCTCTTGCATTCCTATACACCAATGATGAAAAATCTGAAAGAGAAATTAAGGAAACACTCCCATTTACCATTGCAAAAAAAAGAATAAAATACCTAGGAATAAACCTACCTAAGGACACAAAAGACCTGTATGCAGGAAACTATAAGACACTGATGAAAGAAATTAAAGATGATACAAACAGATGGAGAGATATACCATGTTCTTGGATTGGATGAATCAACTTTGTGAAAATGACTATACTCCAAAGCAATCCCTATCAAACTACCAATGGCATTTTTCACAGAACTAGAACAAAAATGTTCACAATTTGTATGACAACACAACAGACACCGAATAGCCAAAGTAATAATGAGAATGAAAAGTGGAGCTTTAGAAATCAGGCTCCCTGACTTCAGACTATATACATAGCTACAGTAATCAAGACAGTATGGTATTGGCACAAACACAGAAATATAGATCAATGGAACAGGATAGAAAGCCCAGAGATAAACCCACGCACACATGGTCACCTTATTTTTGATAAAGGAGACAAAGATATACAGTGGAGAAAAGACAGTCTCTTCAATAAATGGTGCTGGGAAAACTGTACAGCTACATGTAAAAGAATGAAATTAGAACATTCCCTAACACCATACACAAAAATAAACTCAAAATGGATTAAAGACCTAAATGTAAGGCCAGACACTATTAAACTCTTAGAGGAAAACATAGGCAGAATCCTCCATGACATAAATCACAGCAAGATCCTTTTTGACCCACCTCCTAGAGAAATGGAAATAAAAACAAAAATAAACATATGGGACCTAATGAAACTTAAAATCTTTTGCACAGCAAAGGAAACCATAAACAAGATGAAAAGACAACCCTCAGAATGGGAGAAAATATTTGCAAATGAAGCAACTGGCAAAGGATTAATCTCCAAAATTTACAAGCAGTTCAATATCAAAAAGACAAAAAACCCAATCCAAAAATGGGCAGAAGCCTTAAATAGACATTTCTCCAAAGAAGATATACAGATTGCCAACAAACACATGAAAGAATGCTCAACATCATTAATCATTAGAGAAATGCAAATAAATACTACAATGAGATATCATCTCACACCAGTCAGAATGGCCATCATCAAATAATCTACAAACAATAAATGCCGGAGAGGGTGTGGAGAAAAGGGAACACTCTTGCACTGTTGGTGGGAATGTAAATTGATACAGCCACTATGGAGAACAGTATGGTGGTTCCTTAAAAAACTAAAAATAGAACTTCCATATAACCCAGCGATCCCACTACTGGGCATATTCCCTGAGAAAACCATAATTCAAAAACAGTCATGTACCACAGTGTTCACTGTAACTCTATATACAATAGCCGGGACATGGCAGCAACCTAAGTGTCCATCAACAGATGAATGGATAAAGAAGATGTAGTACATATATACAATGGAATATGACTCAGCCATAAAAGGAAACGAAATTGAGTTATTTGTGGTGAGGTGGATGGACCTAGAGTCTGTCATATAGAGTGAAGTAAGTCAGAAAGAGAAAAACAAATACGGTATGCTAACACATATATATGGAATCTAAAAAAAAAAAAAAAGGTCTGAAGAACCTAGGGCCAGGACAGAAATAAAGACGCAGATGTGGAGAATGGACTTGAGGACACAGGGAGGGGAAAGGGTAAGCTAGGATGAAGTGAGAGAGTGGCATTGACATATATGGACTACCAAATGTAACATAGATAGCTAGTGGGAAGCAGCTGCCTAGCACAGGGAGTTCACCTCCGTGCTTTGTGACCACCTAGAGGGGTGGGATAGGGACGGTTGGAGGGATACACGAGAGAGGGGATATAGGGATATATGTATACATATAGCTGATTCATTTTGTTATACAGCAGAAACTAACATAACATTGTAAAGCAATTATACTCCAATAAAAATGTTAAAAAAATAATAATTCTGTGATCCACTTAAGAACAATAATTCTCAAACTTAATTCCACAGGGCACCTTTGTCGGAATCAGCAGAGTGTTTGTTATAATGTTAGATTAGAGGAGGAATCGGTGTCAGGGTTCATTTTGTAGGCATGGCTTTCCTAAATAAAAAGTTTATCAGTAGGTTGTTGTGTGGCTCACAAAATTGACATAGAGGCCAGAAACAAAGGCTTGGAGAACAGGCAAGAATTAATGATAGTTGGGCAACAGAGTCATGCTGTGGTGATGGGCGTGTTGGGTTCCATTTCTGGCACCACTGCTTTTGTACTCCTGTCACTGCCACCACTCTATTCCTCATGCCATCGCTTCCACTGTCTCTGAGAATTACTTCTCAGTTTTGTATATTTCTGAATTCATTCTTGGATCATTTCAAATTATTGTCTTAAGTTAGTGCATCCATTGGCTAAGTACCCGTGTCTTAATTTCCTCCAAGTTTGAATAATGGATTACACATCCATTTGGAAACCAGTAGGAAAAAAAGAGAAAATAGCTGCCAACTACACTGGTCCCACCCTAGTGAGACCCATCCAACCTCTTGTAATAGGGAAAAACCTTTGTATTTTATTATAAGTTAATCAGTAAAGAGATATTGCCAATAAGCTTAAATTATACATATTGGCCCATCTCTGGGAACCCTGCCTCCCAGGTACTGAGCATTAAGCTAAAATATCTTTGTTTAGCTCACAGGAAGCATCCTGACCAGGCCTACCTGTGAATGACTGCAGGAAGGAAGAATTTAACACATCCCTCCAGAGGCTGACCAGAACCAGGAAAAGTATGACTTTACTCTCTTCTCTTTTAGTATAAAAGAAGCCTGCATTCTAATTCAGGCAAGATGGTTCTTTGGGACACGAGTCCACCATCTTCTTGGTCTGCTGGTTTTCTGAATAAAGTCAATAACCCTTACTCCAACAAAATGTCTCTCGATTTATTGGCCTGTCGTGTGGCAAGCAGTATGAGCTTGGACTTGGTAACACTATTGAATCAAAATCTTAGAAGAATGATGAGATTTAGCATTTTTAAACAAATACAGTCAATTCTGCTATAATGTGACATAAATGTTCTTGTAATTCACTGTACTATACAAAACCACACAATAATAGCTTCAAGGGCTTATGAGCAAAGTGAAGAAAGGAATACAGCACTAAAAAGTTCATTAGTGATGCACTGGAAAGAGATAGGACACTAATGAACACAGTAGTGCAGTTTGACACATGTTAAATGGCTAAGAAATACATAAATACTACAATAGAAATGGTCCTTTACCCTTAACAAGACTTGAAGTTTGCTTGTAGAAGTTGCGTCAGGAGGGTTGTAGTTTGTGTTATTGGTAAGTAATGGAAGGAAGGTTACCTGAAATCAAGTGGAGAGTTGTAATACCAGATGTGCAGGAGTTTGGCTCGAAACACGCATGCTGAAGTGAGGTAACTGGTAGAAGTTTCAGGCCTGTGTTTGTGTGTCTTTTGTGTATTTCAGTGTGGCTCAGTTCAGTTGGGTGCATTTTTTGGAATTCACCTGTGCTTCTCCAGATGAAATCTCACATAAGCAAAGGCGAAATTTGCGTTATGCTCAAATGGTTACCTAATATACCAATAATGTTGGAACAAATTCACACTTTGAAACAGATATCCTAGCAACATTGACTGTACTCCTGTGTGATTTTTGTGTAAATCAAAGCATTCAGATCATTAGAGGTTTGGGTCTTCTCTGACTATGCCATGTACTTTTCCTGTTAAATGCCCTCTAAGAGGTAAGGGTCATGATTTCTCATTCCCTCTCATTGGGCTATCATAGATAAGGGAGAAGGGACACTTTCACCTTTTCTCTCCTGCATAACTCCTTGCTTTTCAAAAGTTGATTTACAAGTCTTCCCTGTAGGCTTTGGAATCACTGCAGCTACCTTGATCTCTTAGATCCTAACACTGAAAAGCTACCGATCTTCATCTTCTTTTCATGGCAGCCACTCCCACATTCCTCATCACCCTAGTCTTTTCATCAGTATCTCTGCTGCATATTAGTAAGCCTGAATCAAGTTTGTGTCATTTTCTCATTTTTCTCTATTTTCAGGTGAAATTTAAGCATAAAAACAGTGTTTAGCAATGCATTTCCTATTTGGTGTATCTCAGTTGCCTATGAGCAAGTTATTAATATAACCATCAGAGCCTACACCTGACCACATCATTGGTTTGCTTTACCAAATGTGAATAAGAGCAGAATGTTGAGATTCAACTAGTACTAGGAATGCTGCAAACTGATATCTTCTCCAAGTAAAAACTATATGAATTTTCTTTTAATACAAAGATTTTTCTTCTGTATTTCAGTCCCTGCTGCTGTGGTTTTAACTTTTCATTTTGTTAGAGAGATTAAAGAAAGAGGACCATTATGAGTCTTCTAAGAAGCCAAGGGATGGCAGTTAGATTAAAAGTTATTTATTCTGCACTTTGTATTTTCTTTGGTCCTTATTTTCATATTGAACATAAGGTATCTGCTGCACAGATTGCTTTCAGAAAGATGAATTTGACTAAAAATCATGCTGTGCATTCATTCAATAAACATTTATTTTTGAATGCCTCCTATAATTCAGGGTCTCTGCTAGCTCAGGGCACATAAAAATGAATGAGAAAAAGGTTTTGTCTTTAGGGAGCTGTAGTGGATTTCATGGTGCTCTGCCCATATAACGTCACCCCAGCAGATGGAAATGTTGGTGATTGCCAGTTTTTAGCTGAGTCTCTCTTTGGTCCTTGTCCATAACTCACTTAAGGAAGCCTGCCTCCCAGAGGAAACCTGCATCTAATGACTGGTAAAGATGGGGATTATTTCTCTTGCCCCAATTTGTGACAACTCTGAAGGGCCATCCCAGCTTCAGAGCTCCCATAAGATTGGCTGAGGCTTTTATTGTCATTGCATGAATTCACAGCGCAATTTCTCCCCCATTTCCTCCACTTCCCCCCACAATCCTTGATGCTGAGAACACAAGAACACATTCCAGTGACCTTCCTGTATGCACATCTGTATTTCAGAGTCTGATTCCTGGGGAGCCTGCTTGCAATGAGAATTCACTGTCTGGCTGGAGGATCAGTAATTGTGATAATGTTTGTCACGTGTTATTTCATGTTCTTTTTTTTGTTTGTTTGTTTTTTTAATTTCCCTTGGAATATCAATGTCTTTGTTACTGGTTTCTAAAAACTCATTTATGACTAAGAATGTTAACCATTTGTCATGCAATGCAAAGAAATACTATGTCTTATGACCATCAATTTACTCTGGTGTTTTGTATTTTGGTTGTATTTTAAAATATAATCATGTTGTACTTAAAAAAAAAGAAAATTAGTATAGATACCCCATGCCACCAACAACATTAGTAATTGTGATCATATTTTGAAAATTTCTCTAGTAGAGGTAACCCCATGTCATTGGGATTGGGATGGAAGTGGGGTCAAGAAAGGTTTTCTAGAGAAGGTGACTTCTAAATTTAGATTTTGTTATCAGTAAGAGTTAAACAGAGATATGGGCAGGGAGGAGTGAAAGAGAAGGCCTTTCTGGACAGAGAAAACATTATGTGCAAAGGCAGACCTATAAGTGGGCTTGGCACATTCAGGAAACTTCTGGTAGGCCAGTATGACTTGAGCCTACTGGCAAGAGAGAAAGTGGGGAGATGTGATGATGAAGTGGGACTCAAGACCCAGTTCATGAAGGCCTTGCATCTCATGCTGAGGAATTTGCATTTTATAATGAAAACATGTGGACTTTTGAAGTTTTAAGCAAAAAACTTAGAAGGTTATATTGACAATAATGTGAACATGAGTTGGAATGAGGTGAGGGTGAGACATGGAGGCCCTTTAAGAAGATGTTGTGGAAAACCAAGTAGAGAAAGTGGATAATATCAGGGCAGACAATAGGATGCAATGAGAGGATCTGGGATTTCATTGGATGTAAGGGATAAGGATGAGGAGATCTATCATTATAGGGTGAACTGGTAGGGAGCATGAAAGAAGGGATTTGAGGGACAAATATGTTAATTTTAGTGTTGTACACATTGAGTTTGAAGTATTTATGGGGTATCTGAGAGGATAGATTCAAGAGAAAAAGGGACAAAAGGAGAGAGAGAGACAGAGACATTAGGTTGTACTTGAAGCTGTGACTTGGGCTGCAGGGAAGAATGGACAACTTAAGGAGAGATAAAACGCAGTCGCTTTGGGGAAATAAGCGTGTTTAAAGTAAGATGAAGGCAGGAGGTCACAGAGACAATTTTCTAGAATTGGCGCTGTTGACATGGTTACTATCTACTTCATAACAAGGTGAAGACATTTTTTAAGTTTTCAAGTGTTTTATACTCTGTGTACATTTAAGTATTTTTCACAATAGTTTTTTTTTTTGGGGGGGGGGACAATTACCTTTAAACTATAACTGAGGAAACTAACTTTAAGAAGGGTTCTGTGATACTACTCTTATTATATAGTAAGTTGGTGGCTTGGCCAGGCTATTTATTTGAAAGATGAGTGGAAAGTAAAGATCTAGGGAGAGTTCAAATTAGTTTACAAGTCAATTACTCCCATTTGCAGCAGAATATGACTTTAGTTATCATATCCTCATAAACCAAATTATTCTGAAAATATTTTTAGAAATTTTGTATATATGATATTTTCAACATTCACATGTATGATATTTCCAACATCCCAAACTTTCCTTCCTTCACACTTCCTCCTCCATAACATTTTTTCTGCCCTCTTCTTCTGATTTAAAGTTAACAGCTATTGACAAAAACTATATACAATAAAATGTAAATATTGATGCTATACCTGATCTTTAGTAATTTTTTTAAGTCAAATCTTTTAATAAATGTATTCATAAGGCAGGTTATATAATCTCACATTAAACTACATATTATCTCAAAGTGTGGCATATGACATCATACATCTTCTAAATTATTTCTGTTTTTTAGCCAGTATGATTCTTAATATGGATGCATATGGCACACCACATATTCCAAACAAGCTGAAGTTCTTATTTTTTTCTCCTTTTGCTTTTTTCTTTATTTAGAATGAATGTTTCATAGTAGCTTTCGGAACTTACAGGTATTTAACTAAGTGTAGATTGTATGGTACATTTGTGACCGTCAAACATTATGTCTTTCAGCAGGCAACTAAAAAGGGCAAAATAGTCTAAATGAATTTTTAAATACCTTCTTCCAATCATTAAGCACAGTGACCACGGCCATATTTTGTAAATGTAAAACACTGGAGTTCTCACAAGTATGCTCGTTACAGTCGTTTTTATTGATGATCTATCTGAGCCTCATTTCGTAGCTGAGAAACCTTGTCGGTCAATTTATTCCAACATAACACCATTTGGTTGGGTAGTTATTAATCCTGTAATTGTTCACGGCATGTCAGGAATAATTCAGTTAATTATTACAATATGTCTTACTTTGCTATGCTTCTCTATGTCAGAATACCCTTTGCATATATTGGAAGAAAAATCAGATGCTTATTTAAATTCTAGACATAAAAATTTATTACTAACTAAAAATATAAAAGAAAGACCTTTTTTGTTTGCCCTACGTAGAATATCTGCTAGCTTAGATGGAGGTTGATGAATTATAACCTCCTGATTTTAATTGATCTATCATCTCTATTTTTTTTAGGAATCTGGAAGAAGGAATTATTTTAACTGAGTATTAGTTTCAATTAAATGTCATAGTGTAACAATTCACTCTCGATCATATTAAAAAGAGAATTTCATTTTTTTTCCAACCCAATATATGGAAATAGAGCTAATGTCTACAGTTCCATTATGGCCATGAAATTAAATGCTGTACAGCTAGGTAAAAAGCGTGATGATGTACATAATAACTTTCATGCACAGAATTAAATTCGGTTAAAGGTATTTGGGGTTGGATATGACTGAATGGATTCCAGAATGTAAAACCCTATCAATAAAACATAATAATGTATGGATTATTACATTCTAACACTCACAATAGTTTATTTTAGTTCACTATAGAAATGGAAAATGCAATATTCATTATGTAGTACTGCACTTGCATTAAATCAAGTTCAGCAGGGGCCTTCCGTAAGAGAAAGGAATACAACCACTGAGTTACAGTTAGCTTCTGTAGCTAGCTTCTATCTTTCTATGAGCTTGTTAACCAAATTAACATCCTTTTTTCAGGTCAAAGGAACAACAGTATTAATTGGCTGTGGCCAAAGGACTCTGCAGGAATATAAAGGCAAAGATGATTTCATTCCTGTTGATGACAGTGAGGGAGCATAGAAACAAAATAATAAACACAAAAATGCATTCTATTTCATCAGATAAAAATCACAAGCGTTAAAGAAGAAACTGTGATGTTAGCTGGAGATCACTTAATTTGGAGTCATTTCACTCTAGATTTGCTACAGAGTTTTGTGAGTTTAAGCAAGTCATTAAATCTTAATTTACCTATAAAGATGGCATTTTAATACTGGACTTAACAATAGAATGATGTAGTATAGGAGAACCTCTTTTTTAAAAAATGTTTAAGCACTGGACACATGTAAAAAATGATGGAGGCTCAAGAGGGAGGGGATATGGGGATATATGTATGCATATGGCTGATTCACTTTGTTGTACAACAGAAACTAACACAGCATTGTGAAGAAATTATACTCCAATAAAGATGTGTAGAAAAATAAAAAATAAAAGATACGATAAAGGAAAAAAAAGATTATAAATTTGCACCTAGAATATTTAGAATTACACACCAGTGTTAACGTATATTAGCAATGAATTGACTTATTCACTACTTCTACTATCTATTGATTTTTCTGAAGTACTTCATAGCTTAACATACTTTATGATATTTTTGGTATACATGATTGTAGTATAATAAAGAATATATCTGGTCCTTGTCCCAGGTTCCTGGCATAGAGCTTCAAAAACCCGTGGAATTTTCTGCGTGAAGAGTGTTTTTGTTGAGCTAATGATGTGACTCATTGTTGGCCCTTATATAGCTTCAAGATGGGGAAACTGGTTCCCAGAAGGGCCAGCCACATATTAAAGGTTGGAACTTTGAGTCAGCCCAGCCTCCAGGAAGGGGAAGGGGACTGGAGAATGAGTTCTATCATGTGGCTAGTGATTTAACCAGTCATGCTTACATAATGCAACCCCAATAAAAACTCAGGACAAGAGGCTTAGTGGAGCTTCTTAATGGGTAACCCACTGATATCCAGGGAGGGTGATGCACCTGACTCCTTTGGGAGAAGGCATGGAAGCTCTGCATGTGGGACTGTCCCAGACCTTTCCCTTTGTGTCTCCTTCTTTTTTGGTTGTTCTTGACATATATTTTATAATAAAACTATATTTATAATCAAAGTGCTTTCTTGAATTCTTTGAGATATTCTAGTGAATTATTGAAGCTGAAGGGGTTGTGAGTAACCCTGGAGTTTTAACTGATCAGGCAGAAGTGTGAATTGCCCCTCAGACTTATAGCTGGCATCTGAAATGAGAGAAGTCTTGTGGAGAACTGAGCCCTTAAACCTATAGAGTCGGACAGTAAGGGTAGTTGGTGCCAAAATAGTATTGCAGTATGGTACTTGGAGTGAAAATGGAATATTTATGATGGAAAAAAAATCAGAATATTTATTTTCCCTAAACATAACAGTATGATTGCAAACTGAAAAAAAGAAATTCCATAAAAGATTACTATAAAAAGTGTGCAAGGTAGCATACTCAATTTTCAAGGAAATATAAATTATATATAGCGCAAAATGCCTTGATGAAAGTCAGTTGAATTAAGCCATCTAATTAGCTCCTTTAAAATTTGAGAACATAATTCTATTTTTTAATTCACTGACTTTCAATAAATAGGTGTGCCAAAATTTTAAGGGACAATGTGGTGGAATGTAAATCCTGATTATACTTCTGCTATAAAAGTCTAGGAATGCTACAAAAATAATTATAAAATACTACAAATATTCCTTTAAATGCACACAGAACCTTAAATAATTTAAAGTCTAGGGAGTAAAAACAGAGAGAAAACTAAAGCCCTGTAAATATCCTATTTGAAGAAAGAGGGTGAGAATGATGGGAGGATGTTGGCTTAGGTCAAAGTGTGCTGAGGCTAGAGCTGGAAAAAATGTGTTAAGGCCACATATTTGAGAGTTGGAATATTTGGGACTGCCTGCTTAAAGCTGTGTCCTTGAGAGGTTCCATGCTCAGTAAAAATTTGTATTAGGAAGAAAAAACTGCCATTTGTTCCCCTGATAGTCTCGTAAATTTGTTATCTGATCTTCCCTCTTATTAAATATATTAAAATGCATTAATGGACTAACAAGAATATAAAGCATACTCAGAGGCCAAAAACTAAGTAAATGCAAATCCTTTGGAGTAAACAGCAGTGGAGCTGGCTTAAGCCTTGAGGTTTTTTGCCTCATGTGGTGAAAAATGCCATGGAATGCCCTAAAGGATTATTCTACCAGAGTGCAGGTGATTATCAATAAACCTGTCACCTATGGGACTCCACTGTAGGAAAGGTTTCTGTCTTGGTTCTGGATAGAGATGAAAAAAATCTTTGAAACTTCCTATCTAAAAACTGGATCTCAGGTGGCTTTGCAACTCAAAGTCACATTATGTGGCAGGTCTGATAAACTCAAGACAGATACCTGACAGATAAAAAATAATAATAATCCTCTCTGGAGGGATAAACATTGCATAGCAGAACTCAGATAATTTTCACAGATAAAGTTTTAAGAAATATGAAGTCTCAGAGTGAAAAATTTCAAAACATTCAAGCAAACAAGTCATCACTGATTGTATTCAGCAGAAATAATAGATAACAGAATTAGACCTGCTAAGAATTCACATATAGGAAGTATAGAGACTATGGAATTTATGGGACATCATCAAGCAGACCAATGTAAACTATATGGAACCACAGAAAGAGAAGAAAAAAATGAAAGGGGCATAGGACTTATTTGAAGATATAATGGCCCCAAACGTCCCAAATCTAGGAAAAGAAATGGACATCCAAATTTAAGAAGTTCAAAGGGCTTAAAATATTTGGAACCTAAAGTGGTTCACAACAATACACATTACAATCCAAATATCAAAAGTCAAGGACAGTTTTGAAAGCAGCAAGAGAAAAGTGACCCATCATGTACAAGTGATCTCTCATAAGATTATAAGCAGATTTCTCAGTAGAAACATTAAAGCCAAAAGGGATTGGATGATATATTCAAAGTGTTGAAAGAAAAAAAAAACTGACAACCAAGAATACTGTATCTGACAAAACTGTCTTACAAAAATAAAGGAGAAATAAGGATCTTCCCAGATAAACAAAACTAAGAAAAGTTTATTATTACTAGTCTATCTAAAGAACTGCTAAAGAGAGTCCTTCAAATTGAAATAAAAGGCAGCTAGAAAGCAACATGAAAACATATGAAAATATAAAGATATCTGGTAAAGGAAAATATATAACTTTAGACAAATACACATACAGAACTCTGTAATACTGTAATGGTTGTGCATAAATCACCTTTAATTCTGGCATAGAATTTAAAGATGAAAGCATAAAATAACTAAAACAATAAAACTATGTTACTGGATATAAATTATTAAAAAAATGTAGTTTGTGACATCAATAACATGAGGTGAGGGCAGAGAGATGTAAAGGAGTAGAGTTTATGTCTGTGATTGAAGTTAAGTTGCTGTCAGTTTAAAACAATTTACAAAATAACAATAGTAAGTCTTTTTCTAACAGTAATTACTTTAAGTGAGAATGGATTAAATTTCACAATCAAGAGACACAGAGTAACTGACTGGATGAAGAACAAGATCCAACTAAATGATATCTACAAGACACTCATTTTAGATATAGGGAAATATGTAGACTGAAAGTAAAAGGATTATAAAAGATATTCCATGAAAATGGTAACCAAAAGACAGCAGGGGTGGCCACTTAATCAGACAAAATAGACTTTAAGTCAAAAACTGTTTTAAGAGAAAAAGAAAGAGATTATGTAACAAATAAAGAATCAATTCTCTGAGAAATATAGCAATTATAAATAAGTATACACCTAACAAGAAAGAATCCATATATCTGAAGAAAATATTGAGAGCATTAAAGGGAGAAATAGACAGTATATAATTATAGTAGGAGATTTAAATATCCCACTTTCAATAAAGGATATATCAACAGACAGAAGATCAATAAAAAAACAGAAGACTTGAACAACTCTATAGACCAATTGAGCTTAACAGATATATAGATAATATACATTCTTCTCTGGTGTGCATGGGACATTCTCCAGGATAGATCACATATTAGGCCGCAAAAAGTCTTTTATTTATTTATTTATTTTTTAAATTGAAATACAGTTGATTTACAATGCTGTGTTGGTTTCAGGTGTACAGCAAACTGATTATATTGCTATATACATATTCTTTTTCAAATTCTTTTCCCTTATAGGTTATTACAAAATATTGCACATAGTTCCCTCTACTATACAGTAGGTCTTTGTTGGTTATCTATGTTATATATAATAGTGTGTATCTGTTAATTCCAAAGTCCTAACTTATCCTTCTCCGCCTTTTCCCTTTGGTAACCATAAGTTTGTTTTCTATGTCTGTGGGTCTATTTCTGTTTTGTAAATAAGTTTATTTATATCATTTTTTTTAGTTCCACATATAAGCAATATCATATGATATTCGTCTTTCTCTGTCTGGCTTACTTTACCTAGTATGATAATCTCTAGGTCCATCCATGTTGCTGCAAATGATATTATTTCATTCTTTTTTATGACTGAGAAATATTCCATTGCATATATATACCACATCTTCTTTATCCATTCATCTGTCGATGGATATTTATGTTGCTTCCATGTCTTGGCTATATAAATAGTGCTGCTATGAACATTGGGGTGCATGTATCTTTTTGTATTATAGTTTTCCCCGGATATATGCCCATGAATAGGATTGAAAGATCATATGGTAACTCTATTTGTATTTTTTTAAGGAACACCCATACTGTTCTCCATAGCGGCTATACCGATTTACATTCCCACCAACAGTGTAGGAGGGTTCCTTTTTCTACACACCCTCTCCAGCATTTATAATTTGTAGACATTTTGATGATGGCCATTCTGACCAGTGTGAAATTCAGAAGACTAAAATCACATCAAGTATCTTTTCCAATCACAATGGAATTAAACTAGCAAAAGAAAAACTGGAAAATTCACAAGTGTGAGGAAATTGAGCAACACACTCTTGAAAAACTAATGAGTCAAAGCAATTACAGGGTAAATAGAAAATGTATTTAGACAAATGAAAATACAACATACTAAAACATATGAGGTGTAGTAAAAGCAGTACAGAGAGGAAGTTTATAGTGATAAATTTCTACATTTAAGTAGAAGAAAGATCTCAAATCAACAACCTGAATTTACACTACCAGAAACAGAAAAAGAATAACAAACTAAACCTAAAGTTAGCATAAGGAAGGAAGTAATAAAGATTAGGAAAGAAATAAACAAAATAGAGAATAGAAAAATGAAAGAAAAAAATGAAATGAAAAGATCAACAAAATTGATAAACTCTTAACTACACCAAGAAAAACAGAGATAAGTTTAAAATAAAAACAGTCAGAAATGAAAGAGGAGACATTACAGTTGATGGTACACAACTAAAAAGATCAAAAGAGACTACCATGAACAAGTATATTCCAACAAAATAGATAACCTAGGAGAAATGGATAAATTTCTAGAAACATACAACTTACCAAGACAACATCATGAAGAGACAAAAAATTTGAATAGATCTATAACCAATAAAGAGATTGAATCAGTAATCAAAAACCTCCCAATAGAGAAAAGCCCAGGACCCAATGGCTTTTTGGTGAAGAGACAATACTTTCTCCATTATGTAGCTTTGGAAGCCTTTTTGAAGATGATTTGAACATGACTAAGTATACTGCACACTTAAAAATGGGTATGCTTGTACATTTTATGTTATGTGTTCACCACAATTTTAAAAAAGAGAAAAAAAGATTGAAGACATAATTTAAAGAATAAAAAAGAAAAGAATGAGAATCTAAAAGAATAATATATGTAGAATGATAAGTAAAAGGACCACATAGAACTTTTAAAACTAAAGAATATTGTCACTGAAATTGAAAACACAAAGATTGGTTGAGCTGAAGAGTCAATTAGTAAAGCAGAAAACAGATTGTAAAAATTACACAGAATGCAGCAGAGTGAGATGCAGAGATGGAAAATATGAAGAGTTCAGAGACATGGAGGAAATAATGAAATGCCTAGCAAATGCCAAAAATAAGTTCCTGAAGGAGCAAGAGGGAATGAGAGAGGCGCAAGGTTTAAGAGAGAACTTTGAAGAGAATTGCTGAAAGAACTGATTACTCAGATTTAGGAAATACAAAGAATTCCTAGTGGATTAAATACAAGGAAATTCACACCCTGACACCAGTCATTTAAACTATTTGACTCTAGACTCAAAATGAAGATCTTCTGAACAAAGAAAAAAAGAGATTGTAAAAGCAAACAGAGATCTGCAAAGAAATAATAAAGAAACTTACAGCAGATATCTCAAAAGCAAATTTAGAAACCATAAGAGATACAGTAAGATCTTCAAAGGGCTAAAATAAAAACAAATGAAACTAAAACAAGTAATAAAATCCAAAAATATAATTAAACAAGGAATATTTTAATGTAATTTCTTCTATTCATTTAAAGATGCCATTAAGTGAAAAGGCAGATGAATACTCATATGTGTACTGACATAGGACTTGGATTGAAAATACGTAAAAGAATTCCTACAAATACACAAGTAAAAAACAGTCAACCCACTACAATAAAAGGACAAATTTCTTCAATAGAACTTTAACCCCAAAAGATGACTAATGGGCCAATTAAAATATGAAAACATGTTCATAGTTGTAAGATTATCAGTGAAAATCCAAATTAAAGCCACAGTGCACAGCCATCAAAATGGTTAAAATTTTTAAAAAGTGACAAGTGTTGGAGAGTCTATGGGTCAATTAGAACCCTCTGTAGAAGAAAAGTAAATGTGTTTCAATGAAAAACAATGTGTTATCTAGAGCACACTCTTGTAAGTCATTTGATTCTAGATTTTCTTTGTCTTCAAACTATTTTACAACAATGCATTGTCTGTATAGGACAAACTCTTTCCAGTAATCTGATTCTATCTCTGTTTATTATCTTTCAGCCATTTTCAACTCTATATAAATATATTTTTTCTTTGGATTCTCTTTTAAACTGATGATAACTTCAGTCTGCTTCTCTCATTGAATGTGTTAAAAATGTTTGAGGTGTTCCTTTTTATATCAGTATGATATATTATGAGAGCCATAATTCTACCCATTTATGAAAATTATTTTTACTCTCTTACACTGCTGGTGGAAGTATAAAATGGTAGCACTCCTTTAGAAAACTCTACTTAAGGTGTACATATTCATATACTATGTATGTATCTTTGCAAAATGTGTGCATATGTGCACTAAAGACAGGTGCAAGAGTGTTCATATTAAGGCTTATTTGTAGTAGCCTATGACTGGAAGCAATCCAGATGTCCACAACAGCACAGTGGTGAAATAAATTGTGTTATAATCAAGCTATGAAATGTATCCATCAATGATATTTGAAACAAACAACAAAAAGAGAAACCCTCTATAAAACATGAATGGATATTACCATCATAATGTAGAATGAAAGAAGCCCAAGCAAAACACTACATGTATAATTCCATTTATATAAAGTTATAAAAAAGGAAGATCTAATCTAGAAGTAGTTAACAACTGAGGACTATTGTTATGTTGAGGCAAGGGAATAAGAACTGAATGGGACATGAGGAAAGACTCTGGGGTGAGAGTAAAATTCTATTTCTTGCCCTGGTTTGGGTTTATTGATATGTTCACCAAACAAAAATTTATCAGACTCTATGTCAGTTTCATGAGCATTTCTCAATGTATGTTACACTCCAACAAAAATATATACATATTTGTATATATAATGCATATGTCTGTCAAAAAAGAGGATAAAATAAAAACATTTTCAGACAAAGAAAATTATCCGACCCACAGACTCCAGCTAAAATTTACTAAAATATATCTCATTAAGAAGAACATCATACTTAGAAGGAAGGCATGAGATGCAAGAAACAATAGTGAGCAATCTTTTTTAACACGATTGTTAAAGCTATATAAGCATTGGCCAATTATGTGCAGATTATGGAGTGTACAAACAAGGTAGGACCAAAATACAGAGTAATAATAGCATGTAGGACAGAAGGAAGTTAGGAGAATTAAATTTGTCCTTAGGTTAAGCCAGAGGCTCCACCCCGCTGCATCTGTTCCTTGCTCCTGACCCTGTATGTAGAATCCCACTTGAGTTCTCTGCTCCATTGAACTTTTGCTTGCCAGGTTGCCCTCACAGAGGCCATCTCAGTTTACTCCCACCCACTGTCAACTCTCAGGGTGCGAGGCAGTGACAAGCCCCAGATTCCTATTCTTTGCTCAAAGAGGTGTGTCAGAAATAGGATCCTTATGGACACCAACTTCTGTGGCAGCCCAGAAACCCCACCATGCTCTCAGCAGTTTTCCACTTGAGCACTGGCACTGGTTTCGAGTTCCTCTAAGCGTACAGGGAAACACTGTAGGGTTCCATCTAAGCAGCTGCTTCTTCAGGATGTTTTACTTTGTTGTTTTCTTTGTTCCTGTTGTTACCCACCTCTCGTAGCTTCTATCACTTAAGGTGTTTATGACAATGATTTAGTCCAGGCCAGGGAAGATTTTCTTTGTTCTTAGAATGAGACTTACTCTGCTCAAGTTTGCTCTGCATAAACCGTAATTGGCATGAGAGAATCAATGAAATAATCTCTGTAGGAGTTGAGGACCCTCCATCCTGTACACCCTGCTTTTGAGTTACTGATATGGTTTCACAGAACTGGTGGTTGAGCTTTTTGTTGATATCGTTCACTAAGGAGATCCTTGTACTTTCCAGGCAATATTTGAAAGCCATATGTGAATAATTTTTGGACTTCAGTCAATTTGACTTACATGTGTTGGCTGCTCCCATCCATCCGTGCAGATATCAAAAACTGTTTAGAAATTTATACTAAGAATTCTTAGCTGCACTCAAGTCAGGTTTAAAAAATTAGAAATGCATTTATTTTGTGGGGCAATATTGTCCCACAATATTGTCTTAAAACTATCTTGATAGTAAACACTAAGTGAAAACCTGTGTAATTACTATTACACATGCAAGTCTGGATGCAATATTGTCTTAAAACTATCTTGATAGTAAACACTAAGGGAAAACATTTATAATTACTATTTGACAATTTTGACCTATGAAAACAGAAATTACATATACATTTAGTTCAAGTGAATGAGTGATTATTTAGGTTTTACTCTGACAAAATGATATCATAGTATCATGACAATTTCTATTTTGGTTACGTATTCCTGAAATATTTTTCTAACTTTATTTCTCAGAGGGTAGTGGCCAATTTTCAGGTGGGGAGACTCTCTGTGATACAAACTTGAGAGGGAATCAGATTGAGAGAAAGCTTTTACAATTTTTTCTTACAGGGACTTTTGAAAGTTTTATTACTTGTCTCTATGCCTTGACAGATAAGAAAGACCAAGACTTGTCTATTTTTTCCTATTTTGAACCCTCAGAATCGAGAAGAGCTCAGAATGAGTAGGTAGGCATTAAATATTAGCACAAATGCACAAATGAATACTTCTATTTTTATAGCTTGTGTATCAGGAAGACAAATAGAAACATATTAATTGAACACTTACTGTATTCTAGACACTTTTAAATTTTTAATATTTATTAGAATTTCTTATAACAAAAGTTATATGTGCTTATTATTAACAACTACAAACATTCTAGAAATATGTAACAGAAAATGAAAATCCACCTAACCCAGTTCCCAAGGTTACAACCATTTATTTGTTGTGGATATTCCCCTAGATTTTTTCTATCATACATATTTACATACTATACATTTAAAGCCATCTTGAAAGCTAAAATCCAAGCCATTGATTTGGGCTTAGTATTTCTTTACTCTTTCATCACTGGAGTTCTTTTCTCTTTGCTCGATAGTGAAGTCCGATCCTTTCTTCTCAGAAATGATATGAAGGATTGAGGACATGCCTTATGAATAAGATCTAGAGAGTTGGTTCTCTCATCCTAGCCTCACAATATCCCTATGAGTAGACATCATTAACCCAACATTAAACTCAGAGATATTAAGGAGCTTGTCAGAGGTTCACACAGCTAGTTGAACACTTAGTTTTGCTTCACTAAAGTATCTGTGCCCCATGGATCTTGGCTTGTCTTTTCTGTACAATAGCCAAACTCAGCATGAAAAGACGTCAGTTGCTCTAGACATCCAGAGTTAGTATTACATTGTTCAGTTACATGGAATGGTAAAGTAAAGCTTGTTTTCACACTTGTCATCAACTAAGAATAGTGTTTGAGTTTAAATTCAAATGTCAACACTTTAGTTTCATTTAAAATAATCAAACAAGGGGAAAACAAAAATGGACCAGTTTGATGGGATAAAGGCAGCACCTGGCACCAGTAGAGTAGAGATGTGTGGAGTTGAAAATGTATGTCACACTAGCATAAGATAAAATATTAAGAATTATCTTCAGAGGAGAAAAAACTTAAATTATATGCACTAAGAAAAGATACATTATAAAATCAGTAATAAACTGAATTAAAATGTTAAAGGATGCAAAGAGATTTATCTAGAGACCCAGAGTTTTGCAATATCCCCTCTAACAGGTTAAGGTTTTATTTCTGTCTTCTTAAAGGATCATGCAAATTCTCTATTAACAATCTGAGTGTAAAAAATGTGAAAACACTTATTTGTAAATAAAAATTACTTCATTTGCTCCCTTCGTTATAGCAATGCCGCTTATGCTTAAGTATTTGTATGTTAACGTGAGAGCTAGTTTGATAAAAGAAAGCATGCCCGAGGCCATTACAGAAGAAAAATGGTGACATGTTCTAAACCTCTAGAAACAGGAAGCTGTAAGAGGCTGTCTAATCATTTGTCTTACAAACAGAGCATATGTTCACATACTGGTGTCTTAGAAACCTGAAGGCATCAACTGCATTTGTCACTAACTCCAACCTAATATTTGTTTTCAATCATTTCTAACCTGAGAGGCCTGGACGATACAAACCCAATTTAAAGGCTAACAAAACTGTCTTACCCTCCATGTATTGCAACAAGTTATATACCTCATATAAAGGGGGACTTTACTGTCTCTCTGTTCTGGCAGTTCTTATTTTGTTCAGCTTTTCAATAATGGTCTAAAAACAATTGTTCCAAAGATTTAGATGTGTTCACAACATCCAGGTGATGGAATAGGTTTATGTTTCCCCCTGTCTAACTTGGACTGTAGTCATTTTTATTTTCTTTGGTGCAAAAAAGAAACCACAAGTGTTTTGCCAGGCATAAAATTAATACATCTGAATTGGTAGTGGGATCCAAGCAGTAGCCCTTTCTGGGAGGTGGCATGGCAGGAGATCCTGGACATGGGTTTTGCAGATTGAAAGGCCTCCCAAAGGTCCAGACTTGGGCAGGTTATCCAGCCTCTCAGTATCTCATTTATTTATTTATTTATTTTTCTATGAAATGAGGATACAACTACCTTTTCCATGGTGCTGTTGTGAGGATTAAATCGAGGAATATCACACATGTGAATGAAAAAATTGCCTGCCATAACAGTAAACAAAGGATGTTGTAGCCATCAAGCCATCACATTACAGCTACCCAATGGTGAGCCCTGAAGGAACTCGGGATAGAAACAGGATGCCCACCATCAAGCCATCACATTACAGCTGCCCAGTGGTGAGGCCTGAAGGAACTTGGGATAGAAACAGGATGCCCACCATCAAGCCATCACATTACAGCTGCCCAGTGGTGAGCCCTGAAGGAACTCAGGATAGAAACAGGATGCCCACCATCAAGCCATCAGCCACTGCAGCCACCCCACAATAATGCACCATGAGGAGACTCAGGATGAGAAAGCACAAGATACTGGCCCCAGATAGCTGAAGTGCATATCAAAGGAACGATTTCAGTAATCCCAGACTCTTGCATCTTCCCATAAATAGAAAAGTGCTAAATTCCTTAACTTGAGATATCTGGTTTTCTTTAATTAACAGTAATCTTTTAATGTGCTGCCTAGCTGGTCTTTGTTGCAAAAACTCCTATATATCCTGGCTCACCTTCTTCCTCTTTGGAACAGTTTCTCAGTGTTATCTGAGATGTTGTGTCTCGGGCTTAGTCCTCAGTTTCATCCACCGAGTAAAACATAACTCTCAACATTTAGGTTGTGCAATTTTTTCAGTCGACACACACAAAATAATTTCATCATACATGTAAACTCCTTTCCCCTCCATGGATGTCGATTTGATTAGCTTCCCCTTGACAAAAATATAATGTTGACCTTTTCCTTACCAAGTAGGATATGGAGTAGAATCTCCTGGAGTTCAGCTTACCAGGTTTTTATGCTTGCCAAAATGACGTATAGAGATGGTTTGGCTCTATGTTGAAGATAGAGCACTAAGAAATTGGGTCCATCGCTGTCACTTTCCTCTCAGATTCCTCTCACTTGTCACAACACAGTAGTCATGAAAAATGAAACCATAAATTCAATTTAGAGGGCAATTTGCAGCTAATCTTTGTAGTAATTCCAGTGTGAATAATGCAACAATTTGGATGTATGGTCAGTCAATTCAGCCCTGATTTATTAGTATTTAAGAAAGCTTTCTTTCATTAATGATGATTACTAAGCAAGAGAAAATAATTTCTCCAAAAGTATCTACCTTCATATCAGTGCTTTCAGTTTTGAAAAAAAATGGCTACATTTTTTCTTAAAATTATGACAACTACAAGCTTGTGTATTGTTATTTAAAGACACAAGAAGATGTGTTTAGATTTTGAGCAATAATTCTTTCCAGCTCTTGTGTGAACTGCTCAGTCCTAGGTTATATCAGCTTTTTTTTTCTGATATGACTCAGGTATTTTGAATACCTCAACAGCAGGACCCTGGGATTTGCTATTGATTTCCCACACTCCTTACACCTTGAAGGATGTATTAAAATCTAGCTGCAAAAAGAATGACATTTCTGTTCATATCTTAGAGTCAAGTTTATCTGAGATTTTTTTCCTAGTTATTAAAACTCTACATTCTGACATGTTCAATATACTCCGAGCCAGTGAACTTACAAGACCATGTTTAAATAGAGGGTAACATCACATTAAAATCTGTAAAGAGTAGCTCTCAGAAAAGGTTTACATTCATTTCCTTTTCTGTATTTTATTGCACGGGCTTTAACTGTTATGTGCTTAACTATGAAACAGATATTTCAAAACAAAGTGAAACAAAACAGAAAGATAAAATGCCTTCTCTTAAAATTTGTTTTGCTTCATTCCAAGAAAAAAAAACATTATTTTCTATTTATTCTCCCCTCTCCATTTAGTCTACCTAAAAGTCAGGGTCATGAATTGTCCAGATTTTGTATTATTCCATTAAACAAGGACAGTACTTGCAGTCCTAGGTGTATAAAATCCCCTTCAGTTTTGGCATTCATTAAAATGAAGTAAATAAACAAAAGGTGAGTGATAGCCCCAAGGTCGTAGTGGTGACACATGTCATTGCAGGTGTTCTATAACACAAGGATGGGAAGGCATATACTTGAAAGATGCCATTGTGGTGCCGAACCAATTGCTTTGTGGATATGATGGTATTCCATTCCATGCAATGTAATCTAAATTGCAAACTGATCAACATTACCATGGAGTTGCCCAGAGGTTTTATATTTGTAAACTTTAATGTATAGTAGGTATTCAGTCAACACTGAACAGAACTGAAAGTGAATGGACACATCAACATGCTATTTATGGTTTGACTTTAAGTGACAGGGGTTGACAGTGCTAAGTCCCAGGGATTCCTGTAAAAAAGTGAATTAGTTCTAGGGTGCTTGTGGCACTTAAACTCATGGGCAGAGGATGGGTGTACTTCTCTCTTTGTGGGAACCATGGTCTTGAATGTACATTTAAAATTCTCCATCTAAAGAGATAGAAGACCCTTAAAACTGAACTCTCCACACATTTTGCTATGTTGCTTCAATCCTTTTTAGGTTGTTGTCTCCTGACTTTCTAAAATGAGGTCTGTGGTTGAGGTTAAAGGCCCTGGCAGGGAGGAGAGGAAGAGGCAAGGTGTGTGTGTTTGGAAGTGATTCAGCCTCTGCTCCAGCCATTTCTCACCTGCCAGGAGTTCGAGGTCAATTCTCTTATCAGATGACATTGTGAGGCTGGAACGACCCTATCTTCTTTTTCATACTCCAAAGAATACTGCTTTAAAGAAATGCCCCATACACAATGGCATCTTCATTCTCTTCACTTTCATACTCTGAAAATGACATGCAATTCTATCAGAAACCATTTTTTAAAGTGCTGGTTAAATTATATTTAACTGTTTGCATGAATGTTTTAAGTTTTAACTTAAAACTTATAAGTTGTTTTTCTGTTTAGAAAGAAAACAGTTTTGTCGTCTTTGTTGTTTGTTTTGTTTTCAATTTCTATTGCCCACAAAAAGACTAGTGACTGAAAACTTGGGGAATTTACACTTTCCATTATATCAAAAGAAAATACTTCCTCAGAAGCCTTTCAATTACACAGGAGTCAACTGTCTACAGCACCCTGAAGCTGAAGATCCCCTATTAGGACAGGGAATGTTTGGAGGTAGAGATCTCCTGGCCCATCAGAGCACTGGTAAGTTTTCAGATTTGGTCCAGGCACCTCAGAGGGGCCTTCTCATGGTCCTATAAGAAGCTGCTGTGTCTTTGTTTGGTTTGTCCTCTGTTATTTGCATTAACTTAAATATGTGGGTATCTGAGTAATTTTGTGAAGCATTATTTACCTTACCTGAAATAACTGTGGGCTTATTTTATTTGCTTATTTATTTTATTTTATTTTTAAAGTGGGCTTAACATGTCTGCTTGTTTGGTTAGCTAAGTTTAAATCCTTTTAAAGTGAAAATGGTTGTTTGCTTGGTCTAACTATTTAGAGTAGTGCTTTTTTGTCTTCTTGCCTATTCTAGTGTCTGTGTTAATTCAAACAAGTTTAAAATTCTCATATTGCCTCTGAGGTTTAATTTTTCTGAGTCTTTTAGGTTACATAAATTATATTTGCATTTTCTTCAAGAAAAACTTGTCCCTCTGTGCTGTTCCCAAACATTATCCCCTTTTAGTCAGAGCTAATTTTGTGTTTCTGTAGCCCTTTTTACTATACTTTTATCATGATACTTATGTGTTTGTTTAATTTTCTGATTTCCTGTCTAAACTTTATTGAGTTTACAGACAGGGCGTAATTCATTTCAGGACACTAGCAGCTTTTATAGCGTGTGATACATAGTAGGCAATCAATATGTTTGTTCAATTGAGTTTCAATTTTGCTTGTCTAACAGCTTCTGAGTGATGCCTATGCTGGTCCTTTCTACTCAAAGTGTTCAATCTGTGGATCAGAAATGGCAACATCACCTGAGAGCTGGTTACAAATGCAGCATGGCAAACTCCTCCCCAAGCCTCAGAATGTGTATTTTTCCAAGATCTCCAAGTGATTTCTTTTTTTATTGTATTGTACTGTATTGTATTGTATTATTATTATTATTATTATTTTGTATTATTTTTTTATACATCTTTATTGGAGTATAATTGCTTCACAGTGCTGTGTTAGTTTCTGTTGTACAGCAAAGTGAATTAGCCATATGCATACACATATCCCCATATCCCCTCCCTTTTGAGCCTCCCTCCCACCCATCCTATCCCACCCCAAGTGATTTCTGTAAAGTAAAGTTTTAGAAACACCGTAACTCAGTGGTTCTGCAAGTGTGGTCCCTAGACCAGCAGCATTAACGTCATGCAGGGACTTTTTAAGAAGGCAAGTTCTTGGGCCTAATCCCAGATGTACCGAATTAGAGATGCTGGTGGGAGCACAGCAATAGCCACAAGATTTCCAGGTGATTCTAATGCATGCTAACGTTTGAGAGCTGCTGTTCAAAATGTCATCCTCTTTCCCAGCCTCTCTTGGGAAAGTAAAGAAAATCAATCAACACCTGGTCTGAACTATGATTAATGCAAAGTAGAGTCATGACATCAATTATGTGAGTGACTAAAATATTTATTTACCTCACTTAGCAATAAAGTTCTGGCCAATAAATTCATTGATATAAATTTGAGAATGGTAATGAAATTACATATGAGTAAATTTTTAAGCATATGTAGCCATTATTTTGATTCAAAATTAATTTCATAGGAGTATTTGATTCATTTAGTCCAAGCTATTCATTTAACCAATAAGAGCATGGAAGCTGACAGTTTAAATGATTTCCCCCCTATGAGAGAGGTATAACATCTAAGCCAGTTTGTCATTTTGCCTGTAGATGTCTTCAGTTAATTTTATTTTTTCTGACCATTTTATTTTTCCTGAGTGGAGCTATGACATCTACAAAAGCATCATAAATGGATGGAATTTGGGGACTTTGTATAGCAACACTCTTATTTTACAGATGAGAATACTAAGGTGTGGGGAAGCATGATGCATACTTTCATGTTATTGTATGGTTGGGACATTCTGGGCAAAATAAAGTACATGCTATAAATAAAGAAAATAATATAAAATTTTCCTAGATCATTCATTTCTCATATTCCAAGGGCATAGAGCCTCTCATCTATTGTGGAGCCATTGGCTCTCATTCAAAGGATAATAAAACAGATTGTCTCTGGAGCCAAATACTTGGCTTCCTCCTCCTCTTCCCAGTGAAAATTTATTTACTTTATGAAGATAAGGTCTTTCTCTCTTCCTTTCTTCTCTGGAGGGTGGTAGTTGAGAGGACAACATGTAGCCTATATAAACTCCCAGATTCAAATTGTGGGGTTCCTCTCCTGTGGTGGTGTTGGGGGGAACCTCTAGTATGCATAGGGTTAGCAGGTTCTCTTTCTGTTGCTCTGAAGGGGGAAATGGAGCATAAGGAAGCAATGTGGTTATTGATGTAAGTAATAGTAGTCTGTCCCTGATTCAGAGAACTTGTGTTTGCTTTCAGGGTAGTATAAACGCAGTTGTTCCTTGAACAACAGTGAGGTTAGGAGCATGCGCTGTCAAAAATCCACATAGAACTTTAGCGTCAGCCCTCCCTATCTGCTGTTCAACATCTTTGCATTCAACCAACCATGGATTGTGTGGTACAGTAGTAAGTATTTGGTGAAAAATCTATGGATAAGTGGCCCTGAAAGTTTAAAGGTCAACTGAAAACATATATAAAGACATATCTCAGAGATACGCAAGTTCGGCTCCAGACCACACGACTGCAGTAAAGCAAATCTCACAAAAATGGCAAGTCACAAATTTTTTGGTTTCCCAGTGCATATAAAACTTATGTTTACACTATACTGTACTCTAGTAAGTGTGCAATAGCATTATGCCTAAAAAATTATACATACCTTAATTAAAAACTACTTTATTGCTAAAAAAAAAGGCTAACCATTATCTGAGCCTTCAGTGAGTCATCATCTTTTTGCAATAGTAACATCAGAGATCACTGATCACAGATCACCATAACAAATATAATAATAGTGAAAAAGTTTGAAATATTGTAAGAATTACCAAAATGTGACAGAGAGATACAAAGTGAGCAAATGTGGTTGAAAAAACTGGTGTCAATAGACTAGTTCAGTGCAGGGTTGCCACAAACCTTCAATTTGTAAAAATCACAATATCTGTGAAGAGCAATAATGCAAGGCATAATAAAATATGCCTATATTAAAAATGTATCAGAAGTCTCACAGAGGTGAAGAGACCCAACTGAAACTCATTTTATAAGTGGTGCAAATGGTAAAACCTTCTGTCTTGTTCTAGATTTATTCTGTTGTCATTTTGCTTGGACTTTATCTGTAGCCCAGCCTACTTTGTCTACTTGACAAAGGAGGTAAATAGTTAAGCAAATAGACTATTTGAATCATGCAGTTAACAAGCCTGGTTAATTTAGAAAAATAGCTTTATCTTTTCCTTGAACAGTTAATGGGTTTCAACTTATCCTGTTAAATGTAAAGTTCAGGCAGACCTAAGTTTTTCCTCTAGTGTCTGCCACCCTTTGACTCATAAGCCTCAGTTTGTTTATATGAAAAATGGGGATAATATTATTTACCTTATATGAGTGTTGTGAAAATTAAATGAGACAATAAATTAGTGTAGTAGCTGGTACATTTTAAACTACCATAATTCTAATTTAATTCCTAATGTTGCAGATAATGTAACTGAGGTCCCAAAGTGGTTTCCCAGGGGGCATATAGATCATAACAGGGAAAGGAAAGAATAGAACTTACTCTTGGGCTCATGGTTCATTGTTATATTTCCAGTGAGATTCTTTCTCAATATTACATGAGCTTAACTAACCAAGCCCTCCTTTGGGTTTGCAGGGGAGGAAACAGCTTTCCTTAACCCTCTTAGGGTCGCTGGCTGGGTCTGAAAATTAAACTGACAAAGACAGATCAACAGGAGAAAAGCACACAAATTTATTTAATGTCAGTTTTATGTGACATGGGAGACTTCAAAAGGAAATGAAGACCTGAAGAAACAGTTAAACCTGAGTATTTTTATGACAGATTTAATAAAGAATGGAGCAATATGATGGGGCAAAGAGTATGGAGTAAGTGTAGCAGTCGGGGCTGCATCCCTCTGTGTTGGAGGTAAGTGCGTGTCTTTCCTCTGGGTATAAGGAGGGTACCTCTTACATGAGGATCTTTTGCCCTGCTTCAGGTGAGAAGGGGAGATACTCAGAATGACCTTCCTGTTTCTGTGGTTTTCCCAAAATCCTTCAGCTTAAAATATTTAATTTACCAAGGTGCCATATTTTGGGTTCTAATATTGTAGAGTAATGGAGAGCGATGTTTAGAAGTACGGTCCAGGATTAAAAATGTAAATGAGATATTCATATGAGGAAGAGAAAAATGGTTCTTGGCATTTTAGTTAGGGCTAGGGAGGTATTCAAAAGAGAAGTGGAAGCAACAGTGGAAATAAAGGCATCTTTGATTGATAAACTAAGACTTCCTTTTGCCTGTATTGAGATTTGACTATTGACCTTGTAGGCTCCATTTTAATTATCTGAAAGAAAATTCTGAATTGCATCATTAAATTGTCATTTAAGGAGGTACACCCGTATTTTCTGAATCCTAAATATTGGAGGAAAATTAATTCCTCATATGGTTGATTTTCTTGGATTAAGATATTAGAGTTAAGATATTTCTATCCCATTCTATCTTGATGCATGTGGCTGGCTACACAGGCCACAGAGTGGTGTCTGCCCACTGGAGGGCAGGTAAGCCTCCAGCACTAATGGGCTAGAGAAAGGATTTTAAAATCATGCTTATCAGCACCAGTGTCAATGTGGTAGAATTAACTCCCCAAAATGGCTGTCACCAGCATCTCCATTCCTAGGGGAGTTCCGGTTGCCTTTTGCCTCTCCAGGAGGCTCTCCAAGATCAGCAAGTGGGTCTGACCCAGGCTCCTTTCAAACTACAGCAGCCTTGATGCTGCTACTTGGAGAATGTGAGATTTTGTATACACTTTAAGAGTGGATTCTCTGTGTCCTCGTTCCTTCTTCATGTCTTTAGTTATGGAAAATCTTTTCTGCTAGTCTTCAGGTCATTCTCATTGAAGGCTGCTCTGTAAGTAGTTGTGATTTTGGTGTGCCTTTGAAAAGAGGTGAGCTCAGGGTCTTCCTTCTCCACCATCTTGGCCTCACCTCAGCATTTTTTTTTAATAGCTCATCTTTTGGGGAATTTTCCAAGGCATTCATTAGAGTTAGAAAAAAGCAAAATAGTTCTATTTTTTCTTATATATCATCAGTTTATATTTATTAAATTACATAATTAAAACTTCCATGAATAGGTATGAAAACAAAGATAACTGACTTTTGGTAAATATAAAACTCAAGCAGAAAGGACAATCTGTGTACTGGTGCACTAGAGAGACTAGAGAAAGATAATTATGCTTAACTACTTATTTTATTCATTATATTTTCTTGAGATTTAATGAAAAGTCATGGATTTTTCTCACATAAATTTTTTGATGCCAAAATCTAAATATGCTAAATTTTAAAAGAGTTCTCACGGTTGATATTTTAGATTGGCAGCCTTATCAACACATGGATTGCAAACTTCAGCAATCAACCTCATGAGCTCTTTTAAAAGATAATATTGTTGACCTTTGGCATTGAAAAATATTTCCCTTAGTATTGGTTCTAAAACGTGTATGATTTTCATTATGTCCTAGGGTAATTTAAGGAATAATCAAAATTAACCATCATTTAAACCATCAAATTCACATATTAAAACATATTCCCTGATTTGAATCCTCCTCAAACTAGGTTAGTTTCAGGATTATTCTTTTAAAAGTTTCTTTAGTTTTAAATCATGTAACTATAGAGATAATATCCATTTCATAAAAGCATTGAGATAATTAATCAATGATTTCTAAGTGTATCGCAGATAGAAATTGTAGACCTTAGTGATGAAAATTATAAATTATAATTGTTCTCACTCTTCACCTTTTGGAGACAAATTTGAAATACCAGACGGATGAAGTTTGAGGACTGATTAATAGGAATAGAAAATACATTTTCATGAAGCATCTATGAGCTCATTTTAAAGTGCTTAAAGAAAAAAATATAGCTTTATTCATTTATAAGAAAAATTTTATAGAGAGAGTATATTGTGATTTGCAGCCGAAAGAGTGAGATTCAAGGAGAAACTCTTATTGTAAGACTTTTATTATTTAGTTGTATAACCTCTAAAGTCTAGAGGAGGAAATAGTATTTCAAATAAGTTTGGCATTGTCTAGAAAATACTCTCACTCTATACAATTTTTCTTATAAATGAATAAAGCTATACTTTTTCTTTAAGTAAAAACAGAAGTTCAAAACTGTTCTATTGACCCCATTGTAATAATAAGGAAGGCTAATAGGTCACCTAAAGGAAACTGGTGGAGGTAAAATCCTTAGAAGAGAAGTCCAATCTGAACTGGATACAAAATAGATACCAGGAGGACAGCATTCTAGAAGGAGGTCCTAATTTTTATTCAGAGGGCAAAATTGTTGGAGGAATAGGAGATTTAAAATCCGTTATCAGGATTACTGAATATCCAAGGCCTATATACACTATTTACATCTCTTAAGACAGATTAGAGGAAGGATTTTGAAACTGTTTTCAGACAATGTGGGTTCCTTCTGTTATGTATACTGTTGACACTTAAAACGAGTCTCAGTAAATCCTGCAAGGGTTCTGCTAATAAATTGTGAGGTTGAGTGCTATTTAAAGCTACAATTTGTAGATGAAAGGGTATTATATATTCATGATATTTGCATATATGATGTTTTATGTGCATTTGTCTCCTCTTACTTCTAAGATTTTTGTATGCTTAGACCTAATTACCTCTCACCATGATAATCACCCTGTTCTGTGTAAAGTAAGCAGTCAATAAATAATTAGGGTGCCTTTTCAGGTCCAGGAAATTGCAAATTTTTGGATTTTTAAAAAATTATCATGGTAACCACATTCAGTTGCTTTACTGTTGTTATAGGTAAACAAATCAGAAAGAAAAGTTCATAAAGATGATTGAATTTTGAGACTTCGGAAAAACTTTCAGTTATTCAGTCAAGATATTCTCTCCCATCAAATACTTTTTGCACAATTTCTCCAGTTTTAAAATTTGAATTTTGTGAATGTGCGAGACCTAGATACAGAAAGGTTTGAGGAGTTGTTTTTCTTTGTATTGTTTTGTTGGTACTTCTGTTGATCACCAGCATGACAGCGAGACCACAGTTGAGAAGAAAGCTGTTGTACAGTTGAAGGAGGCACATTAGATGTAGAGGAGGTGAGCTGGGGGAAGGCATAGCCCAAGGGAACTAGAAGCTAAAGAGATGACTGATGTTGGTGCTGTAGTCACAAACATATGAATGGAAGTAGCAGCGACAGGCAACAGTGGCTTAAGAATTTGTACCTTACAGGCAGAATCTGAAGCGTGTTGGCAGCACATGACAGAAGTGTTAGGGGAAGAGGTCAAGGGGGTTGAAACATTGGTGGTTTAGGGAGGCAAAGTGGCATAAAGAAAAGACAAGGAATGCTGTTTGGGGATGATATTAGTTCACACACATGTTGCTTCTACCCTAGGTTGTGTCATAAAGACTCCAGCATTATTTTCATCGTTGGAAATGACTCTTGCCAACAAAGTGTGATTGGCGTGCATAAATTGAATAAACAGGTTTTAATGTATGACCTCTTCAATTGCTTCTGGTGACTTCCTTATGTAAGAACAAGGCTATTACACAAGTCAAACTGTTTACATTGTTTCTAGCCATCCTTTCTCCTTGACTCCTCCTCATGTCCCACTACCCTTCCCAGTTACTCAAGTTGTTTGTCTCTTTGACAAGAAGGATTGAAAACCAGTCTTCTATTTCGTGTCTGAATCTGAAAACTATTGGGCGGAAAGCTGACTTCTGCTTGGAAGCTGAATTTTTTCTTCTTTGGCCACAGTCTGATGCATAGTCAACTACACATTAGGAGATAAAAGCCTTTCCGCCAATTCCAATTAAAGAATTGGAGAAAGGAAGCCTTAGTGAATACAGATCATTCATTCAGCTACCTTTTGTGAGCACCTAGATAAGCCATGGCCAATGAATGTAAGAATTTGCAAGATTTCTCTGAATCCGATTTATTGTTTTTGGATATCCTCTATTTCTTTCTAATAATTAGTAACAAATCCCTTGAAAATGAGAGAGGGCTTCACAGAAAGAGCAGGTAATTGAGAGGACTTTATGTGGAGTCATGTTCTATAACTGTTCTGGAGTCACACTTCCTTCTCTCTTTGCTTGGAAAATGCTCTGACTCAGTGCCCTGGAAAAGTGGTCTATTGGTATCCCAGGAATACAGTGTTTTATTAAAAGATAGAGAAAGGTGCAAAATGTGCTATCCTGAGACACTTTATAACTAATCTATCACTGTTGGACTTGAGGACATGGGGAGGGGGAAGGGTAAGCTGGGACGAAGTGAGAGAGTAACATTGACATATATACACTACCAAATGTAAAATAGCTAGCTAGTGGGAAGCAGCTGCATAGCACAGGGAGATCAGCTCGGTGCTTTGTGACCACCTAGAGTGGTGGGATAGAGAGGGTGGGAGGGAGACGCAAGAGGGAGGGGATATGGGGATATATGTATATGTATAGGTGATTCACTTTGTTATACAGCAGAAACTAACACAACGTTGTAAAGCAATTATACTCCAATAAAGATGTTAAAAAAAAGATATACTTGGTAAAGTTATTATTGACTTCAATTTATTTTTTATTTCTCTAAAGAAACTTTTTGTCAAATAGGAAATGAGAGAAATAGATCTGGTTGCAAAGATTACTCATGCTTTCCTTTCCTATGTGAAGAGTACAAGAACTTCTGGAAAAACAATGTTAATCTATCAGGGACAAAACAATGTTAATGTCTCTGCTATGTGGTCTATCAAAAACTGCATCAAGAAAATAACACATTAGTGCAACTTTTAAGGAGTGTTTCAGATCCAAAAGTCCAAAGAAATTCACACAATAATTACTTTTGTTATTTCATCTTTGTTGGTTTCCCTCCAAGTTATTTACCTCCAAGAATGTTTTTCTTTTCTGTCCTGTTTTCTTTCACCAACAGATACTTTTTATTTAGGGAATCCTGCTTTTTATCACTATTATGAGGCTTGTACCTTTAGAAATTTATTGTTATGTTTTCCAAAGCCAGTTAGATATTCCCCTGGCATAATTTAATTATAGACTTTAAGATTTCACATTGTTTAATCCCCCACTTCACCAATCGACTGTAAATTTGATTTGCTTTCACACTAAGCATAGTGCCTGGCACAAAGGCAATGGTTATGTAATCTTTGGTAAATGGATGACAGTATTATTTGCCAGAATTCTGGACACATTCATGGGATATGAACAATTTTAAACTCCTCAATTAATGAATCCATGTGTAACAATATGATTTTTGCCCTTAAAGTATAATAAATATTTATTGATGATGTTGACGATGACACAGTTACCAGAATAAAGAATGAAGACCCACAGACCTCCCTGCAAGAGAAGGATGGATGATAAACTTCTGTTTCCTATTGAATTGTACAAACACATAACAAATATTGATATTGATATTGATATGACTAGGAAAACAATTTTTCTTGTTTAGACAAGTTAAAATAAGATTTCCTTCATGGTGGAGACATAGTCATTGTTTTAGGTAGGATGCATAATGCCCTTGTTTTACTGCCTTAGTTGAATGATGTGTTTTTGGTTTTTTTGTTTGTTTGTTTGTTTTGGTCATGCTTTCTTTTTATTTCATTTGCATTTCCAAATGAGCTTCTCTTCAGGACTTCAAATTGATTCATTTGTGTATCCTCCCAGATCTTCCATTGTGCTTATATTGTTCTGTGATATTTTTGCTGTTGTTTGTTTGTTAGTTTGGTCTTTTTTTTTTTTTTTTAATCTCAGCACTGGAAGAATGCTTTATCACCAAACCATGGTGGTTATTAATAGGCTGATGGGCTAACTGGGCATTTCATATGTTTATTTTTATACGAAAGAAGGATAACTTTTGTTGTTATTGCTCTGCTTATGTAATTGCTGTGCTTAAAGTAAGAATCTTTTTTTTTTAACAGTTTTCAAGTTTTGTGAGTTTATCCATTAAACAGATTTGGAACAGGTAATGGGTATTGAACTGTGATTTGTGCATCCTTCATACCCTGTTGATTTTGAGATATGTCAAGATTTTATTTCCTCATTTTGTGAGCAAGATAAAAATCTGATTTACACAAATAAGCAAAAAAAAACTTTACACACGGCATTCTTTCTGTTACACCAGTGAGCTCTTTACACACTAATATTGTAGCTCTCCAAACAGTTCTTATATAAGATTTTAGAGCAACTAGCCTACAAAAGCATGCTCAGAATTGCATGCTGCTATGGTTGAAAAACATGCAAGGCCCATGATGTCAAGGTCTGCACTTGGCTTTTTTATTCCTAGTGCCAAAAGGTAGTGTGGTGCATGGTACATATTCAAGAAATGTTTGGTGAAAAAAATTGTGCAGCCTGGAATGAATGGTTCTGTAGGGAAATGCATTCTAGTTTGCAGTCTTGAAAATTCTTTTCATTTGTATTTGTACATATACATGAGGCTTCTTTAAGAATGAGAAAATAATAATTATTTATTTTGAACAGCTACTATTCGTTAGGCAGTGTGCTAAGTGACATGTATAATTTCCTTAATTTTTCAATTTTATGATATCAACTTTATCCCATTTATAGGATGAGGAAAATGAGGGAGGAAAGTATATCTGGAGTCCTTTAAAAGCAGAAGGGTTTTCTCCATTTGAGTAGATGTAAGAGTGGTTCTGTTTGAAGTCAGGTAAGAGATAAGATACATTTTTATAGTTTCTGGACCTGTGAAACCACTATTTCAATTAATCTACACCTAACTGTGCCATGTTGACTTAGAAAAATGACTTACCAACTTATATTTCCAACTTATATTTTTCAAATAAGTAGATTATAGAATGAAATAAAAATGCATATTTTAGCAATTAAGCAAAAACACAATAATTTATAATAATATGTTTTTCTCTTAATAGAAACGTTTAGGTTTATCACTTTAAAGCACCAACGCAAATAGAAATGTAAGATATGAAAGACTAAAGGCCAAAACAACCACTGTATTATCTATTAATGCAATTTCAAGGCAACTGGTACCATGGTATCTGTTTTCCCTGATAGCAATATTACTATTTAATCTGTTATTATAAATTTAAGAGTAAACATTAATAGTTTGTGCCATTTGATTAAAATGTAAATCACCCCAAATCTTTGGGGATTGTCACTCATTCCTTGTTTACAGATGCATGAATTAGAACATTTTCCTTTTAATATAAGAACAGTGACTTTTCTTAGAAATCACATCACTGACCCATAGAGTGTTTGTGCATACTTGTCAGAATGGGATAGGTTGAAAACAGGCAGCAGGAAAAAATACCTTCCTATCAATTATTTGTGTCAGTAATTACCTGCTTGTCATGCAGAGGTGAGGATAATGAGGGTGGAAGAAGGAAGGAGGATGGGAAGGGAATAGCCTGGTGGTTTTTAAATCCAGGCATCACTATTTTCTTGACCACAATGGAAGTATATTTTTACATAATTCATGCGTTACAGAAACAAGAATGAAAAAAGTAATCAGGAAGCAAAAACGCATTGATTATTAGCTATTTTTGCAATAGAATAAACTTTTCTGAGGATCACAATATCACTCAATCTCCATCTATTCCCTAGGCTTGAGAGGCATATTTCTCCATGAGCAGCTCTTTGGTAGAAACACTAAATCCTGTGGCATCACCTCAAAGGGCTTTACTGGCTGTGTGTGTTTATCAGGGATTCTTTTTCCAGCCAGCCTTAGACATAGCTCGTTTTCATATTCATCAGTTGATAAATGAATTTGGTAGCTTAGTGATAGAAACCTAGAGTCCATTAACAAGAAAACACAAAAATAAGTCTAAGACAATGATGAATATCCCAAATATTTGGGAAATTCTGTATTTAACGGCTTGTATAAATGTACTTCTATGCTATGTTCTGTATATGAAGAAAGGAAGAAAGGATCCTTCTCAGCAGAGAGCTTTATTTTTAGTGGAATTTATATTTATTATCCTTTTATTAACTGTGTAGTTTATGTCTTTTCTGCTATAACGAGTAGTTCTTCCCGTATTAAGAAAGAAACAAGAAGGAAGGAAGGACGGTAGAGAGGTCAAGGTAGGGAGGGAGATTGACATGGAGGTCAATCACTGGACCCCACTTCCCTCTGCAGCTACTTTCCTTGGAAATCTTTCGGTAAGAATTGGTTTCATTTTTCATTATTCATTCCCTTTCTAACACCCTTCATTTTGATTTCTACCACGTTGTATTGCCATCTAATTGTCTGCCAGTGGGTACCACAATAAGCTTGCGGAATGGCATTTTGATTTTATAGGCTAGGTGGGAAACAGGATCAGGGAAGTTCAAGATCACCCCGTTTGTCAATGGTAAGCTGAGATTAAAACTGAGGTTTTCAAGACTAAAATGTGTATTTCAAAATCTCTTCATTTCAGTGTCTTCCTTTGTCTTCATTCATTGGTCTGATATTAAAGCCTTCCATGCTCTCTCCTAAACCTCTATTTTTATCTTTCTCTCTCAGGGATACTTTACAAAGACACCTTGCATAGCCAATTTAGTTGGATAACAGTTTTGAAATTGTTGGGAAACACTTATTGGATGGGGTGCTCACTAAGCCCCAAGACTTCATATACAGTTGTCACTTGGTATCTCTGTGGGATATGCAGATACCAAAACCCTAGGATGCTCAAGTCCCTTATATAAAATAGTGTAGTATTTGCATATAAGTGACACACATTCTTCCGTATATTTTAAATCATCTCTAAATTACTTATAATACCTAATACAATGTAAATGCTATTTATATAGTTGTAAATACAACACAAATGCTATGTAAATAATTGCTGGTGCGTAGCAAATTCAAGTTTTGTTCTTTGGAACTTTCTGGAATTTAAAAAGAATAATTGAATATTTTCTATCCACAGTTGGTTGAATCCTCAGATGTGGAACCCATGGATACAGAGGGCCAATGGTACATTTAATCTGGACAAAAATGAAACAGGTCAGGGCCAGGCTGAAACCTGTGGGTGTTTCAGGAAGGCTAATTTGCTCCCCCCTCAAACAATATTCTTCAAATATTTGTTTAGCATTTAATTAGACAGGACAATGAGCCTTGGATAAGGAATAAGCACAGAAGTGATACCCCCTAAGGTGACCACAGCAACACAGTCCACTTTGAGAATAAAAGCTCTACAATTTCTCCTCTGCAAACAGTCAAGTTATGTTAGTGGTCTTTGACAAGAATGGGGTAGGGAGTTGCTGAGCGCTCACAGTGCCCCTTCCCAGTCCAAATGGCTAATTTAAGTGTTCCTTCTCACCACACACAATAATCTTTCTTCAAGAAGTTTCTAGAAATGTAACTGCCTTTATCTCATATATAGGGGATGTTCTCAGACCCTTACTGATTGGTGCTCTGAATGTCTGATCCAGATAACCTGACTTTATTTTTTTTTTTCCCATTTCTTTCTTTCTTTATTTTTGGCTGCATTGGGTCTTCGTTGCTGCGGTGGGCTTTCTCTAGTTGTGGTGAGCAGGGGCTACTCTTCATTGCAGTGCGCAGGCTTCTCATTGCGGTGGCTTCTCTTGTTGCGGAGCACGAGCTCTAGGTGCGCAGGCTTCAGTACTTGTGGCACACGGGCTCAGTAGTTGAGGCATGGGGGCCCTAGAGCGCAGGCTCAGTAGTTGTGGCGCATGGGCTTAGTGGCTCCGCCGGCATGTGGGATCTTCCCAGACCAGGGCTCGAACCCGTGTCCCCGCATTGGCAGGTAGATTCTTAACCACTGTGCCACTAGGGAAGTCCCAGATAACCTAACTTTATTTTTTGTTTGCTTGTTTGGTGGGCTTTTTTTTTTTTTTGAATTTTAGAAATGTATTTATTTTTTTATACAGCAGGTTCTTATTAGTTATCCATTTTATACATATTAGTGTATATGTCAATCCCAATCTCCCAATTCAACATACCACCCTCCCTGTCACTTTCCCCCCTTGGTGTCCATATGTTTGCTCTCTATACCAGATAACTTGACTTTAAATTCTCACTGATAACAGCATTATTATTTCCATTTAATGGAAGCATATCAGCATTTAAACCCTGGTGGGAGTTCAAACTCCATGCTCTTTTTGAAGTAATATACCAACTTTTCTACCCTCTTTGCTACCTCAGAGTCCTTACTTGCTCCATTTGACCTGCCTGGAATGCCTTTTTACTTGTTACTTGGCCTGCTCCATTGACTCTGGCTGCTCTTGTCTACTTGATTATCTTCCCAACTTTGACTGCTGTGATATAATTCTAAGCTAGTTTTATTCATCTCTCTAAGACTACTCTTCTTCAGTCTTACAATTCCTGGTCCCATATTTTAACTGTTTCTTCTTCATCCATCTACGTTCATGGCAGAAGTTACCTTAGAGATTCAATGGGAATTGATTTTACCCCTTCCACCTCTTGTCTTCAATATGTTCTCACTGCCTCAGTTTTCCCTCCCTGCCATGGTCTCTAAGATTTTTACTTACATCACTAAGATTTCCTCAAAAATGAAATTCTGCATTTCCAGCTGCTAGTGGATATTTCCACTTCAACACCTACCAAGACATCATTGATTTTTTTAACCAAATTGACCCCTGCCCTCTCCCCTTTTAAGCCAGTTTTCTCTCCATCCATCTTACCGCTCCCGGTATAAACAACCTTTTTGTGACTCTTGCTTCCCATGGCTTAATTTCCATCACGGCTGCTTTGTTTCTGTTATCTCTGCTTCCATAAAGCTCATCTCTCACTTCTTAATGCCAAAACCCTTAGGAGAGGTTCTAACTGATCTCTCTGCCTCCATCTCCTTTTCCACCAGCACATGTTCTATGTTCCTGTAGGATTAGCCTTCTGAAAATCTAATTGGTATCAATATCTGTCACCTGTCTGTTTACAAAACCCCAGTATCTTCCTCTTGTAGGAGATTGAAATCCATACTCCTTGGTACCTCCAAGCAGGCCCAAAGTTACTTCACCTTTGTTTTCATTTTGTTCTCTCAAGAGCATATTGCTTCACTTTATTCATCGATCCCCAACAGACCTGCTCTTGGCATCTCCCACTGGCCCAGGATGCCTCTTTTCCTGTCTTTATCTACCAAACCCTAGTCATTTTCAAGGCCAAGATTCACTAGTACTTCTTTCATGGATTCTTCTCAGACAACCCCACTGGGAAAGGATCTCACTGTTTCTGGACAGCCCTAACTTCAACCAGATCTGTATGTAGCCAGTGAATTCAACCATCACTCAGTAATTTCTAGCTGCCTGTAGGTCAATACCTTTCACAGTGGCAGGTAGAATTGATCAGGGAAACATATCTATCTATCATGAAGACAGCCAAAATGACTCGATCATTCATGACCAGTCATGATGCCATCCCTTTGATAGTGAAGACAGCCCCTGTCACACTGGTCCCCTTTCAGCATCTGCATCCGGCTACAATCTTTAAGTAAGGGGAAAAAAAGGCAAATTGTGACTACTGTTCCGCTTCATACTTTATGTTTTAAACTGTGTCACATACATTTTTGGGCATAATTATAAGTCACTAAATTTTATTGGCATAAAGAGAGAACTTTACAGTTTTAAAAAGACAAATTTATTTTTGGTTGCTGAATCAAATGCGATTTAAAGTTTCAGGATGTTTACATTTTATTAGTAACAAGTTGATAGCACATGGGTTTCTTTCTGTTTCTTACAAAGTCAGCAGCCCTACTTTCACTCTCTATTTTGTTCTATTATAAGAGGAGTTTTTTGATACATGTATAAGCAAATATTTTCTTATAGTGCAGCAGAACCGGGATGCTCAAATGTTTTAACAAATCAGGTTTTCCAGTTAATTTGGGTTTATTCAAACCCAAGATACTGAATGTCTTTGATTACTCAGGAGTATTTCTAGATATGAGACATCCTAAGATTGTATTTCAGCATATTCATCTGCATATCATGAAGTTTTTGTAAGTATAAACTTCTTTCGAGTTTTACAGAACTGCTAATCTCAATTTAAAATTTGCAAATTTTCTTGTCACCAGTTTGCTTTATCAATTTCTCAAGTAAAAATACAATACAAAATAAGTGAGTAGCTAATATTTATTGAACACCTAGTACATGATAGGTAGAGTTGCCATATTCCATGAATAAAAGTACAAGACACTCATTTGAATTTCAGATAACAATAAATAATTTTTTTAGTATATGTATGTCTCATAATATTTGTGGCATATATATGTACTAAAGAATTCTTATTGCTTATCTGAAATGTAATTGGAAGTTCCATATTTTATCTGGCAACCATAAATATATGGACTATATCTTTGTTTTTATCAGTTTATGAGTTAGTTGTCAGAATTAACCCCATTTCACAGACGGAAAGACTGAAGCTTAGAGAGTTTAAAGAAATTACCCAAAAGTCATAAGCTAGTAAGTGAAAGGAGTATTTGTTCCCAGGTCTGCTTAATTTCAGAACTGAAGTTCTTCATCTTATTTCCTCACACTAAATTCCTAGAATTGGAATTTCTGGCTGAGAAGTTACAGATAATTTAAAGGCTTTTGATTATTATTAACTTGCCATCCAGAATGTGAACAAATTTACACTCCCAATAAGGTCTATTTCCCTGAACCCTCACCAACATTGGTATGATTTTCAAAAATCCTTGCTACTTTAATTAATAAACCATAAAATAACATATTTGCTTATTTAATTTTAGTGAAGTTGTACCCTTTTACATGACTATTTGTATTCTTTTGTGAGGTAAGTTTCTTTAAGTTTGAAAATTTGAAAGCCATCAGGGGTGATGTTTCTGCAGGTTGATTCTTAAACTCGAGTGTGCACGAGATCACCTGGAGGTCTTGTTAAGATACATATTTCTGGTCCCCCCCTTCAGAACTTCTGATTCAGTAAGTTTTGGATGAGACCAGATAATTTCCATTTCTAGCAAGCCCCCAGGTGTTGTCAATGCTGCTGTTCTAGGAGCCATACTTTGAGCATCACTGGTCTATAGGAAGGTTCAAGTTCATAGTATAAAAAAATTTGCCATTCACTGTTTAGCATAATTGTTACTGATCTCCAAGTTATAACTCATTGCCATGCAAGAAGATCACTTTAATAAAAGTCTGAGTACCAAGTTTGATAGAGGACACATTACTTCGATCGGTTTTAAATAATGCAATAAAGTATTTTTTCAACGAATTTGCCAATGATAAAAAATAAAAGCATCAGCTCTTTAGGCTGCAAATGGAGCTTTAATGCTTCTCTTTGTGCTACATATAAAAAGAAATTCTGAGTCTATTAAGAATATGACACAACTTTCCCTGAGTTGTTCAGAGCAGCTTTCACCAAGAAAGAAAAACAATTTGGTATGTACTTAATTGAGCATAGCAGTCGTTTAAGTATTGGTAAATAAGTGGTTAGTGCTGTGGAGTCCTTGACCTTCAAGGAACTCCAGACTGTGAAAATGTACCTTTTTAAGCTCTGTGGGCAGGGGCCATGCTTGTCTTGTTCATTATTGTATCCTCAGCACCTAGAACAGTACTGATGTGGTGTCAGTGGTCAATGCATGGACACTGGGTGAATATAGGAGAGAGTTCCAAGTTCCCTAACACTGTTGCTCAGGATGACTCCAGATTTAACTTATTTCCTAAGAGGTGTTGGGAAGGAAAAAATATGATAAAAAGGTAAGTTCCCAAGAATAAGGGATGTAACCAGGCTTGGGAACACAGTTCTGGGATGATTTCCTTTAACAGAGTGAAGGGAAGACTTGATATCCTTGTAGAATAACATAAAGTAAGTGAAAAACATCATAATGCCTGACTTGAGGCTGGGAGACTAAGAAGAAATTACTTCTTAGTTAGGAAGATGAGTCTTAGAGAGAAGGGGCAGGAATAGGTTAAGAGATTTTGCTCTGCATTTTAAGTAATAATAGCAGGGATTTTGCTCATTGGTAGTTATAACATAAAGACCCATATAAATATGACTCTGTGTTCATTTCTAAGGCACTGAGCCCTACATTGGAGGACAAACTACTGAGGGATCACTTCAGCAGAGAAACCTGGTCAGTATTATCTGAAGTGAGGAGAACTCCACTATTTTCTTCTGCTCAGCACCTTTATATATATATATATATATATATATATATATATATATATATGTATGACCCCTGACTGATAAAAATAAAAAAAGAAGCTTAAATCAGGACCCTACAGGGAGGCACTAATATGCCCCTAATTGTTTGGCACATTGTAGAAAAAGTGATAAACTCTTTTAATCAGTCAGACAAGAATAAACAAATAACCCTTTAAAAAAAGTCATCATAATATCATCAGTCTCTTCATCCTAGTTCGCTTGAGGTCTGTGTCCCAGCCTTAAAGGCTTCAGTTCTCCAATGATTTCCCATTTCTGATATATTCCTCAGTATGGGTCATTGTTTCTGGTTTACCTGTTAGCTTCACTTCACATGCCATTTTATTGTAGCTCAAGTCCTACTGTATGCCTTGTATTTCCTCAGGAATGCAATGCTTTTTCTTGGAATTAAGACTTTGCATATGTTGTCAATCATGTATCTCCACATTTATCTACCCATACTCATTCTTTATTTTTTAACTTGTAGTTTTCTTTATCTGGTCTTTCTTGAATTTCCCACCTCCTAGCCCTGTGTTAAATGTATTACCCTCCTCTGTGTTCTCCCAGTGACCTGTGCTCACTTTCATCATAACGTTAATTGTATGATATCATTGTTTTATACATACTTGTTTCCTAGTTTACTTTTAGTCCTGGAAATTTCTTGAAATCAAGGACAGTTTCAGCCATCATTATTCATTGGATACTGGACACTCAATAAGCTGTATAGATGTTCACTACATCACAGTTGAATGGATACACAAATGAATGAAACCAGCAGAGCTAAGAAGCCAGGTGCATTTCAAGAAGTGGTTTGAAAGGAAAAATAGTCATGGGAAAAATTGGCACAGTAGACAAGACCAGAATATAGGCTTTGTTATAATTATCCTGATATATCTTTCAAAAATCAATTGTTTGAAATTTCCATTTAAAGGTAAACATTCTTAGTTGCAAAAATTAAAGCCTAGTCTATCTCATTTAAGGTGAAAGGAACTTTACAAAGGACATTAAGAGGTATCCACATTTTTCAAGAGCACAAAGAGTTAAACTCTGGCTGGGTAGCCAGGAACTATCTAATACTCGTATTATAGTTCAGGTGCCTCTAGAGGAAACTTTACACCCATAGCTGCCAGGCACACATGGCTTACACCAGAGCCTCTGAGCCTGAGAGTATCTGCTTAGACCTCTGTTGTTGCTGCCTCTGAGAACTGAACATCCTTCTGCCCTTTGCCACCTTCACATAATTCTGCCCTCTTCACATCACTCTCTTCCTAAAATAAATCTCAGGATCATGTTTCTGACTAGCCCATCTACAGAACCTGAATACATGTGTCCCAGCTGCAAGAGGGGCTGGCAAAAGGCTCTTCTACCTGGGGGAAGAGGACTCATTGAATAGAAAGTGACAAAATTTAGAAGAGAAGTTCGGAATGTTCGAATAAAACAAATGTCCACTCTACCACCTTAAGAACATGGATGGGAGCTGGAGGTTGAATTGAGTAGCTTTTGAAATCCCTTTTCCTATGGGACTCTGTTACATCCATTAGCTTCTCCTGCTGGCTTTGATATGTCCTAAAATGCCTTTGAGTTTTGGGTAGAGAGCTTAGTTACCCAGACATTTTTATGGCTCCTAACATTTCAGTGGCAATGTTCTTTTCTCTGCTGTTCTTTAGAAGACACACCAGTAAGTATTTAGCTCTCATTCTGTGATCTTCTGGAATGCCCTGACAACCCAAAATTTTTTTGTTTGATTCAGTTTGAATAAGTGTTACTGACATTTTAAAAGTGAACAAGTTGACACTGAAATTACATCAAATGATGGCAAATAGCAGAAGTTCATATTTGGTCACCCCAAGCACTTGATGGCTATGCCTGAACCTGAGGTCTTAAGGCAATAAAAAGACCCAAATTAAGGGCTGACATAGGAAAAGAAGCATTTGGTGGTAATTTTAGCCTTCAGAGCCTCTCAAGGAGTCATGAAGAGTCTTGAAGATGTCCACTTAAAAGGTGAAATTAGAAAATAATGAAGAAAATTCCACTAGATTTGATTTTTACTCAGCTTTCTTCGGGCAGTTTTGTGTGTCTCACTTAGAGTCAGTTGGGTCTCATGTTAGGTGTTGAAGTCAGCAGAGCTGGGTTCCTCTGTGGCACCAATAAACATTTACTTTAAACACACACGCCATCCTCCAAATCCTTTCTCCCTATGCAGTCAATACTCTGATAAGGTCGTAAAACTGAATAGAAATTATTTGGCCAAACTCTTCTGTTTTATTAGCTGAAGAGAATAAAGGCTAATGAATAGGGTGGAGAAAAAAAGGCATTCTCAAATCTCTCAGCAGAACCAGATCTTCTAATGCATTGTCTATAACACCTCCTATTCCCTTATAGATTTATATTCACCATCTTCACTTTATTGTTGCCTACTCATTGATCTCAGGAGTGCTCTCAAACAAGTCACAAGAATATCAAGTATTGTGTTTTCTTAGCACTCAGGCCACTTAACTTTGCAGCATTTAATCTGTGGACCATGTTCCTGTTTTGCCTCTCTTTTACCCCAAATTCTACGGCAAGGCAGGCTCTTGTTTGCCTTGCCTATATTTCCAGTTCTGTCTCTGACTCTGCTTCCTTCCTTTGTTTCTAAAAGTGGATATTTCTATCCCTGGTTCTTTTCCCAGTATTCTGTACACATTGACAATTGACAGTCAAACATTGAACCCTCTACACGTCTTCAACAATCACATCTATTTAGATGATTTCCCAAATTTATGCCATACCATAGCTGATCATGGCTATTCAAGATTCAGGAGATGTGTCTTACCTGAGTGGCTATTTCCCAACTTTAACCCTTATTAACTGCAGGACCTTGGGCAAGGTATTCAACCTCCCTGGGCCTCAGTTCCTCACCTGTAATATGGGAATAAAAATAGTACACCTATCCTATTGAAATGTATATGGATTGAAATGGCTTAGTATTTGTTAATGCTTAGATAATTATCTGGCAGGGTAAAGTGCCGTATACATAGATGAAAGAAATAAAACATAGATGCGGAAACCATTACCACATAGGTGGTAATGTGGTAGACATGGAAAGAGGATAAATGAGGAAACCCTCAAAAATACGTGCATTTGTAAGTTCAGGGAGTAGGAGAGGAGACCACATAGAGTGAAACACCCTACCCTGGACCGAACGTTAATGGATTTTCTCATGCTTTCCACCCTCATGACTGCTTAGCTCACTCTTCTTCCTCTTGCTAGATTATCACCTTTCCTCTTGCCCACCTGTCTTACATAATACAAATCTTCCTGGTTCTTCAGAGTTTACTCTAGATGGCTCCTCACTAAAGTACTTTGTATTGAGATCACCATCCCTCTTCTTGAGATGATCTCATTGTTATTTGAATATCTTCCAAAAGTATATGTAAAATTTCTTTGGGTATAAAATTTGTGTCATACACAAGTTTGTCTTCCTCAGGTCCCCTGATATCCTATCTTCCCTATAGCTGGTATTCACTTTTCAAAACATTGTCAGATAAAGGAGCCACATAGTGAATCACTGTAGGTTATGAAGGACGGTGTGTGTGTGTTTAGTGAAGGGGAGGAAGAGAGAGGAAAATCGGAAGGAAAATTAGCGAGTAAGTCCACCAACTTTCTCCACATAGTTCTGTAGGATATATAACACAGTTGTAATAGTTTAGCACAAATATAAATATGTCAGCCAACACTTCTATGTTTTTCTGACAACTATTTCTTATTTCTCATAGAGAGATCTTGGAGTCAAAGCCTTTAGAGTTTTTCTGACCCAATCCTCTGATGAGGACACCGAGTGTAGGGAAGTAGAGTACCTGTGTGACGTTCCCCCATAGTTCACTGAGAGGTAGCAGGAATCATAGAGACTTGGTGTCTCCAATTGCCTCTGCTGATTGGTAACTATGTCATTTGAAGTATCTCCAAGCCTGTTTGTTTTTACCTGTGAAATTAGCTGAATATCTGTCTAGCCTTGTATGTAACTTAATGGAGGTTCAACAAAGAGTGACCATTGCATGTTTTTTTTGTTTGTTTTTGTTTTTAGTAGTGTGATTCAGCAGTGATGATGTTGCCCACATGAAGCTCATCTGAAGTGACACCACTGATGCAACTATGGCTGTTTGTGTGGGGAATGGCAGGTCAGGGGCTATAATCTGGGTCTCTTGTTTCTTAATCTGGGGATGTTACTGGTGGCTTGGTACATTTTGTGAAATAAGGATAAGCTACCTGATATAATAAACCCAATATTTCAGTGGCTTTATGTAATATATAATAGAATTGTATTTATCCCCCATGTCACAATCCAATGCAAGAAAAGGGAGAGGGACTCTGGTCTATTCAGTTCTCTGTGGACCCAGGCACCTCCCAAATTGTCCTCTCAATCCGGCTAGATGACTAGGAAGGATAGCTGAGGATTTGCAGGAATGAGGTGTCCAAGTGGAGGACCTTACTCTATCCTGCATTCCTCTGGCCAGATTTTAGCCCCATGACTGGATCTGTCTGGAAAGAAATGCAACACAACAGTGTGAATGGGAGGGAAAGGGGAGTTGGTGAATGAATAAGCTGTTTCTATCACAAATGCCATTTTTTTTTAAGGTTCCAAAGTACAGTGTCTGTAAATGATTCCATTTAACCCTATTCTTGAGGAAATTGCAGGTCATGGGAATTGTATTTGCTTACATAAGGCTTTATCTAATGCTCATATCATACAATTCTTTAAACAGAGTTCATAAAACTAGTTGTAACACAATGATATTTTAAGAATTTTGGGGTACATGGCTTTTATTTTTCAATTTTTAATCAAGGATACCACATGGCTTTCATGGGGTTCTATTAGGAGGAGGATGATTCTACTGTGTCCAACATTTTTTTTTTTGTTTTGTTTTAATGCAAACATGGAAGTAAATTTAAAATGTGTATCATTTGCTCATGTTCCATTGAGTTAAATGGTTTTCGTTCCATCCAAATTGGTTTAATTTATTAATTTTAAAAATTTAAATATTAAACATTAAAAAAGCAATAAGTTTGCATGCCATAATCTTGAACAATTAGGTTGATTCTTGAAATCAGTATGCCTGACTATTAGATTAATATAAATGTTCTGTATGACTTGGAAAATACAGTGGGGAATATAGAAACTTTGACTAAATATCCTGAGCTTCACAGGAGTATCAGAACCACTGTTTAAAAAAAAAAAAAAAAAAGACATCCATATCCTGTGTCTGTGTCTGGAAAGGAATTCAAAGTATTTTGTGGTATCATTGGATACATAGACAAGAAACTCACAATTCCTACCTTACCGTTTATGGAGTAAAAGTTTAAAAAAATCAATGAGTAACTCAGGAAATCATAAGAGTTGCTTTCCAGGAAATGAGTTTATTTATTTATTTTTCTTTTTAATTAATTTTTAAAATTGTTATACAATTTAAAGGTTACTTTCCATTTACAGTTATTACAAAATATTGGCTCTATTCCCTGTGTCATACAATACGTCCTTGAACCTATCTTACACCCAATAGTTTATACCTCCCACTCTCGCAGCCCTGTATTGCCCCTTCCCTCTCCCCACTGGTAACCACTAACTTGTTCTCTATATCTGTGAGTCTGCTTCATTTTTGTTATGTTCACTAGTTTGTTGTATTTTTTAGATTCCATTTATAAGTGGTATCATACAGTATTTGTCTTTCTCTAAATTGACAAAGTATTTAACTTTGTAAGAAGATGGAATAATTTAGGGCTCATTAAAGGATAATAGATTATTTAAGGAAAAGGTAAGGAATATTATATAAAGATATTATAAGAAAGATACATACAATTACATAAAAATATCTTAAATAGTTTTACTAGTAGTCCTGTAAGAGTGACTTTCATTAAAATCCACTGTTATAATTTTTCTTTTTAAAATATCAAAGAAAATTAGAAAATAGGATATTAGTATTTAGGTATTGGTATTAAGGTAATGCTAAGATACTCCTAAAATTTTAAAAAGAAGTAAAAATGATGCTTATAAAATATTCTAAGATGAATTTAACCTTATAGAAAGATATTTGCCTCAGAAAATGAAATGCCTTAGTGGGCTTGGTTATTTCAATAACAACATTCTATTTGGATTTTAAAAGGATGTTAATTCCTTAATGAACAGAAGTTCTTTTGAATGTTATATGGCCTTCATTTTTAGGCTGCTAGGAGCCAAAATATTTTGTTAATACTTTATTAAAATCACTATTCAGAAAGTTATAAAAAGAATGAGATAACTGTTTGCCTTTCTTTTAACCAACGCAGCACACTCATTACCCACCTCTGAGGTATTTCTTTTTTCTCACTGAAACCAGCTGCCAACCAAGGAGAACCCATCAATCCACTTCACAGCCCTCACAATTGTATTCTTTTTGAATCAATGAGGCAGAGCTTCATGACATGTGTCAGCAGCTATGGATGGACTTCGACTAAGTAGCTCATTTATCTGTATTCTTCATCAGATAATTTGTGTTTTGGCTTTAAAAAAATTAAATCAAAGTAAAACAAACACACAAATCCAAATACATTGTAAAAATACATATTGTTTTAAAGAACCTGTGAAACAAAACAGCAGTCTATTAAACCACCTTCCATAGCTTAAACAATCATTTCTTAATAATTGCAGTTCTGGTAATTGCTTCCATATCTATGAATAAGCAACACTTAATCATATATTTATTCTCCTTTAAGGAAGGTAAAGATTTACCTTACGAATAGTAACCCCATGCACCTCTCCATCTCCTTTACAAATATAAATTTTTAGATTATTATCATTATTCTTTTGGTTTACTAATTCTACTTAAAATAATATGCATAAACTTGAATTTCTTGTCCCAGCAAGTCTAGGTCATTTCTCTTGACTTCCGATGGTGTAGATGAGGATATTAGTACTCCCATCCTTTCTACCACTTTTCATCAATGATCAATATCTATCAGCCATAACTTTATCTGTACACTGTCAAATTAATACCTTTTAGATTCTCTTCTGTTCTTTTTATATTACAAAGTTCAAAACCTTTATTTATTATTTACCTGATGATTATGGAAACACTGCTCCCTATGATGCAAATTGGTATGCCATGGTTAGATTTTCTCCTTTAACCCCTGTGAACTCTAAGGAGAGTATTTCAAACATGAAGTTCAAATGGATTCTCTTTTCTCGCGTTTCATCATTTGATAAAAACTTGCCATATATTTAAGTTTGTTTAACACTGGGTAAAGTTCAATTCTCATTTTATTTTACTTTTATGGTTTTTGTTAAGAAATTACAGATTTTTACACTGGGTAACTTTTGAATGGAATGCATTATACCTTCTCTTGAGGATATTTTGCTCATAACTCACTGACTTCCTGTTCTAGTTTGGACCAATATCTTTCTAGACCAGCTGTGTGGGCATCTTTTGTAGATTCTTTTTTTTTTTTAACCATATTCTTTCTTATATCCTGTCTTTCTCCTTCCTCGAAAAAAAATAAGAGAAGTATATTCTTACATACTGAAATTTCTTTTTTTTTTAAATTTTCTTTTAAAATTTATTTATTTTATATTTTATTTTTGGCTGCATGGTGTCTTCGTTGCTGCACGTGGGCTTTCTCTAGTTCTGGCGATTGGGGGTTGCTTTTCGCCCTTGTGGTGCATGGGTTTTTCATGGTGGTGGCTTCTCATTGTGGTGGCTTCTCTTGTTGTGGAATACGGGCTCTAGATGCGTGGGCTTCAGTAGTTGTGGCACATGGGCTTAGTTGCTCCGCGGCATGTGGGATCTTCCTGGACCTGTATCCGCTACACTGGCAAGCAGATTCTTAACCACTGTGCCACCAGGGAAGTCCTGAAATTTCTTTATTGTGATCTTACATTTGGTTGAGAGTTTGTATGGATAATAAAATTACAGTTTAAAATGATATTCTCAGAACTTTCATAGCACGTAATGCTGCTTATTTCAAATTTGATGCCAATTTTATTCACATGCATATGCTTTGGTTTTATCAGAGGAGAAATATTTGAATCATTTGTCTTTTGTTTTCTGAAAATGTACAAGAGAGAGTATAGAACTGTCTTTTTGGGTTTTTGTTTTGTTTTGTTTTTTTACATTCTTTTGGTCCCTTTCAATGTGAAGATCTGTGTCTTTACTGCTGGGAAGTATTTTTCTAGTTTTTAACTTTATAATTTTCTACCTTCTCTTTCCTCTGTTCTCTCTCACTGGAATATCTATTAATTGAATATTGGGCCTATTTGGTTGATTCTCGGCCTCTTATTTTTGTTCTGCTTCTTTCTTTTAATTTACAACAGGTTCTTCTTATTCCTCAATTGTTCCATTTTTTGAATCTTATTTTATTTTCTTGAGGATTTACAATGAGATAATTTTTTGTTTTTCTTTTATTCCATGAAGTTATGTTTGTTTTTTTAGGATTCAGGTGTTTGTCTTTTTTTTTTTTTTGGTTGGTTGGTTGGTTTTTGTTGTTGTTTTAGTCTTGATTATTCACTTTCTGGTTGCTATTTTCTTCATGTGTCTGGTGATCAGAAGTTTTCTATTGATATTTTATGATGATAGAATTGGATTAGTTATTCTGTGCCACTGTCCTGAGAGTCCTCTTTTGCTGTGCATGTGAGTTTGCTTACATAATCAGCCTCCTCTGAACAAAGAGCCTGACTAGTGTTCTGTGAGGGGATGAGGCGGTCAATTTTGAGGCTTTGCCTGGTGATAAGTGGGCAGTAGGCAGCCAACAGCTTGAAAATTTTGTACATTGTTTTCTCGAACTGAAAATTCATACAGGGGATTATCTCTTATTGTTTGCTTCCAATTTGGCCACTTCTAAACTTAGATTTACAATAGAAAGTGCTTGAAACATCCAGCAATCTGCACACTCTTTATTCCTGAGGAAGATTCCTATAGTGTATGAATTCTTGTTTCCCTGATATGAGTTGGTTTGAGCAATGTAGAAGGAAGCCTCAAAAACAAAACAAAACAAACCATTTGCTGCTCTCTTTTAATAGTTTAATCAAACAACTTCTAATGAGGAGACGAAGGATCCAAATTCTCTCCATTCTCACTTCATGTGCTCTGGGTAGAGATCTATTTCTCCTTAGCTCCTGGAGTAAAGCATGTGACCCAGATTTTAGGGAATTAATTCATCCTATTTACTTGGCCACATGATTCTTTCTAGAATAAGCAAGTATTTATCCATATGGAAAATTTTTTAATTAATTTATATTATATACAAAAATAGATTTCAGATGGATTAAACCACTAAATATGAAAAAGAAATATCTAAAAACTATTGATCTAAAGGAAAATTATTTCATGATCTTGAGCTAGTAAAGAATTTTTTAAAGTATATTCCCAAATCACAAACCATCAAAGAGAATATTGAAATACTTGATGACAGTAAAATATAAATCTTTTGTGTTTTTGACAAGCTATAAACTACAAGAAGAAATTGGCAAGACAATTTCTGTTATTAAACTACAGATTATAATAGATATTATCTAAATAACTCCTGTCAAATAGTAAGAAAAAGACAAGAAATCCTGAATAAAAACTCTAGAATATTTACCAAAGTAGATATGTATAAGAATGTTTATTTCAGCTGTGTTCTGTAACAATTTGGAAGCGCCATGAATGTCCAACAGTCAAATTAGAATATTCTACAGACATCACATATACTAATGTTAATATAATGAACTAGTTCTACATGTATTTACGTGGATAAATCTCACAAATCTCACATATGTTGAGCACAAAATACAAGTTGCAGAAGCATATATATTCTGAGACTTTTATGAAACATTTGAGGCATGCAATTAAATCATGTGTGTGTATTAATTTATTTATGGATTAAGTGTACAAATAGTAAAAGTGAACAAGTTAGTGACTATTATCTGGAAGGTGGGAAGAGGCAGGTAAGGGGATAGGATATACATCAAGAATACGTATATAGAGTGATCTTCAATTATAATTGAAATGTTTTATTTCCTAAGCTAGGCTTTTATTTTAATGTCTAAATATGTTTTCATTAATTAAAAATTAAAAACAGAGAATTTGATCTGTATGACATCATTTGAACTTCTGCATCCAAAAGCCAGCCCTAACCATGAGGGCAATGATGCATTTTTGGTTTGTCAGTTGTAACCTAAAGAATGCCAACTTATACAGGCAGGTACTGCTATTATTGTCACTTTCCAGTTGAAAATCAGAGATTTAAATTTGTGATTGGGAAATACAGAATATCTGAGACTGAATATTGAGATCTTGGAGGCACTTAATATCAGACGGAGTAGCTTCTTTGAGGATAGGTCCCAAATGGAGATCTCTAAACTTTTCTTAAATGGAAATGGAAGAGTGAGCCAAGTTTTGCAATTCTGAGAAAACTCATTAAAATCTTATCTCATCGATCAGACGAGAAAAGTGGAAATGAATACATTAACCTCTTTTCCTTGTGTGTTTGAAATTTGACACTTGCTTGTTTTGTGAATTGAAGGATTAACCCTTGTAGTCTAATGACTTGTTAAAGTCCAAAAAGATTCCTCCTAACTAGGTTATATGTTATGTCCCACATGTGCAAAGCTCTGATATTTCTGACTTCTTCAAACTTGTATCACTACATTGTCCAAGTAAAATCATTATAGTAATAGTTTTTTTAAAGTATTTGACACGCATTCCATATCATACATAATTTCTCTTTATATTAATCTCATTTTATTTTAAATGGTCAATGACAACTTTGACTAAGTGTTAAAACAGCACTGTATCATAACTACTAATTTTCCAAATGTTTATATGAATAGTTTATAATGTTCTCAAATCTACCCCAAATCTCTGAATTATAATCTCAAGGGGGTATAGCCTGGAAATATGTATTTTAAAAAAGCTCCCTTGATGGTTCTAGTCATTAGCCATATTTGAAAATAAAAAGAGGTTAAATGATTTGTATCACTACTCATATTTAGATATTTAGTGACAACTTTATATTTCATTTTTACTTGCATATTGATTTTATGTTGATTATTTGATGTATTTGCATTGCTTGATTACAAGGTATGTCATTCCAGACATTGATTTGCTTTACTGTGACACATGATGAGATTAATTTAGTTTTGTAAGCAATCATAAACTCCAAAAATATATATCTATAGTTACAAGCAATGTCTTCTTTCACAACCCATAACCAGTGATCAGCATTTGCTATTTTTATTCCCCTAGTAAAATACTTTTATTATTTAAAAAACTGAAGCAGGGTCTAGATTAAGTGCAGCTGAACCAGATGGAGCTGAGACATTTAAACTTAAGAACATAAAAATATTACAGTTCGTCAGACCAAAGGTGCATCTTAATTTCCTATATCTGACAGGGGCATCAGGAAGGTTAAATTGGATTAGTTGCTAGTTATACTTCATGACATGAACCTCTAAAGTTACAGGATAGATCTTGAACCCTATTCTTTGTTAGGTGCTAGTTATGGATTAATTTTACTCACATATTTTTCAAATCCCTCTTAATTTGTTCTATTTCTTAGATCATCTGTTCTGTGTTCTTAGTGAATTCTGTATTTTTATTAGCTGCTCTATAAAATAATAGGACTTGATTTTATCCTATTTTGTTTTCTTTAGCTTCAAAGTATATTCTTTCTTGTAAACATCCTGGATAATTGGGCAGGTTTGTGTCCACTTTTATCTCACTCTAATGATGTCATAGATACCGACACAGCCTTTTCAGACAACTTCCGGATTGAAGAAAATTTTTTAGAAATGGAAGCTACTGCATCTCTTTGGCTATTTTAATGTTCTATTCTGTAGATTTTTCTAAATCATGTGCTTCCTTGTTAAAACACTTATGCAATAGGTACACTAGGTCTTTTGTGTAAGGACTATACTTTTGGTTTTATTTTCTAAACCTCTCATGATTAATGCTATTAACATATTATAAAGAGTTTATATTTTCAATCTATTTTATCAGGAAACTAACTGGCTATGGTTTTTGCCTTCTAGAAGCTCTCAATAGAAGACTATGGTAGAGAATCTAAAATTGTCTTTTTTGACTAGGAAAAGAACCATTCATTCATTCATTTGTCATTCAACACATGTCTTTTTTGAGTGTCTACCCTGTGTCAGGCACACTTCTAGGTGCTGAAGATATAACAATGGGGAGGGGAATCTCTGTCCTCATGGATGTAGCTTACATTCTATGTGTGTAGGAGATGCAAAATAAAATAATTAGACAAGTAAATAATAGTGTGGTAGGTAATGAGATGCACTAAGGAGAAAAAAGTAAAGTAGGTCATGGGGAGTCAGATAACATTGGGCCTTCTCTGTAACACACAAAAAATTTTTGTCTTTTACTCTGAGTGAGAAGGGAGATCATTGGAGGATTTGAGAAAAACATAATCTAGCCTATTTTTAATGGTATCAACCAAGCAGTCACATTCAGATAAGATTCCAGGAAGGCAAGGTGAGTAGCATGAAGGGCGATGTGAAACCTATTGCTTTAATCCAGGAGAGAGATGATGATGGTTTGGGCAAGTGTAGGGTCAGTGACACATGGTTAGAAAGTGGGTGTATTTAGAAAGCCAAACCACGTAAACTTGTTGAGAAAAAGAGAAGTTTCAAAGGAATTATCATGTCTTTTGGCCAAAGCAAATAGAAATAAATTATGTCAACTGAGATAGGGAAGACTAAGAATTTACTGGTTTGAGGGAAAATTTCAAGAGTTACTGTATTCAAACCATAGCTCAACTGTAATTTAGTGGGTAGTTTGAAATCCAGATGAGAATCATATTCTATAGATTTTTGTTGGTTCTGGTTAGAATGTGGGTCTAAGCAGAGTCATCAAAAAGTGAACTATAAGACTCACCACAACATCAGATCAGTTCCTGGAAATGATGTGGAGATATTTAGGGAGACCTCTTTTCATATCCATTTATCTCCAACTGCTCTGATGTGAGAAGACTTTCTTTAGAGTCATTCCATAGCGTCCCAGGAAAGTGAGCCTCAGTGAGTCCTTAATATGCTCTAAGGCCCTTTCATGAATGACTGCTGAACTGCCTTCTCCAGGGAGGCCTTGTGCTGGCTGCAGAGACAGGCTTCGAAAGAGAGTCTGCTCTCTGGCCACAGATTCTTATACCAGGTAAGTGTTTCTCCTGAAAGTTCTGTTGCTGACCCTAGCCACAGCAACCAGCAACCTGAAGGCCATATGGGCAGCCACAGCCTTAGTTCCTGACAATACCCATATGACAATACATTGGGTGGCATTCTGGCCCTTCCTGCATTAAGACAATAATAAAACTCCATACACCATATTTTACTTTCTCATAAGAATATATTTTATATTTCCTTTAGGACTTCCTCTATTAATATGTAAATATTAATCCTTAGGTGTTTGGCTTCACAAATATAAACTGGCTCTGGGTAAGTGCAGGAAAGAAGAAATTTTTTAAGAATTTGGGGATCCCAGAAGGAAACTGTATGGTGAAGAGTGAGTTCACTAAGGAAAGGAAGCTGATTGCTCCATCAGTGCAGGAAGTGGCACAAATTTGAGCCTCTCATGGGGTCACAGCTGCAATAAATGAACTCCAATGATTTTCAGTTTGTTGTCTGCCTCCTCAAGAGTCTAAATCTCAGATAAAGAATACCCAATTCATTGGATCCTTTGGCTGGGCCAGACCTACACCCAACCATTGGGTGCATGACTGACATTTGCCCACCAAAATGTACTTAATGTAATGGTGTGACCAGAAAAAGGAGGAATAAAAGCAAATATCACATGTCTACAATGAGGGATATTTTAAATCAGAGAAGAAAAGAATGGTTATTTAACATATTATTGAGGGTTCTTTGAAAAAAAAATCATGTAATAAATCAGAACAGTTAGAATTCTACTTTCCACCAATAGGCATTCCAGAGGAAATAAAGAGTGAAGCATTCAAACTAAATTTTTTTAAAAATCAGGGTAAGGAAATGCACCCAAATAAAGTGAAAATCAAGGAAAAATAGGAAAGAAAGAAAATTGGAAGAATTTATTGCTTTATAAATGAGGAGCATTCCATTTGCCAAAAAAAGGACCAGAATAATTAGAAGCCATATTATAAAGTTGGGAAATTCATATTATACATAGCACACACAGAGTTAATATTTTTAATAACTTCTACAAATCAATATGAAAAAGTGAACACCCCAATAGAAATATGAGCAGAGAACTTTAACTGACATTTTACAGAGAAGAAATGTAAATGGCCAAAGAATATGCGAAAATACATTCAATCTCCCTAGCATTCAAAGAAATAAAAAGAAAATAACAATGAGATGTCATTTTCACCTACTAAATTGTCAATGATATTAAAAATCATTATACCAAGTATTTAGGTGACTACAGTGAAAGGGATGCTCCCTTGATAATGGTTAGAGGTTTCCTGAGCTGATTGTAAGTACATGCCTTTTTCAGTTGAGGTTTGATAGTAAAGATTTTATTGGCAGTTTGTTGTTTTTGCTGAAAGTAAAAGAAGCCAACTCTGGTAGGCTTAAGCAAAAGAAAGCATTGTTGTCAGGGGATTATGGTATCTCAAGGAATCTAAAATGGTGTGGAGAAGCCAGGACTTGATGATAGCATCAATCTGGTAGCTCTAGGAAACTGATCAATAGAGGTCTTGACAATGGGAAGAATCAAGGCAGCTCTTGGAATTTCCTCTCTCTAGAGCACTGCCAATGTCACACTGCCCAGCCATGGCAAAGTGCTTATTACGTCTATAGCTCAGCTGTTTTCAGACTGTACTATAGGAGCCTATACTGAAGCCTTGTCATGTGTGATGAAGTATAGTTCTAGAGAGCTGAGCTGACTCACATGTCATTTTTATGTAAACTAAAATAGAGATAGGGAAAAGAAAGGAATCCAGTGACAATGATCCACGGTCCTGCCACTGATATTAACTCACATCATAGAGCCAACCAATCTGTATTCATTTGGTTCTTACTATATGTTGAGAATTATGCTAGGTACTAGAAGTTAATGCACCCCATCTTTCATTATGGATAGTTTACTCTTTAAGAAAATTACACCTTGAGATCTTGCTAGCTCCGTTCTTTAGACGCCTTCATGCATGCTTTTCAGTGTCATGTTTTTGTGGTTGTTCTGCATGATTTTGCTTGCAATTTATAAATAATATCTTGCTAATCTTTATACTCCACAAATTCTATGTTTGTAATTTTTTTTTAAAGAAAAATAGTGTTTGGAGTTTTATATTTGCTTGTATATGTTAGAAAAGTTTCAAGTGCCTTCAGGAAACTTTAAAATTCCTATTTATATAAAAATGTAAATTACAAATCATTCTCTAATAAAGGAAGCCACTTGGTAGGGTTCAGTCTATAGGCAACACATATTATTGGTCAAGTCTAAGTTACTTATTCAAATGTCTGTATGGGGTAAGCCTATTTTTAAAAAATATATATATTTTAATTTTTTTATTAATGAAAACTGCTCTTTATCTCAATTTTTAATGAGACATACCAGAACAATATTAGAAAAGAAGAATGATGCAATAAATTATATATGAAAATTTATATATGGAAGTAAGCACAATAATTAAAATCATGGACTCTGACATTTAATGACTGGATGAGCAATAGTAAATTATAAAATTTCTCTGGGTCTAATTTTTATTATAATGGAAACATTAATAGTTTATACCTCACAGTTTTATGTGAGGATAAATGAGCTAATACATGTGAAGTACTTAGCAAAGTAGCTGGCAAATAACGTTAGTCAATGTTCATATTATTAACAATGTAAATATCAGATATATTGGAGCAGTGATACACACAAACAGATGATAAGTAGGAAGTATGGAGCATACGTTATTACCGTAGGTTAATCTATGATCAAGTCATGATTTAAAGAGCTGGATTAATATGGTAATTCAAAAAACTTGAACTTGAAACATGATCTACAGATAGTTTGATTATTGAACTCAAATAAAGTGAACAGAACATTAATTTTTAAAAATTTTAAGACTTTATTATATTTTTAAAGAGGTTTTACCATCACAGAAAAATTGAGAGGAAGTTACAGGGATTTCCCATATACCCCTTGTCCCCACATATGCCCCATAACCTTCCCCATTATAAATATCCCCCCCACCACCAGAGTGGTACAGTTGTTACAGTTGATGGAACTACATTGACACATCATAATCACCCAAAATTTATAGTTTATCTTAGGGTTCACTCTTGCTGTTGTACATTCTATGGGTGTGGACAAATATATAATGACATGCATCCATAACATTGATTTTTAAGAAGTGTTTGTTGGCATTATAAATAGTTAAAATATTGTCTAGAATTGATTGTCGATCATATTATCCAAATGCACTTTCTGGCCTTTGAACATATTAGTTTCCAGCATGAATAGCTTTTGCAGTGACAGTTATAGAGCCTTAAGGATAAGCTATTGAAAAGGTAAAAATGTATTTATTCAGGCTTTATTTATTTAAGGGCAGCTGTTGACTGTGTTTTACAGCATTGCCCTGAAGAAAAGCATAGCAGTCAAACTTGGAAAGGGAAGAGGAAAATATTCTGAACAGAACAGCGAGGTTATTAATTTAAAAGTAAAGAATAGGAAGGACTAAAGGTTGAATAGATGAATTTTCAAAGGACCAACTTGAGGGAAAAATATAAAACTATATGAGATGGTGTATTCTGATTTAAATGTATATGCTGAAGTTCTTTTGACAGGAAAAAAATATAATGGGAAAGTAAAAGCACGAATGCCATCACACATCAACAAATTTGATACTCAAGGTATTCATTTGAATTCCCATTTAGATGTTGAGTTTAAAAAATATCAGCAACAGCAAAACAAACAGATGGGTGGTAGTGGAAATTAAATAAAAATATTAAATATCCTAGATTGAGTGAACTCATATAGTTATAAGGTAGGCTTCAGCCCACTTATCAATTATACAATTACACTGGAGGTAAGGGATTGCAGCAGCTCACACACATTTGTATCCCCCAAATCACTGAGAACAGTGACTTGCATATAGCAAATATTCATCAAATATTTGTTGAAAGAAGAATTCTTCATGGAATGCAAAATTGGTGTAAGACATAGTCCTTGCATTTATAGAACTTCCACTTTTCAGGGACAGACTCAAATAACAAACATCCATTTACTGACTAATATTTATAAAATGGACAACACATGAAATGTTAGGTGACAGTCACATAATAAAATAGTACATTTTGTAATTTTGTAGAGTCAACAAAAAGAATTTTAAAAAATCCATGTGATTCTTAGTGTGTGTAGAAGACTATACAGGATGAAACTATGGAAGAGAGAAACATTGATTCAGCCTTTGAAGAATGGAGAAATTTCAGAAAGGTAGAATGAGAAAACATAGGAAAAATGTTGTTTTAAAACTATCAGCTTCAGGGGGGACCTTCAAGATGGTGGAGGACTAAGACATAGAGATCACCTTACTCCCCACAAACACATAAAAAATACATCTACATGTGGAACAACTCTTACAGAATACCTATTGAACGCTGGCAGAAGATGTCAGATTTCCCAAAGTATGCCTGAGGGTGACCTACATGCAGAGGTGCAGCCAAAACCAAAGCTGAACCCCAAGAGCTGTGTGAACAAAGCAGAAAAGAGTAATTACTCTGTGCAGCCTCAGGAGCAGTGGATGAAATCCCCACAATCAACCTGATGTACCCTGCATCTGTGGAATACCTGAATAGACAACGAATCATCCTAAAATTGAGGCAGTGGACTTTGGGAGCAATCGTAGACTTGGGGTTTGCTGTCTGCGATTGACTTGTTTCTGAATTTTATGTTTATATTAGTATAGTTTTTAGCACTTGTTATCATTCGTGGATTTATATATTGGTTTGGTTGCTCTTTTTTTTTACTTAATATTAGTTTTAAAATATTTTTTATTTTAATATATTTTTTTATTTTTCCACTATAATAATTTTATTTTTTTATTTATTATTTCTTTCTTTCTTTTTTTCTCCCTTTTCTTCTGAGCCATGTAGCTGACAGGGACTTGGTGCTCTGGCCTGGTGTCAGGCTTGAGCCTCTGAGGTGGGAGAGTCGAATTCAGGGCTCTCCAGCCCCACGTAATATCAAACGTAAAGAGCTCTCCCAGAGAACTCCATCTCAGTGCTAAGACACAGCTCCACCCAATAGCCAACAAGATCCAGTGCTGGATGCCCCATGCAAAGCAATTGGTAAGACAGGAAGACAATACCAACCATTAGCAGAGAGAGGCTGCCTAAAATCATACTAAGTTCACAGACACCCCAAAACACACCACCAGACGTGGTCCTGCCCACCAGAAAGACAAGATACAGCCCCACACACAAGAACACAGGCACCAGTCCCCTCCAACGGGAAGCCTACGCAACCCACTGAAACAAACTCACCAACGGGGGGCAGATATCAAAAACAACAGGAACTACGAACCTGCAGCCTGTGAAAAGGAGACCCCAAACTCAGTAAGTTGAGCAAAATGAGAAGACAGAGAAAAATACAGCAGATGAAGGTGCAAGGTAAAACCCACCAGACCAAACAAATGAAGAAGAAATAGGCAGTCTACCTGAAAAAGAATTCATAGTAATAATAGTAAAGATGATCCAAAATCTTGGAAATAGAATGGAGAAAATACAAGAAACATTTAACAAGGACCTAGAAGAACTAAAGAGCAAACAAACAACGATGAACAACACAATAAATGAAATTAAAAATTCTCTAGGAGGAATCAATAGCAGAATAACTGAGGCAGAGAATGGATAAGTGACCTGGAAGATAAAATAGTAGAAATAACTATCACAGAGCAGAGTAAAGAAAAAAGAATGAAAAGAATTGAGGACACTCTCAGAGACCTCTGGGACAACATTAATTGCACCAATATTCAAATAATAAGGGTCTCAGAAGAAGAAAAAAAGAAAGGGTCTGAGAAAATATTTGAAGAGATTATAGTTGAAAACTTCCCAAACATGGGAAAGGAAATAGTCAAGTCCAGGAAGCACACAGAGTCCCATAAAGGATAAATCCAAGGAGAAAAACGCCTAGACACATATTAGTCAAACTATCAAAAATTAAATACAAAAAAAAAATATTAAAAGTAGCAAGGGAAAAGCAACAAATAACATACAAGGGAATCCCCATAATGTTAACAGCTGATCTTTCAGCAGAAACTCTGCAAACCAGAATGGAGTGGCAGGACATATTTAAAGTGATGAAAGGAAAACACCTACAATCAAGATTACTCTACCCAGGAAGGATCTCATTCAGATTTGATGGAGAAATTAAAAAGTTTACAGACAAGCAAAAGCTAAGAGAGTTCAGCACCACCAAACCAGCTTTACAACATATGCTAAAGGAACTTCTCTAGGCAGGAAACACAGGAGAAGGAAAAGACCTACAAAAACAAACCCAAAATAATTAAGAAAAACGTAATAGGAACATACATATCAATAATTACACTAAATGTAAATGGATTAAATCCTTCAACCAACGACATAGACTGGCTGAATGGATACAAAAACAAGACCCATATATACGCAGTCTACAAGAGACCCACTTAGGACCTAGGGACACATACAGACTGAAAGTGAGGGGATGGAAAAAGATATTCCATGCAAATGGATATCAAAAGAAAGTAGGAGTAGCAATTCTCATATCAGACAAAATAGACTTTAAAATAAAGAGTATTACAAGAGATAAAGAAAGACAGTACATAATGATCAAGGGATCGATCCAAGAAGAAGACATAACAATTGTAAATATTTATGCACCCAACATAGGAGCACCTCAATACATAAGGTAAATACTAACAGCCATAAAAGGGGAAATCGACAGTAACACAATCATAGTAGGGGACTTTAACACTTCACTTACACCAATGGACAGATCATCCAAAATGAAAATAAATAAGGAAACAGAAGCTTTAAATGACACATTAAACAACGTGGACTTAATTGATATTTATAGGACATTCCATCCAAAAACAACAGAATACAGTTTCTTCTCAAGTGCTCATGGAACATTCTCCAGGAGAGATCATATCTTGGGTCACAAACCAAACCTTGGTAAATTTAAGAAAACTGAATTTGTATCAAGTATCTTTTCTGCCCACAACACTATGAGACTAGATATCAATTACAGGAAAAAAAAACTGTAAAAAGTACAAACACAAGGATGCTAAACAATACACTACTAAATAACCAAGAGATTACTGAAGAAATCAAAGAGGAAATCAAAAAATACCTAGAAACAAATGACAATGAAAACACAATGCTCCAAAACCTATAGGATGCAGCAAAAGCAGTTCTAAGAGAGAAGTTTATAGCAATACAATCCTACTTCAAGAAACAAGAAAAATCTTAAATAAACAACCTAACCTTACACCTAAAGCAAGTAGAGAAAGAAGAACAAAAACCCCCAAAGTTAGCAGAAGAAAAAAAATCAGAAAAATCAGATCAGAAATAAATGAGAAAAAAAAAATGAAGGAAACAATAGCAAAGATCAATTAAACTAAAAGCTGGTTCATTGAGGAGATAAACAACATTGATAAACCATTAGCCAGGCTCATCAAGAAAAAAAGGGAGAAGACTCAAATTAACAGAATTAGAGCTGAAAAAGGAGAAGTAACAAGTGACACTGCAGAAATACAAAGGATCGTGAGAGATTTCTACAAGCAGCTATATGCCAATAAAATGGACAAACTGGAGGAAATCAACAAATTCTTAGAAAAGCACAACCTTCTGAGACTGAACCAGGAAGAAATAGAAAATATAAACAGACCAATTGCAAACACTGAAATTGAAACTGATTAAAAATCTTCCAACAAACAAAAGTCCAGGACCAGATGGCTTCACAGTGGAATTCCATCAAACATTTAGAGAAGAGCTAACACCTATGCTTCTCAAACTCTTCCAAAATATAGCAGACGGAGGAACACTCCCAAACTCATCCTATGAGGCCATCATCATCCTGATACAAAAACCAGACAAAGATGTCACAAAAAAAGAAAACTACAGACCAATATCACTGATGAACATAGATGCAAAAATCCTCAACAAAATACTAGCAAACAGAATCCAACAGCACATTAAAAGGATCATACACCATGATCAGTGGGGTTTACCCCAGGAATGCAAGGAGTCTTCAATATACGCAAATAATCAATGTGATACAGCATATTAACAAAGTGAAGGATAAAAATCATATGATAATCTCAATAGATGCAGAAAAAGCTTTTGACAAAATTCAACACCCATTTATGATAAAAACCTCCAGAAAGTAGACCTAGAGGGAACTTATCTTAATATAATAAAGACCATATATAACATACCCACAGCCAACATCATTCTCAGTGGTGAAAAACTGAAAGCATTTTCTCTAAGATCAGGAGCAAGACAAGGTTGCCCTCCCTACCACTATAATTCAACATGTTTGGAAGTATTAATCACAGCAATCAAAGAAGAAAAAGAAATAAAAGGAATCCAAACTGGAAAAGAAGAGGTAAAACCATCACTGTTTGCAGATGACATGATACTATACATAGAGAATCCTAAAGACGCTAACAAAAAACTACTAGACCTAATCAATGAATTTGCTAAAGTAGCAGGATACAAAATTAATGCACAGAAATCTCTTGCATTCCTATACATTAATGTTGAAAAATCTGAAAGAGAGATTAAGGAAACAATCACATTCACCATTGTAACAAAAAGAATAAAATACCTAGGAATAAACCTACCTAAGGAGACAAAAGAGTTGTATGCAGAAAACTATAAGACACTGATGAAAGAAATTAAATTTAATACAAACAGATGGAGAGATATACCATGTTCTTGGATTGGAAGAATCAACATTGTGAAAATGAGTATACTACCCAAAGCAGTCTATAGATTCAATGCAGTCCCTATCAAACTACCAATGACATTTTTCAAAGAACTAGAACAAAAAATTTACAATTTGTAAGGAAACACAAAAGACTCTGAATAGCCCAAGCAGTCTTGAGAAAGAAAAACAGAGCTGAAGGAATCAGCCTCCCTGACTTCAGACTATACTACAAAGCTTAAGTAATCAAGACAGTATGGTACTGGCACAAAACAGAAATATAGATCAATGGAACAGGATTGAAAGCCCAGAGATAAACCCATGCACATATGGTCACCTTATTTTTGGTAAAGGAGCCAATATATACAATGGAGAAAAGACAGCCTCTTCAATAAGTGGTGCTGGGAAAACTTGACAGCTACATGTGAAAGAATGAAATTAGAACACTCCCTGACACCATACACAAAAATAAACTCAAAATGGATTAAAGACCTAAATGTAAGGCCAGACAGTATAAAACTCTTAGAGGAAAACATAGGCAGAACACTCTATGACATAAATCACAGCAAGATCCTTTTTGACCCACCTCTTAGAGAAATGGAAATAAAAACAAAAATAAGCAAATGGGACGTAATGAAACTTAAAAGCTTTTGCACAGCAAAGCAAACCATAAACAAGACGAAAAGACAACCTTCAGAATGGGAGAAAATATTTGCAAATGAAGCAACTGACAAAGGATTAATCTCCATAATTTGCAAGCAGCTCATGCAGCTCAATATCAAAAAAACAAACAACGAAAAATGGGCAGAAGACCTAAATAGAGATTTCTCCAAAGAAGATATACAGATTGCCAACAAACACATGAAAGGATGCTCAACATCACTAATCAATAGAGAAATGCAGATCAAAACTACAATGAGGTATCACCTCACACTGGTCAGAATGGCCATCATCAAAAAATCTACAAACAATAAATGCTGGAGAGGGTACAGAGAAAAGGGAACCCTCTTGCACTGTTGGTGGGAATGTAAATTGATACAGCCACTATGGAGAACAGTATGGAGGTTCCTTAAAAATCTAAAAATGGAACTACCGTATGACCCAGCAATCCCATTACTGGGCATGTACCCTGAGAAAACCATAATTTAAAAAGAGTCATGTACCACAATGTTCGTTGCAGCACTATTTACAATAGCCAGGACATGGAAGTAACCTAAGTGTCCACCGACAGATGAATAGATAAAGAAGATGAGGCACATATATACAATGGAATGTTAGCCATAAAAAGAAAAGAAATTGAGTTATTTGTAGTGAGGTGTATGGACCTAGAGTCTGTCATTTAGAGTGAAGTAAGTCAGAAAGAGAAAAAAAAAAACCAATGCTAAAACATATATATGGAATCTTAAAAAAAAAAAATTGTTCTGATAAACTTAGGGGCAGGACAGGAATAAAGATGCAGATGTAGAGAATGGAGTTGAGAACACGGGGAGGGGGAAGGGTAAGCTGGGATGAAGTGAGAGAGTAGCACTGACATATATACACTACCAAATATAAAATAGATAACTAGTGGGAAGGAGTTGCATAGCACAGGAAGATCACTCAGTGCTTTGTGACCACCTAGAAGTGTGGGATAAGGAGGGTGGGAGGGAGATGCAAGAGGGAAGGGATATGGGGATATATGTATACATATAGTTGATTCACTTTGTTATACAGCAGAAATTAGCACAACATTGTAAACCAATAAAGATGTTAAATTTTTAAATAAATAAATAAATAAAACTATCAGCTTCAAGGTAATTTACAAGAAACATTATTAATACTTATGGTATTGGAGTCAACACAAAGGAAACAAACAGTAATGAATTGATATGACAGAGTTTATTCTGAACCTATTTTATCAATTCCATATGAAGCTGCTATTTAAAGGCATCATAATTTATTTCCACATGATGAAACTTGGAACTGTCACAGTGCTAGATCTATTAGAAGGAAATATGTCTTTTGGTTCAGTTAATTCAATTCCACAAGTATTTATTAAGCACTTATCTGAGCAAAGCACTATAGAATCATCCATGTACAAGCAATTAAAATTTAACTGGTTCAGAAAATATTTGCTACATCATTTCACTTTAAAAAATTAACTGTTACCATATCCCTTCTTGGTCTTCTTACAGAAGTGCCTTAATTTAGAGGCTTGAGATTAGAATAAATGTGATATCACCCAAGCTGAGTATCTTAATTTTCATATTCAAACTGGGTTTAGAGAAGTAGCATTATTAAAAAATAATAGTGTGCCTCTTTTGAATGCTATTTATAATATACTTTCACATTTATTAACGTATTGGATCCTGGGGTAAACTGTCAAAGTTGATTGGACAGATATAATTTTTATTTTGCATATCAGGAAACTGAGGTTGAGATGTTTAAATGATTTTCCAAGAGCTTTCTACTGGTTGACTATTTGGAAACCACACCTTGGACACAAGATATTTAGGAGAAAAATCAAATGTTCTTTCTAACTGTACAATGATGCAACAGAAGTAGTCATGCTGTCATGCAATCCAGTGAGGAATTTAGTTCACAAAGACTTTTCCACCCTCTCTGAAGAGATTGAAGGGTCATTTGTAAGAAAAGCTTGTTGAGGTGGTCATCTGAATGGCCTGCTAGTGTTGTGTGTCTAACTACACAAAGATATATGTAGGTGAGTAAAATGGGGAAAATTATACAAAATTTTCAAAAAATGTGATCAGTGTAGACTAGTAGTTCTTGCCCCGGAACTTTTGTCTTTCTTCCCCCACAGAATAATCAGCAAAATCTGTAACATTTTTGATTGTCACAACTGGGAGTGTAGGTGCAACTGGTAGGGAAAGACCAGGGATGCTGTTAAATATCCTACAATGCACAGGACAACACACCACCACCACCATCACCACCACACACACACACACACACACACATGCACACAAAACAAAGAACTATTTGGTATGAACCATAAATAGTGCTGAGGTTGAAATAAAACCTAATATGGACAGCCAAGAAAATTCAGGTAAAAATAAGATGACATTTAAAAAAAAAAATGTGAATGTTGATGTGCTTCTAATGATTACATAATCTATACAACCATCTCAACATTCTTCTGAGTTGAAATCATCTAGATTGGGGAGTTGCCATGTTTACTTATTTCCCTCTGTAAATATTTTCTTTCTCTATAATGGCAGTTTGAAAGATAAATGAAAGAAAAACATCCCCTTATGTGATTCCTGCCCTCACATTATTATTATTATTATTATTATTATTATTATTATTAATCAGCAAATAATGCTACAGGCTGAAGTTTCTCAGTGTACAATTCAGTTTTGTTTGGTTGAAAGGGGCTTTCAGTGAGATGATTCCAGGTCAGGGGATGGTGAGTCATGGGACTCATGAAACAAAACAAAACAAATGTAACATATAGCTGTCCTTGTCAATTCATTACTCCTTGTTTGGGCTTCCTGTTGAAATAGCTCAGAGGCCAGTTTGGTTTGGTCAGGCTACTTCTGCTGTAGTGCATGGATACATCTATTAAAATTGGTTAATTTGAGAATCAGCTAACAATTGATGTTTGTTCCTCTCCATTTAATATTTATAAGTGTAAATTTTGAGGACAGAAGGAAAACATGTGACTAAAAATGAAAGCAGAAACCATTTCATGGAGAATCCTGTAAAACATATCAAGGAGTGTGAACTTTATCCAGTAGATGATAGAAGACATGACTTGGGTATAATCAAGGGTGTGTCCCATGTGGTCAACTCTGCTTTTTAGATGAATCAATGTCATAGTTCTGTGGATGATGGATTTTACTCATCCAGATGGAAGAGAAGGAGAACAATTAGAGGATTCTGGGTCTATTATTGCACTGCTAAATATTTGTTGAATGAAGGTATTCAATGATTAGATTGAGTACAGTAAACTTTCCTGACCAATATATATAGTACACATATCACTTCAGCTAACTTTTACTCAGTTTATTCATGTAGGCAATATATATTATTGAGTTATACATCTTGTGATAGTCTCTATGCTATGGCTGGATACAACTCATTATGGAAATCTAAAAACTAAGAATAAAAAAGTTCTCTTCCCCCCTACATTTACAACGCACAGGATAGGCAAGGAACAAGACAACTGCAGTAATCACTCCTATTCAATGACTGGAACAAAGGGAATCACACAGTAACCCACTGGGCTGATACTGTGAGGCCCCTTACTTTGTATTTAGGGGATCTTCCTTGAGAGGCTCCACTTCTGGTCCTGCGAGTAGCTCTCAAGTTCATTGTTCTCCAAGGCTTTGACTCTGTCTTCTCTGTGTGCTCTCCTGTTCTATGGCATTTCATAACATCTGAGGGAGGCATTGAAGAAAGTCACTCCTTTCTGGCTGAGCTACATTCTCAGCCTGCCCCTTGTCCCTAGAAATTTTGGGGGCCTGTGATTGTTTAACTTCTTTAGCAGTCACAGTCTTTTTGGTCTAGTTTTACAACACTTTTGGCAATATGACTGTCTCAAAAACATGTTTTTAATAGATATGATTTCAGTCACTACCATGTGCCAGTATATCTATAGACTTACAGATATTTTGAGATTATTAGACTTCTGTAGATTGTGTCTTTAGTCTCTTTTCACTGAGCCATTTTATTGAAAAAAAATTTACGGGAGGACATCTTAATTCAATCAGAGGTCTTAACAAAAGGTGTGACAGTGTTGCCTTAGGCTGGTCTTTCTCCCCAGCTCTCTCTTAATCTGACAATCATTTCCAGGCTGAAGAGGCTGGGAGGAGAGAATCAGTTACATCTTGAAACTTTGAAAGTCCAGGCATGTTTGGATTCTCTCTTCCGCTTTTATCCCTTCTTGTAAAAAGGCTAATTCTTTCCTGAGCTCATCTCTCACTCATGATATTTATCAACCACGGCTTCTAACAAACAACTCATGCTAGTAATATTCTGTCTCAATATTTCCTTGCCCAAACCTACAGATTCATTAGATATGTCTTCTGCCTTCTAAGTTCCTTCAGGTGACAGTTTTGCCAACTATTTGGCCATAAATACTTCCCCATTTGTCTAGACAGAATTAACAGTTTCCATGCTGCCTTCCACTCAGGCTCCAAAGCCACGTGACGCATATTTCAGATTTTGGCTTTGCCAGCACACATCTTCTAGGTATCAATGACTATGTTTATACGCTATTGTTATAATGATGCTATGAACCCATTACTCCCCAAATCTCAGTGGGTTACAAGAATATGTATTGATTCCTCATTCACAAATCTGTGGATTGGCTGCAGCAGCTCCACGCCAGGCTGACCCCATGGTCAGGTTCTGGTTTGCACCACATAACCTCTCCGTCAAAAGCCTCCTTTGATGGAGCAGCTCTAATATAAGTACGCTGTTATCATGCCAGAGCAAAGAGGGCAGGAGGGCTGCCAGACACTTTTACTGACTCTTAAAGATGTCACTGGAAATTGACATGCCTTTACTTTCACCCCTATTCCATTGGTCAGTGCACATCACGTGGACAAGTCCAACACCAATGGGATGAGGATATATCCTCCTCCCAGGGCAGATGAGCAAGGGAGAGTGAGTGTTACTGAACTTGAATCCTCTATAAGAGGTTAGTATGTCACACTACTATATATAAAATAGATAACCAACAAGGACCTACAGTATAGCACAGGGAACTATACTCAATATTTTGTAATAACCTATAAGGGAAGAGAATTTGAAAAAGAATATTGTTTCTAACATGACATTGTAAATCAACTATACTTCAGTAAAAAATAAATTAATTTAGAAAAAAGAAGTTAGTATGTGTCAGGCATGGTATGTATTGGGGTCTATGTGGATCCACAGGAATAAATGCTTCCATGGCTTTACGAACATTTATGCTTAACAAAGCAATGGCATTTGTAAAATCAACACTATGGTTTCCTTTCTTCTGAGAATTCATATAAACATATTCCCAAAATAATAAAAATGAGAATAATTTGCCTAATTTGTTTCATACACCCTAAACTATAATTCAGTAGGTGAGGATATATCTATTTTCTGTTAACTGTTTAAAAAATATGGTCCAGGGTTATGGTATGTTCTTTAAGGTCACTTAGATATTGTGAAACTTATAATTAAATTAAAAGTTTGGTTTGCTAGCTTAATGCTTATTCCTAATTTAATGAGATTAATTACCTTTCAAAGAGGAGTTTTTAAAAAGACTGTTTTGAGTTATACATGTCCATAAATGTAGCATGTTTGCTATGGAACAAAGATCATAATTTGCAACAGATTTTCAGAATTAATACTTATATTAAAACTTCAAAAAAATGTTCAGGTTAATTCTGGTACATTACCTAAGAGAAAAATAGAGTGCTCAAGAATCAGTTTAACATGGGAGAAAGATGACTTTGTCATTAAAAATCAATCAAAAGTAAACTTTCAAAGTTCAAAAAAGAAAACTATGTATTAAAATGAAAAATGGCTTTTATCAGTCATTTTACTTTAAAATTTTAATAACTGCACTAAAATAAATATGATTTAATGAATGAGAGAATAACATGGATAGGTTGCCATGGAAAAAGTCTCTTTGATCCTATAATGATAAAAATTTTTTGACTAAAAGAAAAAATTTAAGAGCAAGATGAAAATGATGCAGGGTTGAAGAAGAAAATACAGGAAGAAACTTATTATCAATAGTAATTTATTAGTTGCTGTTCCCTAAACATCAGGGGAGGTTGCAGGACTGCATAAGTAAAGCAACAGACATATCCTAAAGCTGATTGTAGTGGAAAGGATATTTTTTCTCCAGTTCTCAGAAGTGTTGGAATATTGGTCAAGTCTCAAGCTTAGGACTGCAATACACAAACAGGTGCCTGTGCTGACTCCTCAGTTTTGTTTAGTAGAACATCCAAATGAAATAGGCTTGAGATTCCTCCTCTAGTTTACTATCTACATAAGTGTAGTGAGGTATTTCTTATATACTGTCCTTTTTACTTATTTTCTTGTACACGATCTCCTCCGTGTTCAGCCTGATGCATCTATCTGCCTCCAAAAGCGTGAAGAATGTTATGGCATGAATGCAAAGAGAAAAGGAGAAAAGCTGTATGTAGCTCTGACACCCAAAATACCAAAGTCCTCCGTAAGGCAATATGCTTGGGAGTTGGTTTTACCTAGAGGGAACTGTATTTTCTAAATTTCTTCATTTCTTTCTATAACATTATCAAGAGCCTGGTTTCTTAATCGTAGAATTTTCATCCTTTATTAAAGGAGGAGAAAGTAACAGTCCAGACCTGCTTGTCCCGGTTCAACTTGGTGTGGAGAGAGGATGAGGTGGAGTGAGGAAGGGGGGCTTGTTTAACCTCTGTGAAGGCTTCTGCCTTTTTGGAGTTAAGGGACTTTTATTATATTTGGCGAGGTAGAGGGAACAACGTAGACCAGAGGGGCTTTGATCTCATTTCCTTTGGGGACCCTAAGAGGAGAAGTCCCTGCACAGTCTGTGAAGTGGCTGCCTTGGGGTAGAAGAGGCAGTTCATTCTGGGAAGGCAGTGGGAACAAGAGAGTAGGCTTTGCCCCAGAAAGTCCACCTCAGCTCCTGGGTTGATAAACACATCCAGCTGGAAGGAACAGAAGGAAGCTTAGTGTGCTGGCTGATAAGCATGATGGAGGGCTGAGGAGTTAGTGTGGCTGAATGGAAAGGACCTGAAGTCAAGAGCTGCCCTATGGCCCAACTGGGTGAGGGACCACATGGTAGTTATTGCTAGAGGTCAGGAGTCCATGGCGCCAGGGGGAGCTAAGGACGAGCTATCTCCTGTCAGCACAGAGATGAAATAGCTTCCCTTTGAGCACTGCTTGAGACTAAAGACACATCACTATTTCACCAGGCAGAATGAATGCCTTCGGGGTGTCCAGTTAACCACACTGGTAAATGGCATCACTGCAGGTGACCAAAGTGCTAGTGAAGAGTATCAGGAAGGAACCAACTGCTCCCCACATAAGCTTCTCCCAGTATATACTCAGATACCATCTTAGCAAAGAGATGGGGAAGAAGAGGTAATCTCTAAGACAGCACTCATCCCCCAAGGAGGAACTGTCTGAAGTGTTTGCTTTGTTAGATTGGAAGACTTCATTTTTATCTATACTATCCAGCTGAATGTGCTTCTGTGGGGAAAGTTCACACCATAAATGTAGTAAATAAATTTAAAACACCATTACCTTTTTCTTACACATTGGAGTATGTGGGAGTAATTCATGACCCCACTACTTAAAAATATCCAACTTAGTCGATGTGAAATTTAAGAAGTCAGTCTTATCAAAGATGAAAGATAATAAAACTATTTCAATGGCCTTCCTGGGAGGCCACTACACATGTGCCTGATTCTTTATTCATACTTTGCCTTATCATTACTTGGCCCAGATAACCAATGAGAGTTGAAAGCTGATGCTGGGACCTGAGTTTGGTCTGCAGATGTGTTCTGTTTGCACTTCACAGTGTTATAAAACTTTGAACCAATATTTATAAATATAGAGGTTTCACATAAAAACTCAAATGTCTGTACATTTCTTCAGAAAGTGTACAGAAATGATAATGAATGGCTGGAGCTGAGTAGGACCTGTCCCTTGAAAGTAAGGAAAAATTCCTCCATTTTCTCCAGTCACTACTGCACTTTCTTTGAATTAATTATGAATTAATTTTTTATTAATTAATTTTTTTAACATCTAGCTCAGGACACTCATTTTCATTATTTGCCCTGGCTTCTTCTACTTTCTTGAAATTATAAACCTTGACTTTAAGCATGTGGAGAAAACAAGGGATCTTGGACCTGCAGGTATGTCTGATTTTTTTTCCAGATTTTCATTCTTATTTTTTAGATATATTTCCTAAGGATGGAACATTTTATTTCATATATCTGCTCTAAGGTTTGTCTAATTAACTCAGCTTCATTTTCTAAGACATGGCCACTTGCACTTCCTTATACCTTATAAGACTAGCATTTGGAATTCCAAGTATCTTAGGTAATGATGGTGCCCTGTTGGGTTGTAATTCTATATTTAATAAATGCAGAGTTTCCAAATAAAAAAGATACAGTTTTGACCATATAATATGAAAAAACAATCTGAGAGGAGAATTGATTGTTTTATAAATCCAAGAAAATGTTGACTAATCTCTGAGTAACAGGGTTGCAGTCCCACTTTGGGGATATCTGAAACTAGAATAGGTGGTACTCCAAGAACTAGGTGTCAGCACCCTCCCTGCCCCAATAATGTCCTCACCTCCCCCTCTCCATCTCTCTCTCCCTATCTCCCTCCTTCCCTCTCCCTCTTTTCCTTTTCCTCCATCTCCCTTCTTTGCATTTTTCTGTGTAAGGGATTCATTCTCTTTTTTCAGAATGATTCCCTCCATATAGTGGGAAACCGACTTCAGCACGAGTTCCTTCAGAGCTTGCGATGCTATGACTCCATGCGATTTCCAAAGAAGGGGAATGATTGGATGAGTTGAGATAAGCTGTGCACTTCCAGAGCTGATCGCAGCCCAATCATAAGGTCTTTGTAAAGATCCCAATTCCTTCCAAGTTACCAAGAGAAGGGAAAAGTGCTAGGCAGGAAATACCAGGCAGGTCCATGACAGGCACCAAAGCAGTAACCTGTCTTTTAACTAAACAGGTCAGTTAAACAGACCATTGTGTATATTGTGTATGTTTGTAGTTAGAGAAAGGTGTGCTAAAATTTCAGTTCTTCTGCTTATTGGATGACTTAAGTTTCCCACAGGTCCTTCACTTATAAAATGAAAAAAGAATACCTTACTTCATGGAATTTTTAGTCAGTGAGTTGATGGATTAAAATACTAGCACAATGTTAGTGCTTGATAAATGTCAATTCCTTTTCTTCTTTGTTATCAAAAATTGGTAGCTTCTAAGATTTTGAAATTATGAAATGCTGGCATCTAAAAGTGGCCTTTATGATTATATTTTTCCCTGAATGTTCAATTTACTGACATTCAAATCATTTGAATGAGAGGATTTGGAATTAAATGAAATACTCAAAGACCTATTGCTTGTGTGTGACAAAGTGGGAATTAGAACGCAAGATTACTAGAGTACACTATTTATTCAAATGAATTTTGATGAGTGCCTACAATGTGCCAGGTAGTATCCTAAGAATTTGAGATCTATCAGTGGAAAAAAATAGACAAAAATCTCTGCCTTGTGGAAATTATTCTAGTGGGGAGGGACAGAAATTAACCAGCGAACCAAAGAGTTAAAGAAATTATATAGTATGCCAGAAAACAATAAGAGCCATGGAGAATATTTGCCTTAGCAAGGAAGGCAAACAGGGAGTGTGGTAGTTGGGACAGGGTAATTCTCAAATAGAGTGGTCAATGCAGACTTTAGAGAAGATGAAATTTCAGCAGAGATTTAACGGATGTGAAGGAGTTATAACTGAAGTTATCTGGGGAATGGATATTCCAGTCTGAGGGAACAGCCAGTGTAAATGCTTTAACAGGACGGTGTCAGGTGTTTTGTAGAAACAGCAAAGGTGCCCATGTAGTGGTAGAGAAGTGGGTGGGGAAGCATAGAAGATAAGGTGAGAGATATAAATTGGTATACACTATTCTGAGTTTTTTATTGAATAACCTCCCTTCTGAATGTAGTAGGGAAACCACTGGGAATATTTTATTTGAGAAATGATAAAATCTGAGTTAAGTTCTTAAAAAGAAAATTCTAGCAACTTGCTGAGAATAGATCACAAGGTAAAAAGGATGAAAATAGGGAGACTGTTAGGAGATCATATGAGAGATAATGGTGGATTGGACCAGGTGTCTACAGTGAAGGTGGAAAGTAATTGTCTTATTCTCAATATATTCTGAAAATAGAAACAACAAGATTTCCTGATGATTGGAGTGTGGGATGTAAGAAATGTATAGATGTCTCTGATAGCGTGTCAAAAGTTTTTGCCTTGAGTAATTAATGGATAGAGTATGGAAAAATAATTTTTGAGGATGGAATTCAGAGGTTCTGTTTTGGATGTGTTAAGTTTAAGATGTCTACTTTCCAAGTGCAAATGAATGGGTAAATGAAGGAAAAAGGTGAATATAGCGGTATGGAGTTTGGAGAAGAGTCTTGACTGGGGACATAAATTTAGGATTAGTCTGCTAACAGATCGTATTTAAATTCATGAGACAGTGAGATCACGAAAAAAAATTCGAGTCTAGGTAGTAAAGAGGACAAAGAACATCCCTGGGATACACCAACATTAAGTGGTAGGGAAAAAAGGAGAAACTAGTAAAGAAAACTAGAGAATGGTCAGTGAGGTAGGCATAAAAACAAGAGAGTATGGGGTTCTGAAACCCAAGTAAAGAGAGTATAACAAGGAGGAAGACATCATGACTGTACTGAGTATTACTGAACAGTCAAGTAATGGGGGAAATAGAAATTGATCACTAAATTTAGCAACATCCAGGTAATGACTCACCTTGCTAAAAGTACTGTTGATGGAGTAGTACAGGCAAAAGCTTGATAGAGTGGGTTTAACCCAGAGGATAGGAATTGGAGGGAATCAGTTCAAACAACTTAGCGGAGTTTTGCTGCGTCAGCAAGTAAAGGAATATGACAGTAGATGGTGTAAAGAGGAACATTTTTGTACGCTGAAGGTAATTCAGTAGAGAGAAAACTGATGTAGAAGAGATGAGAAAATCTTTGTTAGGCAAGAAGGAGTGGATCTGCTCATGGAGTGGGATTGTCTTTAGATGTTTAGAGAGAAGTATGAATACCTGATCTATATACCCAGGATAAATGGGTACCTACTGAATGGTAAGAGTCTATAAAACTTCTTTGATTTCCTCTATTTATTTTCAGGGAAAGATAAAGTGACAGTATCAGCCAAGAGTGAGGATAAGAAATCATTCTTAAGGAGAGCAAGAAAGAGCACACATAGACCAGGGGAGTTTGTGGTTATGGATTTAGAATGGTACCAGTTGTGAGTTTTCTCCAGCTATGTTCAGTGCATGGGATGAGGTCCAGAGGAGATAGAGGTTTACCCAGAGCACTCTAAGAAATTTCCTGTGGCTGCTGTAACAAATCACCACAGACTGGGTGGTTTAAAATAACAGAAATTTATTTTCTCATAGTTCTAGAGGTCGGAGTCTGAAATCAAGGTGTCAGCACATCTGAACTCTCTCCAAAGACTCTAGGGGAGAATCTGTTTTTTTGCCTCTTCCAATTTCTGGCTGCTGTTGGCATTTCTTGACTTGTGGCTACATCACACCAATCTCTGCTCCCCTGGTCACATTTTCTTCTCTTCTCTCTGGCTTGTGGCCACATTATTCGAATTGCTATCTCTGTCTTCGTATCACCTTCTCTGTGTGTCTTCTGTGTGTCATTTCTAAGAACACTTGTCATTGGATTTAAGGTCCACCTGGATAATCCAGGACGATCTCCTCATCTCAAGATCTTTGACATAATTACATTTGCAAAGACCTTTTTTTCTAAGTAAGAAAACATTCACGGTTCTTGGAATGAGGACATGGACATATCATTTTGGGGACCACCATTCAGCCATAATGAGGAGCAAGGAACTTAGATTGGATGTAATAACTCCCTTGATTGTGTATTTTAAACTTCCTGAAAAGGAAAAGAGGACTTCGTGGGGGATGACATGTGAAAAAGATGTTGGGATCAAAGGAGTTGGCATTTAGGTGAATTTGAAGGACTGTCGGAATCATAGTACTAGAAAAAAATGACACAGAATGACTGAAGTGGTAGAAAGACATATATGAAATTGTGAAACATGTTTATTAAAGAAAGATAAATAAGAAAATACTATATAGCATAAATTAAAGGAACACTCCCTAATATAAAATAGTGATTTCTCTTCCTGTACTATTTCATTCCAGCTGTCACAGAAGCTCCATTTTCCTTGATTGTTACTGCAGCTATACATCTTAGCAACTGTGGTCATAGGGAGCCGAGGGCTTTAGCCTTTAGGAGGTTGGAGGCATAAGTTAGATAGGATAGTTTAAAAATACAACTAGAGGCATTCCCACCTGTCTCTCAATAGTTTCTCTCAATAAACTTGTCCTTTAGGCAGTGATGGTTAGGCAGTTTGGGTGATGCCTCAAGAGAGTGTGTTTTCCCAGATCCTTTGGTTTTCTCCCTCTGCAGTCCCAACAGAAAGGTCCACTGCATTCTCTATGTGATCTTTAACAACTGCATGAAGAATTATTATTTAGAATCACAACTCTTTTCTCTCTTCCTCTCTTCTCCTCCTCTTCTCCCCCAACTTTGTTTTCCCCAAAAGGCTGAGGTCAGATGAAATTTATCAAGTGTTTGAGAAAGAGTCTCCATCTCTGGTTATTCGAATGTTATGTATGAAATGAGTTTGAAATTCATTTCCTCATTCTAATCCTCAATTTAATTGATCCAATTCTGCATCTATTCAGCAAACAAACATTGAGCACTCACTATGTGCACTGGGAATACTAATACCCCAAAGACACAGATTCTGCATTCAACTCACTGTCTAGTGCAGGGACCAGTAAACTATGACCCATGAGTCAAATCCAGCCCACAGCTGGTTTCTGTACAGCCTTCAAGCTAAAGAAGTTTTTCACATTTTTGAGGGGTTGTAAAAAAAAGAGGTAGCATATGTGACAGAGACCATATATGACTCACAAAAGCATAAAATATTGATTTTCTGGGCCTTTATAGAAGAAGTTTCTTGACCCCTAGTCTGGTGAGAAAATATAAGGCGATAATAACACCAACCTCACAAATTGTTGGAATTTGTTGCAGGTTATGTGCTATATTTGCCTGGCCAGCCTAAATCTCTTTTCTTCTAATAAGAGATTATCTTTTGGCAACAAACCCTACCCTGATCTCAGATCTCAACAAACCTACTCAAGATGAGGTAGGGTGGGCCTGACTCCATTACTCTTAGTTTAGGGTTGGGTACTTAGGACTAGTTAGTCTTGCTTTTGAATGTCTCTGATCACAAAAAAAATTTATTCACACAGCTCAAGTAGGTCCAGTAAGATACAAACATGGGATTTTGCAGTAATTTTTGGGAAAGAAAAACTATATTTCTTCTGGAGTTATTAGATGAATGTTAATTAAAAACTTGAGCTTTTTCAGGACCACTGCTTCTAAGAGGGCTTACATGAGAAACAGACTAACTCTGAGGAATAAAGAGACAAAAACAAAGAAGAGACCAAGTGCTGAAGATACAGTTTGAGCCCTGGATTCAATTGTACCAGGAGCTAATTCTTGTTTTGGGATTTGTGTTTTGTTTTGTGAGGTAATAAAATTACTATTTTTATTTAAAGTAGTTTAAACTAAGTTTCTGTTACTGTAACATAAGGTATCCCACCAATAACAAATTAAATGAGAAAATGAATGTTAAATAATTTATACATAATAAGTGCTTATGAAATCCTCTTCATTAAAATCAGTACTTAGTATGTTATAAGAAATATAACATATTTACATTTGGAAGGTATTTCAAAGTTTCCTTCAATCTAGCTCCCTTGTTTTGCTGAACTGGAGACTGTAGGACCCCAGAAAATTTAAAAGAAATTTAAAAACTTCAAAATGGAAAACTCACAATGCTGTGTGTTACTTACTAACTGAGATATATTTAATTTTTATGGTAATGGTTATGAGCAGCATCTAATACATCTGTGGCAGTCAGAGAAGGCTTCCTGAAAGAGACAATGTCTTAGTTGGTTTTGAAGGAAGATCATCTTTGCTTAGTCAAAAAAATTAGGGTCAGTTGGTGAGTCCTAGAGGTTAATTATCCTCTGCAGAGGGAATACGCTCTGTAAAGGCATGAATGTGAAAGAAAACACATAACTTTCTGAGAAGTGCAAAGTTAAATACAGAGGAACATTAAGTAGTGAAGCATAAGTAGAAAGAATGAGGTTATAGAGGTAACCTAGGGTTAGGTCATGACAGTTCTCCTATGCCAGTAGGACTATGAGAAGGAATGCAGGTTCTAAATTTAGGTTCTGAAGAGAAAACAAAAATGTCGCAGTTCAACTGCTGTTCTATTATTCCAGGAGAACAATGTGAGAGTCCAAGGTTTGATTGATCTGGGGACAAGAAGATGAAGAAAGGATGGGAGTCCAGGTAGAGCTTTTGAGGAGGTGGGAGGTATTTAAGAGGTATGTAACAGACAAGCTCTGATGAATAATTCCATGTGGGAAGTGAAACAGATGGAAGAGTTGCTGAATGGGTGGAGTTTGGGGCTGCTAGATGGGTGGATGCTGGTTATATTCTCTGATAACAGAGAATAAGGAAGAGAAACCTGGAATAATTTTTATTCATTTCGTTTTGTTGTGAAGTGTAGGCGTGGGAGAAACATGATGAGTTCTGTTTTTGACATTTCGAGTTTGATGTGCTCATGGTCATTAAGTAGTGTTGATCATTAAATAGTGAGGGCTGGGGTACAAAAGGGAGATTTGGGTTGGAGATTCAGTTTTCAATAATCACCATATGGATGGGAGTGGAAAACATGTGACGGAATGAGATGTTATAAAGAGAGATAGTTGCTTCTCTTGATTTATTCCAGGTCTTTCTCTTTATTAAAATTGAATATAATGAGCAAAATATTTATTTTAAATATAGAATATAGCAATGAATTTTAAACAAGTCATCAATATATTTCATGTCTACATACCTCAGTACTCCTGGGAATTCTAGAATTTCTGTAAGGAATTCTAGATATTATAATAATTTTTTCATAGAAATTTTGAATCCTGTAAACTCTACAACAAAATTATTCTCCTCTTATTGAAGAATGAGGAAATAGCGTGGTATTATGCATAGAATTTCAGACTGGAAATCAGTACAGATTGTGTACTCGTCCCGCTTCTAACTGGCTGTGCTACTCTGAGAAAGTTGCCTAATGTCAGTGGAACCCTTCTCCCCATCTATAAAATAAGACGGTTAAAGCAAATGTTCTATAGGCATCCTCGCTGCTCAAACAGTCTAAAAGTCTAAGTATCTATGGATCAATGAGTAATTTGCCTTTCCTTAATTTCATTCTCGTGACACTCTTGACATTAAGAGATGGAAGCAGATCTGATGAGCTCAGAGGTTGTGCTTTAAAAAGCAAACTAGAGATATGTAGAAATTACCAACAATTTTAGACCCAAAATTAATGAAGCTGCAATCTGTGGTTGTTTATCATTTCAGTATTTACCATTGAATTACCCTTCCTGATCCTCTCAGCTAGGGGAGCCAGGGTTAGCATGGCCAGAGTAACCAGAACCCCCATTTACTCCATGATCCCTTGTTGCCAATGGCTCAACACAAAGAGTTTGGTTTTAGGACTATCCATTTAGTGAGTCTGCCTTGATATTTAGTGTTATGTAAGTTCATTGATGCCAACATTATAAATTATTCAGAATATTGAAAGTGGCATGTATTTGTGTCTTTTGCAGGCAGGTTTTTCAATTTAACCAAAACATTTCACATTTAACTATAAATTTTTTTCTAATAACTAGATGATTGGGTATACAGAACAAAAGTAATTCAATTAGAAAATGTATTTTAATCATGGAAAACTGACAACATAATGGATAGAACTTGTTTAAGTGAATGAACACATTATCAAATAAAGAATGATTGACTTTTCAGAAGTCACAGAACCTGAAAACTATAAAACATTATAGATAAAATGTGTCATTCACCTGTGATTTTGAAAGTAGACAAGCAGATCCAGTTTGAATATTTTACTCAAATATGTTTAAAACTCTCCTTAGTAAAGTAAAATAACAAATTTTTAATAAAAACATATGTGTAAACTCTCAAAAGACAGCCAAGCACGACTCATAGGTATCCTATATAGAGCACCTATTTGTTTCTAGGTCTTGATAGAACCACAGCCTAAATGAATAAAGGCCACATAACAGTTGTCATGAGTATTGATTTTAGTGAGGCATTTGATATAGTGTTCAATGAAATCTTATTCCCCAAATAATGAGCAATCACATGTGTTGAAAACTGGCTGAAGGAACATGAACAAAAGACGGTATGAGATGCCTATCTGTTTGTAAACTACAATTTCAGGTTTACTGTGAGGCCCTGGAAGGAAACAAAGGAGAATGGAGGAACAAATTTTGGAAAACCTTCCAGAAATAAAGTGAACATTTGGCTTATTAGTATACAGAATGAATTAAAAATAATACAATGTTCTGATCCAATATTTTTTTCTTTAACATTTATATTAATATCCTTTCACCTGTGTTGTAATTCAGACTGGAATGAGAGCTTGCATAAAAAACTTATGGTTACCAAAGGGGAAGGGGGTGGGGGAAGAATAAATTAGGAGTTTAGCATTAGCAGATACACACTATTGTATATAAAATAAACAACAAGGTCCTACTGTATAGCACAGGGAACTATATTCAATATCCTGTGATAAATTATAACGAAAAATAATCTGATTTAACTGAATCACTTCACTGTACACGAAACTAACACAATATTATAAATCAACTATACTTCAACTTAAAAGAAAAATAAAAGAATTTTTCATTCACATTTTTGGGGCATTTAGGACATAGTTTGTGTCTATCTTTTTGCATATATCATAATCATAAGACAATGTTTTATCATTGTCTTATCCCTGTATTTTTCCCCTTATTCATGGCAGGTACTTATTAGTTATTCTTTAAATTTATCACGACTCTTTTCTTCCCTCATTTGTACCTTTTCTTGACTTGAACTTACAAGTAACCTCAAAAAAAAAATTAAAAACAAACAAAAAAAACCCAGAAAAAACTTACCAAATTGTCTTATAATCTTGAGCATGTTTTTTAGTGGAAAAATTGGTGGGGCGAGGAGTAAGGAATCTGTTTTAATTTATTACATGAACATGCTGTATAAAACTTAATTTTAAAATATGAAAAGGTAATTTTTTCATTAAAAAAAATCTTTCAACCTAAATATGTATTACTAATATTCTCTCCTTTTTTTGGATACATTATAAGAAAAAAATGCTTGAAACAATTGTTAAGAACGCATGTTTTGGTAGTAACATTCATAAGACTGAAATATAATTGTCAATACAATGAAGGTCTTATCATTTATGTAGAATAAAGTCTATGTAGAGTATTTTAGGAATCAGGGCTGAATTATTCATGGTGTTAATGTATTGCATGTTTTCCTAAAATAATTTTTACACAGAAGACTCATAGCTGTTTTCAATCTATAATTTTTTTTTTATTTCATTTAAATGTATCAGTGTTATTCTTTCCATTTTATAGAGAAAATGGGGGCATGGTCAGGATGAGTAAGTGCATAAGGTACTGAGAAGGATAGTAAAATAAGGTCTGAAATTCATGTATGATAGTCTGTAATTTTCTGATATTGTCAGGAAAGTAATCCTTCAGAATTAGTAGGTGTGTTTCTCTATCAATAGCCACTTTAATTGAAATGTAGTGTGTTTTTAAATATTTGAATTCTACCTCTTTGTCTTGGTAGCTCAGTATAAATTGCTATAAAGTTACTGTAATACTTGTTTTCAATCAATAAAATGAAATTATCTCTCTTTGTTTATTTTGATCATTTGAAGGGGTATTTAACTGTTGGTTAATTTACACTGTTTTATTCCTGGCAAAATTCCAGATGATCCTCAAAGTCATAGGAACTATTATTACAGCATAAGACATAAAAGAAAATGCTGTTGTCTTAGAAACAGACTTTCCTTTATTACCTTCCTATAGTGGCACAAGGGCTGCCAGTTACATATAGCATTTGCATGGGGCTGGGAGATCACTTTGTAAGCTACGAGAACATTCTATTCTTTTAACTTCTATCATCATGTTTTGTATCTCAGAGGATAAACAATTTTTTTAAAGCAGTGAGATAAAATGTGGAATCATTAATTTTCTTTTAGCTTTTATCAACTGCGTATCTCCACCCATGATATCCTGCATTAGAAATTGTAGATTCCAAAGGGCACACTTGAGAAGATTTCTGAATAATACCATTGATACTAGGATATGATATGTTAACAAAAAAAAAGTGTCAAGAGAACAAAGCAGGTCACAGGTCACAGGATAAAAAGGTCCTTTTCTGAGAAACCTCCATACTGTTTTCCACAGTGGCTGCACCAATTTACATTCCCATCAACAGTGTAGGAGGGTTCCCATTTCTCCACAGCCTGGCCAACATTTGTTGTTTGTGTTCTTTTTGATGATAGCCATTCTGACAGGTGTGAGGTGATATCTCATTGTGGTTAATAAATCAAACAGAGAAAGAAAAATACTCTATATTGTTGCTTATCTGTGGAATCTCAAAAATAAAACAAACAACTGTATATAACAAAACAGAAGCAGACTCACTGATATAGAGAACAAACTAGTGGTTATCAGTGGGGAGAGGGAAGGGGGAGGGGAAAGATAGGGGTAGGGGATTAAGAGGTACAAACTACTATGTATAAAATAAATAAGCTACATGGATATATTGTACTGCACAGCATAAACATAGTCATTATTTTGTAAAAACGTTAAATGGAGTATAATCTATAAAAATACTGAATCACTATAATGTACCCCTGAAACTAATGTAATATTGTAAATCAATTATATTCCAATAAAAAAAATTTTAAAATAAAAATATTTTTGTGGGTCAAAGGTCCTTTTATGAGAGAATCTCCAAAGTGAAATTATTTCTTCAGCATAAGATTCTCATTATCCCAGCGCTTATTTATTGAGTACCTCCTACTTGCTAGATGCTGTTCTGGGCACTGGTAATGGGGCATGAAGAAACCTGCCTCTGCCCTCATGAGACTTACCTTCTGGTGGGAAGAGACAGGCATGAAGTCAAAAAACAAGTAAAGGATGTGTCAAAGTAAAATAAATGGTGTGTCATCTAGTGTTGTGATACAGGGATGAAAAAGCAGCAGGAAAGCATGCCAGGAAAGAAAATATGGGGAGAGGGAAGGAGGGAGAGAGAGACAGAATGTGTGTGTGTTGGAGGGCACAGGGGTGGGGTAGGGTGCCATTTTAAATAGAATAGTTGAGAGAGGCTCCCTGATACTAACATTTGAGGAGATAACTAAGGAAGATGAGAAATGAGTCTGTCTAGAGGACACTTTTTATCTACGTAGCAACGTAACTCTGACCATTCTTAAAATATTCAGAAACACAACTCAGATTTCACTTCATTACAACTATTATGAATTTTTCCCCATAGAGCCATTGTATTTATACTGCCACATACTGAGTAGAATCAAAATGCACAGCATTTCAGGGTTTAAATATAGAATTGATTAAATGCATTGAAATATAACATGTTACAGGGTCAAGGGCTTGCTGCCTGATACATAAACACATAGTGAAATAGAAAGATGTTGAACTCCACTTTGTAATGCAGAAAGGTATGTACAGATGATGCACTGTGGTTCTTTTGTTTGTCTCATATTCCTTTCTCAGATACGACCGGAAAAATGTACTCCGTGTTGTACTGTGGTTGAATTTCTCGTATTCAGTAAATACACAGAAGGATATAATGAACCAAAAAAGAGTACAAGGATATTCTTTTTGAGTCCTAGCCTTGCCTTTAATCATTTCCATGGGTATTGGTTTCACTGACCCTTACATTAATCATTCCTTGGCAAAAAGAGATGAGCAATACTATTGCCCCTGTTTTGTAAATAAGAGAGAGGATGATAGGAAGGCTAAAAGTTCTGCCTCAAGCAATTCTAACTATAAGGCTCTGGTAAAGCCCTTTGAAGAAGCTATTTGTCTTAAATGACAGTTCTAAGTTTTAACCGCTAGGGTCCAGAGTAAACTAAATCTGAAACAGTATATTGAAATAAAAGGACCTCTCAATTCTATTTGCATTTGCATCACTATCTAGCCCTGTGCCTTTTAGAATCGTTACTTTGTAACTTGGGAAGCCGTTAGATATTGTCATTTATCAGAAATTTTTTATTGAGAGTCTTTTCTAGACCAGGCATGGTATGAAGTTTTGGTAAAGTTATGCTCTGAGTTCTGAAAGAGCTCATTTACTAGTAGAGAAATTCATAAACAAAAAAAAATGACATAGGGCTTCCCTGGTGGCACAGTGGTTGAGAATCTGCCTGCCAATGCAGGGGACACGGGTTCGAGCCCTGGTCTGGGAAGATCCCACATGCCGCGGAGCAACTAGGCCCGTGAGCCACAATTACCGAGCCTGCGCGTCTGGAGCCTGTGCTCCGCAACAAGAGAGGCCACGATAGTGAGAGGCCCGCGCACCGCAATGAAGAGTGGCCCCCGCTTGCCACAACTAGAGGAAGCCCTCGCACAGAAACGAACACCCAACACAGCCAAAAAAAAAAAAAAAAAATGACATAACAGTGTGTTCAGCACTATGTAACAAGTGAGGACAGTGTGAGATGGGAAGCGGAAGAGGGACACACAAACAAAACAAGTTACGATGAGAGAGCTGGCTTCTCAGAGACTTGACAACAAAGTAACCAGCTGAAGTAAACTAGAGTTGGGGTTGATTGATGAGGAAGGTATCACAGGCAGAGGGACCCATTGCAAAGGCCCAGGGGCAAGAAATAGCAAGATTTTAGATGCATAATTATTTCAGTACGGCTGGGAGGTAGAGGATAAAGAGAAGGGTAGGAAAGCTCAATTTCCAACGATGATCAAGAAGAAGTGCTTATTTGTTAATCCCAATCTCCTAATTTATCCCTTCCCCCCACGTTTCCCCTTGGGTATCCATAAGTTTGATTTCGAGATCTGTGAGTCTATTTCTGTTTAGTAGATAACTAATAAGGACCTACTGTATTGCACAGAGAACTCTACTCAATATTCTGTAATAACCTACATGGGAAAAGAATCTGAAAAAGAATGGATATATGTATATGCATAACAGATTGACTTTGCTGTACACCTGAAACTAACATAACATTGTAAATCAACTATACTTCAATGAAAATTTTTTAAAAATCTAGCATAGGGCAAGCAGGAAAAACAAACCAAAAAAAAGTGCTTATTGATCACAGAAAAGGGTTTTGCTTTGAACCTGAATACAGAGGGACATTTTGACATGCACTGAAACATAGAGAACTACCTGCTGCATTTGAAATTTATAAGATCATACTAGACAGAACAAAGGATTTATTTGAATAGAGGAGTTATGAGGCTCTACCAAGACTCCAAAAGAAAAGTTATGAGGGAGTGAACTAAAATAGCAAATGTGGAATAGATTAGAAAAGGTCGATTCAAGAGATATTTACAAAGTGAAATCTATAGGATTCAATAGGAAACTGTATGTGAAGGAGGAAAGAATGGATAATTAGAATATTCAGGGTAATTTTCAGTAGTAATGCAGACAAGATCAAGGTTTTAGAATTGAAAGTATTGAAAGAGAACATATTCTGGAGCCATCTGTAGTCTTTACAGTTGCTGGCCATTGGGCAAAGGAATAAATGAGGGTCCATTTGGCCAAAGTACACTAACTTTTATTTACAGGTCAGGAGCTTTGGTATTAGTGGACCCAGGGGCCAAAGTCATCACAGACTCAAATTCCATTCATCCTCTACAGTTATCCTAAAGGCTGCTTTCCTTCAGAGATGTAAGATGGATACGACCATTTCAAGAGAAACAGTTAAAAAGAGCCATGTCCAGAGGTACAAAGGAAGACTATTTCTGGGATTGTTGTTGTAGGAATTCAGAGTCATCCTCTGAATTCCTCAGCACACCCCCCATGGTATTGGGAAGACCTAGGTCACATGCTCACCAACTAATATAATGAGGTGATGATGATTGGTTTTGGCAAATTGGGGTTTAGTGCTGGGTAAAGGCTCAGTCTCTCTGAGTCAAGTGTGAGAAGAGTAGAAAAAGGGAAAAAAATCAGAGCTCTGCACATAAAAGGAGGGGACATTAACGTTATGACACAGCACTTATCTAGTGTGGCTTAAGAATACCTACCTTGAATGTATATGAAAATAGGGGAAGTAGACATGATTTTCCTAAATAAAAAGATAGAGCAAGATTTCGTATGCATATTGGGGGGGGGGGTGTTGCAGAGAAGAGGAGATGAAAAGAGAGTATAAGATGAAAAACTAAAAATTTTGGAGATTATTTAATGCAAATTAAATATACTTATGCTTTATTCATCTTCCTTCCCCACTGAACACTCATGTTTGTGGCATTATTATTTTCTAGGATTATTGCTTTAAAATTTATTTCATTGTTCTCCTTTGTCTTTTTCTTCCTCATTTCTCTAAAACAGAAGGAAAGCAGTGTTTCCGGTTTTTATTCTAAACACCATGAAGAGATCTCTGAGTGTGAAACAGACCCAAGGGAAAAATAACCCTCTTAGATATAGATGTTATTGCCATTAAATTACTACCTTAAGTAGATGTACATATAGGAGATGCAGTTAATTTCACATGAAGATGGGAAGGACCACGAAAGTAATGAACGTTATTGAGAGTGCTTTAAATCCCATAATGCACATTTGAGAAGCTTTCTATGCAGGGAAGACCACTGAGTTGATAAAAGAAGCATTTAGTTAGCAAATGCCTTTGTGCTTCCCTGCTCACCGATATATTTGCTTTAGAAATGAGTGCCACTCACTTGGTAGATACAGACATCCCTTTCTAACAGACTTGTCTCAGAAATAAAGTGTGTGTGCATTGGGGGGAGGGGAATGCCATCAGTGTCATGAAGTAACTAAGGAATATAGTAAGCAACTTTTCGTGGATGTGTGGATTGCATAATTTAAGACTAACCTGGGGCATCCATAAATTATGCATAGGTTTTGTTTTCTTATTTTACATTTTTAGAGGGGAGAAAGATACTTGATTTTGCAGTTTCTACACCTTTAGCATTATCTAAATCTCTCTCACTGTTGAATGCTGAGTATCCATAAGGAGCCATACCATCTGCTGTTTGGACTGTTCTCCTAAAATCCTTTCAGAATACTCATTCTTTCTCAAACCCTGTTGTCTTTTGAAAAGGAATCAACCCCTCGGTACTTACAGAATGATTCCATTACACATGACATTGACTTCTGTTAAAACAGTGGCAGAGACCCACTCAGCAGCAATTTGGAAATGATTTAATACTTGGTTTATTTTGCAGTATTTATATATTGTGTTGTTTAAAGCCATGTGAAGATAGAATTCAATAATGACTGTATTCAATCATGAGTTACATACATCCTGAATGTTCCCTCTTTTCCATTGTTTTAGGATGAGTGGCAGCTTCTGTGGCTGTACATACTCTGTACTAAGACATGAGCTATTTTTTTCTCCAAGTTAATAATCTCCTTGCCACTAATAACAACACTCCAATCCTTCCCTGCACTTTGGAACAGTATATAGCTAAACAAAAGATGGCAAAAAACAAAACAAAACAAAAAGAAACACTGAGACTCTGGAGAAGAAATTCAGTACAATGATTTCATTTGCTTGGGTCACTTCGTTTTATAAATCAACAATTGGGAACACTGTAATTAGTTACCAGCATAGGGTATTTTGTTTAGTCGTTTATTGCTGAAAGATCTGGCATCATTAAAACATTACTTTTAGGTCACTTTTAATTACTGCACTTGAGGACGTGGGGTATATGCTTTGTCTCCTTTGAAACTGAAGCTAAAGTCTAAAGTTGATTTTCCCTGGCCCTATAGACGCATTTACATTTTCCGATGAGTGCAGCTTTAGCTGCACCGCTAGGTGGCAGAAGTGTTTTACCGTTTCTGGCTCTGCACTCCGAAGCCACTAAGTCCCCTCTCGGCTCATTCCTGCAGCAGCTGAGGCTGATATAAATGTATAAACAAGCAGAAGCTATATGTGACACTCACCACCTTTATTAAAGCATAAAGCAACGACGCCAAGCCATGTTCTTGGCTTCTGTTGGTCTGGTGAAGGCAAGGCTTTGCTGAAGGGCTGAAGTAAAGGAAGGAATCCTGAGAGAATGACTGTTTGCTGAGGTTTGGCTGTGTGTGTGTGTGTGTGTGTGTGTGTGTGTGTGATTTTGTACCACTGTCCAGGACTAGTGCATCCAGGGGAGACAGCTGGCAGCTCCCAGATCCACTGCTTCTGGAAGGACCACTGGTGCTTCCACCCAACTCTGCTATGGGTATTATTGCTTGACCCCTTTTGGAAGAGGAGCTAAACACATAAAAACTCAATCTGTTAGATTGAAAAGCAGTCAGCTTCGAGGCTTCTTAATAGGGAGAGGTTATAGAGTTGAATAGGAGTAGAATCTGATGGGGAAACATTTTATTTGTGTATAAAAAGATTTGCTAAGTTGATGTTCAGGATATTACCCAGGATATATATGAATCCTTGCAACATATGGAATATTACCAGTCAGTTCAGGGAGATGCTTGGGTCACATAAAAAAGGAGGTACTTGTATTCATAGACTATGTATTTTGGAGAAAGAATAGGTTTCTTTTCTTTTTCTTTTTTTTTTGAATGAGACTATTGTATTCCAGACTAATAAAACCTTTCCGCTTAGGAAAGCACAAGAGGTGGTAAAAGAAAGGGAAAAGTGTGTGTTCCCATAAGTAGGGGAGAGACACAGCAGCTGCCTTATTCTGGAAAGGCACTCCTCTGTAGGTTGGATTCTAAGCTGATCCACCTACATCTGCCATCACAGCCGGCACCTGGTGCAGGGTGAATGACACACAATACTCCCCAACTGTCACTGTTCAGCCGTGTCCACGAATTAAAACTAATAAACATTCCTCCCCACACCAAGGATGCGCCTCCAGCTCAGCGAGCAGCAGGGCGGGCGATGGCAGAGCGTGATGACAGCAGTAGCAGCCAGAGCCCTGGGCAGCAGGTGTGCTAGGCTGGGAGCAGGGAAGGGCACAGCGAGGCACTGGCATCGCTGGCTCACACATTATGCAGGCAGAGTTGAGTTGTTTACAAATTGAGAGCAGAGGGGATTTAGTTGGAGAGAGAGCTGAGCACACTGCATTCAGGGCTCGAGACACCCGAGCGGGGTTCCGTGCTGGTGGGTTTGGTGCCATTCCCTGTAGAAAAAAAAAAAAAAAAACCCTCCCTCCACCCCTCAACACACATCCTGACCAGGTAGCAGAGACCCAGTTCTCCATGCAGGCAAAAACACCTGGTGAGAAACCCAAGAATCTCCATTGTTGAGGGCCAGGAAGCCTCTCTTCCTCACAAGTTTATCTCTTCCAGGTGACATGGATATGGCAGATGCCTGAGCCGACCGGTCTGGACAGAGCTTGCAATTTGGAAAAAGAAAAAATACAGAATCAGAAAGGGTCATTAAATCAGAAGAAAATAAACCTCCAAGAAGGTAAGGGACCTGTGGAAAGTTCTCAGCATTCAGTGAGAGTTAGGGAGCTTACATCCTCCTCCATGCTGGACTTATCTGGGAAGGAGTTGGAGAGTCCTGAGGGGCAGTAGAGGGGAGAGTGTGTGTGTGTGTATATGTGTGGTGTGTGTGCACACATGTTGGAGTTGGGGGTGCAGAGCTCTGGAAGCATCCCAAGCATCCCTGGGATGGGATGGAGGGAGCAGGATTGCACATGTGTCCTTAATCACATTCAAGAATGAGCCATCATGGGTGCGATTTTTCTGGTTTCAGTGTTATTTCTACCAAAGGCAGGAAGAATGTGTCCTTTTTCCCTCTTGTCAGCAGTGCAGCAACCTATGTCAGTCTTTGTTTTCACCTCTGCTGGTTTCAACTCTGCTGTCTGGCGGTGTCAGTGCTGTCAATTTAAAATCCTGCTTCTCTCTGTGAGTGCTGTTATGATACAGGACACCTGAAGGTGTCATTTTCCTGTGGTTAATTAACCTTGAGACCAGAGGCACACAAGCACAGCCCCTTAATTACATTTATGAGTGATCCTGCAAACATGGGGTGATGAGGGGCCACCAGCACTGCTGTCAACGCGCAGTCCCACCTGTTTGACCCATAATCTGGGGATTGTTATACAATACTGACTTCTGTCCTTGACATGGGCTGTCCTGCATTCTGAGTTCAGATGGCAAAGCTTTGAGTGTATCAGTGAAACCTTTTGACAGGTATATGCAAACACTTGTAGTGGAGAATTTCTTTTGCAATTAAAAAAAAAGGTCAAAGCAGCCTCCTCTGCCTCTGCCTGCTATGGTTGCATGACCAAGAGCTGGAAGAATGGACCTGAGATTATGACTGTGGTTGTGAAAAGCCGTGGAGTGTATGTTTCTGCTATCACTGCTGTCCTAGTTTCTCAAATTGAGTCATTTCCCTAATTGATACCTTAGTTGTGCCCTTTTCCACAATTGGAGTGAACAGGAGCTGGAGCAATCTCCACAGTGTCAGCTGCCAAAGTCATTGACTCCAGCACATGGGGTCTTGGGCTACACGGATGCGCTGGTGTGAGGCTGGGGCTTGGAGTGATGTGGAGGAAAAAGAGAGAGTAACAGACGGCTGTGTTGTCAAGTCAGAAAGAGTGGAAAAGAGGAGGAAGGAAGCAGAGGATACAGACCTGGAAGTTCAAAACATAACCAGGGGACGTGATCCAGTCTAGTAACTGAGAGAGCTAGAGCCAAGCTAAGGTTTCAGATCACAAGGAGCCGGGAACGTGAGCCAAGAACCCACACATCGTGGTTGGTTTGAACCTGGATGAGGAAACTAGAAAGCTGAAGAGTGAAGTAGAAAGAAACAACATTAGAGACTGATACTATCACAGTGCATGCTCTCCTTATGCCCATCCCTGTCACACTGAAAGCAGGCGCATCATTCGTTTATTTAAAAACAATGCAAAACACTCATCACTGCATGCTTGCTGCATGTGTAGGAAATAGAAAGCAACAAAAAAAGAAATTCCATGTAGTACAAACCAATCTGATTTTTGGATTTCTCTCTGTAGCATTGCTCCCAAATTGTTCTTCCTTTACTCCTTAGATGCATCCAGTGACCAGCTCCTTTCCAGTTATTGGTGATTTCTATATAGTATTTCTGTTTGTTTCCTTTGTGTATTCCAATGTGGCCTCTGCAGAGCTTCTACTTATGGAACTCTCTTCTGATTCTGGAGCTCTGGAAAGTAAGCCCATCACTCCATCATGTAGAAGTATTTTAAATAATTGAAAAGAGGGCTCATGGTCCATCGTTTAACTCATTAAGTACCTCAGAAATTCCAAGTACTTTTCTAAAGTCTGGAAATACATGGAAAAGTAAGATGGGGTCTTGGTTCTCATGCAATGTGTCCTCTTGCTCTGGAGACAGGGATGTATTCACATCACTGAATGCACTGCTGCCAATAAGCACGGGTGAGTCCATAGGAAGTGCGTGGAGGACATAGAGAAGGGTGAGACTAACATGGTTCACATGCGACAGGGAATCACAGTCTTTTCCTTGGCGGAAAAGCAGGAGTTCAGCAGGCGTAACAATGGAGAGTTTAAATATCTGGTGTTGGCAGGGAGAGAGAAGGAGAAACGTCCCTCTTCTTGAGCAGGAACAGAAAAACAGTTCCGGGATCTCTTCTTAAAGACACTAATACTGTGAGAAGCACAGCTTTCCCAGGGGGACTTCAGACTCTACACTTCTTTTGGCTTTTGAAATATATTTAAAGTATAGCAATTACAGTTGGCTGTGTGGCATAAAATGAGGTTTATTAAACCAGTTTAACATTAGCTCTGCTCCAAGAGAAAGTCTAGGAAGAAGGCAGAGAGAGGTTTCTGGTATATTTGTTAGTTTTGTTTATTTTTGACTCTGGTTTGATGGAGCCCAGGGGAGAGAGTAGAAGAAATTTGTAAATATTTTTCATCTACATATTTTGAGATAGGAGCGATATCTTAGATACCTTTATGTTTCCTGTTGCACCTGACAGATGACGCACAAAATAATCAACAAAAATATTTGTTGAATGGATCCCTGCTATTATTATAATGGCAAAGTTAATACTATCATGCCTCTTTTATGAATTGAATTGGCTTTCCTTAAAACTGTAGTTTTATTATATGAATTATTACTATAAAACACATATCCTGCTCTTTCCATGTCTTTGTGATTTAACCTTCAAATCTACTCCTCTCTGTTCGCAAGTGGATCACGTAGATAGAAATGCTGGTTAATTTCAAGAGTATAGGATGTTAAACTCCACATGGTTTATCCCAAGGAAATTCATGAGGAGTCATAAATCACCATGTGACATAGCCCATTGTGGTCATTAGGGGGAAACAATACTGTAAACCTTTTCTAATGATTTGCAAATCTCCCAAATGAATTGTCATATTGACACAACTAGGGCCACAGCAGAGAGTATTTGTTCTCAACAGTTATGTGTCCCCTAGAACAGAAGTGAAATCTTACACTAAAATCATGCCTGAAAGCTCAAACCACACTAACTCTACTGTCAGCTCTTAGATTGTTTAATAGTTTTAAAAGAGAAATAACATCCATACCCCCAGGGATTCTAAAGTAAGATTTTCCTTTATAATTAGATGATACAGTTTATACATTTTAAACAATCCTAATTTGTACTTTCAAAACACTTCTCTATCTGATGATCCTCAGGTTCTTAAACATTAAAATTATATTAAGTCTGGACCCTCTGATGAGCATCAAATCACAGTAGCTCCATTTCAAAGACAGCAAAGCTGAGGAAATTTGTCTCTAAAAATGGTGCTTTGTATCTTCCAATTGTTTCCCAAAAATACACTTAGTACCTTTTAATAACAGTGAGTTTTTTTAGTTCTCCAGCCATTCACAATGGAAAGTTTTCAGTTTCTAGAAATTCAAGGAGATCATAAAAAACAGTTTATCATTGAAAACTTAGCTGATAGTTGAGAGTAAAACATCTTCAATTATTTTTAATTATTAAAATTAAGTAATTCTGTACCAGGTACTGAATACCATAGGAAGAAGCAGAGGAGCCCTTCCCCTGGAAAATTGTAAAGTTATAGAAATGGTCCTGCATATCTGTTTTAAAGAGAAGACGTGAGAGAATGGTTATCTTATGTACCAAGTCCTGCAGCCTCAAGTAATCACAGTGGTCCACAAATACAGTTTCACTGTAGCTTATATACAGCTGTTTCCTGGCATCCTTTGGAATTATTTTACCTCTTTAATAATGCAAGGTACTCCTGGGACCTAATTTCTGCCTTAAATAATTCATAATGCATGCTTTGTATTAAATGAACAATTTTAATGAGAAAACCATATCTATTTGACTGGGGAATAACTGTTGATTCAATTTGAATGTTATTTTGAATGAACTAGCATTGCATTAACAAGATTTTACTATATTGCTTTCTCATTTATATCCTAGCCTTATTGTTTAGCCATAATTATTTATCTTATATCATAGCCAATTGAGAAAATGACAAGAAATCAAGAGAATGAACTTTAGACTAAATGATGGAAAATGTACAGGGGGCAATCATTGAAGAGACTAAATAACATACAAATACATACCTGTTTAATTGGGTATCTTTTCAGTTCTCTCTGACCTTGAGATCCTGTGGATGATACCTATGTATCAGGTCTATTCCTCACTGTGAAAAAACAATGAAGTCCATAGCATTAACCAGCTCTTCTTTGAATCATCTATCAGTCAAAATTGTACACTTATTTGTGAGTATATTTGCATAATGGAATTAATACAGTAATCCAATAGAACTGTATAGAATAGAAATACAATAGAGAATGCATAATGCAGAATTAGGAGTAATGATAGAAATAGAGTAACTGTGAAATCCATGAGAATAGAGATGTATGCTTTTGTACAACTAGCACCTAGGACAGTGCTTCTTACATAGATGGTACCCAATAAATATCTGTTAAATGAGTGAATAGTAAACTATCAAAGGGAGCATTAATAATATTATAAAACTCTGAGTACTATTGCTAAGTACTATTTAATGACAAGTAACCATGTGCAGACACTGGTCAAAGTGTTGTACATGCATTAATGTATAATCCTTATCAAACATATCCAATAAGGTAGGTGCTCTTTTGTTCCCATTCTATGGGTAGAAGAGACTGAGAACTAAATTACTGAAGAAAATTGCTTAAGTTCACATAGGAAAGTTTGAATATGAACCAGGTTTCCATAACTTTAAATATTGTATTCTTAACCATCGGAAAACACTGTTTATCTTAAAGGCCTATAGGACTTGGTTTTCACATGAAATCTCCCATACAAATACTGAAAGATGCAAATCTACTCAGCACTCATGATTGAAGCTGGGCATGTTCTGGATGGTACAAATGTAGACATGATTCCTATTTAATACCAGACCACGACTAAAAGGCTCTTCTGCTTAGCTCTTGACTTCACAGTTTAAAGTATGAGGAGAACAGGAAGACAACCAACTGAAGTGTCTGTGAGATGTTAAAAACCTACACAATTAGATTCAGGAAGCCATATTTCACTAAGATCTCACTGTTTGCATCTCTCAATACTTATATCATGAGGTATCACAAAAGAAACATGGTCTGCATCATGAAGCTGTTTACACACTATTAGAAATACAGAATGAAGCATGCAGAAAAGACTTCAGAACACTTACAAAGCACCTTGTAGATGAGTTTCAGTCTCCTATCTGGTTTATGCTGATTGGGGATTGAAATTGTTGTACATTTCTCAAAGTTGACAATTTAAATATGGAAAATAGAGGTTGAAAGTATGTCTATATTGAATTCTAAAGATATGTTTTAATTACATAAAGATAAACCAAAATCTTAACTATTAGATATGAAAACAATTAGTTTGGACTTCCCTGGTGGCACAGTGGTTAAGAATCCACCTGCCAATGCAGGGACACGGGTTCGATCCCTGGTCCAGAAAGATCCCACATGCTGTGGAGCAACTAAGGCTATGCACGGCAGCTACCGAGCCTGCACTCTAGAGCCCATGAACCACAACTACTGAGCCCGTGCGCTGCAACTACTGAAGCCTGCGCACCTAGAGCCCATGCTCCGCAACAAGAGAAGCCACTGCAATGAGAAGCCACCGCACCTCAATGAAGAGTGGTCCCCGCTCGCTGTAACTAGAGAAAGCCTGCGTGCAGCAACGAAGACCCAATGCTGCCAAAAATAAATAAATAAATAAATAAACTAGAAAAAAACAATTAGTTTGTATTATGTATGCGTGTATATATATACATACATACAAAGTGTTATTCCACTCTCTAAAATTCTTATTACTTCAAGTGAATCTCTGATTTTTTTTACTGTAAATTAAATGGGAAAATATAATATGGAAATAACTTAGGACATATGGACAGAAGCCCTGAGTTCCTGTCCCAAGTCCCTTGCTGTCTTCTGAATCTCAATTAAAATATAATAGGGTTTTTGTATAAATCAAATCATATAATACACAAACGTATACTTATATATATATATATACATTTATATACTATAAATTACTATGCTCATCTTACTATGGTTATAATACTAAATAAAATAATGACTAATGTCCTTTCCAGAGTTTTGATTTAAATGGCAATGTTACAGATTATCTGTTTCTGTCTATTTTCAGGTCACAGCAAAGGAAAAAAACATCCCTCCTACTTCATTTCTGCCTTCAGAGGCTTGCAGGAAATTAAAAAAAAAGAAAAGCGTTCTGAGTAGTATTTCTGACAGCAAATTTCTCAGAATCCAGAAATACTTCTTTTCTCTGTAATAAGTTGCCACAGATACAAAGGAGCACTTATGATTGATGACTATCTCCGTTTGCATGAGTGATAATTCCTGAACACACAGTTCTTGATTAAAATACAAATGCATTTTCAACTGCATATTTCTTTATCTGTGTTTTATTCTTACATGACAAAATATGAAAAGAATCAGGTAAAGTTGGGCTCTAGTATATTGCAAAAGAGAAACTGAAGCTGAGAGGATTTTCAGGTGGGGAAGGAAGATCTTTTGCCACCATCTGGCTCACAGGACTGGGTCTAGATGTGGTTGTATTGGCTGAACCATTGAAGGTGAGATTTTTTATGTTGAAGTATCCTATTTCCCAAGTTGCCTTTTAAAATATGGATGATCTATATTAGAGTCAAAGCAACATAACAGATATTTTCTTTTGAGAATAAAATTAATGGTATGTGTGCCTTTAAGGACATTACCCAGAAGACAACCATCACATCCTACATTATAATGCACTTCGGGTGCTGAGCTTTATACAAACTTGGCACTTGATACATCTGAAAGACAGTGGTGTCTTTCTCGAGGAAATCAGATTTACTTTTAGCACATATACATGATAAAGTAGAGGTGAAATAAAACAGAGAAATGAATGTGGAAGAGATTACCAAGACATTGAATATATCATTCCCATGTGAATGGTCAAGCTGATGATTCTTACAGGTAAGAATCTTAGACTTTTGGATCTAATAATCCTTTTAAGAACATGTTGGCTATTATGCTATCATTTGAAAGGGGAATATTAAACCCAGACCTGATGAGTAAATTGACAAGGTCCCATTGCTAGGAAGTGTCAGAACTGAGACTAGAGGAGGGATAGAGGGGACACTGTATGCCAGATACTGGGTTAAGCATGTCTGCCCCCACCATCTCATTCAACTGTCACAAGAGCCTTGTGAGTTTACTTACTGTTCCATAGGTGAGAAACTGAGGCTCACAGAAGTGAAAGAGCCTAGCCGCCAAGCTAGTAAGTGGCAGACTTAGGAGGAATGAGTCTGTTTGACCCTGTGAATCATAGTATTCCCAGGGCAACAGGCTGCCTCTCAGATTCACAGCACTTGGCTTAGTGGCTCTGCTCAAATATGGAACATGCATTAAGGGCTACTCAAAACTAAGTAGGAGATCAAGGTGATGAAAAAAGAGATAAATGTGAAGTTGTCCCCATGGAGACAGTACTTCTGAAATTTCAGGTTAAGAAATAGCTTCTGTGAACAGAGAAAGCAATGAAAGAGAACACAGTTTGATATCATTTGGGTTCCTTTGAATTGTGGGGGAACAGCCCCCCTGTGGTGGCCAGCCCCTCCATGTCTCCTGACCTTTCATTAGGTAATTTAGCTCATTGGTAGAAAGGCTCAAGTCTTTGCAAGCTTGCTCACTCTCATGTGTGGAGCATATGCTACCTGCTTGAAAACACAATAGAGGAAAAAATTAAAATGTAAATTATCTTCTTATTCACTTTTCAATTCTGAAAGATAATTGTTTGTTTAAGTAACACATTCTGCCTTGCTTAGAGGACATTAATAATCATTCATTATTAAAAATATATTTATATGTTCAAATATGTTTGCATTTCACAAGTCTCATCAAGAAACCAGGCTCCGCGAACACTGTCTTTTGGTCATGCTTGCAATTCTAGTTTACTTCCTTAATAAGCATTCCATGAATAAATGTAAATAAGAATTCAGAAAAGTACAATGAGTAAAACTTTATTCCACAGTATGAGAAAATAATCAATTAACCTATTTTAAAACATATAGGTGATATATAATAAAACGTTATTTTTTAACCTTTGGATTTATGATAAAAAAGTTTATGACATAGCTTTTTCTTCTTCTTTATTTCTTATTATATCTTTTCTTACAGGTCCCTTTCATTCATTCACCCATTCAAATAAAATACTCATTGATTACTATCACACGCTATGAATAGTCCCAAGAACTGGTCATAGCAAGAAAACAACACAATAGGTTCCTTGTGCTCATGGAGCTTATACATTAAGTGGTAGAGACAGACAATAACCAAGTAAAAGAAGCAAGATCATGTCAGATAATAAACTTAATGGCAAAAGCAAAAAAGAGTGGCAGATAATGACTTTGAATGAGATGAATGACTTAGAAAAGAATTCTGGGATAGGTCTCTAGGAAAATACCTTTGAGAGGGGACCTACCTGGGCAGAGAAGCCAGCCATGCAAAGATGTAGGAATGGTGAGAACTACTTGGTAAGAACAAGTTTCAAATATTCAAAGAAGATGAAAAAGGCCAGTATTGTCAGGGAAAAGTACTAGATAGACAGTGAAGCTGGGACCAGACCTCAAAGCAGGAAAGCCATGATAAAGAGCATGGATTTTCACGTTAGTGCTGTGCAGAGGGTAGATAGTAGTGAGGCAGTAATCAACAAAGAGACCAGATGAAGGCCATCCAGGCCAGCAATGGTAGTGCTTTGGGCACTCCTGGCAGCAGTGTAGATGGCATGACCAAGATTCAGAAGTTATAACTGATGGGGCTTTAAGAATTTGATGGATGATATGACAGGAATCAAGATGGACTTAACTTTTTGGCTAGGATGACTTGGTGGAAGCTAATGCCATTTGTTAAGATGGGGAAGCCTCCTTTTATAATTAAAAATTCTTTGACAATGACTAATAAGTCCAATTTTTTTTTTTTGGTATAACAGCTCTAGAGTATTATTAAAAGGTTTTCAATGACTACAGTTGTCCTTGTTCATGATTTTGAAGATTTTGGCATCGTAGCTAGTGATTCACTCTTTATGTAGAGCATTGTGTGGGAGGTTCTTGGAATGCATATCTATGAGAGATGATATTGGCAATGAATCATGATATCACTAGCTTGGCACAATCAGATTATGAAGATATTCTACTTTTTGTTACTTGGCTCCATAAATGGTAAAGAATTGATGAATAAACCAAAGAATAAATCAGAGATAAGAAATATGCTATTAGTCACTTAAGGCATTGCTGCCATACAATGGGAGCCTCCCTTTCTGTTTAGAATTGCTATCTATATCCTTCTGGATATAGTGAAAGCCAAGGATATTATAGGATAAATTTATAAGGAAGCATAAGATGCATGTACCACATAATTTTATGAGGTAGAAAACCATCTGTTTGTGGAAAAATGTTCAGTGCTTTGTAACCATGATTCCAAGACTGATGACCCCCTCAGGCTGCTGTTCACAGCTATTTACAGTTCCTCAAGGCTACTTAATTGTAGTTTCCAGTGCCCTTGTTACTTGATTACTTGACTGTCCTACTCAAAATTCCTCAAGGACCCTTGTCTCTTCACCTTTTAAACTCTGCTCTGTGTTACGGATCATTTTGAAAATCAGTCCAGCATTTGAGATGAAATATTCAGGGTGAATAAGACAGAGGTCAGCAAATGAGTTGACCCCACCATAATGCAATCTCAAGAAAAACAAGACATCTAGCTGATAAAAGTAAGCTTGTGCTCTGATCAGAACGGAGGTGTGAAAGTTTAGTTTTCTTTTTGTTTTCAACCCAATAAGGTTTGTAAATCTTTCCTCTAGCTGTTGCTCTATCTCTTGCCCACCCAATATTTCAGTCTAGTACTCCAGCTCGAGTTCTGCAAAGTACTTGAGTGAGACAGTGATACAGAAAAATTTAAAGACTGCACTTTGTGAATCAGGGTCTTATTTGACACACTATGTGCCCCCTGTTGTCTTCGAGGCCTATACAGAGCCAGCTTCAGCAAATCCTTGGCGTGCAGTCATTATGCCCAAAGCAAGGGTATAGAACTCCAGTGGGCTGACCTGATTGTAGGGGAAAGACAAGGGAGCAAGCATTGTGTACCATAGATGTGTGAATGAAAGCACAGCCATCACAAAGAAGGGCAGGAAAAAAAAAATAATGCGAGTGAAATTATATTGATGCATCCCTGAGAAGAATATCAAGATATCAGGACTGCAAATTAGCATGTGATGCTTTAAACTGAAATGTTTGCTATAAAATAGATAAATAACAAGGACCTACTCTATAGCACAGGGAACTATATTCAATGTCTTGTAATAACCTATAATGAAAAAGAATATACATATATAAGAATATCTATATAGATACATAAAGAATATCTATCTATCTATCTATCTAAAACTGAATCACTTTGCTGTACATCTGAAACTAACAAAACATTGTAAATCAACTATACTTCAATTAAAAAAAAAAAAACACAACCCTTTCAGTTGAATAAACTTGACTTCCTATATTAAAAAAAAAAACAAAACTGAAATGTTTGAGACACATATCTCTTTCTGTTTTTTCTGTTTTGAGATCAGTTATCATGGCAATAGTGGCAGCTTCGTTATTGTTCTGATTCTGCTAGTAGCGACATGAGTCACCTTGGAAAAGTTACTTCAGTTCCTTGAGCTTCAATTTTTTCATCTCTGAACTTAAGATAGTAAGAATATCCAGCACCTAGGTTTAGGGTGAAAGTTAATATGATAAAGCATGTGAAAATACTTGTAAAGTGTAAAGTGCTCAAAGTAGTGGCAATTGTCCGTATTAGTCATTAGAAGATATTGGCTCTACATACTGATATTATATTATTGAGGACATATATAGTAACTTTAAAAATATAGGATTAAAAGGTAACATTTCTTTGGGTCAAGAACATGAATCATCTCACTTAACCCTCACCACAACCCATTGGATAGATACTATTATTGTCTACCTTTGACAGAGGACAAAATCAAGGCTCAGAGAGGTTAAGTAACTTGATCATGGTCACACAACTAGTTTATGGCTGAGCTAGCACTTGGTTTCAGGTATATCCAATTTCAGTGCAAAGATTTTAGCTCTGTATGCTATTTAGAATTGTAGCTCTGAGTATACTATAAAGTAACACTCAGAATGTAAAGCTATAAAATCCTTCTAACATTTTAAAAATAAACTATGATAAGTCAATTAAAACATGGATTTTAATGCTCCTGAGATAGACTATACTGCTAACACTGTACTTAACTACAGAATTATTCAATATGGCTACTTCCTCTACACAAATCATTTGACTGTATAGCAACTGTTGAGTGTATGTACCAATTCACCTCAAGATTGCCAATTTTTAATTTGAAACAAAAGTAGCCATGTTTGTGGGGAACAACACCATTCAAATTTTATTTGGAAGAAGATTTTAAGTTAAGGTGAAGTATGCATGCTTTTGAGTAGCTGAGAAAATAGCATTATTACTAACAAAAATCATCAGAATGCCATAATGTTCAACATAGTTGAACTATCTCCAAAGAGTAGACAAGGAAAGTTCTCTGAGTACTAAGCAACTAAATGGCATTTGCAAGATATGGGGAGTTGTGTTATATCTAAAAACAGTGAGTGTCATTCTCACTTACCCACCTCTATTCCTGAGAGAGCATCACTTTTAGGGTTAGTTTCAGCATTAGTTTCAGTATCCAAAATTGATAAATTACCTGGATGGCATTTGAAATATACAACAGACTTTACTCTGTGCTTGTAGAGATGGAAGGAGATAATACAGCACATATGCAAACAATCTGATGTTGAATTTTAGACATTAGCCTTTTTATTATTTTTATGTTTGGGGTCATTTTGTTATTTTGCTTTGGATTATGCCCCTCCACTCCTTCCCCTTCCCCTAAATTCTCAGTTTCCTCACTCTCAGAAGCAAAACCCCTAATTTCTTATATGGAACAGTTTCAGCTGGCTTCAGCCCTGTTTAGCATGGCCAAAACATGAAGGTCTGCCTTCCCTTTAAAGGCCCAACCAAGCCCTAGGATGTGGAAGTACACACTGGTGTCTACTCAGAGGCAATTTCATTACACTGGTTACATGATCTTCTGTTTATTTTGTCAACAGTATATCATATTTTATGCCAAGAAATGACTACAAATTTAATCACAGAATGCTATATCATTTTATTATTAAGAATATTCTAATAATTATATGTGATATGCTACCATACTTATAATATTCCTCCCCCTAACAAAATAACTTGCTTTGTAGCTTTAGAATATGAGGAATAATAGATGAGAAAATAATATTGGCAATAGAGATATAATTTATTCATTCAATTCAGTTTTCCAGGTATATTAAAAAGAAAGGGCACCAGGAAAAGGTCTGTGTCTTTCCTCACCAAATGTTTTATTACTCTTTACAAAATTATGCTTAAAAGAGAATTTCAGAAAACAGAGACATTTATTACAGAAGGTGATAATATTTTTCCTCTTTTTCTTCTTTTATTATTATTACTATTAGAAATTTTTGGGGACAGAGAATGGAAGGATGGTATATAAGTGCATGTAGTTCATGTAAATATGTTAATAAACATCTGCTTTTTATTGAGCATCTACTCTGACAAAGTTTTGAAACATGCTTTCTAATCCTCACAAGTTGACTAAATTGTGATGTATTAGTTATCTATTGCTACATCAAAAATCACCACAAAATTTAGTGGTTTAAAACAATAAGAATACTTTATTACCTCTCATGGTCTCTGTGGGTTAAGAATTCAAGAACAGCTTGGCTGGGAGGTTCTGGCCTGTCTCATGAGGACACAGTCTGAAGACGTTCTCCATTCTCATACCTGGTGCCTTGCTAGGGAAGATTCAATAGCTCTTTCTCTATGTGGCCTCTCCACATGTTTTCCCTCTCATGGTGGACTCAAGAGAGCTAGACTTTGTACACAATGGCCTGGGGAACCACAAGTGCATGTCCTGAAGGAGAGAGCCAGGTGACAGCTGTATCACCTTTCAGGACCTGACCTCTGACCTCACAGTCACGTGGTATTACCTGCACCACTCTATCTGGAAGAGCAGTTGGAAAGTCCTGTTCAAGTTTAAGAGAAGGATAAAGAGATTGCCTCTTTGTTGGCTACGACAAAATTCTAGAAGAGCATGTGGGACCAGAAATATTGCTGTATAGATTTTGGAAAATATAATCTGCCACAGGTAGGCATTCTCACCTCTAATTTAAAGATAAGAAAACCTAGGCTCAGTAAGCTTGGGAGACCCAAAGTCACCTGGTAATATTTGGTCAAAATATCTTGCACTTACAGTGCTATATGTTATTAACACTATCACTATTGCTTTGGCCTATACTCCATGGATCACTGAAATCCTTTTCTCACAAGAATCACCCTAAACAGCATAAAAACTTTCCCCACCTCTCACCTTACAGAAGAACACCTTTGGAGTATCCAGGTGACTTCCCTTCTACCTTTCTGGCCTTTATCTGAGCCAGAGGTCTTGCCTTATTTTACCACCTTCCTGCTGGTTTGGCTAATGGAGAGGAGAGAGAAAAAATGTCTTTCTTAAAATTTTTAACTTCTTGTGTGTACCCCCAAATTTACATTGACAGTGTGTACAACAGGCTTATGTAGAGGGATTATCTGGTGAGTGCATCATGGCCTAATGAAGGATGCTAATGCTCCTTGGTGAAGTTGAAATAAAAAGAGGATATAAGGAGAAGAATGAGAGTCAATAAAGAACAAAAAGAAATTAATTTTTAAGGGATGACACATTCTACCTTACATGATTATATTTTATTCTAATCTGAAGTAAATGACAAAGTTGATATATTTTCTGAAAATAGATCTTTTAACAGTAAATATTCTTGTGAACTCTGCCAAGCTATTTGTGTTTTATTTTAAAAGCTTTTGTACCTTCCTAAGGTAAACAAAGTGCTTCAGAGATTATGTGGACATTTCAGAACACTGTTTTAAAAATAGAAGCAAAATGAAAATCAAGAATTGATTCAAATGAATTGATATTGAATTCAAATAATATTCAAATATTATTTTAATTTTTGACGGTGGTATACAGATCTTCACAGTCTAAAAACAAAAATAATATTTGTCAATGACTTCTACCTAAAAGTGAATTTTGTAGTATTGTTTTCATCCCAAAGTTCAGTTGACTGCTCCTATGTAGGTAATGAGTAAGAGGAATAAATTCTATCCCATCCTTTCCAGAAACTCCATCAGAATGGAAGACATTTATAAACTATAGGAATGATTTATTAATTTATAATTATTGATTTTTCATTTTATGACCAGAGTAATGAAAACTTCTGAAAACCACAGATTATTTGTTGAGTGTTCAAAGTGTGCAGAGTTTACTAAGTGTCATTGTTTGGAAAGGAGAATAGTATTAAAGAAATAGCCAACACATTACTCTTTCTTAAGAAGTTCACCACTGAACTGAGCCACCAGATAAAACTCGAATTTCCTATTACTAGATCTCAGGGTTTCACATACCTGCCCACACCCCTGCTTTCTGCCTCATGCTATAAGAAAGCACTTGTGTAACCTCTGACCTAATGTCAATCCCTTCACCTCTGCTCTGAAAACTGGAGATAAGATACAGAACACAGTGGAAGAATACATATTGGAATATGTGTATCCAAGGTGTTCTATGAATTCACACTTCAAAAAATGCATCGTCTCTCATGCAGATAACACACACTGATATTATGTATTATTATCTTCAATGCATATTACCGTATTCAATATACTACTGTATTCAATACAATACTGTGCCTAATGCAGTGTACCAGCTTATATGGAGCCTGGATCTCTGCCTTTATTTGCTAGTTCTGGTTGACACTGTCAGTGGAGTCTGAGAAGTCCCTTCCCATATCAGATGAGATGCATAAACAATGGTATTTAGAATATATAATAGTATATACTGTGTGTGCAATTCTGTCTAAGCATCTTCCTGGTATGATGCCACATAAACTTGCCAACAACCCTATGAAATAGGTACTATTATCCCCATTCTATCAATGAAGAAATGGTGGCACATAAAGTTTCAATAATTTTCAAAAAATGGGAAGCTATTGGTAAAGCCAGTTTTTGAAACCATGTACTTCAGAACTCATGCTCTCAGTTACTACATAAACTATACGCAAAGTCAAGATGGCAAGAAAAAACAATGATTATTGATTATTATCGATATGTCAGTGAGGTGCAAGCACTAAAGAATCTGTTTCACCAGTTGCCCAAGTATATCTTTTTTCTTTATATAATCAATTGTTCCTAGCTCAAGACTTACTAGGTTTTATGGCTATTTCATAAATTGTTTTATAAGGTGAAAGTCAATTATGCTAAACTGTGATGTGATGATGTAGCTTTGCATGATCTTATTGACCATAGTTTTGCATTTTTGATCTCTTTAGTGTGTGCTGATACACTAGGCACACACTGAACCACCTTAATAACAAAATTAACATTGCCCAACATCACCAGGCATTAACAAAACTCATTTAAACAAAATAAGCTTATTACAGGGTACGTATAGATGTTGCCTTTGTGCTTCCAGGTCATTGAGAAGAGAGAAAAATATGATTATAATGCTTTAAGCACTTTGACAACTGTCCAGTAGAATTCAATAATGCTATGGTTTATTATGTGCAAAAGTGTTCATAAGCCTATAAGCCAACATTATTAAACAATGGTAGCACAGATTTCTTTGTATGAATAGAAAACATGGAGGTGGATATAGAGGTTTATAATAGTTTAACCTTATTTATAACAGCAACAAAAAACTTCAAACTTTGAGGTGCTTCCACACTACAGAGCAAAAATTCAGAGCAAAAACATCAATATTTGAAGCTATTCTTGGGAGAATTTGGTTTATTATGAGTCCTATAAAGTATCTTATTATTCTAACATATCTGTGAATTAATCTTTGTGTAAATACTCAATTTAGTTGTACTGGAAATACATTATCAGAAGGACAAAAATGATTCAGCCCCATATCAGATACGATACTTATTTAATAATTTTTAGAGAAAAGGATCATTTCCCCAGTAACTTTTTCTTTCTATTTTTTCCTTATGTCACGAGGCAAGATTATCTTCTGAGACTATTGAAGTAAGGGGTAGAATAAATGTGTCAAAGATTTGAGATTTGGGAATGGATATTTATTGAGTTTGAATTATCAATAGTGACATGGTTAGGTTAGGCTTTAAATGGGTACTTTGGGTACAGAGGGGAGGTTGTGTGTAAAAGAAAGGAAGATTAGAGTCCAGAAGAGTAATTAAGTACCTTTCTTAATAACCTAGAAGAGAAGAGTGATGACATTAATTAACTACGAGTTGCAGAAAGAATAGATGACTTTTAGGAGAAAGTGCAGACCAAAAAAGAAGAGGAAGTATAAAGCCAAATGGTAATGAGGATTATGCAGATATGAAGGGAAAACTTCTGCGTGTCCCACATCCAACTGTTCAGAAAACACCAGCTCAAATTACTAATGAGAAAATACTCTTTCCCCTGTCCTGGTAGACAAGGTTTGGTTTGGCTTCAGGGCTCAGATTATGACTTAGATCTAATATATCATGAGTTAAACTCAGATGGACCTCTGCCTGGGTTGGTCCAGCAATAGTCAGTCCCAAGAATTTTCTTTTTCTTATTCTTGGTCTATAAGCTGAAAGCTGGTAACATAAAAGGTGGGGCTGCTGGGGGCTATGATGTAACAAATGTCTGACAGATTGTAATGTGCAAAGAACTAGATTGAGTACTGGTGACAGTTTTTAGCTCCTGGATCTAAAGTTTTCTGAAGCCATAATGCCCCGAATATTCCTTTTCTTGTTCTGTTTTCTGAAGGTAGTTTGAATTGGGCTTTTGTCACTCGCAATAGCAGGAATCCCGAATATTCCATGAGGCCTGTGGACTTTATTTCTGAAGCTGCTTAAGTAAAGCATTATGGAGAATTTAATAAAATGTAGGACACCAATCTATAATTTAAGATTTTGACAAGTCTTGGGGTTTTCACTTCTGAAATATTGCAGTACACATTATTTCTTTTGAATTTTGCTTAAAGGTTTATAAAATCTGAATTGAAGTTTCACCTAAGAACTGCCTATACCCTTAGTGTTTGAGGCCTTGCTTAACACATTATATAAGTCTCAATTATAAAATTTTTGGTCAAGTGACTGTAGTCTTTATGATTTTTAAAGCTCTGCATTCATACAAAGCATTCTAAATTTAATGATGATGAGAATAACTAGAATTATCACTTAATGTTTTTATTAATTAGGTAAATAAAATGTATATTCAAAAACTGAACTGAGAAATACTAACCGGTAATGTTATTTTATTGTTTTTGTGGATAAAGGGGTGCCCTAGCCATCAGAATTATTTAAATGTGGTGCAACCAAGTAAAATCTTTGTATTGTATTTAACTAAAAGCCAGGAGACTGCTTGAAATGACTTTCTGTAATTTCAGTGTTTGCTTTATATTTTAATATATAAAAAAAATCAATAGGGGCTATGGTTATAATTTGTACTGAAGAGAAAGTTGTTAATATGTTTAACATTAAAGATTTTCCTTAGTTATTTGATCCAATAGTTTGCTGGAATAAAAAGATTTTTTAAAAAAAGCAGTTTTTTAAAAAACTAAAGCCAAATTAGATTTTACTTTAAGTTCAAGTGTTCAAAGACACATTGTTTATAATGAAGAAGCAAATCAAAGAAAAATTTATGATGTTCATTAAACATAAATTATTTCTACAGAATCCAAAATCCTCAAAATGATATAATCAGTATTTACTTTTCAAAAATATTTTCTTTTATCAAAGAGCAAAAGGCAACATAAGCCAATCAGAATTCAAGTATAAAGAGAAAAAATATTTTTCAGTGTTTGTTTTCATCTTTATACTGATAGTTTCCAGCTATTCAGATAATTTTTATATATATCAGTAAACTACAGAGAATCTGTCCACTGTTATATTTTTCTCTGAGTTGTTGGTCTTATTCCTGTTGATGTCAAGGCGATTTTTACATGTTAAGAAAACAAGATGTTTGCTTTGTCTTTTGACTTTGATTATGATGCACTTTCCAAAGCAAAGTGTTTTTATTGTTATGTAGTATTTAACTTTATGACTTTTGCATCTTTGATGGATTTTTGTTTTTAATTTCATGACATATTTTATTTTATTTTCTGTGTGAATTCCTTTGTTTGATGGATCTTTGATCCATCTGGATTTGTGTGTGTGTGTGTGTGTAAGATGTGAGGTTTCAATTCAAGTTTACTTTATTTCAAATTGTGATTCAGTTTTTCTAGTGCTGTTATTAAATAATTTTTCTTTCCCCCACTTATTTGAGAGACCATCTCTTTCATCCCACGAGAGCATGCACATACACATGTGAATATATGCTTCAAGAAGAGGGGAATTTTTTTTTAATGCTTTATTACTATCATCCAGGACAGAGTAGTGTCTGACTTATAGAAGATGTTGAATAACTATTAGTTGAATGAACATGTGTTGCTTGTATAGGGTGCCATATAACCTGATATATTCAATTCCCTAAACTTCCTCCTATGCCCCAGAATATTTCCAAATACAGGTTCACATGAAAAGTTTTAAAGGCAACTAATGAAGTGGGTTAACTTTATGGACTTCCAAATGATTGTTCTTAAGCTTACCTTGGATTTTCTCTGTTTCACCTCCTCTGCTGAAATATTCTTCTCATATTTTCCATATCTTTAATAACTTGGAAATTTAAGGGCAATCCTTTTTTCTGAAGCGTTTTCAATCTTTTGAATCCAATACACATGGACAAATGATATTTATATCCATTGTGAGTCCTCTCCCTTGGAGGGGACAGGACCTTGGGCAGCTCCCAGTGCAGTAATTGTCACTAAACCCTTTTCATTCTCATTCAAAGCAGCATCTTGAAAGTGACTCTCTTATGCCTACACCTTGAGACCTCTCCATTTGGTTATTAAAAATAAAATAATTTACAAGCTTTGATTCATCATCCTTAGAATCAAATTGCACAAACCATTCCTGACAAGAGAATAAGAGACAAGTGTTGTGAACACAACCATAACAAGAGATTAACCACTCTTAATAGTGAGCTTAGCATCCCCACAACTCTTAGTAGAGCTCTGGAAACCAAGGGGAGTAACGGAGTATTTGGTTAAGTATTTATCGACATCTTATTTAATTCCCACCACAACTCTCACAGGCCAAGATAGATTAAATTCCCCAAGGTAGTTCATTATGAAAAGGATAGAGGCAAGAACTGTAAGGGATATATCTGGTTGGAGAGACCAGACTCTTCCCTACAGGGCTATCCTATAAGCCTTTTCATGTATTGCCAATATTTCCAGAGGTTTCACCCCTTTTTGACTCATAATGTTGTTCTCTCATGGAGATAACAAGAAAAGCTCTGAGAAAGAGAGACGCTGAGCCCCAAACATATTTCTGCAGTTGATACCATGCATAATTAAAGTGGCATATCAAAGAATAAATAATTTAAGTATTTTGTGACATAGACCATAAATGTAGAAAATGTTCAGTCTTCTGGACCGTGATTTTTATTTGTATTTCTTTGAAGAGTGCACAGGGTTTAGGCCCAATGCAGAAAACTCATTTTAATTCTCGAGCATGTCCTGTCCTTCCAGCAGAAAGGGTTCAAAATGCAGGACCCTTTCCTTGGGCTGAGTGTGGAGGTACTCCTTGGAGCCACCTCACATGAGAATTGTGAAATTACAGGTTCAGCTGTCTGTGAGAAGAGAATGCACAAAGGATTAAGAAGCAATAGTAAAGCAAGGATGGTAGACCAAATATGCCCAAATAACAGTGTTTCTAAAACTATATGTATATCTGTATTAATTTTTCTGAGAATATATAGATGTTTTTCAAGGAACTTATAATGCAATTATGCACACCTTTAAAAAAGACTATTATTGACACTGAAAGAAATTCAGTGTTTAATTTCCATTAGATATAACAGGATCTTTATGAGGTAAACTGTATATTTCCAACCAGAGAAATTTTTAAAAATCCAAGTCTTAAAATGAATAGAACGCATTTATGTAGCATCCATCCTTCCTTAAATAGCTGTAATGTGTATTTATCATTTTTTTCTATACAATTGCCTTTCTGTGTTTCAATAGGAATAGCTTTTTTAAAAAGTCTACTATAAATGACCCTTTATGAGCACATTACTGAAACACCTCTTTTCAAATCTTTTGTGGTAGGCACATTATCTTTGACTAGATCTATTCAACATTGATGAGAATACCTTTTCCATCTACTTCATTCTGTTTCTATGAAAACATTTCATCACTGAGCCGTGCATTCACATTCATCAGTAATTACTTGTACACTGTCCAATTTGTATCCTGTGAAGGCTTATGGGAGAATAATTGCTACAGTATGTCAAGAGAAGGATATAGGCAAAGTTAGCTTAGAAAATTCATACATTCTCCCACTCACAAAATGACCCTGAAATTCTTATTGGCTTTAAAATATCTAATTATATCACTGCCTTTCTATACAGATCATTTCAACTGAAAATTATTCACTTATTTAATCCAGGTTCACATAATTATCCCATTTTCATACCTGCCCTCACTTCATTCTGCTCACTTCTTGCTTGCAGTCGCTCTGATATCCCCGGTAACTTGAAGAAAACAGTCAGGCCAGCCATTCAGAAGCCCCAAAGAACTTCACTCTCTCTTCTGCTATTTTACTTTCATTAAATTATGTTCTTATTATTTTGGAGGAATATTATTCAAGCTAAGGAATAACATCACAAAAGACTTTCTTTTTTCTTTGGTGTGAGATGCTTAATCACCTGAAAAAGCCATTTACTGTTTTATATATACCCTTCCCTATGAGCATAATCCTTTAATTATTAATTGAATTCATAATTCGGAACTTAAACATGGTTTTGTGTTTGACTGCACCAAATGTTATGGAGTATATATTTCTTCATCTCAAAGAATTATGTATAAATTTCTGTTGTCTTTAAAAATAATTTTGACAGCATATTAGATTAACTAGTTAATGTTCTTTATGGATAATCAGTAATTTATTCCTGTATACTGCTGAATTTATTTTATAGGATTTAATTAGTAATCCAAAATTACATTTTCATATTTGTATAAAAATACACCTTGCATTATACTATAGACTGTCTACAGAGTCAAATGAAATACACTCTTCCCTGAAGAACTTTTGGAAAACTTTGGAAATAAGAAAAACACGTCAGCAAGTGAATTACCCGAACATCATCTTAACAGCCAGTGAAGGGTAAATTGGAGGAATTAGGGAGAGTGCCTCCATGAGCAAGCCTTCAACCTCCATTTCTCCCAACTGTCCAAATTGGCATAGTCCTCCCAAAGACAAAATTTGAGTTTTCAAAGCAGCAACACCAATTCACATCATTGCTCCTTGTTGGACCAAGTGGAGAGGAAGAGAAAAAAAGGAAATGTCTGTGCTCAGAATTTTTGACAGCTTAATCTCTCCCAGAAGAGAAACATGGACTAATAATTATCACCTCCAACCAACTGACCCCTCACTCAACCTCCACTGGAGGATCAAGATACAGGGTTGGAAGCCAGGAGTGGTTAAGGAACATCACATCCCAAGGAAACAAAATTTTAGCAAAGCATTTCCCTCTAACAAAGGCTTGTTTTGTAAAAATTTTATTGAATCAATGTTGCATTATATAGTAAGGGTAGAATGTAAAGTATTTCTCTCGTGTGTGAATGTTTTCAATGGATTATCTTTGGGGAACGCTAATAAATTCTCTACAAATTTGACTTTCTGTGAAGTGAGATTGTTTCTACCCATAATGGAACCATTGATCCTTGCTTTTTTTTTCTAACTCCATTGTTATCAACATGGCAGCACAAAAATGCCCTGCAGTTTATGTAAATATGTACATCCAAGCTTTATCAGTCACAACTCAAGGCTTTATAAGTCACAACTCACAACTTAAAACATATTTTTCTTCAGGAATATTTTCAAACATATGAATCGACCATCGATAGGCTTGAAAATGGAGCCTCATGTATTTCAAACTTTTATATATATATATTATACTTAGGTAGTTTCAGGAAGAAATGGATGAATCTGCCAAAACACTCCCTCTTAATCAGGGTTTGAAGGCTAAGTGCCTGAAATTTCTCTAACAAAAAATGAACCTGTCTCTTGGGAAAACAAGGAGCATAAGCTAACCTGAACATCCTGAAGATTCCTAGAGCTTCAAGTGATCTTGATAATCTTGATGGAACCTGGAGAGACAGAGGTCTCAGAGGGTCTCTCTCCTTCTCCATCCCCCTCCCACTGCCTCTGTCTCAACCCCTCTCAATCACTCTGTCTCTGTCTCTATGTCTTTCTCTCTCTCTCTCTCTCATATATCAGACACCACATCATCTGTGTCTTGGAGATTCTTTTTCTATCAAATCTGACTTCAAAAAGGTGCCCAGAAGCTCAGCTTCAAGATGGCGGAGGAGTAAGACATGGAGATCACCTTCCTCCCCACAAATACATCAAAAGTACAACTACATGAGGAACAGCTCCTACAGAACACCTACTGAATGTTGGCAGAAGACCTCAGACTTCCCAAAAGGCAAGAAACTCCCCACATACCTGAGTAGGGCAAAAGAAAAAAGAAAAAACAGAAACAAAAGAATAGGGACAGAACCTGCAAATCTGGGAGGGAGCTGTGAAGGAAGAAAAGCGTCCATACACTAGGAAGCCCCTTCACCGGTAGAGACGGTGGGTGGGTGGTGGGGGGAAGCTTCAGAGCCACGGAGGAGAGTGCTGCAACAGGGCTGTGGAGGGCAAAGCGGAGAGATTCCCGCAGAGGATCAGTGCCGACCAGCACTCACCAGCCCGAGATGCTTGTCTGCTCCCCTGCTGGGGTGGGCGCGGGCTGGGAGCTGAGGTTCGGGCTTCAGAGGTCAGATCCCAGAGAGAGGACTGCCGTTTGCTGCATGAACACAGCCAGAAGGGGGCTAGTGTGCCACAGCTAGGCTGGAGGCAGTCCAGGAAAAAGTCTGGAACTGCCTAAGAGGCAAGAGGCCATAGTTTCAGAGTGCATGAAGAGAGGGGATTCAGAGCACCGTGTAAACAAGCTCCAGAGACGGGCGCGAGCCACGGCTATCAATGCAGACACCAGAGATGGGCGTGAAATGCTGAGGCTGCTACTGCAGCCACCAAGAAGCCTGTGTGCAAACACAGGTCACTATCCACACCTCCCCTCCCAGGAGCCTGTGCAGCCCACCACTGCCAGGTTCCCATGATCCAGGGACAACTTCCCCGGGAGAACACACGACGCGCCTCAGGCTGTTGCAACGTCACTCTGGCCTCTGCCACCGCAGGCTCGCCCTGCATTCCATACCCCTACCTCTCCCCAGCCTGAGTGAGCCAGAGCCCCCTAATCAGCTGCTACTTTAACCCCATCCTCTCTGGGCAGGGAACAGATGCCCTCAGGAGACCTACATGCAGAAGCAAGGCCAAATCCAAAGCTGAACCCCAGGAGCTGTGTGAACAAAGAAGAGAAAGGGAAATCTCTCCATGCAGCCTCAGGAGCAGTGGATTAAATCTCCACAATCAATTTGATGTACACTGCATCTGTGGAATACCTGAATAGACAACAAATCATCCAAAAATTGAGGCGGTGGACTTTGGGAGCAACTGTAGACTTGGGGTTTGCTGTATGTGACTGACTGGTTTCTGGTTTTATGTTTATCTTAGTTTAGTATATAGAGTTTATTATCTTTGGTAGATTTGTTTATTGATTTGGTTGCTCTCTTCCTTTTTTTAAAATATATATATTTTTTTCCTTTTTCTCCTTTTGTAAATGTGTATGTGCATGCTTCTTTGTGTGATTTTGTCTGTATAGCTTTTCTTTTACCATTTGTCCTAGGTTCTGTCTGTCTGTTTTTTTTTGTTTGTTTGTTTGTTTTGTTAGTAGAGATTTTAGCACTTGTTATCATTGGTGGATTTGTTTTTCAGCTTGGTTGCTCTTTTCTTTCTTTTTTCTCTTTTTTATTACCTTTTTATTTTTAATAATATAGTTTTTACTTTAATAACTTTATTTTATTATGTTTTTCTTTCTTTCTTTCTTTCTTTCTTTTTATTCCCCATTTTCTTCTGAGCTGTGTGGCTGACAGCAACTTGGTGCTCTGGCCGGGTGGCAGGCCTGAGTCTCTGAGGTGGGAGAGCCAAGTTCAGGACATTGGTCCACCAGATACCTCCCAGACCCATGTAATATCAAATGGCAAAATCTCTCTCAGAGATCTCCATCTCAATGAGAAGAACCAGCTCAACTCAACGACCAGCAAGCTACAGTGCTGGAAACCCCATGCCAAACAACTAGCAAGACAGGAACACACCACCACCCATTAGCAGAGAGGTTGCCTAAAATTATAATAAGTTCACAGACATCCCAAAACACACCACCAGAAGCAGTCCTGCCCACTAGAAAGACAAGATCCAGCCTCATCCACCAGAACACAGGCACCAGTCCCCTCCACCAGGAAGCCTACACAACCCACTGAATGAACCTTACCCATGGGGGGCAGACACCAAAAACAACGGGAACTATGAAAATGCAGCCTGTGAAAAGGAGACCCCAAACACAGTAAGTTAAGCAAAATGAGAAGGCAGAGAAACACACAGCAGATGAGGGAGCAAGGTAAAAACCCACCAGACCAAACAAATAAAGAGGAAATAGTCTACCTGAAAAAGAGTTCAGAGTGATGATAGTAAAGATGATCCAAAATCTTGGAAATAGAATGGAGAAAATAAAAGAAATGTTTAATAAGGGCCTAGACGAACTAAAGAGCAAACAAACAATGATGACCAACACAATAAATGAAATTAAAAATTCTCTAGAAGGAATCAATAACAAAATAACTGAGGCAGAGAATGGATAAGTGACTGGGAAGATAAAATAGTGGAAATAACTATCGCAGAGCAGAATAAAGAAAAAACAATGAAAGGAATTTAGGACAGTCTCAGAGACTTCCAGGACAACATTAAATGCACCAACATTTGAATTATAGGGATCCCAGAAGAAGAAGAGAAAAAGAAATGGACTGAGAAAATATTTGAAGGATTATAGTTGAAAACTTCCCTAATATGGGAAAGGAAATAGTCAATAAGGTCCAGGAAGCACAGAGAGTCCCATACAGGATAAATCCAAGGAAAACACGCCAAGACACATATTAATCAAACTATAAAAAAATTAAACACGAAGGAAAAATATTAAAAGCAGCAAGGGAAAAGCAATAAATAACATACAAGGGAATCCCAACAAGGTTGACAGCTGATCTTTCAGCAGAAACTCTGTAAGTCAGAAGTGAGTAGCAGGACATATTTAAAGTGATGAAAGGGAAAAACCTACAACCAAGATTACTCTACCCAGCAAGGATCTCATCAGATTCAATGGAGAAATTAAAACCTTTACAGACATGCAAAATCTAAGAGAATTCAGCACCACCAAACCAGCTTTACAACAAATGCTAAAGGAACTTTCTAGGCAGGAAACACAAGAAAAGGAAAACACCTACAATAACAAACCAAAAACAATTAAGAAAATGGTAATAAGAACACACATATCAATAACTACCTTAAATGTAAAGTAAGGTAGATAATTAATGATCCAACCAAAAGACAGACTGGCTGAATGGATACAAAAACAAGACCGTATATATGCTGTCTACAAGAGACCAATTCAGACCTAGGAACACATATACATACAAACTGAAAGTGAGGGAATGTAAAAAGATATTCCATGAAAATAGAAGTCAAAAGAAAGCTGGAGTAGCACTTCTCATATGAGACAAACAGACTTTAAAATAAAGACTATTACGAGAAACAAAGAAGGACAGTACATAATGATCAAGTGATCGATCAAAGAAGAAGTTATAACAATTATAAATATTTATGCACCCAATAGGAGCACCTCCATACATAAGGTAAATGCTAACAGTCATAAAAGGGGAAATTGACAGTAACACAATCATAGTAGTGGACTTTAACAACACACTTTCACCAATGGAAAGATCATCCAAAATGGAAATAAATAAGGAAACAAAAGCTTTAAATAATACATTAAACAAGATGGACTTAATTGATATTTACAGGACGTTCCATTCAAAAACAACAGGATACACTATCTTCTCAACTGCTCATGGAACATTCTCCAGGATAGATCATAACTTGGGTCACAAATCAAGCCTTGCTAAACTTAAGAAAATTGAAATTGTATCAAGTATCTTTTCTGATCACAACGCTATGAGACTAGATATTGATTACAGGAAAAAATCTGTAAAAAATGCAAACACATGGGGGCTAAACAATACACTACTACATAACAGATCACTGAAGAAATCAAAGAGGAAATCAAAAAATACCTAGAAACAAATGACAACAAAAACACAGCAACCCAAAACCTATGGGATGCAGCAAAAGCAGTTCTAAGAAGGAAGTTTATAGCAATACAATCCTACCTCAAGAAACAGGAAACATCTCAAATAAACAGCCTAACCCTTCAACTTAAGCAATTAGAGAAAGAAGAACAAAAAACCCCCAAAGTGAGCAGATGGAAAGAAATCATAAATATCAGATCAGAAATAAATGAAAAAGAAATGAAGGAAACAATAGCTCAGATCAATAAAACTAAAACCTGGTTCTTTGAGAGATAAACAAAATTGATAAACTATTAGCCAGACGCATCAAGAAAAAAAGGGAGAAGATTCAAATTGATAGAATTAAAAATGAAATAGGAGAAGTAACAACTGATACTGCAGAAATACAAAGGATCATGAGAGATTACTACAACAAACTATATGCCAAAACTGGACAACCTGGAAGAAATGGACAGATTCTTAGAAATGCACAACCTCCCAAGAATGAACCAGGAAGAAATAGATAATATAAACAGACCAATCACAAGCACTGAAATTGAAACTGTGATTAAAAATCTTTCAACAAACAAAAGCCCAGGACCAAATGGATTCACAGGCGAATCTTATCAGACATTTAGAGAAGAGCAAACACCTATCCTTCTCAAACTCTTCCAAAATATAGCAGAAGGAGGAACACTCCCAAACTCATTCTATGAGGCCACCATCACCGTGATACCAAAACCAGAAAAAGATATCACAAAAAACAACTATAGGCCAATATCACTGATAAACATAGATGCAAAAATCCTCAACAAAATACTAGCATATAGAATCCAACAGCACATTAAAAGCGTCATATACCATGATCAAGTGGAGTTTATCCTAGAAATGCAAGGATTCTTCAATATACGCAAATCAATCAATGTGATAAACCATATTAACAAATTGAAGGAGAAAAACCATATGCTCATCTCAATAGATGCAGAAAAAGATTTTGACAAAATTCAACACCGTTTATGATAAAAACTCTCCAGAATGTAGGTATAGAGGGAACTTACCTCAACATAATAAAGGTCATATATAACAAACCAACAGCCAACATCATTCTCAATGGTGAAAAACTGGAAACTTTTCCACTAAGACCAGGAAAAAGACAAGGTTGCCCACTCTCACCACTCTTATTCACCATAGTTTTGGAAGTTTTAGTCACAGCAATCAGAGAAGAAAAAGAAATTGAATGAATCCAAATCAGAAAAGAAAAATTAAAACTGTCACTGTTTGCAGATGACATGATAGTATACACAGAGAATCCTAAAGATGCTACCAGAAAACTACTAGAGCTAATCAATGAATTTGGTAAAGTTGCAGGATACAAAATTAATACACAGAAATCTCTTGCATTCCTACACACTAATGAAGAAAAATCTGATAGAGGAATTAAGAAAACACTCCCATTTACCACTGCAACACAAAGAATAAAATACCTAGGAATAAACCTACCTAAGAATACAAAAGACCCGTATGCAGAAAACTATAAGACACTGATGAAAGAAATTAAAGATGATACAAACAGATGGAGAGATATACCATGTTCTTGGATTGGAAGAATCAACATTGTGAAAATGACTATACTACCCAAAGCAGCCTACAGATTCAATGCAATCACTATCAAATTACCAATGGCATTTTTCACAGAACTAAAACAAAAAATTTCACAATTTAATGGAAACACAAAAGACCCCGAGTAGCCAAAGCAATTTTGAGAAAAAAAACAGGGCTGGAGGAACCAGGCTCCCTGACTTCAGACTATACTACAAAGCTACAGTAATCAAGGCAGTATGGTACTGGCACAAAAGCAGAAACATAGATCAATGGAACGGGATAGAAAGCCCAAAGATAAACCCACACACATATGGTCACCTTATCTTTGATAAAGGAGGCAAAATATACAATGGAGAAAAGACAGCCTCTTCTATAAGTCGTGCTGGAAAAACTGGACAGCTACATGTAAAAGAATGAAATTATAACACTCCCTAACCCCATACACAGAAATAAACTCAAAATGCATTAAAGACCTAAATATTGGGCCAGCCACTATAAAACTCTTAGAGGAAAACATAGGCAGGACACTCTATGACATAAATCACAATAAGATCTTTTTTGACCCACCTCCTAGAGAAATGGAAATAAACACAAAAATAAACAAATGGGACCTAATGAAACTTAAAAGCTTTTGCACAGCAAAGGAAACCATAAACAAGACCAAAAGACAGCCCTCAGAATGGGAGAAAATATTTGCAAATGAAGCAACTGACAAAGCATTAATCTCCAAAATATACAAGCAACTCATGCAGCTCAATATTAAAAAAACAAACAACCAATCCAAAACTGGGCAGAAGATCTAAATAGAGATTTCTCCAAAGAAGATATACAGATTGCCAACAAACACATGAAAGGATGCTCAACATCACTAATCATTAGAGAAATGCAAATCAAAACTACAATGTGGTATCACCTCTCACTGGTCAGAATGGCCATCATCAAAAAATCTACAAACAATAAGTGCTGGAAAGGGTGTGGAGAAAAGGGAACCCTCTTGCACTGCTGTTGGGAATGTAAATTGATACAGCCACCATGGAGAACAATATGGAGGTTCCTTAAAAAACAAAAAATAGAAGTACCATACAGCCCAGCATTCCCACTACTGGGCATGTACCCTGAGAATACAATAATTCAAAAAGAGTCATGTACCACAATGTTCATTGAAGCTCTATTTACAATAGCCAGGACATGGAAGCATCTTAAGTGTCCATCAACTGATGAATGGATAAAGAAGATGTGGCACATATATACAATGGAATATTACTCACCATAAAAAGAAACGATATTGAGTTATTTGTAGTGAGGTGGATGGACCTAGAGTCTGTTATACAGAGTGAAGTGTCAGAAAGAGAAAAACACATACCGTATGCTAACACATATATATGGAATCTTAAGAAATCTTAAGAAAAAAAAAAGGTTCTGGAGAACCTAGGGGCAGGACAGGAATAAAGACACAGACATAGAGAATGGACTTGAGGACACAGGGAAGGGGCAGGGTAAGCTGGGACGAAGTGAGAGAGTGGCATGGACATATATACACTACGAAATGTAAAATAGATAGCTAGTGGGAAGCAGCCGCATAGCACAGGTAGATTAGCTTGGTGCTTTGTGTCCACCTAGAGGGGTGGGATAGGGAGGGTGGGAGGGAGATGCAAGAGAGAGGAGATATGGGATATATGTTTATTTATAGCTTATTCACTTTGTTATACAGCAGAAACTAACACACCATTGTAAAGCAATTATACTCCAATAAAGATGTAAAAAGAAAAAAAAAAAAAAAAAAGGTGCCCAGCATTGCTTCTTCCTTTTTTTTTTTTTAATTTGTTAATTTATTGATTGACTTTTGGCTGCCTTGGGTCCTCGTTGCTGCATGTGGGCTTTCTATAGTTGCGGCGAGCAGGGGCAACTCTTCATTATGTTGCGTGGGCTTCTCATTGTGGTGGCTTCTCTTGTTGCAGAACACAGGATCTACATGCACAGGCTTCAGTAGTTGTGGCATGCAGGCTCAGTAGTTGTGGCTCATGGGTTTAGTCGCTCTGCGGCATGTGGGATCTTCCTGGACCAGGGATTGATCCTGTGTCCCTTTATTGGCAGGCAGATTCTTAACTACTGTGCCACCAGGGAAGTCCCTACTTCTTCCTTTTTATCCTTAAAGAAAAACCTGTAGACTGGTTTGCCTTTATGAACTTGATCTTTAATTTCCACCAAGAAAAAATAAGAAATGCTAAGAATAAATATAGCTAAATTAAGAATCTTTCAGAAAACTTCCAGTTCCGTGTTCTTGTCTACATCTGTAGATTTATTTTCTTAGATTATTTATTTTAGTCCTAAGTTTATATTTAATCAAGCCAGCTTCTTCCTTTGGTGCTTCCTCAAGTAACATAAGTTCTTCCTTAATGAAATTCTTGTTTATTAAATGGAAGCGTAAAGATGCCATTGAAGTGGAGCAAAGAAGTAGTGACTAATAGGCTTCCAAATACATCCAGTCCCAGGTATAATTTACATTTTATGGAAAACCTAGGTGGAGAGTGATTTCCTCATGGTTGGCAACCACCATTGCCTGAGAAGAATTGGACCAAGATGACTGTCAAATAAGTCCGTATTTAAAATGGCACTGGTTTGCCTAGAATGCTAGGCTCTGTAGTATATGTGCAAACATAAAAGGCATAGTTCCTTCTCTTAAAAATCTTGAAACCAATGTGAACCGACATGACAGAGCTGGATGCAGTATTTTGCACACACACAGTAGTGTGATGTAGACTATGTGTGTAAAGAGCATTAAGAAAAGGATGTGCACATATTATAGACATGCCATATTTGTGTACAAAAAATCTTAAAATGGCTTATGAAAATGGTACTTGTTTTAAGCCAACACCAAGGCAGATGTTTAGCCATGCTGCCACAAGATTCAAAGTAGAAAGTCAGAAAAGGAAGCTGTATCTTCCCTCTTCTCTAGAGCCACATGGACATGATCTTTGCTTGTCTATTATCTCCTTTTCCCTATCCCACCTCTCTGCAGTTAGATCTTCACTTCTCTAGAATTTCAGCTTGTATATGGCATTGGCTGACCATGGTGCTAACTTTACTTTGACTACAAGACCTTTCAGTTAGGGATATACCATTATGAACAGACTAAGTTTTTCAGTATCCTAATTCTAAATTTCTGGGAGAGAGAATCTCCCTGATATTTTTTAAATTTGATCACAGGTCCACACAAATCAGCTTTAGTCAGTCTCCTTGAGGTCACTTGATACCTAGATGGTTTGTTCTAGCAGCTTTGGTTGATAGACTTTCCACAACAGGAATGGGCTGGAAGGTCAATCACCACGTGTACCACAGAGTGTGACAAATGTCTAACATCTTTTTGCTACTGACTCACTCCTCTCCAGGATGATTCAACTGACTTGCCTGGCCAGGCAATTCCCTTCCCTCCCTGCTTCACCATTTCCTACTGAGTATAGTGGGAATACTCATGAATAACTAACATTCATATGGCATTAAAAATATTTAATTTGGTTCCCCATCCAACTTATTATAGCACTTGAGACTTTCAAATCCCTTAAAATGGATTACTGAATTTGATGTGTACAAACCAACCAACCCAGAATCAATGACCAACACACTAAAGTACAGATGGAGGGAAAGAAGAGGCCAGAGTTGCTTTTCCTTCCTTACTCTTCTTGTGGACTCTGGCATGACTCTAGGATAACAGTATTTAGTATCTGGTGACTTTTTAAAATACAGGAGGCTCCAATAATCCTCTTTATTTCTTCTTTTCCCTTCACTTCAATCATGCATGATTATCTGTCTTTTACAGAAGTCAAAATAAATGAATTTAAGTCTGATATTTTTTGACTATTACAAACCTACAAAGTAAGTTTGGGGACAGTTAGTGACCTATGGTCATATTTTACCTTCAGAACCTTTGAGTTCTTAGCAGGTTATAAGAACCTGGGTGCAGATTTTTTTAACCTTTCCAAGCACTGTGAAACTCTCATTTTGAAAGGAAACAAAATGCTCACTGAATTTGACCTGGCAGATTGACAAAGATGTACTCTACATCTTCCATCTGGAGAAGGAAACCATCAGGTGGTTAGAATTTTTTTAAAAAAGGAATAAAATCAATCATCATCTTGAGAAGACTGAAGATGCAGAAGCTAAAGAGAATCAGCTAGATCTCACCCCCAGGGAAACAATAATATTGCACAGTTAATTTAGCTCTGACATCCATAAAAATCTCCTATTAAGGTTATTTTATTATTTCTCTATACATGCACACATGAAAATGCACTCACAATCACCAGAGAATACATATTTTGGAACACACAGTGAGTTTCCTTTTTCCCAGAATCTATAAAAATGTCTTCACTGTAAAAATAATTTTAACTATTTTTAGCTCAATCTCTAAATGTGGCCTTTGGGTCCAGTGTTTATGGCAGATGGAATGGTTCTATTTGGACTAGCTAAGAAGACATCAACGTTCTGTAGGTATTGACATAGCAGCCCATAAGCTTCCATCTGGCCTTATGCCTGAACAGGAAGGATGATTTTGCGTAAAATTTGAAAACGTATGTTAACGTGTAGTTGCACAGGGATTCCCCATTGATAGAACAGTTTATTCATTACAAATACTTGCTACATTTTTATACACATATAATGTATATATATACACATACACACATATGTAATACTTTAAAGTGGGTCTTAAATGCTATTTTCATGTCTCTTCATATACTGTGGAAGCTGTATCTATTACTTTCTTCTTGATGTCTCACTTCTTTAGGTGAATTTAATATTTAACCTTAAATAATCTTCTGATTTTAAAGACGTTAATAATAAAGTACTTTAATACGTCATCTTTTTTTTTCTCAGTATCACAGCAGTTTCCTTCATAGTTGTATCACATTGCTTTAACGACAGATTTGTTTTCATTTTGTTATTTTTGTATTTCATTTATTGCATTCATTTATTGTATTTATTGAGCATATTTCTGACTCATTTAAAGCTAATCCCCCCCAACACAACTGTTATCAAACCTGCCAGAATTTAGCATCATGTATCTATCTAATAAATATCATTCTTCTAGGATGTGATTAGATAAGGCTACTTTCAACGTATTTCTAAAACTAGCTATCATCAGAAGAAAGTATTGTGTACAACTAAATAACTGTTCGTTTGGCAATATTGACTCCAATTAGTTTCTTAGACTACAATTCATTAGATAGCCCAGAGATATGGAGTAAATTTTAAATCCTCATTTAATTGCCACAGTTTCCATTTTTGTGAAACCAATATGTCCACAGAGGCAGTGAACTGTTAGATATAAGAAAATGCAAGATTTAATTGTCTCAGTGTTTGCTGAAGGGTGGAAATCATTTCCTCACTCACAACCAGCTTTGTAATAAAGAGTGCCATGGTCTGCACTGGATAATTTTTCTTCTATCAGCTAGATTTTGTTCACCCATATCCCTCTCCCCCCAAACTGAAATACTTTGTATCATGCAATACATTCAGGCATCTTGACTGGTGCTAGAGAGATTCTGCATCTATGGGAGAGGGGCTGGGGGTCCCCGGGAACAGGCTGTCATTTTTGCCCCAGTGGAAACATGAGAAGGACAGTGATTGTCTTCCCAGTTTAGTTCAACCTGCTGCTCCTTCTCACCAGAAGGATGGGAGTTAAATTTCCCCTTTTCAGTTCTAACATTTGATAGCTACGGATTAAAACAAAGATTTTTTTTTTTTGATCCCCTTTTCTTTCCCTCCTGCAGTGCGAAAAGAGATTGTGTTTGTCAAAATAAACAGCACGGGGACTGTAAACATTCCCTGTATTCCAAGCATTTTCTGAGGCTGAATTTAAGATGTACTGTGGTGAAGTTGTGTGCTGAAGACCACCCTCTCAAACTGTGTTTGAGAGACATTAATGAGTTGCATGTAGGCCTGGAAATATGCTTAATATTCAGAAAACTTTATAGTATACCTGAAATAAAAGTAAACTTTCATCCAAACAGCTCTTTAAGTTAATTTTGACTTAAATTATGTCATTAAAGTTGAATTTTAACTTTGCCCTGCAGACCACGCCTCACAGTTATCTTTTGAAAATGTGAGCTTACGTTGAGGGCACGATATACGATGATTTTTTTATTATTTTTATTTGCAATCATAACTATGATCATTTCAAATATTCTCCCAATTGAGAAGGGAATGGAATGGGAAAGAGTAAAGTAAAAATGGTATTTCAGGGAGAGAGGTTAAAAAAAAGAAGTTATCAGTTTGATGACCACATTTTCATTTCAGGTCACTTACCAGGCTACTGGGCTTTGTGGTAATTTGTTCATTCTTGTTTCATTAAACTGTAATTACTTCTGATATCTCTAGATTTATCCCTCTGGCTGGCTCCTCTATTAATTAAGCCTTAGGATCCTTTAGGAGTTGAAATTCTCCACTGGACAGTGTTAAGCTGAAGTCAAGAGGTGGTAAAAGAAAATTAAGAGTAAAGTCAAAAGTTATGACTTAAAATAGTTTAAGATGTAAAAATGAGAAAGGACAATGTATTTTTCCTTAATTATTCATTTTCTCATCATTTTCATTCTTCCTATTCTCTTTTGTCTGTGAAAATACCTATAGTCTAGCCTCTAACAAGAATTGTGTGTGTGTGTGTTGTGATATGTAGTTTCTTCCAAGAGTCAGGTAAATTTCTTCAGTACATTAACTTGGAACTTATCTTATATCTAATTACTAATACCTTTCTGGAGATGGAATTTCAACAGTCGAATAACTACTATGGTAGATGGAAGATTTAAATCAGATTCCAAGCTTTATGGATTACATGAATGAATGCTGATCTACTTGGAATCATGCAGTGATGATTTATCATGATTGTCCATTTCATTTATTTTATGGTATTTGTTTTAGGGCTTAGAGGATTGGAACTAATCTTAAAGGGTCATTTAATCTTCTCTCATGATTTGGGTTTATTTAGATTTACAGAATTTCAGACCTTGAAAGTCTCTTGGTAATTATCTCATTCAACTCAAATTTTAGAAGATAAGAAATAAAAACATGGAGCCTAAATGGCTTGCTCCAATTATCAGCAACCTGTAAGGTCATGATTAAATAATAATAATAATAACAACAAGGTGATGTCTAAGATTTTTAACTCTTAGATAAATGATCTTTCCATCCTGCCTCTTGGAAAAAAGATGTGACAAATATTCATAATAAATTCCAAAAATTTTGGAGCAAATTATAAATACAAAGGAATTCCCTTCAAAGAAGCATTCCTGACTCATAATGTAATCTGAAAATTCTTGAATATGCACAGATGTTCAGGGAACAAAGATGAGTTGCAGTTGGAAAATTGAGTAGTAAATGAGTGTGCTGCTCCTAAAGATTTCTTTACCTGTTGCCTTTGATCAGATCATCTTTTCTCAACTGGCTGGAACATCCTTCTACTCTACAGAGTAAGACTGTAAGACCTTTTCAGGCTTAAATAGAATAATTCTTTTGGAGTCTTTTCTTAAATTCTTTATTTCTTGCATCAACTTGAGTACCATATGCATTAAGTCCCCAAGCCATGATAACTCTCAAAGCATTCTCAGTCTTGTCTTCCTACTTCCTCAGTCTCAGCTGAAGATATTTTAAGATATTCTCCTATCCCAATTCTCCACACTCCAGCTATACTTGCCTTATTTTAGTCTTTCTAATGTTTAATTTTTTTTCTTTCCTGTAGGAATCTTTGCACATGCTGTTTCTTTTGCATCCAACACTTTTTCCAGTTGTCCAGGCACCCTTTACTCATCCTTCAAGACTTAGCTAACATAGGTTTTCCTTTGGAAGAACTTAGTCTGAAGACTAGGTAAACTCTTCCTATACACAGTTTCCATAACTCCTGGTATGTTTGTTTTTGCCACACTCACCAGGATAGTGATGGTGACAGTGTACAGGAGCAGGTGAATTAAACATCTGTTAGGAGTAGTCTATAATGCCTTGTGAGCAACTGGTCCTACCTACCTAGGGAGTAAAACTCAGTCAAGGATAATTCTGGGCTTTGGGCTTTGGTGATTGGGTGGGTTTGGATGTAACTCAGTTTCAAAGAGAGATAATATAGAAAAGTAAATTACTTGGAAAGAAAATGAGTTCAGATTTTGTGATGTTGAATTCAAGAAAGAGATACTATTACTATACTTGAATGTATGAGACTGACCTTAGAAAATATATTTATAAAGGAGATACAGATTGGGGAATCACCAGCATAGACATAATAACAGAAGTCAAGATTGAAGATAAGAAGTTTCCAGGGTTAGAAGGATGTTTAAAGAATATGAATATGGGGGATCCAGATTGGAACCCTGGAGAAAAACCACCACTTAAAAATAGAGGTTGGGCAGGATCACTCTCTTCTCTAATCTTCTCCACCTTGCTCTGTGCCTGAGATGCTGAGCTGACCTGTTTGGACCACATATAATGGTGCCCTTGCCCTCTAACTTTAGGTATTGTTAGAGGAGAAGAATTGAAGAGGAGGCACTTCCAAAAAATTGGTAGAAAGAAGAGTGAGTTCAGAGGTTTTATTTTCCCACATCCATCTTACTGAGTTCTCAAAGCATTGACATATCCCATGACTGAAGGTCACATTTCCCATATAGCTCAACAAAAGCTCTCTGTCCCCAACTCTTGGTAATCTCTTCCTCTTTTTGCACTTCATGCCTAAGAGTAGTGACACTCACAGATATTAAACCTAGGGAACTACAGTATCCTACCCATCTCCCTTGCTCACACTTTTGTAAATAGTCCCTATATTAAAATCTTCTCAAATTATCCAATTTATATGCGCCATCTGTTTCCTGCCATGACCCTGCCCGACACATAAGCAGAGATGCAGAAAGAAGAGATGTGTCACAAAAGGCAATTGTGAAAGAGTTTCCAAAAGACAAGAATGGTCAACAGTGGCAAATATGGCAGAAAGGTCAGATTGGACCTGACAATTAGGAGGTTCTCAATGACCTCAGGAAGTAAGTTTCTAGTTGCTTGTTACAGTAGGATTATGAATTAATTAATTACACTATGAATTAAGAGTAGAAAATCATTGAAGCAGGACAGACAAAAAGTACAAAGTTTTGGGAACCTTGACTGTGAAGACATGGAGAGAAAGAGATATAGAGGGTCAGGAATGATATATTGGATGGAACTTGAACATTTTTATGTACTGGACGAAATGAGCTGATTGAGAGAAGAGGTTAAATACAGTAGATAGGCAGGGAAATTTGTGAGGAGCTCACAGCAGCGGGCCAGGTGAGAAAAGATAGATACTTGAACAAAACTGGAGGCAGGAGAAATGAAGTGAACTGAATCAAGTTATGTTTTGGAAATAGAATTATACAACAAGATAATGGTGATGTGACAATTTCTGCACAATTATTCAAAATTACTGTAGAATCAACTCCCTTATATATTGTTAATTTGGATGGGCAGTAACTTGCTTTATCTTGGACACCTCTTAATTTCAGGACTTTCAAAAAGTTAGAATTATGTTTAATTTTATTTATTTTTATGTGCTTATCTATAGGTTAAGAGTTGTCAGAAGTCCTTTACACCTGAGTTTACACATTTAATATTTTGGACATTTCTGCAGATCTATTCTGGTCTTCTTTAATGAAGAAAGTACACATTAATATACTCTATATAAATCTCATAAATCAAACTGTATGTATATATAATGTAATAGCTTTTCAGTTAACCTCCTACATAGCTACATTAAATAAATTCTTGTGTATTTTTTACTTTCATTCCTTTTGGCAACAAGCCTTCAGCAATTCTCATTTTACTAATCTCAGAGAACAATATTTTTAGTAAGAGTGGATGCAAAGATTTAGTTGGAAATCAATAGCACCATGTTAAAAGCAAAATCTCTATTTAAATAGACTATCAAGATGACAAAATAAGTTCAGGCTGTTTTTTTTCTCCTCTCAGATTAACCCTAGGGAAGCTAGCTGTGAAGGAATTATGGATTCCGCAAAACACCACAAAAATAACAAAACATTTTGAGAAATCCTGGGACAACTGAAGGCTTCCTTAAATTGGCAATGATTCTTTCAAGAAAAATTCATGTTAGGGGCTTTTTCACAGAATGTCAACTCTGCTTCTCATAGTTTAATGAGTTGGGAGAAAAATTCCAAAATTTTGTATAAAGCCATTGATGATAAACTCCTTTGACCAACATTTAATAAAGATGATAAGGACTTGAAAGTATTAGAGATTATTTTTGTCCTCCACATGCCTTAGTTGAAGTAAACATCTGTTTAGGATGGCAAAGGTACAAGATAGTGACTGTAGAAACAATTTAGTGTTTGACAGTGCTCAGAAAATATTTTTCCTAAAGTATATGTCAAAGTCTTGAATGTGGACTGTTAAATTTTAAAAATATAATTGTAATAAAATATTTCCATAAAGGTTACATTGCCACAACAAAAGCAATTTCTAGTTATTATGGAAAACACATGAAATACACAGTTGTGCCATTTGGAGAAAAAAACTCTTTAGATTTCTGAGTTCTTCCTGTTCTTTTTTCTGTGTGTATATTTTCACGCAGCTCTGATCATGTACCTCATGATCATGTGTAATGAATAAAACCTCTTTTGCAAACTTGATTATTTTAGTTCACTGGGAAGAGAGTAAACCTAAAATAATTGACAACTGAAACACTGATGTTGGCTTAATGAGCATCCAGTTATTGGATATCTTAACTAAACTAAATTATTATCCAAAATTGCTCACATTATCTGTGAGCAAATAATGCCATCAATGGTCCTGGAGAGCCTCTTCTGAGCCCCCAGTGGTGGGTACTCCTCACCTGGCCCACTCTTCCAAAGACCACCAGATGCCAGAGTGCAGGTGTTTGATTATTTAAATAGCTCAGAATTCAGAAAACATGTACAGGGATAAAGGAGAGTTAAATGTTCCACTATCATAAAACCTATAGCACGTATAAAATGCAAGAGACTATATTCTCATTTAGTACAAATCCAATGAATTAATTACTATATAAATAAATGACATACAAAACAAATTAAATTACAAATAAGATGATAGTTAAAGGGATACATTCTGAAGTATTAACAACCTAACCCCTACCCCTAAGATGTCTGCACCCCCTTAAAAAATTCAAGAATAGGTTTTAGGTTGCACTTTTAGCCTGTTTAAAAATATTTGTAAACTATGCTAGTCAAACTAAAGGCAATTAAGCAGAGAGCATTATTATGATTATAATAATAATAATAACACTTAGAATTACTGAAACTGTTATTGCCTAATAGGCTGAGTTAGTTCAAGCACTGAGTTTCCTCATAATCCTAAATGAAAATTGTGATATTACATTCAAATTGCCATTTCTTTCTATTTGTAATATGAGTGAGGACTGCAAAGTTTATTTAAGTTGCTTCATTACCCAGAATATTTCACATAATTGCCATTAACTATAGCAATCTTTTCCCTATAATATGGGTGAAAGAAAAGAATTTTAATTCTTTTCTCAATTATTAATCAATTTCAGTCTTCATTTCCTAACAGGGAATGCTTGATAAAGCACTGCTCCCTTTCCATGATCTCTTCCCCTTTCACATCACTGATGAATGGGAATCAAACTACAGACCACTTACTGATTAGCTGAAAATTTCTAATCATGTCATTTTGGAGTGAGAGTAATTTGTGCAATAGGATAATAATTTCTTCATAGTAGAATGAATATTGAACAATGATTAGTAAGGAATTAAAGGAAAACTAGACTTAAAAGCAAAATGAGGGAAGAGGTTTTTTTTTTTTAATTTTATCAGTTGCTTGAAAACTTTGCATTACATCTGTGCTTTCTTTTTGGGAATGATATTCAGCAGAACCCTCTAGAAACATACATAAAGAATAAGAAGGTCTTTAAGCTTTAATGACCTAGGGGAAGACACGGCAGGGCGATAGAACAGGGAAATTAGAATCATTTTGCCTTCATTTTTTTGCCTCCCAGTAAGGGCAGGGACAATCTTTATATTATTCCTGCCATGTTCTCCGATGTGTTCCTAAGTGTTTAGCAGATAGTGGGCATTGAGCGATTATTTATGAGTAAATGAATGAGTCAATTAATTGCTACATTGGATTAAAATTTATTGTATTTTTCCTCTCAATTCAAAGGACAGTTAAGTTTTTCCTGTATCTAATCATAAGATTAATAAGCATGTTAAACTAAGTCACCAAATTTCAAAATACTTTAATTTGCCTCCTCCAGAAGAATGAAATTTGACTGTTTTAAGATGGAAGGGAAGATACAGTGAATCTTTATTTGGTAGATATTAAAGGGAAAATTGGTCATAATGTTCTCTCATAGCAATACTTTAAAGTTTTACAAAATGTGATATTTCTGTATAGAATTTAGTAGAAGTGATTATGAGAGTGAGTTGAATCTGATTCTAAGAGATTAGTGGAGTTACAGATACTGAAATAAGAGAACATTCCTTTAAAAATAGTCCCAAAGACATTTGTTAGAACTCTGTAAATATTTTTATAAAGACAAGAAACTTTTGAGTTAAACCTGCTTTAGCCATTATTGAATGGCCAGTTTTACACAATGGCAATTTTGTCATGTACCAATAAAATCAATCTCTCATAGTTTTTACTCATTTTAATAGAAAAATAATGTAAGTGACAATGTCAAACTGATATGAGATCAATTTCAGGATGGGAAAGCCAAGCTATTTCCTGGTATGAGTACTGATCTTTTCCAATAATTTAGATAACCTTAAACTATGCAGTGATGCTCTGATCATCAGGTCTGGGAAGTTTCCATATATTTCAGAGAATTATTTTTTATCCAAAAGGGTTAAAATAAATATACCTCCCTACTTATTTATCTAAAATCTTCTTCTGAATAATTTAAATAGATTTGTCTATTTGACTAGATTTCTTGGTATTTAATCACAAAAACAGCGTTTTTCCTGTTGTAGGAATATAGTAAAAGAAAGGTGACTCTGAGAGCCACAGAGCAGTCCAGCAATTTCTCAGGCAGTGATGAAACATGTTGTTCTTTCACAAGTGTATCCTTGTACCTTCTAAAGCACATAAAGCATCTAAGGAGTAATTTAAGTATTGGTAAAATCCAGTTAAACAGCAATAATTTCCCCCCTAAAGTCTTTAAGATAGCATTTATTCTTTAACTTCAGAGGAAACTGAGGCAATAACATTTATATTTTTTCCAAACTAGGTATCAAGCTACATTTATGTATTATATGGTACAGTGAATGCTGTCTGGTAAGAAGCAAACCCCTCTCCTTTTGAATTGATAACTCGTTTAGGTTTTCAAGGTGACCACATATTACCATATTTTTATTATCCAAATGAAGATATTCTGAAAATAAAAGAGAGTGCTTTTCATAATTATGCCAGGACAATGAGTTTAAATCAAGGTCTTTCCACAATTAGAGATGTAACCCCACTCTATGTTTTGTTGGGCTGAGGAACATCCATGTAATTTAATAATTATCCCATGAAAGTAAATGTCCAGGAACAAGATAAAAAAATTTTGCTTGCAATATCTATCTCTGGATTCCTTTTCTCCATGTTTACAATTATAGCTCAGCCTTCCCAGGGCATCTGTAAACCGAGAGGGAAAGTGGGTTACTGAACAAAAGGGCAAATGGAGGACAATAGTCCGTTTTGGTTTATTCTAAGAAACACATTAAGTTCCATCACTCTGAAATGAAAATGAGCTTCTCTTAGGTCTAAAATAAACAGAAGTTCAGAAAATTCCAACTTTATGATGAAAATATATCCTCCTTATAATACTGTGGGCCTTTACCTCCTTTGAAATTGTTGAAGAATCCCCCAACAGAGCAGATTACATCTAACTTCTTGCAGAGCAAAAAAGCAATCATTTGTCACAAGTCTTTTTCCTTTTTTTGCCCTCATATTTTGTATTCCACTGTTTTGTTTTAATCCCCCTTTGTTTTATTTGGCTGCTGAAGCCAGAGTGCCTTGCCTTTGGCAATAAAAGCTTATGAGCAAACATTCTCTGTGCCTTGGAAAGCAAAGGCTTCACCCTTGTCTGCACCACCAACTGTGCCCCTTTCCGAAGTCCTGAGCCTGTTCTTAAATTGGAACCCCAGGAACTTGGCCAGGATTGCACGCTGCCAGGTGGGCTCCATTGGGCCGACCCGTATCGACTGGCGTTGGTTCCCCTGTTTTCTGTCAGTTAGTGATCCTGTCGCGAGCTTTGATTCCTCATTACCTCAATTGCAAATTCCATGAGCACATCGGCCCGCTGCCAATGCGCCCAGGATTTGAAACTGACAATACCGGATCCATGTCTCAGGGGCGCAGCCCTGAATTTCAATAATACAATTAAATTTCTTGAATACGAGATTTACCCAGATTGTCGATTCTGCACTTTCTGCACGTTCAGTCTGTGAAGCTACCCACACACAGAACCTGAGCACAGTGTGCCTGTCAGCGCATAACGAAGGGAAAAGACTTGATCGGGAACCTGAGGGAAAGATAATCAAATGTTGAACCCGCTGAGCCTGTTAGATGAAACTGTGAACAAGGCTTGCTCAAATCACCAGGGGGATGCTGTGCCGGGATGAAGATGGGGTTCAATTCTGAAATACATTAGCAGGGTTAGGCTGGATAAGGAGGTCTCAATGCTTGTGGCTGAAGCTGTGTAGCAATCCTTTCGAAGGATTTTGTCTTTTCCCTCAGGAATCACTTCTGCACACAGATTCACTTGAATCCGTTAAGCTCGATTCTGAGAAACATGTTGACAGAGAAAGTGTCATAAAAGAATACCACGGGTTTTAATTCCAGTTTTCACCAATCCAAGACAAAATAACAAAGTAACAAAGCCGGAACAGTACTCCCGTGTGTGTGTGTGTGTGTGTGTGTGTGTGTAATTTTAAAGGGTAGACTAGGGAGAAAGAGAGGAGTAAAAAGCAATAGTCACCCTGAACAGGGACCATCTCTTCTGGATGCAATAGGAAGGCTGAAGTAACAACGTGTTCCTTTCAGTGGACTTGACTTTCAATTTATTTACATCCTTAAGACCATGAGAACTTAATAAACCCGCATCCTTCCTTTACTACACAAAACTCAATATTCTTGTTTTTATTTCACCAGCTATCCCCCCTGGAGCTCCTTCTCTCCCTACCTGTGACCCTCACTGAAGGATATTAATGAATACAGGCAACTTCCTGCATCTGGTGTGAAAAGACAAACCCTCTGGGACTGACAAAGCATTTCCAGTCCTGGAGTCTTTATCAATTTTTATTCAAGATAGTGCACCATTGAAACTAGGGCGCATATTAAAGTTCCTTTACCTCTGAATTGCCTACTGCAGGAAACCTTTGCCATTCAAATCTGATATCCAAAGTCACTTGAAATGTATATTTAGCAGTAAACTGTAAAATTATCTGTCTATCATGGAAACCTGCTAACATTTTATGTAAGCTAGCAGGCTGTGTGTGACCAATGCTTACTGAGAGCAATGATCTATTTTAATATTATTATGTATATTCATTCTTAATATTTAAAATCTTTAAAATCTCAAGTTAGATAAATGGTATAGAAATACACTTTAGTATTATGCTACAGTCTCTTGAAATGGCCCTGATTTATTTTTAACCCATATATAAAATCCTTACTGGGGAGAAACTATGTTCTAAACAACATTCATTTTACTTTCCAATTGTCCATATTCAGGCATTACACTTGTGTATGTATCTGTGTGTATATTTGTGTGTGTGTGTGTGTGTGTTGAAAAATGCATGGAGCTTAGGATGAGAAAACTTGACTCAACATTCAGTAATGGCACTTATCTCCTACCTGATACTGAGAAATGCACTTTAACTTCTTATTGCCTCAGTAGCCATATCTACAGAATGGAACAATAATAATATCTGTCCTCCTTTACTCAGGTTCTTTGAATTAAATAAGATAATTCCCATGAAAACACTTTGTAAAATTTAAAGCGCTACACAAATGTCAGTGTTAATATTAACTGCATTTTATTTTCACAACATCAAGAGTCAGACTTTGCATCTCTTTCAAACACTGGTTTTTCTATTATATTTTCTTGACTGAGGAAATGTACTCTCTGTACCCTCTTTGTACCTGATGACTTTATTGAATCTGATTGAACAAACTTCCCTGACACCCAGACCTTCCTCTTCTGTGGCTTCTGGGTACTCATGAATCCTGGCCAAATCAAATTTCAACCACTTTCTTGAAGACTGCCTTTAATCCAGAATTTTTAATCTCACATAATCAACTAAGGACATTTCCAACGGTGTTGCACAGGTTTTTGAGTTTAAGATATCAAAAACTGACATTATTATCTCCCCCACCCCTAACATACTCTCTGCTACATTCTGCCTCCTATGATACCAGTGTTTCCTCATTGGTTAAAGCAGAAGAAATCCAGGCATAGTCCTGACTGGTCCCCATCTTCACAATCTCATAGCTCCTTAACGGTATAGCTGTGTCTGATTCTACCTCCTAAACATCTTCTATAATCAGCCCATTTCTTCATTCCTCGAACAGTATTTTATGCCAAACCATCAAATTCCTTTGCCTGGAGAATTACAATAACCGCCTATTTGGATTCTGACTCTGTGCATAAACTTCCACTCCAACTAAGGTAATCTTCCTAAACAGAAATCTTATTTTTGTCCATTGTCAAGTTTAAATTCTTTCAATGATTTTGCTTTGCCCTGTCATAAAATCCAAGGCAAATATGTGTTGGAATGTGACTTCATACTTCTATTCTGGTTTTTTTGTCCTTAATATCTTAAAAATTCAGGTATTTATTTTAACTGGGATTTTAGATGCCTCCCCACTGCCCATTTTAATGAGGCAATGGATGAACGGATGAATGTCTCAATACATGAGTGAATATTTGTAATTAAAGCTATTTGAATTTAGACAAGTAGAAAGCTAAACAATTATTTAGGCTTGGAGAACAAAGGTTAGCAATATAAAATATTGTAACTCTCTACCATCCTTCCTTACCTTTGTTCATCTATGTCAGGATTTCTCAACCTTAGCACTACTGACATTTTGGACCACATCATTCTTTGCTGTTGGGAGCTGTTCTGAGCATTGTAGGGGGTTTAGTAGCATTTCTGGCCTCTACCCTTTAGCACATCCCTACCCCCAAGTAATGGTAACTTAAAATGACTCTAGATATTGCCAAACCCTCTTTGAGGAGCAAGGTGACCCCCAGTTGAGAACCACAGACTTATTTAACTTCCAAAAATTTTTTTAAAGAGAGGTTAATGGGAGGAGCAATTATATTGCTATGCTTGATTGCCTGATCATCAGTGATTATTCACACTGATGCCGAGCTATCAATCTAGTCATTTAAGAGATTAAAATGACTCCCCCAAAGCAGAGTGGATACAGCACTATGCAAGCTTAGCCATTTTCTGTCCTTTGGATCAGTATGAAGTTTGGATTTCAGAAACTGTTTAGGATTAAAGACTTGAAACATGTTTAATTTAGATTCAGAACCTAGTTTTAGTATTTTAAGCAAAGGACCTGAGAATGGCACCTTCATATATGAAAAAGAAGGTAGGTACTTTATATTCTACAAATTATACAAAAAGACAGAAAAATTACTTTTTTAATTAAAATGGGCAAGATGTTTGCAGACTCCAGAGAGTCTGCTATCAATTAAACACTGTTCACCCTCTACAAGGTGTAGAAATTATAACGGAGGATCCTGAATACATATTAAAAACAAACAAATAGTACTCTATTGAGGCAACTGACTTTTAAAAAAATTGAGCCAATTAGAAGTCAAATAGTTTTGAAGCCTCTGTAATTATAAAATATTTATGAATCTTTGAGAGGATACACACAATGCCAGAAATGATATCAGTGTTGCTCCTTTAACTGACCTACCAAGAGGTCGCATTCTAGGATCTTTTTCTTATCATGGAAAAAGTTTACTTTTTAATATCTATAATCTGTGACTGCTCATCATATCAAGAAGAATTATATTGCAGATAATCATGATCGGGGCTGCTTTTGTCTGTGGCTAAAGCTGAAGCCAGCCAATTAATATATGGTGTTCAGGGAAAACAGCTCATTTTAAACCAGGGTCTTAAGCAAAGGAAAGGACAGCCTTTTATTAACTTTGTCCCTTGTCTCTAGACATATTTATTGCATTCTTCTGGAACAGAAATAATAGAAGCTCAGGCATAAGGCCATGTGTGCCAAAGGAAAAAACGAAAAAAAACAAAACAAAAAAAACCTCTCAGGTTCCATGAATATAAATGGTTCTGTCATTTGATGGGAAACACTATGGTTTGAAAATCTGAAAATGACTCACAACATTTAGAAATATCTCCTATAAAATATAGACACTTGATGATTAAAAAGAGGATTACGTGGAAATGATGATAGTATCTTGTTTTTGTCCTTGCACATAGCTGCATATTTGAGTTTGGTTTATGTCTCTACTGCTATTTGGCATGGCCAGTCATTTTTTTTTCTTTATCTATGAAATGGAACAAATCTTATTTGTCACTATGAATTTAAATGAAATTTTAATATGTTTATCTGCCACACGTTCACAGTTATCTCTACTCCAATTTTACTTTAGATTTTTAGTGTGTGTTTATTATAAAATGTAGGTCTTTATCCATTCTTTTTTCTGAAATTATTGTATCAACTACTCTCATCGATTTTGTGTTTTTCCCACATGTGTCAAAATTTTTCAAATATGTCTCAATATGGGACTCTGGGAGAAAGTTACAAAGTGCAATTTTGGTTCGCGTCAAAAACATTAACTTAGAGATATAGTGTTGTTAACACATCTCAGGCAAAATACTGCCCAGAGAGTTGGGAATTTGGGTGCAGAAGACTGAGCTAAAATTTGTGGCACTAAAGGCAGCCATCCAAGGGGCAGAATGTTGGGAATAATTTTAAATCAATGCCAGGCAGAGTGGCAGACTATGCCTTAAATCTGAATACATTCTGTAGCTTAAGTAATCCTAATAATTGCCCTATGTGGTCAGTCAAACAGATGTCCTAGACCTGACCCACTGGGCAGAAGGAAGTCATGTGTTCAGAATGAACTAATCACCACGGTGGGCGGGAGAGGCTACGCCTGACAGGAAGCTGAGGATGGGGTCTCTCTTTCTTGCCCAAACAATGTGACTTGAAAGTAACCAATCCTGGGTGATAAAAAATAAAACAAAATACAAAACAAAATAGACACTAAAGTGATAGACGAGACATAGGAAATATTTTCATCTTTTTCTATTCACTACCACAAATTTGGAAAGGAAATATAAGACATTTCAATCTATTGCTGCCTTCTTCTTCTTTTTTTTAACTTCAAGGTTTTTCTTTCTTTTAAAATTTTTTTTTTTTATTTTATATTGGAGTATAGTTGATTTACAATGCTATGTTAGTTTCAGGTGTACAGCAAAGTGATTTAGTTATACATATACATATATCTATTCTTGTTCAGATTCTTCTCCCATATAGGTTATTACAGAGCATTGAGAAGTGTTCCCTGTGCTATATAGTAGGTCCTTGCTGATTATTTATTTTATATATAGTAGTGTGTATATGTAAGTCCTAGCCTCCTAATTTATCCCTCCCTCTCATCTTTCCCCTTTTGTACCATAAGTTTGTTTTCTAAGTCTGCGAGTCTGTTTCTGTTTTGTAAATAAGTTCATTTGTATCATTTTTTAGATTCCACATATAAGTGATATCATATATTTATCTTTCTCTGTCTGACTTCCTTCACTTAGTATGACTGCCTTCTTATCTATACATTTTCTTAAAAAAAGATTTGACATAGTCCCGGGAAAAAAAATACCTGTAGCAATAAATATATCCAAATCTGTTGTTTTAGGTATTTCTTAGTTTGAAAGTTTTCAGGAAATTTAGAAAATGGTAGCAGGGATTAACTGTGGGAAGTGAAGGAAGGACACTTACATTTAGACTTTTCACACTTCCATACCCTTCGAATTTTTATAATTATTTTCATAATTTCATAGTAAAATATAAGGGAATACAATATAAAACAAAACAAATAGAAAAGCATCTATAAGATACTCCTGGCTCAATGACTTTTATTGGAACAATGAAGGAAACTTGAAACTAATATTGGTAATTCATTTCTGTTTACCTTAAATACATAGAGCATAGTAACATTTCCAGTCACTTGGATAAGGACAAATTCCCAGATGTGGGGAAAAAAAAAAAAAAAGTTCACTCATTCTATTTGCTTTTTGGTTCCATCAGTGTGATTTTTTTTTTTTAAGTCATGTTGAAAGGGATCTGGAACTTTATGTGATAAAGTTGTACACCATGAGGTTTTTCCTAATGTCATCATAATCTGGTATTTTATTTCAGGGTGTAGGGATGGGTCGTGTGTTCAGAATCGTATAGCAGTTACAATCAGATTCTATCATGATGAGAATCAAACTCAGGTCCATCACTTAATATATTTTTTTAACATCTTTATTGCAGTATAATTGCTTTACAATGGTGTGTTAGTTTCTGCTGTATAACAAAGTGAATCAGCTATACATATACATACATCCCCATATCTCCACCTTCTCTCATTTCCCTCCCACCCTCCCTATCCCACCCCTCTAGGTGGACACAAAGCAACAAGCTGATCTCCCTGTGCTATGCGGCTGCTTCCCACTAGCTATCTATTTTACATTTGGTAGTGTATATATGTCCATGCCACTCTCTTACTTCGTCCCAGCTTACCCTATCCCCTCCTCATGTCCTCAAGTCCATACTCTACGTCTGTGTCTTTATTCCTGTCCTGGTCCTAGGTTCTTCAGAACCTTTTTTTTTTTTTTTTTTAGATTCCATATATATGTGTTAGCATACGGTATATGTTTTTCTCTTTCTGACTTACTTCACTCTGTATGAGAGTCTCTAGGTCCAACCACCTCACTACAAATAACTCAATTTCATTTCTTTTTATGGCTGAGTAATATTCCATTGTATATATGTGCCACATCTTCTTTATCCATTCATCTGACAATGGACATTTAGGTTACTTCCATGTCCTGGCTATTGTAAAAGGAGCTGCAATGAACATTGTAGTACATGACACTTTTTGAATTATGTTTTTCTCAGGGTATATGCCCAGTAGTGGGATTGCTGGATCGTATGGTAGTTCTAGTTTTAGTTTTTTAAGGAACCTCCATACTGTTCTCCATAGTGGCTGTATCAATTTACATTCCCACCAAGAGTGAAAGAGGGTTCCCTTTTCTCCACACCCTCTCCAGCATTTATTGTTTGTAGATTTTTTGATGATGGCCATTCTGACTGGTGCGAGGTGGTACCTCATTGTAGTTTTTATTTGCATTTCTCTGATGATTAGTGATGTTGAACATTCTTTCATGTGTTTGTTGGCAATCTGTATGTCTTTGTTGGAGAAATGTCTATTTAGGTGTTCTGACCATTTTTGGATTGGGATGCTTGTTTTTTTGATATTGAGCTGCATGAGCTGCTCGCATATTTTGGAGATTAATCCTTTGTCAGTTGCTTCGTTTGCAAATATTTTCTCCCATTCTGAGAGTTGCCTTTTTGTCTTGTTTATGGTTTCCTTTGCTGTGCAAAAACTTTTAAGTTTCATCAGGTCCCATTTGTTTATTTTTGTTTTTATTTCCATTTCTCTAGGAGGTGGGTCAAAAAGGATCTTGCTGTGATTTATGTCATGGAGTGTTCCGCCTATGTTTTCCTCTAAGAGTTTTATAGTGTCTGGCCTTACATTTAGGTCTTTAATCCATTTTGAGTTTATTTTTGTGTATGGTGTTAAGGAGTGTTCTAACATCATTCGTTTGCATGTATCTGTCCAGTTTTCCCAGCACCACTTATTGAAGAGGCTGTCTTTTCTCCATTGTATATTCTTGCCTCCTTTATCAAAGATAAGGTGACCATATGTGCGTGGGTTTATCTCTGAGCTTTCTATCCTGTTCCATTTATCTATATTTCTGTTTTTGTGCCAATACCATACTGGCTTGATTACTGTAGCTTTGTAGTATAGTCTGAAGACAGGGAGCCTGATTCCTCCAGCTCCGTTTTTCTTTCTCAAGATTGCTTTGGCTATCCGGGGTCTTTTGTGTTTCCCTACAGATTGCGAAATTTTTTGTTCTAGTTCTGTGAAAAATGCCATTGGTAGTTTGATAGGGATTGAATCTGTAGATTGCTTTGGGTAGTATAGTCATTTTCACAATGTTGATTCTTCCAATCCAAGAACATGGTATGTCTCTCAATCTGTTTGTATCATCTTTAATTTCTTTCATCAGTGTCTTATAGTTTCCTGCATAAAAGTCTTTTGTCTCCTTAGGTAGGTTTATTCCTAGGTATCTTATTCTTTGTGTTGCAATGGTAAATGGGAATGTTTTCTTAATTTCTCTATCAGATTTTTCATCATTAGTGTATAGGAATGCAAGAGATTTCTGTGCATTAATTTTGTATCCTGCTACTTTACCATATTCATTTATTAGCTCTAGTAGTTTTCTGGTAGCATCTTTAGGATTCTCTATGTATAGCATCATGTCATCTGCAAACAGTGACAGCTTTACTTCTTCTTTTCTGATCTGGATTCCTTTTATTTCTTTTTCTTCTCTGATTGCTGTGACTAAAACTTCCAAAACTATGTTGAATAATAGTGGTGAGAGTGGCAACCTTGTCTTGCTCCTGATCTTAGTGGAAATGTTTCCAGTTTTTCACAATTGAGAATGATGTTGGCTGTTGGTTTGTCATATATGGTGTTTATATGTTGAGGAAAGTTCCCTCTATGCCTACTTTCTGGAGGGTTTTTATCATAAATGGTTGTTGAATTTTGTTGAAAGCTTTTTCTGCATCTATTGAGATGATCATATGGTTTTTATTCTTCAATTTGTTAATATGTGTTATCACATTGATTGATTTGGGTATATTGACGAATACTTGCATTTCTGGGATAAACCCCACTTGATCATGGTGTATGATGTTTTTAATGTGCTGTTGGATTCTGTTTGCTAGTATTTTGTTGAGGATTTTTCCATCTCTGTTCATCAGTGATATTGGCCTGTAATTTTCTTTTTTTGTGGCATCCTTGTCTCGTTCTGGTATCACGGTGATAGTGGCCTTGTAGAATGAGTTTTGGAGAGTTCCTCCCTCTGCTATATTTTGGAAGAGTTTGAGAAGCATAGGTGTTAGCTCTTCTCTAAAAAGTTGTTTGATAGAAATCCCCTGTGAAACCATCTGGTCCTGGGCTTTTGTTTGTTGGAAGATTTTTAATCAGAGTTTCAATTTCAGTGCTTGCGATCGGTCTGTTTATGTTTTCTATTTCTTCCTGGTTCAGTATTGGAAGGTTGTGCTCTTCTAAGAATTTGTCCATTTCTTCCAGGTTGTCCATTTTATTGGCATAGAGTTGCTTGTAGTAATCTCTCACGATCCTTCGTATTTCTGCAGTGTCAGTTGTTACTTCTCCTTTTTCATTTCTAATTCTATTGATTTGAGTCTTCTCCCTTTTTTTCTTGATGTGTCTGGCTAATGGTTTATCAATTTTCTTTATCTTCTCAAAGAAGCAGCTTTTAGTTCTATTGTTCTTTGCTCTTGTTTCCTTCATCTCTTTTTCATTTATTTCTGATCTGATCTTTATGATTTCTTTCCTTCTGCTAACTTGGTGGTGTTCTTGTTCTTTTTTCTCTAATTACTTTAAGTGTAAATTTAGGTTGTTTATTTGAGTTGTTTCTTGTTTCTTGAGGTAGGATTTTGTATTGGTATAAACTTACCTCTTAGAACTGCTTTTGCTGCATCCCATAGGTTTTGGAGCATTGTGTTTTCATTGTCATTTGTTTATAGGTGTTTTTTGATTTCCTGTTTGATTTCTTCAGTGATCTCTTGGATATTTAGTAGTGTATTGTTTAGCCTCCATGTGTTTGTATTTTTTACAGTTTTTTTTCCTGTAATTAATATCTAGTCTCATAGCATTGTGGTTGGAAAAGATACTTGATATGATTTCAATTTTCTTAAATTTACCAAGGCTTGATTTGTGACCCAAGTTACGATCTATCCTGGAGAATGTTTCATGAGCACTTGAGAAGAAAGTGTATTCTGCTGTTTTTGTTGGAATGTCCTATAAATATCAATTAAGTCCATCTTGTTTAATGTATCATTTAAAGCTTGTGTTTCCTTATTTATTTTCATTTTGGATGATCTGTCCATTGGTGAAAGTGGGGTGTTAAAGTCCCCTCCTATGATTGTGTTACTGTCGATTTCCCCTTTTATGGCTGTTAACATTTGCCTTATGTATCGAGGTGCTCCTATGTTGGCTGCATAAATATTTACAATTGTTATGTCTTCTTCTCGGATTGATCCCTTGATCATTATGAATAGTCCTTCTCTGTCTCTTGTATTTTAAAGTGTATTTTGTCTGATATGAGAATTGATACTCCATCTTTCTTTTGATTTCCTTTTGCTGGAATATCTTTTTCCAGCCCCTCACTCTCCATCTGTATGTGTCCCTAGGTCTGAAGTGGGTCTCTTGTAGACAGCGTATGTACAGGTCTTGTTTTTGTATCCATTCAGTCAGTCTATGTGTTTTGGTTTGAGCCTTTAATCCATTTACATTTAAGGTAGTTATCAATATGTATGTTCCTATTACTATTTTCTTAATTGTTTTGGGTTTGTTATTGTAAGTCTTTTCCTTCTATTGTGGTTCCTGCCTAGAGAAGTTCCTTTAGCATTTGTTGTAGAGCTGGTTTGGTCATGCTGAATTCTCTTAGCATTTGCTTGTCTGTAAAGGTTTTAATTTCTCCTTCAAATCTGAATGAGATCCTTGCTGGTTAGAGTCATACTGGTTGCATGTTTTTCTCTTTCATCACTTTAAATATGTCCTGTCACTGCCTTCTGGCTTGCAGTGTTTCTGCTGAAAGATCAGCTGTTAACCTTATGGGGATTCCCTGTATGTTATTTGTTGTTTTTCCCTGGCTGCTTTTAATATGTTTTCTTTATATTTAATTTTTGATAGTTTGATTAATATGTGTCTTGGTGTGTTTCTCCTTGGATTTATCTTGTATGGGACTCTCTGTGCTTCCAGGACTTGATTAACTATTTCCTTTCTCATATTAGGGAAGTTTTCAACTATAGTCTCCTCAAATATTTTCTCAGTCCCTTTCTTTTTCTCTTTTTCTGGGACCCCTATAATTCGAATGTTGGTGCATTTAATGTTGTCCCAGAGGTCTCTGAGACTGTCCTCAATTCTTTTCATTCTTTTTTCTTTATTGTACTCTGTGGTAGTTATTTCCACTATTTTATCTTCCAGGTCACTTATCCATTCTGCCTCAGTTATTCTGCTATTGATTCCTTCTGGAGAATTTTTAATTTCATTTATTTTGTTGTTTATCATTGGTTTTTTTTTGCTCTTTAGTTCTTCCAGGTCCTTGTTATACGTTTCTTGTATTTTCTCCATTCTACTTCCAAGATTTTGGATCATCTTTGCTATCATTACTCTGAATTTTTTTTAGGTAAACTGCCTATATCCTCTTCATTTGTTTGGTCTGGTGGGTTTTTACCTTGCTCCTTCATCTGCTGTGTATTTCTCTGTCTTCTCATTTTGCTTAACTTACTGTGTTTGGGGTTTCCGCTTCACAGGCTGCAGTTTCATAGTTCCCGTTGTTTTTGATGTCTGCCCCCAATGGCTAAGGTTCTTTCAGTGGGTTGTGTAGGCTTCCTGGTGGAGGGGACTGATGCCTGTGTCTGGTGGATGAGGCTGGATCTTTTCTTTCTGGTGGGCAAGACCACGTCCGGTGGTGTGTTTTGGGGTGTCTGTGACCTTATTATGATTTTAGGCAGCCTCTCTGCTAATGGGTGGATTTGTGTTCCTCTCTTGTTAGTTGTTTGACATAGGGTGTCCAGCACTTTAGTTTGCTGGTCATTGAGTGGAGCTGGGTCTTAGCATTGAGATGGAGATCTCTGGAAGAGCTTTCCCCATTTGATATTACATGGGGCCAGGAGGTCTCTGGTGGACCAATATCCTGAACTCGGCTCTCCCACCTCAGAGGCTCAGGCCTGACACCAGCCATAGCACCAAGACCCTGTTAGCCACATGGCTGGTATAAAGGTTTCAAAGTTTCCAAATTTGAAGTCTAAATTTGAAGCACTGGAATTCAAAATCACTTGCAAATCATTAAGAATTATTTTTCAATACAACAGCAGCAAACTAGAAGCAGTTTCTATTTCTCTGAGGATGCACCCTGTCCTCAAATTCTGGCACTAAAGATTCCATCACTTAATATTCTTGTTAAGTTACAAAGGGCAGGTTACCCTTTATATGCCTCTAAAAAAATAGATTTGATTTCTAACTCACAGAAATGTGGAGATTTATTGTGTTAGTCAAATTTGTGTGTGGTTAGTGTTTTTCCTGACACATAGTAAACATTCAATAAGTTTGGCTGGTGACTTTTTCAAGCTGAAAGGAAATTTGAAGAGGAACATGAAATGAAACATTGGAAGTCTCCAGAAAAACTAGAAAATGTTAGCAGTTTATTCCATTTATAGCCACACATTTTTCTCTTAATTCCACACTGCTCTTCAGGATGTAAATTATGATTCTGTTGTTAAAATAAACCACTCTCTTTTGAGGAACATTGTCTCTTTATCCTTCTCCCTTCAACTTCTACTTTTTTGCCATAATGAGATCAAATATTCTTTACTATTTATTTTCAAACAATAATATAGGAATGGCTGCTGACTTCCTTAAAAAAGTACCATACTATTTCCTAATATCAGAATCATTTATTCATACTCTACTTTTACCAAGTAAATATTTGTCAAATAAACACTTAGAACATAGATGAATTTGTTGCAACTCCAGTTTAAGCAAGTATTTCAGGATAGCATGGATCCTAAGTCAAAATGAATCAGTAAATAACTTTAAAGTTTTATGGAATACTTTTTGTTTGTATGTATTGTGGAGAATTTGGAGAGAGTTTTACTTCTTTGTTTTTGTTTGTTTGTATGCAGAGAAATTTTAGTCATGAAGTGTTAAAAATGAGTACATTATACATTTATGTATTTTTTTCAATTATAATCGTCATTTATATTATAAAAATAATACATTGGGAAATTTTTAAAGATAAACATTAAACAGTATTTTCCTGGTTATTTCTAAGTTAATCTATATTAATAGTATTTGAATAGTTCTTCAAGAGTATCTTGCAAGTAAGTATTTGTAAATGTGCCATGTGATTATGAATATTAAGATTTTCAAAATTAGAGCAAAAAGATGAATAATTAAATTAGATAGGTCTTAAAGGCACTCATAGTTTCATAAATATAAATAACAGAATCACATAGGCTGAACAAAATGTAAAACTGAACCTGTTAAAGAATCTGCAAGTGAAACAACTGCTGTATTACTTTCCCCAATTTCATATGTTACAATGATCAAATTAAAGGTAAGACATGTAATTAGAAAAAAATCACGCAAAGTACCAGAGCATTTAAATAACATAAATGACTACTAAGTAGTGACAAATGTTGGAAAAAAGTTCTGCTGCTGCTGCATACAGATGTAAGTAACTAAATTATGTAAAAAAATGTTTTTAGAAGTATATTCATTTTTAGACAAAGAGGGTAAAATGATATTAGAAATCAAATATACTTGAGTAGTACTATGACAGCTAGAAGACGAAGCCTCTTAATGACTATTTGATTTTAGTTAGCACAGTCTGAAAAGTTTGATTATAAAAACAATACAAAATGAACAAGAATAAAATGTTTAAAACCTTCCAGGAATACTGGAAGAATTTTTTTGTTTGTGAATAACATAACAAGATCCTTTGTATCCTGATGATCAATCTTCTGGTAGCAGAGAAACTCTGAATGACCTAAAAATAGAACTAGGAGACACAAAACTCAGAATAAGGTTTTTAGACAGAAAATTATCATCTAGTTTGTTACCATATGTGAGCCAGTAGTGGTTTTATTTTTTTCATTCTTACATCTCATGGAAAAATTTCCAATCTCTCTACTATATGTATATGTGAAAGGTAGACCTTAATTTTCTCCACCAATAATGTTAAAATCCAGAAAGAGTGTTACAGTTCTGGCCAAGTTGGAGTGAAGTTTCCAGATTTATCCTTCCTTCTAAAGCAATTAAAAATGGACAAAATGTATGAAACAATGGTTTCAAGACACTGGACTTCAGGCAATGAAAACTGAGAGATGGGGAAAAAAATTACTTACTCAGTTTACTGATTTGAGAGCATTTTTAGATGTGGCATACAAAGAGGTAATCCAGGTGGAGCCTGGGAGATTCCCAAAGTTAAGAAGAGAGAGTTCAGGAGAATCTGAGGAGAATGAGCAATCTAGAATTTACAGAACAGAGTACTGGAGAGAAGACAGCTACATATACACTCTAGAGATCTACAGAGAGTTGCATCTGAGTATTCAACAGAGTAACAATTAGCACATGCTAGTGAGGAATTTACATGAGACTGGGGGAAAACACACTGGAAAGAATAAGAGGAAACAGTGCCCTATGCTCACACAGGACTAGGAAAAGTCCCTGTTCCCACCAACCAGATTGGAAACCCCATTATTTATGGGAAATTGGTTAGATTACTCACTTCTGCTCTTGCCTAACCAAGCTTAAAGAAATTTCCAAAAGAATCAACTGTTTCCAAGTAACCCCTGAAAAAGCTCACAAATATTTACAGAAATACAAATATATTCTCCACAGCAAAAAAGTAAAAGTCACAATCTCTAGCAATCAAAAATTTCCAGCAGGCAAAGGAGGTAGAAAACGTGACTCACAATAAGGAGATAGATCAATCATTTAAAGCTGACAGAACTAATACAGATGTTAGAATTTGCAAACAAGGGCATTAAAACAGTCGTTATAACTGAAGTCCATATGTTCAAAAGTTTAGCAGAGACATGGAAGATTAAAAAATGTAGAGACCCTAATTATAGAGGTAGAAGTATGATGGATGAAATTTAGGGCAAAGTAGATACCGCAGAAAAAAATGATTAGTGAAATTGAAGACATAGCAAAAGAAACTATCCAAAGTAAAATATACAGATAAAACAGAATGAAAATAAAAAACAAAAACAAAAGCCCTCAGCATATCTATGAGCTGTGGGTCAGCACAAAGCAATCCAATATCCATGATATTGGAGGATAGGAGAGAGAGAAGTGTGTGTGTGTGTGTGTGTGTGTGTGTGTGTATGTGTGTGTGTGTGTATAATATATATATTAGCCTATATATACAATGTATATATAGTATAAAAGTGTATATCTGTATATAAATGTATATATGTATAAAATATAAAATCATATTAAACATATATAAAATATTACATATATATTTTTACATATTAAATTTGCATTTGAAGACATGCATGCTATGTACAGAGGAACACATATAAGAATGACAGACTGTTTCTTGAAAAATTACAAGGGAGAAGAAAGTGGAGCAATGTTTCAAAGTCCTGAAACAAATCTGTCAAGCTAAATTTTTGTACCCAGAAAAAATATATATTTCAAAAACAAGACAAAATGAAGACATTTTCAGACAGAGGAAAACTGAAACAATGCATATCTCTGAGAAATGTTAAAGAAAGCCATTTGAATAGAAAGAAAGTGATACTGGATTTTAATCTAGATATACAGAAAGTAAAGAGTTATGACAATGGTATCTAATTTAGGTAAATATATAACATTACTTCTTTAAATATCTTCAAAATGCAAACGTAAGTATGAACAAAATAACAATGTATTATGTAGTTTAAAACATACACAGTAGGAACCCCTAGATCTACACTGGGGAAATGGAAGTATTCTAAAGTAAAGTAGTAAAATTTGTATTACATGTGGAGTGGTATAATATAATTTGAGGACAGGTTGTGCTGAGTTAAAAATGTAAACTATAAATACTAAAGCTACAACTAAAATGACAAAGCAAAGACTTATAAATAATAACCCAACAAAGGAGATAAAATAAAATTTAAATCATACTTAATTTAAATGAAAGTAGAGAGAAGAAAAGGTAACAGATAAAAGTCAGAAATGATCAGCTGGATAAAAAGCTGTCTATAAAAACACAATCTCAGTATAGACACAAATAGGGTAAAAATAGATAAAAAAAGATATACCATTTAAACACTGATCAAAAGAAAGCTGCAGGAACTATATTAATATCAAATAAAATAGATTTGATAGGAAAAAGTATTTCTAGGGATAAAGATTGAAATAAAAGCAGGCAAACAATAGAGAAATATCAATGAAACTAAAAGCTGGTTCTTTGGGAAGGTCATTAAAGATGATAAACTCTAGTAAAAAATTAGCAAAAGATATTTGTTTTTCTCTTTCTGACTTACTTCACTCTGTATGACAGACTTTAGGTCCATACACCTCACTACAAATAACTCAATTTCTTTTCTTTTTATGGCTAATATTCCATTGTATATATGTGCCACACCTTTTTATCCATTCATCTGTTGATGGACACTTAGGTTGCTTCCATGTCCTGGCTATTGTAAATAGAGCTGCAATGAACATTGTGGTACATGACTCTTTTTGGATTATGGGTTTCTCAGGGTATATGCCCAGTAGTGGGATTGCTGGGTTGTATGGTAGTTCTATTTTTAGTTTTTTAAGGAACCTCCATACTGTTCTCCATAGTGGCTGTATCAATTTACATTCCCACCAACAGTGCAAGAGGGTTCCCTTTTCTCCACACCCTCTCCAGCATTTATTGTTTGTAGATTTTTTTTTTTTAAATCATCACCTTTTCTGACCAGGATTCTTTCTTTCTTTCTTCCTTCCTTCCTTCCTTCCTTCCTTCCTTCCTTCCTTCCTTCCTTCCTTCCTTCCTTCCTTCCTTCCTTCCTTCCTTTCTGTGTTGGGTCTTCGTTTCTGTGTGAGGGCTTTCTCTAGTTGCAGCAAGTGGGGGCCACTCTTCATCGCGGTGCGCGGGCCTCTCATTATCGCGGCCTCTCTTGTTGCGGAGCACAGGCTCCAGACGCGCAGGCTCAGTAATTGTGGCTCACAGGCCTAGCCGCTCCGCGGCATGTGGGATCTTCCCAGACCAGGGCTCAAACCCGTGTCCCTGCACTGGCAGGCAGATTCTCAACCACTGCGCCACCATGGAAGGCCTGTTTGTAGATTTTTTGGTGATGGCCATTCTGACTGGTGTGAGATAATATCTTATTGTTCAAATACCGTATGCTAACACATATATATGGAATCTAAAAAGCAACAACAAAAAATGGTCATGAAGAACCTAGGGGCAAGACAGGAATACAGACACAGACCTACTGGAGAATGGACTTGAGGATATGGGGAGGGGGAAGGGTAAGCTGGCACAAAGTGAGAGAGTGGCATGGACATATATACACTACCAAATGTAAAATAGATAGCTAGTGGGAAGCAGCCACATAGCACAGGGAGATCAGCTCGGTGCTTTGTGACCACCTAGAGGGGTGGGATAGGGAGGGTGCGAGGGAGGGAGACTCAAGAGGGGAGAGATATGGGGATATATGTATATGTATAACTGATTCACTTTGTTATAAAGCAGAAACTAACACACCATTGTTAAGCAATTATACTCCAATAAAGATGTTTAAAATATATATATATTAGGAAAAGAGAGAAGAGAACAAATGAGAGGTGACAGAAATTGCCAATGGTATACAATGAGAAAGATGATGGTATTACAGATTCTACAAATATTAAAGGGAAAATAAAAAATCTTGAACAAGTTTATGCCAAAAATTTATCAGCTTAGATGAAATGGATGCAACTAGCAAAGCTCAGAGTTGTTTCACATACTTGCCAGCACTTACTGTAGCCAAGCTTTTTAATTTAAAGCATTGTAGTAGGTTTATTTGCAATGATGTAGAACAATTGGAACTCTCGTATACTGCTGGTGAGAAGGTAAACTGAAACAATTACTTTGAAAAAGAGTTTGGCAGCTTCTTAAAATTGAATGTAACTTTCCATATGACCCAGCTATTCTGCTCCTAGGTATTTACCCAAGAGAAATGAAACCTATGACTATACAAAGTCATAAAAATCTTTATATAAAAAACCTGTACAAAGATTTGAAAATATATTAATAGCAGATTTATTGGCAATAGACAAAACTGGAAACAATCCAAATGTCCCCAGCAGGTGAATAGATAAACAAGTTCTGGTGTATCCAAACAATGCAGTATTACATAGCAAAAAACAAAACAAAACAAAAACACCCTGTCTATACAAAACAACAACATAAATACACCTCAAAACAGTTTTGCAGAATGATGCTTGACAAAAAAGAGTTTATGCTGTATGATTCCATTTAGATAAATTTCTAGAACGAGCAAACAAATCTATAGTGGCAGATCAGTTTTTGCCTGGGTAGTGGCACGAGGAAGCGATTACATAGAGACACAAAGAAACTTTTGTGGGTAGTAGATATGTTCATATCTTATTTGGAGTAATGGTTTCACAGGATTTACATGTGTTAAATTATCATATTTTAAAATTTAAATATGTGCTTTTTATTGTTGTCTATAGAGTTTTTTAAAAAGCTTAAGGAGAGCTGTACTTTATGGAGCTATCAAGTGTTTGCAGTTTTACAACTTCCGAATTTATAAAATAGGATATAGAAATATTATTTTCTTTTTAAAAATATATTGAAGTATAGTTGACTTACAATATTATGTTAGTTTCAGGTGTACAACATAAAAACTCGATATTTTTATAGATTACACATCATACAAAGTTATTATAAAATATTGACTGTACTCCCTGTGCAGTACATTACATTCCTGTGACTTATTTATTTTATAACTGGTAGTTTGTACCTCTTAAAACCCGTCATCTATTTCGCCCCTCTCCCCAACCCTCTCCTCTGTGGTAACCACTAGTTTGTTTTCTGTATCTCTGAGTCTGCTTCTGTTTTGTTCTGCTTGTTTATTTTGTCTTTTTAGATTCTACACATAAGTAAAAACATGCCATATTTGTCTTTCTCTGTCTAAGTATAATACCTTCCAGATCCATCCATGTTGTCACAAATGGCAAGATTTCATATTACTAAGCCATCAGAAAGAAATCTTAGGTTCTTGCTTGGATTTGGTACAGATCAGTCTCTCCCAAATCTGTAGTGTTTCACAAACATAAATGGTCTTTATAAAAGTGAAATGTTATCAATTATATGTTTAAGAAAGAATTATTTTAATTCATTAATAAAATATAGCATTTTGTGTATTGATTTCAATTTTTTTTTCTTATCATGATCCTTAAATGGCATTTGCTTAGTCTTTATTTCTTCTCTGACTGTTAACACCATTTAACTGACCTACTTGCAACTAATTCATGACTGTGAGTAACAGTTTGCCTGCATAATTACATCAATATTTTAATTAGATGCTTCATAAAGCACTTTGCAATACAGTATAATTTTTATTTTAAATCACAAGTGACTGGAACTATAGTTTATGAAGAGATATATACCCAATTAATTTGTGTGGTTTGTTTTATCCTTTGTGCATTGTTATGCATGTTTTTTTAAATTAATTAATTAATTTGTTTATTTTTATTTTTGGCTGCATTGGGTCTTTGTTGCTGTGTGCAGGCTTTCTCTAGCTGCAGTGAGTGTGGGCTACTCTTCATTGTGGTGCACGGGCTTCTCATTGAGGTGGCTTCTCTTGTTGGGGAGCATGGGCTCTAGGTACACAGGCTTCGTTAGTTGTGGTGCATGGGCTTAGTTGCTCCATGACATGTGGGATCTTCCCGGACCAGGGCTTGAACCCATGTCCTCTGCATTGGCAGGCGGATTCTTAACCACTGCACCACCAGGGAAGTCCCTGTTATGCATGTTTAATGATAAACTTCTCAAATTTTCTTCTCTGCCTAACACAAACTATTGTCTGGTAGAGTGTATACATTGTATTTTTGGTTTCTATGGTTAAATGGTCTTTGATACAAATTTTATAACATATTTTCATTGATTTTATGTAATTATATCCACAATATGTATGTGTGTTTTTATTATCTTTTCATGGTAGCCATGGATTCATAGAGATAACTAATTTCAATTTTTCCTCATGATATAACTTTAACATGCACTATAGAGCAAAGGAAATTACAGTGACAATGCATTATCTCCAGAGAGTTTTCCAGTTAGCATTCTAGATTGCTCTGTGGTAATTCTTAAAATAGATTAAAACTCTGGAATCATGGCTTTCAGGATACCAATATTTGTATTTATGCAGCCCAGTGCATGGCAAGTCTATTGTACTTTTACAGTCTTCTGATAGAGATCAGAAGATAAAACTACTATATAAAAGCTGAACTGGTAACTATGTTTTGGAGATGAGGGAGATTGAGGTATCTTTCATGATTTGACTAATAAGGCAAGCAAATTCAGTGGTATTTAATTTTTTTGTGAGATGTTGAGTCTTCTCTCAAAAAAGAAACAAATGTAAAGTTTTATAATAATTACCAAACTAAAATATACTTTACGTTGGATAGGAAATAATGCTGATATATTTTTATAGAATATTCTGTATTCCTTTTGACCTTTCTTGAGAGAGAGCAATGATTGTCAAAAATTCATTTATTATCTGAGTCAAACTACATAAAAGAGACAACTTGAGCATTTATAGTACAAGCAGGAAAATAATGACAAAAAGTAAGGATTACCCATTTAAAATAAAAGCTTATTTTCTTCACAAAATAATACCTCATTGAATAGTTAAGGTGTGTGTGAGCTGCAGACACCAGCTCATGTTCTTAGTGGTTTTATGATCATAGCTACCAGAGCAAGAAACCACACTTACATACTTATTCACACAAAGACACAGATACAGAACGATGCCGCGAGTCACAGAGCTCACACGTTTCATACTCACCTTTGCCACTATTTGTAGCAGCTTCCATTTCCCTATTTTGAAGAAGAACATAAGAAAATGTCATCTGAAATTATAGGTCATCTCTTAGAGAGATAACATTTAATGTATAGATCCAGAAAACATGAGGCATGATGGTGAGAGGGAAACATCTCTTCTTGTCTCAATCTCTCAGATCTTTTCTATGTGATCAGAGAGCACTGACTCATTCCTGAAATTATTAATGTGGTCGTTGCAGTTAAAGTAGAACTTCTGGTCAAAAAACTGAGACTAGAATTCAGTTTTTAGTTCAAAAGTCTTGGCGATTTGCATTTGTTACATTTTCTAGACTGCGAGGACTTCTTGCTGGTTTGAAGGTCTTGCAAGGAACCCCAGGAATACAGAAACAGACAGTACATACTTTTGCTGAAGATTTGAGAACACAGTATATTCTGCTTATTTTAGTAGCTATGTTGAAATTTTTGTTCAGTTACAGAACTGGGTTATTTGCACATAAATATACCTCATGTATAAATAATAACTCTCATATATTTTTTTCTGTGTTATTGTAAGGGGACATCCCTAAAAATAGAGTAGCATTCCTTTCTATTTTGGTATTTCTACATCCTGGTAAAATTAATATGCTGGTCTCCACTGCTTTGGAGAGTCTAAACTCTAACTTGAGATCAGAAAGTCCATATTCTTGGGTAATGTTTATCTTAAGTCCTTATAGAATTGCTATTGGAAATGTGTTTGGTAATGTCATATTTTCAGCTTTTACCAGAGAGCACTAGAGAAAATACATTGCTGCTACATTTGTTGCAGAAATATTATTGAGGCCATTGTTTATGACATCACACAGCGCCCTGATACAAATTTCACCTGAGAAATTTTCTGTTGAGTCAGTTGCTAAAATGAACTTGTTACTGAACCAAACTTGGGTCCACTTGCCTGCGGAAAATAAAACAAATCTATTGACACTGGGTTGTGATGAAGCAAAGTGCAATGTTTACCACAGGACACCAAGCAAGGAGTCCAGGGCAGCTTGTGCTCAAAACACCCGAGCTCCCCAATGGGTTTCAGCAAAGCATTTTTAGAGGTCAGGTGACTGACTGAGGGGCATCTCAGTGTATGTGATCAGCTTGTGCACAATTCTGATTGGTTGATGGTGAGGTAACAAGCGTCACAGGGGTTAACGTTATCAATCCTTAGGTGCCAGCAAGTCTAGGGACTCAGTGCTCATGGTCATCAAGCAGTTAATTTCTTCCATTTGGTAGGGGTTTTAACATCTTTTAAACAACTCAGGAAATGTGCATCAGATACTAGTATCTAGGTACTTCAGAGAGGAGCTAAAGCAGAGGATATGGGAAAGGGTTCTGTCCAAGGAAGGCCCCAGAAAGTCCTGCTGGGTTACAAACTTTGCTTCTTCTTACAGTCTCAAATGTTTTTAATGTTTTTTGAAAATAAGATTTTTTCCTATGTATAAACTATAAATTAATTATATCTTAATAAGGTGTAATAAATTAATGTATAATTTATACATAGGAAAATGCCAAATCTTAAATGTACAAAAGATGGATTTTGATATATGTTTACTCCTGAATCAAAACTCCTGTATCCCCCTATCTTTTCCATACCCTCTCCCAAAGGTGACTACTATTCTGACAGCTATACCAGTAATTTTCATTCCACCTACTCTTGAACTTGATGTAAACAGAACCATACTGTATGTATTCTTGTGTGTTTGGCTTCTTTAACTCAACATAATGGTTTGAAGTTTATCCAGGTTGTTGCATTGTCTGTAGCTTGTTCCCTTTTTTTAATATTGAGGTATAATTTATACACATACCATTAAATTTGCCCATTTTTAATTGTACAATTCTGTAAATTTAGTACATTTACAGAATTGTGCACATCACCATACTCTACTTTTAGAACATTCTCATCCCCCTGATAAAATCCCTCATGCCAATTTATAGCTATTCACTATTCCCACACCCAGCCCTAGGCAACCACTACTCTACTTTCTGTTTCTGTAGATTTGCCTGTTCTAGACATTTCATATAAATGTAACCATGCTACATGTGGTTTCCATGCCTGGCTTTACTCCCTTAGCATAATGCTTTATACGTTTCTTTCATGAGTGGTATATATTATGGTTTTATTATTTTTTATCATTTAATAATATTTCATTGTATGGATGTACCACTTACTTTTGAAATCTATTTACCAGCTGATTGACATTTGGGTTATTTCTATTTTTTGGCTGTTGTAAATAATACTACTATAAAAATTCATTTGAATGTTTGGGGATGGACATATGTTTTCATTTCCCTAGTTAGATATCTATATAAGATGGAACTGGTAGGTCATAAGATATATTTATGTTTAAAATTTTAATAAACTGCCAAACTAATTTCCAAAGTGGCTATGCAATTTTATATTCTCACCAATAATATCTCAAGATTATTGTTTTCCACATTATTTTGCCTCCATTTTGAAGAAATTTTAATGGATTTAGAATTCAGTATTGAGGTTTTTTTCCTTTCAACACTGAAAAGATGTTTCATTATTTTATACCTTCCATTTTTCTGATGACATATCAACTGTTTTCTTGCTGTTTTCCTGCATTCAATGTGTATTATTTTTCTTTGATGTTTATAAGATTTTCAATTTATTTTTAGTAATAGCTGTACTCTAATGTGTCTAGTTGTAATTGTTTAAAAAATTTTAACCTGTTTGGGATTTGCTGAACTTCTTGACTGTGTGGATTGATTTTATTTATTAAATTTGAAATTTTCTAAGTCCTTAACTTCTTCAAGTATTTCTTCTGAGTAGTTTTCTCTTCTCTCTCCTTCTGGGACTACAATTTTACATGTGCTAGATCATATGATAATGTCACTTTGACAACTGTCTCCTGTATATATTGTACATTTGTTTTTTCTCTTTGTTCTTCAATTTGAATAACTTCTACTTGTCTGTCTTTGAGTAAACTGATTATTTTGTTTCATCCTGCATACTGTTCAGTCATCCAATATGTTCAGCATTTCAGATATCTTATTTATCAAAATTAGAATTTCAATGTGTATTCTTTAAGTTTATATTTCTTTTCTGAAATACTCTATACTGTACCCTATTTCTCTCTCTTTTCGTCTACTTTATTTCACATATTTATAATAGTTATTGCAGTAAATCAAAGGTTTATGGAAACTATGAAACCCAAGGAAAAACAGCACCTTTTTCTAGCCAATGCCACTGTGAAGAAAATCATTGTAATCTAGGAATCAAAAAATTTGATGAATCCATTGATGCATTTTGGGGTAGAAGCAACAGAAAACCTAACTTGGGCTCTATAAGCAACAAATAGAATGTGTTGATTCTTTTATCAAAAAAGTTCAAAAGTATTCAAGTACCAGGGGAGGTTTGTCCAAGTTGTGCAGACACTAAGTGCTGCTTTCTCTTTTTCCACTTCTTTGCTCTTCTTCTATGGTGGTGGTACAGTTCTTGGCAGACTGTTCCCTCGTGTTTGACAGATGGCTGCCAGAACATTTGGAGCTTTCTCATTTGCATCTAGAAATTTAATTAGTTTTCTATTGCTGTGTAACAAATTACCACAAACTTAATGGATTGAATAATGCAAATGTACAATCTCACAGTTTCTGTAGGTCAGATGTCCAGCCTGGTGTGGCTGAGTTCTCTGTTCTGAGCTTTATAAGAGTGAAATTGAGAGGTTAGCTGAATGAGCTTTCACCTGGAAACCCTAGGGGAAAATTGTCATCCAAACTTCTTATTATCGAAAGAATTCAGTTCAATGTAGTCGTAAGACTTGAGGTTGCCATTTCCTTGTTAGATGTCAGCTAGTCTCATTCTCTTAGTCTACCCACATTCTTTACCATATTGCCACTCCTTCTTCAGGCCAGCAACAATGATGCAAATTCTTCTCATCTTTTCTGATTTCCTTCCCTGCTCCCAGCCTGAGAAAACTTTTTGCTTTTTAAAGGTTTATTGATTAAGTTAGGTCCACCTAGATAATCTCCCTAAGATTCATCTGATTAGTCACCTTAATTACACTGCTTCATACTGCAGTGTAATTAACATAATCATGGTGATAACACTAGAGGATAAAGACTGTGGAGTTTATCTTATAATCCTGCCTAGTACATAGAGTTTACTACTCTTGTAGCTCATTGTGTTTAATACTGAACCATTCACTGTTGCCAGAGAAATGGGATGTACTGATTGGCTTTGGCCAGTTACAGGTCATTGGCTTTAGTCAGTTACAGTACAGTGAGAGTCTGTTAAGTTGAGGAAGGAGAGAATAGACTCTGAGAAGGCAATCAATAAATACCCACTACATTTGAGTTCTTCCTGGTATTGCAACTTAAAGCCATGTGAGTTTGACAGAAGATTCTCTAATTGTTTCCAGATCTGTAAAATAGTAATAATAATCCAAATGTAGCAGGCACAGTTGGTGCTCCAATAAACTCCAATCACATGTCTTTCATCATCCTTATGTGGACATTCTCCAAGTTACACGTGCTTTGCTTCTAAAAGCTATACCTATTACTCTCATCATAAAACTGAACTTGGGCTACTACTTTTCTCCAAAGGTCAGAGAACTGCACATCTCCAATGTTCTTAGTGTCAAGAGATAATCTTTCCTCATTTCCTATATCCTTACTGATAATGGGCTAAAATTCAGATACTTTAAAATAAAAATCATTTCAGTTTGCAAATATTCTTTTCAAACATAATTCCCAAACAGACAGGATTCCCAAACAGTTTGCAATTCATTCATCTTGGAGGATGTACCAGGAAAATAGATTGTTTTCTATTAGAAATCCCATGTAGACTTTATTGAACCACAGATGACACACACATTTTTTTTCTTTAAGATTATAGTTGTTTATTGATAATACTAACTTGAAATTTTCATAGTCAAGTAACATTTATGACCCTTTGTTCTAGAACTTTTGCCATCAATTACCCAATTATCCATTTTCTGGTGTAGAGCCAGGACTAATTTCTAAGGAAAAAAATGAAAAACTTCAAGTATACTTCTCTAAAATGGGTGGCACTCAAGAATAAATCTTCATTAGATTCCTTATTTCATATTTACTCTTCTCAGTTGGTTGGCAAAGCCTATGAATGTGCTTTGATCAGAAGAACAGAAGTTCTCTTCTCTAGATTCTTGCCAAATAATATAATCTTGAAATTCCCACTGTCAGATCGTTATTAAATGCCCATTATGAGATTTAACATTTATGGAGAATTTCCTGAAGGCCATGCGACATATGCTTTTCTGGCTATCCTGAATGTTACCTTTGGATCAAGTCCAACCATCAAAGGTCTATTATACTGTGTTGGACAGTATTATTTTGACCCCTCTTAGGTTTACTTTTACTGAATTATGCTTTAGTGCTAAGTCATTGACCTACTTGAAAAGATTTTATTTGAAAGAGATATGCGAAATGCATTATTATTGAAAGTGTAAGGAAGCATAGGAAACACTGAACTCTTTATCACACAGAGTCCTTTTTATGAGAAACCAAAGGAAGAAATTTCCCTCAGGTTTACCAATCATGAACAGCTCTGCTTCTACTGAAAAACTGATTTGATTTCATATTATGGCCCCTGTGAATCTGGTATCAGATCATGCTTTGGTCACTAGGAACTATATTTGTGGAACCTCATTCCCCATGCTTTTATAATACAGTATGGAATGCTTTCTCAGAGTGCTTATTCAACCCAAGATGTGATTATTTCCCCCTTGTGATGACTCCCTAAACTATATATTTTATCTTTTGTATTGAAACATTTTTGTAAGATGCTTCAAATCCTTTGTGAAGTGAGAAATGGGATTTCAAGAACAAGTCAAATACTGCTGTTTTATTCATTTTTCTCTTGGTTTTCTATTTCTTTTTAAAATTTGATAATTATCTCTTTTGCATATATTTCCTACTTAAAATCTGTTATTCATCTATTCATTAATCAAAATATTTTATAGGGCTCTTATGGCCAAGCTTAGTGCAGAGAAAAATAGATGAAAGATATAATTCCTGCCTTAAAAAAACCTTAAATTTTAGTGGTAGAAAAAATAAACTGAATATGATAATGTGAGAGGCTGTGGGAACAGAAAGGAGGGATACCTAACTCAGACCTGAGTTTTGTCAGACAAAATGTCACAAAATATATTTGAATTGGATTTTGAACGATTTCTTTTAGCCAGGCCCAAAGGTGGTAGGGGATGGTGTGTGGGTAAGAGTTCCTGTCACAGGAAGTTCACAATGGAAATTCACCAAGGCAAGAGAGAAGAAATGTGGTGATTTCAGAATGGCTTAAGATCAAGCTCTAACAGAGCACTGTCAGTAAGTGAGGCTAGATCACGAGCTGCTCCTGATGTCAAACTAAGGATTCATAATTTTTTATGAAGCAACAGGGAGCCATGACAGGTTCCCGTGGAACATACTGAAGTCAAACAAACAAAGAAATTTCTTGTACCTCCCCCAACAGCTGGCATTGCATCTTTTAAATGTTAGGTATTCAATGGATATTGTTTAATAAATTGGGTACCCCAAGAAATATAACTGCATATTTCATTCATAATCTTCTCAACATTGTTTTCTTCATAGGCTTTTCCATTCATGAACTTTGTTAGACAAGGAAGTCTGTTCTGTTTCCCCATTTTGTCATTTTCCCCTTTCTGCTCATTTCTTCAGGTATCTTATGGTGAAGGTGGGCACTAGAGTCAGGAAGCCAGAGTTTGAATCCTGATTCTGCCACTGATGAGGTGCACAGCCTAGAACAAGGGACATAACCTCTCAGAATCTTCTTCACAAGGCAGTTAGGAGGTTTAATGAGTAAATGTGCACTAAAGTATGTAAACAGTGCTTGGCTTTTAGTGACCTTATAGGGTAAGTCTACTTCCTATCACTCTTTTTTCACATGTTTTCTGTTCCGCATTGGTGTGTTTGCTTTGGCAAAGTGAAGTGCCATCTCCTTTACATAAAGTCTATAGTAAAGAAACTGTTTCATCCCACAAGTTTCTGAAGAATATATGTAATTATTGACATTTTTAGCACACATGGGCTTTATTTCACTGACTTGAAGACAGCTCTTATCTCAATATCTCTACTTTTTACTCTAATTCTGAAATTTTTACGTTATTGTTCTTCATTCTCATTCTGAGAATCTGAATCCTAGCATTATTTCTTCTAGGGTGCATTGTCAGTATCCTCGCAAAGTAAGTTTCAGGTGAAAGCAGTAGCTAACCCTAAATAAGCAAATAACTCATGAAACTAATCTTTTTTCTTTGAGTTACACATCCATTCTCTTCCTGTCATAGGATATATATATATATCCTATAGGATATATAGATAATATATATATATAATGCAAAATTATAGTATATATTTATATTAAATATAGATATAATATATATTATAATATAAATTATATATAATTATATACATAATATATATAAATACATATCTCTTTTAATCTCTATTTTCTCTAGTTTGAAAAACCTAGGGAGTACCTAGATTGGACAGTATTTTAAAATTTTATTGTAAATTAATTTATACCCTGCTGTTTCCCAGAAAGAATTTCAGGTCATTTACAATAAAAAAAAAACATAGTTACAGTAAAACTAAAACCCATTAAATTCAGTATAAAACAACAAGAGTCCAGTAATAAAAGAGAAAGAGGACTACTGGAATCTATAGGAAAACACTCTTTAAACATTTTCTTGGAACAAAGAATCCAGAGGGTTCAGGGAAATGTATTCTCCTCTGGAAAGCCTACTTTTATAATCACTAACGGCTTGTTTTAAATCACCCTTGCATGGGGAGTTTGGGAAAAACACTTTTTCAAGATTTTGCTAAATCATTATTACCTCATTGCCTCAGTTCTGTCCTACTCCAGCTATCAGAGGCTAGTCTTTGTTTTCTCCCCCAGGGGCCCAGATTTCATTTCTCCCCTAAGGGGTCTCCACCATGCTTATTTCATGAGACATTGGCCTGTCATTCAATACTCACTCTCGTTTTCCCAGATACAAAGTGGTGTTTCATCTCAAGAACAGCATCTACTTTCCTTGACAAAATATTTTTGTTACAACTGTCCCTCTACCAGCATTTTTCTTTTTCTAGAAGGGAAGTAGAATATGCAGGCAAAACTGAGGTGGGAGCTGTATTTGCCAGCAACTCCCTTTCATTATGTGATCCTTCTCTTAGTACATATCCCATATGTTCATACAAGGCTTATCCATTTCATGTTCCTCCTCTGATCCTGGACTTTCAAGCTTTTCCTTTTTTTTTTTTTTTTTTCTTCTGGGTCTCAAGTTAGGCCTGGAAGTTTGAACAGAAGGACAAAGGGGAAACATACATAACTCATTTTATGTATATATTCGTTTTGTACCCGGGGGCTCAGAAGTGCCATAGCAGTTATCTAGTCTAACAGAGTAATAGACATGCAGAAACTTTGCACAGATTCCTATGCCGATCCCAATGCCAAGACTGGACTTTCATTTTCTTTCGTGCAGTATATCACTCATAATGATTTTGTCCCACTTAGTACTTTTCACACTGTTCATTGCCCCCTGATATTTCAACACAAGCAAACAATCTTCTGAAAATACTTCTCTCAGTTTGAAGGACAATTAATGAAAAACATTCCAGAAAGGTTATAATGCCTATTTTCTGGCCAGAGCCCTTTGAATCACCCAAAGGGAAGCTAAGTATTATTTTGACATTCATTATTGGCTGAACACCGACTATGTGTTTCTGAAGATCAGATTGGCAAATTGCTTCCACAGCCGGATCCACACAGCATGGCATGTGCTTCTGAAAGGGACTCATCTGGTCTAAGTTCTCCTGTCCTAATAGCATGCAGAGTTCAGCTGGAATTTAAGGCTTGAGTAGCATTTCTTTCCAAAGGCCATTAACAGTCCATGACATCCCAAAGTTATTATGAGCTGTAATATTCCATCCATCCTGGACTATTGACTAATCATATGTCTAATTGCATGGTAACACAATAGATGACAACAGTTTTTATTTCTGTTGCTAATTCAGAGTTTTTTTTTTTTTAAGGTGAAGAGCATCAAATCACCAGGTCATAATAAAGTAAAATAAAAATGTTTCAAGAGAAAGATAAAGAAGAAAAACATTCAAAGTAAAACATTCACAGTCCTCAGTTTCTTTCCAGATGCTAGCCCTTGTTTTCCCTCCTTGCCTTTTTCCATTTTTTCTTAACTTCTTTGACACTTTTCCTACACGTTTACCCTAACAGCTATTCTGCTTGCAGACCCCTAGCAACTTCTGCTCTCCCCAGTGCTGCCTTTGGAATATTTAGGATAAATCCTTCTAGCTGTCAGCAATTTTCCATTCCTCATCTTATCGCATGCTCATTTTGCAAAGCCCTTTTACCCCACGGCAAATAACCCAAGAGGATGCTTAGAACAGGTGTGAAAATGTAAGCTTTTTTCCTGTTCCATCGCCTGCTGCCATCATTTCCCTTCTTTTTTCTTAAGCCGATGTACAGCTCCATCATGCTGTTTTTATAGCTGCTGTTCAAACTTTAATGAAGACAATCAATGCTTGCTCTGCCTTTTTAAAAAGCAGATTAGAACTCAGAAATTACAATGTCCAACAACTCCAATTGAGTAAACACAATTATATTAAAACTGTGAATTAAAAACAGTATCTTACAAATTTAATACCTTAATTTACAGACAACCAAGGACTGGATGTCTCTGTCTGACTGTTATGCATTTGAAATTGCTGTTCAGCCATGGTGACCTTGCTTTGTTTGGCAAATAGCATTCAAAACCATTTATTCATTTTCCGGGCTGAGGAGACCAGTTTTAGTTTATCTCCTTAGGGATGATCAGTATCAGGGCGGCTTGCTTTACGTCTGTCCTTATAAACTTACTGAAGCCAGATCACCCATGTTTGAAGCATCAGGTACAACCATAGAGATCTATGGGCACGAGTGCTTTTTTCCCTCACTGCATCTTTCCAACAAAAATCATATGATAAAAATAAGTTTAGTACACTGACATTTGAGAATCCTCAAATACCCACCTTAGCTACTGAATTGATTATAGTTGCTATTTGCTTCTATAGTTTTATTCCATAGCTTGACAACAAAACAAACTCAAGTATGGAGATTAAAATTAATTAGAAATGATAGCAGCAGATATACCTTTTTTGTGGGCTTTAATACGGCAAAATTGTCCAGAGATGGCCTCAGTGAGCCCTTAAGGATTGATTCAGTTGAGGGTGTTGCAGGAGAATGGGGGAGCCAGAATGGTCAGGTCCCAGGTCTCAGGTGAATTCTGGGGGTCAGCGGCCAAGTGAGGGTCCTTGGGGGAAGGGGCAGGGATTTCCAGGAAATGGGCCACTGCCCACTTTTTGGCCTTTTATTGTTGACCTGGGGACTGTCATGGTGTTGGTGGGTGTGTCATTTAGCATATGCTAATGTATTACAATGAGTGTATAATGAGGCTCAAGGTCGATTGGAAGTCAAATCTTCCACCATCTTGGGCCTAGTCAGTTCTAACCAGTTTTGTCATATCCTCAATGTCTATGTCATTCTTTTAATTGTTGCGCCCTGTCCCCTTCCTTCCTGTCTCATTGGTGGAGGTGGCTCCTGCACCTTCAGTCTATGAACACTTTCTTATAATGAGCCCTCACTTTAGATATAGCAAAGCTCTCTTTTCCTTTCTGTAAATTGAGGATGAAAGGACCTGAGTCAATGAACATACTTTGTCTCCAATGGAAGTGGTGGCAGGAGAGAGCCAAGGTCATCTTACCCACTGTGAGGATTAAATACAAAACCAGGACCAAAACATCACCACTCAGAAAAATGCCCTTGCATCCCGCACAATGCTGGCACAGTGTGGAAGATTTTCCTGAAGCACAAGTGAGCAGGTGTTATACATATCAAGTACAAATGCCACAAGCTAATCCCCCAATGAAGGCTTGGGAGTTATACACAGGTCTTCTCTATGTGTGCATTCTTCTTGCCATTCTAACTCCTGCTGGCTCTTGTGTGCCTCCCGAGTTTTCACAATTTTTCACTCTGTTTAAACAGGGACTCCCGCTTCTCTGGCCACCCTCATTGTGATGGTAAGAAGAGAAGGCAGCCAAGCCTTGGGAGAATAGGAAGAGACTATGGGGCATCCCATAAACAGCTTCACCTCGTGAAGCAAACTCACAATCCTCTCTCTCCCATTAGGAAGAGTGTTCTCAGAGTTTACTGGCTTCACTTCTCTACACACAGAACCTAATTTCTACCTTTGATTTTATTTCCATTTAAAAGGCCTTTCCTCCTTTTCCAGTCCCTTTGACTCTTTCACATATTATAATGTCCAGTCCCATTAAATATGGCCTGCTCACAACGAAATTCAACAAGCCCTAATCACATTGCCCCTCACATCTTCTTCCTACACCATCGTCTTTCTCCCTTCCCTTATGAGAACATCAGTCTCGCAAGGTTCTGTTGGGCACCCCCACTGCCTTACCTGCCTCAAGTGGCAGGGACAAAGCCTCTCAGAGGGTCTCATCTTTTACTTCCTTCCATTCCCCAGTACCCAGGCCAGTGATAAAACTCTGGTTTCATTTTACCTTTGTTACCAGCTTAATATCTCAAAAGTAAGAATAGAAAATGCAGTTCAACTTTCCTGCCCATAGTTTTATATTGGTAACAGCTGCCTGTGTTGGGATGGATTTAGAAAGGCTGGTGGGAAACAGCCTTGATTGATTGGCTCTGGGGGCCACAGATATGGAGTAGAAGAGGTGACACTGGGGCCGCCCTAAATTACAGGATGATCAGGTTAAAAAGAAAACTTAGATAGCCCCCCCCAATCAGAAGATACGCATCTCATGCCCACTCTTTGAATCTCAACCAACTTTTTCCACCTCCTTGTAACTTCTCTCATCTTAAGCCAGATTCCACACTGCCATTTCCTATAAATATATATATATATATCTATATCTATATATATATCTATATATATATATATATTTCATCTGTGTCTTGGCATGCCTGTCTTTTTGCATTCCCCCCCCAAACCTTTAAGAGTCCTGTTATAGCACTGGTTTAAATCTTGCTTCCTTTGTGAGGTATCACATAACAAACTTTTCCTCTGCCTCCTTGTTCTATGGCCTGTTCAGAATGCCCTTATCACTTTCTCTGCTTTCTCCTCCTTTTTAACACTTACCACTGGTCTATGTGTTACCATGTTGCAGAGTCTTGGAATTTTCTCTACTCCAATCTACCTCCAACCTTTCCTTGACTGGTTTCAGAAAACTGAAACTCAGAGAAGTTGTGATGTGCATTTTTGATAGCTATTGACAGGACAGGACTAGGACCCAGCTGTCATACTAAATTGTGAAAGCAGGCCAATTTACAACTATCAACTGCAAATGATTGCTTCATTAAATTATCAATTCCTCAAATAATTGGGATATTTTCAGCTTTATTTTCTGTGGAGATTTGTCAGTACAGCCTCTCTGAATATCAATTTCTCATGTATTCACATTTTAGAAGTAAGGTCTTCTATCATTTTATATGAAAATAAATCTGTTTTTCTTTATGGGTATTATTTGTCTCTACTTTTTGTACTTGTATACTAATTCCTGGCTCACCATATTCTTTTGTCCCTCCCTTTTTTCTGACCCCAGATTTTTTGCCTGTCTTCTAGTCCCTGGTCTCTATGTCTTGCCCCTTGGTCTGTCCCTGTTCCTCCGTTGTCTCTGATCTTTCCTCACCCAATATCTTGACCAGCCTCAACTCTGGTCTCTGATGGTGAAATGGATGTATCTATTATCTTAGATCCATGTTATAAGTTTCTGCCAGATAGTGTTTGCATTTATCTTTCAGTTAATTGGCTATTGTTTTTCCAATAAATTGACCTGAAGCACTGAGTTGAAAACTTTCTGAGGACTGGTGTAACTTCTTGTTCATCTTTGAATGTCTCAAAATACCTAAAAGAAAAATGTGTTAATAGTGTGTCCAGTAAATGCTTGTTGGAATAGGAAAGAAGTACTAAGCTGAACTCCATAATCATGAGTCTCTGACTTAAAGGAAGACTAAAACAAATATTGCTTCTTAATAAAAATAATTTAGAATGTTTCTTTTCTAACATAATACAAAAAATATAGGAATGTGATATGAGTCTATTCTTATTTATTTATTGATGGATCTTTGCCAAACCAAACCTTAAATTTGCAAATTCAGCTTGAACAATTTGAGGATCAGGAAGTTAAGTGCTTTAATGTTTTGAAAAACTCATGTTCCCTTTCTCACTTGAAAAAAGGGAAGGAATTATTACAATTTAATAAATAATTACTGAGAAAAGAAAATGTTCTGAGAGCAGAATTTACTTGACCACAGTGCATCCATGGATTGCTATTGATGATTAGCCATGCTTCTAAATCTATGTGCTACTAAATTCAAATGTGCAGTGGGAGAATAGGTAAGACCATAAAACTTCAAAGCTTCAGCTCCTGCTGCCTCTTTGGAGCAAGCAATCACATCAATGGCAGTTCCCGCTTCTCTGGACAAAACCTTAGCCACATTTTCTATTTATCTCCAATATTGCTACCAGACAAAATTTTGGAACTATCTAAATTTAAATGTATAGAAAAGCAGTAAACAAATTAATTAGTGGAGTTAGTGTATGTGTAGAATAGAATCCTAAAATAAGTGCTCAGAGAAAACTTCTTCTTTCATTTGAAGGGAATTACGTTTTTATGTCCAGGGTTAATTAACCTCATGTCCAAAGTTAATGTTCAAATGAGCAGTAGAGAAGGGACCCTGATTGTTATAAACTCCATCAATTTTATTTCCTGTCCAACTCTGATTTTGGTCTTTCATGGACATAGGAAAATAAATTTGATCTATATTTGAATCCTGGATTTGCAGCTTGCTGTCTAAGGTAGTGTTTCTCACACTCACGGTGAACAGTGGAGAGGTTATAAAAACTGCAGACTGAATGCTTAATCTGAAGCTAATGGGGATAGAACTATGGCACTTGGATTTTTAATACCTCTGCAAGTGATTATACTACACTCAGAAGTTTGAGAACTATTGATGTGTGTGATTTGGGGCAAGTTTCCAAACCCTTTTGAACCTTAGTTTTTTTGTGTGATATTGCAGAAAATAATACAGATCAAGTTGTTGGGAAGGTCGCATAGAATAGAATATGTAAGTGGCTAGTAAATGCTGACATGTGCTTTCTTTGGCTACCCTGTAACTTGAACCTGACCTTCTAAGGTACTGCGTACAACTAAGCTGCACCAATGGTCATGCCCCACCGCCTCATGCTTTCTTCTTATTATATTTTTGGGAAACTATTCTCTAGTCTCATTTTGACTTTGTCATATTCCTATGACAAATGGAATAGACTATTCCATATTAAAAGAAAATAGCTCCTTTTAATGGATGAAATCTTGCTGTATCTCTAAAGCTGTTGAATTAAAAGACCTTTTCATTAGTGGAAATGTTCCTAGGAAAACATCAGCAAGAATCCCAACTAATAGCAAAACCAGGAAAGAAAAATTTAATCAAGGGACAGGAGCTATGCAAGTCTTTAGAAACAGTTTCTTAATTGATTTCTGCTCCAGTATTGTTAGGTTGTAGCTCTCATTTCTGTTAAAGGCTCCTCAGTAAGAAAGTCTTGGTGAATGCATTTTGATCTGGACCTAAAGTGGGTCAAGGTTTCCAAACCATATCTCCTTACCAATTGTATTACTTATTTCTCTTTACCATAGTATAACTTAAATAACCATAAAATAAATGAAGTAACAAAGGAATCATGGTTATTACATCATTTCTTAATAAGACAAGGAAAGACACCGTGTTAATTGCAGATGAAGAAAGAAGTTCTAATTTTTGTTTCTAAATAGCTTTGTCAAGAAAATATAAAAAATAGATTATATGCTCTAACTTAAAAACTAACTTTGAAATTATGAGATAGTTATTTTGAAATTATGAGATAGTTATGAATACTTAATAACTGCACTTGACAGGTTATTCAAAGTAGACCTCAATTGTGTAAAGCTCTCTATTTGTGCTCAAAGATCTTGAATGTCTAGTTTAGGTAGTGGGCTTGTAAAATAGATTCGCAGAGTTAAGTTTAGGATGTCTTCCTGTGTCAACGATGGAGAAATCATTACTGAGGTATGACTTAAACACCTGGAGACCAAACCTCCATATATCCCTAAATTATGTCTTTTTTAATTGAGGTATAGTTAATTTACAATGCTGTGTTAGTTTCAAGTACTCAGGAAAGTGATTCAGTTATACATATATATGTTCTTTTTCAGATTCTTTTTCATTATAGGTTATTATAAGATATTTGGTATAGTTCCCTGTGCTATACAGTAGGTCCTTGTTGTCTACAAATTTTATATATAGTACTGTGTATATGTTAATCCCAAACTCCTAATTTATCTCCCCCCCCACCTAAAATATTATGTTTTTAATTCAGAAGTAAGGTGTTGGGAAAATGTTTGTTTACTGAATAGGTATAGATATTGAAAGTTGGAGAACTACTGCTTTGGACATAACATGTTTGAGGGGAACTTGCCTATCTAGACATCAAGCAATCTGGTTATTTTTTCTTGTATGTTTCTGTGTCCAGAGCTGTGTCTGAACTGAGTTAGTAATGGTTGCCCTGCTGTGAGATTTTGAATGCAAAAGCAGGTTCTGTTTTGCTTAATAGGGAGAAATGAAGTGCACACGCCTCCAAATGCGGCTTAGGTAGCACACTTGCCAGAAAAGTGAGGAAGAACACTGTTCTTGTATTGTTCTAGGTTACAGTTACCTTTGAAGGATTCAGTATTACTCATTACTCAGCTTCAATCCCAGAACTATGGTAATGAGGACAGAACCTCAACGCTTCTGAGAGGGCAGATAGTTGAGGTTGATGACTATCTATCCTGTGAGTAGCTGGCAATAGAAATTGGTTGTTCCCAATCTACCTGCACACACCCTCACAATTCACAATTTAACCTTTGATAGAGCAGCTTGTGCAAGTTAGTTTTCAAGGGTTGTGGGATTTCTCTACAGGTCAGATTCTAAGTACACAACATTTTTTCCTATAATTTTAGCATGTCTTTAATAATTTTTTTATTCAAAACTAAACATTTAGTCCAGGCAGCTACCTAATCTAGCCGGAAATTAACATTATATTGCTAATAAAAAGGAAGAAAACAAAATCAATATGTGTATTTCCCTGCAAAAGAGAAGTGCATATAGTAATTGTGGCCATGATACGTGGATGTGACCAATTTATTTAAAAAAAAAAAAGTTATAAAAATCACCCCCTAGGAACCCTCTCAAATTTTCCCTGACTTCCCTGACTTCTGCATACCCACCTCTTGCTCCTCCTCAGGTGCTCCCCTGACCTCCCAACCCTTTATGTCTCCACACAGTTTCTCTGCCTGAGGCCAACGGGACTCATATCTTTGGCTCTTTGAAACACTAAAACAACAAAAGTTAAATAAAACACCACACTATGGGGTTTAGGATCTATCTTTCCAAGCAGTTGCAGAAGAGCCAAATAATGCAGGCAGAAATGTCAGGAGTGTTAAATCCCCTGGCAGCTAACTTTGACTGATGGGAAACATGAGATAGGAGTGAGCAGAATCGATCAATTTGCTCTCCTTTCTACCTCTAATAGGCTGATCCTAGGTAGGGTTTCCCCATTCAGCCTTTCAGGAGATAGTCTATGTGCCTGAGCAAAATCACCTGTGAAGCAACTTTCTGGGTCTCTCAGCAGTTCATTTTGAAGCAGTGGCTAGCATTGTAATGTATCACTTTATATTACTTCTCATAATATTCTCATTTGCTTGATTCTTCCCTCATTCTTATTGAAGCTTTAGATCTTCCAAATAAAGTATTGTCTCTTAATCCTTCCCTAAGTCTCTATTCCCTAAGTGCCTAAGGCTTAGACACAGATCATCCCTAAGTCAGTTGAATGCAACTGAAGTTGAAGAGAAGCAATCTCTTTTTTAGGACCTAAACAATTACCTTTCATTATAGACTCTACCCATTCAAAAAATATTTATAGAGCACCTACAATATATGGGCACGGCTGTAGATTTGGGGGGAAACCTCTGACTTTATGGAGGGTACATTCCAATGTGAGAAAATTCACAATAAATGAAATAAGGACATTTTATCATACATGGTCATAAGTGGTATGGTGAAAATAAATTAATCAGGGAGGTGGAAAGAAAGTGGATCAGTGGATGGTATACAATTTAAAATAAGGCAGTTGAGGAAGACCACATTGAGAATATCCCATTTATGGAAAGATGTGATAAAGGTGAAGGAGGAATACAAGCATGTATTTGAGGAAGAGCATCTTAGGAAATGGGAATAGGAAATGTAAAAAGTACTAACATTGAATGGTGTTTTATGTGTTCAAGAACTGGCAAGAAGGCAAATGTGTCTGGAACAATATGAAAGATGGGAATATAGTAGTAAAAGAGGTCACTGAGGTGATGTGAGGGGCTGAATCCTCCTAAATTTTGTGGTTACATATAACATCATCTTAGCACACTTTTGAAAGTGAAAGGAAGTAAACTCAATTATACCTGGGTACTTTCCTAGCAAACTGGAATGAATGATTACCTTATATGCAGGCTAATGTAACAATTCTAGACTTTTGCTAAATAGATAGAAAGGTACCTGATGATTCTGAGCAAAACAGTGACATGATCTGGCTTATCTTTTGATAATATGACACTGACCTTCAGGATTGAGAATAAGGTAAAATTGAAAAAAGGAACAATTAGGAGCCTGTGTCAATCATATACATGCCTGGAGGCCTGGAATGAAGACATACATTTGACAGTTGTATTAATCCACATAGACTAGGCTATATGCTATGATAATAAAGAAACACCAAATCCTCAGTGGCTTAGAGCAGAGGTCAGCAAACAATGGTCCATAGGCCAAATCCAGCTCACCACCCATTTCAATAAATGAGGGTTTGTTGGAACACAGCCACACTCTCTTTCTTTTATATCATGTCTATGGCTGCTCTCTCGCTAAAATGGCAGAACTGAGTAGCAACAGAGATGGCATGGTCTGCAAGCCTGAGGTATTTATCATCTGTCGTTTCACTGATGAAGTTTATTGACCCTGTGTTTAAAGCAAAAAAGCTTTCTTTTTTTTTCTTTTTTTTTTAACATCTTTATTGGAGTATAATTGCTTTACAATGGTGTGTTAGTTTCGCTTTATAACAAAGTGAATCAGTTATACATATACATATGTTCCCATATCTCTTCCCTCTTGCATCTCCCTCCCTCCCGTCCTCCCTATCCCACACCTCTAGGTGGTCACAAAGCACAGAGTTGATCTCCCTGTGCTATGCGGTTGAAAAGTTTTATTTCTTGCTCATATTAGGTCTGTTATGTGTCCAAACACCTTCCCAGAACAGGTCAGTTCTAAGCACTTGACTCAGACATCTAAGTTGATTTCATCTCAGAATTCCACTATTTGGATATGAGGCCTTCATCATCACCATGTATCACCATCACCATTGGCAGGGTCTCACATTAGCTCTTAAACACTGCCTAGAAGAGATAGACATCACCCACTGGTGGTGGCCAATCCAATGGGCCCCCTGCTGGGTAATGTGAGAAACAACATGGATATTTGGTCAGCAGTAAGAATTCTAGTCCATCAGTTATCAGCATATAAATGACATTTAAAGCCATGAGACTGGATTAATTCACCAAGGGAAAGAATTTTGAAAGAGGAAAGAACATGTTCAAGTATGGTCTTGGGCTATTCCTCAGCAACCTGAGGAGTTCAGAAAGATTAGGAGCTAGCAAGGAGAGTGAGATGGAGCAACCAGAGAGGTAGGTGTAAAACCAGTTACCTACAGATGTCCTGGAAGTCAAGTGAAGAAAATGTATCCAGAAGGAAGGAATTACTGTCAACCCTCAGTATCCTTGGAGAATCCCCATGGATACCAAAATCTGAGAATGCTCTAGTCCCTTTTTTTAATTTAGTTTTTATTTTATATTAGAGTGTAGTTGATTTACAATGTTGTGTTAGTTTTAGGTGTACAACAAAGTGACTTATTTATACATATACACATATCCATTCTTTTACAGATTATTTTCCCATATAGGTTAACACAGAATTTTTTTTTTTTTTGGCTGCGTCGGGTCTTTGTTGCTGTGCAGGCTTTCTCTAGTCGTGGACAGTGGGGGCTACTCTTCGTTGTGGTGCACAGCCTTCTCATTGTGGTGGCTTCTCTTGTTGTGGAGCATGGGCTCTAGGTGTGCGGGCTTCAGTAGTTGCTGCAGGCGGGCTCAGTAGCTGTGGCACATGGGCTCAATAATTGTGGCACACGGGCTTAGTTGCTCCGTGGTATGTGAGATCTTCCCGGACCAGGGACCGAACCCGTGTCCCCTGCATTGGCAGGTGGATTCTTAACCATTGAGCCACCAGGGAAGTCCCGATACAGAATATGAGTAGAGTTCCCTGTGCTATACAGTAGGTCCTTGCTGATTACTTATTTTATATATAGTAGTGTGTAAATGTTAATCCCAAACTCTTAATTTATCTCATTCTCCCAACCTTTCCCCTTTGGTAACCATAAGCTTGTTTTCAAAGTCTGTGAGTCTGTTTCTGTGTTTTGTCTAGTCCCTTTTATAAAATGGCGTAGATTTGCATATGTCCTCTGCACATCCTCTTGTATACTTTAAATCATCTCAAGATTACTTATAATACCTAGTATTAAGTAAATGCTATGTAAATCATTGTAAATACAATGCAAATGCTATGTAAATAGTTGTAAATACAATGTAAATGATGTGTAAATAGTTGCCAGAGTGCAGCAAATTCAACTTTTGCTTTTTGGAACTTTCTGGAGTTTTTTTCCCAAATATTTTCATTATGAGGTTAGTTGAATCTGTGGATGTAAGACTTGCAGAGGGCTGGCTGTAGATGCCAAGTGCTGCTACTGATGTGTATGCTGCATGCTGAGGATGGAAGAGGAAGACAGAGACTGTACACTGGATTTAGGAAGATCATCGATAACCTTAACAATAGCCATTTTGGTTAATTGTGATTTGAAAGCCTGATTGGAGTGAATTTAAAAGAGAGTGGGAAACAAGGCATGAGAGGCAGAAAAAATAGAGCAGCATTTCAAGGAATTTTGCTATAAAGAAAATGAGGAAAATGGGGTAGCAGATAGAAGGGTAATAGAGTCAAGAAAGTGGTTTTTTCCCTCTTTTAAATAAGATGGAAAATTTCATGTTCATATTTTACTGGAAATATTTCAGTGGAGAGAGAAAAATGTTGATGCAAGTGTGAGAGACTACAGAGGAGAAGTCATTGGTGGAGCAAGTGGAGAAATCTAGTGGACAAGTGGAAAGGGCTGCCCTCAGTAGGAACTTGAATAGTCTGAAAGGAAATTAATTAACACTATTAATGTCTAATCTCTTTGCTACCAAAAAATCCTCACTTCTCAACTCAACACTCAGAGATCAATAATCTCATTATTTTTTTCGTTTTGAGCAAAGTTAATTCCAACATGTTCCCTTGTTCTGAAACATTTTGGGGAAAAGCACTTCCAATTAGGTCAACAGCTTTCTGACTTTTAAACACAAATGTTTTAATCCTGGTAACACTTTATAATTAGTAAAACACTGACTGGATTTCTTTTAATTACTATAATCCTAATACTATCCCTGTGGTGTTGGGATGGCCAGATGTTCAGCTTATATTTTACAATAATTGTGTAACTGAACCTCTAAAGAAGCTTTAAGTTATTTTTCCATGGAAAGTAGCTCTTTTCATGGTGAGCTATCAAATTTCAAGTGTAAACTACATATTCCCTCTTAGAATGCTATTTAATTTTTCCAATAACAATGGTCAGCTCTTGTATTTTTTCAAACCATAACTTTTCTTTTTACTTTAAATATGAAAAAGCACTTTTTCATAATGAAGAAAAAAGGTAAAATTTAAAGCCAGTGATAGTACAGGCTTGTGATTGTACTTAAATCTACCTTATGTTTTTGTGCGTGGATGTGTGTCTTTTAATCACGAATAAAACAAAGGGTAGAATTTAACAATCCCTTTCAGTTAGCATGTTAATTTCTCATTTTAACAAGATCTTTTTTTTGAGATACAATAGTTGACATGAATCCCATAAGTTTCATTACCTTTTTTCTTGCCCTTTTTTAAAAAACAGCTTGCACATCTCCAGCATTGCATAAAATACCCATTTGTAATTATGCTTAACCTTTCCAAAGCCTCTGGGTATAGTCGGCTCATTAATCTTTAACCTGACAAGCCTTGGGGGTTGTGAAATTTGTACCTCTATGTATTAGAGACACAGAGACCATAGACCAGGGGCACAAAGGGGGTAATTAAGAGGAGGTTAAAAAAAAGAAATAGAACAAAACTAGAGGGATATGATTATATTATTGTAGGTGTCAGAGAACAGCAGGAACAATAGAATGCAAATCATTATAGACAGAGTTCAGGAAATAAATGAAGCTATACATTTTTAGAACAAAACCGATTGAATCATACCCTGTCCTACTCAAGTGAAAAATAACTTGTGCTAAATTGATCTAAAATAAAGATTTTTAAATATAATCATACAAAATATGGATTGGCTATGCCTTTACAGAACATTCCACATATGCATTTCCCCATGTTGTACTAAAGTATAACAAAGGATATATTTTAAGTAAAACTAACATCATTGCCTGAAAAGTTACTCTTTGATGATGAAGGAAGTATCATATTTTTATCTATACAGATGTTCATTATTTTTGTATTGGGTGTTGATGAAGACAACAAAAGGTGTAGATTTCTTCATATCACGTTTCCCTATGTATCACACTTTGCCCAGGCATTTTTATGTCAACTGATGAAGATTTGTTGAAAAAAATGATGCACGTAAGTTGATGCAAGTATTGATACATATTAAAAAACTACATTTAATAATAATACTATGCCTAATAATAAGACAAGATTTAAAAAAATTTTGTGGTGATTCTGTTTGTTTTGTTTTTAACCAATATTATTCTTCAGAAAAGGGAGAGTCACTTTGTGACTGAATCTTTGTAAATACATTTAATGAGGAAGAAAAAGGGGAAATATCTTTATGCCTTTATATTAAACACGAAATAGTATAAACCAGTTTAGTGATCACCTCCTACTTGGATTTAGTGGTATCTAGAATAACAGCTAAGTTACTATAATAAAGAGAATGTAAAATATAGTGAGTAAAATACACTAGAAATTGATTTCTCTCTGATATCACAGTTTAATATTACAGAGGGTAAGCGAGCAGGGATGGCAGGGCGGCTCTGTCAACTTCCACAACCTGCTGCAGTATTTGTATTTCTCACCCAGTGGTAAGGAAGGATACAGAGAGTCCTGGGCAGACTTCTTTAAAGAGATAATCTGGAAGTCCTATCCATTGCTTCTGCTCCTATTCCATTGGCCAAATCCAGGTACGTGGTTAAATCAAACTATAACAGGAACTAAGAAATATTGTATGTAGGTGTCCAAATACAACTAGAGGAATCCCTTTACTGAAAGGAAGAAGAGGAGACTGAATACTTGGAGCCAATTAAGTCTCAACCTTAGTTCTATAAAAAAATGTTATGCATTAATCATTTAGAATTTGGTAAAATTAGAGAAGTAAAAATATGTATACAAATGATTACACACATAAAAATAGACATGTTTAAGTATACAAACATATTTCCAATGTTCTTTATAATATATTTATATACTTTTATCTATATAATCTGTATGTATATGTATGCATTCAGTTTTAGACTGACTTTTTATGTTTTAATTTTTCATTGTCACCAACTATTTCTTGGAGCCTTTTGTTGCCCATTTCGTGTCCTTTTTTAAAAAATGATTTCTTCATTAAGTAGAATATAGTTTTGGGACTCACTTTGATTCATTCATCAATTTGATAAGTATTCAGTGAATACCTATTATATAACAGATATTATTTTGAGGACTTTGGATGTAGTAATGAATAAAACGGTAATGATCCCTGCCCCTTAATCTCATATTCTTGCCATGAGAGATAGAGATGAGTACTAAATTGAACCAATAGGCAGTCTATAGGTTAGAAAGACTAGTAGCACCAGGGTTTAAATCATGCCATTGTCATGCCAGAGGAAAAGAGAGCCCACAAAATTCTGGTCAGGCAGTTAACTACTTTGGCCAGGAAGGACAACACCTCACTTCCATTCACAGATTACTGGCAAAAATTCATCACATGGTTCCATCTCAACATGAGGGTCAACCAGAAAGTACAGTCCTGCTAATTAATTGTTTTGTAGAGGGGAGAACAGGAACTATTTGGTACATGGTGCAAATGATTGCCACAGCAGGTATATTGGATTCTGGAGTTCAAGGGTTATTAGCTGTGGGGAGTTGGAAGACCCAGGTCTCATTGAGATGGTGACATTTTGGAGAAATTAAAGGAAATAATGGACTTATTCATTCAGACGTTTGGAGAAGAGTCCTCAAGGCAGAGGCAGTAGCCTTTGCAAAGTCCTAAGGCCAGGCTGCACCTGTCTTATTTGAGGACATTTAAGAACATTTAGGAGGCCAATGTGGCTGGAGCAAATTGAGAAGATTGGTAGAGATGAGAACAATGATATATTTGGCACTATAACGCCATTATGATGACTGCCTTTACTACGATTAAAGTGGAGTGTTATCGTGGGATTTTGAAAACTTGACTTATATTTAAAGAAATTTGTTTTCTGTTATATTGAAAATAAAATTACAGTTGACCCTTGAACAGGAGGAGCTTGAACTGTGGAGGTCCTTTTGTAGAAGGGTTTTTTTTTCATTAGTTAATATTCCAGTACTACATGATCTGGGTTGAATCCACAGATGCAGAACCTCAGATAAGGAGGGCCCACTATAAGTTATATACAAATTTTGGACTCTGCAGAGGATTGGCCCCCTAATCTCAGCATTGGTCAAGGGTCAGCTGTATAGGAGGGCAGAGGTAAAAGCAGGGAACCAGTTTGGGGACTATTTCAGTCACTGATGTGTTGAAGAGTCTTTTTTTCTAAACTATTTTCCTTTTCTTCAGGATACTCAGCTAGACTGTATTTCTCAGTGCCCCTTGCAGTTACCGTGGCTATTGCTTGGGAGTAAAATTAACATTTACCCATATTAAGTCTGGTCCATTAAAAATGTATGTGTGAGTCACCACTTTCTTCCAGCTGAGTGGAAAGGAGGCCAAGAGTAGAACTACTTGTAACAAGAGGCCTGTATATCTTAGTGATGTCATGAAGCTGGTATTTCCCTCCCCCAAACTTGCCCCACCACCTAATATAATTCATGTAAGATATACATTTCTATTGAATTTAGCTACTGAGATTTGGGGCTCCTTTGTTACGGTAATTAGCATTATCCTAATACAGAAATGGGTACATTGAAGTGGAGTTCTGCTTAATATATGGCATTGGTTTAGCAATTAGGAGACAGGTGGCCTGGCAAAGAAGCTTATGGTTCATGTTACGTAGTTTTCAAACATTTGGTAAAACTCTCCGATGAGAAATGTGGAAAGTAAACCACATACTTTCAAGTATATAGCTCTAGAAAGCAAGTGGAAAAAGCCAAAGTTTTAGGATATGTTGGCTATTATTGGCCGCTTATGCCAATGTGTTTTAAGAGATAAGCTTAGGCAAGAACTGGGTAGTTTCAGGCAGAGACTATGGGGAACAGGAGTTCAGATACCAAGGGCCTGAGAGGTTTGGCAAAGCTGTTGTTTCTGGACTTAAAAGAGTGAGAGATAAGATTAAAAATGGTTTTGAGAGATAAACACCTACTAAGATTTCTCAATTGAACAAAGATTCAACTTTGCAGCAAAGATTAATATTCTTTTATAGTTCTTTTCATTTCTGTGGCATTGGTTGTGAGGTTTCCTCTTTTATTTCTGAGTGTATTTATTTGCCTTCTCTCTCTTTCTCTATTTTTCGGTTAATTTACCCTAAAGTTTTGTCAATTGCATTGATCTTTTCAAAAAACCGCCTTAGTTTCATTGACTTTTCTCTACTGTTTTCTTATATTTTATTTCACTTATCTTTGCCTTAATCTTTATTATTTCTTCCTATTGATAGATATGAGTTTAGTTTTTTCTTGTTATTCTAATTCGTTGAGGTGTAAAGTTAGGTTGTTGATTTGAGATTTTTTTTTTCTTTTTTAATATACACATTTGCAGCTATAAACTATCTTCTTAGCCCTGCACATGCTGAATCCCGTAAATTTTGGTATGTCATGTTTTCATTTTCATTTGTTCCAAGGTATTTCCTAATTTCACTTTTGATGTCTTCTTTGACTCATTGGTTATTTAACAGTGTGTTGTTTATACACATTTGTGGATTTTTCCATTTTCTTTGTGCTGTTGATACAGTGTCACTCCATTCTGACAGGAAAAGATTCTTTGCATGATTTCAATCTTTTTGAATTTTTTAAGACTTGTTTTATGGACTAACATATGTCCTATCCTGAAAAATGTTTCATGTGCACATGTTTGGTTATTTTTATTTTTAAATATTGATGAATGGTTTTATAATTTTTCTTCTATTCCAGAGAGGCATTAAGACTAATTCAAATGGCACTTATATATATATTTTTTTCTTACCATTTGTTTTTGAATTTTATTTTATTTATTTTTTTAAACAGCAGGTTCTTATTATCATCCATTTTATACACATCAGTGTATACATGTCATTCCCAATCTCCCAATTCAACACACCACCACCCTCACCCCCCACCCCTTTCCCCCCTTGGTGTCCATACGTTTGTTGTCTACATCTGTGTCTCAATGTCTGCCCTGCAAACCAGTTCATCTGTACCATTTTTCTAGGTTCCACATATATGCGTTAATATACGATATTTGTTTTTCTCTTTCTGACTTACTTCACTCTGTATGACAGTCTCTAGATCCATCCACGTCTCTACAAATGACTCAATTTTGTTCCTTTTTATGGCTGAGTAATATTCCATTGTATATACGTACCACTTCTTCTTTATCCATTCGTCTGTCGATGGGCATTTAGGTTGCTTCCATGACCTGGCTATTGTAAATAGTGCTGCCATGAACATTGGGGTGCATGTGTCTTTTTGAATTATGGTTTTCTCTGGGTATATGCCCAGTAGTGGGATTGCATGATCATATGGTAATTTTTTTTTAATTTTTATTTATTTATTTATTTTTAAAATTTATTTATTTATTTTTGGCTGTGTTGGGTCTTCGTTTCTGTGCGAGGGCTTCCTCTAGTTGTGGCAAGTGGGGGCCACTCTTCATCACAGTGCACGGGCCTCTCACTATCGTGGCCTCTCTTGTTGCGGAGCACAGGCTCCAGACGTGCAGGCTCAGTAGCTGTGGCTCATGGGCCTAGTAGCTCCGTGGCATGTGGGATCTTCCCAGACCAGGGCTCGAACCCGCATCCCCTGCATTGGCAGGCAGATTTTCAACCACTGCGCCACCAGGGAAGCCCGGTAATTTTATTTTTAGTTTTTTAAGGAGCCTCCATACTGTTCTCCATAATGGCTGTATCAATTTACATTCCCACCAACAGTGCAAGAGGGTTCCCTTTTCTCCACACCCGCTCCAGCCTTTGTTGTTTGTAGATTTTCTGATGATGCCCATTCTAACTGGTGTGAGGTGATATCTCATTGTAGTTTTGATTTTCATTTCTCTAATAATTAGTGATGTTGAGCATCTTTTCATGTGCTTCGTGGCCGTCTGTATGTCTTCTTTGGAGAAATGTCTATTTAGGTCTTCTTCCCATTTTCGGATTGGGTTGTTTGTTTTTTTTAATATTGAGGTGCATAAGCTGTCTATATATTTTGGAGATTAATCTTTTGTCCATTGATTCGTTTGCAAATATTTTCTCCCATTTTGAGGGTTGCCTTTTCGTCTTTTTAATGGTTTCCTTTGCTGTACAAAAGCTTTTAAGTTTCATTAGGTCCCATTTGTTTATTTTTGTTTTTATTTCCATTACTCTGGAGGTGGATCAAAAAAGATCTTGCTGTGATTTATGTCAAAGAGTGTTCTTCCTATGTTTTCCTCTAAGAGTTTTCTAGTGTCCGGTCTTACATTTAGGTCTCTAATCCATTTTGAGTTTATTTTTGTGTATGGTGTTAGGGAGTGTTCTAATTTCATTCTTTTCCATGTAGCTGTCCAGTTTTCCCAGCACCACTTATTGAAGAGACTGTCTTTTCTCCATTGTATATCCTTGCCCCCTTTGTCATAGACTAGTTGACCATCGGTGTGTGGGTTTATCTCTTGGTTTTCTACCTTGTTCCATTGATCTATATTTCTGTTTTAGTGCCAGTACCATATTGTCTTGATGACTGTAGCTTTGTAGTATAGTCTGAAGTCAGGGAGTCTGATTCCTCCAGCTCCGTTTTTTTTCCCTCAAGACTGCTTTGGTTATTCGGGGTCTTTTGTGTCTCCATACAAATTTTAAGATTTTTTGTTCTAGTTCCATAAAAACTGCAATTGGTAATTTGATAGGGATTGCATTTGAATCTGTAGATTTCTTTGGGTAGTATAGTCATTTTCACAATATTGATTCTTCCAATCCAAGAACATGGTATATCTCTCCATCTGTTTGTATCATCTTTAATTTCTTTCATCAGTGTCTTATAGTTTTCTGCATACAGGTCTTTTGTCTCCCTAGGTAGGTTTAGTCCCAGGAATTTTATTCTTTTTGTTGAATTGGTAAATGGTAATGTTTCCTTAATTTCTCTTTCAGATTTTTCATCATTAGTGTATAGGAATGCAAGAGATTTCTGTGCACTAGTTTTGTATCCTGCAAGTTTACCAAATTCATTGATTAGCTCTAGTAGTTTTCTGGTGGCATCTTTAGGATTCTCTATGTATAGTATCATGTCATCTGCAAATAGTGACAGCTTTACTTCTTCTTTTCAAATTTGTATTCCTTTTATTTCTTTTTCTTCTCTGATTGCCGCAGCTAGGACGTCCAAAATGATTTAGAATAATAGTGGTGAGAGTGGACATCCTTGTCTTGTTCCTGATCTTAGAGGAAATGCTTTCAGTTTTTCACCATTGAGAATGATGTTTGCTGTGGGTTTGTCGTATATGGCCTTTATTATGTTGAGGTTGTTTCCCTCTGTGCCCACTTTCTGGAGAGTTTTTATAATAAATGCGTGTTGTATTTTGTCAAAAGCTTTTTCTGTGTATATTGAGATGAGCATATGGTTTTTCTCCTTCAATTTGTTAATATGATGTATCACATTGATTGATTTGTATATATTGAAGAATGCTTGCATCCCTGGGATAAATCCCACTTCGTCATGGTGTATGATCCTTTTGTCGTGTTGTTGGATTCTGTTTGCTAGTATTTTGTTGAGGATTTTTGCATCTATATTCATCAGTGATATTGGTCTGTAATTTTCTTTTTTTGTAGTATCTTTGTCTGCTTTTGGTATCAGGGTGATGGTGGCCTCATAGAATGAGTTTGGGAGTGTTCCTTCCTCTGCAATTTTTTGGAAAAGTTTGAGAAGGTTGAGTGTTAGCTCTTCTCTAAATGTTTGATAGAATTCACCTGTGAAGCCATCTGGTCCTGGACTTTTGTTTGTTGGAAGATTTTTAATCACAGTTTCAATTTCATTACTTGTGATTGGTTTGTTCATATTTTCTATTTCTTCTGAGTTCAGTCTTGGAAAGTTATACCTTTCTAAGAATTTGTCCATTTCTTCCAGGTTGTCCATTTTATTGGCATAGAGCTGCTTGTAGTAGTCTCTTAGGATGCTTTGTATTTCCGTGGTGTCTGTTGTAACTTCTCCATTTTCATTTCTAATTTTATTGATTTGAGTCCTCGCCCTCTTTTTCTTGATGAGTCTGGGTAATGGTTTATCAATTTCGTTTATCTTCTCAAAGAACCAACTTTTAGTTTTATTGATCTTTGCTATTGTTTTCTTTGTTTCTATTTCTTTTATTTCTGCTCTGATCTTTATGATTTCTTTCCTTCTACTAACTTTGGGTTTTGTTTGTTCTTCTTTCTCTAGTTCCTTTAGGTGTAATGTTAGATTGTTTATTTGAAATGTTTCTTGTTTTTTGATGTAGGCTTGTATTGCTATAAACTTCCCTCTTAGAACTGTTTTTGCTGCATCCCATAGGTTTTGGATCATCATGTTTTCATTGTAATTTGTCTCTAGGTATTTTTTGATTTCCTGTTTGATTTCCTCAGTGCTCTCTTTGTTATTTAGTAACGTATTGCTTAGCCTCCATGTGTTTGTATCTTTTACAGATTTTTTCCTGTAATTGATATCTAGCCTTATAGTGTTGTGGTCGGAAAAGATACTTAATACGATTTCAATTTTCTTAAATTTACCAAGGTTGATTTGTGACCCAAGATATGATCTATCCTGGAAAATGTTCCATGAGCATTTGAGGAGAAAGTATAATGTGCTGTTTTTGGATGGAATGTCCTATGAATATCAACTAAATCTATCTGGTCTATTGTGTCATTTAAAGCTTGTGTTTCCTTCTTAATTTTCTGTTTGGATGATCTGTCCATTGGTGTAAGTGAGGTGTTAAAGTCCCCCAATATTATTGTGTTACTGTTAATTTCCTCTTTTATAGCTGTTAGCAGTTGCCTTATGTACTGAGGTTCTCCTATGTTGGGTGCATATATATTCATAATTGTTGTATCTTCTTCTTGGATTGATCCCTTGATCATTATGTAGTGTCCTTCCTTGTCTCTTGTAACATTCTTTATTTTAAAGTCTATCTTATCTGTTATGAGTGTTGATTTCTTTTGATTTCCATTTGCATGGAATATCTTTTTCCATCCCCTCACTTTCACTCTGTATGTGTCCCTAGGTCTGAAGTGGGTCTCTTGTAGATAGCGTATGTATGGGTCTTGTTTTTGTATCCATTCAGCAAGCCTGTGTCTTTTGGTTGGAGCATTTAATACATTCACGTTTAAGGTAATTATCAATATGTATGTTCCTGTTACCGTTTTCTTAATTGTTATGGGTTTGTTTTTGTAGGTCCTTTTCTTCTCTTGTGTTTCCCACTTAGAGAAATTCCTTTAGCATTTGTTGTGGAGCTGGTTTGGTGGTGCTGAATTCTCTTAGCTTTTGCTTGTCTGTAAAGCTTTTGATTTCTCCATCGAATCTGAATTAGATCCTTGCTGGGTAGAGTAATCTTTGTTGTGGGTTCTTCCCTTTCATCACTTTAAGTATATCATGCCACTGCCTTCTGGCTTGTAGAGTTTCTGCTGAGAAATCAGCTGTTAACCTTATTGGAGTTCCCTTGTGTGTTATTTGTCGTTTTTCCCTTGCTGCTTTCAATAACTTTTCTTTGTCTTTAATTTTTGCCAATTTGATTATTATGTGTTTCGGCATCTTTCTCCTTGGGTTTATCCTGTATGGGACCCTCTGCGTTTCCTGGCCTTCGGTGGCTATTTCCTTTCCCTTGTTAGGGAAGTTTTCAACTATAATCTCGTCAAATATTTTCTCAGGTCCTTTTTCTCTCTCTTCTTCTTCTGGGACCCCTATAATGTGAATGTTGTTGCATTTTATGTTGTCCCAGAGGTCTCTTAGGCTGTCTTCATTTCTTTTCATTCGTTTTTTTTATTCTGTTCCGCAGCAGTGAATTCCACCATTCTGTCTTCCAGGTCACTTATCCATTCTTCTGCCTCAGTTATTCTACTATTTATTCCTTCCAGTGTATTTTTCATTTCAGTTTTTGTATTGTTCATCTCTGCTTGTTTGTTCTTTAATTCTTCTATATCTTTGTTAAACATTTCTTGTATCTTCTCAATCTTTTCCTCCATTCTTTTTCTGAGGTCCTGGATCATCTTCACTATCATTATTCTGAATTATTTTTCTGGAAGGTTGCCTACCTCCACTTCATTTAGTTGTTTTTCTGGGGTTTTATCTGTTCCCTCATCTGGTACATAGCCCTCTGCCTTTTCATTTTGTTTATCTTTCTGTGAATGTGGTTTTTGTTCCACAGGCTGCAGGATTGTAGTTCTTCTTGCCTCTGCTGTCTGCCCTCTGGTGGATGAGGCTATCTAAGAGGCTTGTGCAAGTTTCCTGATGGGAGGGACTGGTGGTGGGTAGAGCTGGCTGTTGTTCTGGTGAGCAGAGCCCAATAAAACATTAATCCGCTTGTCTGCTGATGGGTGGTCCTTGGTCCCCTCCCTGTTGGTTGTTTGGCCTGCGGTGATCCAACACTGGAGCCTTCCTGGGCTCTTTGGTGGGGCTAATGGTGGACTCTGGGAGGGCTCATGCCAAGGAGTACTTCCCAGAACTTCTGCTGCTAGTGTCCTTGTTCTCACGGTGAGACAGAGCCACCCCCCACCTCTGCAGGAGACCCTCCAACACTAGCAGGTAGGTCTGGTTCAGTCTCTATGGGATCACTGCTCCTTCCCCTGGGTCCCAATCTGCACACTACTTTGTGTGTGCCCTTCAAGAGTGGAGTCTCTTTTTCCCCCAGTCCTGTCAAAGTCCTGCAATCAAATCTGGCTAGGCTTCAAAGTCTGATTCTCTAGGAATTCCTCCTCCTGTTGCCAGACCCCCAGGTTGGGAAGCCTGACATGTGGCTCAGAACCCTCACTCCAGTGGGTGGACTTCTGTGGTATAAGTGTTCTCCAGTTTGTGAATCACCCACCCAGCAGTTATGGGTTTTGATTTTATTGTGATTGTGCCCCTCCTACCATCTCCTTGTGGCTTCTCCTTTGTCTTTGGATGTGGGGTATCTTTTTTGGTGAGTTACAGTGTCTTCCTGTAGATGATTGTTCAGCAGTTAGTTGTGATCCCGTTGTTCTCGCAAGAGGGAGTGAGAGCATGTCCTTCTACTCCACCATCTTGGACCAACCTGGCACCTTAGGGCAGAAGTTCTATGCCTGAGAGGGACAGCAGGAAGGAAACGACATACTCTGCTGCTGCAGCAAGGTCCAATTCCACGTGTTTGGTTATTAAGAGAAATCCTGATTACCATGTCCAGAGACCAGCTGTTATGCAAAATATACTTGTAAGCTTTCATTTTTTTAATCATGGCTTCTTAGAGCCCTCTTAGATGATGTTGTACAAAAGTTGTGGGCATCCTATGTCCTAGCTCTTAAAGATAAAATTCCAATATCAGTTAAGCTGGACATATGAAAGCACTAACAATATTCTTGCTTATTATAATAACCTGCCTTAGATGGAGATTGGACACAACAATTTTTAGCTCGCTTTGCATTATATTTAGCCTAGCATTTTGTGCAGTTAGGCATATGAAGAATGGCTAGGATGATAGTAATGGTGATGGTGATGGAGATGACCTCTCGTGATTATATATTGTCACTGACCTTGAAACTTTTTAAATGCTCTTTGTGAATAACCATTAACTCCATATGGCTCAGAGAAATGTGTCCCTTTCACTCATTTGGATATATCATTTCTGCTAACAGTCACATATTTTCATTGTTCTTTGTTTATAAGTTTTTTAAATCATCTTTTATTTCATTGCTTTGTTTCATCAGACAATTCATCAATATGTCCTCTTTCATTTATGAAAATTGTTGAATTTTTATCTGACTGAGTCCTTAGTATCAAATTCTATATTTAGGCCTTGTATTTTTTTCTCATAAAATTTTCATAGTCAGTGTGGATCATTTAACAGAAAGTTCCCAGATGCTCTCCTCTAAAATCTTAAAACTTCTAAAAATTTATTTTTAAGTAAAATATATCAGCAAACACAACTGAAGATAGAACAGAAACATTAGTTGGACATTAGACAGAGGAGATTTTGGTATGTGAAGGGATGCTAGTTGACTAAATCTATCTCCTTTTATTTTCAACTGTGACAGTGCAACTGAAAAATATACTTTTTCTTCATAGTATTGAGTTGGCCAAAAAGTTCGTTTGGGTTTTTTCCATAACATCTTATTTATCATAAAAATAATTAGATAATTATGTTATTATTTGTTTACAAACTTTATTCTGGAGTAGATTATATGATCCATGAGGGCAGAGACTTGTCTTGTTCACTTTTTATCTCTGGCACTTAGTCACAATGACTGACACATACTAGGTTCTCCATAAATATATATTGAATAAATGAATAAATCATTAAATGAATCAATATAGGGCACGGATTCCATGATTCACATTTAGAATATAATTCTAACTTCTTAGTACATTCCAGTGGTTCTCATCTGAAGGTGTTTTTGCTCCTCATGAGACAATGCAATATACAGAGAGAGGTTTTTTTTTTAAATTAACTTTTATTGGAGTATAGTTGATTTACAATACTGTGTTAGTTTCTGCTGTACAGCAAAGTGAATCAGTTATACATATAAATATGTCCACTCTTTTTTAGATTCTATTCCCATATAGGTCATTACAGAGTATTGAGTAGAGTTCCCTGTGCTATACAGTTATTTCTTATTAGTTACTATTTTATATATAGTAGTGTGTATATGTCAATCCCAATCTCCTAATTTATCCCTCCCTGTCTTTATCCCCTTGGTAGCCATAATTGTCACAACTGGGGGCATGTGCTAATTGAGTCTAGTGGTCAGAAATGTTGCTAAAGATCCTACAATACCCAGGTCAGCCACCCACAACAAAGACGTCTTATCTGTTAAAAGTGCCAAGGTTGAGAAACCTGTAATGGCCTAATTGGTTAGGATACTGTATCCCTCCAACCATATCTCTGGACTGTTTCCTTTTCATTTACTATACCCAGGCTATCCTGAACTTCTGCTAGATGCTAGCCTACATTAAATTTTGGGCCTTTCCATATGGTGTTCTTCTGCTTGGAAAATTTATTTCTCTTCATCATTTGTATGACTAATTACTTGATTTTTAGGTTACAGCTTAACTCTTCACCAATCATGATCTATTTTCTGTCCTAAATCCTGTGTTTATTTCCTATGCAACAGTACTAAAATCTGTAATTGAAAATATGCATATATGTATCTGTGTCACTTTCTATGAGACTCAATATTCATGAGGATAGGGGCACTGTTTAGCAATAGTCGCACATAGTAAGTGCTCAAAAATTTGTTAAGTAACTAAAAAAAGAGCAGTGTTCCAAGAGGGGCTTGGGCGGAGAGGGAAGATTTGGGAGTTTAGGGTTAGCAGATTCAAACTATTATATATAGGATGGATAAACAACAAGGTCCTAATGTATAGCACAGGGAATTAAATTCAATATCCTGTGATAAGCTATAATGGAAATATATATAGATATAGATATATATGTATATCTGAGTCACTTTGCTATACAGCAGAAATTAACACAACATTGTAAATCAACTATACTTCAATAATTTTTTTTTTTGAGTTAGACTAAGATCCAAAAAAAAGAACAGTGTTGTTGGAATATAGTAAGTTGTTTGTAGGAGACTTACACAAGGTGAATATAGTTAGGCTAGGCCCTATAGGTCATGGAACATCATTTATCATTTGGAATTTATCCTAAGTGCAGTAGGAAGCCATTAAATTGTTTTCAAAGGGAGGTAACCAATCTGTTTTTTTTTGTTTGTTTGTTTGTTTGTTTTTAAGATCACTGGCTGCTATGGTGAGATTGAATTTGAATAAGAGAACACAGGAGCGGGGCAACCAATAAGAAGATACTAGAGTGGTCTATATGCTACTGGTGGCTTGGATTCTTAGTACTAAAGGCAGAATAAAAAGTGACAGAAGTGAATAAATGTTATATACATTTAAAGGTAAAAACAAAGACATACCTATATATTGAATGTGGAAAATGAAATAAATGGAATCATTGAGGATAATTTCTTAGTTTTTAACTTGGGCAAATGGTAGAATTTGATAAAAAAATAGGAAAATGTTTTAAGAGATAATAAATAGTATCATTTGAGCTACATCATGTTGATGACGCTTTTAAAACATTGAAGTTTATTGAATGTCCAGTGTTCAGAAGAGAAATATCATGTTGATATATGAATTTGGAGTTTATCAGCATAGAGAAACTATTAAACACTTAGGCTTACATTAAAGATTTTTACAGAGTGAGTGGAGCTACAGAAATACTATATACCAGGATCAAAACTTGTGACATACTAACATGTAGAAGTGAAGTGAAATAAGAGATGCAAGCATAAGAGACTAAAAATTGTATTCAATGAGGAGAACAGGAATTCATGGAAATCCACAAAAGGAAGTGTTTCCTGCAGCAGAAAGTAGCTGCCTGGAGTGAACGCATAAAGGATGAGACAGGTGAGCATAAAACAGAGTCTTTTGGATTTGGAAACTCTGGTGAAATTCAGTATTTATGGAATTGTGCTGAAGGAGTGAAAGCCAGATCGAAGTGGTTTAGTATTTGAATGATAATTAGTTGAGTTGCAATAGACTTTCTGGAGAGCTCTTTTGAGAATTTTTATTTTGAAGGGGATTAGCAATGTGGGACAGTAGTTCTAGGAGGCATGTGAGGTCCGGGGAGGGTTTTATGGATGATTCAAGAGTATGTTGGAATGCTGATGGTATTATGTGATCAAGAGATCGAGGGAAAGAAATTAAGGTGCAAAAGAGAAAGGGAATATAACAGAATATTCTGGTTATAAATCTCTTACCTCTAAGCTTCAAGCCCACTCTTCTTTGTTCTACTCTGTCATGCTTGACCATTGATGCTGCAAAAACATTTCTCATTTACCTGCTGGTTTTCTGTTAGATTCTACTAACTGGAGGCACTAGAAGGAACCAGGAGGTAGGGCAAATGGAAGAAGGGACTTCCTTTGGGTTTGTTTGTTGCTCCTGTCAATGTCCTCCCAGCAACACTTGGTTACAGATTCTAGCTTCCGGCTACACCCTCACAACCAGCCTCAGTGAACCCCTCAGAGCTGGGGGTTCACATGGAGCTCAGAGCTGGAAGCATCCTTTCCTCAGAGAGCCAGTTTCCAGCTCCATAGAACTTTCTTTCTAGGTTCTGATATCCCCAACCTTTTTCCTTTATTCTTTAGCTCTAGAGAATTTGTTGTTTTAAATTTAGTGATTCGATATACAGAGAGCAAACATATGGTTTATATTAAAATCACTTTAGGTTTGGAAAGTATTGGTTTCTACATCTTTTTCAATATGACAGAGTATAACTTCTGCATATTTATATTATCAAACTCTTCAATGCTGCTCTTGTCAGGATCTGATTTCTTACTTTGAAATTCATCTGGAATTCCAGCAACCAATCTTTTCTCTATTCCCCACTCCAGGTGCTTTTGTGTTTCGATGTGACATTTTCCTATCCAAATAGATCAGCTGTTTATAAAGGAAAAATTACCCGTGTCTGATGTTTCTGGTTAAGTTAATAAACATTTCATTGCCACATACCCTTTGTATCTTTAAAATCCATCCTTCGCGTTAATTTCTTTTTTTTTAAAATGTATTTATTTAATTTATTTATTTTTGGCTGCGTTGGGTCTTCCTTTCTGTGCGTGGGCTTTCTCTAGTGGTGGCGAGTGGGGGCTACTCTTCGCTGTGGAGCACGGGATCTAGGCACATGGGCTTCAGTAGTTGCGGCTCACCGGCTTAGTTGCTCCCTAGCATGTGGGGTCTTCCCGGACCAGGGATCGAATCCATGTCCCCTGCATTGGCAGGCAGATTCTTAACCACTGCGCCACCAGAGAAGTCCCTCCGTGTTCATTTCTGAGTGGAAAGGGAAATCATTATGGTGACCTTTCATCTTATTAGCAGAAGTGTACTTGGCTTCTCTAGGAAATGTATTTATAATCTTCTAAAAGCCACAGCACTACAATTTTTGAAGTGAGACTATCCATAAAAACATTTCCTTAAACAGAATTTGCAAAAGGGTCATAAATATTTATACTTATCAGTAAGCATTCTGAGTGTATATGTGTAAAAAACTATAAACACACACACGCCCATACATATACAGATCACTGATCAGCTAGCTTATACAATTTAAATCCAAAATCTAGCTGTTTCAACAAATTGCTCAGAAAAGAATGGCTATAAATCATTCATTTTTATTTTTGTTGTTTTTATCCTAAGACTTAATAGATACAGCAAGATTTCATGACCTACACTCTCTCCCTCCTTTCACTTGTCCCTTTGTTAATTAATGGGTAAAGTTACCAAGTCTACAGGGCTTGTAGCTAATCAGGGAGTTTCATTTATTGGTTTAGGTAAAAGCTTTCAGAATGTTAATGCATCACCCGAGGTCAGCCTGGGAGCTTACTTTTGGCAAGAAATACTTCCAAAGAGAATAGTCTGGAAAGAACATTTAGCTCAAGCTTGGAATTTACCTCTCCAGGGAGCTCATAGCCTCTCTTGTCTCTCCCTATTAAATTATTCATTCATTTTTTTAATACTTAAAATGAGTAAAATGAATAATTTTAAGTAGTTTCATTCTTTGAAAATTTTATTTATATTTGGATGCTTAGATAGACACATACTTTTCCTCTCCTTTACTCCTTCCCCTCTTTCCCCCAAACCAACCATCAGTCTTTTGATACACTCTGTTCTCACTTTTGATACTTTCATTTGGCCAAGCTTTATATTCTGGACAGAAGCTTCCAGTGCCCTTTTCACTGTAAGACCTTTACCATGGCAGATGTCTCCCTAACCTGAATATTTGCTCATCATCTCTCCAAATGTTCCAACAATTCTGGGCAAACTATAATACTTTTTCTCCACAGTGATATTAACATTTCTCTCTTGGCCTTTTTTTTAAAGATTATTGTAGTGCCCCCTTAGAGAGGCACCAAAGATACGGCCGATTATAAATTCAGTCTGTGGCAAACTTTATTTCAAGTTTGTTTTATCACCTCTTCTTTCCTCAAAGAGGGAACAATGTTTAATATTAACCCAGAAATGCTACCACTCACTCAGTTTTTTCAAAAACTACAAGTTTTTGAGTTTTCAGATTTTATATGTTATGCCACAGGCAGAAAAGTACTGGGGAAAAACACCGCGGGGCCTGGTATGTGGAGCTCGTTGGCTGCTGACACCTCTTTGTTTTTGCAACTCTTTTTGTCAAAGCCTGAGTTTTGCAGTTGATACCATGTCCTACCTGTTGGCAGTCGCCCCCATCTAGCTGCCTTCCCACTGAGTTTACTGTTCAGACTCGCTGGAAAAACCGGATTGAATTTAAGCCCTTGCAGATAGCTGAAAACACACAGAGTGGGACCCACCCACTGATACCTTTGGTTTCTGAGCTTTTAAAACAGCTCTGATTTGGAGAGTTCCCTAAGTGGAAAGTTTTAAGAAAGTCTCTGCTTCACAGTTGTTAATTATTTTGCAATCCAAGTACATCACTGCACTTTCATCCTAAAGACACACAGGCAACCTGTTGCTTGTGGATTTCTGAAATAGTCAGTGTTTTAGTTTCAAGCATGCACTTCATATTTTGGAATAAAGACAGAGTGATTTGGTACCTGCACAGATACAAGCTGTGTCTCCCTCTGGGAACATGCCCCAGAGAGAGGAACAATTTAAATAAAGTAACAAGTATAGCATTTTGAAATTGTTGGAAGTATTTCTAGAATTGTTTCCTGGGGAGATGGAAAGCGGTCTAAAAGAGAAAGTAGAGTTTTGATTCATGGTAACTTACTGTGGTTTCTAAAGGCCGTCTGGTTGCAGGAGAAATAACACTTGCTTAAGAGCATTGTTCCTCCATTTATTCACTGGTAGAGAGACGATCATAACACACATAACACATGTTACTTGGCTGAAGAAATCCAAATTGGAAGATAAGAATATTTATTGTTATTAATGCCTGTGAGGCCCACTGAGGAGATTATAGACAAATATTGTCGTGAATACAATTATGTCATCCACTGCCCTGGCCATAGGTGACCAGGTCTTGGTGGGCACCTGACCCAAGATCTTCCAATCCAGATGCTCACCACTTTGTCTGCTAAATATAAGACCAAGTAGACTGTGCTTTGGATTTGTGCAAATTAAAATTCCATATCTGCTTTAGGCAGCCTTCAGAGCAACATGGCAGCTTTGGCACTCTCTGAAATATTGATAGTTGCTGAATAGTTCTGTTTCCTTGTTTTGTCCATCTCACAGTTCAATTTCAAGCCCTAGATTTGCTAATTTGTTGATTTTGCTAAGAGCCCTATCTCCACTAAGCATCTCCATAGGCTGGGGCTTGTTGCTGATCAAAGCTCTGACTGCCTGTTTTGTTCTCATTTATTCTAGATCTGCGCTGTCCTATACAGTAACCATTATTCATCTGTGGCTCTTTAAGTTAATTTAAGTTAAATAATACTAAAAATTTAGCTTGTATGACATAGAAACAGTCAAAATTGTCAAAACATAGAAACAAAGAGTAGAATGGTGGTTGTCAGGGGCTAGGGGGAGGGAGACACAGAGACTTGCTCTTTAACGGATACAAAGTTTCACTTACATAAGATGATTAAGTTCTGGAGTTCTGCTATACACTTTTGTGCTTATAGTTAGCAATATTGTACAATTAAAAATTTGTAAAGAGGGTACATCTCATGCTCTTACAATAATAATAATAATAATTCAATTCCTCAGTCACACTAGCCAACTTTCAAGTGCTCAAGAGCCACAGGTAGCTATGGCTACCATATTTGGATAGCATATATATAGAGCATTTCCACCATTATAGAAACTTCTATCAGACAATGTTACCTACCTGGGTTCTTGGACTCTTTAATCAATAAAAATTGATAGGAGGTCAGATGAAGAATTCAGGAAAGGCTTTACGGGGACTCATGTTGCAGCACGAGGGAGCAAAAGCAAGTAATAAGTTCCCTTGCTGGTTCCTTAAATGGCGTGAAAGTAGAGGCAGATGTGTGGGTAGGACTTAGGTGGTCTACCCACCCCCTTAGTGGTGCTGTGTGCAGGTATCTTGTGCAGTATCCTGCTTGTGCCCCTCACACCTCAGAAGTAGCAGCTGGGTTTTGTCCTCTTTGCATCTTGTTCATAATTTGCCCCAACTATGTATGCACACAGTTATTTTTAGTCCCTTGAGGTTTTTTGTATTCTTTTCCCCAGGAGACATTTGTCCAGGTGTAAACACTGCAACAAAAGGTCCCAGGTCCCAGGTTCCCGCCTTTCTCAACAGCACTAGCTAATCTTCATTCATTGGTCTGGAAGTTTTTTTACATCCTTAGACAGAGCACATTCTTTGCATCAGATAAGGCAGGCAGGAGGGAAATAATACACAACATAATTTAAACAAGTTTATCAATAAAGGGCATATATTCACTTATGAAACTGGAAGTCTGCAACGTTGGTTTGAGTCAACTGCATAACTGTTTGTCAAAAACTTGTTTTTCTGTTTGCCTTCCACTTCTGATTTGTGTCAGCTTTCGTCTCAGGCTGCCTTCTCAACATGTTTACAAGGGGTTTGCTCGTGATTCCCAGGACTACACAGTTTTACAAATCTAGTAGACTTACCTATTCTCAGAAGATAAAAGAAGTGTTTTTATCTCTAGATGTAAGCACAAACCTTTCCTGAAATTTATCAGCCCAAATTTCATCATTTTCTAACCTCCAAACAAATATGTGGCCCAAGAATAGAATTATATGGCTTAGTCCAGGCATCAAAGCAAGGACTGTGAGATAGCACGAATGATGATCAGCATAGTTAAAGAGAGGGAGTGGTTGATGGGAAGGTGCCCCAGAATATCTATTAATGTTCTGTATTAGTGGTTCTCAACAGAAGGTGATTTTACCCTGCAGGGAACACATAGCAATGTCTGAAGACAACCTTAATTGTCACAACTGGAGTCATTCTAAAGGGATTCTGCTAAATATCCTGCCGTGCACAGGACAGTCAGTGAAGCTTTATCTGGGCCAGTGTCAACAGTGCTGTGGTTAAGAAATCTTTTTCTATGAGATTCTCTTTTATGGAATGCAATTTAAATTTTAAAAGTAACTTTAATGATTTGCATACTGAAAAATACAGAGCTAGACCTGGCTTCAGGCACGATCTGATCCAGAGATTTGCAGTCTTACATATTTCACCTGCACTTTCTTGCAATTCTCTTTACTCTTCCATCATCTAGGTTCTCAAATTATCTTCCTCATTACAGCACCAGTGTTGGCTATATTCTGACACTGTTCATCCATGCAATCAGCCATCTAGTGAAAATAAAATAATTTTTCCAGTAGCTTTCACAAAAGAGAGAGGAAGCTTCTTTCTCAGAACCTACCTGCATTAGCTTCTTTCTTCCAGTTATCCAGAATTTTATCACATGTCCATTCCTGAACCAGTCTATGACTAAGAATTTGGTCACTTTTCACTTAAATGTTACATAACAAGAATAGGGTTATTTTAGAAGGAAAAATCTGGACACTGGCTAGGAGCTGGGGAGACTGATTCCATATTATATAGACAACTAACAAATATTGATGGCTATGTTGGTGGATTGCATCACTATTAACTCTAGCCAACACCCAGCAGACTAGAATCGTTGTGTGACTCCAACAGAACTTTGAAGTATAACTGCAGAAATGGGATGGGGGATCAAGTAAATTCATGAAAAACTTGCAACGTATGCTTGATCAGAGAAGTGCTTTCTCACTGGTTCCTTGTAATCTGATCCTTTTGAATCATCTACTTCCACACATTTACATAATATTCCACATCAGCAAGGAGGGGTAATATTGATAGGACATTTTTACGTCCTCATGTGAAATTTTCAATTTCATTTGCATCCCCACCTTTCATTAGTTGTATATCTTGGAGAAGTCACTGACTCTGAGTGGCACAGTTTCCCCTTTGGAAAAAGGGAGCTAACAATGGTACCTACTTCCTGGAGTTGCTCTGAGAATTAAATTTTTTAAGTGAATAACGATTTTAAGTAGTAATTGTATTTTTGTAAATGCACAGTTAACATTAGCTATGATTGTTTTTCTCAATGGTATTGTTTTTCTCAATGGTATTCAGATATCTAAAGCCATAAATATCATTCTTACTGGGCAGTACTTCCATGATGCTTCTTTCTAAATTATATCTGTTGAATTCTGTAATGTCATATTTTACCCTATCTCTTGATATTGTACTACTGTCTCAAAATTGTCTTCTTCATTTCTGTTATTTAATAAAGGCTCTTTTCTGGAATCTTTGATTTATTTTTTAGATAGATAGATAGATATGATTACTTAGCATGTTTTCCATTATTTCCCGAAGTCATAATCTTCAATCTAAAAGAGAGGAAAACATTAATCCTTCTTTCAGCAACACTTACAGATAGAAATGCATAACAGATAAGTGCTGTTGTTATTTTTAATCTTCTTTCTTTTACACATGAATAAGCAGAAAAAGAGTACTGAATGTGACTTGAGATGTTAGAGACAATTTGCAGTTTAACATCTCGAGGACCAAAAAAAAGTTTACCTCTGCATTGGAATGTAGTCTCCGTACCCCTTAAAAAGAGAGAAAGAAACTAACATTTCTTGGGTACCTACCTAGTATATTTCAGGTAGGTACTAAGTAATTAATCAATGAGATATTTCTTTGTTTGGAGATAATAAAATTGAATCTCTGGAAAGTTTAGTAACTTGCTTGAGAAAGTGGAGAATCAGGGATTTGAACAAGGATCTGATTGACTTTAAGTTCTGTTTTCTCCTACGGCATCCTGGCTGCCTCAGAGACATATTCACATGCACTACAATTTTATTCTCAAAAAGAACTCCTTGGGTTGTGTTCCTACATTCATCTTACTTTTTTTTTTTTTTTTAACATGGAATGCAGGATGCTTCTTCTTTAGTTAGTAGGTATATACCTTCCCTCGGAAGATCTATTTATCTCTTAGAAGGCATGGATGATGTTGAATTTCTTCTGCTTTTGTTTGCTTTCTGTATATGTTCTCTTATTTGCCAACCCTCTTGATACCAGTTCTGAATCCTCTATGCCTCTCAAAACATCTTATCATGGTTCATTAAAATATATTTTCCATTCTGCCTAGAAATCCTTTAACCTCTAACTCATTAATTTGGCAAATATATATGTGGAATTATGTGCTGGTTGCTGTACTGGTAACTAAAGCACTCCTCAGGCTTCTATGTACCTTCTTAAGGAGGGATTGCTTGCTAGGTTACAGTTAGACATTTTGCTTTTGTTTGAGTGATTAAATTTTTTTCTTTTCATGATTTCAAGATATTTTCTTCCTTGATTTCCAATATAAACCATAGTATATTTTTTATGTTCCTGATACTTTATAATATTCTACATATAACAGTGGATTGTCTCAAAAAAACTGAGCCATTTATTCTGCCATAAGAAAGTTTATTACCATTGGTTCTCTACTCTTAACAAACAAATTTATAACATTATAGTATGTGAATGTAGTATTTTACATGATTTTCAAAGATATATAATAGAGAACCTTTGTGTGATTTCAAGACACTTTCATTTGCCCGGGAAAATATCATTACTAACTTTACCTGAATATGACTTTTAAAATGAAAATAAAATAAAATATAGAATGTCAATGACAAGGATGGTGCTGAAGGGAGAAAAAAGAGTGGGCAACCATTAAGTAGATGAAGTTTACATATTTAGTAGTAAACAAAAATAGGTTTATAGTTGGTCAGCAGAAGAAACATTTTGCAGTCTCTAAAAAAACTTATTTTGGTTTTTCTATTGATTGTGTAACTAATCACTCTACAACTTAGAGCCTTGGAACATCAACCATTTTATTATATCTCCAGATTTTGTGGGTCGAGAATTCTGTTAGGAGTCAGCTGACAGATTTTTCTACTCCACATGGCACCAACCAGGGTAACTTGGTTGTATTTATCTGGTGTAAGGACTGGCTGGGAGGGTCCAAGTTGGCTTCTCTCACACATCTGACACCTTGGCAGGGAGAGGTTGAAGTCTGGGCTCAGATGGGGCAGTCAGTGGCTGGTCTCACAAATGGCCTTTTCTAGCACTGTGGTATCAGGGTAACTTCTTACTTGGAAGCTCAAAACTCCCAAAGAGTATGTTTCAAAAGACTTGGGTGAAGCTGTAAGAATTCTTTTGACTCTGCTTCATATGTTCTGGAACATGACTTCTGCAGTGTTTTATTAGTCAAGAAAGTCACAAATTCCAGCTCAGATTCAGGAGGAGAGGGATTAGACACTACCTCTCAATGGGAAGAGTATCATAGTATTTTCAACCAGCTTTAATATATCACATTCATCTTTTGCTGTATGCCGTGTACCCTAAATTATATAATGGGTTAATTTTCAGCCACAGTTTCCAGCCTTAAAGGTATAGTAGTTGCTGAGACAGAAACAACACATAATAAAGCTAAGGATAAAAAGGTAAATATATAAAAAATCACCTACATGTTTATAGTTAACATCACTAAAAATTGCCTGCATTGTAGCCACAATCCAATTTCTAATATTCACATAGATTAAATCAACTAGAACTATGTTACCCTGAAACAGATAGGATGGGTATACCGGAGTTTACACCACAGAAGAGAAAGTTGCTTATAGCTTATATTTTCCCATACTTTGATTTTCTTAGCTCTGCTAGTGATCTAACTTGAATATCCTATGTTTCTGTGCCAAGTTATAAACCAGTGGGCAGAAGAGTCATTTTTAAAAAATATGGCTCCTTTTTAGAGAAAAGAAAAGGGGTATATAAAGAAGACTTCTTACCAGTTGATAAACTTTGACCTCAAGGCAAATTTCCCCAGGATGCCCAAATTGAATTCTTTTTATTCCCGTCTCTTTAATGAAGTTACTGAAGGGAGGACATCTCAGGTTTTTCCTCCAGTTTCCATGGTTCCTGTTCATAAATTTTTCACATTTCTACTATTGGCTAAAATGACACCTACTGCAAAAATTAAACCCAGCTGACAGGAACTAAGATGAGATGAGTCCTCCTTGCTCTTTTCTAGTAGAACATTTGTTGGACCTTTCCATAGGGTTAAAAAGCATCTGAAAATGAAATAAGATGGCGCAACCTGTCTTGATAATGACTATGGAATGGTTATGATCATATTTAAATTCACATAAATATGAATATATTAAGCTAGCAGACAAGAATTTTACAACTGGAGAAAAATGAAATAAAGCTGTAATACACTTAATTATCTGAATTCCTGTCGATATCTATCATTACAAAGTACCAACAGCAGTACAATTTTGTCCTAAGCCTCTAGACACTCAACCAAAGAGCGAGACTACATATATTCCTACAACTCCCAATGGAGGTATTGAGATTACACATGCTTTCACTAATTTAAAGAGGGACTTTCACACTGGGATGCATTAAAAAGAGAACATTTAAATAAAAAGCAATTTGCTTTGCCTGTAATTGAATTCCCCTTGCTGTTATTGCTAATTATTGACAATATTTGTGATTGACTAAGAAGCTTTTGCATTCAGAGTCAAAATTATTTTTCTGCTGGGTCTTAGAAGACAGTGGCTGTCTCTTCGATATCACAGACTGTTACCATGGAAATAATTGTGATTTGAGAAATGTATTAGCAACATACAAAAAACTGCTTTGTACAGAGAATTCCCTTCCCTTCACTGCTGTGGGCATTGTACAGTCTTGCATAGTAAGTACATGATAATGACTTTTCACATTTATATAATGTACCTTTGTTTTACAAAGTACTACACAATAGATAGAGCGTGGTATATGCAACTATCAAGAAAGGAGTAGAAAAGCAAATTGAAGGCAATGAAATGGAATTATTCTATATCTTAGGAGAAATTTACAATTAAATTAAATTTTGCTTTTAAACTTCTTAACATTGAGAAGATATCTGTAAATATTAGCAATCTCAGTAAGAAAAAATATCTAATGTTTTGTTTTAAAGCACACATCTTATTTCTAAACCTATTATCAGTTTTTGCCATTTATTATTTTTTGATGTGAATATATAGACTATCAGTCCATTTTTCTGGTTGAACAAACATCTTCTCTGCCCAGACCATTAGAAGAGTCTTCCTTATTTTCCGTATGCTTCAGTCTAATTTAGAATCCATTCTTGAGAGACACCTGAGAGAATTTACCCTATAGAGAATTTGGCCTAAGATGGTCTTATTAGAAGACTAATGCATATGGAACTTATTTGGAAAAAGAGGGGATGGAGAAAATGAATGGATTACCTTAAAACAAGTGAGAGAGGCAGATATTAGGTAGCCACAAGAACTTTTGGATTCTGACTTTCTGATTTCTTGTTTCAACTCCTAGAAGGTAGGGCTTTCCTGCCCTTTGGTCCACTCCTTCCTTTTCAGTTGAGTTCGATGAGTGATTTTTTGTAAACTGGCAAGTACAGAAGCTCAAACTGAAATAGATATGAGTAATGGGATAACAAGCAGCCTATAGACAAAGAAAATGCAGAAATTAATACAAAATAATGGTGGGGGCCGATGAGAATTCCTCTATCTGGCTTCTGAGTCTGAGAATCTGTGGCGTGCATATGTAAGACAGATCATTATAGCCTGTAGCTCATATAACTCATCCTGCATACCTGATGGGGGACTCTAATTCCATGTTGCCAGGTTGGGAGCAAACGCAGACAGGACAAATTCATACATAAACTGCTCAGGGATGCCCTTTTATAGTCATGGTCAGTTTTTGTGCCTAATGCAAACTTGCTGACATATCAGGTGTCTTTAATTAGTTTTTTTGGGTTTTTTGTTTTTCTTTTTGTTTTTGGCCAAACTAGATATTCTGATAGAATGTCAGTGTTTGGAAGAACAGGAAGATTTAAAGAATTACATGGCACTCTCCAATGTACTGCCCATCCCAATCAATAATCATTAAGTGAAGAAATAGCGTGATCCCTTCTCATATGAGGTAGGACGAAGATTGCTATTTAGTTCAGGTTCATCTTCCTAAGTAAAGTTTGAGAGAGAAGATACTTTACTTCAGGGCTGTAATATTGCATGATACTTTATTGCAGGGCTGTAATATTGCATAATTGATGAGATCAGTTACTATGTAACCCTCTGCAGTAGCATCCTGCATTTGTTCCAGCCCTCAAAGAGTCTTAGGCTGAGATTGTTTTACAAGTAAGTTTAAACAAAGTTTCAAAAAAAATAATCTTTATTTTATATAAATTGTTCTCAATAATAGGAAAACAGTTAAAGCAGTACAACAAATTTTATTAGTCTAATATAAACTTTATTTATAACTATACAAAAACAATATCAGAAAATAAAATATAGGTATACATCACTTAGATGAAAAAATATAGTATTAGCTAATTAAATCCACTTAGCTAATTAAATAATACATTCTTATCAAATAGGGATTATCATGCATGCAAGATTGGTTTAATATAAGAAAAATTACCATTGTAATTCATTACACTAAAGGCATAAAGGAGAAATATCACATGATTATCTCAATTACAAAATATACTTTATTATTTAGAAATAAAGGGGAAGTTATTTAATTTATTAAGGGCTACATACACAAAACCTACAGACAAAATAATTAACTGAGAGACTTAAACAGTAAACTTTAAACTGGAAATGAGATTGTAATATCTGCCATCATCACTTCTGGGTAAAATGGGACTGGAAGTATGGTAAATACTACAATGCCAGAAAATTACAAATTATAATGGTTGGAGGAGATGAATCTGTTGTTCTTCAGTTGACGTAATCATCTACATAGAATATTCAAGACACAACAAACTATTAGAACTAATATTATATTCAGTAGGCTTATTGAATACAAAAATTAATAGCATTCACCCAGAAAATATAATAGTACTAATAGTACCAAAATAAAATAAAGTACCATTCATGATAGCAAACACAACAAAAACATCTTCTAAGAATTCAACAAGAATGCACAAAACTGATCATAGACAAAATTAAATCTATTACTGATCTTCAAAGAAAATCAAAATGAAGTGATACACAATGAGCATAGATGGAAGTATTCCAACTGGAATTTTAGAGGTACCCAACAAAATCATTCTGAAGTTTGAGGCTTAATAAAGACCCACAATGAGCTGTTGCATGTTTTCAAAAGAACAGAGAGTAGGACTTCTCATACCAGATTTTAAGACACAGTACAAAGTAATTGTAATAAATATTAGTATTGTGTTTGTATAGTAACAGATGAACCAACAGATATTACAGAATATAGAGCTCAAAAATAGGGTTGCATACATACAAAAAGTGGAAATATGGTGACATACAAAGTATAGTAAAGTAATAGTAGTATTCAATCTACTATTTAATAGACAATGTCTGGAAAACTGTAATATTACATGGAGAATAAAAAAAGCTTAACCCCTATTTTACCATATACAAAGGTGGACATCAAATGGATTAAAGTAAAACGATAAAGTTAATTGAAGAAAGTGGCAAAGATTCCCTTTGTGAGCTAAGGGTGAAAGACTCTTTTTTAACAAGACTCAGAAAGCACAAACCAAGTTTAAAAATGATGCATTTTACTACATCCGAATTTTAAAATATTTGCTTCATTAAATTTACAGATGAATGATATGTTGTAATAAAATATTTGTTGTGTCTAAAACAGGTTGATATCTAGAATATAGAGAACTCTGGCAAGTCAAAAATACAACAAGGAGAATACCAGTAAAGCATGGAAAGGGATATGAATAAAGCTACGAATCTGCAGAAGGTGGGGCTCAAACGCTGGTGACTGTATAAAGATGTGTTCCCACTTACTAATGATGAAAGAAATGCAAATGAAACAATCTCTTATATCCTTCAGAGTCACAAAAATTAGAAAGACGCATCTTAGCATTATTTTCAAGGGTGTAGAAAGAAAGAAACTCAACAGCTCTCTTTGTGACTGCAAATATTATCTACATGCTCTTAAGTGATATAGCCGTATTCACTGGAATGAAGAATGTCTATTCCTTATGACCTAGGAGCCCTCCTTGGTGTGTGCTATATATGTCCATGTATATATACACAAAATTATATTTTATAAGTTTTATAATTTATTATATATTTATAATTATCCCATGTGTCTACCTATCCCATGTGTATCCCATGTGTATCCCATGTGTCTATCCCATGTGTCATACCTATCTAAAAGATAGGTATGATTATTTTTGTCTTTGTATTGTTTCTGACGTCTAGGAGTTAGGAATCAGAGATATCTACAACTAAGGTATACACTCATAAAATGTAGAATAATATGTAGTAGCTAAAAGCAAACTTTTAAATTACAAAATTTGAATAGAGCTTAGAAATATAGTTTAAATGAAAACACTATAAGAGAATGACAAATATAAGAAAGAAATTTATCAAAGAATATAAGAGAATACCATGTTATACAAAGATGCATACATATTTAAAGTAATAGCTCAAATACATTAGGTTCGTTTTAATCAAGGAGGAGAAAATGGGTTGAAATTGGAAAATAACATAAAACAAACAAAAAGACATGGCACCAACAGGTTCAAGCATGTGTTGTGAGAGTATGGTTACCTGTGTGTACAAGGTTATAAAATTAAAGAAAATAAACAAAATAACAATCAATGCACATGTTGATAATTATGAGTTCACAAAATATTTTCATCATTTAAAGGTTAACTTTCCTAAAAATTATCATGTTTCATGTTATTCTGAGCATTTGCAAAAGTGATCTTAACTAATTCCCAGAATTCTTTCAGGCAAAAGAAAAGATTTTTTAATTATTTCACTCTATGTGCCTTATCTGTGTTATCTCTTCTCATGATCATCTGTGTGTTTCAAATAATATTAAGAGAGATATTTAGTAGGCATGGACCCAGGTTAGATTTAGTTGGTGGTTTGAGTCTTATTATTTCTACTATGTGGTAAGTGTTGCCTATGGTTTAAGAAGAGGCAATTTTAAAGAAAGGCATAAACAGAGATTTCTGCGGTGAGAAAGTTTTTATCAGGTTAGTTTCCGGAGAGGAGAAAATGACATCTGTGTTTTATAAGGGTTATAGAAAGCAATTGGCTTTAATAGTATAAGCTACACATTAAGAGGAAAGAGACAATTAAGTGTTGGGTATTATAATTATGCAAAGAAATTTCTAAGGTGGTTCTTAAACTATTTTGTGTCAGCTATTGCATATTTCAAATTTGCCTTTATTCAATTTCCTTCACTTTTACTGTCTGAATATAACATTAATGAAAAAGAGAGAAAATGAGACTGAAACTTACAAACCTATAAATAAAACCTTAATATTTGTTCTCTTTGAAGCTGCACTCATCGGAAGAGATGTACCACAACTCATAATGGAAACCCTAACCAGGAATTTCCACACTTTCTGGAATGGGCAATGTTCGTGTATTTATCTTTCCTTTACTTTTTTCCTTATTATTAAAATAGGCTATGGTCTAAATATATTTCAGAACATTTAGAATATAAAAAAACAGTAAAACTACCTATATTCCTACCACCCAGATAAAACTCTGGAGATGTAGAAACTTGTGTGAAGCTAAGAGCAAACTGACATTTTGTAATCTGCTTTTCTGACATTTTTTAAACACTTTCTTACATCTCAGTAGTATGCTAAAAATAATATCCTTTCAGATGGAAATGTCTTAAGTGATTTAACAAGGTCCTATAGATTTATTAATATTGTATGGAGGATTTTGCTATTGTCAATTACATGGTGATAAGCATTCAAGGACATGATTTGTTTTGAAAATTAGCCCTTATTTGGCACTTTATTTTATGTATGCATTTTGTTAAGAGTATATTGTGGAATTTTGATGTTTTTTGCCATTCGGAAGGTCTGTTTTTATAATAGATTTTAGAATTGATTTAGGGTTACTAGGGCAATGGATATGCTTGTCCTCTAAGCTGGCTCTACGCTTTCTCTCATTTGCTATTATTTTCCTTCTTTTAAGCTATTGATTTGGAAGGTAAATATCTATTTTTTCTATTAGTGCTTGCCTTCAAATGTTTAGAAAAACACATCAGTTTTTTCTAAATATAAACAACAGCATATATTTATTCTTCTGTTAAAGATCTTAAATGTTTAATTTCTTCCCACCTTCCCTCCTCAATTTTTAGTTTTTACTGATCTAATTTACATTTAGACACAGACTGTTTTTATGAAATTTTATTACTGTTATATATTATATATCCTAAGTCAAGTTTTCCTTTTTAATTTGCATTAGTTTATAACCATAATAGCAATATTTTTAAAAACACAACTCTATTATTTACAGGGTTTCCCTGTTGCCCATCATCTTGGTCTTACATCTGTACTTTCCTAATTTTATCGTCTTTGTTTTAGTTAATCGTTCAGTCTCTAAGTGCATTTTAAACATGTAAATGGGTGCTGTTTTTTTTTTTTTCCTTTTTGCTACCTCTTTATATCTATGGCTATCTTTTTTAGAAATTTTTAATTGAAGTATAGTTGATTTACAATGTTGTGTTAGTTTTAGGTGTACAGCAAAGTGATTCAGTTACACACACACACACACACACACACACACACACACACACACACATATATATATATACATATTCTTTTTCAGGTTCTTTTCATGTTCTTTTATACCTTTTATTATAGGTTTTTACGAGATATTGAATATAGTTCCCTGTGCTATACAATAGGTCCCTGTTGTTTATCTATTTTATGTATAGTAGTATGTATGTGCTAATCCCAAACTCCTAATTTATCCCTTCCCCCTCTATGGCTATCTTGATAGCTATCTTGATCTAGTTTTCACCCAGAAAGACAGCTAGAGAATTCTTGATAAAAATTTTATTCTTCTCCTTTCCTGAAATTATTGTGGTCTTTTCTATAGTATCTTCAAACACCTCGAAACATTTAAAGTAGACATATCATTTTTAAAATGTTGGATGTATCTGTAAATTTCTCTTCTTGGATTTTTGTACTTTTTAAAGTTATCGTTGAAATTCTAAATGTTCATCTTGATACATATTTGTCTCTTTATTAATTTCCCCTGATACCTAGAAAACCCATTCAATTTGTCTATAGATTCGGTTATTTCTTCAACTCTGTAAATTTGTGTGTGTGTGTGTGTTTAAAGTTTCTTTAATTATATTTTCCTTTGTTTTTGGCTTTTAAACTCTCTTGAATTCCAATTATTAGTATTTTTACAATCCTGGGTCTATCATATCTGGCCATCTTCTTCTTCATAATTTCTTGTTTCTTCTCAGAGTTCTGGATGAATTCCTTGAGTATGTTATTCAGTTCATTATTTCAATTATGCAGTGTTCCATATGTTTCTCATTGCGTGTAACATAGGCTAACTCACAACCCTGACTTTCAACTTTAAATATCCTTTCCTGATTTCAGATCAATATTTCACTGTCACTGTGCAAAATTTTTGTGAATCCAGAACCGGTATCTTCTGGAACAACATGCAGTGCATCTGTTTCAGAGAGTGATGCTTCTTTTGATCTTTCTGATTCTTCAGAGGGGCCCCTCTGCTTTGTATCTTTTCACAGGTCTGATGATTTACACGGCTTGCTCATTTCAGAGTGTGGCAATCACCTATGCTGGAAAGGCTTCAAGACTCTGAGGTTTTCTTCTACTTGTAGCTCCCAATCAAAATGAATTTTGACAATACAGACTTTTTGTTACCCATCTTATTTGAAGAATGCCCTCCCGAACTAGCATTCTGTCACTGTAAGAATCAGCTCTGACATGTGTTTCTGTTGATTTTACGCAAAATGCATAACAGGAGTCTTAACATCATTCTGGACCATTTGCGGTCCTGGTCTGTTCTCTCCCTTTCAAGTTAAGAAGTGCCTGTGAGGCTTTATCAGGAGTCCCTCTGTTCACTTTCTAAGCTCTTTAATGAAACAAGTTGGCTCTTTTATCCTTACTTCAATTCAATCTGTACCTAATCTGGCAGAAGTAGCTTAAGGTGTATGAAATGTGAATGAGAGCTATCCTTCAAACTTCTCAGCACTGATACACGTTCTATCCAATTTTTGTATTTTATTGGTCTTTGAGATGCATGTATAGTGGGTAAGAAAACATTCCTTGCCTGTGGTCACATGGCCCTATTTATGCTTCAGTCTGCCATTGATTTGTAATCTGACAAATAAGAGCAAAACTTTTATTGGATATCAAGCAGATTGGATGAAAAATAAAATTAAGAAATTGCAAAATTTCTAGCCTGCTAACGTACACGGATGTATCGATATTTAGTAAATACAGCTTTCTTTCTTGGGTGGTGAAGAACTGGTATATTTCATTAGCAGGGAATTGTCCTGGTTGGCCTTATTTAATGACTGCCAAAAGTTTTAGTCAATTTAGAAAGAAAGTCTCTTGTGTATTGACACCAAGATAAAGCCTTTGAAAATCAAGTCAAACTGAGATCTGAGGAATATCCCCAGAACTGTGCATTTCAACTTTCTCCTTTCCCCTGAGATGTGTTTGGTGGGCCTCTGTATCACAGCCCTTTAAAGACAAACCCTGATACCATCAGTGGCTAATGATCAGTCCTTGCATTGGGAGCTGAAGAAAGTACCCCGGATTCAGGCTTGCTTTTCCTAATTAAAAGTGGTTAATAACTCTTTTATTGAAACTAGATTAAATTCTTATTTGGGAAACTTAATTTAAAGTATGACCTGTCAGCTCCGTGGCACTTCTATCCCATCTCATCTCCAGCAAACTGAAGGAGAGTGAATCGTGTTTTAATATTCTCCAAAAGGACAGAGTAAGCAGGAGAATTATAAAGTCTAGAATAAAGCAAAGTGGTCACTTTCATTGGATTTGCAGAGAAATCATAAATAATGAAGCCAAACAATTTGGTTTTCTGGATTTGTTTAGATATGTTATTCTAAAAATGTTGCTATGATATCTCCAGATGGATCATTTTTTTAATCCTAAAACTGCTGAATGGACACCTCCTCTTGCACCCATCTGGTTTGAATCCTTCTCTCCGGCCTCATTAAAGGGTATCTCAATGCACATGATCTCTGGCCCTGACTTCAATTCCTATCCTTCCAGAATAACTTTCAACTCTGCTTGTAAGGGGCTCATTCTGACTGGAGCAGTGTATGGCTAGGTTCATAACACTCTCTGAGATTTTGAGTCTCCCTTTGTGAGAGCAGCATTTAGGGGATAGTTCTGGGAGGGGAGGCAGGCAGTGTTGCTAAGAGTCAACAGCCCTTCTGGCCAGGAGGCAGGGAGACAGCCTGGGGACACCTGTGACCTTGAAACTTTGAGAACAACTGTAATAAATAATGCTCTTAACTTTGTCTACACAAAACTCCTGTGAAGAAGGTTAAGATATCATACCTCTTTTTATAGAATTAAAAACAATAATGTGAAGAAGATGAAAAAGTCATTGCTTGGCCCAAGTCATTGCTTGGCCTTGTGGATCAATGAGAAATGAGAACAGTCCTCAAAATTGTTCCTTTTTATTCTTTTCTTTTTCTTCTTAATGCTCTTTTCTATTAACTAGATGCAAATAATAGCTATTTTAAAATAGAAAGTTATACCTTTTCAGATCCTTCACAGAATTTTTAATGAACTGGTCTTATATTCTTATGAAAATCTATTCTTAAAATGTGAGTAAAATTTTTCCATTAAATATGCATAGAAGATGACACTATAATTCTACCTTTACATATTTTCCCTTTATACAATTGTTCTGTATTTCTAGAATCATGTCTCTAGCTTCAAATACACTTTCCTGGAATTCCCAATTCTTTTTATTTGGAAGTTTAAGTACCCTGTGTATGTGTTTTACCATTAGAAGTCTACTACTATTGTTTTTTGATTGATAAGCTACTTTTCTTTCCTTATTTTAGCTTTAATTTTCTTTCTGTAATTGTTCTGAATGTGTTCTTAATTTAGTTTGTTTATTTCAGTTACCTTGTTTTCATGTAAGTTGTCCATCTATGGAGATGATTACCTAGACAATTATGTTATTCAATCTACTTGATCATTTCTTGTTTTTATATCAAATAAAAATTTTATATCTTGTCTATGTTTAATGATTTTTTAAAAGTCAACATTTTTTCAGGCTCATATGTCATATATCCCCTAACTAGCATTTATTAAATGTCCACACTGGTACATGGAAGTTGTCATTTTCTAATGATGAAAATGTTTCTTGACTCATGTGTTTCTTTGTCATCACTTTGCTCTCATTAAAATGAAGCAGGTTAGGATGGTAAAGAATAAGGTAAATCCTGACTATGACACATAAATATGTTTCTAACGTTTACGTACTATGTATTCTCCTGGTACAAGTCTGTTTGACCAAAACATGCCCATTAGGGATTTGTTGAAACATTTTCTCAAGTGTCTGAGATATTTGTTGCTCATGATAATGTTTATTCATTCTTTGATAACCATTATTCATTTGTATATTGTTCTAGAATTCTTCCTTATTTCCTAATTCATAACCATGAGTTAATAATTTTTTAGTTCATAACTTCTCATAATTATGATAATGCTAATTTACGCCATTTGCATTTCCCTCCTAGATGGCCAGCTTTCTTCAGAGGCATTTTGCTCATTGAATGCTTGAAAAAGTGTGTTGTCCACTTCAGTGTGTGTGTATATTCCCTTGGTTTAGGGTTTCACTCAAGATTTGGGTGACTGTCAGGCCAGTAACACTTTGGAGGAAGACATTTTGAGAAAGCAATTTGAGTTCTTTGTCCTCACTACTGTAAAAAGTCTTACAATTTCTCGAATTTCTCTCTCATTTTTTTTTTTTTTTTTGGTAATACTATTTTGTTCAATATCCTTTAAAAAAAATTTGGTATGAAATCATGAATGCATAGTGTAAATTCAGTTTTTTCACTAAAGTCTCAGTCATAGAACTGCTGGTTTTGTAAGGAGCAATGCATGTTTTCAAAACTTACCAAGTGATATTACTTGGTTACACCATGTTTTACTTCACACTTAGAGGTGCCCTATTTATTAGAATGAAGGATGATATTTTGCCCAGGTAATAGTTTATTTATGGGATTATGCATAAAATTAGCAAAGTAGAAGAATATTTAGAATTTGTATATAAATATTTAATTGATAGATGAAATAAATTTCTCTCTCATTATTATTAACATTTCTCATTATAACATCCCCACTAATAAAGCATTTTCTATTAAACAGCCATTTTTGAGATCTTGCATATAGAATATGAATGTCCACTTTCATTAGAAAACTTAGTTACTAAGGCCACAGTGAAATATCAATAATTATAAGAAAGCCCAGATTTTTAATAAATTAATTTAAAAAACTCTTGCTCTGTGCTTCTTCCACATAATGTGTTTTTATTCCGCTAGTTGTCTCAAATACAGTTATGGCAGTGTTGCTAGAATGTTTTCCAAGAATCAGTACTTATTATGTATTAAAAAGAATTATTTCCTTCTTGTGGGCTAGTCAGACCCCAAGACTCATCTGACCCAAATTAAGGAGGCTGAGTAACCCATCGCCATAAATAACGCTTTGCCCAATTTTAGCTGATGAATTATGAAATGAAACAACATTAACAAAGAACATGAGGAAAAACTGACAACTGATAAATCTTTCAGCTTTACAACACTGTATTTCTTTCTTGAGATGAGTCTACTCAACCTCTCACATACTCCATCAATAGAACCTGTACCTTGACCTGCTTTTTCAGTGGGCAGTGGTGGATTTGCACTGCTCCATCAAAACTGTTTCAACCAGGTCCCATTGTAACTGACAGCAAATGTTTCACAGCTACTGATTTGGGTTAGGGGTGAAGTCTGTGGGCTTGGATCACAGTCAAAGTAAGTGGTCCACTCAGGACCCTAAAGCATGGCTTCATTATCACTCTAATCAACTGAGCTGCCAAGTCATTGAAGCACCGATGTCTCCAGAAATCCTTTTATGGCTCTTTGATTTACTTTTTACGATGTTTGAGATTTTTCATTAACCCTAGCAGACTCCTTTCTTGCTGTGACCTCATTTTTTCCCCTCAGGGCTGTCTTTTTCTTTATGTTGCACCGGTGAGGCAGACGAACTTTTTCAATTTTTTACAGATGGATTCAAATGGCTTCTGTAGAACCGTGCTCAATAAAAATGCAAATCTGGTGCTAGTCTCAGGGACATAGTCTACCTCTGAGTTAGGATCTTGATTGGCGTGGCTTGGGTTTGGGATTTATGTGACTGCCAGAGGTGAATATTTTTGGCTAAGTAAATAAGCTCTACATCGGGACAATGGGATGGGACTGTGGCTTTTTCTGGAAGTCAGGTGGGAACAAAGTGAGCTGGATGTCTGTGAGGCCACAAGAAAAATATGTAAGTTCATTAGCATTTGCAAATTCCAAGTAGAGAGATAAGTCACAGCTCAATAGAGCCTTTTAATCAGAATCCTATTACCTTCAAGGAATGATTATGTACGAACTTGCATTTTCAAAGGACAAAAACAAGCAAATAAAAAAGTAAAACCACTAGTGGGCTAGCCAGGACATTTTCTTCTAATGGTTACAGAAGAAGCACAAGGCAACACCTGCCATTCCAACACATTTCACGTCCTTGCTTGAGGCTCATGACAAAAACCAAAGACAAAGACTGTCATTATAATCATTGCTTTCATATTACTATTCTGCTATTTTAGACCTTTATGTTCCAGTAGTTTTCTCTAATACAATATTATAGAACAAATCTAGAATGGCTATGATTTAGGATAATTTCAAGAAGAATCAATTGATACTGTAAGTTTGTGTCTGTTTTTGGTTTTCATAATTTTTTCTGTTTTCTTAGATTTTATCTAAAAATGTGTAAAATTGTTCTAAACCTTAGGGATGTATAAAATTTCCTATCCTCAGTGAGCTCATATTTTAGTGGAGAGATACAAAATAAGCAAATACTGTAGATTCATGTTTTAAGTGCTTTGACAGAAAGCTGTACAGAAAGTGAGGGGAAGAAGTCCCTGCTTACTTCACAGAAGAGACAAGGATTACTCTGAGTCTAAAAAAGATGAGAAACAAATTTCTGCAGGAGGACAAAGCTAGATGTGGCCATACATCTCTTAACAGGGAAGAAATGACATAGACAAATACATAGCAGGATGAGAGAATATGAGGACATTGTGTTCAGAGAGTTGAAAGTAGTAGAATACTCAAGACATTTATATACACATTTTAATGGTACATCAGGAGACTGGGGATCAGCAGAGATGAGAAAGCTCTTGGCATGCCATGCCATGGAGTGTTTATTTTATTCCAAAGAGTAAAAATCATTAAAGCAAGAAGCACATAATCAGATTTACATTATAGAAAGATTATTTTGGAACGAGTGTGGAGATTAAAGCCACACTGGAAAGAGAAATCTCATCTAGAAGGATGGTTCAATAATCCAAGTAAGACAAGACAGAGACAGGAAGACATGGGTATAATATATTTATGAAAGGAAATATTGTGTCTATCACTGCTGAGTTCCATATAATAAATGCAGTGCCTGACCCATGGTAACTGCTCCATAGGATTTTGTTGAATGTATCTTGTATAGTTTGAGGTAGTAATATAATTTTATTTTTCCCCATATAATGGGGAATGTGTGAATATAATTTGTTCCAGTATCATCTATGGAATTGTCCCAAGTGATTTGCAAAGTCACCCGTATCATGTATCTTTTCCTTCGTGTATAGGTTAGTCTAACCTTAATTCTGTTTCACTGGCCTCATTCTAATCTCCATGCTTCTCTTTTTTGTTTTTTTTTGAAAAAAAAATGTTTTTTTTCCCATTTTCCTGTCTCTCTCTGCTGATCTCTGGATCATTTCTAAAGATCTAGATTTTTTTTTTTAACCTTCTCTCATCTCAGGGTTTTGTTGTTGTTGCTGTAGTTGTTGTTTTGGTCTCCATCTTCAATATTTTACAGAAACAGCCTACCCCAATTAACTAATTCTTTCATTACCCATATCTAATCTGCTGTTTATCCTGTCCATTGAAAATTTTAATGTCAATAATTTTATGTTTAGAGTTCTGTTTTATTCTCTTTCAATTCTGCCTACTCATTTCTGGACTTCTGTTAGTATTTGATCACTTTAAGAATTCATATTTTAATTTTCATGCTTTTAGATATAATCATTTTATGTTCTTTTCTGAAAATGGCAATATCTGAATTTCTTGAGACTCTTAATCAGTTTTCGTCTCTTGATGTTCACTCATGGTGATTTGTATCCTTGTGTATTTGTTGATTCTTTTGCTTGAGCTCACAGTTGGTACATCTTTCCCATTGGAAATCTGAGGATCTAGATGTTGCTTCTGTTGTAAGTGATGAACACACTGCACATGAGACCACTTTTAGTTCTCTTCCAAAATTAAAATTTGCTGCTATACTGAAGTTGAACATTGAATCGTGATAGTGATTATAATAGGCATTTGCCCTCAGAACAATCCAAGGTCTAGCTTCAACTCACTTTTTTTGTTTCCATTTTTAATTCTTGCCTGAAACTGCTTTCAATACAGATGACTTCCTGACTGTCACTATACTTATCTTTCTTTGACTTGACCTTTGAGCAGAATGTGTTAATTCTGTATCCCCTTCCTCTACCTTCTTTCTCAAAATATTCTCTCCCTGTGGCTTCTATGACATTGTATTTTTTCCCCTCATGCCTTTCTAGCCACTTCTCAGGGTCTCTTGGACTATTTTCCCCCTGATTCCTGACCTTTAAATATTGTTGTATGGAGATTCTCCCCTCTATATTTCTCCTTCTTATACATAATATCGAAGCAAAACTCATCCAAAACTATGAAATTGATGCCAGTGATTTTTATCTTTATTTGTGGTTTAGTTCTCTTTATTGAGGTCTTTATCAGTTATCTATTGTTACATGACAAATGACCCCCAAACTTGGCAGCATAAAACAACAAGAATTTTTATTCTCACACAGTATCTGAGGATCAGGAATTTGGGAGCAGCTTAACTGGATGTTATGGCTCCAAGTGTCTCAAAATATTACAAGAAATCTGTTGATGGGGATTTCAGTTATCTGAGGACTTGATGGGGGCTGAGGATCTGATTCCATGATGGTTCACATGGCTGCTGTCAGAGGCTTCATGTCCTTGTCATGTGGACCTGTCCTCAGTGTTGCCTGAGCTTCCTTAAAACACGGCTGCTGATTTCTTCTGGTGTGAGTCACCCAAGACAGAGCAAGGAGGGAGGCCATGATACTTTTTATGATCCAGGTTCTGAAGTGACGTATAATTATTTCTGCCGTATTCTGTTGGTCACACAAACCAATGCTGATAAAATGTGGGAGGAGGTTGCAAAAGGGTGTGAATATCAGGAGGCAGAAATCACTGGGGGCAGTCCTGGGGACTGGCTACCTCAAGTTCCAAATTTCATGCATATGCTTAATTTATCTAATAGGAACCTTAAACACAGTAAGTATAAACAAACCCATTATATTCTCACTCAAACTCTTTACACTGTATCAAAACTACCATCATTACTCCTCCTCTGATAGACTCAATCCGAATGAATGACACCACCATCCACCCAGCTACTTAAGCCAGAAATCTGGAATTACCTTTAATATGTTCTTCCCTTCACTCTATTGATGTATCATCTAAATATTTTAAAAATCCACTTAAATCATTTATGCCATTTAATTTCCCTGGCTCAGGTCACCATCATCTCTCACCTCTAACACTGATATCTCTCTCTCTCTTTTTCTCATTCTTGCTCTTTCTCTCTCTCTCATTTTCTCTCATTCTATCCCCATCTTATAATCCAGCAGAGTGTTTATTATAAAGAAGAAATTGAACCATGCCATTTCACTGCCTAAAGCTAGGATCAAATTAATAAATCTACCACAAATGAAAAATACATTATTCTGGATAATGAAAGGGGAATAAAATTGGCAACGGTTGGCAGTGCAACAAGCTTCCAAATGAATCTAAAAGCCTTCTACACTGTTGGTGGAAAATGAAGACTTGAGTTAGTTTTGCTTCAGTTGGATTCTGAATATAACCCCCCGATAACCCTATATAGTTCCACCATCATTCTCCAACAGTGAATAATGGCATTTCAACTGGTATAAATCAGCTACTTAAGAATGGTGCATAAAGAAAAACACAACAAATATCCATGGAGAAAGTGCCCTTCTTTTTGCAATATAAATCATTCAAGAGGGCAATAGTTGCCAGAAAAATGACATGATTTGCTTTTCAGTCAAGAATAGATGAAAATGCTCTTCAACTGAGAATAGATGAAAGTGCAATAAAAATAAGATTATTACATATTTATTACATTTTCATAAGGGACATCATTATTGGGCCAAAACAATGTCCATGCTCCTATTTTTTTCTACCTGCTGTTTCTACCTGCATTTCCTTCAATATTACAGGTATTAAAAAAGGAGAAAAAATAGAAATATTCATAACAAAAGATCTTGTGCATATGGTATAGGTCACAGCACTATGTTATTTACACAAGCTTCCTCAATATTTAACATTAATGACATTGCCAGTGTGATATAATGAGCCAGGAGAATAGAGTAATTATGTAGCCTTGGTACTAGACATAGACAACTCTCTTATATGAGTCAAAGAATTAACCAACATTAGAACTGGAGAGACCTTAAGGTTCCCTAGTCTCACTGCCTCATTTCATAGGTGAGGAAATTGAAACTCAAGGAAAACTTTACGTTGTAAATTTTAGACAGGAAATAATTACAAACAGGAAGGCTAACTTCAGAAGTGTACTTAATATCAAAGAACCAATGGCCTAAGAGAAATCTATTATAGTATTATATAATATAGAGAAATTAAAATTTGTAGTCATATCATATTTTATAAAGGTGTCCAAAAATAATAATATTTATAAACAACACTCTAATCAAAATAGCAGTAGGTATAGGAAGCCCTGGGGTGTATGTAGAATGGGCCAATACTTAGTAAAATGATTTACAATTATGATTACTGAAAATATTTCTGATGGGGTAACAAATCAATAAAAAGTAAATATGAGTTTATTTCAGCAAACTATAAAATAAATTCAATCACTTATCTTTGGAAATAAGTACCACATACACTGGTGATCAATTAAGCTGAAAAGTTGAAAATGGATAATGTTACCTAGATAAGAAAACACAGCTAAATGGTAAGTCAATATAAGAATCAATCAGGAAACTGTAAATTTACCAGAGAAAATAATTCTGTGATGTGGAATTTATGATAATATTTCAAGTTATTTCACAAATAATAATCCTAGATACTCTACTTGGGAACATATAGAAAATGAGATGAAAGACAACACACACTTTTTATATATTACTAAATAAAAGCTACATTATATGATTTTTACATGCAGTATTTGTTATCATGCTCTGTGCATGGTACTTAAATATTAAATATCATAAAACATACTCTCATTCAACTAATACTTCATTCATTCATGAGAAATGCTCCCTAAGCCTTGTTTCCAGCCTCCACTTCCAAAAGCAAACTCATCCACATCATCTTTAAGCCAGCTCCACCTCTAAACCTGTATAATGTTATTGAAGATTTAGCCTTTTATTCAGGCTTAGTCACTTGGAGCCAACTTTTCTCTTCCTTTAACTATATCATGTGAGTTTTGGAGATCCTATCCCTCATCTTTTCTCTCATATGTATCTTTTCTTTTGATTTTTACACTATTTCAGGTCCTAATTACTTATCTCTTATCGTCTCAATTCTTCCTTATACTTCCTACTCTCAGGTTCGTAGACCCAGAAAGTCAGAAAGTTCTAGTGGCTATATAGTTTCGTGCAAAACAAAAAAGTCAACACGTTTGTATCCAATAGTTACTGGATGCCATAGCTAGAAATGTAATGATGAGCCGTAAGCATTGCTTTATCTTTATTCCAGTGCATCACCTAAATGTAACTCAATCACCCTCCTTTCACTGCCTCTTTTAGTGCATTTTGCACTTCTGCTGACATTGTCATTTGCTTCGTACTGTAATTCTCTTCTCACATGTCAAATTCATTTCTTGAGAAATTAAATAATCTGGTCAATATTTTTTGCTACCTGCTCAGTTCTTTGCACCTGTCTCCCTCTTAGGCCACGGCCCATCAAACAGAAGAGCTGCCCTTTGGCATATGGCTACTGGTTTAATCCCCTGTGAATAAAGGAAAGAATTGCAAGGTTCACAAAATGGTCCTCTGTGCTTCATAAATGGTCCCAGGCTACTCCTTTAGCAGTTTTAGTTTTCTTCAGTGCTTAGTAGGGAAAATGCTTTCATAACAGGAAAATGATAGTTCCATTTACAAAATGTAGGGAAGAAGCAAATGGCAACATGCTGATTTTGAAGTGCTTTAGGGATATTTGAGTTGAATAACCTATAAAGTAGTTGGAAACATGGGTCTGGATTTTAGGAGAGGGGTTCGGACATTCAAGCTGGAGAAACACATTTGAAAGTCATCATGGTGTTAGTGATTTTTGGCATTGTATGTAAAGGAGATTAGTCCATATTAATTAGTCCATATGAATGTCTTAAATATTAGGTCAAGAATGTAAAAGGATGTAACTCTGGGAACATCAGAAAAATAACAGCCCAGTAAGGAGGCTGGAAAGAATCAGTCAGAGAATTATGAGAAAAGCAAAACTTATTTTTACTATATGCATTCTCAGTATGATGGAGTCTTCCGTAAGAGTTTTCAGACTATTTTTTTCTATCTTCTTTTTCTCTTTATATTTCCTATATATATATTCCAATACTTTAGATTTCCAACTCTTACCCAATTATTTCTCATGCTTCCTGCAATGTGTACTATCCTTGTGCCCATAATTCTCTTCTCTCTGGCTCTACCTATTGAAATTTTATCTTGCAATACACGTCTCCGATTTGCTATCTGAACCTATTTGTTGAGCTTACTTTACTTTCTTTTCCCTATGATTTATATACTTTTCTTATCCCTTTTCCAGTTTTTTAGTTTTCTTGAGAACACAGACAGTGTTTTTTGGTTGTATGTCTTCTGTTGCTGGTACCTAGTAGGTGTTCAAAAGGACTTTTTTGGGCTGACAACAATAACATCCATTCTGCCTAAATCACTGTTAACTCTGCCACCTTTCCTCTTTACTCTTACTCCGCTATCTCTTCGTGGGAGAGCATCTTGGAAATGTGAACATATATACCTTTCCCACAAAGAGCTAGAGAAAGAAAAAAGGCGAGTCTTCTTAGGTTGCTGTTTGGTCATAATCCGAGAAGTGATTATTTTGTTTTCTTATATAAAGTTGCAGAAACGTTTGGTAATAAAAATACTTTCCATGCTCCTTCTCAGTCTACTGTTACATGTTATTGAAGCAGGTTGAACATCAGGATTTTTTTTTTCTTTTCTTTTTTCAGACACAGAGTGCATGCTAAAATTAATGAAAAAAATGAAAACCTTTTGGACTGGCCCACACTTCTAGTAATTGCATGATCAAGAGTTGAAATTATTATGGTAACTTAAAACGGTCTTTACCAGACTTTCAAAAGTTTTATTTAGAGAAGTATCTATGATAGAGGCTTCAATACATCCTTAGGATCTTATTGCTTTCTCTTTCTCTTCTTCTTTTTTTTTTTTTTTTCTAGAGATAACAGTCTCTATTCCTAACAACAATAACTTGCAGGACAGGATGGTAATTAATTTTGATTTGTATGTAAGTATGTGTGTGTGTGTGTGTATGAAACAGAAAGTACAGAATAGCAAGCCATATAAAAGTCCCTACACAGCAGGCTCTCAGCCGTTAACCATTTTACTAATACCTGCCAATGCTGCATCATCTAAATTTGTTTTGTTTGCAATAGCATATATCTAATCTTTAACACATTCTTCCACTTGTCTCTTTCTACTGTTTGCATTCTAATCAATTAAGGTTTTCTACAGAGCTGTCTCCTAATTTTCCTCTATCCATCTTCACTCCATAAAGAATGATCTATATAACTAGGTGGAAACCCATGTTTATATACGAATAGCCTTGTTTTATCCTTGTACTTGAAACAGGTCCTTCATTTTTCTTTAAGTTTCCTTATCTCAGACTGAATTTCCCTCACATCCAGTACTTAGTGGTGCTTCCTATTATTCCAAGCAAGCCAAAACACAACTTTCAGAGTATTCACAATCATAAATAAAATATCTTTAGTGCTCATCAGGCCATTTTGTGATACTATTTCATCCATATATCCTTAATGACTCCAGGTGATAACCAATGTTATTGTGAGGCACCAAGCACCTAAATAACACTTTCAGTGTCATAAACGATTTCTGTGAATGTGATTCCTGCCCAAATAACTGAAAGCCACCTGGATATCTCAGCTCCATGGCTCAGATACCCTATCACTCCTTTATTACATATATTTTCCCATGTATGTTGGTACAATCTCTATATGCCAGCAGTTTGGAAATTTGAGTTGTCAGTCTCTCTATGGGTTGGTTAGAGTTGTTACTGGCAGTCGTGTTTGAGTGTCTTAAAGTTCCCTGTGACAGATCTTGATGTATTTTAATTATAGCCTGCATGTATGACGAAGGACCATTTCATTTTTATGAGAAGCAATATATTGTCTGTATAAAACTGACCTTGTGCTAGAAAAGAAAGAATGAAAAAAAGCTTAGAGAACACAAGGAAATTTTTAGGGACATAAACCTATTTTTCATGGAAGAGACTCATTAGTGAAATGTCCTCTAAATATTCCTGTTACTCAGTTAAGGATGACGTTTATTTTTTTCAGTCCCAGCTTCGATTTGCATCCTTAAGTAATAAAAATGTTTGAAGGGCCATATGATTATCTTTCTGCCCTGTCAGAAGGAACATCACAGACAGAGGTGACCCTGGGCCAGACAGAGAACTGGAGCTTCCTTTTCACTTTTCCTGTAATCAAATCCCCTGGATAATATTCCTGATGCCAATAAGATAACCTTTCTTCCTTCCTAAGACCTTCTAGAGCATTAAAGGCTGTTCCCAAGGGAATTTGGTTAAAAGGAGAAGAAAATCTTCTCTTTGTTTTCTTTTCCTTTGTTGTTTTTGAGATTACCTCACTCATGTTTTGTTTCACCTTTTTCGTTTTCCCTTTTGTCATCTCTTTGATGCAGCACTAGAGTCACATGGGAATCGGTTCAATGGACTAAATGACCTTAAAATTCCGGATGGTAAATTGTGCCATTTGATAACTTCAACTCTTAAGAAAAAAGACTCTCCTTAAAATAAGGAGAAAATAGTTCTAATCTCATCCTTATACAGAGTTGATGTTGCCGGTTTGTTTAAAGAATTGAATGCTTAGAAAAGAGCACATTTTATAAATGCCCAGTTGTCAAAGAACTCCAGGAAGAGACATTAGTTTTTGGAGAGTAGGGGAAAATTGCAGAATTTTCCTTTCGTCTTTCACAAACATTCCCGTTTTAGCGGTGTTGTCATGGGGTATTCCAAGTGCTAGGTTAATATAGGCACTGTTTGAAGGTTTTAAAGAAAGTTTTCCAAACTAGTGCAGAATTTTAGAAATAACATGAATGCAAATGCGTATTAGATGACTGATTTGATAAAATGCTGGTGTTTCTAAAATGATACAAAGCAACTACATAGCAAAATTCAGTATCTTTTTTGTTCCCTACTCGCATCATTGAAAATATTTGTATTTTTTGAATGTTAAGATTATCAGAGGGGAGAAAGATGGTTTATTTTCCTTATGCTCCAAATAAAGACTTTCATTTTCTGAAATCAGAAATTTAGAAAGATCATCGCCAAGGATCACTGAACCCCGTAGTCACCAAGTATGAGATTTTTTGATTTATTATTATTATTATTCAAAGTGGTAACTTTTTTTGAGGAGTAATTTTATACTAGCTGTTTGTAAAAAAATATTTCAGAAATACATTAAGAAATAAGTAAAATGTATCTGCATTCCTAGGACCCAGAAATAACCATTTTATCATTTGTTTGCATATTCTTATAAATGCCATATATAGATAGATTATAGATTAGATGAATAGATAGATGATAGATAGATAGAAAGAAAGAAAATATATACATTTGCACACATACATATTATTTTCAACAAAATTGTGCTCGTAGTAGGCATACTCTTTTTAGCTGATGTTTTTTAATGTTATGTCATTCTGAGTCACTCTCTGCAGATCTCCTCATCAGTAAATATAGTTCCTATGCTGCCCGGCCTCCAGCTTCTTCCTCTGGGACTCCATGCCTGGTCGAGCATCTGTGAAAGTCTCTTCCCTGACCAGCTGCTGCGAGACTAACCAGACCTCAATACAAACAAGCACTAGCTTTAGAGCAGTGTTTCCCTAATCATCAGACAGACAATTCTGCCCCTTAGGGCAACATCCCAAGTTCAAGGGACTCACAGGCTTGCCTGTGGTGGCTGTGGTCATCCTGGATGGGGACAGAGATGGAAAGAAGCATTCAGCGCTTTCCTCACCCAGGGCTCTGAGTCTAGTCTCCGCAGGCAGTCGTTGTGTCAGGAAAGCACCAAAAAGCGTGCTTCAGGAACGGTTCTACCTGCAAGAGTAGGGCTGCGTGGCCATGAATGGAGCGATTACTGGTTCCCTGTGAACAATTAAAGCCTGAAGAGCTTCTGAATCACCTGGAATCCTTCCAGTTAAAGAGTTTGGGTGGGGGGAAGTACCAGAGGTTTCAGCAATTATGTTATTAACCTGGCATAACCTAATAGGAATTTGTGCCAGAGAGTTGGATGTAGTTATCATTACTTTGAACATATTCATTGATTTTTCTTCCTCCATTTAGCCGAGACTGGGAGAAAGAACTGACACACCGTCAGGAACTGTTAGGAAGAATCATGACCGTGTTGGCAGATGATTGAGATCATTCATCCACTCATTCATCTACTCACTCAAGCAAATATTTAGTGAGCCATGCACCAGGCTCTTTACTAGGCACAAGGAATCAAAGGTGCATTTTGTTGCCTGCTGAATCCCCTTGAAGCTTGGAACAGCAGGTGTACTTTTTAATATATTGAAGTCAGTTGCTGGTGATGCCAAGAGTGTTAAATATAAAAGAAAGTTTAGGATATATCTAGAAATAGCATTTCTGTGGTCTGCAAAACCTACTGACATGAAATTCTCATTTAAGTACATGCATATTGGGAATCTGGGGCATACACAAATAAAGCATTCACCTGATACATTTCAAAAACCGCCTTCTGAACTATTTAATTAACAACCTATGAAAAATATACTCTTGAGACCTAAGTGGATAATAGATGTCACCTTTGTTCTATAAAAATGCTTTGCTACCCGTAAAAGTTAATTTTAAAATGAACAGTCAGCATTTGCAACAAGCTGTCTCTCTGAAAGTTCCACCTATTCTGGTTTGACACAAATAATGAAGAAGGGCAACATCTACCCTCATTGCTACCGCGGACAATTTTATTTATCATTGACTCATAAGGTGTAGTGTTGTCTCCAGAGAATGAAGATTGACAGGGCAGATGGCCTTTATCGTTCCTAAAGGTCTCTTTAGTAAATGACACACTAATTCTTTACTACTTTCATCTATCTACCCTTCCCATGCAATTAAAATTTGCTGACACATTTTTATGGTCACTAAACGGGCATAAATTAGCATTAATTAGGGGTATTGTAAGGTAATTCCCTAATCGAGAAATTACATGCAGATGGGAGGAGCACAAAGATTACTAATAAAGTTCTCAAAATCACCTCTAACAGTTTCACAGCAAAGAGGTTATGCTCCTCTTTCCATAGGCTAGGCTTTGCAGGAAAAAAAAAAAACAATGATGAATTTTTATATTGATGTTATGTTTTCAGACATTCATAATCTGTCTCCTCACATTCTCCACCCCCAATAAATATACTATCCAAGCCTGAGACACACAGATCTTTGGTAAGGAACACAGGCTCTTTGGATTAACTAATTCATTAGTTAATCAATAGGAGACATGCCTCCTAGGCTTGCATTCGGGGTGCCAATATCGAAAGATGTTTATGCAGAGCATAATGGCTTCAATAAGCCATTAGGTGAAAACCACAATGAGGCATTAAAAATGCTTTGCAATTAGATCAGAGGCTAGCTGTCATCCTTAGGAAATTCCCTCCTCCCAATATCCACGGTATCAATTTAAACTGCCGCTATCAGATGGGTAAGAATTATTTCTACCTTTTAGCCTTCTTGTGGTTTTATGAAACGGAAATGGCTGACCTCCCATATACTCATTCCATGCATCGCTATTAGCAAAAGGAAATTAATATTAAATTCAAGGTTTATGTTCCCACACACACACAGAGGGGTGGGATGGAGAAGCTTTTAGAGAGAGAAAATGAGAAAGTAGGGGGCAAAGCCTAGTAGGGTATGTTATCCCGATGTATCCCAGCACTCAGCCAATTACCATGTGACTCAGTTTCCAAATTGACAAAACGGAAGTATCACTGAACTATGCCATGGAAGTCAGTAATATCATTTTTTTAACAAAGTGCTACTTTCACGTGTTCAACAAATGTTTATTGAGCACCTATAGGGTGCCAAATGCTGTTCTTGACACCCTAGTTAGAGTAGATGGAGAAAAGAAGAGGATGATGCTCTAATAAGCTCACCTTGACATTTGTGCCCAGTACACCTGGAAAATCCCAGCCTTTTTCTGACCCATCTTCTACTCTTGTCTGCATGCCTGCTCTTCCCCTTTAGCAGAATGATTAATGGTCAGCTGCATTTATATACTGTTTTCTCAAACCCTTCCCTTTCAAAGCTATGCAAATTGTATATGTATAGGGTACTCTGGAAGTTCAGGAAAGGGAGTGGTGATGAAGAGGAATCGGTGTGACGCCTAATTCTCCTTTACAAAACTTTACTCTGGTCTCATCTCTTCTCCATGGTCATTCTTTTTACCTCAGCAAGTAGGAAAGAGATTAAATACTTTTTCTTGGCTGCTACCTTCTTGACTTTGAATAATAAGCAAATCTCTCATTTGAAGCAGTGAATTGGGAATATTATACATGTGTCCATTCTTCAGACACCCCTAATCTTGTGTCATAAAAAGTTTTGCATTAGCTAGTAGTCTTATGTAAATTCCAAATGCTGATTTCAAGGTTTGTCCCTCAAACAGAAGTTCTTATACATAAAAGGAGTCTCTGTGCCTTAAAATCTTTCGTTCTGTCCACTGTTCAAATCAGCTGTCTTAGTGGAGCTCTTGTAACTCTTTGATAAGATTTTCATCACTTGTAACCTTTATACCTTTTAGAATTTCATGCATGATGCTGAGTCCTTTCCTTGTCAACAAGAAATAGCAGAACTGGTTTCTGCTGCCGAATACTTCATATTAAAATTCACAATATTTAATGTTTCTTAGGGAAGAAATTGGTACAACATCTCTATGGCGCATCTGCTGGGTATGGCTGTCAGTTATTATAATAGGGTTTCTAACAAATGACAAGTCAAAGCCTTGACTTTCAAAGCCCTTATGCAGATTGTCAATCATTTACTCCCTGCCTGTTCAAATGATCGTTCTTCCAAGAGCACATTTAAGGTGTGTGTGCCCTGACTTTTCACCAAAATTCTTTCTCTCCTCATTTTATCTTGTGGAAAATCTCCACTGTAATCGGAATGTGAAAGGACAAAAATGACCAATTTTGAGTAATAATGAAGCATTTTTAACGATAGAGTTCGGTGTTCTTGGTTATAAATTCTGAGCGTGGCTGCTTGTCATCTGTTCTGTCCCTTACTGCCGCCCCCCACATATACTTCCATCTAAATAGTCTGTAAACTTCAGATAATTGTTTACATTGGGAGTCCCTATCAAATTGAGAGAGTTTCACCTTTAAAGTTAAAAATGGAAGCACATAGATAAAGAATGGAAATAAATAGAAGTTATGTGTGTCTTACTTAGCAACCTTAAAAAATTATTTGGTTCACTAGGATTCTGAAACAAATCAGACAATCAATAGCCATAATTATTTACAGTCAATATTACATATCATGTTAGTTATGGTTACTGGAGTCTGAATACAAATCTGGACCTTGAGAAAGAATGTGTTAATTTTTGAAAACTATTTCTGCAGATGAATCAAGTGATTATGTAAATAAGGAACCATACTATATTTTTTAAAAAACACATACTTTTACTCTTACTCCCTTTCCATTAATTGACTAGCATTGAGCAAATACTTTACATTTCAAATAATGAATAATTTATATACTAATTTTGTGCGTCCTTAAAAAAGTAAATAAGTTTGAAATCAGGAATATAATGTTTTCCTTTCTTCTTTCCTCCACAAACATTCATTCAGTGCCTACTATGTATTCAGTACTAGAAATTCATGGACTCTTGCCTTGTACCTTAGCAGAGATAGAGATTTAAAACAGAAATGATGTTAAACACTGAACACTGTTCTTAATAGCTTTTCTTGTATCTTTCTTTCCTGGAGGTGATTTGAAGGTGGTTTGGACAATTCAGACATAAAAATTAAATGTTCTACCCAGTAACACAGAACTAACAATCATTCCTTGCAAATGTACCACTTCAACTTATTGTCCCCAAGAGATGCACATCTTGGATCCAGGAACTCTTTATTAAGTATATAATCTATTTCATTTAGTTGGCTCACTACACAGTAAACTCCCTGGCCTCATTGTCTTTTATATTTCCTGGCTCTCAGTAAACACTGGATAATAAGCAAGAAGAACAAGCTGAAACAACATATTGATGAGGTTCCCGCCATGTTACCCCAAAATATGGCACTTTGGCATTCTGAATATCTTAAGCTAAAGGAGTTTCAGAAAAAGGCAGAAGTAGGAAGGTCACTCTGACCTCCTCACCACTGCCCTCACTCTAGTCCTTCTTCCCTAAAAGCAGGTGATGTCTCCCCTGTGAAAGTCTCCCATGGTATCCTGCTTGTACCAGGAAAGTAGAAGGCATCCTTATCACCAGAGACAGGGAATTTAGGGCCCAGGAGCTGTATAAACAAATATAGTTAAACTAACCCTTATCCTCCCAGTTACTTTTGCACCACTTACTACCTCTAGCCCAAACCCCTTTTTCTTATCAATTCTTTACAGATTTATTGTTTATTTGTCTAAAAGGCATACAAGCTTCCTGTTCTGGTTACTTCTTCAGGTCTTCATTCTCTTGTGAAGGCTCCCATGTACCTGTAAATACTCAATAAATGTGTAGGCTTGTCTTCTGTTAATCTGTCTCTGTCAGGTTAGTTTTCAGACCTAGCCAGGAACCCTAAGAGGGTCAAGGAAAACTTTTTCCTCTCCTATGCTGTTCTATAATCGCTAAATTTAACCTTTACAAATTTGATTTCTACTTCTGAATTTTCTGAGTCTAAGATTCAAATCAGGAGTCCCAGACTCCCGCAAAGAAATTTCTTTTCTTGCAAAAGTATTCACAAAAAACCTAAAGAGAAGCCTTCAGCCAAACTCTGTGGACTCTAGAGATTTAAAGACAATCTGGAAAACACTTTTTTGCCTTCGTATCTAAACCAACCCTATAAACCTCATGAGGTTTGGCTTTCACTAATGTTTACTCTTTTTCCTTGGTGACAGGCAGCAAGTACTGCCTCAGGAAGAACTAAGTATGCTTTCAGCATGTATTAAGAAATAACTATTTATTTACAGATATTTCTGAGAGAGTGGGTGAGCAGAGAAGGGAATAGAAAGAATTGGGTGTCTCTTGCCAGAATCTGACAGCTTGAACTTTATGAAAGATTAAAAGTAAAATTATATATATATATATATATATATATATATATATATATATATATAGTTACAGATACCTTGGTTTATGGTGTGAAAAAAATCCTTTTCATCCTCAAAAATCTACCCTAGAAATGAATAAAAACTCCCTTAATTTAACTGAGAGAAGTTAATTATGCAAATCAACAGGAGATTGACCCTGCCATGAATTTTTAATAATATACTAATTGCCTGATAAGGAAATCAAATTAGGCTTTAGTGGTGAATTTTTGTCTGAGTGTGGTGGGAGTTATAGAATCAACTCTGTTTTACAATACTGCTCCTGGAGCTGATATCTGATTTGTCAGATGAAAATACTGATCTATCTTTTGGCATGTGTTCTCTTGATTAAGTATTGACTTTTAAAATTACAAGAAGTCCATCTCAGCTCTTTTCTAATGATCTCTAAAATGAATCCCAGTTGTCTCATCTGCTGGTTTACAAAACTGTAGAACAGTGACAATTGGTTAACCATGAAAGCCAAGTGCAGATGACTTTTTCCCTTAAGCATAAGTAAGTAAAAAAAAATTGTTCTTATGCAGTCCAATTGGCACGCAGGAAAAGGGGTCATTTGCCTGGTGGATTTTTGTTATGGAAGAGCTCCTTGGAACTTTGGATAACTTTTGCAGGGTACAAAGTCCTTCTCAGTCATATTTCTGTAAAATATTTTTTCTCCTTATTCTTCCTTTACTTCAAGAATCTTAGAAAACAGATCAAAATAATTTCAGATGGAAGAACACCTTGATTTCTTTAATGGCAAAAGATTTTTTTCCTCTTCCTGTAAAATCAAGACAATAAGTGGAAAGAAAATCTTAAACCTAGATTTATAACAGGCAAAATTTCCAGGAGACTTAATATGAAAATACATTGAAGAGGAAAATTTTCTTTTGCTAAATTACTCTCACTTCATCATGACTATTTTCTTAAAAATGCATATTCCACATTAGAAAAACAGCTAAGCAGTGGAAGTAGCTGATATTGCAAAGTAATTGGTTACTATTCCACAAACAGTTATGGAGGTCTACTTAGTGGAAAAGCAGGATATTCAGCAGTAGGGATAAGAGTGAACTTAAAGAGGGGAAAGGAATCAAATATGTTTGCTGAAGTCATGGAGATTACAGATTGACAGAAAGACAAATACTTGTACATAATCAATTAAACAATGAAAAACAGGCAAAGTACTAGGAGCGGAAATATAGGTACTGTGGAGCTATATTATAGGGGCTTACCTAAGCCTGGGGACTTAACTTTTCTGAGCAAATTACATAAAATTTCAGACCTGAAGGACCTGTCATTTTTGCTAGATAGAGAATAAGAGGAAAAACACTCCAGCTTGAGGGAACAGAATATGTTAAACTCTGATGTGGAAGCCAGCAGGACATGCTGATGAAAAAGACAAGTCCTATGTGTCTGGAATGTGTAGTACAAAAATGAAGAGCAAGATATGAGGCTAAGAGAGACCAGAGAAATGAGATCACACATGACCTTGTAGCGACAAAGTTTACGTTTAAGCATGGTTTGGTATCAATTTAAAAAAATAGTATTTTCCAGTTCAGAAAATACCCTTAAGCATTCATACTGGAAAATAATTTTTGAATAATACAATTTTTACATAAATTATTCTTACTCTCCAGACCTTATATGTTTTTCAAAATATTTATTCAAATCAGAAAGGTTAGGGTCTCCTTAAGCTTCAAAGCCCATCATTTGCTTATTCCTTTCTTGACTTACAATATTATGAGAAGACCTTTTTTTTCACAACTGATACCTTATTCAGTTCATCCAGCTAATGCCTTGGGAGATTTGTAAAGACTAGTACTCTGGAAACCATGGAGCTGGGGAACAGAATGTACTCCCTTTGAGGTTCAGTTACCTTATTTGTAAGAAATGCAAAATATCTTCCTTTCAGAGTCACTATGAGTCTTGCTAGTAGGTTAGATAATGGCCAATACTTACTATATGGCAAATACTGTTCCAAATGCTGTTCATGTAAAATTAAGTTCTTTTATCCCTATTACAACACTATGAGGTAGGAATTATTAACCCCATATTACTGATAAGTGAAATGAAACAGAGGCTTCATAAATTGTTCCAGATTAAACAGCTAGTGAATAGCAGAACTGGGACTTGAACCACCTCCCTTTACTGTCTCTGGCACATAGTAGAATAATAATGATATACTGTTTCTCATCAAAGGTATCTAATATCTATAAATTTAATTTGTGCATTTTATTAATGCTGATCTGTTTTAAATAAACAGTCTATTTTTTGGCTGATCAAATATTTTGACACATCATTTATCCCTTGTGGCAAGTTAGCCAAGAACATTAACTACCAAATCCTTGGGTGGTTCAGTGAGATGAGAGCCTTAGGCTGTTGTTTTTAATGGTCCAAGGAGATGGGATGAGTCTGACAATAAAAGTTTGAGAATCAGGTCCCAAACTTCCCAGAGGAAGCAAAACTGTGAATGTTGGAAATCAGATATGAAAACATGAAAAATGCCTCAGAGTTCTATTAACAGAGGCTGCAAACAATAATTTTTATTAAACAGAGAAGACAAAGGAATGAAAGCTCTGCGATCTTGGGGTTGCCCTGAGGATCAGGTGAGTTAATTAATTAACATCTGAAAAGTGCTTAGAGCAGTTCCAGCGATAGAGCCAGTGCTCAATAATATTACCTATCATTATTACCTTTTTTGGCATTGAATTTCATCCATCTCTTTTTGTAAACAGGACCTTTCATTACTGTGGGAACTAGAGCAAATTGTTTTCTTTTGCCTACTCTAATAACCTATGCTCTTGAAAAATCAAGCAACTGTAAATGAAATTGTGCTATAAGAAAATGGGGGTCTAAGATGCCTAGTCAAAGACTTGCCATAGAAAATGGACAATTATTGCAAGAGAGAGGCATTCCCTGACCTGGTAGAAGATTTGCAACTTAAAAAAAATCATCCTCAGAATATCTACAAACAATAAATGCTGGAGAAGGTGCGGAGAAAAGGGAACCCTCTTACATTGTTGGTGGAAATGTAGATTGATACAGCCACTATGGAGAACAGTACAGAGGTTCCTTAAAAAACTAAAAATAGAACTACCATATGACCCAGCAATCCCACTACTGGGCATATACCCTGAAAAAACAATAATTCAAAAAGAGTCATGTACCACAATGTTCATTGTAACACTATTTACAATAGCCAGGGCATGGAAACAACCTAAGTGTCCATCAACAGATGAATGGATAAAGAAGATGTGGCACATATATACAATGGAATACTACTCAGCCATAAAAGGAAACGAAATTGAGTTATTTGTAGTGAGGTAGATGGACTAGAGTCTGTCATACAGAGTGAAGTAAATCAGAAACAGAAAAACAAATACCATATGCTAACACATATATATGGAATCTAAAAAAAAAAAAAAAAGGTTCTGATGAACCTAGGGGCAGGACAGGAGTAAAGATGCAGACATAGAGAATGGACTTGAGGACACAGGGCGGGGGAAGGGTAAACTGGGACGAAGTGAAAGAGTAGCATTTACATATATACACTACCAAATGTAAAATTGATAGCTAGTGGGAAGCAGCTGCATAGCACAGGGAGATCAGCTTGGTGCTTTGTGACTACCTAGAGGGGTGGGATAGGAAGGGTGGGAGGGAGACGCAAGAGGGAGGGGATATGGTGATATATGTATACATATAGCTGATTCACTTTGTTATAAAGCAGAAACTAACACAACATTGTAAAGCAATTATACTCCAATAAAGATGTTAAAAAAAAATCCAACTATAAAAAAATAAATAATAAATAAATAAATAAAATCAACTTTGAGATTTTCATTTAAAAAGGATTTAAAAAGGCTTAAATCAAGGAAGGCAAGGAAAAAGGGGAGATGACAGCAACAAAACTTAGAAAACTAGAAACAAACTCAGTCAGTGTGTGTAAGTAGAGGGGTGGGCTAGGAGGCAAGGGAGATTGAGAAGCAAGCTGGTCCTCACAACAGAATGCCAGAAAGCAAAAGAATCAGGAGTACCAATTCTTTTTAAAAGGGAGGGTACAGGACGTTAAAAACAGGGTTATTTGAAAGTCAATCGCTGAAGAACTTGATGTTTTTTTAAATATGTTTAGACATGATTTATACCTATGTCTGAGAATTTGGGGATGAATATCAAATTATAATTACATCCAATAATGAGAAAATACCTTCAAGCAAAACCAAAAAAAATGTAAAAGAAAGGCAGTAGTGAATACTAATACTGATATTATAAACACAGATAAACTATATTGAAGGATAAGGTATAGAAATTTTATGTGTGATGAGGCAGGAGAGAAAGAGGGTTAAGTCCTCAATTTCCATAGTAGGAAGTCAATAGATAATATCTAAAATGGAAAAAAAAAGTCCAATAAACATGTTATTTAGAAATATAGAAGTAGGTTCCAGAAGAAACAGTTAAAGGAGAAGAAAGTAATTACCTCTGGGCAATGCAGATCAGCTTGGGGACAGGAAAGGAGGAAACAGCCACATTTTATTTTAAGATTTGGAGAACTATGTGACTGATTTAAAACCCTATGTGTGTATATATTTCATAGATATAAAAATCACATTAAAAGGAAGAAATGATACCCGTGTAGAGTAGAAGCAAAAATTCTCACAACAAAGTAAAGTTGAAAGAGGTGTTACCATGTACCCAAATTAAGGTAAAGTAAATAAAGCTAGGTAACGGGGTGGGGGGGTACATTGGGGAACGCAAGCATTTGTCAGGAGTAAGGTAGGAGAAAAAGTGAGAGGAGGGATTAAGCTCAGGCATTTAACACACATCTGCTTCCTTAATGCTTTGTGCTTAAAGTAGCTTTAAAATACTCTCAGCTTTTGACAACCAGCCTGCTGATATTGGGGAATGCAATAAAGTAGTCTAGTTCAATGAGTCTGGACATATATCACGTTAAATCCCTTGGCATGTTGAGTTGGTCACAGCCTGTGCAGTTGCTGTTTCCTGTAAAAGTATGGCAGTGATATATGGAGATATATTTTCAACCTTGCCCAAGAGTAAAATTTTTATTGTTTTAGCAGACAGATAGCTTATCATATAATCAGAGTGTTAGAAGGGACATTAGGGGTTATCTGCTTCCATCGTTTGTTTGATTCTTAAATTTTCTGCATAATGTCCCTATTTAGTGAAGAATGCTTCCACGTATCTTAAAGAATTTCTTCCCAATGACTGTATCTTGGTTCAAGACTATTCAGGGTTGAAAAGAGTGTGAACTGAGTGATCAGTTACTAGAAGGCAGTGTTATGGTCATGGTACGGTCCTTCTAGAGGAGATTGATTATTAGATGATCAGTGTGAATGGAAAGATGAACCATGGGTATGAAAGCACACCTGCACATCTTTGACTATAGTGGGACACTCCCACTCTACAACTGCAGATATTTTGACATTATTAGGTTGTCTTCCTTGACTGTATATAATGTGGGCCCAAGGAGTCTCCATGGATGTCTTCAGGCAGATCCAGGCTCGCATGTCAGCAAATGGGAAGAAATAAGGATCTTGGCCAAGTTGTTAGTGGCCTCTCAAATAGTTGCCCAAACCTATTCAAATCGATGTAGAGGAGTCCATTCTTTAACTGCTACAAATCAAGCAGATAATAAACAGGTCGAATGACATACAGTCGTGTTGGAAATGGCCTAGAACCATCTGAAAATATTTCTACCATGGCTTGTCCTGATCTGAGAGTTAAAGAAAGACTCCCTGGAGAAAGAACACCTGAGGGAGTGGCCATGTTCCCTCACAGAGATCACGATAGTACTGGTAGAGGTGGATCTTCAAGCATGCAGAGGTTGTATATATAGAGGTTGTATATATATATACCACATCTTCTTTATCCATTCATCTGTAGACGGACATTTAGGTTGCTTGCTTCCGTGTCTTGGCTATTGTAAACAGTGCTGCAATGATCATTGGGGTGCATGTATCTTTTTGAATTATGGTTTTTCTGGATAAATGCCCAGGAGTGGTATTGCAGGATTGTATGGTAGCTAACTCTATTTTTAGTTTAAGAAACCTCCATACTGCTCCCCATAGTGGCTGTACTGATGGATAAAGAAGATTTCATACACACACACACACACACACACACACACACGCACACACACAATGGAATATTACCCAAACATAAAAAGGAAAGAAATAATGACATTTGCATCAACAGAACTACACCTAGATATTATCATTATAAGTGACATAAGCCAGACAAAAACAAATATCACATGATATCACTTATATGTGGAATCTAAAAAAATGACAAAAATGATCTTATATACAAAACAGAAATAGACCCTCAGACATAGAAAACAGTTTATGGTTACCAAAGGGGAAATGGGGGAGTAAATTAGGAGGTTGGGATTAACATATACACACCACTATATATAAAATAGATAACCAGCAAAGACCTACTGTAAAGCACAGGGAATTATACTCAATATTTTGTAATAACCTATAAGTGAAAAGAATCTGAAAAAGAATGTACATATAAAACTGAATCATTTTGCTGTACATCCAAAACTCAAACAACATTGTAAATCAACTATACTATACTTCAAAAAAAAATTTAAAAGCATACAGTAGTTGTTTTTAATGAATACATTCTTCTAGTTACTACTCAGGTCATGCTGTCCTCATCTCTCATGAAGACATCTATAGCCTCTTATCCATCCTCTTTGACCATATTTTCCCTTGTTTTTCCTTCTTTTCAATTAAACATCCATAGATCTTTCTAAAGTGTAAACTGATAGTTGGCATGAGAAAGGACGTTTTGCTTAAAACCATTCCATTGTTAAATAGATTCCAAATTAGGTAGAATGACATCCACCTGACATTCACCATATCTGACTTTTGCCAGATTTTTATAAGGCTGTGTTTTTAAACTTTGCTTTAATCATATTAAAATCCTTTATCTTGTAAACTTGAATTTCTTCTTCAGTTTGGAGAACTTTTCATCCTTGTTTTCTATTGGATAGTTGATTAATTCTTCCTTTCCATTTCCTCTTATTTTCCCTTTAGGAACACACACATTTTAGTTTGGAAAATCATTTTAAGTCCATCAGAACTGTCACTTTTTTCCTCAAGGTTCTCATTTCTTTTTTCTTTCAGCTGTGTTCTGGATGAGTTTTTCAGTTGTGTACCACCCATCACTGAAGTCGTGCTTTTGAATACGTGGTCTCTCAGCTGGCACAAATGTAGATTATTTCAGTGTTGGTTTTATTCCCTTCTCTCTTTTAATACTGTTCTCTCTTTTATTTTGCCTTTGTGATAGGGAATTCACTCAATATGTCTCCCTGTTCTAATTCTAGAGGCCATACCTTATTGTATATGTCTGATGACAATAAATAGACATCCTAAAATATCCTACTGTTTTATATAGAACACTATGTCCCCCCAAAAGAAATATATATATATATTTCTCTACTAAGGATAATTGTCATTTCTTTTACAGGATAGTTTGTAAAGATCAGGGTACTTTCTAATTATTCAAAATTAAGTCATGTGCTTTGGTTGACATTTGCAAATATACATAGTTTTAGTTCCATTTGTAGCTTCCTCTCCCAACTATGCACCTGGATCCTGACAGATTACCTTTCCCAGAATAGATACACTTGGTTCATAGACAAAAGTCCTTGAGCTTCTCAGTTATTTTACTCTGTTCTCCTGGGCAGAGGCTCTTTGGATGTCAACGTTCTTTATTTTTGTGACAGTAGCACAAGCCAGAATCTAATTCTTCTTTGTCCATAGTAAAGAACATGAAAGACTACAGCTCTCAGCATTCATTATTTAGAGTATTCTTAGTGTTTCTAAGTCTTTCCTAAATGACTTTTTTCTAGATAATGTTATTTTCAAACCAGGGCTAAATAACCTTCTACTAATACAGTCTTAACTCCCATTATGGAATTTTTATTTTGATAGTTTTCATATATCATCTATCTGGACTTAGTTTTGCTAGAATATGCTTTCATCAGTAGAGAAACTATAGTGTTTACTCATATATCATAAATATGTAATACTCTGATCTTCTCAGTTGTGTTCATGGCATCACACGTTGACATCAGTGTCATTGTTACATCTTGTGTGCTCCACTGATTTTGGAAATAGAGGATGGAATTCTTGTACACTGCTGGTGGGATGTAAAATGGTACAACCACTATGGAAAACAGTATGGAGTTTCCTCAAAAAATCAAATATAAATCTACTCTATGATCCTGCAATTCTACTTCTGGGAATATATCCAAAGGAATTGAAATCGGGATCTTGAAGAGATAACTGCATTCTCAAGTTCATTGCAGCACTATAATAGATATCCTATAATAGATAAGATATGGAAACAACCTAAATGTCCATCAATGGATAAATGGATAAAGAAATGTGGTATAGACATGCAGTGGAACATTACTGCTTAAAAAATGAAAGCAATCCTGCCACATGTGACAACATGAATAAACTTGGAAAGCAAGATGCTAAGTGAAATAAGCCAGTCACAGAAAGACAAATACTGCATGATTCCAGTAATATAAGGTATCTAAAATAATCAAACTCATAGAAGCAGAGAGGAGAATGATATTTGCCAGGGGGAAATGGGAATTTGTTCAGCGGTCTAAATTTTCAGATACATAAGATGAATAAGAGATCAGCTGTACAACATAGTACCTATAATTAACAATACTGTATTGTGCACTTACAATTTTTTTAATAGGATAAACCTCATGCTGTGTTCTTACCACATAAAAAGGGGGCACATGAGTAAACTTTTGGAGGTGATGGATATGTTTGTTACCTTAATTGTGGTAATATGTTCATAGTTGTATGCATATGTCCAAACTTACCAAATTATATACATTAAATGAGTAGTTTTATATATCAATTACACCTCAGTAAAGCTGTTGAAAAATAGAAATGACATTAGAATAGAAAATATAATAGAGAAATATGAAATGTATAAAATAACACAAACACCATTATTTTTGAAGTATAATTTTAAATCCTGAAGTGTTTTGCTAGAGACATAGAATAGTCTGCATCAGTTCATAAAAGAGATTAATCAGGTTAGACATGTGATTCTCATGCTTAAATATATAGAGAGAAAATAATAGGATGTCTGAGATTTCTTTCAAAATAGTTTGAAGTATGGGGAATATCTTGGGATACAGCTAAGGGATCTGAGCTTGGGAGAGGCTGTGATGGTAGCCTGGGAAATAAGTTTGGTCCTATTTATAGTTCAAGCTGGGTGAGGGTTCATTATATCATGAGGTGTACTTTTCTATATGATTAAAACATTCCACCTTAAAAAGCTTAAAATACAAATTTAAAAATACAACCCTCAAATTACTGAGAAAATGGAATTGTATTTTTAAATAAAAATAAACAAATTAAGTTTCTCTTTCAGTTAGGGATGGTTCTATTGCTTTAAAACCCACCAGACATCACAAATGTTTTTTTTTTTACCCTTTTTCAAATACTCGATGCTTTCCAGGTACAAAGCTCCCAAGATTGTTGAATCCCAAGACACAAACCTGCTGAAATTTTGTAATATCAGAATAAATATAGAAAGATTTACTGGAAACGCAGGGGTGGAGTGGGTGGGATTTTATAGGGATAATTGTGGTGATGTGCTGTGATCACACTGGCTGGCTTAGAAAATAATCAGCTAATGTGTCTTCAAAATTTATTCTGTGCAGGTATGGTTAGAACACCTCACATTTATTGGTCCATTTTATCTTCCCAAGATTCCAATGAGGCATGTACTGTTATCACTGCTATTTTATATATGAGGACACAGAGACACAGCATGGTTCAAAGGCTGGCAAATTCTGGAGTAAAGCAAGAAATCTGTATTCAGTATTTTGTTCTTAAGTATGATTTGGTCCTACCTCTCCTGGATCACAGCACTGGGGAACTGTAGTCTCGATCTGTTGTTCAATGCACCTTCTGATCTAGTGTCTTGATCTCTGAGTTAGAGGTGATCATATTGGTATATCTAGGATGTTACATCCACTCCTGTTTATTTTTGTGTCTTAGTAGACAATGTGCGTGTTTTACAAAAATTGTTTTCTAAACATATTTTTTCAAAACTATAGTTAATAAAAATTAGTTAAAAATCTCTCTAGACGTTGTTGTATGGACTCATATTTACTTGTCAATTGCGGTATGTGTCTTCTTTCTTTATGATACATACAAAGTTGTAGTTTATGGGTATTCCTAGACTACCACTGTTTCACCCTAACACGTGTGTGCATGCACACACACACAGAGATCTCTTTGGCCCATTCCCATTTCTTCTTTTCCATCTCTCTCCATAGAAAGTCTGGCCTTGCAGGATAGAGTTCTGAGTTGTGTGCTTAAGAATTAATGGGCAAGGGGAAGGGGAGGACAGTAAGAGACACATCCGGCGAAGGTTATCATAGGAAAATAATTCTCCATGGGTCTTAGATTTTTGCAAGTGCTGTGAGTGAGGTGCTGACTGTTTTTCTGTTGTTGTTGTTTTTTTGTGTGTGTGTGTGTTTGTTCTAGACTGTTCGAAATAACATTTAGATAGTGGGTAACCTTGGTAGACAGAGATAGTGTTCCCTCTGGAGCAAAAGAAGGGGTGTTTAATGTCAGTAAGATAAAGATAATATCTTTCTCCAGAGCAAAGGACAGTTGTACATTATAAAATAGTTTAGTTCCTTAAGGTTAGTGTTGTTAACCTATCATACAATCCACTGGTTTGTTATCTAGCATTCTTTGCATCACTTGTTTGAAATTGGGACTCAGGAAACTGGCACGATAACATGAACATTCTGGCTATTACTATTGCTGTAGGTAAAAAAATTTTCTTTATCTCTGAGCCAGAAATCTGATATCTTCTGCAGCACCCATGAAACTGTAGAGGCTAACTTTTTAGCTTGAAAATAGGGGAAAATCTCACGTGCTTTACAGTTGTTGACAGTTGTATAAAGTTCTTTCAGTTGAGGAGATGAATTTCTGAAAGTATATGGCATAGTTGTGGTCTGAAAAGACAAAAAGAAAGAGAAATGAGAAATATTGAAGCCTGTATTTACTTGGTAGTCTTCAAGAAATACATATAAAGGGTTTTAGTTATTTTGAGGCTATGTTTTGAGACATGAAATATATGTGTATGTCTATATGTATGTGTTTTCTTTCAACTACGTCATTCTAGGAAGGGTTTGTTTTATAGCTTTATAAGCATTACATGGATATCTTCATTGGTATTTTACTGAGAGGCTGGAAGAAATTAAGGCCTTGTTAGTTGGCTACCTTATTAAACTAAAAATTTCCTGGTTGTGTTTAACATTCAATCATTGTTTAGGGGCTCAGATTTTTTCTTCTTCTACTTTATCGTTATCAGCACTGTACTTCCTCAAAAAAAGAAAAAAATAAGTACTAAGTCTTTCTCTCTCCAAAACTTACACACACCTACATGCATAGAGATCACCTCTTTCCCAAATCCATCAAAGGAAAAATAGTCACTTAAACATTATTTATTGAAAGGCCATTGGTATACAAATTAAATCAGTCATTTGGAAATATGCAACAGGTTATTGCCTCTTAGGGGTTTACAACTTCAAATAGTTGCAATAGATTATTAACATAAAAAGACTATACAAACATATATTAAAATAGAGAGTTGAGAATCAGGACCACAGGATTATGCATCCAAACTAAGAAAGCATAAGATACCCTAGGCTAGAGAATGCCATTGCCTAAAAATTTATCAAGAACCACGCCTGACACATTTAATGACTGATTTTTGTGTTTTCATAATTTAAGAGGATGAAAAAGATAATGTTTTACAAAAAATGAACAAAAGCAGGTTTTTCAAAACCATTTGTGTGTACAGTTGAGTGAATTTTTAAGGACTTTTTACCTAAAATATGTTTCCTTTGCCTGGAACAACTTCTTCCACCTTGTCAACTGCTTTCTAACTCTTCTCTCCCTTTCAGGGTCCTGGAATCAATGTCATTACCCCCAGGATAGCTTAGCCTTCTTTGAGGGCTTCCAGAGTCCACTGTGCCTGCTCCCATCATAGCATTTATCACAAGATATGACAATTGTTACTTTTTTTGCTTATTTTTCCTATCTGACTGCAGGAAATGTGACTGTAGAAAAGGCAGAGATTGTGTCTTGTGCACTAGTTATGCAATATGTGTTTTTAAATTAATTACTCTGTAATTATTAAAAAAAATTCTATGTGCTACTATGCATTGAATCCTTCCTTGAACAGTAAAAGGGCATTAGTGGAAAAACTGGTGACGCCCGAATAAAATCCGTAGTTTAGTTAATAATAATGTGCTAATGTTATTTTCTTAATTTTGACAAATACAACAATTATATAAGATGTTAACATTAGGGAAACTTGCCTAAGAAGTATATGGGAATTCTGTACTAATATTATTCCAAAATAAAAAGTTTATTTAAAAATTACCAATGGGAAATTATTTATTATTATTAATATTATTACTACATTGTCAGATGACATCTACAAAATTCCATCATCTGAACGGTCCAGGGCCTCACTTGCTTTAGGTAATAATGAAATATCTCACTGGCTTCCTACCACATTTCTTTTACTAAATACCACTCTTACTGAACTAAATCTAGCTGGCTGTGTCTAGAAATACTCAGGGGTGATGTCCAAGTGATCACACACAATCTTCCTTTATGTTGTTCCATTCTGGCAGCTTCATAAGCTGCTGCCTTCAAACTTTTGGAAGGAGTCCCCTTGCCTCTACCACAGCCACTGATGAAGCTTCTGTGAGAAGGTCAGTTCTCTGAGAGCTCAAGGATCATTGCTGTTAGACTCTGAAGAGAATTAAGAGAATGCTCCTCTCACTCCCTCACTCTGTTCTTTGTCACTCTGCCATCAAAATGGTCTTATCAGCTTTGCTCTTTGCCCTTTCTTCTCCATAGGGTGTCAGATCTAGTCCTGTAGTCTAACTAGTAAACTGAGCCCATTCTGCTCACCTGATTCAATTTGGGATAATCTTGACCTAGCTTCAGTCAAAAGATAATAGGCTTTACCCCTTTGATATGTCTGGAAATGGGCATGGGATCTGCTTTATACACTCAGCTGGGCCACTCTGCTATGGGTTAACTTATGGATCCAAGGTTAATAAGGAAGTCATAGGGGATGCTAAATTTAGGCTTGGCTTTGACCTAACCTTCAGACTTGACTCAGGTTACTTGGTCATCCTGAGTGAGAAAACTAATGACCAGTGGCAACCATGTAATACAGTGTCTATCTGCTTGTCTGTATTGTCAGGGGTGAAAAGAACTCCTGGTCCATTTTAGGAACTCTATTCAGAAAGAAATTCTGTCTAGAAGATGTTGTTTACAGTCACTCTACACATTTTAAGGAGTTCCTGAAAACCAGTGTCTTCTATCCCTGAAAATAAAGATCAATAGATGTAATTTTGGATTTGTACTTGGAAAGCTTGAAATAGCTCTGAGGTGAGCATCGGTCATTTTCTACTTTCATGCATTTAACTGCTCTTGTCATGAGCCTGTCAGAGTTTCTGGAAAGCTGAGAGCCTTTTCAAGTTCCTTGCCTTATGGACTCATATGTGTTCGCAGAAGAGGATGGTGCCTGGTAGAATGTTGGTTAATTTCCAGAGCATTGGTAAATTTAATATCTCAGTGGATGCATCTAATGGACATAAGAAATAATTTTTCTTCTTAAACAAACCTCTTTATACATGTCTCAGCATTTTGAAACTTAATATTTCCCCTGGATTCATCTTACGATTCTTCATTCTTGGGTAATAATAACATTGATTTCTCTTATCAAAAGAATTTCCATTTTGAATAATGCCAGGGAATTTAATGAATATAATTGTTTCTTAAAGCCTTTTCAAATTGCCCTCCTTTCCCTAAATTTCACCTCATGTTCCAAGAAATTAAAAGGTGCTTTATTCCATTTTCATATCATATTGTTAAGTGTAAAATGTCTCATGGCAAATATAAATGAGATACAAGGCCTGAAAAATTCAGAGTAAACACAAGGAGAAGGATTCCTTGGCTTACCAAGGAAGGAATGAGAACATTGAAATTAGAGCATGAATAAGAAATGAAAAAATGATATTATATCTGCTGTGAAATGACTATTGTTTGTCAGCACCTAGCATATTGTTTGTACTCAATAAATATTAAGTAATAGCATTTTACTAAAATGATAATTTAATGAATCAATACCTTTGTGGAACAGAAAAAGAAAAAGAAGAAAAGTTGCCTCCAGCTGTTCCGTGCAATCTTGAATAACAGGTCTAGGCTCATTTATAGAGTTAGGTATTTAGGACTACAAAGGGAAGTAAGGAAAAAATAAATAGATTTTCCTCCAAATTAAATGTAAAAAGGTAATGGAAACTAAATTAAATTAGACCTCTATGTGTGTTAAGAAAAATCTATTTATTATTCTTTCAAAATTATTCTCTCACCCTGAAATTTTACAACACCCACAGCTTTGTTGTTAATTTAATTTCACATCATTCATTATCCTTATTCATTAAAAATTCCCCTAAAATTTTGAGTTGTTTAACTAGCCAAAGGCACTTTAGTTGTATTTCCCAAATCTGACTGCATATCAGAATCATCTTTGTTTTGTAGTTAAACACTAATAGATGAATAGTCACAGTGAATAGCATACATAAAGGCTATAAGTATCCATTTAGATTAGGTTTTGTCACCAAATGTATTTTGGAAAAGGGAAATTTTTCTTTTTCAGATTTTAGGGAAGATTTTAGTTAAAAAAGCATGAATCTGTGGTATATCTAGAATTTGCAGTCATGACTGTCTGGTGTCAGAACCCAAGACCTCTATGGTATAGTTCCTGTCAGATTACTCTGCCTACTGTGATGTTCAATAGAGCTTTCACTTCCCAGCAGCTTGGCTCTCTTAGTGTGCTTCCTGAAATGGGACCTACTTTCTTTGACATTATAATATATTGCAAATGGATTGTAGTAAAAAATATTTTTAAATGGTCAATACATCTTTCCTATAAATACTAAATGAAATTGAATGTATTATTCCTGATATTGCCTAGATGTACCCAAGAGTTTTGGGAATTTCAATATCTTCATCAATAATTATTTAAATTGACAACAGCTATATATTCAATACTGTGCCAAGTGATAGAACTTGTATTCTATCTCTCATGGTTTCTTTGTTTTGTTTTGTGATTTCATATTATTACTACATATTGCATCTCTTAACATTAATTTCATCTCAAGAACTTTTTGAGGGTTTCATTGCATCCTTTGGGAAAACTTGGAGCTCCCTGGAGTCACAGTGAGTAGGCTTCATAAACGCAAGAGTTGGTCATACCACAGTTTAGTACATGTGGATGGTTTGTCCTTTGAAAGCCCTAAATGCATATTTTGTTTAAATTGTTCTCATATTCTGCTTTCCTTCAACAGCTGCAGAAATTGTCATTTTATCAATCATATTTATTAAGATTTCCTACCCTTAAAATAGTCTCCAGTTGATCTCAAATTGCTTTACTTTCAATCCTGACTTTTTGGACCATTTCAGGGAAAAGTTAATTCATTTTGATTAAGTAGTCATTAAAATAAAATGAGAAAACAATCCTTGAGAGAACTAAGCAGGATCACCTTTTGAAGGCTGGTTATGTCCCTTGTTTATTCATCTTTGACCTTACAGCTCAGTCCTTAGTGAGCCTCCTCTTTTGTTTTTGGTAGAAATTATATTGTTGACAGAGGATGTAGGAGTTGGAGTTTAAATATTGTTTACCAATTCTAATATTGTGTAATAGACATTTATGTGGCCTTTAGTTTGTTTATTTACATATTAAACATGTTGGCTAAAAGTAAGATATATTAGATTTTAGCTACATGATATTTTTCATCTCTTTCAGCTACAACAACATAAAAATGGCTCTTGACTTTGCTATTTATTCTGGTTATATTTTTCTCTGTTGTTATAATTCTATATATAAGAGATATAAACTCACTTTTCACATTTAGTGAAATATAAAAAATTCAGTCAGCCATCCAATTGGTTTAAAATGTCCAGATGTTTGGCCTCTTGCAAACAAGCAGCCTAATTAAATTTCTCTTCTTTCACTTGGGTGTTTGTCATTGTTTTGACAAAGTGTAGTAGAAAGAACGTTGTTTGTAAGGTCAGGAGATTTAAAAATCCTCTGTTACCTCATTTGTAAACTGCAAACGGCATGATTATAGGTCCATGAAATGGTATCTGGAGGATGCAAGAGGATTATGGAAAGTGAATTTGGTTAATGGAAATAAGAGCCAGTCATATTCCAGGTATGTTCTTAAAGAGGTCCTTTAACTCTGCCTCAACTGTTGCATCTATAAAATAATAATAATAATAATTAGAGATAAATTAAAAAAGATAATAATGTCTTATTAATAATAAAGAGATAATAAAAAGAGATAATAATGTCTAACTTAAAGATTCTTGGGACGGTTTACACTGACAATATATGTAAAAGTACTCAATAGGAGATTGTAATAAATTCCCAGTAGAGGCTTGTTGAACACGAACCTGAGTCTCAGTTTCATCAGCTATAAAATGGGGATAATAATTACTCTCTGGAGCTGCCACCTGCCTCTGCTTAGCACATGTCTGTTTTCTTTCTTTCCTTATTTCCATCACAGAGTTTATATGAAGATGAAATAGTAAAAATATTTAATAAAGTTATAAAAGTCTATCTAAATGGAACATGTTAAGATGTAGCTTATGTATTTTACTGTTTAAAGTCTTATTTTTCTATTTCTGTTCTTTGCTCACACTATCTCTTTGTTTTATGAATTTGCAACAGTTTTATGAGTAGGCAGTAGGCTGTTAGGTTGCATCATTTGAAGGATGTTAAATATGACTTTTTAAGCAAACACATTTCCCATGACATTAACCCAGGTCTCAAATAGCAAATTTAGGAACTCTTTATTTAGTTATTATACAGCTTCCAATTATTATTAAGATCTAAATCATATTAGAGTGGTAATGGTTTAGAGTTTTATGGGTGAATACCTGAAAGTGTATTAGTTTAGAGTCACTTGAGCATATTGATCTGGATACTATTTAGGAGGCAAAGGAAAGGGCACTTAATGGGCAAGTGGGAGGTCTCCAAGGATAAACTTAACTATCTTGAACTACGGAAGAATAAATAATTTTCTTAGAGTATCCTTTCATTGGGTCTTCACTTGAAAACTTGCTTGGTCATCATTTAGTAGCTTTTTAGGGGAAATTTACTTTTTAATCAATTTCCAGATAGTGGTTTTGCCAGGAAAGAATTATAGTCAGGATTTCCTATCTGTGCTAAAAGCTATCCAAATTTATGTTTAAAAAAATCAGCCCAATGTACGTTTTTCTACCCCACTCTATTTAGATGAATGACATTTGTTGAACCTAGAAGTGCCATCCACTTAATAACAAATGAGTTTATCTGGGGATGATATAGCTCTAACTCTGTCCTAATGCATGGGTCCTAGATGGAGGCCATGAGATTTTTATTTGTTATACGATTAAGTAAATAAATTAAATGCAACTTTAATGACTATTTTGTGATTTGTGATCCTAATGTTTTTCAAAATTGCCTAAGAATTTTTGGATTGCTAGCCTGGAATCTGTGTCAAGCGACATGCATTATATTGTATTGTGCACCAGCTTAGGAAATAGAAGACTCAATTTCTGATATTTGTACTAACACTTTCCTTTGTTTTCCCCTTACACAATCATTTTATCTCCCTAAGTCTCAGTTTGCACTACAATTTAACTAAATTACTTTGCAGGAATTTACTATGCAAAGATATTTTGAAAAAACATAAATCACTACGCAAAACATTATATTATTACATTTATTAGTGTTTATATGGGTTTTTTCTTTAATTATTTATTTATTTTTATTTATGGCTGTGTTGGGTCTTCGTTTCTGTGCGAGGGCTTTCTCTAGTTGCGGCAAGCAGGGTCCACTCTTCATCGCGGTGTGCGGGCCTCTCACTATCGTGGCCTCTCTTGCTGCGGAGCACAGGCTCCAGACGCGCAGGCTCAGTAGTCGTGGCTCACGGGCCTAGTCGCTCCGCGGCATGTGGGATCCTCCCAGACCAGGGCTCGAACCCGTGTCCCCTGAATTGGCAGGCAGATTCTCAACCACTGCGCCACCAGGGAAGCCCCTGTTTATATGTTTATAATCAGTTTGTAAATGTTTTATCTTGCTTTAGCTTTCTATTTGAAATGCTTGGTTTAGCAACATGGATGGACATAGAGATTATCATACTAAGTGAAGTAAGCCAGACACAGAAAGACAAACATCATATGATATCGCTTATATATAGAATCTAAAAAAAATGACACCGATGAACTTATTTACAAAACAGAAACAGACCCACAGACATAGAAAACAAACTTATGGTTACCAAAGGGGAAGGCGGGGGAGGTATTAATTAGGAGTTTGGAGTTAAAATATACACACTATTATATATAAAATAGATAAACAACAAGGACCTACCATTTAGCACAGGGAACTATACTCAATGTCTTGTAATAACCTATAATGGCAGAGAATGTAAAAAAAGAATATATGTATACATACATATATATGTATATATATATAACTGAATCACTTTGCTGACCACCTGAAACTAACACAACATTGTAAATCGATTATATTTCAATAAAAATTAAAAAAAATAATAATAAAAGTAAAAAGACTTTAAAAAAGCTTGGTTTATTGAAACTGCTCATTTACCCACCAGCTTGTTCCCCCCTCTCTCCACCTCCAAAATCATTGGTTGAAGTGCCTCTTAACATAATTCTCAGAGACTCCTATGTAACTCACCCTCATTCTGATCCTAATGCAGAGGATCTGTGAAGGTTCTTATTTCAAGCTGTGTTAGCTTGAGAATAATGGATGGGAAGTTTGTTCAGGCCTAGTATTTCTGTGTACAGTACCTAGTAATTATATCAAGCATTGCATAACCCTGAGACTGATGAGTGCACCGGCCGGGGACTGACACCTTCCACCGTTATCCAGGAAAGACTGTGACTGGGATTGATCCATCTTTATAGATGGGATTATAGGCCTGAAGAGTAGCATTTGAGCTGCTGGAAAGTCTAAGGTGATTCTCATGGACTCAGATGTCATCGTGTCATCACCTGCACCTGTGTACCCACTGCTGCAGCTCCTGGGATCCTGCAGCTCATCCCTTCCCCTGCCTCACATAAGGTTGCTGATCTGATCACAATCTTTCTTCTGCATTGAACAGATAACCAAGTCTTGTTGAATTTACCCAAATGGTGTCTGTGTCAGGTTTTTTCAACAATCCGAGGCTAATACTGGCATTTGTCAATTTGGTGCTTGAGATTTTATTCCGTTAAAACAATGAACTAAACACTAAGATACAAATATTTTTAGTTTGAATGAAAATACATTATACTTTTCTTCTGAATTTTTATTCAGGGCCCCTTGCAATGTACAACTAACTCACCTGGAAGAAAGATTGGGACTTCTGTAGACTATAGATCCCACTAAAAGAAGACCTTTATTTATATATTTTTTAAATTAACTGAAGTTTAACTTTTTCAATAATTTTATTTTTGCATAAAAAGTAAATTCCTATCTGTCTCCTTGAAAATTTTGCCAAACACAAATTATTTCCTGTAAACACAGGTTGTCTTTCCATCTTAAACTGATAATACAACCAGGATAATGGGCTTGTCCTGATACCACCATTCTCTAATTAATTAATTAATTATTGATGACTCAGCATCTTAGCACATTTGTGAAAACCCTTATACTATACTTATACTATCAGGCAGAATCCATCTTCTTTTATGAAATTCAAAAATGTCAGATAGTCACTTTCCCAGGGTCCCTTGCAACTAAAATAGGAAACGGTGATCTGCTCTCCGTCAATTAGATGCTTCCACTGCAGATTTTGAATGGGTCACCTGGGCCACAAAGAAGCAAGCAATGAAGAATTGAGTGAGGTGCCAACAATGATATGTAATATCCAGTCAGTAGCAGCATTATTTCTAGTGGTAGCTCCTGTGACTAGTGCTGACAGAATTGGCAGGAAAACCATGGCCTCTGCCCCCTGGCTCTGGTAGAGTTTTCTTCCTAGGACCACTTTTGTTTGGATTTAGTGAATTGTTCTTAACTGAGTATTTGCCAAGACTTTTTATAGCTTGAATAAGCTACCTAGCACTAAAAAAAAAATAGTGTTAAATTACCTAAACTTGAATTTTTCCTTGAAAATTAATATTCTCAATCTTAAAGATGTATGATTTCCTGCAATGTCCTCCTAAAATCTACTGTCTCTATAAAGGTTTTGATACATCTTATTGATTTTGGTTAAAATCCTTCTCAATTGTCCTTACTACCTTAAGTTCTCACTACCACCCTCAGCTTGGCTGCTACTTCATTTGAGGGAGGAAATATTTGTAAATATTTCTATATTTTAACTGTTCTTTTCTTTATGGTGGTAGAGCATGTGAGCTATCAAAATCTCATTTATAGTTCTTGTGCACATAGTTACATTTCCGAGACTTCTTTGCAGTTATGTGTAAGAATTTACTAAGTTCTAACTAATTAAATATATGTAAGTATTCAAAGACATGTGAATAGAAATGCTGAAAAACTCTCAAGTGGACTCCCTCATGCTGTTTGTCTTTTCTGTTGACCTTCCAGGGTGACCTTGGAAGCCTTGTATTAAAGGTGGTAGAATGGCCATCAGCCTGGTGACCTAAGTAACCACTGACCAAGAAGGACTCAAAAGTTCTCTTCAACTTGGCTAAACTTTAGACAGGCTTCTTCCAGATTCTAGGCTCCCTTTTCTTACAGCAATTGCTTCAGAGAACTTATAACTGTAAATTCTTTCTCTGTCCCTTTGATATGTAAATCTCTTTAAAAACTTCTTGCCAGTTTCACAGCCCAGAAATGTCTTTCTCAAGGACCTAGGGGCCATCTTTCTGAACTTCAGTCATAGAGGAAGATAAAGCTACTATCTCCCAGTTTCTGTGGGAGGATGGGAGGCTAACTTGGCCAGATGCCTTCCGCTAAGTTGTAAAACTAGCTCCTGTGATGAACATAAGAATAAGTTTACTTTTCCTTTGGGTAAAGACAACTAGCAAACACAGATGGCCTGTGATCTCTCCTTCACCCAATTCCTAAAGCACGTTTTGTTTCAACTGAGTTGAGTTCAGAATGCATTCTGATCTCTTTCCCCTACTGCAAGAAAGGTGTCTGATTGCCCTCAATCAACACCAACTAAGTGAGAAAGAAATAAACTTCTGATACATTAAGACACTGAAATTTTGGAGTCTACTGACAGTTAGAAGCTAACAAAACCTAACTATTGTAATGATATTAATAACTTGAAATAGGGTAAAGTTGTAATAAAAAAATGTAAAAATATTAGCATGCATTGCATTAGCTTAGTGGTCAATTGTATGCAGTGGGTGGTAAACAAACATATATAGTAGGGTGGAAATCTGGTGACCCATATTATGCTGTGGCAAAATATTTACTAAAATTATGCCTGTGACAATTTGGAAGATGGTAACTATTCTTCAAGACTGTAGCTCTATGAAAGGAGGTTGGAAAAAACCCCAGGAGACTGTTGTTCATTGACAGCTTAACTTTTGGAAGGGTATTGCAATCATGAGTTGATTGTCACATGGAGATTCAAGAGAATGTGACATTCTTGAGACTAAGAACCTCAAATCATTGGAAAAGCCATTGACTAATAGACCTCAAATGTCAAGAAATAAAAGTGAAAAAATGCTAGACAAAGGCCTCTGAAGAACTCTCAGATTATAAAAAGAGAGACCCAGCCCTGTAACAAGCATAAGAATAGGTAATAATAAGAGAATTCCTTTCACACCCACACAGACAACCTCAAGGTAGCCCTGATTGAATGAACAGAAAGAATGAGAGAGAAACAACAAGGACCATGGAGTAGAATCAATCTGAATTTAATCAAGGAATCTTTCCCATTTCCAGGGAAGGGGTTCGTCACAGAACCTACGCAGAGCAATTGCTAAGTTTTTTCTGATTGTCTTTTTATTCCCTTTTTAAAATTTCAATTAATTAATTAATTAATTTATAAGATGTTTCAGGTTTACAGCATTATAATTCAACTTCTATATGCACTACAGAGTGATTACCATCACAAGACTAGTTACCATCAATCACCATACATTTGACTGCCTTCGCCCATTTCATCCATGCCGCCCCCAACCCTCTACCCCTCTGGTAACCACTAATCTGGTCTCTGTATATACAAGTTTGTTTTTGTTTTATTTTGTTTGTTGTTGTTTTTTTAGATCTCACATCCACATATGTGTGAAATCATATGGTATTTATCTTTCTCTAACTGACTTATTACACTTAGAATAATACCCCCAGTTTCATCAGTGTTGTAGCAAATGGAAAGATTTCATTCATTTTTATGGCTGAGTAGTATTCTGTTGGAAATATATAACACTTCTTTATCTATTCATTTACTGTTAGACATTTAAGTTGTTTCCATATTGTAAGTAATGCTGAAATGAACATAGAGGTGTGTATATTTTTTCTAATTAGTGTTTTTGAGTTCTTCATAGATATTCAGAAGTGGAATAGCTGAGTCATATGGTAGTTCTCTTCTTAATTTTTCAAGGAATCTCTATATGTTTTCCATAATGGATACAACAAATTTTTGGTTCCACCAACATTGTACAAGGATTACCTTTCCTCCATATCCTCTCCAACATTTGTTATTCCTTGTCTTTTGATATAGCCATTCTAACAGATGTGTGGTGATCTCTCACAGAGATTTTGATTTGTATTTCTTTGATAATTAGTAACATTGAATATCTTTTCATATGCCTGTTGGCCATCTGTATGTCTTTTTTGGAAAAATGTTCAGATCTTCTGTTCACTTTTTAATCAGGTTGTTTTGGCTTTTTGTCATTGAGTTATATCTGTTTTTTGTTTTTATTTTTTGTATATTTTAGATACAAATCCCTTGTTGTATATGTTGTTTGCAAATATTTTCTCTCATTTAGTATGCTATGTTTTTGTTTTGATGATTGTTTTCTTCACTGTACAGAAACTTTTCAGTTTGATGTAGTTCCATTTGTTTACTTTTGCTCTTGTATCCTTGTCTTTGGAGTCAGATCTGCAAAAGCATTGCTAAAACCTATCAGTATCAATGAGGTCACCACAGATGTTTTCTTCTAGGAATTTTATGGGTTCACATCTTACTTTCAAGTCTTTAATCCATTTTGAGTTAATTTTTATGTATCATGTTAGATAGTGGTCAAGTCTCATTCCTTTACATGTGGCTGTCCAGTTTTCCAAAGACCATTTATTTTTGAAGAGATTGTCCTTTCTCCATTTTATGCTTTTTGCTCCTTTGTCAGAGATTAATTGTCCATATATGTGTGGGTTTATTTCTGGGCTCTCAATTCCGTTCCATTGATCTGTGTGTCTGTTTTTTTGTGCCAATAACAAACTCTTTTGATCACTATAACTTTGTAGTATATTTGAAATCAGAGGCTGAAATGCCTTCAGCTTTGTTCTTTTTTCTCAAGATTGTTTTGGCTATTCAGGGTCATTTGTGGCTCCACACAAATTTTAGCAATATTTGTCCTAGTTCTGTGAAATATGCCATTGGCATTTTGATAAGTATTTCATTGAATGTGTAGATTACTTTGGGTAGTATGGACATTTTAACAATATTAATTCTTCCAATCCATAAAAATTTTTGGGTATCTTCTCCAATTTCTTTCATCAACATCTTATGGTTTTCTGTGTACATGTTTTTCATCTCTTTGGTTAAATATGTTTCTAGGTATTTTACACTTTTTTATGCAATTGTAAGTGGGATTGTTTTCTTAATTTCTCTTTCTGATAGTTTGTTATTAGTGCATAGAAATGTCACAGATTTCTGTATATTGATTTTGTGACTTGTGACTTTACTGAATTCATTTATTAATTCTAAGAGTATTTTGGTGGAGTCTTTATAGTTTTCTATATATGGAATCATGTCATCTGCAAATAGTGACAGTTTTACTTCTTCCTTTCCAACTTGGATGACTTTTATTTCTTTTTCTTACCTAACAGCTGTGGCTAAATTTCCAAAACTATGTTGAATAAAAGTGGTGAGAATGAGCATCCCTGTCTTGTTCCTGATCATAGAGGAAAAGCTTTCGGTTTTTCAACATTGAGTATGATGTTACCTGTGGGTTTGTCATATACGGCCTTTATTATGTTGAGGTATGTTCCCTCTATACCCAGTTTTTTGAGAATTTGTATCATAAATGGATGTTAACTTTTGCTGAGTGATTTTTCTGCACCTATTAAGATAACCATATGATCTTTATCCTTCATTTTGTGAATATGATGTATCATGTTGATTGATTTCCAAATGTTGAACCATCCTTGCATCCCTGGAATAAATCTCACTTGGTGGTGGTGTATGACCCTCTTAATGTATTATTGCATTCAGTTTGCTTATATTTTGTTGAGAAATTTTGCATCTATGTTCATCAAGGATATTGGCCTGTAATTATCTTTTTTATTGTGTTATCCTTATCTGGTTTTGTATCAGGGTAAAGCTGGCTGTAAAATGTAATTGGAATACTTCCCTCCTCTTCAGTTGTTTGGAAGAGTTGAGAACAATAGGTATTAAATATTCTTTGAATGTTTTGTAGAATTGGCCAGTAAAGCTATCTGGCCCTGAGCTTTTTAGTTGTTGGTATTGGGAGCATTTTGATTACTGTTTCAATCTTCTTATTAGTAATGTCTCCATTCAGATATTCTGTTTCTTCATGATTCAGTCTTGAAAGAGTGTATGTTTCTAGAAATTTACCTATTTATTCTAGTCTGTACAGTTTGTTGGCAAAAGATTGTTTGCAGTAGCCTCTTATGAAGTTTTGTATTTCTGTGGTATCAGTTGTAACTTCTCTTCTTCCATTTCTAATTTATTTATTTGAGCCCTTTGTCTTTTTTTCTTGTTTAGCTTAACTAATGGCTTGTTGATTTTATCTTTTTGGAAAAAAAGCTCTTAGTTTCATTGATCTTTTCTATTGTTTAAAATTCTTTATTTCTGATCTGATTTTAGTTCTTTCCTTCTACTAATTTTGGGCATTGTTTACTCCTCTTTTTCTAGTTTCTATAGGTGTAAAATTAGTTTGTTCTTTTGGTATTTTTCTTGTGTCTTGAGGTAGGCCTGTATTGCTATGAACATTTCTCTCAGAGCTACTTTTGCTGCACCCCGTAGATCTTGGTATGTTGTATTTCCTTTCTCATATTTATTTATTTATTTATATTTATTTCTCTTTTGATTTATTTGATGACCCATTTTTTACTCAGTAGCATATTTTTAAATCTTCATGTTTTTATGGTTCTTCACATTTTTTCTTGTGATTGATTTCTGGTTTCATACCATTGTAGTTGGAGAAGATGCTTGATATGATTTCAATCTTCTGGAATTTGAGATTTGTTTTGTGACCTAACATGTGGTGTATCCTGGAGAATGTTCCATGTGCACTTGAGGAGAATTTGTGTTCTACTGCTTTGGGGTAGAATGTTCTAGAATATAATATATCTATTAAGTCTATGTGGTCTAATGAGTCATTTAAATGCACTGTTTTCTTATTGATTTTCTGTTTGGATGATCTATCCACTGATGTCATTGTGGAGTTAAAGTTCCCTATTATTATTGTATTGTTTTCAATTTCTTCCTTTAAGTTTATTAACATTTGTTTTAAACAAATTTGGTGTCCCTATGTTGGGTACATATACATTTATAAATTGTATATCTTTTTCCTGGATTGATCCCTTTATCATTAGGTTATGCCCTTCCTTATCTTTTATTATAGTCTTTTTTTTAAAGTCTATTTTGTCTGATACAAGTATAACTACTCCAGTTTTCTTTCTGTTTCCATTTATGTATAATATCTTTTTCCATCCCATTACCTTCAGTCTGTGTGTGTTCTTCCTTACTTCTGAAGTGAGCCTAAAGTAGGCAGCATTTAGAAGGATAGATGGATTTTTTTTTTATTCATTCAGCCACCCTATGTCTTTTGATTGGAAAACTTAGTTAATTTACATCTAAAGTAATTATTAATAAGTATGTACTTACTGCCATTTTGTTTATTGTTTTTTGGCTGTTTTGGGTGCCTCTCTGTTCCTTTCATCTTCTCTTTCTCTTTCCTTGCATTTTAGTGGTTTTATCTAGTGTTATGTTTAGATTCCTTTCTCATTTTCTTTTATGTATTTACTCTAAGTTTTTCCCTTGTGGTTACCACGAGGTTCCCATATAACATCCTGTGTACATCACAGTCTGTTTTAAGTTGGTAGCAACTTAAATTTGAAAACATTTCAAAGCTTTTCTTTTTTACTCCTTCTCCCATGTTTTATACTTTTGATAACACATTTTACATTTTTTACTTTATGTATGTCTTAGCTAATTATCATAATTTTAATTTTACTACTTTTGTCTTTAACCTGCATACTTGTTATAAAAGTGATTGATACCTTACCTTTATTATATATTTACTTTTTCCAGTGAGGTTTATCCTTTTGTAAATATTCTTTTTATTAATTAGTGCCATTTGTTTTCAGCTGAAGAAATCCCTTCAACATTTTTCATAGGGTTGGTTTTGTGGAGGTGAACTTTTTTAGATTTGCTGGTCTGAGGAACTCTTCATCTCTCCTTCAATTGTGAATAATAACATAGCTGGGTAGAGTATTCTTGGTTGAAAGTTTTCCTTTCAGCACTTTGAATATGTCATGCAACTCTCTGTTTGCCTGTAAGGTTTCTGCTGAATAACCTGCTGATAGGTTGATTGGGTTTCCCTTGTATATAACAAGTTGTTTTTCTCTTGCTGCTTTTAGGATTCTTTCTTGTCTTTTACCATTTTAATTATACTGTATCTTGGAATGTGTCTCTTTGGACTCATCTTATTTGAAACTCTCTGGTCTTTCTGGACCTGGATGTCTGTTTCCTTCACCAGATTAGGGAAATTTTAAGCCACTATTTCCTCAAATAACTTTTCTGGCCCATTCTCTCTGGAAAATTGGAACTATTTCAGATGATTTTACTGCTTGTAGGCTTAGCAGCCAATAAGAAAATATAAATGTTCAACAATAAACAAACACATTATAAGGAAGAACTCTAACCTACTTATTCTCTTGTGTCTATTATACATTTAGTGAACTTCAACTTACAACAATGCAGTTTTTAAAATAAATGAAAGGGATTGGAAGGCTAAAGGAATTTACTCTTAAGATTTTTCTTTTCTTTACTGTAGAGTAACTTAACAGAATAAGAAAATGTAAGCATACACATACACACACACACACACATGACTTTCAAAGGTATAAAAAAGTACTAACAGTTTCCTAAAACTCTTAGAAAATTATTCAATTATTTTAATTATTGATATCAAGTTTTTTAATTACTAAGTGACCAGAAAATATCAGTGTACTAGGAACTCATAAAGATTTATAAAATTAAATGGAATCCAAAGGTTACTAACCCTTAACTCATATAACATTGACAGATTCATTTGATACCTCACCATGACACAGAAGACAGGGGAAATAAGGTATGATATTTAGAAAAACAGTATTGCATTTATTTTTTTTTTTTCTAATGAATGCATTTAATGCATAAAATAAGAGAAAATAAAAATAAAGAGTGACTTGAGTAATAATGTAGTCTTTAGAGTTAGCCTTAGCTTTATGTCCCCACTCTGAAATTTTACTGCTTGGGCAAGTCATTTGAATTTGTGAACCTTTACATCCTCACCAACAAAATGATAGTAATAATGGCACCTTACATAGCTTGTATTTTATTGCTTCCTTGCATCGTTTAAGTTCCTTTCTCATGTGTACTAGTTATACAGTGTGGATTGGATTGACCGTCTCCTGGTCCTAAAGGTGGGACTGATTGATCTAAGACTATGTAAGTTACCACTACTCCCTTGCCACGGTGACTGTTTCATGCAATCTAAGCCAATAAGAATATGGCATCCCTTGGCCACAGTTGTGTGTGTGTGTGTGTGTGTGTGTGTGTGTATTTTGGGAAGGTAAAAACAGTATGAAACCTAGTATTGTACAATGGTTTGCAGAGAACAGTTGCCTCTGTTTTCCCCTGTGGCCAAGGAGGTTTGCACTCTAACATCTGCTTGAAGCTATCTTCCAAAGTTGGTGCAAAGTTTAAATCCACACAAAAGCAGAGTCTAGAGAACCTTATAAAAACAAGGCCAGAGTTCTTATTGACCAATCAACCTCTGGACTTTTCTGTCTCATGGTGGCGGCCACAACAGCCAGTATTCAAGAGAGGCAAACAGTGGCTTTGAAGCGTATGTTGAATTTTAATGTGCCTCAATTTTTTTTTTTTTTTTAGTTTGGATATCATTACTTTATTATAAAAGAAACACGGAAATTATTTACATGATGAAAGATTTCAGAACTTCAGTGGCAGCTTCACGTGATGCCATTTCAATAGTGACTTGTTTTAGTCTACGTATTTTCCAAGAATGTCACCATCTCTAAATAAGAAATAATTTCTTATTTAAGAGCTCACCTGAATAGTACTTTTCTACTTTACACATCAAACAAACACCACTGAATCGTAAATCAAACTAAATCTAATTTTAGTTCATCTACTTTTGGCAGTTATGCGTATCTCAGGAAACCTCCTGACTAAACATGGAAAGCTTGAAAATAGCCAGTTATAAACTTACTTCTGAAATCACTCCAAAACAGCTCAAACTGGGTAAGCAAAGCATAGAATGAAATTAAATGCATTCCATATAGTGGTGAAATACAAGATGAAGAGCAGAGGAATGGTGGGAAAACAAAAACTTGGCTTTAATGAAAATGGAGACTTGGGAGTTAAAATATAGGTATTTCTGAAAAGATAAATCCATAGGGTGAAATTTCAATAAGATATAATCACAAACTTTGCTGAACTACACACGAGGAGAATGCTTAAGTGGACATGGCCTTGTGGCTCACAGATACCTATCACACACAAAGTACATCTGCATCACACATATTGTTTCCCTGGCATCACTTAAATATCCACAGTAGAAAACTACATATACTGTATTGGTTGTGCTTTTGTTACTTTTTCATCTTTGATGAATTGACCAAAGTCTGTTGACCACCACAGGCTACTGTATAAAGATAACATTGCTTAGAGATAATAAGGCACACTATTAGGAACATTTCAGGTAGAGGAATCCAAGCAAAATACATGGAAATAGAAATATTACTTTGCGTATTAAGTTGAAACATCAATAATCTAAATAAATGCAGTTCGATTCAATCATAAAAAGTAGAGTTAGTACGAATGAATGATATTACAGATGTAAAAAATGGTGTAAGAAACTTCTTGAAATAAATGGGAAAAAGTGGAATTTCTTTCAATTTCAATTTTATTTTATTTTATTTTTGTTGTTGTTCAGAATAATACTAAAAATATCATGGGTCGTGGGTTCAGACAGTTCCAAAATCACTCCTAAGTCTGCCACTTTCTGCTTCTGTGATAAAACCTCTCCTAGCTTTAATGTATTCAAGGTACAATAGAGATCTCTCTTTTAGGCTGGCTGTGAGGATTAAGTAAGAAAATGTGAGTGAAATGGTTTGAAAATAAAAAGTCACTTAATGTCTGTATAAAATCTTCATTCTTTGAAAAAGAAAAGTTATTATAGTTATGTTGGCTAGAAAAAGGCTGGCTCCAGCAATGAACAATCTAAACAATGCAATAGTTCAACACAGCAGTTTATCTCTTACTCATATAATGTCTAGGGTGGGTGTTCAGGATCCATGCTCACAGCAGCTCTCCTGCGTTCAACCCTTGGTTTCTAAGGAAATTCAGTTATCTACAACTCAATAAGGTAGAAGATAAAAAGTATGAAGGAGCTCCTTCCTTGGAAGGATATTTTGTGGGCTAGGCTGCTCTCATTCCACTGTAAACTGAAGTACCTTCCACCTTTACTTGCAAGGGACCTGGGAGTCTAGCAGTGTGCCCAAAGAAACAAGGGACATGATGTTGTTGGATAGCTAGTGGTCTTTGCTTCGGGCAGCCCCTCATGCCACTAAATATCCATAGGTACCTTCCCTTCTATAAAGAACACAGCTAGTCCCTTCCCAAAGAAGACAAGCCAAAGTCCCTTCCAGTAGCTACATCCATATGAAATTCTAGAGTCTCTGGGTGATTCACAATCTTTTCCATCAGGTCTGGTTGTGATTCCTTATGCCTCAAGAATTTATAAAACAAAATACATGTTCTTTGCTTTCCCCCAAATCCAAAATCCATATTACAGAGGATGAAACAAGGATAAGATAAGAGTAGTAAATATTCTCATTCTGGAAATGGAAAATCAGAAAAAACTTAGAGGGATCAAGATGGCAGTGTAGGAAGTTCCTAAACTCATCTCCTCCCGTGGACACAACAAATCTACAACTACATATGGAATAATTCCCTCTGAAAGGGACCTGAAAACTGGATGAACAGTCTCCAAAACAAAGTGTGAAAGGACAGCATCAAGATAAATAGAAGAAACAGTGATATGGTCATGCCAAGGGAAAAAACAAAAAACAAAAAAACACACCCCAGCTGTGGCAATCCACAATCAGGAAGGATCCCAAAGGTGAAATTATTTTCCCCGAAGAGCGAAAGAATTTAGCTCCATATCAGGCACCTCAACCCTTAGATCCTGGACAGGAGGATCCCTGTGCCCTCAAAACACCTGACTTTGAAAACCACCAGGAAATATGCACTACTGCACTATCACCTTCAGAGTAAGATGAGAATAATTAAAGTGTGAGTAAGAGCATTTTTATAACTGATGGAAGGTGATAACTTTTAAATTTGATGATCTCTTTAGCTACGACATGATGGATCTAGCTTTAATGTTAACTTGTTTTAAATACTCTGTTAAAAGGATCCTTTTTTTATAACTGATGGAAGGTGATAACTTTTAAATTTGATGACCTCTTTAACTATGACTTATGATGGACCTAGCTTTAATGTTAACTTGTTTTAAATACTCTGTTAAGAGGATTCTTTTACACATAGATGAGAGAAGATGGACCTTTATTTTACACACTTAAAAAAAATGTTTCATTTTGGTTTTGGATGTGTTTGGTGGGCACTTTCAACAGTGTAAATATTGTTTCTAATCATAGATTTATTCATTAATTTTAGTATATTTTGATGATATTCCTGAATCTTTTATTACTGTGGTCTTTGGTAAATGCTGATTCTCTATTTCCATCATTTCTTGTAATTTTATTAATTAGAATTTCACTGTTGGAAGAGCTTTCTCTTCTCTATTAACTAAGTTATGTATTCATATCATAAATATTTGGTTTTTCTGAAATACAGTTCACATACCATAAATTTATACTTTCAAAATGTACAATTCAGTGGTTTTTAGTATATTCAGGAGGTCATGCAACAATCACTGCTACCTAATTCCTTAAAATGTAATCACGTCAAAAAGAAGCTCCCTGTCTATTAGCAAAGACATCCTATTCTCTCCTACCTCATGCTCCTGGAAACCATTTATTTTCTGTCTCTATGGATTTACTTATTCTAAACTTCACCACTCTACTCCAACTCTCTCTGTGCCAACACACACACAAGTGTGCAAATATATATGCACACCATTTTTCTTTAGAAATATTTTTTTCCATTCCTTTTCTGCTAATTATATTGCTCCCATCTGGATGATCTTCAACAAAAATTTTTCTCAAAACCATCCTTCTCCTTGAAGCTTTTTCTCTGACCATCTGGAAGACAGTTATAGTTTCCAATAGTAAATATTCTTACCTTATGAATATCAGTAAGTATATGGTAATGGATGAGAATCTCTTTGATAACAATAAGGTATATCTGTATCTATTTATATCTCTATATGGTTTTTACATAAAACTGTCTCCATGGTGCTTTGATTTGTCAGATAGGTAATATAAAAAATAGATTGGTGTGGGATATTCACAAAAGGAAAACAATATAACAAATTCTGCATTTCAATTATAGGATTGACTTTTTTTCCCCATTCATAAATTTTTGGATCCTTTTAAAATGTAGCTATTATTATTTGCAAATGAGATAGCTGCAGCCACTTGCATTTGAAATCCAGTTACCTTACTAAAATATGTGCTAAAATAATGTAAATTTTATTTCCAGAATTTGAAAGTTTAATTCCATGAATAAGAGTATTAGTTTTTAAAAAGAAAGAGTAGAGATAGCTATATTATCAACTTAAAAAATGTTGCTATATATTTTGAAAACTGGACTAATGCGGAAATTCCCACGTGTAAGCTCTTATATCTCATAAGCTCTTATATCGCATAAGCTCTTTAATTATTGGTTACCTTGAAAATAATTTATAATTTCTTACTAGTGACAAAGTTTTATCTTTTCCAATTAAAATATTTTCAGCTATAAAACAAATTCACATCTAGTGTTTTGAAATATTGAGCCAGATGTTTAAAAATATTTTATTCTTAGAATATTTACCCAATTATAAAAAGCATCTGGATAGAATGAACTAATACAGAAAACCTTGTTCATGAAAAAATGACTTATATTCACACATGTAAAATGTATGACTATGGACAAGCTTCACAGATTTTATTATGTGTGATTCAATCAGGAAAGCCAAAATCAGCTGATTGGGAGCATGTTTGGCAGGTAAATTTCTCCCTTGGCCAACACACTGTTACAAGGAAATATATGGTTTTAAGCAAACAACTGTAATTTAGAAGACGTAGCCAGCCATGCCCGCAAAGTGGCAGAGTTTAGTCCTCATTCAGAGAGCCCAGAGCAGCCCTCTGCCACTGAAAAGGAAGAGAAAGGGTGAGTGGTCAGGCAGCGGGCCTTGGAAGCACAGACATGAAACTTGCAATGAGCAGTGGAAATGGCTGGTTCAGTGAGACACTCTGGTTGCTAAGCTTACCATCTGTGTTATGTGGTTTTAATTTCTAACCCGAACAAATGGAAAACCAGAACAAATGCAAATACCTCTTGGAAGCTGAGTGTCTTCTGTAATCACATGACTTTGCATTTCATATTCAAGCAAGAGCTTTGTTTTGCATTTAGTCAATAAGTAGTAGTTGACTTTTGTTCTTCATATTTACTCCTTGCTTCACTCTCTCTGCAAGAAGCTTTACATTCTTTCTGGTTTGAAAGATTTTTGACTCCACAGAGGTGTTTCTTGTCTTGAATAAAACATAGCACCATCCATCTGTGCATAGTTGCCCCAGGCAGCTTCAGGGAAATAGCTATGAAATACCTTTCTAAATGTAGTAAATACAAAGGAATACTTTATTTTAGAATTTATTAAAGGGAATTGAAGTGATATGTCTTTGCTTTTATGTTTGTTTATAAGTCTAAAATATGTCTTAAGAGTTATTATGAATAATAAAAATTGTCAATATTATTTTGAGCCAGCTGTAATTGGTTACCTTTCCTCAACCTCTAGGTAAAGCCATCAGAATTCTTTGCTGCACATAAAAGTTAAAGAATATGATGCTAGATGGGTGCACTTTTTCTTTGACTTGCACCTGCTGCCCCAGAAACATGAGTTTGTAAGTTGCTTGAGAAAACGGTTTGGTTCCCTGTTAAAAAAAATGAAATTACCTAGATTAAGTCTAGACCCTAGACTTAGACCCTTGAAACAACCTTGAAGAAAGAGAAGAATCAAATCAAATAACCTACAAGATTTCAGCAGCACATATTATGCTTTTCCAGTGATGAATCCAAAACAATGAAATATCAATGCTAGATTTTGTTTTCAATCTGTAATACAAATATTTGCCACACTGATCTTATTTAATAATTGCATTTATTTCTGAACAAATGGCTATAGGTACATGCTAATTATTTGAACAATTGTCTTTGAGGTCACTCTCATGAACCCTAGAATTGTGAAGAAAATGTACAGCACTTTATTTGAAGCAAACGCGTATACATTGTGTGGATTTTCAGATGTTATGTTTTTATATAGTAAGTAACAGGGAGAAAGAATAGACTACGAACAATTCTGAAATTGTGGTCTGAATTTGGTGGTTTAAAAAGGATGATGGTTTTAGCCTTCCTCATATCATCCTAGAAGAAGTTTCTTTTGGCTTTGGCTTGTACAACAAGGACAGGGTACCAGAGTCAATTTCCAAAGAGGCCAATATTTGAGAGGTGTTGATAATGATAGCACTTTAAAATCTTTTCAATTTCGGTGCCATTTTTATAACCATGAGAAACCACATACAACTGACAAGTTATAGTTCTCTATGTACCTCTTGATTGTGTTTTATCTCACTGACAGATGATTGTTTTATATGCATATGAAAGCTTATTCCTATTTTAGAAAAGGATTTTTACCCATACTAGGATACGCAAGGAAAATGCAGCCACAAAAGAAAAGAAATGAAGCATATTCTACATCTGAAGATAAACGCTGATGTAAAAATGATATATTCACATTTCCGATGACAGATTCAAACATTAATAGGTTGGAACAAGTATTAGCTGATCTTGTAGTACTTCTCTTTGGTGTCTTGATGAAGGTTGACATTTTTGACATTAAGGGTTAATTAGTTGCCACTCAGAATGAGGTCACAAATGGCTAATTGCACCTTCAGCTAGGTAATTACTGTCATGTATCAAATTCTCATTCCATGTAATTATACAGGAATCAGGTGCTCTGACTGCTCACCTAGGGATATGTTTGCCTTCCAAGTCCTCTCTGTGGGAATTCCAAAGTTTTACATAGAAGGTGAATTCACTTGCAATTTGACCTGATGACTAATTTGATATGCAGAAGATTCCATGCCACCTTTTAAAATCGTGGTCCTAAGGATGTCATCCAGTCATGCTTTAATGTTTCTGGCTTCTCTGATTCTGTAATTTTGCTGCTGTCTGTTCCGATATTCCTGCTTGCAAGTTAGATATTCATTAAATTCTTCTGGGCTATTCCAAACCTTCATCTTCTTTCCCCAAAATAACTGCTGAAGCTTAGCTTATCATCAACATTTACACAAAATGGCTGGATGCCTCTTAAATAAAGAATCAGAGGCAGGGCACAGGTATGTGAAATGAAGATTTCTCCTGCCGTGCCTGCCGTGCTTCTGTATACCGTGGGTCTGGTCAGTGCCTTGGTCTTGCATCATTGCTCAGATAAAAATGAAGCAGCTCAGGCATTTTATGAGAAGGAGGTCATAATACTTCTAAACTTATGCCTCTCTTCATATTACTGGAATACACTTCTGGGGTAGACTGGAAAACACATTTTCCTGGTTCTCAAAGGACAGGGTATAAGTGATTAACTTATCTGTTTCTATCCTCTCTAATCTGATGCAGCAGTCAATATTAATAGTTAGAAACATTAGGTTCTGCACTAATAGGCGTTCCTCCCTCATTAACCAGACAGTTTAAATATTCCACAGGGCAACTGAAAGTTGAAATTTATAGGTGGGCCAATCACCACCCTTTCTCTGGCTTGAAGAAGGAAAAATGTCTTGATTTGATTTAGTTAAAGAGAATGTGTGTGTGTGGGGGGGGGTAGTTGTATATGAAATTTCAGTGTGTCGTACAAAGGTTTCCTTAGCACTTTGTAATTTAAATAATTGAATTTGTGACATTGTGGGTGTGTACATTCACACCTTTTACGTGGGAAAGCTAAGCTCACTTACAGTTGCTACATGCACATGATCTTTAGGAATGAAATATTTCCTCTGGGTCTAATAATGCATTTCTATAACAGCCCTTATGCTTACAAAACTCCCATGGAAGGTATTGACAGTCTCATAAATGTGTTTCAAGTCTATGTCCATTGGGGACATAAAATAGAATTATTTCATTTCCTCTCTCTATAATGGACACACAAACAATGACTAATGACTAGTGACTGTATGGTGCTTTAGAGTTTATAAAGAGAATTCAAACATGTTATCCTACTTAATCCTCACTATAAACATGTGAGGAAGGACTTTTAACATATGTCATATTTTACAGATGGGATACAGTACATAGGTGCCACGTTTCTTATTTCCAAATTCACACATTTTTCACTATGAGAAACTAATCATATTTAGTTATAATAGGTAGAGGATGTCTTGAAATTCCTGATCTAATAAAACTGTTGGTTTCTATCGCATTTATTATCCTAAAATAATATAATGGTATTCTCTGTTGTTTTTAATTTTGTATCAGTGAAAATCATCCTGGGTATAAAGTAGTCAACTATAAATGGAGATAATTTTCAGATTATGTACTTTTTCTAACCAAACACATAAGAAATGTACGTGTACTCTCCAAGTAGTAAACTCTTGGACTTAAGCTGACATGCACATAGGGAAAGTTATCACTGAACTGAGGGTCTTGAGGGCAAAAACCCCCTGTAACTGACATCCAACTCTAAGTGAAATCCCTTATCAACTTGTCATCACAGCCAACAGCACCAATGAATATTCCTACTGGGAATATGGGAATGTGGGAACGGAAACTTGGAAGTTATTTTTAAGGATTTCTGAAGCTCACACTTTAGTAGGAGAAACTGACATTAAACAACAAGTTATTTATTAATTATTTAACTATAATTGCAATAAGCATTTCAGAGGAGAGATAAGTGGTAATAAAAGAGCACACAACAGAGATAGGGGATCGGCCCAGGAAAAGTTCACTAAGGAAAAGCCATTTCATCTGAAACCTGAAGGATGACTAGCAGAAGGTGAGGGTAAACATTCCATAGTAAGGAACAGAAGATACGAAAAACTTGCAGTAGGATGAAACATAGAAAAGATTTTAAAAGGCTAATATCGTAAGAGTATAAGAGAATCTGGGTAAGCGAGGACACAGATGAAGCCTGTATATTAGCAGGAACCAGATCCTATATATTTTAAAAATGACTTACCAATTTCTATGAATAAAGCTTGACATATTTTGATGAGGATTATGCTGAATCTATACCTCATTGTCAGAAGTATTGCCATCTTAACAATAAAGTTTTCTCATTGATGAGAATGGGATGTTGCACTATTTGTTTAAATACTTTATTTTCTCTCGATAATATTTTGTATTCTTCAGTGTATAGGCCTTTTGTTATTTTTTAAAATTTCATCTTCAAATTGTTATACCTGCTTTTAGAACTTGTTTTTAAGTTTATTGAGGTATAATTGACAAATAAAATTGTAACATAAAATGTACAATGGGATGATTTGATAGATGCATACATTTTACAAAGATTCTCCTCATCAAGTTAATTAACATATCCTATGCGTTTGAGGTTTTGTTTTTTTTGTTTGTTTGTTTGTTTTTTAGATTCCACATATAAATGAGAGTGTACAGTATTTATCTTTCTCTGTCTGATATTTCATTTAGAGTAATGCCTTCAAGGTCCATCTATGTTTTCACAAATGGCAGAATTTCCTCATGTTTTATGGCTGAATGAAATTCCATTGTATTTACATGCTACAACTTCTTCATTCATTCAACAGCGGACACTTAGATTGTTTCCATGTCTTGACTATTGTAAATAATGCTGCTGTGAACATGGGGGTGCAGGTATCTTTTCAAGTTAATATTTTCATTTTCTTTGAAATATATTCCCATAAGTATAATTATTGAGGCATATGGTAGTTCAATTTTTAATTTTTTGAGGATCCTGCATTCTGTTTTCAATAGTGGCTGTACAAATTTACAATCCCACCAACAGTTCACAAGGGTTCCCTTTTCTCTATATGCTCCATAGCATTTGCTATCTCTTGTCTTTTTGATGATGACCATTCTAACAGGTGTGAGGTAATATCTCATTGTGGTTTTAATTTGTATTTCTCTAATGACAAGTGAGTGATGTAGAGCATTTTTTCATGTTCTTGTTGGCCTCTCATATTTCTTTTTTTTTTTTTAACATCTTTATTGGGTATAATTCCTTTAAAATGGTGTGTTAATTTCTGATTTATAACAAAGTGAATCAGCTATACATAAACATATACCCCCATATCTCCTCCCTCTTGCATCTCCCTCCCACTCTCCCTATCCTACCCCTCTGGGTGGTCACAAAGCAACAAGCTGATCTCCCTGTGCTATGTGGCTGCTTCCCACTAGCTATCTATTTTACATTTGGTAGTGTATATACGTCCATGCCACTCTCTTACTTCATCCCAGCTTACCCTTTCCCCTCCTCGTGTCCTCAAGTCCATTCTCTACATCTGCGTCTTTATTCCTGTCCTGCCCCTAGGTTCTTCAGAACCATTTTTTTTTTTTTTTAGATTCCATATATATGTGTTAGCATACGGTATTTGTTTTTCTCTTTCTAACTTATTTCACTCTGTATGACAGACTCTAGGTCCATCCACCTCACTACAGATAACTCAACTTTGTTTCTTTTTATGGCTGAGTAATATTCCATTGTGTATATGTGCCACATATTCTTTATCCATTCAACTGTTGATGGATACTAAGGTTGCTTCCATGTCCTGGCTATTGTAAATAGAGCTGAAATGAACATTGTGGTACATGACTCTTTTTTTTTTTTTTTTAATTAATTAATTAATTAATTTTTGGCTGTGTTGGGTCTTCATTTCTGTGTGAGGGCTTTCTCCAGCTGTGGCGAGTGGGGGCCACTCTTCATCACGGTGCACGGGCCTCTCACTGTCGCGGCCTCTCTTGTTGTGGAGCACAGGCTCCAGACACGCAGGCTCAGTAGTTGTGGCTCACGTGCTTAGTTGCTCCGCGGCATGTGGGATCTTCCCAGACCAGGGCTCGAACCTGTGTCCCCTGCATCGGCAGGCAGATTCTTAACCACTGTGCCACCAGGGAAGCCCTACATGACTCTTTTTGAATTATGCTTTTCTCAGGGTATATGCCCAGTAGTGGGATTGCTGGGTCGTGTGGTAGTTCTATTTTTAGTTTTTTAAGGAAGATCCGTACTGTTCTCCATAGTGGCTGTATCAATTTACATTCCCACCAACAGTGCAAGAGGGTTCCCTTTTCCCCACACCCTCTACAGCATTTATTGTTTGTAGCTTTACTGATGATGGCCATTCTGACTGGTGTGAGGTGATACCTCATTGTAGTTTTGATTTGAATTTCTCTAATAATTAGTGATGTTGAGCATTCTTTCATGTGTTTGTTGGAAACCTGTATGTCTTCTTTGAAGAAATGTCTATTTAGGTCTTCTGACAATTTTTGGATTGGCTTGTTTGTTTTTTTGATATTGAGCTGCATGAGTTGCTTGTACATTTTGGAGATTAATCCTTTGTCAGTTGCTTCATTTGCAAATAAATATTTCTCCCATTCTGAGGGTTGTCTTGTTTTTGGTTTCTTTTGTTGTGCAAAAGCTTTTAAGTTTCATCAGGTCCCATTTGTTTATTTTTATTTTTATTTCCATTTCTCTAGGAGGTGGGTCAAAAAGGATTTTGTTGTGATTTATGTCATAGAGTGTTCTGCCTATGTTTTCCTCTAAGAGTTTTATAGTGTCTGGCCTTACATTTAGGTCTTTAATCCATTTTGAGTTTATTTTTGTGTATGGTGTTAGGGAGTGTTCTAAATTCATTCTTTTACATGTAGCTGTCCAGTTTTCCCAGCACCACTTATTGAAGAGGCTGTCTTTCCCCATTGTATATTCTTGCCTCTTTTATCAAAAATAAGGTGACCATATGTGTGTGGGTTCATCTCTGGGCTTTCTATCCTGTTCCATTGATCTATATTTCTGTTTTTGTGCCAGTACCATACTGTCTTGATTACTGTAGCTTTGTAATATAGTCTGAAGTCAGGGAGCATGATTCTTCCAGCTCCATTTTTCTTTCTCAAGATTGCTTTTGTTATTCGGGGTCTTTTGTGTTTCCATACAAATTGTGAAATTTTTTGTTCTAGTTCTGTGAAAAATGCCACTGGTAGTTTGATAGGGATTGCATTGAATCTGTAGATTGCTTTGGGTAGTATAGTCATTTTCAAAATGTTGATTCTTCCAATCCAAGAACATGGTATATCTCTCCATCTGTTTGTTTCATCTTTAATTTCTTTCATCAGTGTCTTATAGTATTCTGCATACGGGTTTTTGTCTCCTTAGATAGATTTATTCCTAGATATTTTAATTCTTTTTCTTGCAATTTTAAATGGGAGTGTTTCCTTAATTTCTCTTTAAGATTTTTCATCATTAGTGTATAGGAATGCAAGAGATTTCTGTGCATTAATTTTGTATCCAGCTACTTTACCAAATTCATTGATTAGCTCTAGTAGTTTTCTGGTAGAGTCTTTACGATTCTCTATGTATAGTATCATGTCATTTGAAAACAGTGACAACTTTACTTCTTTTCCAGTTTGGATTCCTTTTATTTCTTTTTCTTCTCTGATTGTTGTGGCTAAAACTTCCAAAGGTATGTTGAATAATAGTGGTGAGAGTGGGCAACCTTGTCTTTTTCCTGGTCTTAGTGGAAACAGTTTTGGGGAATTGTGTTTTCATTGTCATTTGTTTCTAGGTATTTTTTGATTTCCTCTTTGATTTCTTCAGTGATCTCTTGGTTATTAAGTAGTGTATTGTTTAGCCTCCATGTGTTTGTATTTTTTACAGTTTTTTTCCTGTAATTAATATCTAGTCTCATAGCTTTGCAGTCGGAAAAGATACTTGATATGATTTCAATTTTCTAAAACTTACCAAGGCTTGATTTGTGACCCAAGATATGATCTATCCTGGAGAAGGTTTCATGAGCACTTGAGAAGAAAGTGTATTCTGTTGTTTTTGGATGGAATGTCCTATAAATATCAATTAAGTCCACCTTGTTTAATGTATCATTTAAAGCCTGTGTTCCCTTATTTATTTTCATTTTGGATGATCTGTCCATTGTTGAAAGTGTGGTGTTGAAGTCCCCTACTATGATTGTAGGTTTCCCCTTTTATGGCTGTTAGCATTTGCCTTATGTATGGAGCTGCTCCTATGTTGGGTGCATAAATAATTACAATTGTTATATCTCCTTCTTGGATCAATCCCTTGATCATTATGTAGTGTCCTTTGTCTCTTGCAATAGTCTTAAAGTCTATTTTATTGGATATGAGAATTGCTACTCCAGCTTTCTTTTGATTTCCATTTGCATGGAATATGTTTTTCCATCCCCTCATTTTTCAGTCTGTATGTGTCCCTAGGTCTGAAGTGGGTCTCTTGTAGACAGCATATATATGGGTCTTGTTTTTGTATCCATTCAGCCAGTCTGTGTCTTTTGGTTGGAGCATTTAATCCATTTACATTTAAGGTAATTATCAATATGTATGTTCCTATTACCAATTTCTTAATTGTTTTTTGTTTGTTATTGTAGGTCTTTTCCTTCTCTTGTGTTTCCTGCCTAGAGAAGTTCCTTTAGCATTTGTTGTAAAGCTGGTTTGGTGGTGCTGAATTCTCTTAGCTTTTGCTTGTCTGTAAAGGTTTTAATTTCTCCATAAAATCTGAATGAGATTCTTGCTGGGTAGAGTAATCTTGGTTGTAGGTTCTTCCCTTTCATCACTTTAAATATGTCCTGCCACTCCTTTCTGCCTTGCAGAGTTTCTGCTGAAAGATCAACTGTTAACCTTATGGGGATTCCCTTGTATGTTCTTTGTTGTTTTTCCCTTGCTGCTTTTAATATTATTTTCTGTGTATTTAATTTTTGATAGTCTGATTAATATGTGTCTTGGCATGTTTCTCCTTGGATTTATCCTGTATGGGACTCTCTGCACTTCCTGGAATTGATTAACTATTTTCTTTCCCATATTAGGGAAGTTTTCAACAATAATCTCTTCAAATATTTTCTCAGGCTCTTTCTTTTTCTCTTCTTCTTCTGGGACCCCTATAATTCGAATGTTGGTGTGCTTAATGTTGTCCCAGAGGTCCCTGAGACTGTCCTCAATTTTTTTCATTCTTTTTTCTTTATTCTGCTCTGTGGTAGTTATTTCCACTATTTTATCTTCCAGGTCACTTATCTGTTCTTCTGCCTTGGTTATTCTGCTCTTGTTTCCTTCTAGAGAATTTTTAATTTCATTTATTGTGTTGTTCATCATTGTTTGTTTGCTCTTTAGTTCTTCTAGGTCCTTGTTAAACATTTCTTGTATTTTCTCCTTTCTATTTCCAAGATTTTGGATCATCTTTACTATCACTATTCTGAATTCTTTTTCAGGTAGACTGCCTATTTCCTCTTCATTTGTTTGGTCTGGTGGGTTTTTGCCTTGCTCCTTCATCTGCTGTGTGTTTTTCTGTCTTCTCATTTTGCTTATCTTACTGTGTTTGTGGTCTCCTTTTCACAGGCTGCAGGTTCATAGTTCCCATTGTTTTTGGTGTCTGCCCCCAGTGGCTAAGGTTGTTTCCGTGGGTTGTGTAGGTTTCCTGATGGAGGGGACTAGTGCTTGTGTTCTGGTGGGTGAGGCTGGATCTTGTCTTTCTGGTGAGCAGGACCGCATTCAGTGGTGTGTTTTGGGGTGTCTGTGACCTTATTATGATTTTAGGCAGCCTCTCTGTTAATGGGTGAGTTTGTGTTCCTGTCTTGCTAGTTGTTTGGCAAAAGGTGTCCAGCAGTGTAGCTTGCAGGTCTTTGAGTGGATCTGGGTCTTAGCATTGAGATGGAGATCTCTGGGAGAGCTTCGCTGTTTGATATTACGTGGAGCCTGGAGGTCTCTAGTGGACCAATATTCTGAACTCGGCTGTCCAACCTCAGAGGCACAGGCCTGACACCCGGCCGGAGCAAGAAGACCCTGTCAGCCACACAGCTTAGAAGAAAGGGGAGAAAAAGAAAGAAAGAAAGAAAAAAATAAAATAGAATAAAATAAAGTTATTAAAATAAAAAATTATTATTAAAAATAAAAAATATTAAAAAGTAATTTAAAAAAAGGAAAAAAACCAAGCTGATAGCCAGAACCCTAGGACAAATGTTACAAGCAAAGCTATACAGACAAAATCACACAAAGAAGCATACACATACACACTCACAAAAAGAGAAAAAGGAAAAAAATACATATATAACGTTGCTCCCAAAGTCCACTGCCTCAATTTTGGGATGATTTGCTGTCTATTCACGTATTCCAGAGGTGCTGGGTACATCAAGTTGATTGTGGGGATTTAATCTGCTGCTCCTGAGGCTGCTGGGAGAAATTTCCCTTTCTCTTCTTTGTTTGCACAGCTCCTGGGGTTCAGCTTTGGATTTGGCCCTGGCTCTGCCTGTATGTTGCCTGAGGGCATCTATTCTTCGCTCAGACAGGACGGGGTTAAAGTCGCAGCTGATTAGGGTGCTCTGGCTCACTCAGGCCAAGGGGAGGGAGGGGTATGGAATGCGGGGCGAGCCTACAGCAGCAGAGGTCAGCATGATGTTGCAACAGCCTGAGGTGCACCATGGTTTTCCTGGGGAACTTGTCCTTGGATCACGGGACCCTGGCCGTGGCGGGCTGCACAGGCTCCCGGGAGGGGAGGTGTGGATAGTGACCTGTGCTTGCACACAGGCTTCTTGGTGGCTGCAGCAGCAGCCTTAGCATCCCATGCCCATCTCTGGCATCCGCGCTGATAGCCGCGGCTCGCGCCCGTCTCTGGAGCTCGTTTAGGCGGTGCTTTTAATCCCCTTTCCTCGTGCACCTCAAAACAATGACTCTTGCCTCATAGGCAGCTCCAGACTTTTCCCGGACTCCCTCCCGGCTAGCTGTGGTGCGCTAACCCCTTCAGGCTGTGTTCACGCAGCCAACCCCAGTCCTCTGCCTGGGATCCGACCTCTGAAGCCTGAGCCTCAGCTCCCAGCCCCCGCCCACCCCGGCGGGTGAGCAGACAAGCCTCTCGGGCTGGTGAGTGCTGGTCGGCACTGATCTTCTGTGGGAATCTCTCCGCTTTGCCTTCCGCACCCCTGTTGCTGCGCTCTCGTCCATGGCTCCAAAGCTACCCCCCCACCCACCCCCGTCTCCGCCAGTGAAGGGGCTCCTAGTGTGTGGAAACTTTTCCTCCTTCACAGCTCCCTCCCACTGGTGTAGGTCCCATCCCTATCCATTTGTCTCTGTTTTTTTCTGTTTTTTTGCCCTACCCAGGTACGTGGGGAGTTTCTTGTCTTTTGGGAAGTCTGAGGTCTTCTGCCAGTGTTCAGTAGGTGTTCTGTAGGAATTGTTCCACATGTAGATGTATTTCTGATGTATCTGTGGGGAGGAAGGTGATCTCCACGTCTTACTCTCCCGCCATCTTGAAGGTCTCCCCTCTCATATTTCTTTGGGGTAATGTTTATTCTGGTACCTTGCCCATTTTTGATTGGGTTATTTGGTTTGTTGCTATTGAGTTGTATGAATTTTTTATATATTTTGTATATTAACCCCTTATCAGATATATATGACTAATTTTTAAGAATTTTTATCATGAATGGATGCTGAATTTTGTCAAATGTTTTTCTATGTCTATTGAGATGATCATACAATTTTTTTCTTTCAATTCCATTAAATATAGGTGTGATATATCCATTTTTGAGAATGGGATATTAAAGTCCCCAACTATTATTGTATTCTGGTTTATCTCTCCTTTAAACTCTGTTAGTTTTGTTCTATATATTCAAATGCTACAATATTGGGTGAAGAAATATTTACAATAGTTTTAATTTTTTATCTTCTTCATGTATTGACCCCTTTATCATTATATAATAACTTTCTTTTCTGTTTTTACTATTTTTAGTTTAAAACTCTTTTGTCTATAGTGTAGTATATATCTACCCCAGCTTTTTTTTTATTACAATTTACTTGATATGTCTTTTTCCATACCCTCATTCTCAGTCTGTATGTGTCTTTATGCCTAAAGAGAGTATCTTAGAGACAGATATGATTGGATCTTGTTTTTTTTTTTTTTTTTAATCCATTCAGCCGTTCTATGTCTTTTAATTGGAGAATTTAAATTATTTACATTTAAAGTAAGTATTAAGTAAAAACTTTCTATTCCCATTTTGTTTGTCATTTTATGGTTGCTTTGTAGATCCATTGTTCCTTGTTTCTTATCCTGCTTTTTTTGTGTGTTCCGATGTAATTGGGTATCAGTATGCTTTGATTTCTTTATCATGTTCTTTTGTATAATTACTACATAATTTTCCCTTGTGGTTGCCATGAGCCTTACATAAAATATCTTAAACTTATAACACATTATTTTAAACTGATAGCAACTTAACTTCAATAGAAATTTGTAAACATTACACTTTTATTTGTCCTCCCCCTCAAAATTTAGATTATAGCAGTTATAATTTACATGTTTTTAATATTGTAGTATTAAAAACAGTTTGTTGTAGTTATGGTTATGTTTATTAAGTTCATTAAAAAAAAAAACTTTCAAATAGAGATGTAAAGTGAATTATGCACCACTATCACCATATTTCAGAATCTAACTATGACTATGTATTTACCACTGCTAGTGAGATTTACACTACTTTTTTATGTTTTTGTGACATTAATTACTGTTCTTTTACTTCCTCTCAAAGAACTCCCTTTAGCATTTGTGTAAGGTGGGTCTGATGGTAATGAACTCCCTCTGCTTTTTTTTTTGTCTGAAAAAGTCTTTATTCCCTTGCATTTCTAAAGGACAGCTTTGCCAGGTATAGAATTCTTGGTTGACTTTTTTCTTTCCTCAGTATTTTGAGTATGTCATCCCATTCTCTCCTGCCCTGAAAAGTCTCTGTTGAGAAATCTGTCAAAAATCTTATGAAGATTCCCTTATATGTAACTCCTCTCTTTTCTCTTGCTGCTCTTAAAAATCTTTCTTTGTCTTTGACTTTTCACAATTTAATTATAGTGTCTTGGTTCAGCTCTATTCAGGTCCAGTCTATTTGAAGTCCTTTAGGTCTCCTGGGTCTGGATGTCCATTTTTCTACCCAGGTTCAGGAAGTTTTCAGCCATTGTTGCTTTAAATACACTTTCTTTCCCTTTCTATCTCTCGTCTCCTTCTGAAATTCCCATAATGAGAATCTGGTCCTTTTCATTGTGTCTCATAATTGCTGTAGACTTTCTTCCCTCATTTTCATTATTTTTTCTTTATTCCTCTGACTGGGTAATTTCCATTGTCTTTTTCTCCAGGTCTCTAATTCTTTCTTTTGCATGATTGAGTCTACTTTTGAAACTTTCTATTGAATTCTTCAGTTCAGTTGTTGTATTTTTCAACTGAGGATTTCTGGCTTTTTTGGGTGTTTGTTTGTTTGTTTGTTTTAGTGCTTGCTATTTCCTTGATGAACTTCTCATTTTGCTCATGTACTGTTTTCCTAATTTCATTTAATTGTCTGTGTGTCTTTTGTGCCCTCCTAGTTCACTAAACCTCCTTAAGTGGATTATTCTTAATTCTTTTACACTCCATAAATCTCCATTTCTTTAGGGTCAGTTATTGGAGTTTTAGTAGTTTTCTTTGGTTGTGTCATATTTTGTAGTCCTTGATTCCTTACTTTGATATTTGTGCATGTGGGTAATCAAGATCCTCTTCCAAACTTTAGAGGTTTGCCTTTCAGAGACAGTTCTTCACCAATCAACTCAGTTTGGGTTACTGGGTGTGTTTACTGGTAATGTCCTTGGGCGGATAAGGCTTGCTATTATGGTCTATTTTGAGGGGAGACAACTGTTCAAACTCTGAGGATGGGGTCGGTGGTGTGTCACTGACTGAGAACAGTTGGATAGGACTTCTGTCTTGGTTCTCTACCCAAGAGAGGCTGTAGGAAGGATTTCATGGTTGCCTGGAATCTCTGGTCAAGCTTACTGGATGGTTGGGAATGGTTACTCTATTCAGTAGCAGATGGGCTATGAATTAGCTTCCCTACTCTGGCAGGGCAGCCAAATAGGGCCCAGGGCTTGTACAGTTGTACATTTTTTGGGAACCTGAATCAGGCCAGAGTGTACACTGAGTTCCCTGGTTGGGTGAGGCCACTGGTTTTTCTCTGCCTTTGGGAAAGCCATATGATATGCTTTCTGTTTTAGTGCCACTACACTTAAGGCTGTTGAGTGGGCTATGCAGCTTTCTATGTTCTCTGGTTATGTTCCCTGGTTGGACAAGATGAAGGCTGTGTTCAGTGATGAACAGGGCTATGAATTAGATTCCCTGCCTGGGCACAGTAGTGAAGGTCTAAATCTAGAAAAGCTCTTTGTTGTCTTAAGCTGACTTACCCCCAAAATTTCCTGACTGAACTGGGCCACTGACTTTGTTCTGCAAACTATTGCCTCTGACCACCTGTCTCTTGGCTTGAGTGCCACTGGGCCACATTGCTTCCAGGAATTGTTGCCAGTCCTCCTTGTCAGATGATGCCAGAAATCTCTCCACAGGGGGTGGGGCAGTAATTCAACTCCTTGCCTGGGAGTGGGCAAACCAGGCTCTAGGGCAAACACAACTCCTTGTTTGAGGATCTGAATCAGGCGGATGTGCACCTCGCTGAGTTCCTTGATCAGATTGTGCCCCCAGCTTGGTTCTGCAGATGAGCAATTCTTCTGGCTTGGCATCCTACTTGGGCACTGCAGGTATGAGCTTGGTCTGCCAGAATCCATGTGGTGGTTGTTGCAAGACCCTCCGAGCATCTTCATCACAGTCAGATTCCCAGTGGTTGAGCCCTGCAGATTCTCCTGCAATGTTTGTGGTACAAGATCAGAGTAGGGGCTACCGCAAAGTAACCACAATGAAGAGATGGGGGATGCCTGTATCCCCTGGGCTCTCTTTTCTCACTGGAGGAACTGGAGGCTCAGAGGAGACCATTCCATGTGGTTCCACACTGACCTGGGGAAGGGCAATATGGTCAATGTGAAGCTGCTTCTCTTACCCTTCTAATAAGTCTGTCTTGGTCTCTGTGGCCCAGGGAGTCCTTCAGTTTCACTCTTAGGTTCAAGGATTCTCTCAGTGGTGTCTTGCTCTTGAATTGTTGTTAGTTTTTTGTTTTGTTTTGTTTTTTTTCTTTTGATGGGGAGTGAAGTCAGGAACAATCTATGTCACCATGTTGGTGATGCCACTCCTCTTTGCTATAATCTTGTGGATGTTGTGAGCACAAGCATTGTTGGCTTTCAGAGCTAGGTGTTTGGGGAGGCTGCCCATCCGGGAGGGGTCTTAAAAGCTGGGGTGCTAGAACTGAGGTCCAGTCCCTCTGCTCTTCAAGGGGAAGCTGGATTGGGGGTTTTCTCCTGATTGAACAACACTGTGTGGGGATTGGAGTTAATGGTGAGAGTATGTTTCAGCCTTTCCTACATGTTTCAATGTGGGTATTTTTCTCATTCCTCTGATGTTTAGGAATCACTAAGGTAGTTTCTGTCTCTCTCTCTTTCTATCTTTCAGAGGAAATTCCTCCATGTGTAGCTATATATTTGGAGAATCTATGGGAGGGGGGGAGCTCGGGATCTTTCTCTGTCTCATCTTGGTTGGCTCCAAAATGTCAGGGGCCTGCAGGAGATATATGATACCATACAAACTTTGTATTTCAAGAATAAATCTTACTTGGTGATGGTGTATAATCCTTTCTAGACGATGTTGCATTTAATTTAGTAATATTTTATTAAGGATCTATGTTCATGAGGGATATTGGTTTGCAGATTTCTTTTTTAGTGATATCTTTGGCTTTGCTGTCGGAGGGTTTTGTTTTTTTATTGCTACCATAACAAATTACTACAAATTTAGTGGCTTAATGAAATACACATTTACTATCTGATTTTCATGTGTTAGGAGGCCAATTAGCTAAATCCTTTATTCAGATCTCACAAGCTGAAATCAAGATGTTTGTTGGTACTAAGGTCCCCATCCAAGGCTTGGGTCCTCTCCAAGCTCTAAGGTTGTTGGCAGAATTCATTTCCTTGCTGTTGTAGTACTGAGCTCCCTATTTCCTTGTTGGCTGTTAATTGATGGTCAATCTCAACATCTAGGGAGCTGCGCTTTTCCATCTACAGTTTACAACATAGCTGTTTGATTTCTTCTTCAAGGTCAACAGGAGACCTCTCTCTGAATTCTGCTACCAGCTGGAGAAAACTCTGCTTTTAAAGAGTTCATGTGAATAGATCCCGCCCACATGGATTTTATGAATATTTTAAGGTCAACTGACTTGGGACATAAATTACATTTTCAAAATTACTTCATAGTAGTACCTGAGTTATAATTTGAATAACCAGAGTAGAGTATTTAGGGGGAAGGACCATCTTTAGAATTTTGCCCTCAACACAGCATGTCTTAGTATATTTGGACTACTGTAACATAATACCATAAACTAGGTGGCTTATAAACAACAAGCATGTATTTCTCGCATTTCTGGATGCTGGGAAGACCCATGGTCTAGGTACCAGTATATTTGGTATCTGGTGAGGACCCACTTCCTGGTTCATAGACAGCTGTCTTCTCAGTGTACCCTCACATGGCAGAAGGAGCAAAAAAGCTCTCTGAGGTCTCTTTTATTAGGGTACTAATTCCATTCATGAGGGCTTCACTCTCATGACTTAATTACCTTCCAAATGTCCCACCTCCAAATGCTATCACATTGGGGATTACGTTTCATCATATAGATACTGGGGGAACACAAATATTCAGTCTATAGCACATGGTAATATTGGTCTCATAGAATGAGTTAAGAAGTGTTCTTCTTCCTGTATTTTTCTGAAAAAGTTCTGTAAGATTGGTATTATATATTCTTGAAATATTTGATAGAATTCACCCATGATGTCATGTGGCCTGGGCTTTTCTTTCCAGCAAGTTTTACAATCACCAATGCTATTTTTTACTCATTATAGATCTCTTAAGATTTTCTATTTCTTCTTGAGTTAGTTTTGGAAGTTTGTGTCTTTGTAGGAAATTTTCCATTTCATCTAAGTTTTCTAATTTGATGGCATAATACTGTTCATAATATTTCCTTAAATATCTCAATTTTTTTAAGGTTGATAGTGATGTCCTCTCTTTCATTACTGGTTTCAGAAATTTTGTCTTTTTTTTAGTTTTTTAGGTTTGTCAAGCAAATTTTTAAATCAATTGTATAGATTTTCTCAAAAAAAACAACATTTGATTAAATTCGTTTTTTCCTTTATTTTTTGTATTTTCAATTTCCTTGATTTCCATGATTTTAACATTTATCTCCTTTTGCTCACTTGGGATTAATTTGGCCTTATCTTTCCAGTTTCTTAAGACAAAACTTCAGTTATTGATTTGAGAATTTTCTTCTTTTCTATATTGGTGTTTAATACCTAAATTTCCAATTTAAGCCATATTTTACTCAATAGCTGCATTCCATTATATATATCGTACTTTCATTTAATTTTTTTTCTAATTTTAGAGGTGAACCATCAGAATAATCCATATGTAATAATGTAATGTAATGTAAATAATGTGTATTCTACAGTCAGTGGCTGGAATGTTCTATATATGTTAATTAGATCAAGTTGGTTGATAGTGTTGATAAGATCTATATCATTTCTGATTTATTGGTTTATTGTTCTTTCAAATATGGATAGGGTGATATTGAAATCTCCAAATGTAATTGGTCATTCCTTATTTCATTTTTCAGTTCTGTCAATTTTTGCTTCATGTATCTTGATACATTTTTGTTAGGTGTGTATATATTCATAATAGTTATATTTTCTATCTTTTTTCTCTGTGTTTTTCAACTGGATAATTTCTACTGATATATCTTCAAGTTTACTGATTAGGGAGAAGTCCCTATTCAATTTTCTGTTAAGCTCATCTACTATATTTTCCATTTTTGTTATTTTAGTTTTCAACTCTAGAAATTCCACTTGCTTTCTTTTTTTTGTTTCTGTTTCTTTATTGAAATTCCATATTTGTGTAATTTTAATAATATTTTAATACTTGAAACATAATTTTAAAGGATTCTTTGTCTGTAACTATAACTAATTTGAAATTATTGTCTACTAAATCCAAAATCTGGTCCCACTCAGAGTCAGTTCCTATTGACTGCTTTTATTACTGTGAGGATGGGTCACACTTTTCTGAATTTTTGCACTCATATTTTTTTTATTGACAAGTGGACCTTTAGATATAATTAATTATAAGCTCTAGATTCTAATGTTTTTCTAAACTTTTAAAAAGTTGCCTTATTTAATTTACAAATTCTTTCCTCTTGTGATGTATAGCCCCTGATATCTCTTATCAGTATTTTAAATTTTGTCTCATTTTTATTTTTAACCATGGATTCCTAGGGGTTGCTCCTGTGTGTGCCTCGCTTAGTGATTAGCCAATGATTGGGCAGAGCAGTAACTTTATTCTCTGAAGACTTTCACTCTCTATCTGTAGATTAGTGTGTAGGTTGGAAAGTGCATCTAAAGTTCAGGCAATTTTAATATCTGCCTCAGGTTTTACTTTGCCCTTGATCTCTTGAGTCTTCCTAGTACATACCTGTTGTTTCCTAGTTTCCCAGGTGTAGGTGATGAAGGATTTATCTAGGTCTTCTATGATTGTCTCATTAACTGTATATCTAAAATTTTTGAATTCTCTTCCACTTATCTCAACTAGAACCCCTATTTGTTTTCTTCTAGGTTTGCTACTTTCAGTAACAGTGCTGCTGGGTGTGGATTTTTGTTTTTCACTTGAAGTTAATTCACGCTCCTCTGTCAGCAAAGCTGCTGTTTTTCAGAGTTAGTCCCACTTGAATAAATCTAGTGTGCTATTAAAAAGAAACAAACCCTTGATAAATCTACTGTGCTGATAAAGAGAAACAAAGCCAGCTACTAGTTAAAGGCTGTAAAGACATATTTTATTCAGATTCTTCTATAGCAGGGGAAAAAGTCTTCAGTAGAGAACTGAGCTCAATTCCACCAAAACAAAAGTAGGAGACCTTTAAAACACTAGGATGAGATAAAGGAAAGGCACCTAAGGGTTGTAAGTGTGGGGGTGGGTATTGGTCCATGTGACCAGTCCATCTGGGTTTGGTAATTGTTACTAAGCAGAGGAGAAACAAATTCCTCAATCTTTATGATGGGAGACAGTTGTGCAATTTGGAGCAAGACACCCACAGGAATTAGGCACTTACCCTCCCATGGGGACTGGGAGATAAGAGAGGAAAATTATTTTTCTGAATGTCTGCGTTTTGAAGGGACAGCTCCCAGGTCCTTGAGGAGACAGTTCTGGATGGTAGAAGATGTATCAATACATCTCAGAAAGGCAGAGGAAGGATTTATAATTGCAAACTTTCTCAGGCAATCATTTTAAGGAGGGCTTGGGTCATTCTAGGGACATGGCCGTAAGCTCCTAGAAGTCATGTTAGAGTTGGGTCAAGTTTTTTAGCGCAGGGATTTGGATGAAGTCATTTTATGCTGAGTATTTTTGCAGTTCTCAGTGCCAATGGAGCTGGGTAGAGAGGGATAGGAGCAGCTTCACACAGAAAGGGCAAGACGTCTACCTTTCTTACTGGAACTTCTAACAGTGTTTCGTGTGTAAACACTACTCAATTTGCTGTTTGCCTCTGTTCAATATCCAGAGCACTAAAATGGTTGTTTTTGACAATTTGGTCAACTTGTGTACTTGTTTTGTGGGGATAAGATTTGCCAGCCTTTTTATTCCACCATAGCCAAAATCCCACACTGGTTGCTTTCAATTCTGAATGAAAATATTTTTGAGGGAGAAAAATATTGTGGCTAAGAGTCAATCTGATGTACTAGCAAGAGCAATGGATTAAGACTTAGAACATTCTTACCTCAAGTATGTTGTTAGTAAATCTGTAGCCTTGAGTAAATGACTTAATCTGTTCAAGGGCTCTGTTTTCTCTTGTGTAATAGTGACGCTATACATATCTAAGATGTCTGTTGGAGAATTAAAAATGAATTAGAGAATGAAAGTATCTAAAATTTCAAATTTATTTTACTATAATCTATAAAACGTCTTAAATTTTTGACAATATAAATTTGGGCATATTTTATTTTATTTTTATTTTTTTAAGAATTCAATTAAATATTTATTGAACAAACACAGAGAAAATGAACTAGGGGGTGGTTTTAACCTGAAGATACAATAAACAACTTCAAATATTCAGAGAGCTGTCACACAAAAAATGAAAGACTTGTTCAGTATTTCTCCAAAGGGCAGAACTTGACCCAAGGGATAAATATAAGCAACCAATAGGCTACAGGACAGTCGTACAAAGTGTATCACTTAATAGCTTCTTTCCCAAACAATGCATTCCACACTTACATTTCCCTTCTTCTGAAAGGAAATATTACAACTTAATACTTCTCATGAATGTCTTTAATAAGTCGCATTTTCATGGCAAGCCCTCTACTGCCAGCAATGGATGTACTCACACTCTCAGAAAAAAATCTAAAGTTAACAAGCTGGTTTACTAGGGAGATGGCCTTTGCTCCTCAGCTCTATCTCAGCATTTCATATTTGTGATTCTCAGGAGGGGAGAGAAAAAGAGCATATTCTCCAAAAGGGCTGAATTAGAGTCCCCAGAACTTCAGATACTGCCCCTGGGGACAGTCCTCCTCAAACCCCAGATGCATCACTGCAACTATCAACTTATGGTAGAGATGGGAGTGTGCTGTGTGCTGGGGCAGAAAAAAACAACTGACAACCACTGTTCTACATGAAGCAGGAGAGCTGTATTTTATGAGTCACTAGGAAATATAAATATATTTAAATATTTATATATATATAAAATAATATATAAATAAATATATAAATAATATATAAATATTTATATATATAAATATATATATATAAATATATAAATATTTATATATTTATATATAAAATATATATATATAAATATATATATATTTTATATATATATATATAAATATATATATATTTATATATATATATATAAATATATATATATATATAAATATATATAAAATATATATATATAAATATATATATATATAAATATATAAATATTTATATATATATAAATATATAAATATTTATATATATATAAAATAATATATAAATAAAATAAATATATATAAAAATATTTATATATATTTATATAAATATAAAAAAAAAATATAATTGACGGGCTCCATCCAAACTGTCAAATATTACAAAATGAGAATTGTTTCAACAACAATTCAGCATGTTTAAGGACAAAAATATATATAATATACTTTATATTTTATATGTATTTTATCACATACTCAGTAAGGAATGCTGAGGTGCTTAATTCATCCAGTAAAATTGAAAATAAAAATTTTACATTTTTCTGTCAGTATTCAGGATTCTGAAGGTGGATCTTGAACTCAGCATGATAAGTCAGTTTTCGAGGAAAGCCACATAATCGGTGAATTTGGCTAACTGCTGTTGATTGGGGATGGGTGGAATGGGGGCAGGCTCCGATAAGGGAATAAACCTGCTAAAGGAAACATCCAGGGTCCCTGCAACTGGCTTTTTGGGCATGACCATTCTTGTGGTGGAGTCGGCCTGCCATCCTTGTTCTAGGATACCTTTCACAGCCTCTTCCACGGGAAGTCCAACAAAGGCTGCGAAATCGTCGGCCATGATGGAGGTATATGCTTGAGAGACCAGGGCGAAGGCTCGCCTCCGGGCGGCATCTCTAAGTGCCTCCATGATTGGCTGGACCGTCTCAGACCACGGGTGAGCGCTGATGGTGGTATAGATCCTGGGGACATCTCTGGGCCAGGTTCTTTGTCCTACCGACCAAATTCCCCCAAGTTCAGAATTTGCAGATTTTATAGCAGGTGGTATTCTTTTCCAAAGATATCTTGCATTATTCATGTCATTATAAAGCAGATGTAAACCTAGAAGCTGACCATACACTGCGGGTGTAGCAATTCCTCCTGGAGCCTCGAGCTCCTGGTTCTCCCACTGATCCAGCAACTTTTTGAAACTAACGGAACTTTCAGCCATCACCTCCACTAGCATTTTCCCTGCCGGTTCCGCCGCCGAACCTCCCCGCCGAGCCGGACCTCAGACTCAAGCTTGGGCATATTTTAAATAAAAGTCTGGAAAATAATTTATGCATAAGCATTTTGCATTGTTTACCTTGAAGTTATTCAACCAATTTTAACTTTAATTCCACTATTTTCCATGTTTCATAGGATTTTAGAATTTGAAGGCAAGAAGTAAATTTATTATTAAGTTTATTTCTTCTTTTATTCTACAAATTATTATTTGCTATTTGTCTTTTTCAATCTAAATAGCCTTGTTAAATTTGACCTTACTTTCCATCTGGGAAATAACTACAATCCTGCTTCAGTATTGCAAAATGTTTCATTCCACCCCTTGAAGAAAAATAGGGCTTAAGGGAAATTTTCACTCCAGTGTTACAGCAACTAAAGAGCTATGGCTGAATATAAATGATGTTAGAAATTTCCTTCCAGTATTTTCTACCTGATGCAGTCTGATCTTGTAAAAGTAACTATTGTTCTTCATTGACTTAATTTTCCCCTCCCTAAAGTGAACATAAGTAATGACTGCTCATATTGGTAACATTTAGAATTAGGAGGAAAATTAGTGATGTAAAACCCACAATTGTTAAGTCCCATTTAGCCTTAGGGGAATACAAATACATATTCTGATTTCTATTAAAACATCATTGGATAGTACATCTATATATAAAACTGATGACTGTAAACAAAATAAATATGGAAACTAACAACCACCTCTGCAAATTTATTTCATCTAGTCCAGATTGAAAGTAAGGCATTATAAACATAATATTTAACATCAGAAAGATAAAATCCACATTTATTGTCACCTCTCCACAATCTTTCTCCACTTATTTCTAAAGTATCATATTCTAAACTTCTGAATAGTTTGGTTTCAGAGTACCTGAGATGTTCTCAAACACTATTCCTATCCATTCTTCAGCAGTTGTGTGTTTTTCTTTTGTTTAACAAATCAAACAAACAAAAACAGAAAAATGAGGGGTCTAGTTTTTTTCTAGTTAGTGATTTTGGTAAAATTCTTCACACATAAGACAGTCTTCTGTAGTGAGGGTTTTAGGAATTGAGTACAATTAGAAGGGCCACCATTCCAATTTTCTTCACTAACTTGAATTTTTTGATAGATTGCCATATGGTTCTAGCCTATCTCCAAACGTTAATTTGGTTATGGTAAAAATTTACAGAGCCTCATTTTCAGTGAACCCTCTGATAATGTAGGGAAAGCAAAAACAAAACAAAACAAAAAACCTCTCTGTAGAGGAGCATATTAGTTCCCTAACAATAGAGTCACGTTACTTTGTAGACCTTGTTAGGCTAAGCTGGGGCCATATTTATCTAGACAATGGAAAAGTTCTCACTGCCATGTACACACTTCCCCTCCAAAAATATTACTTATAATAATAATTTAAAAATTATTACCATATTTTGGAATTTACTGTTTGTCTGCAGCCCTGATACTGCTGTCAGTAAACAGAGAGCTTCAATAATTTTAGAAAATAAAGCCATAGATTGTTTTTCTCTGGAATACAAATCTTTAAAGATATTTCTATATTGCAAAATCAAGAAGTGATGCAAGCTGAACGAGAAGGCACTTTGACTTGTTGACAACCTAAATTTTAACTCTGGTCTATGTTGACATTTCCATATTTAGGAGGTCATTCCACAGGTGTTTATTCTTTTTTTTAAAAATTAATTAATTAATTAATTAATTTTTTTATTTATGGCTGTGTTGGGTCTTCGTTTCTGTGCGAGGGCTTTCTCTCGTTGCGGCAAGTGGGGGCCACTCCTCATCGCGGTGCGCGGGCCTCTCACTATCGCGGCCTCTCTTGTTGCGGAGCACAGGCTCCAGACGCGCAGGCTCAGTAATTGTGGCTCACGGGCCCAGTTGCTCCGCGGCATGTGGGATCTTCCCAGACCAGGGCTCGAACCCGTGTGCCCTGCATTGGCAGGCAGATTCTCAACCACTGCGCCACCAGGGAAGTCCCACAGGTGTTTATTCTTAATTAACTTAATTAAAATTGAAATTCATATTTAAAAACTGGCTCACAATAAGATTTTACGCCCTAAAATATCCATTTCATACAGCAATGACATAAAGTTTTATGCAAATAAACAAACAGGAGAACAAAATCTGCCCTTATACTTCCCACTCTGACAATTGTTTAGATAATTCAAATTTTGCTCTTTGAGCATATTGAGCAATTATTTTCTTAAGTAGCAAACTGTATTACAAAGCTCCTGGGTCCACAAAATGGGTATTTTGAATTAGAAAACCAATGTTTTAACATAGCTGCCACTGATACAGCTTATGTCTTCTTTATTGCACTATCATCTTTGGAATTAAAAGAGAAGACATAACAATACAATGCAAGGGAAAAATGCCATTCATTTTCATGAAACTTTTTACATAATATTCAGCAAAATCCGTGTACAGTCACCCCTTACTTCTGGATATCATTTAGAGGTGACCTGCACAACCTAACAACACTGTCATAAAGGGAGAGAGAAGGGTGTGTAACCAAAATAACCTTTGTAGTTAAAACAAAATAAGAGCTTCTCCAACCTAAAACTATCTCTTCTATTTTAGACTACTCATAATAAAAATCTTCACAAAATTTCTAGCTCAGGGAAGAGTACAAAGAATAAATTAATTAAGGAGAGTTGGGGTTTCTATAATTAACAATATTCAGTGTCTAATAATACCAGTGTCTATAATTACATAGTGTTTTATGGTTTTAATGAAGCTTTCATGGACTTTATTTGCTTCTTACAACCATTTTGTAAAAGACAGTATGGGATGTTTTACTGATGAGAAAACTTGCCTAAACCTCTTATTTCAATAAACCACACAAAGTTATATACATGTTAACTGAAACTTGAACCCAGTTTTTTTTTTGTTTTTAATCAAGTGTGCATTTATTTAACTGGGCCAACAAAGCAAGAAGTTATGCTGTGTAGCCCATGTAGCCCAACATAAAGAGAGGAGAATGAAAAAGCTTAAAAGCCAATAAATTTAAAAAAACAAATCAACAAAACAACCATCACACACACACAGACACAGACAGACACAAAGACACACATATCCTTATCTAGAGATAGAGTGGGAATAAACAGCCCCACATACCTCCAAAACATCAAATTGCAGCAATATAAAAAATATAAGCAGTAATTTAACTAATGATTATTGAGCCTTTAAAGAGAGATTAAATTATTTAGGTTTCTTAATTTAAGAAAATAGTAAAGAGCATATTTTAGAAAGAGTTCCATATAAATATTTACTAAAGATAAAATTTGGATCCTTTGAATGAAATGTTCTTCCCTTTCCAAATGTGGTTTTACCCAGGTCATCAGTGACTTATTTTGTCAATTCCAGTTGAAAATGTTTTTTTAGCTTTACCCTAATTCTCTCTTTCAGTAGCATCATATTCAGCTGACTATTTCTCCTTGAAATACTCTTACCTTTATAGTAAAATTCTCCCTGATATCATTCTGTCTTGCTGAACACTCTTTCAATTCCCCCTCCGCCATATGGGAGAGCCTCCACTTTGACCACTAAATATTGAAGAAAAGAGGATTTCTGTCCTAAGCTATTCCTTATCTATAGTCACCCAAAGCAATTTTGCTTATTATCAGGCTTTAGGTGATGATGATTCACAAATTTCTATCTCCGGGGCAGATGTGTTTTTGCCTAATTCAAATCTAATTTCAATTTGAATTGAATCCAAACTCTACCTTTAAGGTTTCCATGCTTTAGACTTTGCCAAACTTTCCAACTTATTTCATACCAATCTCTTCTTTCACTCCAGTTATTCTTTCTCTTCTTAGAATAGAATCAAATTCTCTCTCTCATGTCAGAACTGTTGTACTGACTTTGTCTTCTGCTGCCAACATGTTTCCTTGGATCTTTTTTATGGCTGGCCTTACATCCTAGTTTAAATGGTTTCCTTAAATAGTAGATTTCCCCGACAACACCTGTGGTTTACCGCTGGTGATCTCCATCACAAGACACTGTTTATTTCTACATAGTGCACACATGCACACAAAGTCACACACACAGAAGATCTAGAACTATGGATTGTTCTATTAGATACAAATGTTAAGCTCCATGTACAGGAATATTAACTCTCTCATTTTCCATTTTATCACCAGTGCCTATCTTACAGTAGCTATTAAATATATATCTGATAACTGAATGAATGAATAAAAAATTTTATGATTGGATAAGCAAAAGAATGCTTAATGGAAAGACAGAAAACTGAGCAGAAAATTGAGTGTATTTCATAGAGAATGAATCAGTCTGGTTTGCAGCATAATGGATTTTATGTTAATTGGGGAAATACATGAAAATTACTGAAGAAAAGTTTGAAATCAAACCAGGAACTCAATAATAAAAATAAGAGATGTATATGTGGCACTTATTTACATAAAAGTGACAGTTGGTTGAAATGCTAAAAGTAGTTGAAACTGACAAGGGAGAGAAGCGGAAGTATGAGTCCTATGCTTAGTGAAAACTCACTTAGAAGGAATAGGAGTTTGAAGAGGAGTGAGGAAAGTAGGAGAGGAAGAAGAGAGTACTAGTACTAGTACTAGTACTAGTACTTTTATGGAATAGGTATGCTACTTTCACGAAATAATTTCCTGCTTTGCCCACATTAAATCCACCAACAATCACTGAGTGTTAATACCACTTTTGTCAGTACTAGTTAGTACATTTTTAAATGCTACTTTTGTATCTCCTATCTTCTTTTTCTTATTCTTCATTTCTTTTACTCCTTGTACCTTATTATAAATGGCTTTTAATTCACTAATCTCTTTTTAGCTGTTTCTGATCTAGTCTATACTTACTAGGTTAGCATATGTAAAACACTTAAAACAATGGTGGATGATAGCCTAAACAATGGTGGATAAGCACAGCATAAACGTTTCTTTTATTATTGCATCATTTTTCATATAACTTCTCAATTGAGTAACTTTTTAAAATTTAAGATCTCAAACTTTATACTTATGAGCTTTCTACTTGATTCTTTTTTTTTCCTTGTTGGATCTTTTTACTTAAGTTTTTTTTTTTTTTCATATATGATGTTTCTTAATTTTCTGGCTTTATGTTATCTTCTATTTGTTTATTTAAACATACTATATGTATATATCTCTCTATATATATCTTCTTTTACTTATTTCAACATTATAAGTGTCTTTTACTTATTCCAACGTTTTAAGCATATTTATTCTAAGTCACTGCTTTATTTTATTAGATCATAGGGGGAGACAGCTAACAGTCGCCTTGGCATCAGTTCTCCTCTTCTCCTTTTATTGATAAAGCCATTAACTTAAGGAGGAACATTACTGTTCACCTAGAGACAAGATGTCTCAACATATGACATATGACAATATGTCCTTTCAGTTAGAGATAGGTATGTAACTGAGTTTCGGTCAACAGAATGAAGTTAAAAGTGAAATAGATTTCTAGATCTTGTCCTTAAAACAGTACAGTCTGGAATCTAAATGTGGTGAGATGACCCAGTTTTGACCTATCAGATAAGTGCAGACACCCTAGCGAAAGGGGGAAAACAAATGAAAGGAACCTGGGTCTCTGAATGACCGTAAGGGAGAGACACCAGCAGCTGGAATACTCATGTGTTATATGAAACAGAGATATACTTTTATACTATTTCAGTTACTGTCTTTTGGATCTTTTTTGTTATAGTAACTTCTTTACCATAATAAAATGGGATTTTTTTTACCTGAAAGAAGAATCCCCAAGAAATATCTAAAATATTGATATATGACATTGACATAGAGGGCAAGCACTGGATGGTAAAAAAAGACATATGGCAGGTTGGAAAGCTGGTAATTCTTGTTATGTTATGGAAATAATTAATTACGACGTTGCCTCCAATAATTTGGAAGTCAGACCACATGCCAGAGTGAAAGCCCATATTAGCTCTAGAGGGAAGTGATTAGAAAGAGCCAGAATTTTCAGTTGGTTGCACCTTGCTATTATTACCAAATATTATATAACAAAGATAAGCTCAGTCAAAATTTGGAGGGGTTATAAGCAGAAATTGCAATATTTAGAACCTAAATCTTTGAGCTGTTTCAGAACTGGAAGATTCCATTGCTCATGTTCCTCTAAGTATTATGTTCAGCACCTTTAACAATAGCCTTCTATTAAAACTTATCTGCTAAATAAAGGGATCTACCCTGGTTCAAATATCAGATTCAGGGTATTGTTTTCCAAATAAGCTTATTATTTTACAGAGCAGAAAGATAACTATCACTGCAAAAGAGGGATAAAAGGAAAGGGTGATAAGCCAAGCAGAGGCAACAGTAAAATGTAACCATCTTAAGGAATGGCACTGTTAATGAGGTTAACAAGCCTCGATGGCCAAACCTATGCTTATTTTATCCCCAAAGCCAACTTGAGTCCCTGAAGTATTCTCTAGCAGGAAAGAGCCTCTCAAAACCACCCACAGAGCCCCAACTGACAGTGATCCAGTGTCAGCCACTGAGTAACAGGATGCAGAGAACCTGGGATCCTCAAGGAATATGTGGCTTAATGGTCTTGCTAGCATAGATCACTCACTTTGGGATTTAAAGTACTGAATTTTTCGATGCTCTTTATGATAGAAATGTAGGCTTTAACTTCACAACAACACTACATTTCAAACTCTATAACACATTAACTCTGTGCACTGTCTTAGCGTTTTACTTTCTGAAGTGATTTATCATTTGTCTCTTAGCTTCCTCTTTGTGGGAGTTATCCACAGGGAGTCTTAGGCGAGACTTAGCTTAAAGAGCCTTAATTGTGGATGGTTTCACTGTTAGTCAATGATTATACACCGGCTTTGAGAAAAATTTTTATTGAAGTATACTTAATTTACAGTGTTGTATTAGTTTCAAGTGTATAGCAAAGCGATTCAGTTATACATATATATATATATGTGTGTGTGTGTTCTTTTTCAGATTCTTTTCCCTTATAGTTTATTACAAGATATTGAATACAGTTCCCTGCACTCTATAGTAGGTCCTAGTTGTTTATCTATTTTATATACAGTAGTGGATTATACACCAGTTTTTATATTTGTTTCTCAGTTCATGAGTTTTGCAACATGTAACACATTTTCAGATTCCATGATAAGCTGTGCAGTCTTAGGCTCAAAAAGTTCTCTATTTTAATCTGTGTCAACTTTAGACTGTTGGGAATAAACTTTTTAATTCCTTCCTATGGTTAACACAGTCTTTTCCTGACTCCTTTGTAGCATAGGGAGCCACTTTCAAATCTCTACTATTCTTGTGACTGCAACGTGATACAGGTAATAAAATCCTAGAACTAGCATATGTAAGCTGCTGTGTCAGTCCTGTGAGATGTGTGGCTATCACTCCTGCTTACTAGTTTGTCTACATGTTTATTCTTTATTTCTAGGATGTGAACAGTTCCCTTTTATATGTTTGGGGTGGGAAGAGGATTTTTCTATCTACTTGCCCAACTTCTTGTCTAGGAGCTGAGATAGAAATATGAAATAAAAGTGAATGAGGAGAACAAATAATAGTTTCAGATGTTCCAAATCTTTTAAAGAAATCCAAAGAAGTAAAGAGAAAGTAAGGATAAAATGCTATATTAGACAAAATAAGTATAAATAATTTTAAGAATATAAAAGACATGAGATCAATGGCAGGATCAATAAGAGAAAACCCACACCTTAACCACAGCTTGATGAAACACTAATGCATCAGAGATAAAGTTGAAATGCTAAAATGTTTCAGAGGGGGAGGTAAATTACCATAAATGAAAGGGAAACAAAATGATATTAGAAATAATAGATGCAATAAGACACATGAAATAATATCTCCAAAGTGTTAAGAAAAAATAAGTTTTTACCTGAAGTTCATTAGCCACAGCAACTGTTCAAAAGTGAAGGTGAAATAAATACAACTTCAGGCATACAAAAATTCCTAAAATTGACTAACCACAGACTTTAGCCTAAAGAAATAGTAAAGAATGTACTTCTTCAAGAAAATTTTTTTAAAAACCTGGAAAAATTAGTTAATGCAAGTAATACTAAGTCACACTGGTAAATTTTATTTATTAAGAATACGAGCACACACACATACACTCACGTAATAACTTTATGACATTATTAACAAGTTGGAAAAAATAGATGGTGGGAAAGGATAGTTTTGAAGTAAATAAAAGCCTGTTAAGATTCCTGCATTGTTTGGGAATGTGGAGAGACTGATTAATTCATAATTATTTATTAGTATGAGAAAAATAAAATTAATTCCCTATCCCAGACCATGAAAAACTTTCCATATAAAAATGAAAAATAAAAATTATGAAAGGCATGGGACTATATATCCTGGACCCACCTGATCCATCTCTGCCATAGATTCCATTTATCTACCTGTCATTCTGATACCTGGCTTTACCTTTCAAACAGAACTTTGTTTAGTATTTTAATATTGTGGATTAAAAAAGTGCTGCCATGTGCTAACCAGATTGTAGGTGTTCTTGTTTTAGAAATCTAGACAGGAATCCTTGTGACTGTAGTGACAAGGCCTTGAGCTAAAGTCTGAATTATCAGATCTAATGCTAGTTGCATTATGTTATAAGACAGGTAAGGATGACTAGCTCTGAGTTTTCAAGGACCTCTAATATCCTATGACAATTGTCATTGAAAACCAAAACCCTCTTCTTTCATTTTAAAAGCTATCACTGAACAAGAATAGAGCATTTGACTTTAAGACCTTAAGGTATAATGCCAAAAGCCTACTACTTGTCTCTCTGTGAACATATTAGGCAGGAAAGCAGATATCCTTTTATTGAATGCTGTGTTTTTATCTGAAATAGAACTTCTCCAATGCCTATCATTTAATGCACTTTGGTTTGTACTAATTCAATGTAATGAAACCCCTCTGAGACTGTGACTGTGTCTATAAGAGCGTGGAAAAATCAAATTAGACCATAAAATTTGGCCCATTCAATTTACATTAAAAGAGAAAAATGTGCTAAGCAAGACTTTCTGTTGCATGTTTTACAGTGCTGAGGCTTTGAAATTTTTGGAGGAAGTAATTGGTAAAGCTCTCAGAAATAGTTACTTGAATATGATTAATTTAGTTTTTAAATCAATTCTGATAAAATACAATCAAAGTAAATAAAATAGAGGAAAAATAAGCTGATACTTTGGTCTTAAAACCTATTCAGTGATGGAGAAAACAAATCATCTTTCAGGTTATGAAGAGATAGTGTATTTGACATTGGTTGACCTTGAGGAATCATATAAACTTGTCTTCTGAGAGGTTGAAAATTATGATTTATTTTCACCACATGGCAACATCGATATATATATTTTTTCATGTTTGAGCATACATTTTATATCACATTTTCCCTTAATGAACATCTTTCTTGAAAAACTTTAAACTCTTTACATAGTGTCTGCTCATTATATATTAAGAAATTTGGGAAGCCAAGACATAGTGAGGGTGTTATTCCACTGAGGGTATCAAAAAAAGCCTTATGAGGCTTTTGTTGTTCAGGATTCATTGCTAATGGTGAATCTATCAGTTAATAATGGAGTTGAGAATAAGATATGTTTCTCCCCAAAGGAAAAGCTTTAACTACTAAACCAAAGAGTGTCTTTAAGTGCTCTGTGGTTAATCATTATCCTCTACTTGCCAGTACTTTGAAACATCATCCTCCAAGAATACTCATGTAATCAGGATGCATATGTGAGAAGCCACTGAAATGTATTAAATTGTCCATTTCTTTCATTTCCAGCTAATTCTAAGTTTTTACTTATTATTTCAAAAAGGTGTGTAACTTGCTAGGGAGTCAAAAAAAGTTATATTCTGGGAATAAAATATAAAATCTTTTTTTCACACATGATGAAATTTCCACCAATAGGGTCAGCAAAAAGTCACAATAAAGGAAAGATGAGTATTTTGAAATATATCAGACCATTTCAGCCAGAGTATAGATTTAAGATAATTAATACTTCCAGGATGTACTATATTAGGTCAGATTATTATGACAATCAAATTCTTGGATTTTACAGGAAAGAGAATTTCTACACCGCTTCATCTCTACTGTGCTTCCAGATCTGACCTGTAAAACTCTCCCAAAATTATTGTTTAGAAAATTTGTGTAGTTGATTGAGACAAAAAACAACATTTTAACATCTGGATGCTTAATTCACTTTTATTCTCAGTCTTTCAGCTGAGTTACCAAATTTTTAGTTCTACGCACTGTCTTATTGTAAGATGATATATTTATTTATTCTTCAAATAATTTGATGTGGCATACAGATATATACATTATAGTATGACACAAAAATAAAGTAGAATAAATGAAAATGAGGGTTAACTAAACCAGGATAAATTAAGTCAGAAAGGTTCATAGTGAAATGTTTTATTCACTTGCTAGAGGTCAACATCAAATTTGGTTCTCTGATCCCTGACAGCCAAGGAAAGATGAAAACTTGGACAGCCACAGCATTCAATGTCACTGAAACTAAAATATACCAGTGACTCATGAGAGGTTAAGTTTTTTTTTTTTTGGAACTGAGAATTAACAAAATGAAACCTGGGAATTTTCATAAAGATAATGTGGGGCAAAAGCCTCAAAATATGCTCAGCAAAATCTATAAAGAAAATCATACAAGTAGAGATCTATAGCATGTGTCAATTTTTCAAGGTCTTATTGCACTGCCAATGTAGACTTGGCCCATGATAGCACAGTTAAATAGTCATGCTGCTTAATATTTGCAAAGATACTATTTATTGAAGTTGTCATTTCAACTCAATTATTTTGCAGAAAACAAATTGCCTATCATACACACATGCACACACACACACACACAAACACATTTATCCATGTAAATTCTCATATTAAAACCAGAGTGGGGCTTCCCTGGTGGCGCAGTGGTTGAGAGTCTGCCTGCCAGTGCAGGGAACACGGGTTCGAGCCCTGGTCTGGGAGGATCCCACATGCCGCGGAGCCACTAGGCCCGTGAGCCACAACTACTGAGCCTGCTCGTCTGGAGCCTGTGCGCCACAACAGGAGAGGCCGCGATAGTGAGAGGCCCGCGCACCGCGATGAGGAGTGGCCCCCGCTTGCCGCAACTAGAGAAAGCCCTCGCACAGAAACGAAGACCCAACACAGCCAAAAATAAATAATAAATAAATAATAAATAAATTTTAAAAAAAATTTTTTCTTAAAAAAAAAAAAAAAAACAGAGTACTTCAAATCAAAAGATGGTTAACAGTGTACTAATCCTCATAACACAGTCTTTTTCAAGGATGTGAGGGGATATGGGATGTAGATATACAGATATAAACATATAGATACTGAATATGGAATTCTAAATCAGATCCTAGAACTACACTAAATACTTTTTAACTAAAATATATAACTATTGGGGAAGTTAGCCTTAAATATTCCATTCCTCCATACTTATTTATTAAAATACAAAGTCATTAACTATATGAGCATAAATGTTTACCTCCTTATTGTTATTAACTATTTTAAGAATTCAGGTAATTTCTATTAATCCTATAACATTTACTTATTCAAAGAAATCCAAGTTTATATAAATTGGAAATGTTTTGGAACTTGATAAAAATTAAATGACCTTTTGTGTAATTTTCATGTAATTACAAAGTTGACAATTAGAGAAATGCATAAAACGTATGTGTTTCAGTTAGAATAATGAGCCCCACTCCCCACCAAAGATGCCCATGTCCTAATCCCTGTAATCTGTGAATTTGTTAAGTTACATGGCAAAGGGGAATTAAGGTGGCAGATGGAATGAAGGTTGTGAATCGTCTGACTTCGATCAGGGAGAATATGCTGAACTATCCAGGTGAGCCCAATAGTAATCACAAGGGTCCTTAAAAGTGGAAGAGGAGGGCAAGAGCAGTGAGAGTGAGGCTATATGAGAAAGTCTCAACCTACCATTGCCAATTTTAAAGATGAAGAAAGGGAACCATGAGCCAAGGAATGTGGGCAGCCTCTAGGAGCTGGGGAGACAAGTAAATGTACTCTCCCATAGAGCCTCCAGAAAGGAATGCAGCCCACTTATGTCTTGATTTAGTCCTGTGAGATCCTTGTTGGATTTCTAGCCTACAGAAATATAAGCCACTAAATTTGTTGTAATTTGTTACATCAGCATTAGAAAACTAACACAATATACTTCATAAAATATAGCATTATGCCTGTGTCTGCAGTTTTTATATTTGTCTATATCATGAAGATCTCTATACATGATAATATATATTCCCTGCACAGATAGTATAGCAGATAGATAAGCCCCATAGACAGTTTCCTTTCAAACCTGAATTAACATATCAATTTCCTTATTTTGATAGTTTAAAAACTTGCTCTTCCAATTGATCTCCAAATATTCTCCTGTCAAAATTAAATAATAATGTTCATTGGTCATTCTATCACTAGATTTAAATTCCATTTGATTTTTTGGGTACTAGACTAGGCTTTCCAGAAAAAAACTAAGAATCTGTTAGTTCCAAAGAGCTACAATTTTAATATGTGAAATGTTTAAAAAGAAAATTAGGTTTTAGAGTTATTATTGATTTAATGGTAATTGATATCTTAACAACAGAGGATCATATTTTTCAGACATGAAATAAAACAAACTGAATAATATTATAAGGTCTTAATTCACTACAGAAATATATCTCATTGAAACATTGTGAATATTTTGGTTTTAACTTTACAGTTAACTGGCACTTGGGTATTAATGCTTGCCCCTACTGAGTTTTTTTAACTGAAATGATAGTTTAACTTCTTTTGATGATTTCAGTGTATACTCATAAATGATCTGAGTGATTTGGTCTAAACAATGTGTCATTATGTGGTAAAACCATAGAAAATCTAAAGAGACTTTTTCTTATCTGCTTGTGCCATTATTAATCTTGACATTTGCATGATAAAGAAAATTATAATTAAATGAAAAATGTATCACCCTCTTGCATGATGACTGCAGTAAGGAAACAATCAAGGGAAAACAAATCTGACAAAAACAGAACATCAACAGTAAGGGGGCAAAAAGGGTGGGGGGATAATTATCCATTTACAGATAGATAAATAAAATAAGGAAAACAAATGAGCCGATGGAAAAAAAGTCCAGCAAACAAGCTAACAAAGCATAAGTCCCAGAGATGTGCTCTGCCTCCATAGAGACAAATTACCACAATTTTCCTCTTAGATCTAAATGAAGGCATGATTTAATCTGTGAAGTTGTTTTTCCCTCAGATATCCTTTGGATAGACTTTCCCCTCCTTTTTTAAATCTTTCCTGTGGAACAAAAGGAGCTGAGTTACTTAGTATTTTTCAATATTAAACTTAAAGAAATTTACTCTTCATTTAAATGAATATGGATATGATTTTAGATTCAGTTTTTGGAGAGAGCAAAGAATAATTCACCCTGTTTAAAGTTGATCAGAATTGAAAAATATAATCATTCTAATCAGGTGAAAATGAATTTCAAATACAAAATTCCAAACAACTTTCTTAAATGCCAATAATACTACTTTGTAAATAACAATTTATTTATAAAACCAGGGATTTATATTCTGTTAAGGGGTTAATTATGCCCCTTTAAACTATTCATAATGATGAAAATAGCTATTTCACAGGCAGGAAACATCTTTCTGTCCTAGAAGGAAGGAGTTATCAAGGCTTGTCAACTCTGCTTTTGTACACAAGTCATCCCTCTTCCTTATCACTGTCACTGCTTTCACTCATCCTCAACTCTTCTTGCCTGACTTATTCTAATAACATCCCAAATGGTCTTTTGTCTCTATTTTACTCCTGTGCAATCTGATTTCCACACTGATTTCAGAATATTCTTTCAAAAAGACAAATCTGAGTGTTTATTTTCCCTGCTTCAAGTCCAACAATAACTCCCATCACCTTCAGCTTCTACTGTAAACATGGTGGTTTAGCCATAGAAAACCCTACATCAAGTACCACCTGCCTATATTTCCCTTTACTTTACACACCAGCCTTCCTCCAATCACACTTGTATTTCTACAGTGCCATAGTGTTTAGTGCATTCATTTACTCAGCACTTATGAACATTTTCTCTCTCTAGTAAATCCATAGCTTTGATATGCTCTCCATTCTGCAGCCTATGTTGCCCCTTTTGTCTGACTGACAAGGTCTCTCTCATTCTTTAAATCTGAGTTGAAACACCATCTGCCTACTGAATGGTGTTCCATACCCGCTCTGGCCTCAAGGCAGAGGGTTCATATTAATCATATTAATCCAGAATGCACTTAGATTTCAAGGTAGAGCTAAAAGTGTTGGGCCTTGGTTGCTGTGCTTCACAACTCGGTGATATTACACAACATGCTACGCACATTTTATGGGACCTACTGAGCCTACCCGCTCTCACCTTTTCTGAAAGCTCCCTGTCAAGTTGAGCTACTGCAGCAGGCATGTGCTAAATAAAGGGTCTTGTGCCAAACTCCTTACAGGTCTTTTTTTTAAATTGGAGTATAGCTGCTTTACACTGCTGTGTCAGTGTCTGCTGCACAGCAAAGTGAATCAGCCATATGTATACATATATACCCTCTTTCTTGGATTTCCTTCCCATTTAGGTCACCATAGAGCACCGAGTGGAGTTCCCTGTGCTATACAGTAGGTTCTCATTAGTTATCTATTTTATACATAGCAGTGTATATAGTCAATCCCAATCTCCCAATTCATCCCACCATGCCCTTTCCCCTTTGGTATCCATATGTTTGTTCTCTATGTCTGTGTCTCTATTTCTGCTTTGCAAATAAGATCATCTACACCATTTTACTAGATTCCACATTTATGCGTTAATACACCATATTTGTTTTTCTCTTTCTGACTTACTTCACTCTATATGATAGTCTCTAGGCCCATCCACGTCTCTGTAAATGACACAGTTTCGTTCCTTCTTCTGGCAAACTCCCTACAGTTAATTGGACTAGAGGTGGACTCCTTAGCCATGGTGGGCCAATGGGTCAATGAAATTCCTCCATCCTCCAAACTGGGATTGTGACTTACTTATTGTGGCTTTATTTTCTTCATCAATAAAATGGGAGCACTCATAATGGTTTATCAGATTGATTGTGAGGATTAGGTAACAAATGGAAAATAACTAACACAGAGTAGGCATTTAGTAAATGGTTCTTGACTTATCTATCTCACGTGCTCTTTCATCAGATGAGAAAATTATGTCTAAGGATTTTACAAAGTGTTAATAAAGTGCTATTATTTTCTGATGTAATGTATTATTTCTGATGTAACATCTTATTTTCAAAACTAGCATGTGTGAATTCCTGTTGCTGAAGTGTGAATAGATTTGGGCCATAGGCCAAGGGTAGCCATCAGACAAGGCTGGTACATATTCTTGTGATGTAGATTGCTAAATTTCCATACATGTTCAAGTTAAATTACATATATATATATTTGAAGTGTGATTTTTGTTTTTTGGACAACGAATAACTGGAATTTTCTCCACATTCCCAGATGCTCTAGGGAATGAATTTATTCTCTCCTTTTCTAAACAGAACCTCAGTGAAAAGAGTTTAAAATAATTATCTAAAATGTTATGAAATGAACAAATAATACTCTAGTTGAAAAATTGCCTCAATTCCTCAATTCTTTGAGTCATAGATTAGAAAAAAAACAAAAGAAAGACTTCTGAAACCTTACCTTAGGGAAAAGGAAGTCAATTTTCTATACCATACTTATCTTGTTCACTTCCCTGTAATTTATATTCCAGGAACCTGCAAGGATTTATTTTTTCTCATCCTCAAGGGCGCAGAGTTAGCAAGTCTCCAAGATGCAGAAGTGGGTCAGACTAGGACAAAGAAAATAAATCGCAGTTCAAGGTCTAGGAAGACCAAGGCTCTGTTTCTTCAGAAAAGGAGGAAGTTTCATAAAACATCAGTCTGAAAAATATAGGTAAATATCAGGAGTCTGATATGAAATGTTGATGCAACTTTAATACTTGAATTATATATAGTTTCCAGAGGCCTCAGTGACATTCTTACTAGAAGTTGGCTACTATTTTGTAAGGTAATGATATAGAAATCCTATGAGACATTATGCTGTTTACTAAGATATTTAGAAGAAAATGGAGAAGAGGCAATAGCTGTGTCAGAAAAAGATGGTGTTTGAGAAAAAGTATAAAAGTAGCTTTTTAATTGTATTTATTTTTAAATAAGCAGGGCTGTCACATTGTTCAAAATTTGAAAGATATTCAGTGAAGCCTCCTTGCCATGCATGTTCCCCAAGCACTCATGCCCTGTCTGTGGAAACCAGCAATATTAGCAATTTCTTATATATTCCTCTGGAGATATTTTATGCTTATCTAAGCAAATATGCTTCTATTATTTTATCCCTCCTATTTTACCCAAAAGGTATCATTTCATGACACTGTTTTGCTCCTTACTTCACTTAGCAAGAATCACTCTGTAATATGACATAAAGTGTTTTCTCCCTTTTTAAAAGCTACAGTAAAATCCAGGCCACGAATGTACAGTATTTTTATTTACCCCATAAATGGAATACTTCTGATTTTACTCTCTAATTTTCTAACTTACATCTCCTCAAAAGAAAAGGAGTAAGAATTTTCTGATTTGCTCATCAGCCCAAAAAACCTGTTCTTTACTCAGCATGTTTTGGGATCATCCATTCTCCAAGGTCTAGGTTTGGGGAGGAGGGAGGATGCTGAGTTTCCTCCTCTAAATATGTTATATCAGTAATGGTGTTGTTACCATTCACTGATCTTCTTATTAATCCTTGTACTCATTCACAAAGTAATTAAGCTCATTGAGGTGGTTTGCTGAAGCTTCCCAAAACTCAAATGAAATCTCTGGTGAATTATTACATTTTTTTGCTTTCTACAGAAGCTACAGTAATGCAGTTTCAACAGGCTGTACTGCTTTTGTGAGTAATTGATTCCATTTTGAGATGCAGAAAGTTATTGAAACATTTTCATGATGGTATTTATATTTTAACACTTTATCTCAAATTAGATATCCCAGTTTTAATTTGGAAGACAAACATCTATTTCTCTTATTTTCTGAATCAAATTTCTAGTTCACAACTATGAAAAGAATCAAACGTTATATCAGTTACCTATATCAATGGAAACCTTCAGGAAAACCTCTTGGAATAAGGTTTTGGGAGATATAATTTCTCCTTAGTTATTTATGAGAGTCACCTTAAACAAGTCTCCCATTTATCAGTAAAGAGTGATATTTTGTAAAGAAAATAAAAACATCTAAATTATGAGTACAGAACCTCAATAATATAGCTAACAATTATTGAGTGTTTGCTGTATGTCACAGGATGCATTATTTTTCTTTTTACCTTTTAGAAGATCCCTAAGAGGTAGTATTATCATTTCCATTTTACAGATGAATTTTCTGAGAATCGCACAATTAGTAAATATCAATAGCAGAGTCCAGACTTGGATAAAGATTGGAAATAGCAAGATCTTTGCTTTTGACCCTCACGCTATTGTCTTCTCTAATTTATATAAATGTTTCCCTTACTCATATTTGAATTTGGCTGATCAAAATTATTCTTAATACAAGGTAGAATGAATTATATTGTTGCTTTTATGTTATCTCAAACACTGGCATTTCCTATTATGTGGTATAGGAGTTAATTTAAACAAATATTTGCAGAGTGTAAGGCAATTTGCTGGATGTTCAGGAGATGAAATGAAGATCATTGCCATAGCCAATAATTTTAATAAATCATTATTGATATACTGTCTTTTCAAGTGTGCCCTCCAATAATCAATCCAAACCATTGCTTATTGCTTACAACTTCTTTTCAGACTATACAAATTAATAATCATGGGATGTGGGGGGATTTCTTATCTATAGATTATATATATATATATTCAATACTATATATATGACTTTATATATAATATGATATTACCCTGTATATATCAAATTACAGAGTAATATCTAACTGGGAATGATTTTTTAAAATATGTCATATTAGGAAGAAAGATGCAGTGGGAAACAAAAAGTCCTGAAAAAAGCATCAGTTTGGGAAATAATAAGCCTGGATTCAGTCCCACTGCTTGCCTCCACAGTGATGTCAGTTGAATTAGAAACACTCTCTCTCTTATTCCCATCTTCCTCACCACCTCCTGCTACACTTGGCATTAGAAGCCCTGCAAGTGCATTATAAGTGGATCCTGCTTTTGTGAGCCTTTCTCCAGAAGATGCAGGACTGAGCCTTGGTGCACAGTTTGGTAAATATATACGCTCCCCTGCATATTGCACAATCTGTGTAACTGAACGTGCTGACCTTATCTGAATCAAGTTCTGACTCTGCTCCTTACAAACTGAATGATCTAGGGTGAGGCAATAAATATCTCTAGTCCTCACTTCACTCATCTGTAAAAGAAGTAGTTAGATTCTGATTCCCAAGGCTCCTTGTAGCTCTAACTTCGGTGTGTCACAAAGCATCTCAAAGCACAGATGAATTAGATGAGCATTGACAATAGGTCTGCAATCAGCCTGAACATTGTGTGCCAAAGAGCATAAAAGAAAAAAATCATATATATGTTGGGGAGATATAAACTAAATGTAAACAGTGATTTTTCTTGTGTGGTAAATTTACAGAAGACTTCAGATTATGTGTGTATATACAGAGTATGTACATAATAAAGTTAAATGTATTTTATTAGTTTTTCTTAATATTCTGTGTCAATCATTTATTACATTTAATAATCAGAAAAAAGCAATAAATATCATGAAAGAGTTAAGAAAACACTGGAAAAGAAGTAACCACAGGGGATAATTAGCTTGGTCTTTAAAGAAAACCATAATTCAAAAAGATACATACACACCAATGTTCATTGCAGCACTATTTACAATAGTCAAGACATGGAAGCAAACTAAATGTCTATTTACAGAGGAATTGGTAAAGAAGATGTGAAAAAGAATGAAATAATGCCATTTGAAGCAGCATGGATGGACCTAGAGATTATCAGACTAAGTGAAGCAAGTCAGACAGAGAAAGACAAATATATGATACCACTTATATGTGGACTCTAAAAAGATGACACAAATGAACTTATTTACCCAAACAGAAACACACTCACAGACACCAAAAACAAACTTATGGTTACCAAAGGGGAAAGGAAGTGGAGAGGGATAAATTAGGAGTTTGGGATTAACATAGACACAGTACTATATGTAAAATAGATAATCAACAAGGACTCACTATATAGCACAGAGAACTCTACTCAATATGTTATAATAACCTATATGGGAAAAGAATCTGAAAAAGAATGTATATATGTATATGTGTAACTGAACCCCTTTGCAGTACACCTGAAACTAACACAGCATTGTAAATCAAATATACCCCAATATAAAATAAAAATTAAGAAATAAAAAAGTAAAATATAAAAAAATAAACTTTCCATTAAAAAAAAAGAAAAAAATTGGATTTGGGGGTAAAAGAAATGAAAAAAGGGTATTTCAGGAAGTGAAAACCTGGTCCAAGATAAAATGTGAACTAGGTGTTATTTAAGACAAGTTGAGAAGTTCATGTACAGCACACTTTAGAGTGAGAGGTGTCCTGTTTGAGAGGGAGCCGCTGCTGAGACTGGATGAGGGGCTTGGAGTGCATGTTTGGAGAGCAGTCATGTTAGGGATGGAGCATGTAAAAGATTCCTCAGATGGAGTGACTGATTATATAATTCCTTCTTCTGGCTCATGCCCTACTCCTTAGGTATTAGTATTATCATCCCCAGAACTGTGAGGTATTTGAGAAGACAGTAAAGAGGATGGAGAGCAAAAAAGTAAGCACTTTCTTAAACCAATCGACTCTGAGTGTCAATGAATTTGATTGTCATCTTTCTAAGGTATTTTGAAAGAGGAACATAGGAAGAGGCAGCCCTCAAGGGATGGGTTCACGTGTTGTGGAATTTCAGCCTCCCCTGGGGGTTATGATAAGACAATTAACGTATTTAAGAGAAATATCTCAGGCAATGCCTCCAATGGTACCATCCAGTTGATTGCCTACTACGCCCACACTAAAAACTGACTCAGTAATCTGTATGTATCATTGGCAAATGTTTTATGTATCCTCAAGGTGGGTATTCAAGAATTTAATCTTATTAATTGGTACAAGTTAACTTCCTTAGAAATCCAGTGATGATAGTGTTATTTTAATCCTCAGTCTCTCTATAGGAATTCTGGGCAGCTGTCAATAGGGAGTATTACATGGCTTTAGGAGACACTGAGTCCTGTCATTTCTGTTTTGAAAACTTTCACATTCATTGGGGTGGCCTCCTGGTCTCCAATAATTTAAATCCTGCACATTCCATTTATGTGACAAACTCCTACTGTTTTAGAAGAATCTGGAGCACAGTTGTGACAGGTGGCCATGTAATTCAAACAAGCTGTGGTGGTTTTCAGGTCAAACTATGCAGACTTAACTTTCTTAGAGTTTCCTTTGACACAGATGTTGTTTTGTTTTTTATTATCTAAGCTTTACCTTGGAAACGACTTCTGTTTATTTTCTACAACTATACCTTGAGGCAATAGCAAGAGGGAGGGTTAAGTCTTTACTTTCACTGTCAAAACTGATAGTCTATAAAATATCTAGTTTTTTTTCCTCTTAAAGTGACATTCAAAAAAATCCATATCTTTTGAACCATGGAGTTGGGATCTCATAGAGAAGACAGGATGACTAATACTTTCTTAGACAGTCTGGATTCTGAAGTATGAGTATGCATTGGCATGTGGAACAGACTTAGAATTTAAACCAGTGTAGACTAGAATGCCTTTTACCTGCTTAGCAACAATTTCATTTGAAAAATTCTTTTCGAGAACATTTAAATTAAAAAAAAAAAAGGTTGTAACAATGCTTGTTAATCAGCAGAATTGGTAGATGGAAATATTATTTTATTCCTGTCTAGGTAGTTTATTTGCTGAAAGGGCAAATGCCAATTTTCCCTAAAAGTGATCTCTAAATAGTAGTGGTAGAGTTAATTTTGAGGGCACCTAAGAATTAGGGTAACCAATTTCAAGTATACAATACCAAAAAAATGGTAACTAAGTGAGGTGATGAATATGTTAATTAGCTTGATTGTAGTAATCATTTCACAATGTAGAAGTATATCAAAACATCACGTTGTGTACTTTAAATACATATAATTTTTGTTAATCATACATCAATAAGGCTGGAATAAAAGAAAATAAAACAAAATCAAATAAAGTAAAATAAATTGAAATAAAACAAAATTGAATTAAATTAAATTTAAAAATAACATAACATAAAATAACAGACTTAGGGTAAACAGGTCATTTGGTTTGCCTAGGACTTTCCCCATTTTAGCACTGAAAGTACCATGGCCAGGAACTGGAGAGGTTGATCACCTACTCCTCTTTTCCTTTCTCTGCTCTGCTTTTACCTTTCTTTATAAAGTTCTCAACACTCTAACCAAAGCAAACTTCATTTTAATCAGTAAGTGAGTATTTGATCGAACTGGATTTGTTTTTGAGCATCTACATTGAGCACGGGTTGAGGGTAGATGGTGATACCCATTTGCCAAAACCCTTTGAAGTATCAGTTCAAAGAGATGTTGGCTTTTCTCAAGTAGAATGTAGAAGCTATTTTTCATCCTGAGAAACTCAAACTTAAATCTGCAGATGAGTGAGAGTATAAACTAATGAGTCTGGGAGAACATAACTGCCACATTGCTAGACAGAACGCTAGAAGGCTACTTAACGGGAAACTACTGCGAATCCTTGCCGAGCCAACTTATCAGGGCTTTTAAAAATGAAAGTGCCTAAAGACAACCTTTCTGAACCTGTTACAGCAAAGTCTTATTACCAGCATTTGTGTGTGCTTTTTTTTTTTTTTTTTTTTAATTTATTTATTTAATTAATTAATTTTTGGCTGCGTTGGGTCTTCTTTGCTGCACGGGCTCAGTAGTTGTGGCACGCGGGCTCTAGAGCGCAGGCTCAGTAGTTTTGGTGCACGGGCTTAGTTGCTCCACGGCATGTGGGATCTTCCCAGACCAGGGCTCGAACCCGGGTCTCCTGCGTTGGCAGGCAGATTCTTAACCATTGTGCCACAGGGGAAGCCCTGTGTGCTCTTTTTTAATGCTGAGTTTGAGGAAGGGTGCTCTGAAGACAGTGAGGAAATCATTGCAAACTTCCTAAATCCTACCTCCAGGTTGAAGTTGACAGGGAAATATGTGGAAGAGTTCTCATTTTATCTAGGAAGCTGCAGCAATTGAGGAGAAAATCATAGTTTTCAGGATAAATTTACAGCACAGAGGCAGTCAGAGATAGAGAACTTGGTAGGGGTCCAGGAAGTTCAGTTATTCTGAATATCTAGGGTGCTAGAAAACTCTTGAGCGAGACAACCACTGATGTTGTTCCTTAGGTGACTTATGCTGACAAAATTTGCTTTTTTTGTTCCCAATGTCGAATCAGAAAAAGGACATTTATGGCACCGTGGAAAAAAAATCAAAATAGTTTCAGAGTCAACAAACTTGAAAGCTTTCATTTCAGACTTTTCAGACTTGGCTGTTACAGTGCATAAAAAAGCATAGTGTCTTTGAAGATGAATATGCCATATTAATGCTATAGGAAGATGCTTTTGCATATGTAAAGCAAATATCCCCATGAAAACAAATCTAGGAGACTAAAGTAAACTTCGCTTCAATATTGTTTAAAGTAAAAAAATAAATCAACAAGAGCAAATGGTGCATTTATTCAGGGCTGCTTTCCTTTGCTACAGAAGGCTTTTGATTCAAATTGTTGTGCTCTCAAATGAGCAAAGCAAGGTAGCCTAGATTTCATTTATAGAAAACTGTTAGGATGAGTCTATATTTACCGTGGAATATACTCCAGAAGGTTTTCTTCCCCTACTTAATCCTTAATTTCAGTTTGTTTTTGGATAATATGGTGCTAATTTTTAGAAGCAGATTGCAGAAAAATGAATGTTAATTAAATGTCTCATACTAGTTAATCAATGTTTTACTGAAAAAAAGCAACCTCTAAAGGAATCGACAGGCCTGTGAATTTTTATTGTATTAGAATTGTTTGAAGAAAAAAAAAAAAAAAAACAGGGAGAAGTTGTCTAATTTTATTTAGGTATATTTTTTTCTTTATAATTATGACACTGGTATTTCTTGTATTCCTGAAACACATTCATTTAATTTTGTAAGAAATATAATCTCTTATAGTTTGAAGTTGTGAGGGAGTAATACCAAGGACTACCTCAAAAGTCCTCTGCATAACATTGTCTCTTAGCAATGGTTCAAGAGATAAAGAACTTATAAGGGCAAGATTAATGATTTATAGCCATAAGCATGGATGATATCCAGAGGAACATGAAGAATTCAAATTTGAGAGGAGAATAAAAAGCAGTACTCAGATGACTTTAAACATACATAAAAATGTATATACATAAGAATGTGTGGCCACTCTGTACTCTCTCATCTTAATAGTCTCAGGGTCAATGATTTTTTTTTTAAACTATGAGACCAAGTATTTGACCATTCACTAGGCAGGGATATTATACAAGGCAGCACAAAAGACTAGCTCACTTATAATATGTTTTAAAACATCTTATGAAAACAAATTGAGGTGACAACAAATTTGATCCTATTGACAACAAAAGGATACAGATATTGACAAACTCAGAGACAGTGGCATGTAGAAAATAAGTAAGCCCAAAATTTTCCTAAAAACAACAGTATTATGTGTATAATTGTTAGAATTTACACACACATACACATATATATATATATAAGTTAAATAATTTTTCTACAGATTTGGCCATACCCACTTTTAATATGTCATTTTCTAAAGGATTTGTCATTTCTGTTGATTTTTTTCTCTGAATAAAAGCATTTTTTTTTAATTTTGCAGAAAAAATCAAAGAAATGGGGGACTTTTTGAGGAAAACATATATGACATATGATTTAGGATACATAAAACCTAAAGTATCCTCTTTACCTAAAGACATTAAGAAGCATGTCAAAATTATTCAGAATTGTACTTGGTGCAGAAAATCCCATATATATATTCATTCAAACCTTTCAGAATCAAACTTTTTTTGTCACTCAGAATATACTGACATTTAAAAAAATTGCCTTTGCCAAATTGCCCTAACTTTCAACAAAAGTTAACAAACATGAGATTAGAAATGCCAGGATTTGCTAGGGACAAATATCACATGAATGAAGATGCAAAAATATCAGAGTGAAATATTAGTCAATCAGATCTAAGCATGTATGAAAATCCTAAGTGAACCATGGAAAGGATAGTTGATATTTGGGTGTGATTATCATCTGTAGCCTCTCTTCACAAAATCCCCACTGTGATACAGAGAAGGAATAATCACTACGTAATATTTTATCCTTAATCAAATCTTGGGTTCCAACCTTAATTCAGACCATGGGTCATGAACACATCTCTGAAACCCTTCTTTTCTTAAGCCAATTTGGTTTAGTTATCTTTAAACCAAACTTGATAAAAGATAATGCTCTATTTCACATGCCATCTACTCTCCCCACCATCACAGAAATGTCCCCACCTGAGACACAATGTCAACATCACAATCAAGGAAAGGTTTATTCATAGCAGGTATGCCATTTTCTATTCCCACCAACAGTGCACAGGTTTCCAATTTCTTCACATGTTTTAATATAACACTTGTTATTTTTTGTTTTTTGATAATGGCTTTCCTAACAAGTGTGACGTGATTTGCATTTCCCTGATGATTAGTGATGTTGAGCATTTCTTCATATGCCTGTTGACCTTTTGTATAACTTATTTGGAGAAATGTTTATTTAAGTCCTTTGTCCAATTTTTAGTCAGGTTAGTTGATTTTCTGCTATTGAGTTATAGTAGTTCCTTATATATTTTGGAAATTAACCTCCTATCAGATATATGATTTGCAAGTATTTTCTCCCATCCCATAGGTTGCCTTTATACTTGTTGACTCTTTTCTTTGCTGTAAAGAAACGTCTTAGTTTGCTGTTGCCCTACTTGTCTATCTTTGCTCTTGTTGCCTGTGCTTTTGGTGTCATAATAAACAAATCATTGCCAAAACCAATATTATGAAGTTTTTCCCCTATATTTTTGTATTAGAAACAGAACAAATAAGATATATGGATGGATAGATAAATAGATATAACGGGAGATCTATTATAGGAATTGGCTCATGGATTATAAATGTTGGGAAGTCCCGAAATCTGCCATCTGCAAACTGCAGAACCAGGGAAGCCAGTCTGACTACAAAAACCTGACAACCAAGAGTGCCAATGTCCAAAGGTAGGAAAAGACGGATGTCTCAGCTTAAGTAGAGAGAGCAAATTTACTCTTCCTCTGCTTTTTTGTTCTATTCAGACCCTCAACAGATTGAGTGATGCCCACTTGCATTGGTGAGGGTGATCTTCTTTCCTCAGTCTACTGATTCAAATGTTAATCTATTCCAGGCACACCCTCAAAGACATACCCAGAAATAATGTTTTACCAGTTATCTGAACATCCCTTAGCTAGTCAAGTTGGTACATAAAATTAATAATCACAGGTTTCTTCTAGAAGTGTTATAGTTTTAAGTCTTATGTTTAAGTCTTCAATCCATTGAGTCAATTTTTGTGTATGATGTAAGATAAAGATGTAATTTTATTCTTTTGGATGTGGATATCCAGTTTTCCCAAAATTATTTTTTACAGAGACTATCCTTTCCCCATCTATAGTCTTAACACCCTCATCAAAGATCATTTGACTGTATATGCATGAGTTTATTTCTGGGTTCTCTATTTTCTTACATTGGTCTATTTATCTGTCTTTATGCTGGTACCATACTATTTTGGTCACTATAGCTTTGTGATATATTTTGAAGTCAGGAATACAGAATGGAGCTTCCTCGAAACAATTAAAAATAAAACTACCTATGATCCAGCAATTTCACTTCTGGGTATTTATCCAAAATAATTGAAAACGGTATCTTAAGGAGGTCTTTGCATGTCCATGTTTATTGCAGCACTATTCACAATAATTAAGAGGTAGAAATAATCTAAATGTTCATCAGGGGATGAATAAAAATAAAATGTAGTATATATGATGAAATATTATTCAGCCTCAAAAAGGAATGAGGTTCTGACACATGCTGCAATATGAATGAAATGTAAATTCATTATGCTAAGTGAAATAAGCCAGTCACAGAAGGACAAAATACTGCATAATTCCACTTATATGAGATAGCTAAAATAGTCAAACTCATGGAAGCAAAAAGTAAGATGGTGCCTGTTGTTCAAAGGTATAGAGTTTCAGCTATGCAAGATGAAAAGTCTAGAGATCTTCTGTATAACAACGTACATATAACTAACAATACTGTACCGTATACTTAAACATTTATTAAGGGGGTAGATTACATATTATGTATTTTTTACCACAATAAAAAAGGTTTATCTGATACAATCATGCATTTCAGTAACAAGGTGAGCCAGAGAGCAAGAGTGAGCAATGTCTCATCATGCTGATTAAAGCAAAGAGAAACAATTGAACATATGGGATTGAATAATAGAGCTGATTGATTAAATATCAATATCTGAAAATCTTTGTGTTCTTATAGCATACCAATAACTAGTTAGAAAATATGATGAAAAATGTAAAAAGATCTTCCTCATAATAACACCAAAAATATAAAACAGCCTAGATAAGTGTATCAAAATATACATAATAACTCTATAAAAAACAAAGTATAAAACTTCCCTGGAGAAAGAAAAGATAAATTGAATAAATGGAGGTTGATATATGCATTTCTGAGAAAATATTTATTAATGACTTTTCAATATTGAAAAGATGTCCACCTTTATTGCATATCACTGCATTTATTTTAATATAAGCTAAAGTGCTTTAACAAACATCAAAATATAGTGACTTGAGTAGGAAAGGAATTTATTTCTTCTTAATCTAACAGTCGAGCAGTGAAAGGCCTGGGGCTGTCAGGATTAGTCTGTCATCCTTAGTATCCTTAGTTTCCAAATTTACTCTAGTTTTTTCCTATTTCCCACTAGGCTAGAAGGAGGAAATAGAGATGCTAGGGCAAGTAATCTTTAAGGAGAGTTTGCACACATCTCATTGGCAACAGTCTAGTCATGTTGCCATGTCTGGCTGCCATGGAGAGTAGGAAGTGAAGTCTGTAGCTATTCCAAAACAGGGTGGAATCTCTACATGTCTAGTAACAAATCAACTTAAAACCTAGTGACTCAAAACAACAACAATCATATTATTATTTCTCAAACTTTTGGTGGCTCAGGAACTTTGGAAGAGTTCAATTAGGCAGTTTTGGCTCAACATCTCTCCTGCAGTTACAATGTGAAGGTATCAAGAGTAAGAGTAGAGCTGTGGGCTGATGGAGCTGCTGGTGGCTGTTTGAACATTTTCCTCTCTTGTTAACCCAGAACTTTTCCATGTGGTCTTGATGTATTAGCTGGGGCTTTCTCCCAGTATGGCAGCCTCTGGGCAGTTGGACTGCTTACATGCCAAGTCAGTGGTCCTTAGGGAGAATTCTCCCAATGAAGGAGGGAGAAAATTAATTGCCTTAAGAGGGCTTAAGAAATCACCTAGTGTCATCTTTATTGTACTCTACTGATGAACACAGACAAAGACCACCAGATTCAAGAGGAGAAGATATAGAACCCACTTTTCAGTGGAAGAGTGTCAAAAATTTGAAGCCAAATTTAAAAATTGTTATGCTTATTAAAAGGAAGAATAGGAGAGTAGAAGCTGAGAAATGCTTTTTAGTCCCTGTCTGGTCTCCTCTGTCCCACAGACACTACACACACATACACACACATACACATGCATGCTCTCAAGTTCTCACCCACTTCCTGCATCTAGCTCAAATTTAATTAATGCAAATCTGTTATTTGTATTAATTCCAAGAATGAGTTCTAAGGGTTGGAGAACTAATGATGTCAAAGATAAAAACACCAATATTCACAGAAGATTAGGAAGAAGAACGCTTAAATGCATAAATTATTATTTGGAAAAAAGGAGGTTTGGAAACATTCAGTTGTCTGTTACAGATATCAAACCCTGCTTGAAAGAAGACTCCTTGCCCCAGAGGGAGCAATTTCCTTGGTATATCTTCTCTTGTCAACCCTGATCCTTCTCTATAGAAGGGACTTCCTTTTTCACAGTCCTTCTCATCCCCTATGTGATCCTTTGCAAGTTCTCCCTCACCTGTTATGCCCTGTAGCCACTGTTTCAGTGGGTGTTGCAGATATGGAGGTTTGGTGACCTCAGTGTTGCTTCGGAGCCAGAACAATCATAGGCTTCTGTGCTCAGGTTTGTAATTTATTTGGCAATTCAATTTCCTCCAAAATTTAGTAGTCTCTGGTCTACTTGCTTCCAGTCAGTTTTATGTGAAATAACCATCCACATAGATCTCCTCTGTTTACAGTTCCTAAACTTGCAGAATTTCTTCTTATATTGGATGGCTTCTGAACTTAATCAGTCATCTCTCTCTGTCCTATAATGGGAGTTCCCTTGAGGGATTTGTAACCATGAGTTCATGTGGGACAGCAACACCCTTAATCTGATTTTTGCTTCCAGTCTGCTTTTGGGCAATAAATTTACTTCCTGCTGCTTCCATACAGAAGCAGTTGGAACTTCAAATTCGTTAAGACCTCAAACTTCTGGACATTCATTCAGTTTAAATTTCAGGCCACTGGCTGTCAGAATCTCCCTTAACCAAAGCTTGTTTTTTTTCTATCTTTGCTTGCAAACTGGCCAATTTTTGGCTAAATGTCTCTTTCACTCCCTATTGCTAAAAGCAACAAAGAATAGCCATTGCAAACATTCTACATTTTTTCAACCAGTTCTCATGAGTCTGACATCCAGGTTATCACAGCAAGTGTTCTGCCCAGTGCTTTAAAGTTGGTGACTAGATTGCAGGACTATAATGATACCTGTGTTCTTTCTAGTTATTAAACTATTGCTAAGGCAATCCTTCATATTCTAGGTTTTTGTCAGTATTCCAACATCCCAGAAGACAATTCTATTTGTTAGGTTTTGGGCTAAAGTGCTATAAAATGTATCCTGTCGTACGCAGTCTTAAATAAAAAAGAAGTTTTTTTTTCTCTCATAGATCAATTCAAAGTTGAATGTTGTAGGGCAACAGTTTTTAAGGAAATGACTCAGAGGCTGTACTTGTCACTTGCACTCACGCACCCAGCCACTAGTTTAATTACATAGCCATGGTAAGTTGTAAGGGTAGGCAATCTATATCCAGCTAACATTTTGGGTTTCTAGTGCAAAAGAAAGAAAAGGAAAATGGATAATAAGAGCTGGTTAAAAGTTTCTGTGACATTCAGGCAAAAAACTAATGAAAACTTTTAAAAAAATTTTTGTAACAACTTAACCAAATCATTTTAAAATTGACCTGAAATAACAAACATGTGAAAATAATTATAGAATTCTTGAAAACAAAGAGTAATAGAGTTGGGATAATATTGGGAAAATATAATTTTCCCTAAAAAAGATTTAAATGTATGAAATAAAAGAATATGTTGCTAGAATAGGAGTAGACAAATAGCCCCACAAATATAACTCAGAGATTTATATTGCCCAATTTATAAAACTATAGCATATGATAAAGATGATATTTCAGATAAGTCATTGGAAGAGTCATTATTAAATTATATTTATTAAAAATCAGGCATACAAAATAAAACTATAAAATTGCTAGAAAAATATAGATTCGAATACTTGTATGATAATGGAACAGGGAGAGATTTTCTGAGTGATAACAAACCATAAAGAGTAACAGAGTCCATAAAGAATAATTCGATATAAATGATTGACAAACATTGCAAGTAAAAAATGACCATAAACCTTACTAAAATGCAAGTGGAAATCTGGACAATCCATATAATTTATATAACACATAAAGAATTTATATCTTTAAAGCGTGCACGGTTACTGCAAATGAATGAGGAAAAGAGCAACGCTCTAATGGAATAATGGGAAAGGACATAAATCACAGAAGAATAGTTAGAATGTTCTAGAAACTTATGGGAAAACATTAAACCTTGGTAGTTATCAAGAAACAAAGTAGTGAGAACATTTTTCAATTATCAGGAAGTAACTAATTAAAAGATTTCATGTTGACACGTTTATAGAGAAATGGAAACGTTCGTGCAATGCTGAAGGAGACTTCGTTTTATAATTTTTTAGAACAATATAATAATATATATCAAAATCATTAAAATATTCCTACCTTCCTAATGATCAGTTATAACCCTTGGGGAGTTATAAAAATGAGCAGAAATGTGCAAGTTTATAAAAATATACCAATAAAAATGTTCATCAATATGCTTTTAACAACAACAAAACACTGCAACTTCGTAACAGTCTTTCAAATAGGGCATATGTAATATGTGCATACCGTGAAATCCTGAGCAACATTAAAATTTGTGCTATACATATATATTATTTACACAGGAGGATATCAATGATTTTAAGTGAAAAAAATTACAACATCATTTATAGGGTACGTATGTACATATATGCATATGCAACACATATGTATGTTTATATTTTTTTAAGATGATAAATATTTGAGTAACTTAATGAATTAGGGAAAATAATTAGATTAATTGAATTAACTAGCTGAACCAGGTATAAAAGTGTACTCCTGTGAATGAATTATCTGCTGAATACAATTAGCTATGGAATTAGAAATGATTAAAAGGGGATAATTTTGCTGCAGCTGAGTGTTTGAGATTGTACTTAATTATATGATATTGGTTAAATTTTAATCTGAATAAAAATTTAATCAAGAAACATGAAAATGTCCACTATTCATTTGTACCCATTGATAATATATTTTTATATGCTTTCAACGTTCATTCTGAAAGAAAAAATTCAGAAATCATGCATATATGCATATACGTACATATGTTAAATTGAAACAAATATTGAGTGACTTTATTTTAAAATATAAATCAAGGCTGCCTCTGTTACCACTCTGTAGTTTGGCTAAAATTAACCCATGCCTTTATATTCTACAATACCCATCTTCAATTTGAAATGTACAAGTCATCTAGTTAAGTGAAAGCTTGATAACCTAATATAACAAGCTTGAACATCAGAAATCAGCTAAAATCTTTTATGTGACAATTGGCTCACAAATGTCTGCCTGGGCAGATGGTATTGGTTTTAAAAGAAAGACATAGTTTGCCTGGAGAATTTCAGAAAAATCTGGGTATCATTTTCAGACTCTGGTAAAGGAGAAAGGTGTCATTTCCTTGACAGGCCCAGTGATTTCCCTGTTACTGTTTGCATGGCAGATGCCATGAACAGATTGATGTGTAAAGAAAGACAAGGTACAGGAAAATCATACATTAAGACTCATTAGCTGGAGAGAGACATGCTCTGCTGGGAACCACTTGGAAGCATTTTTTGATGTACAGAGAATGTTTAACATTCTTAATATATGTGCTTTTTAATGTGGTGGGACTAGATTTACATATGTGGTGCTTGACTGAATGGGAAACAGAAAAGAACACTGTAGTTTAATGACAAATAGACGTCCATGAATATGTAGCAGAAATGAATCAGTCTTAATACAACTTTCAGCGTAGAATGCACTTTATTATGTCATTTATCCTCTCAGCCTGGGTCTGTAGAACTGAAGCCTAATAATGGAACTATCCATTACTGTCCAAAGCAAATAAACCAAAACAAAACTAAAACATCACTAAACATAGAACATTATGAAGAAAAAAATCGAAAGCCATGTTTTTGTGTTTTGTGTTGTCAACAACTTTTATTTTTATCATTTTCTTAAGAATGTGAAATCTTGGAAGGTCTGAACCATGCGTGAAAATAAAATACTTAATTTTGCTGAGGTGGTGGTGTCATTGACACAGGATATTTTAAAGAATATTTTCTTTGGGGGGAAAGGACTAAAGAAATGATTATTAGCTATTAACCCAGAGAATGGTTTGACACATTGACAAACTTATAGATTTCTGATATGTATACCGTGCTTGAATGAGTATTTTCATTCACAACATGGACCAAGATCCTCAACACTAGTAGTGAGATACTGATGTCCATCACTATTTAGAAACCTAGTGCCCTACTTACAGTCAGTTTATCAGTACACAGTGAAGGCAATCCCAGGTACAAGGCCAGCCTGCCCCTGCATGCCACAGAGGAAGACTTGATAGAAATGCAGGCTGCATTTACTACATACTCAACACCAAGGTTAATTTTTCTAATGGCAAGTAAATGTGTCCCATTATTCACACTCAAAATGTGAACCTCCTATGAGAAGTTTCTACAAATTATTTATAGAAATAGATCAACTGTAATCTTGAATTGACTCAGGTAAATATTAATGTACAATAACAGAGCATAAAATGATCTTCATCTTCTATTTCTTCTTCACTTTGCTTCCGTTCTGAATATTCTTCTTAATAGAGACAATGGAAGCTAACTTCTGCTTCTTTCTGCTTCTTCTCTGTCATCTTTAAACATCACAACACTCTCTCCAGACAATGGATGCATCACTTCTTAGTGAGCATCTCAAGATGTTGCCTCTAACTCTGTGCCTTCATGAAATCTTCCCCACCACTGAGCGTTGCTTCTCTCAGTTCTCCTTGGTAGAGGTTTATAATGCTGAATTCCATGTGCCATGTTCTATGGACCATGTTACAGTTCTCATACCTGACTGTGTTACGTCTTGACCAAAACTTCCCACTTACAGAACTGCTTCCATTTCTGAGGTTAATTTCATTCAGCTATGACACCCTCAAAACACCTTATTGCCCTTATTTACCAATATCCTATTTCATTGTTCATCATGGAATTTGGCACTTGGCTAAACTTCTGTGGACGTCCACATGTTTGATCCAGGAATCTGGAACTGTGTGATCTTCTCAACACCAACAACCCTTGCCATCTGTTCCTAGACCCCGTCCCAGACACTGTTACCCCTTGTAACTGCTCTAACTTGAATTTAGGTATGAAAATGTCTAACCATAGCCTCCCGCCCTCTTTCTTTCTCATTGTCTTCTTTTCTGCATATATTCATTGATATCATTCTGATATCTTGACCCTTGGTCTCACATTTATATCGCCACTGATCACTTCATTTCTGGCTTCATTTCCTTCTTGAACTTTCATCTAAGGTCCCACTCCTTGATCTTGCTTTTCTTAGACAGCTTCCCTGAAAACTCTCACCATTTACTCTCTCTATTCATGCATCTGGACAGCTGAGATTTGCCCCATGACATCACATAACCATAAAGTTTGGTGCTACTAAAACATAATTTCATTTCTCTTTGGGTCTATAACACTACTGAGCTATCATAACCCAACCTACTCTGTTTATCCCAGTAGATGTATTAGTAGGGGTTTTCAATTGAAAGGGACAGAAATAAGGCATTTAATGGCTCATGTATTTGAAAAGTTTGGGCAGTGTCTCTGAACCTTTAGCATTCATGAGAATTCCCTATAGGGATTGTTAAAATAGAATTGCTGGGTCTCATTTCAGAGTTTCTGATTTAGTAGGTCTAAAATGGGAATGTATGATTTGATTTTTTAACAAGTACCCAGGGGTGGGGACCACACTTTGAGATCCACTGGTCTAGAAACAGAATTCTCTTCAAACATTTTGGGATACAGGTGCTCAAAGATATCCTAGGAGTATCTCTCTTTTCTCTCTCTTCCATCCTCTGTGTTGACTTCATTTTTCAGGCAATGTCTTATTCCATGACAGAAAAAAATGGTACCAATAGCTCCAGGATTAAATATCTTTTTAAACTCATACACCTACAGGAGAAAAAGATTACCTTTCCCCATAACTCTTATAAAACACCCATGAAATAAACTAAAACGAGTCAGGCTTACTCTAGCTAAATGAGTTGAGTGGTATTACTGGGGACCAGCAAAGGAGAAGACCCACAAAGAGATGCTGTGTATTAGATCGATGTCCTCTGCAGTGTGCTTCACATCTCTTTGCTATGCTCTTAAAACACGTCCACACTGCCGCACCCCCCCTTAGTAAATGATCTTATTGACAATTTAATAACAACAACAACAACAACAAACAGCTGAGGTTATAAAGCAAGCCATCCCTCACCTCTTGGTTCAAACATGTAATTTAAAAATATGTATTTATATATTATAAATAATATATAATATATATATAACATCTATGGCCTTCAGAGTATGTGTGGCAGGAAGAAAAAAGAGAGAGAAAGCAAGAGTTTTGGAGAGGAAAAGAGTAGAGAAGTAGTTTAGGCTGGATAGCAAAACAAAAAACAAACAAACAAACAAACAAAAACCAACAACAAAAACAACCCATGAAAACAAAAAAAATCCTCAACTTGTTTTCTCTGGAGTCAGGAAATTATTGGATCGCATGATATATCCTCACCTCATTTATTTCAATTTGTGAGAAAAGTGTTTCCTTTTCATAACACTAATACCATGAAAAGGGCTCTAGTTTCCAGAGGGAGTTTCATTAATCAATTTTCCCTTCACATTTCCCTATATGTAACCCTCATTCTCTCATTCTAACAACTTTTCGTAAGTCTATAAATTTAGTGAGATCTATCCAATATACCATATGTGATTGTACATTTATGAGTTCAATCAAAAATTAGCTTACGCCCTACCTGCTTTTTAAAAAACTAAACGCCACATTGCTAGTTACACAGCAATAAATATTCATTTATTTCATCGTTTTAAAGGCTGAAAGCCATTTCACTCTATAAATTACAACATAAATTATTTAAACACTTCCTTGTTGAATTTTGTGTTGCTCCCAGTATTTTGTTACCATAAACAATGCCACAAATGATATCCTTATTTATTTATATTTTTATATTTATCTATTCTACAGTATAAAATCCCAGATGTGGAATTGCTGGGTCAAAGGATATGCATTTTTAAGACTTTTGATTTATGTTTTCTCCAGAACAACCACACCGTTCCCCTGAAGTTTGAGTGGTGCTGGTCTCACCCACGTGCCAACACTATTAACATTCTTTTAATGTTGGTTAATTGGCTAGGTGTAAATTATCCCTTGGTGTCAATTTACTTTGCATATGCTTGAACACTTACGCAGCTGAAACATTTTTTCAAATATCTACTTTTTGCCATGTTTTCTTCTGCTTTGCACTTTTGTTCATTTGAAGTATTCCTAATAACAAAAAATGTTAACATTTACTGAGACTCATAATGTATCAAGTTCGTCCTAGTATTTTACAAGCATTATTTCATTTTTTTCTTTTTTTGGAGTGTAATTGCTTTACAATGTTGTGTTAGTTTCTGCTGTATAATAAAGTGAATCAGCTATATGTATACATATATCCCCATATTCCCTCCCTCTTGCGTCTCTCTCCCACCCTCCCTATCCCACCCCTCTAGGTGGTCACAAAGCACCAAGCTGATCTCCCTGTGCTATACGGCTGCTTCCTACTAGCTATTTTACATTTGGTAGTGTATATATGTCAAGCATTATTTCACTTAACCATCATAATAACCTTATGAATATGTACTATGTTTATTCTCATTTTACAAATGGAGATTCAAGAGAAGACAGGTTAAATCATTTTTCAAACATTATACTGTAAGTAGCAAATGCAGCCAGTACTCAAGCATAGATCTGCCTGAGACCAAAAGCATGTGTCCCTTTTTATTCTATTGACTTTTAAATTCCATTCTTTCCAGCCTACTACTACTGCCTTTTCTTGGACTGTCTTTATGTCTCACATGGAATCTTTTGGCCAACTTCTTTGATTCTAGTCTTAAAGGACTCAATTTTATCATATACTATACATATGCATAGATTTTTCTATAATGTTATTCTGATTCCAATTTTCCTTGGGCTAACATCCCTTAAATGTCCCCATGTTTCCATATGGCAAAGCTCAAACTACTTATCAAGGTCACAAATGCTTCCATGGCCTGACTCCCATTAGCTACATCCCTAGCCTTGTCAACTGCACAAAACACTTCTCAATCTTACTCATTTTATTCCCCAACATAACAAAGCAATTTACATTCAATGTTTTATGTCCCTTAGTGTAAGTGTTCACACTCACTTTTGTATTAAGTACCCACCCCCTGCCCTACCCCACCAACCAACCCAACAAGTACATACATACCCCTCATTCTACAAATATATCTTTCATCAAGCATTTCAGTAACCTGCCTCTTTAAAGCTTTTCTTGTACTATCTACTTTTTTTTCCCCTTTTTCTTTTTTCCTTTTTTTTTTTTAACATCTTTATTGGAGTATAATTGCTTTACAGTGGTGTGTTAGTTTCTGCTTTATAACAAAGTGAATCAGCTATACATATACATATATCCCCATATCTCCTCCCTCTTGTGTCTCCCTCCTATCCTCCCTATCCCACCACTCTAGGTGGTCACAAAACACCGAGCTGATCTCGCTGTGCTCTGTGGCTGTTTCCACTAGCTATCTATTTTACATTTGGTACTATCTACATTTTTGCCCCTCAAGTCCACTGCTTCTTCCTATTCAACCTCTTTACCATTTCCTACCTAAAACCCTTTATTTTATTTAATAATTTATGTCAATCTCACTATGCTCGATTTTAATTTTGAATAACAGAGACCTTGTCTGACTCATTCTATATCCTGCAGTTCTAGAAAAGGTCTGGTATATATAAGTAGTTTTGATGAATAAATAAAAAGATAAATTTATATTATGAGTTCACCTGCTAACTTTCTACTAAAGGTCAAGAGGTAAAACTAATTCATCATTTTAAACAAGCCACCGAACTTATATTTTTATATGTTATATGTTTGCACTTCATGGATCATTCTATCTTTTAAAAGTATTTTAAAATTAGCAACAATATATTTCTTTTGTAGATAACTTAGTACTCCAAAATAAAACATCTTAAAAGAAACTCCCCCTAAATTAAACAATAAAAATGACACCAAAAATCATGAAAAGAAATTTGACTAATTGTCTATTAAAGTTGCTTTTTCCTTGTATTCATTTCAATACCTACTTATAAATAAGCTAACATTTTAAAGTGTGTATCATTTAAACATCATTTCCCATCTAATGCATAACAGTAAATGTGCATGTTATTTGTCATTAATTCTATGTAAAGTTTTTAAGTGTGAAAGTCAATTTTAAATATATTGGTTGCAGAAATAATTGTTTCACCTATTTACTCTTGTTATTTAGAATTTTCAAAGCACTAAAAAAGATGCACTGAAACAAATATGTAGACATTAAATTATTGAGCTATCCACGTATAATTTAGATAATTGCTTTTAGAAGATATCCTGTCTGATGAAAGTCTCTAAAAAGGAGATTAAACACTGTGTATTCTTAGAATAGTTTCTTTTCAAAAATTTGTGACAGGTTGTGCTAATTTGCATAAAACTATCAATATTAGGCCAATTTACCAGTGCCGCTGTGAAGGATCTATGAGCTGCTTATGAAAATCGCCCCATTTCTACTTCAGATTCCCAGAGAAATTGAATTAAAACCAGTCAATTTGTACATAAAAAGATATCTCGTGCAAGTCTAAATATAAATGAAAGCCACAGAAAGGCGTGAAAGCAGACACTTTTCCATGTTACATGGTATCAAACTAATCCGTTAAATCAGCAAATAAATGAGGAAGGGAGAAGGATGAGGGAATGGGGTTCAGACTAGTGTTTGCATAGTGTAGACAGCATCAGTTAGTTCATGAAGCAATTTTGAGTTTTGAGGTGAACGTAGCAATAAGTAATCAATTTAACAAAAAATTGATTTAACATCTGCAGGTCCATAATTCCTTAAACAAAACAGTTGGGGCAAAAAGTATATGGAAATTTAGAATCTTTCAGATTTTATCAAGGTAACATGGAAAATATACTTTATGATATATAACATCTCAGTGGGAACTGGGACAGAACCCCATAATTAAACACATAATTGTTTATTCATATAGTATTTGATTTTTTTCAAATACCATAGAAGGAAGACTGTAATTAGTCACCTATCAGTTTTGGTTCAGTTTTGCCAGCAAATGAGTCCTGGTGAAGTTAGGTTGTGCTGCCAAATGAGAATTTTTTTTTTAAAGTAATACTTAAAAACACCCCACAACTTTGTTTTTTCTAGATTTCAGATCTAAAGGGTGGTGGCCCATACTGTATGCTTGCTTGCACAATATCAGGCATGTACTCAAATTCTTACTGAGGAGAAAAGATTCATATATCTGAAAAAATTAGAGACTGTTTTTGTCACTAGAGCCTATAACCCAGGGCCTCAATTCTGTAGTTTAGTTAGTATGACAGTGAAAGTAAACTATTAAATCAATATACATGGAAAACTCAGTTAAAAGAAAAATATGTGTATAGGCTTGAATAAGGGGTCTTGGCAGGCAAAATTCAGAAAGACCAAAGAAAAAGTTCTTGCTGCAGTTGCACAGATGATTATGGTTTGAAAACTCAACAAGAGATTCTGATAGCTCCCTTCTCCATCTACCTCCAACTGCAGTCTTGTGGGTGAGACTGACCAGTGGAAATATGATGACAATAGTATGCTATAGGTGTCATATCAGCCATACATCTCAGCTTTTGTGGAACTTGGGGCAGGATCACCTATCTATGCCTGAGGACTGGAGAAGGCCTTACTGAGGAAGTTATGGTTGAGTTGAGTTTTGGTGAATGAGTTGAGTTTTAGTGGATGTGTTGTCCTCCATTCAGACCACTAAGGACTGCCAGTGTGTTTACATGTATGGGGTAGGGGACCATGACAGAAGACAGGTGACCATTATTCATACTGGACATTGGTGACCCAATAGCTGAGTCTATGCACAAATGGGACTGGACAGACCAGTGTGCAAACCACATCAGCCCTGGTCACAGCTATTGTTACTTCACGGGGTATAGCCACTTTGTTAATTGTCTGGATTCTGTTCCAGCACTTTCTAAATAGGATCACCCTGTCCCTGTATTGTACACTTCTCCCATTTGTATTCACCTGCATGTTTAGGCCCTGATGGATAGAGATAGATGTGCAATATGACTTAGAATTTGTGTAAATGGTTTGAAAAAATTGTTAGTGTTTCATCTAATAAAGTAACAGTCATGTAAGAAATATAAAAACGTATTGTGATCAGAATGGGTTTTTTCCCCCCATGAAAAAAATACAACTCAGTAAATAGATACTGTGAGCTGTGGGTGGATATTTCAGCTGTGGATGCTGCAAGGAGTTCTTGTCAGTGAAATAGAGGAACGGCAATGTAGGCAACAGTTGTAGTTACAATAGTTGTCAATCCAATACACATAAAATAATAATGGAGGAGGTCATTTCTAAAGGCTGGCAGACAGTAGACCAGCTGAGCCAAGGCAATGAAAGAAAAAATATATTTTTTCCAAAAACAAAAAGAAATTGGGAAGCAGCCAACCTACTGGTTAAGAATAAAAAGCTCAGTTTGGAAGCTAAATGGGAAGCAGAGTAGCACAGGTCTGATGGTCTGAACAATTTTTTTAAAAAAAACACAAAAAACCTAAGGTAAAGAGAGAGAGAGAGACAAAAAAAAAAAAAAAAAAAAAAAAAAAAAGGAAGTAAAAGAAAAAGAGAGATTCTAAGACCTTAAACATGACTACAGCTCCTAAGGGTAAAGGGATTTTTCCACTAAACATGACCTTTAGAATGTTTCCATATCAGTACAGTTTAAAGGAAAACATCTAACATCTACCAGAAGCAGTTTGATTTTACTTCTTAAATCAGCTGTTGAAAATTTCTCCAGACACCTGTCATAAGGGTCTAGGGCTCTTTTCTGTAGAGGGAATCACCCTGAATCATTTGACAAACAAAGCACTACAGACTCTGGTCTTGTGGTTAGATTTTGTGAGCTTCCATTTCATATTTGAGAACAAAATAATGAAAAATTTAGTTCATTCTACCAAATACATACATACATACATATATATTTCAGAGGTTTAGTTAGACAATTGATAACTCTAGAAGCTGTAGTCTTATTTGCTTTAACATTTTTGTTTGGTTGGTTACATTGCTGTAGCTTAAGAAATTACTGAGTAAAGTACTAGTAATTATTTTGTATCATTGGTCAACCAGGTAAAGTTTATAGTTTTGGGGTATATTTGGTTTAGTGATGGTATAAAAGTAGGAATTAGGTTTAAAGCTTTTACATTTCACTTGACATAAATTTAGTATTTTGACATTTAATGTCTAGATTCATATTCAATTTAGTCTATTTCTTAAAAAATCAGATGTATAGAAGAATAACACCCAAGAAGTTTCCAGTTGATATTTACTGGTAAATTTATATATTTTTCTAAATAACCCTTGTTATGTTTTTCTTAAATGTATTTCACTCAAAGTTTTCACTGCCATGTATTCACTGAAAAGTTCTACAGTTCCTATAAATTAAAAACACCCTTTTAGGGGCTTCCCTGGTGGCGCAGTGGTTGAGAGTCTGCCTGCTAATGCAGGGGACACGGGTTCGAGCCCTGGTCTGGGAAGATCCCACATGCCGCGGAGCAACAAAGCCCGTGCGCCACAACTGCTGAGCCTGCGCGTCTGGAGCCTGTGTTCCGCAACAAGAGAGGCCGCGATAGTGAGAGGCCCGCGCACCGCGATGAAGAGTGGCCCCCGCTTGCCGCAACTAGAGAAAGCCCTCGCACAGAAACGAAGACCCAACATAGCAATCAATCAATAAAAAAAAAAAACACTCTTTTATTTGCTGATTAAACTTGGGTGAACTAGGTAACACTCTGACCTCAATTTTTTTCTGTATTTAAAATAAGTGTTGAGTGCCCCAGGTAAGTAAAGGGGGGCAGAATAAAATCAGATCACAGAAGATGCATCACCAAATCTGACAGATATGAACACATAAGACTGGAGTTTAGCAAAACTTCTATCACTGAAGTGTGGTTATTTTCCCTAAAATGGTGGATAAGGAAAGAAAAAGAAAACTCTTACTGGTCAAATTGGATCCTAACTCTCTGTCTCACTCTCCAGATGCTCTACTGGGGAAAAGAGATAAGTAGGAAAAGTCCTCACAGTCTTCACTAATATACTCCCCTCCTCAACACACACACACAATCAATTAGAAGAGAAGTGTACTGGAGAGATAAATGGAAAATCACTTAAAAATAGAATATCCTACCAATCACTAAGGATGTCAGTATCTTGATATCTCAGTGCTTCAGTAGTAGATGCAGGACAAAGTGCTGGAGCCTGCCATTTCTAGGGCTCCAAGCTGGAAATGGTCTAGATTCAGGGGTGCTGTACTTAGAAACAGAATACACTTCTATATTTTGTTAACACCCTTTTAGAACATTCTGCTTTTAGAGCATTCCCCAAATGATATGAGTCCATATTCTCAAAGTAGAAGTCTGCACATAGCCTTAGTTCACCATTTTCTATGCCATCCCTTCCCATGCCCTCAGATTATAGACAAGGAAGAAGCTTGAACAGATTTCAAGTTACAGATTAGAAAAGAAGACAGAAAAAAAATTTTCTGATAAAGTGGGAAAAGTCAAGCAGAAATCAATTGAATTTTACTAAGCCAAACAAAAGATATTATCTCTATATATAAAATGTATAAGAAGAGAAGAGGAGGAAAAGAGAAAGATACTATTAAAAAAGAGTAAAGAATACAGTCTAGAAGAAAACATAATTCCAGAAACAGAAGAAAGCATAAGAGAACCATAAATTTAAAATAACAGTTTATAGATAAGATAAAACAATAACATGAGGCTATATGTATGAGGTATATACATGTATATATATACAATATACATATGCTTATATATGTATACACACATACATGTACTCATATATAGTATATATATATATCTACATATAGTATATATGCACACACATACAAGCATACAATAAAATCAGTAGTAAAATTTGTCATTTCCTTTTCTTTTACAGCAAGGAATTAATTGATTTTTTAATATTAAAATTCAGCATATAAAATAAACACATAATCACACTTTCTTAAGATTTTGATATTTATCCTATTATATATTCTCTTTTAACCTTAAGAGGAATCACTCTCCTCCAGACACAAAACTGTTGATTCTCTTTTAAAATAAAGTAAAATTTCTCCTCTGGTGTTCATGACAGGACACATGGCTACTACCAGCTCCAGAATATGGCATCTTACAACTTTATCCATCAGCTGTACCCTGGCAGTCTTTATCACCTGCACAAAATCTCCAGGGAAGAGGTTGGATCGGTGGGTTATTTCTGTCTCATTGAACGTACATGCACAGATTTTTTTTCATTGAGCGTATATGCTCAGCAATTTATCCCACTGCAGCCACGTGTATGGGGAAGGTTAGAGATGTCAGACTGGTGAACCAGGATACAGATTGCTAAACTCCTCTGGTCTCTAATACTACCTGAGTTTTACACCAGCTTTGGCAAAGAATCAGGATAATTGTTAAATCCATCAAGCCCTTTAATTCCAGTTATACTTACACACAACCGAAAATACACACCCAACCCATCTCTCCTTTTCCTTCTTGCCCAGCCTTCTCCTCTCTGCCCCCCTCTGTTTCTTCCTCACACTGCCACTCCCACACTCTCTACCATTTTTTTTACCCTGTTCTTTAGAATCCATCTTTCTTTATAAACCTGCACCTTAAATCCTAAGCCTCTGCCCATGATTTTATCTGAACGTAGTTGACATAATTTAACTTTGGCTCCCTGCCTCAGCATACTAATCTCCCCACAGCTCTCCTAAAGGGAACAGAAGATTCTCTCATCCTCCTACACTACTAGGAACACAGGAGTCTGAGATGACCTTGGCATCCTCCCAGTTCCTTATTTCCAATTTCAGATGGTTATTCTACTTCCCTCACATATAAACACTTCTCTCCTGAGGTTCATGACATCAGACCTCAGTATCTTGTCACTTCTTCTGCAGAGTTCCCATTCCTTCTTCACAATGGATATTGGCATCTAACTCACATTAGTCTCTACTCCAAGAACTTCAATCATCAGAATAAATGTAGATGATCCAATCCTCCACACTGTACACTTCTTTACCAGGAATCAATCAATTTAACCCTCTCATCCTCATATCTTTGAGGATGAAAAGCCCTGGGCTTTTTCAGCAGCCCAAACTATTATACCTCTGTGAATTTAAACTCTAACATATAGTCACTGAGCATGCTTCATTTATCTTCATCTCTTTCAATTCATATTCTAAGTAGATCTCTGATTTTACTGAAGCCTTAAGTTTTCTCAACCCAAATCACTTTTGTCCCTAACTAGTACAGACATCATGCTGCAACTCTTCTATTGTCACATATTCTACTGTTTTGTACCCTTTTCTCTACTATATTTATTGTAACCTATTCCCTTGGATCAACATAGACATTCAGCACTTCTTATCTTACACCTGGGTTACCTAAGTACTGTTAGAGAGGATCACATGGCAAGTGGATTAAAACCACTTCAAACTTAAGATCTTTACTCTTGGTTTTTTAGTACTTTTCACTAGCAATTTTACCTATTTATGGTCATCTTTCTTCCCAAAATTTTGCAGCAAACTCTTCCAAATATTCACCACTCTTCCCAAATCTATTTCTAGAACTACCTACTGAGCTCTGAAAGGCTGATCGTTTTCCTTTACCTGGGACAGAAATAAATTAAGTCATTATCATAATATTGACATCAGTTTCAAGAATTTCTGAGGATCCAAACACAAAACTTTCATAGCATGGTTGACCCTGAGTCATCCCATATATCTTGAAAATTTTGATTGTAATAAATTACCAATTTTAAAATTTATAATGGCATATTTAATTTAAAAATTTGAGAGAAGATGAAATAAATCCAGAGGTAGATTTTCAAGAGTTATACAATGTAAAAATTACAGCAAGAATCACTATTTGTGGATTCCTTATTTGCAAATTTACCTACTTGCTAAAATTTATTTGTAACTCCCAAATCAATATTCACAGTGCTTTTGCAGTCCTTTGAGGACACGCATGGTGGGGCAAAATTTTGAGTCCCCAGGCATACGTGCTGTTAGCTGAGGAGGAACAAGATGACACTGACTTCTTATTATAGCTCTAAGACTGTAACCAAGTGTCCATTCTGTGGTCTTTTTAGTGCCATATTTTTTGTGCCTTTCGTTGGTGGTTTCACTGTGTACGATGGCCCCAATCATTGTGCTGATGTGCTGTCTAGGGTTCCTAAGCACAAGAAGGTTGTGATGTGCTTTGCAGAGAAAATACCTGTGTTAGATAAAGTATGTTCATGCATGAGTTATCGTACTGTTGCTCCTGAGTTCAATGTTAATGAATCATCTCAAAGAAACACAAATATTGCATGATATTGCTTCTATATGGACTCTAAAATACAATACAAATGAACTTCTTTACAAAACAGAAACAGACTCACAGGCATAGAAAACAAACTTATGATTACCAAAGGGGAAGTGGGGGGAGGGATACATTGGAAGTAGGGGATTAACAGATGTACACTACTATATACAAAATAGATAAACAACAAGGATTTACTGTATAACACAGGGAACTATATTCAATATCTTGTAATAAACTATAATGGAATAGAATCAAAAAATATAGATTTATACATATATATGTATAAGTAAATCACTTTGCTGTACACCTGAAACTAACACAATATTATAAATCAACTATACTTCAATTTAAAAAACTTAATGATTCACCAATATATTAAATAAAATGTATTTAAACAGAAACACACATAAAACAAGATAATGCATTGATTGGTGATGAAAGTGTTGTGACCAGATTGTTACAGGAAACTAACCTCATATTTCCCCTAGGAGCAATGGTTCAGTATTTACTAATTCAGTGTTCACAGTGACTTTTTAAAGCATAATCACTGGAATAATGAGAATCTGCCATCTATAGATATTGATATTACAGAAATGGGAGGGGTTGCTATAAACGACCTGCTCCTGTATTCTTGGTGATGACACAAACGGAATTACTGGCTATTTGCAAACAATACCTGCATGAACTGCAAATAACTAGTAAGTCACTCAAAATAGCAGATGAATGAATTTGTTAAGAATGATACATAATCATTTTATTGGGCCATCAATTAAGGTTTCTGATGGTTTTCTTGTCAGTTTTCTGTAAATGAATCAACTGGCTTAGCAGGGCAAGACAGAGGTCAGTCTTGCTTCTAGTAGGTCAAGGATGCCTTATGACTACCACAACTCAGCAGTGGTCTCTGAATAAAAGTCATAGAACTGGCTAAACCACCAAATAAAAGAAACTAAAAAATATTCTCAGAGAACCCTTGGGGAAAATGAGAAGTAGGGAAATCAAATTTAAAATGATCATGCTAAAATTTCATATTATCTCCGTTAATCTTATAGCTTCCTTTTGATATCGGTATTATCATCTTTATTTACAGATGAAGCAACAGAAAAGTTGAGTAAAATATCTAAGTTCACTCAGCAAATAGGTAAGAGAGCACAAATTAGCAGCAATTATTGTTTGACTCCAGAGATCATGTGCTTTTAACTTAAAATTCCAAGATTTTTATTCTATTCGCCTCTTTGCACTCTTCTTTTATTCATCTGCAAGGCTTTCAACCTTCTTTTAGAAATGTATTTCAAAACCTTTTAAAATTTTTGAATATTCTTCTAAAATATATGAAGAGTTAATATAAAATTACAGAATTATTTTCTTATGGGACTTCCATTAGAAGATGTCTCCCTTTTAAATTTTTGTTGCTTTACAAAAGTACTTTTTCAAGTTACTTGATTGTACTTTGGCTTATATTTTCCCTCAGAAAAAAATATAATTGATGGCTAGGCATTAAAGTACAGAAAATTACTATTAATCAGTGTTACACTTCAATTGTAGTTTTGTCAATCCTGTATCATGAAGCATACCCAGTATGTTTCTGTAGGAAAATGCATTTTGGTTTCAGGCAAGAACCATTTACCTGAACTCATTGAATTCTCAGGAATTCCTCCCTCCAACTTGCTGGTTGTGGAAAAAGGAGAATCCTCTACTTACAAGTCCTTGTCAGTAAATTCTGAGACCTGTCAGAGATTCCTTCAAGGGCAAGACTTAGGGAAGAAATTGGAGGTTAAAAGGGGTTGAATTGGAACAGCTCTGTGATTTCTCATTTCTTACAGCGGACCAGGCTGGCATTGACTCTAGTCCTGGCCAGCAGCTCACTGCCTGATAAACCATGTGGTATGACACGTAGATGAGCCCTTAATTACTGGAAAAGCATCTAGACAATTAGCTGGGAAATGTACATTATCTGCCTCTTATTTGCCTCTAGCATCAATGCCACAATTGTTAAAAAATCAGGTTATACCATGGGAATGTGTCCAGAATGTCAACTTCTTCCTTATAGTGAATTTCATAGAAAAAAGGATTGAGAATCCTGATATCAAATAAAAAGCTATTTTGTAAGCATTATTCCTGTCCTAGAAATTAAAATATAATGTGCATATTTATTTCTGACCCTTACACATTGAATTATTTCAAACTTATTTAGTGCTTTTTAGCATATGTATATATGTATATATGAAGAGATAGTGCATTTGTAAATTATACTTGTGAATATTTGCAAATTAAGGCAATATAGGTGAAGAGTCAATATGTCCATGTATATATACACACTAAAGAAGAAACGTTTATACATAAAAGTTGTTGCCATATGTAGGACAGGTGTAGTATTTTCTCAATCTGACACAACTTAAGAAGTTTCACAGGAGAAACTTCCTAGCACTTGAATAGATTAAAAGCAATAGAAATTGGTCCCCCCATGCAAGATTTAGCTTGAAATATTGATTAGTGTACCTGATGTATAATATTTCCATTGAGAGAGGTACAGAATTTTTGTCTAGATGATAACAAAAGCCAAATTCTAAAGAAACTAGAAAGTTCTTCCTTCTGTTTTGGCTTTCCTTTTTAAAAAGTTAAGGTTGTCCATTATTTAGAGGGGATAGTTCTCAGGGCTTAGTCTTTCAAAAAGCAGTTCAAGAACATCTGTACTCTATGTGTGGTGGTTTTTAGACAAGGGTACTTTTTTTATCTCATACATCATTTACAATTTTCTAACATTCCATGCAGGATTGCACATTTTTTTTAACCTCTTTGTGTGTGTGTGTGGAACTAAGAGAAAATAGTAAAAGAAGCACAACTGAGAAGTTACTCTCCAGGCTTTGATCCAGGAGTGTACAGCTAACTGTTGTACTCTGTAAAACTCCCACCAGGTGGAACAATTAATGCAGAATGAGGCAAAGACAAAATGTAAGTATTTAATGAGAACACACTCATTCCAGAAACATTTACATGTGTATTACTACTGCAATTCTTTTTTATTATTTTTGGTGTTGATAAATACTGAAAGTATTTAGTTTTAGATAGCTAAAAACTTTACATATTTATTGCTGTTTCAGTAACTCTACTTCACCTTGCAATATCCAGATAAAGAATTTTTTTCACAAAAGTATGTGGATACATAGATTTTGTGGATAGATACTATTCCCAAGGAGTCCACTTCCCAGTGAGGAAATAAAAAAAGCCATGAGATAGGATTAAGGTAGAGGTACATACTAAATGCATTATAGGACAGTGAAGTAAATTTTGAAAATCATGCCTTAGAGAGAGACAGAAGGTTTCATTAATTTTTCTGGAATACAAATGGAATTTCTTATATATTCTCTTTTATAAGTATTAGCCCCAAATTTATTAATATAATAAATAGAAAGAAAAAGTCACTGGGGAAATGATCCTTTCTGTGGCAAGTAATGAAGACTTCCAGGGCAGGATCACACTGTTCTTGCACGAGATCATCCATTCTCCTACCATGGCAGTACTATCTGGGTTCTGGTTCTGGATGGCTGAGAGCGCATACAATTTTGCCTCCTCTTTCTCCCCAAATCTCAATGAAGGAATGGTAAACATGTATAGAAGAGGTGATTCACAGTAGCACTGAGGACAGAAGCAGATCAAAAGTGTTTCAGAAATTATGAGGAATATGGGGAAAAAAACCCAATTGCTTCATGTTGCTGAATTAACTAGAGGGCAATATTGTTGCTCAACTAGGAGATGTCCTTTTCCAGCAGAGCTGTGAAGAGACATCAAGCTTGAAATGGGCAGACCTTTTCTTTCCATAACAACAGGGCTAGGCCACCTAACATCCATCTTCCTCATCACGACCCCTTCCAACACACACACACATTGCCAGAGAGAAAGAGAAAGAGAGAAAGGGAGAGAAAGAGAGAGAGGGAAAGAAATAGCAGCCGTGGTCTTTGCTCCTTTTTAAAAGGAAATAAAAAAAAATAAAACCCTCCTCTATAAAGAAACTGACTAATCGGCCAGGGAAGACCAAGGTTTTGAGTGTAAGTGTTGGTACCTCCCCAAAGTCCTTACTTTGGCATTTGAATGGGTGTGAAAACCACCTGCCTCTCTACACCCAATATGTGCAGCTCCCCATTCCAGCCCCCAAATGCCTGGCGGTCACTAGTCCCCACTGCTTCACACAGGCTTGTCAGTCCCTCTCTTCCTGGGACAGGCAGTCATGAGAAAAGACCTACCCCAGGCAGAAAAGCTTGTGCCAGTGGCTTTTATTAACAACGTGGCTCTCCATTTATAAAAATAAATAGCAATTAAGGACCACCAGACATTTATGTAAACTACTATCACACACAAAAAAGCCAAAAACAACAGAACAAAGGATCTCAAAAAAATCGAACATGCTTTTGGTAAAAGAGGAAAAATTTTCCATAAACATTATACTTAGAGAAACTATGGGTACACGCAGTAACATAGATGAAACTGAGGTGCATTTTGCCAAGTGAAGAGGCCAAAGTCAAAGACTGAAATACCACATGATTCCATTTATATGACAATCTGGAAGAGGCAAAACTATAGGGATGGAGAAGACATCCGTGGTTGTCAGGGGTTGGGGATGGGAAGATAGCAGAAGAGGATTTTGGAGGGGTGAGGAAACTTCTGTGTTGTGATTGCAGTCGTGATTATAAAGCTCTCATATTTCAGAACACATGGAACTGTAGAAATTGCAGAGAGAATTTGCTATATGAAAATATAAAAATTTTTAAATTTCCAATTAGCATTCTCACAAAGACTAGACAAGATAGCATGTTCCTAAAAATAAAAAGAAGCTACTAGGATAAAGAAGAATTCTGAAGACAAGAACAAAATACAAGCAACTCAAAATGTTACTGCTGATTAACATAAAAATAGAAGAATCCACTCATGGAACATTCTCCAGGATAGATCATATCTTGGGTCACAAATCAAGCCTTGGTAAATTTAAAAAAATTGAAATCGTATCAAGTATCTTTTCCGACCACAACACTATGAGACTAGATATCAATTACAGGAAAAGATCTGTAAAAAATACAAACACATGGAGGCTACACAATACACTACTTAATAACGAAGTGATCACTGAAGAAATCAAAGGGGAAATCAAAAAATACCTAGAAACAAATGACAATGGAGACACGACGATCCAAAACCTATGGGATGCAGCAAAAGCAGTTCTAAGAGGGAAGTTTATAGCAATACAAGCCTACATCAAGAAACAGGAAACATCTCGAATAAACAACCTAACCTTGCACCTAAAGCAATTAGAGAAAGAAGAACAAAAAAACCCCAAAGCTAGCAGAAGGAAAGAAATCATAAAGATCAGATCAGAAATAAATGAAAAAGAAATGAAGGAAACGATAGCAAAAATCAATGAAACTAAAAGCTGGTTCTTTGAGAAGATAAACAAAATTGATAAACCATTAGCCAGACTCATCAAGAGAAAAAGGGAGAAAACTCAAATTAATAGAATTAGAAATGAAAAAGGAGAAGTAACCACTGACACTGCAGAAATACAAACGATCATGAGAGATTACTACAAGCAACTCTATGCCAATAAAATGGACAACCTGGAAGAAATGGACAGATTCTTAGAAATGCACAACCTGCCGAGACTGAACCAGGAAGAAATAGAAAATATGAACAGACCAATCACAAGCACTGAAATTGAAACTGTGATTAAAAATCTTCCAACACACAAAAGCCCAGGACCAGATGGCTTCACAGGCGAATTCTATCAAACATTTAGAGAAGAGTTAACACCTATCCTTCTCAAACTCTTCCAAAGTATTGCAGAGGGAGGAACACTCCCCAACTCATTCTACGAGGCCACCATCACCCTGATACCAAAACCAGACAAAGATGTCACAAAGAAAGAAAACTACAGGCCAATATCACTGATGAACATAGATGCAAAAATCCTCAACAAAATACTAGCAAACAGAATCCAACAGCACATTAAAAGGATTATACACCATGATCAAGTGGGGTTTATTCCAGGAATGCAAGGATTCTTCAATATACGCAAATCAATCAACGTGATACATCATATTAACAAATTGAAGGAGAAAAACCATATGATCATCTCAATAGATGCAGAGAAAGCTTTCGACAAAATTCAACACCCATTTATGATAAAAGTCCTGCAGAAAGTAGGCATAGAGGGAACTTTCCTCAACATAATAAAGGCCGTATATGACAAACCCACAGCCAACATTGTCCTCAATGGTGAAAAACTGAAACCATTTCCACTAAGATCAGGAACAAGACAAGGTTGCCCACTCTCACCACTATTATTCAACATAGTTTTGGAAGTGTTAGCCACAGCAATCAGAGAAGAAAAAGAAATAAAAGGAATCCAAATCGGAAAAGAAGAAGTAAAGCTGTCACTGTTTGCAGATGACATGATACTATACATAAAGAATCCAAAAAATGCTACCAGAAAACTACTAGAGCTAATCAATGAATTTGGTAAAGAAGCAGGATACAAAATTAATGCACAGAAATCTCTTGCATTCCTGTATACTAATGATGAAAAATCTGAAAGTGAAATTAAGAAAACACTCCCGTTTACCATTGCAACAAAAAGAATAAAATATCTAGGAATAAACCTACCTAAGGAGACAAAAGACCTGTATGCAGAAAATTATAAGACACTGATGAAAGAAATTAAAGATGATACAAATAGATGGAGAGATATACCATGTTCTTGGATTGGAAGAATTAACATTGTGAAAATGACTCTGCTTCCCAAAGCAATCTACAGATTCAATGCAATCCCTATCAAACTACCACTGGCATTTTTCACAGAACTAGAACAAAAAATTTCACAATTTGTATGGAAACACAAAAGACCCCGAATAGCCAAAGCAATCTTGAGAACGAAAAATGGAGCTGGAGGAATCAGGCTCCCTGACTTCAGACTATATTACAAAGCTACAGTAATCAAGACAGTTTGGTACTGGCACAAAAACAGAAATATAGATCAATGGAACAGGATAGAAAGCCCAGAGATAAGCCCACGCACATATGGTCACCTTATCTTTGATAAAGGAGGCAAGCATATACAGTGGAGAAAAGACAGCCTCTTCAATAAGTGGTGCTGGGAAAATTGGACAGGTACATGTAAAAGTATGAAATTAGAACACTCCCTGACACCATACACAAAAATAAACTCAAAATGGATTAAAGACCTAAGTGTAAGGCCAGACACTATCAAACTCTTAGAGGAAAACATAGGCAGAACACTCTATGACATAAATCACAGCAAGATCCTTTTTGACCCACCTCCTAGAGAAATGGAAATAAAAACACAAATAAACAAATGGGACCTAATGAAACTTAAAAGCTTTTGCACAGCAAAGGAAACCATAAACAAGACCAAAAGACAACCCTCAGAATGGGAGAAAATATTTGCAAATGAAGCAACTGACAAAGGATTAATCTCCAAGATTTACAAGCAGCTCATGCAGCTCAATAACAAAAAAACAAACAACCCAATCCAAAAATGGGCAGAAAACCTAAATAGACATTTCTCCAAAGAAGATATACAGATTGCCAACAGACACATGAAAGAATGCTCAACATCATTAATCATTAGAGAAATGCAAATCAAAACTACAATGAGGTATCATCTCACACCGGTCAGAATGGCCATCATCAAAAAATCTAGAAACAATAAATGCTGGAGAGGGTGTGGAGAAAAGGGAACACTCTTGCACTGTTGGTGGGAATGTAAACTGATACAGCCACTATGGAGAACAGTATGGAGGTTCCTTAAAAAACTAAAAATAGAACTACCATACGACCCAGCAATCCCACTACTGGGCATATACCCTGAGAAAACCATAATTCAGAAAGAGTCATGTACCAAAATATTCATTGCAGCTCTGTTTACAATAGCCAGGACATGGAAGCAACCTAGGTGTCCATCATCAGATGAATGGGTAAAGAAGATGTGGCACATATATACAATGGAATATTACTCAGCCATAAAAAGAAATGAAATGGAGGTGTTTGTAATGAGGTGGATGGAGTTAGAGTGTGTCATACAGAGTGAAGTAAGTCAGAAAGAGAAAAAGAAATACAGTATGCTAACACATATATATGGAATCTAAGGAAAAAAAAAAAAAGGTCATGAAGAACCTAGTGGCAAGATGGGAATAAAGACACAGACCTACTAGAGAATGGACTTGAGGATATGGGGAGGGGGAGGGGTGAGATGTGACAGGGTGAGAGAGTGTCATGGACATATATACACTACCAAATGTAAAATAGATAGCTAGTGGGAAGCAGCCGCATAGCACAGGGAGATCAGCTCGGTGCTTTGTGACCACCTAGAGGGGTGGGATAGGGAGGGTGGGAGGGAGGGAGATGCAAGAGGGAAGAGATAGGGGAACATATGTATATGTATAACTGATTCACTTTGTTATAAAGCAGAAGCTAACACACCATTGTAAAGCAATTATACTTCAATAAAGATGTTTAAAAAAAGAAAAAAATAGAAGAATCCCTCCTTCCCTCCTCTATCTTTCTGTGTGTATGTGTGTGTGTGTCTGTGTGTGTGTATCTGTGTTTGGTTTAAAGGGGGAGTTTCGAAGAAGAAGTATGTATGTTAGGTAAATTAGTATAGTGGTTGTGGAAAAGTTTAAAATACACAAAGGAAAATAGAGACAAAGATGAAAATTTGGACAATTTGAAAGCAAAATTAAGAGATACGAATAAACTTATCTAGCGTATACAAGATCCACATAAAATATATTTTCAAATAGAAAGAACAGGAAAAAATGAAAAACAAAAGTAATAATCCATTAATAAAAGGAAAACTAAATCACAGTTTTCAAATTGATGTTTTGATTAAGTGTTGAGCAAGGGGGAACAAACTGCCTGTGCGGAAACATACAACCTTGTGAAAATGTTAACACAAAGGATAATAATGCTTTCAGAGTGGAAATTGGTTTCAGAAGAAAAGCCTCGCTAAGAAATGGTTTGAATATGTGTTTAATCAGTTTTGAATTTCATTAGATGAATCAGCTTCTTTTCGGTGTGGGCACCCTGGCTGACATAAAGGATCACCTATGGTCTCACTCTCCAGGGCTGATCATCTTTCTAAAAACTCAAAAGTTATCCAGGTACAGGAATATAATTTTATTGACAGCTTTCTGATGTAAATTCATCATTCAAAAATATTTTTTTCATTCAAATTCCATGCTAAAGCTTTAAATCTGTACCACATAAAACCTTTCCCAATATGGTATCTTAATGACTAACAATTTGGAAGGTTTAGTCTGTCACTGAGATCAAATATTTTTGTATGTGTGCCTTTGTCATTATTTGATCTTGTCATATAAGCAACACTCTGTTTTAGTGTAATCCTTCGAAAAACACCATAATCAATGGAAATGATGATAATTAGATCAAAGGGGTATTTTTTTTTGTTTTTGTTTTTTCTGACAAAGAGATTGTAGGCAAAGTCTCTAGTAGAAGCTATCATTATTTGCAGGTGCATTGGGCTCTCCACTTGTCACTGGGTTATAATTCTAGAGATTGCCTTGAGTAATAATGCCTTTTTTTTCAGAAGCTTTTAATCTGAAAGCAAAATATGGAATATGGAACAATATGTAGCCAGTTCAACTTATACCTAGTATATTTCAAATTGTACTGATATATGCCTGAAACCATAAATGACATGAAGAATATTAAAAGAAAATCATGAAAATAAAAGTGACTTTTGTTATCAAGTTTGCAACCAAATAGTTATGAATTCTCATTTAAAAAATGTAACTCTTATTTATCGACCAGTTTCTGGCACCAGTTAACTGGCTTTTCCACAATCTCTAGCACAGTGATATCCTTAAAGTCCTTAGAAGACCTTGCATCATTCTGAAGCATAAAAGAGATGTTAAATCCTCAGTACACTTACAATTAAGGCATCTTAGTACCATAACTGGATATTCTTTCACCCACAGGTTGTTAGTAACTGGCAGCTTATAAGCCAAAAACAGGATGGTGATTATGTTGTGTTTTGATATGTAGTGTTCAAAAAACTGAGTTGTCAACAGTTAAATATAGTATATTTTTGATAAACAACAAGGTCCTACTGTATAGCACAGGGAACTATATTCAGTATCTTGTAATAAACTATAATGAAAAAGAATATGAAAAAGGATATGAATATGTATAATTGAATCACTTTGCTGTACACCAGAAACTAACACAACATTGTGAATCAACTATATTTCAATTTAAAAAAAAAAGAAAATACTTATTTTATAATATTGAGAGAAAAAAATTTCAAAATTAATATAGATCAAACAACATTACCTCCATTGTCACTTCCCAATCCCTTTAAAGTGTTTTCTGGCATGGATTTCCATAAGATTTACAAATGAGTCATTGCTCTTGTCATACACATTTAACTCTTCTCTGTTTATAAAACAATGCTACAATAGAATTCATGTTTTAGTAGCAAAAAAAAAAAAAAGACTAGACTATTTTACCTAAAATCAGAATTTGCTACACATTTTTGGAAAAAAAAATTGAAAATCTATGATACTGGGCCTGCCTTTCTACAATCACCTGCAGCTAAATAGCAGTGGATTTTGTTAAGAAGCATGTAACCTAACTAGTTCTCCACAGGCCACCCCACTGTCATTGTGTTCCATCGGGCTCTCTTCTCTCATTTATGTTGTGTTTGGCCCCATAGTTCTTGAGTAAATGACCCCTCATGTTCTTTCAATCAGTAGGTGAAGAAACAAAGGCAGAAAGGGAAAGTGATCTAACTAACCTGACTTTATGCTCTGGAATATGGACAAACCTCTATACCAAGGTCTTTCCTTTCATGATTTCATTTTACCTCTTTCTTTAATTTTTTTTTAAAAATTGAGAATCGTTGCATTGTGTATACACTCAATAACAAGCTATATCATTAACTTTCTGAAAGTCACTATGAGCAAAACTTATAATAATGCATCACAAAGACAGAGATATAAAAATAAGCCTTGGCAAAAAATATATAGGTGATATAGTTAAGTACTTCAGCACTTGATAAGTTCCAACAAGTATAGTAATTTGCATTATCAGGGTTTCTACAAGATCTTCACTGTATTTTAAGAAGATGTTCAATCTTCAGCAAAATCCTTTGCCTTCAGTAATTATAAGAAGGTGAGAGGAAAACATCTTTGTGAAGCTGGCTCTTTATAGCATATGATTCTGCCAGACCAAACTCAAAATTTATGAGAGCTAAGTAAGTTTGTTTTTCATGTAGAACCTTTTTTTTCACAAAAAATAAAATAAAATAATTAATATTTTCTTATCTAATCAAATATTAGATATTTTGATATTAGTTGATATTTTGAAAATAGCTCTTGCCAAGGTAAATAAAAAGATATAAAAATATTAAGGTGTAAGTTTCTGTGTATACAAAAAGAATAGTTAGGAATTAAAAATTTTAAATATGGAGAAACATTGAGAAAAACAACACAAGTGCGTGCCAGAGCCAAATTGTTTTATTTATTTATTTATTTATTTATTTATTTATTTTTAGATTTTTGCCGCACTTGTGTGGCATGTGGGATCTTAGTCCCCCCACCAGGGATCAAACCTGCACCTCCTGCGTTGGAAGGTAACCTGCACCTCCTGCACTGGAAGGCAGAGTCTTAACCACTGGACCACCAGGGAAGTCCCCCAAATTGTTTTAAATGTGATAGGTGGAAATGCAAAATGGTGAAGCTGCTATGGAAAACAGTATGAAGATTCCTCAAAAAATTAAAAATAGAACTACCATATTATCCAGCAATTCCACTTCTGCATATTTATCCAAAAGAATTGAAATCACGATTTCAAAGAGATTATTAGCACTCTCACATTCATTACAGTATAGTCAAGATGTGAAATGACATAAATGTCTTTTGACAGATGAAAAGATAAGCAAATATGTGGTATATACATAGGAATAATATTCAGCCTTAAAAAGAAGGAAATTCTGCAATATGCAACGACATGGGTGAGTCTTGAAGACATTATGCTAAATGAAATAAGCTAGTCACAGAAAGATAAATACTGCATAATTCCACTTACATGAGGTATGTTAAATAGTCCAATTCATAGAAACAGGAGAGTAGATTGGTGATTTCCAGGGCCTAGTGAGAGGGAGAAGAGAGGAGTTAATTATCAATGGGTATAAATTTAAGTTAAGCAAGATGAGTAAGTTTTAAATATCTGCTTTATAACGTTGGACTTACAGTCAACAAGAATGTTTCATACACTGAAACATTTAAGAAGGTAAGTCTCACGTTCAATGGTCTTACCACAATAAAATAAAACAATTTAAACGGTGATAGAAATAGTTTGAAAACAAATACAGCTCCTATTTCACTCTAAAATCACATATGACAGCTTTCTGCATATAAATACAATGTTTCCTTACTGTCAATTTACAGTCAATATCATTCTTGCTTTTATTGGTACATGTTATTAGCATTATAGTTATTTACTTTCATTGTCTGGAAAGAATGTACTCATATTGCAGAATCAGCAGAGAAGTCAAATCCCTGCCTTATGCATTTGAATGTTTAACTTGACAAAGAAAGACAAACTTTAGGAGAGCAAAGAAAATTTTTTCTAGGAAGTGAGGATGCTAGCTATGCAGTAAAGATGGCCATTCATAAAACGTCTGAAGAAGTTCTTCCAGACAAATTCAAGCTGAAGTTGTATTATTGTGTTATGAGAATTATATTTAAAATCAAGTGTTTTTTCACTCACTTCATGTTTTGAAAAATATGAAATAATTTGCAATTGTCACAGTTATTCATATCACAAATTTTTTACAAGCAGTAATTTTTTTAGGCTAGCAAGACACAAGAATTACAATAAACTTATATGTGGGAAAAAATAGCAGTTTAATAAGCCTATGCTGGGAAAATTGAACCTTAAAATACTCATACACACTTTTAACTTTTCAATATATATGAATTCTGAAGTTAGTTGAAAACTTCGGGGATTAACTCATGCTATATTGTGATAAAATTGTTTTCTTAAATCTAAGAGATTCTAGTCAAGTAAAAAGATACCGAATTGTAGAATTAAAGGACCTTTGTGACTTTCATCAACTCCAAGTTTCTTTACTTATCCAAGTTTCTTCATTTATAAACTAGGGATAATAATGCTTATATGAATATTGATCTTATGCTAAAATATAATGTGGATATGAAAACAAGTTTAAATGCAACAGTTTGCTCGTGAGTTGCCTGTTATAATTCCTCTGTAGAGACGTGTACTAAGAATCAATGTGGAAAAGTTCTAAAACTACGTCAAATATGTTGTTGACATACAGATAGACTGTCACTTATATCTACTGCCAGGCACTTTATTAGATTCTAAGGATATAAACATGAAAATTATACAATCATTTGCCTTCAAGGAACTCACAGTCAGGTAGGGAGGACAAACCATATACAACTTCCTACAATGGATTAAATACTGTATTAATATTAGCAAAAAGTGCTATGAGAGCATATAAATGGAGGGTTACTTCTGATTATAATATCAGACACAGGGTGACTGAGATGGTGTCCTTGAAGCTATGTTTCATAGAATAAATTGAATTTTTCTAATGGAGAATGAGGACATTTGATGCATAAGAAGGATCTTGAGTAAAGGTATAAAGACAATTTAAGAGAGATGGTGTATCTGGGATGAGAACGGATATGTGAATGATGGGATTTGATATTGGATGTGCAAAGGCATATGAACTGCAATCTCTGCAACAATCATGAAGAAAACTGATTTTGTCTCATACCATGTAATTTGTTAATGTGATTGCTATAGTTCTTTAATATGTCAAAGTAAAAATAAGACTTTTTTTAATGGCTGATAAATTCACTACCCAGATAACATTTTTGAAACTAAAAATATGTACTGCAATGAATATTACTTTATCTTTATTGGGGAACTTTGTGTTTTTACCACACAGAAAACAAGGAAGAATATACTTTTTGAAACAAAGTATTACACTTTACACAGAACATTTTTTAAGAAAAGAAAGTACATAATTAAGTGTGTGCCATAGAAACAAACAAAGAAAAAACTCTGATAGAATTGATTTGTAGAGAGAGACACTCAAGACAAGGCAATTAATTCAGGAGAGATGAATTACAGCCACAGCTGTGTGAATGAATAGTTGGAAGTATATTTGATTAATGTTTAAATAGAGAATACATTGGCTAGAGTAAACTAGCAAATGTAGAAAGAAATAATCAATAAATTTTCTTAGCTTAAGTAGAGTGGCCAAACATTATAGGATAGAATTTGGAGAAAAGAAAAGGCTTGGGAGTAACATAATAACTTATTTTTGGACACCTTCAATTCAAGTGCCACGTGAACTTTCAGATTGAGTTGTTTAGCAAGTAATTAGAAATTATATTATTCATATTATTTTGCAGTGTTTTCTGTTTATAGAAGTAAGAATATCTAAAAAGTATTGGATCAGCCATCTCTTTTTAACAACCTACTGCAAAACTTAATGTCTTATTACACTAAGTATTTATTATTACTCAGTAGTTTATGAGTCAACTAGGTAGTTTTACTGATCTTAGCCAGGCTCAGTTGATATTAGCTGAGTTTACTCATGTAGTTTTAGAAATCACAGTTTTCTAGGATGATCTCCTTCACATGCCTGGCATTTAGCTGGCTGTCCACAGAGATGACTGGGATGATTTAGCTCATCAGGCTAGCCTGTATTTGTTCGCATGGTAGCTGAGCAGAATTCCAGGAAAGTAAATACAGGTATGAAAGTTCCCTTGAAGCTTAACCTTAGATCAGGCAAACTACTTCTGCCATATTCTATTAGATATAAAAGGTCACAAATACAGCCCAAATTCAAGAAACGAGAACATATGTTCTACCTCTTGATGGGAAAATCTTCAAAGGCACGTTGCAAAGTGTGTGGTATAGAGAAGGATGGAGAATTAGGCCCATTTTTTAAAATCAATGAACCCGTTATCAAATGTGTATTTAAGTATATAGTTACTTAGAGTTAAAAAACAATCTAGTAGATAATCTTCCATTTAAGAAAAAAATCCCTAACAAATGAATCATATATGTTAACCTCTCAGAGCACAGAAAACTTGCTTAAAAGCCACATATAATTATTTTATCAGAGCCATGTGATAAAGCAATTATGTAATTATACATTAATTACTCAACAGAGAAAATGATTTGTGTTTGTGTTTAAAATTCAGAATTGTTCACCTGTTCTTTTTAAAGAATCTTTTAACTGAAAGAGAGCTAAAGTTCAATAGTACTTCAAATGGTGTCACTGTTTATCCTTAATTTTAACTAGTGTAAAATGACAAGAGATTTATCCAGTGCCATTAGTGATTACAGAAGGTAAATAATTAAGAATGAGCCAAAGAAATTTCTTAAATGTGGGGAGCACCATACTTCCAACAATTAGATGTGTTTAGAGAGGGCACAGACAGCAGACTAAACAAACACAAGGTTAAACAAAAAACCACACGAACAAATTACCAACAATGAATAAATCCAGAAACAAACACTCCATATAATTCCAAGTGTGAGGAACATGACTATACATGCAATAGACCAAATGGGATACTTTTGAGTGACAGAGGACTGGTAATTAGAGTGAAGGGGGCAGAGAGACAGAGGCAGACACTGGGAATCTTTCAGGTAAGCTGGAACATACAGTTAGCTCAATAGTGAACTACTCTGTAAGCAAGTGTCAGTTTCTTACTCAGAAACTAAGAAGTATTCTTGTGAATTTACTTATCCAGAGCCAATTGTTTCACCTTTTTGTTCCTCATTTGAATCTAAGTGTTAATCTGATGGTTTTCTGTGTATGGTCTGACATCTTTTCTTTCTTTTACACTCCAAAAGTCATACCGCCCACTCCCCAACCCATCCTACCTTATCGTGTCCAATATTTAAGACGACTGAAAGAAAATTCTCTTTTCTGAAACACAGTGGAAGAACTGCTTTTTCGGGTAATCTTAAAGAGTTTAGATGAAAGACGCTCAGGAGAAGAGACGGGAAAATGGTGGAGTGACAACTCAAAAAATAAAGGACAAAGTAGAAGTTAGAAAGAGGGCTTAGGAAGAGAGCAAAAGTAACAGTAAAGAATAATGCCCTTTACACTGCCTTTGCTGATTTGATGTCTGTGGACAAACTACTGCACTCTGGACAGGGAAGCCCTGCTGAAGAACGTTTAGGGACTTCAGACACCCTGTCTCAAGAAGCAAGAACCTGCAGGAACTGAATAGAACGCTTGAGCAAAGTTCTCCTTTGCTGGGGCACAAAAACTGTGAGGATGGTGATGGTCATTGGTGAGGGTCTGGACAGAGATGTAGGACCTGGGTCTTTTTTAATGAAATGGGCTCGGGCACATAGTAAAGCAGAGGGTTGCAATCTGTTGAAATACTGGCCAACCATAAGGGATGCTACTAGGTCTCCAGACCTGATTTGGCTCTTCCTTGGCCTTGAAGTTTCAGAGAGGTGAACTCTTTAGTTTTGCAGAGTAGATTGGACGTAAGATGCTGACTAATGCTTAGAAAGCAGAATGATTATTTATTGCAAAACAATCAGGAACAACATAACATATTGGATCTTAGCAAACTAAGAACTACAAAGTGAATTAGCTATGAGATTTGAATGTACAATTCTTGCAGTTCTAAAAGCTGAGTTATTCTTCTCCATAATGATGCACCTGTAAAGAGATCTGTACAAAGAATTTGTAGCAACCTTAGAAGATGCTCTCTGTCTAGAATAATGCTTGAGGAAAATATGTGATTCTTGCTTTGCTTTTAAGGTGGACAATACTCCTTATGTGCCCCTTCTGATTGATATAGTTTTTCTTTAAATTGTTAATATGTTCAATCAGAAAACAAGTTTGCTAGCCTCAGGCCCAGTCTTTCTATGACTTTGAGTATTTGTCCACTCCATACACTATATGTTGATTGCATGGTTTGATCTTCAGAACGTAATCTTACTTTCCTGTTGTCTAACTTCTTGGGGTGGGGTAGTGGGAACACTTCACTGTCAATCTCATACTTAGCCTATACCCACAAGCAATTGTGAGCTATATTCTCACAAAAGTAGCTTAAGTGGAAATAAGAGCTAGTTAATATACTCTCTACCATCATCTTTCCTTGTCCATTCTCTATTCCTACATGAGGGAAAAACTGGAGAATGGGGCAAAAATACATTAAAAGGAGACCAAGTAAACCTACCTACGTCTAAGGAACTACTTTGAGAAATGATGAGAAAAGGAGCTGAAGATGGTGAAGTCCTTTTATGAATTAAAATTTAAAAATACCCTGTGATATGTAAGCTGATGTGGCAGGGGTTTTCCCTCTACTTTGTTTACTATCCCCAGTGCCTGAATATTTGTTAGAAAGTGCTCAATAAATGTTTATGGAAATGATTATTAATTAATTAATAGAATACTGTCTTAGATTCAAGCATCACATTTCAGTTGGAATAAAAGTAACTTGGAACATATCAGATGATTAATGCTCAAGAGATGTAGAAGACTGGAAGATCTGTTTAAAGAAGGCATGGGTGTTTAGCTGAGAGAAATAGAATACTAGGCACAGGGCAAAATAAACACTGTCTTAAAATATTCAAAAAGCCAATCAATAAGTGAGATATAGGCAGACTCATTCTGTTACTCTCGGGATGATGAGTAGCAGTTATAGGAGATTTCAGATTTTCATAAGCAAGAACTAATTTGTACCCATGTATCAGTTTCTATTGATGGGTAATATTTTACCACAATCACATGAATTTGTGGCTTTCTTTTAGGCCTGTCTTCAAAATTCTACATGTAAGGTTTGATTTATTTAGCCATTAAATTCTTTGTCATTATTAAGGGTTGAGCATATTTCCCTGTTGTAGTTCATGATTACATGCCTGTTTCTAGGGTGAGAAATTGGTTCCTTTTGTTTCAATATTAAAAACCATTAAGAAAATGTGTGTAGGAAGATTAAGTATAAGGATATTAGTAATAGTTAATACCTTTACACTACCTTCATCAGAGAAGTTCAATTATATCTCTATAGTTTTCCAAGAGATCCAAGTATTCTTTTTCTTAGCTTAAAAATATTATTTGATTAGCCGTTATCTGGGATGTGAAAACATTACACTAATCAATAATAGAATTGGGTTCAAAGTTAATAGCAAATAAATTCAGATAACAGTGGAATTTGGGAAATAGCAGTAAAAGTTATGAGCATCTAGCGAGGCTACATGTCCTGTGTACATGAACTTGGAAGGGTGTGGTTGATTTAAAGAAGCTGAACAGGCAAAAACACAGAGTTCTCCAACAGTCATAGATGTAAGTGGTACATTGCTCAAAAGTAATCAGTGATTCATTAAAAGATTATTCCTGATTTTCCTGTTGTATCTAAAACATTTTAACAAAATTTATATTCACATTCACTTTTGAAGAATATACCTATTACGTAAGATGAGATGCAATTAATTTAGAAATAGACAATTTTTATTTTAGAAAACACACACACACACAGCTGTCCCAGAACCTATATTTAAAGGTTAGATACTCAAATTCTGGTCCTTTAGATATTATATTTTCCATTAAATTTCAATAAAGAATTGCTTATACTTGCCTTTCACTTCTTCACTTCCTGTCACCACTTCGCCAACCTCAATCTGCCTTCCATTCCCATCATTTAAATAAAACTGTTTCTCTTAGAGCACTGATAGATATATCTTTCCCCGTAAGTCCAAATGGTTACTTTTCAGCGCTCATCTTACCTGACTTCTGTTGACCATTACTTTCTTGATGAAACTCTCTTTCACTTCAATAGCTTTATTTACTGATTTTTGCAGTTTCACACCCTCTCCCTGGACATTAAATATTGTTTTTTCACATCTTAGACTTTGGACCACTGGAATCCTCCTGGAAAATCTCATACCAGGCAATCTTGTCCAAATCCATGCTTTTAGCTATCATGACAAATATATCCCTAACACCACAATGTATGTCCACTTGCCTACGTAATGTTTTTCTTTGGCTGTCTTAAAGGCATATCAAACTCGACGTGCCTAAAATTTAATCTGTGATCTTTCCTTTCATTCTCTTCTGTTCTAGCTTTCTCTAAGTTGGCAAGTGTACCATTAGCCATTCAGTCACACACAAACACACATGCAAACCAGAAATCTATGTATCATCTTTCACATCTTCTTTCTCCCCATCACAAAGTTCTGTCATTTTTCCTATTAAACCTATTTTGAATGTTCTATTCTCTCCATCTCCTTCACCACCACCTTAGTCCAGGATACCATCATCTCTTTCCTGGACTATGGCTGTAGCCTCTGTATTTGCATTCATATTAGTCCCCATATACTCTGTTATATCCTCAGTTAAAACAAAACAAAACAAAACCCAACAACAACAGCAATCCAGTTGTGCTGATTTTTTCTGTCTTATTTAAAGTGATTCCAATCACTTCCCAATGCTCTTGGGATAAATGCAAGACCCTGCAATGTTGCCTGTAGAAAGAACCCTGCCTGTTTCTTCAGTCTCACTGCACACTCCTCTTTCCCTTGTCATCTCCACTTGAGTCACACTGGTCTCCATTCATTTCTGCATTCAAATGCTTCTTCCCACCACAGGGCTTTGGATAGCATTATCTTCTCCTCTTGTAACCCTCTACCTTTGTCCATCCACCTTTCTAGCAGCTCATGCTCACTCCTCCCTAGGTTACTTGCTCAGAAAAACTCTCCCTGAATTGACTGCGCTGACAATGAGTTTCCTCCAGATGTAAGCTCTTTTAGCCCCATACACCTCTCCTTAGAAATATTCCTTAGTATCATTTATCACAGTTATAATTTCACATTTGTATGAGAGTCTCTGATTTACCTGTCTCTGCCAATCCATAATAAGCTTCACAAGGACAGGGACATTCTCTCCTTTGGTTTAACATTTTATTTCTAGCACCTATGTGGTGTTGAATGAATGGCTTATGTTACCTAGAGAAGTCATTCACTGGCTGTCACATGAGTATGGATTTTATCATTTTTCTTTTGTCTTGGTACCAAAAATGAGGCTTTGAGGAAATGGACTAGAGAAAAAGCTGGGGGGTCCTGAACCTGGGCAAGTGTCCTTAGAGCACTTTGGCAGCTGCTGTGTTATAGGGAAAATGGTAGTGGTTGTAGCATGTGTTTGTAGGGAAGTAAGTAATAATTCAATTGAATGTAATATACATTTTTAAAAAGATAACAGAGCTTTATCTATATCAGCTCTGTACTGAACAGTATAAATATAATAAAAATGTGAAAAACCTCTGTCTTATAAATCTGAGAAACTTATTAAAACATATTGGAAATAAGACAGAAGTAAGCTAATAAACATTATTTTTATTTGATTTTCATAGAGTATTTACTATGCATATGCATTGTAATAAATCTTCAAAATATCTCAATGCTCATAAATCTGATAGAAGAAAGATATTCATATATTGATCTTAGAGAAAAGAAAATTGAGGCTTCAAAATGTTATGAATTATATCCTATCCACACAGCTAGTAAGTGACACTGTTTAGAATATACTTCAAGTCTTTTAAATCAATGAATTCATGCTTAAAACCAGTGTTTGTCAAATTTCAGTAATATGTGGACTCTCATTAAAAAATCAAAATATTTCTGAAATTTTGTGTAGAATTAAATTAGCATCATGACAACATTCCTTAAACATATAAATAACTATGAAATTCTTTTACTTGTAGATTTCTAGAACTGCAAAAATAAAACAATATTTGGTTTTACAAATTTTATAAATCAAATAAAACAAAAATTCAAATTAACATCACTATTATTGTGACACATTTTTGTTTATAAAATAAAATTAATAAAATGTGAATTCTGTATCAATGGTTATTTCCAGGCTCTGTATTAATCTTCATAGGTTAAATTTTGCTTCAATGACAACAAACCCCGAATCTCAGTGGCTTAACAAATAAAGTTCTATTATATGCTATATATCAGGTGACTCACTAGGGTAGGTTTCACCATTTAAATTTAGGATTTCCATGCTTGGTACCAAGGCAGAGAAATAATTGGAGTGATATACAGAATAATTTTTACTGCCTCAGCTTGAATATTGATTACAACTAGTCATGTGGCTCCCTGTAACTGTAAGAGGTCTGGGAATTGTGTGTTATTATGTATCCAAGAACAACATTACGATATTGCTGAACACAAATAATGACTATCACAATTCCAAAACTGAACTCTTATGCTCCAAAAATGATTTCAAATTATGAGTTATGTTGACCTAAAACATATAGACTGCCAAATCTTTCACCAGCAAGATGGGTTTATTTGGGATCAGCAGAGAATTACAATTTGGAGTCTGTAACCATGATGAGTCACGTGCAAATTTCCATGTATCAAGGGAAAGAAATAGCTTTTATAGAGGGAAAACGGAAGTTGGAAGAGCTCATGGTTTTCATTGGTTGAGTCCTTGCCATGAATAAGAGGAGTCTTCTTCCTGTTGGGCTCTTCTATCCTCAAAGGGCAAGAGAGGTCCCCCTTGCAGTCTCCCAAGTCTATTTAATTGAGGTTTCTGTTTATTACATTTTTACAGTTACCATGCACAAAAAAACAAGTTTAGTAACATTACTGGTAAATTATTAAACATAAATGCAAGAGTAGACATAGATGATTGTTATCATTTTTACATTAGAACTATAAACAGTAAGATGTGCTTCTCAATATATTGAAAGTTAAATAATAAATGCCATTTGTATAGGTGCTCTCTTGGCCCCAACAGAATTGTAAATAGAAACATAAGTGTAAGCCATGAACCCTTAGATAATAATTGGTTAGAAGGTGGTCAATGAGATGATTCAGAATGAGAATTTTTTAATTGTCATCAAAATAATAATTCAAAATAAAATTGTATCAACAAGTCATGGCCACTTGTGAGAATATATTGCCAACCCCACAGTTTGAAAAACAACGTATACAGCTATTGTGTCTGTAGAGCTATGTGGCAATATGAGTGAAAAAATCAATAAAGTGTTCAAGAACAAGATCATTGTGGACTGGAGTGGACTGAAAGTATTCATAGGCGAGGAGGATTTGAGCTCAGCCTTGAAAAAATGATAGAACTTAAGCATAAAAGAGAAGAGAATTGGATTCTCAGCAGGTTGAACATCATAAATAGGAGAAGGGGGAGAGCAAGGTTTGTTCATGGGTCGAGAAGGTGAACTTATTTGGGATAAAATGTTTGTTTTGAAGAGTATTTTGAATTTTCTTTTATGCATAATGAGAAGCTAAAGCAAAATTCTGAGTGAAAAGCTATGCCTCATTGAAAATGGCGTTTTTGAACAAATAATGTAATTTTTCAGTGACTGGTACTTAAGACACTGTGAATCATGATTACCATGTATTATGTACACATGATGTGCAGGGTAATATATCAGACACTTTAGACAAAATATCTAATTTCATGATAACCTGAACACTAAAAGTTGGACAATCCTATCCTTGCTTTAGAGATACCAGAAGAGAATTCCGGAAGTGTTGGGTTACTTTATTTACAATAATAGTATGCACACTGAAACAGGGATTTTAATCCACTTTGACACCAAAATTCAAGTTCTTTCTACTACATCATGCTAAGTAAAGAGGGCTACATATTTCTGGCCCTCTGTTGAGCAAATTGTATTTATTAATAAATTAGTAGTCATCCTTACTGAGGTAGATAATTTTTTGTTTCTTTCAAAGGACTAGATATATAACGTTTGCAAGTGATCAACATTGCTACCGATAAAGTATGCCTTTTGTGACTATCAACAGGAAAGTAACCTAGATATGTTGGAAATATTTCTATTATCATGAGACATGAACATCTATTAAATATGTGCTGTAAGTTTGAGATTTTATGGGGTCATATGCCATTTTTATCAGATTTGGGAAATTTATGATAGGAATAAAAAGAAAATATGTTGATTTCATAATGCATTTGTTATCATACTTTTTGCATTTTCCTAGAAATAAATCAATAAAAGGTTGTAGTCTCAATGAGATAAAGGGCAGTGTATAAACGCTTGTGTAACTGGGTTCCCAAGCCAAAGATTTAGGGCAATTAAAATACTCAGTTTTCCCCTGTCCTTTTTTTATTAGCTTCTCTGAGATACTGTAGCAGCTATGGAAAACTTCCAAAGGCATGAAAAAGACCTCAGACTTTGGTGGTAGATAACAGGGACAATGAACAAGGAAATACCAGTTATCATCAAAGAGACTTCAGCAAGAGACTGGGAAAAAATGGAAATCATCCTTAGGGAAGTGGAATCAACATCCAAGTTCAATAGACTAAGTCATCAGAGAACCTTGATTGAAATGTGGGACACACAGAAAGTATTGACAACTAAAGGGAAAAAGAAAAAAACAAAAAAATAAGAACTTCAGAGTGGGACACTAGAGGTAGAACCAGAGAAGGGAACATTGCTGGGGTTGTTTCTCCTTGTCATTGGCAGGGAATGTATTGGTATGTTATGGGAGGTTACGGATGGAATGTGTAGTTTGGTCATTTCCTCCCTTTAAATTAGATGTCGGAATATCAGGATGTTCTCCTATACGAATCTAGGTGAATCTCATGTTACTGGTTCTTATTAGGTACTTAGTAATTACACATTCAACAGATAAAGAATAAAAAAGAAAGAATGAATAAACGAATAGCTAGTGAATTCCATTGTTCAAAAAGGGCTGCAGCATCATAGTTTCCTGTCCTTCCTTGAATTTACTGAAAGCTTACTTAGTGGAGGAAACATACCTCCAGAGAGATACCATTGTATGTTCATACAGTGCCTGGCCCTCTGTATAGAATGGCATCAAAATGTGGATCATTCAAATATTTTGTTGATTATTCACTAAATGCAGACCATTAGGCCTTGAAGCCTGCTCATGCTTCTCACTGTTTTAAAAATAAATCTTTGAATAGCCAATGTAACCCACAAAGGTCTTGTAATAGAGACCAAATCTGACTCCATATTGGATCTGTTTCTTTCACTTTAACCTTTGTATTCTATTACTTTTGCTACAAATTATTTACTAAAGGGATGTTGCCTGTAGCTTAGAGTATATATAATGGCCCATTTCCCAGGACCCTGTCTTCCATGCCTGAATGTTAAGCTAAAATACCTTTGTTTAAGCTCAAAGGAAACATCCTGACCAGGCTCACTGATGAATGGCTGGAGGAAAGAAGAAATTAACAAATCTGGCCTGAACGAGGAAATATTGGCAACAACTTATCACCTTTTTTACTTTACCTCCTCACCGCCCCCTCTTTATTCCATAAAAGAAATGAGCATCTAAACCTGGGCAAGATGGTTCTTTGGGACACTAGTCCACCACCTTCTTGGTCTGCTGGCCTTCTGAATAAAGTCACTATTCCTTGCCCCAACAACTCATCTCTCCATATATTGGCCTGTCGTGCAGCCAGCTCTATGAGCTTGGACTCAGTAACTGTCTGGGCCTTGTCTAATTCTCTAGCATCAACTGATGGAGCTCTTAACCAGTGCTTCTGCATTCCTGCCACCCTGGCTCTTTCTAAGGCACCTGATAGAGAATTCTCTGAGAGGCAGCATGGCATAGCAGTTAAAAGCAGGAAACCTGAAGTCGGAGTGCTGCAGTTAGAACTCTCTTTCTACATATACTGACTAGGTAAGTTTCTTATCCTCATTGTGCCTCATTTTCCTCATCTTTAAAATGGAGCTAATAATAGTACCTTCCTCAATGTGTCATTATGAAAATTAAATAAATTAACTGTAAAGTGGTCAGAACAGTATCTGGTCTTTATCACAAGCTTACTAATATGAAACTTATTGAAACTACATACATTTCCATTAAATATAGTAAAATAAAACACAAAGAAATAGGGCACTTAGTCCAGCCTGAAAGTTTTGGACAGACTACCAATAAGTAGTGACAACAGAAAGTCATGGAGTTAGAGAGGTAGTGACAGAAAACTGGAATTCAGGGTAAAAAAAGATTATCCTGTTTTATTGGGTTGACATATGGGATAGACTTGAGAATGTTTATAGAAGAATGGAAAGACACAGGAGCAAGAGCAAACAGGAAGAAAAGGAAAGTAAACTCCAGAGAAGGTAGCAGAAGATGAGATCAATGCCACAGGTGGAATAATTGGCTTTAGACAGAAGTAGGGACAGATAATAGCTATGAGTTGTTTTGCACCCCATTATCTTTAACTCACATTTCTGTTTGGAAACCATGAGCTGGGTGTCACAAAAGCCTTTCTTATTGAAAGACACCCTGTATCACTGATTTTCACAAATTTTCTGTACATTGTATGCTGTTAACTTGATGTTTAATCCATACACCTGCTGCTTTGTGTGCTTAGAATGCCTCTTCCCTTAAATTTCATTTCTCCCATACAGATTTCTCAATCAAGTGACTGTTTAGCCACTGAAACAATTTCTAACTCCAAGAAACTTCTTTGGCATTTCCAGAAACATAGAAAACAAAATTAAGTGGGCATTTGCTTGCATTCTTGTTTTCCCCTCAGTGAAAAGTCATTGCTTGGTCTCCATTGCTTGCCAATAATTGCTTCATGGAGTGAAAATACAAACAGGGCAGTGACTACGTCCATATAATCTACTTCTCAGAACATAGAACGTTTTCATGAAACATTTTACGAGAACTTATGTTCCATTTGATAATGATGATGACCCATGATTTTTATATAGGAAAGCTCCTAAAATTGCCTTAATGAAAGCAGGGCACAGAAAAATGGACTATTTTGTCAGACCATCTAGAAACTTCAATCTAAGAGATGTTATTTTGTGAAGAATCTTCTAGGATATTTGAATCTTAAATTTAAATGCCCAGCCTTCTATTTGAAATCACTCTGGATTTTTCTGTAATCTGGCTCTAGAACCAGCAACTAAACCTCTAGCAAACATAGTTTAATCTCTTCATATATTTAAAATAACCAAAGTATATGGCCACCCTCTGGGCATGCTCATGTTTTTATGATAACTCAAGCTTCACCTGAGTAAAAGAAAACTTCCAACGCATGTTTGGGGTGTTTCCCCCCCCACCAATGTTGGTATCTCTCAAAAATGAGTTTGAAAAAAATAACTTCGGGTATATTATCAAAGAGAAACTTAGGAATTTAGCTATGACATTCCCATTAAGCCTACAAAAGAGAATAAGTAAAGTCATGTTCTGACTTTGTGATTTTCACTGTTAGTAATCATCAAAACACTGTGAAAAAAGATTTCAAGATCAAAGCAAAACATAGCAACTTCAAAGACAGAGAGAGAGCTCAGGGCTGAAAAAACATGGTCCTCATAATATCACCCCCATTAGAAGGTTGTAAGAACTCAGGTAAACAAGACCTGGATCTGAAATGGACCTAAGAACATCTACAGCAATCTACCAAGTTTCTATCCCTCATAATTTTTCACAGTTACTTTCAAGATCACTTTCTGTTCCATTCCACAGATGAAATCTAAGTGTGCTTTGTGAGATCGATAAGCTATCTTTAATCTCCTGAACAGAATAAGTTGACCACATAATTTAACATTTACATTTGTACATTTTGATAAGAATAATGACTCTATTAATAATTACATCTCAAAAATAGTGTTAATTTGGTATGTCTTAGGCAATACCTAAGGAATACCTTACTATGGCATTCTTCCAAAAAATTAGCTTTGTTTAAGATGAAATGTTGTTCCCTTGGCCCTAGATTAACAGTTATTTCTTTTGAAATCTTAGCCAGTTCACTTTGTGTGTCCCCCATTAACCAATCCTAATAATCACAAATATAAGTGGTTTGTTGCCTTTAAGTTATGAAGACACTTCATACCAACCTCAACACACACGACACTCAACAACAACAAAAATGATATCCAAATGTTAACACTACTACCATATCAAAAATTATTGAAAAAAATCAGTGTCATATTTTGTAAATTATTCTATTTTTTTTTTGGCAACTTCCCTATGTAAATCATCTTATTTACCAAACCCTTAAGACTAATATCATCAACTACAAAAAGTGCCCAATGAAGAACAATAAATAACTAAAACAATGGCTATAATTTTAGCTACTTTAACATAAAGTTATTTCAACAATGTCATAGAAATTTTGAAAAATAGAATTGCCTTCCCTCTTACCATTTTACACACAGATGTTGTATATCTTTGCTTTCTTTTTCTGTCTTTATATTTCTTTACGATTGTGTATGAATATCCATTTTTCAAACTATCATTCTAACCATTTTTCTACAGCAAAATATATATATAATTGCATTCAGAATCTATATCAAAATTTTACGCAGTTTGGATTTATTTCTGTATTGTCATCCAACCTATGTAATTGTAGTTTGAGAGTGTAAATTAAATTGGGACTGTTCCTTACTTTAATTCATCTTTGAATTAAAGATGGATATTTGGAGTGACTCTCATTCTTCACTATGTTAACACTGAAATAAATATTTAAATACATATAGCTTTTTTCAACTCTTGAAATTTTAAAATATACATCCAAATGCATGATTACTGGGCCAAATGGTAAAAATGAAAAAGAAGAAGAAAAAAGAGTATATGGGTTCAGAGTGTTCAAGAAAATTTAATTGTATCCTAAGTGACTTATTACAAATGCACCATATATATATTATATATATATATATATATATTTAACACAATTCATGTGATTCAAAAATATGCAGTTTATTTGTGATGTTTGAGTAATGAAAGATCATCTAACCTAGTTCCTGTGTATTTGAGTTCAGCTCTCTTATACTATGAACACGATAAGTACCTGACTTAAGGATCCTAGAGCTTTAAGATCTGGTTTGGTTCACTACAAATGAATGGATACACAGAAACGTTATAGGTAAAATGGATAAGTCAGTAAATGAAAAGTGACAGTATTAGTTAAACATAAAATATGTAGTACCAAGTTCAGAATTAAGAAAGACAAACTATTCATTCCAAATAAAATATATAATTTTAAAGTCAGTGAGACAGTGAACTAGCTCCCTCTCTGTATGCAAAGATTTTTCTGTTTTAATATTTGCATGTAAAAATGTTGCCAGTATTGTATTGCAAATGGTGGTTTAATATTTTGTCTCTGATCCAGATCCCGATCTGGGCTGATCCAGAAGTAACTGTATTTAAACCTATTCTTAAACCCCAGTGTTTGTCATCTTATTACCTATATAGAGGTGCACAGAGGACTATAAAAAAGTAGCAGGGACTTTCATTCTTTGACAGTTGATAACAGGAGGATTTTGCCTATAAATCTTCCCACAAAATCTTGAAATAATACTTTTGAACAAAAAACAAAGAGAATGTAAACCAGGCTTAAGTTTGTTTCTAACTAAAATGTTTTGTGGCTACCTTGTGTTATGTGTGTACCTCATGTGTTTTTTACAAAACCAGAAACATTTTGTTACTATTATTTCTATTCACACCAAAAGGTGGAAATATATCAAGGAATTTATACACCAAAAGGAATCAGAGATGTGGAAAAAAGAAGACATATATTTGAGTTTAACTAAGAGAAAACTTGAACAGCAACGTTCAGGCTATCTTCATCAGAAAATATTGAAAGTGTTTAGAAGTAAATAATAGTTCCTAGATAAGAAGGTTGAAAGAAATCAGTTGATTGCATTTATGTAGGAATGTTAGCAAAAAAACCAAACATGTGCTCAAGGTATATGGTCATCAAAATCTGATCTCACTGAACATTTCCTGTCTCATCTTCGATTCAAATCCTGTAACCTCTGCTGCAGTGAACTGGCCATTTTCCCCAGGAAAATCATCTTATTTCTACATCTTACCTTTGAATGTCTCCCTCTTCCAATTTTTCTCTGTTTATGGAAATTCTCATAATTCAAGAAAGAAGCTCCCTCCAACATAATTAGGTAGTCTGTATATACTTAATCCCCACAAAACTTTCTAGCATCCTCGTCTCTCCCACAAACTAGTGTTCTGCAATTCAAGTCTTCCTGCAGTAGCACAGAGCAACACTCTTCCTGTGGAGGAGGGGGAAGGCTTTTTGAAGAAATCATATTAGCTAATGTTTCTAATAAGGTTAAATTACATTAAATAACTAACATTTTAAGAAAAATGTGATAAGCTAGATAAGATAAATGTATTTAACTATAAGTTGAAGTCCTAAAATTTTTAAGTGAAGAGAATGAATTCAATTTAATTCACCAAATATATTTTAAGTAACTATTAAATTCACAGTTTTATGCTAGACTTACTATTATAAAGATTAATACATGTATTCTAAAATATCCCACTTTAATGCAAGACATTTTATGTTAAATGCAATAATATTTCCTGTATTTAAACTATGTGTTTTAAATATGGTAACTCCAGATGACAGAGTAATTCTTTGACTGAAGGGATTAAGCAATTTTTATAGAGGAGATACTACTGCTTTGAACCTGACACTAATAAGTAAATAAGTTTGTGATGTGTGAAGTAAGGGAGAAAAAAGAGTTCGAATAACTGGATGGACCAATAGTATCTAGGATGGAGATCCTTCTGCTGCAAGATTGCCCATAAGGCAACCACATTTTAGACACAATATTGTATATTTATTTACAGTATTTGTGCTTTTATCATACTAAAATATAAAAATCATAAAAAAATGTTCTATTTAACTATCTCATTTTAAAATATTGTGTTCTCAATTATATATTTTTTTGCATGTTTGGACCATCAGTTTCCCATATGAACAGAATTCCAATTTTAGAACAGTAGTCAAAGAAGTGATTGAAGTTTTATAATGTATCTCCCAGGAAAACATTTAATACGTAAAAAATGTGTGAATTTAATATTTACACTATATTTAGTCCAGTCTAACAAACAATTAATAACAAAACCTGTAATTTTCAGTCATAATTTTTCTACCATATCACCTTTTTCTTCCATGTAGCTTTCAATGCAAATATGATGTTATTGCATTTAGCTGGATTTCATCCATTTTGATGAATTGTGTTTTCATGTTCGTTTATTTAAAATATTTTAAAATTTCTCTTGAGATTTCTTCTTTGACCCATATATTATTTAGAAGTATGTTGTTTAATTTTCACATATTTGGAGACTTTTCACTTATCTTTCTGTTATTGATTTCTAGTATAATTCTAGTATAGTCTGAGGGCAGATATTGTATGGTTTCCATTCTTTTAAATTTAAGGTGTGTTTTATGGCTCAGAATATGGTCTGTCTTGGTGAATGTTCCATGCAGGGTTGAGAAAAATGTGTATTCTTCTGCTGCTGTTGGATGAAGCAGCCTCTAGATGCCAATTGTATCCAGTTGACTAATGGTTTTGTTGAATTCAGTTATTTCCTTACGGATTTTCTGTCCTACTGAATCTGTTCATTTCTAAGAGAGGGGCCTTGAAGTCTCCAGCCATGATAATGAATTTATCTATTTCTCTTTGCAATTCTATCAGCTTTTACCTCACATAGTTTGACATTCTGTTGTAAGACGCATATACATTAAGGATTATTTCTTCTTGGAAAATTGACGTCTTTATTTTTAGGCAATGCCCTTCTTTATGCTAATAACTTTCCTTGCTTTGGCATTGGCTCTGTCTGTTATTACTGTAGCTAATCCTGCTTTCTTTAGATTAAGGTTAGCATGGTACATTTTCCTCTATCCATTTACTTTTAATCTATATGTGATTTTATATTTTAAGTGTGTTTCTTTTTTTTTTAAATTATTTTATTTTATTTTATTTTTTACACAGCAGGTTCTTATTAGTCATCAATTTTATACACATCAGTGTATACATGTCAATCCCAATCGTCCAATTCATCACACCCTTACCCCCATCTTCCTGCCACTTTCCCCCGTTGGTGTCCATACGTTTGTTCTCTACATCTGTATCTCAATTTCTGCCCTGCAAACCGGTTCATCTGTACCATTTTTCTAGGTTCCACATATATGCGTTAATATACGATATTTGTTTTTCTTTTTCTGACTTACTTCACTCTGTATGACAGTCTCTAGATCCATCCACGTCTCAACAAATGACCCAATTTCGTTCCTTTTTATGGCTGAGTAATATTCCATTGTATATATGTACCACAACTTCTTTATCCATTCGTCTGTCGATGGGCATTTAGGTTGCTTCCATGAACTGGCTATTGTAAATAGTGCTGCCATGAACATTGGGGTGCATGTGTCTTTTTGAATTATGGTTTTCTCTGGGTATATGCCCAGTAGTGGGATTGCTGGATCATATGGTAATTTTATTTTTAGTTTTTTAAGGAACCTCCATACTGTTCTCCATAGTGACTGTATCAATTTACATTCCCACCAACAGTGCAAGAGGGTTCCCTTTTCTCCACACCCTCTCCAGCATTTGTTGTTTGTAGATTTTCTGATGACGCCCATTCTAACTGGTGTGAGGTGGTACCTCATTGTAGTTTTGATTTGCATTTCTCTAATAATTAGTGATGTTGAGCAGCTTTTCATGTGCCTCTTGGCCATCTGTATGTCTTCTTTGGAGAAATGTCTTTTTAGGTCTTCTGCCCATTTTTGGATTAGGTTGCTTGTTTTTTTAATATTGAGCTGCATGAGCTGTTTACATATTTTGGAGATTAATCCTTTGTCCGTGGATTCATTGGCAAATATTTTCTCCCATTCTGAGGGTTGTCTTTTCATCTTGTTTATGGTTTCCTTTGTTGTGCAAAAGCTTTGAAGTTTCATTAGGTCCCATTTGTTTATTTTTGTTTTTATTTCCATTACTCTAGGAGGTGGATCAAAAAAGATCTTGCTGTGATTTATGTCAAAGAGTGTTCTTCCTATTTTTTTTTTTTTAATAAATTTATTTATTTATTTATTTTTGGCTGTGTTGGGTCTTCGTTTCTGTGCGAGGGCTTTCTCTAGTTGCGGCGAGTAGGGGCCACTCTTCATCGCGGTGCACGGGCCTCTCACTATCGTGGCCTCTCTTGTTGCGGAGCACAGGCTCCAGACGTGCAGGCTCAGTAGTTGTGGCTCACGGGCCTAGCTGCTCTGCGGCATGTGGGATCTTCCCAGACCAGGGCTCGAACCCGTGTCCCCTGCATTGGCAGGCAGACTCTCAACAACTGCGCCACCAGGGAAGCCCTTCCTATGTTTTCCTCTAAGTGTTTTATAGTGTCCAGTCTTACATTTAGGTCTCTAATCCATTTTGAGTTTATTTTTGTGTATGGTGTTAGGGAATGTTCTAATTTCATCCTTTTACATGTAGCTGTCCAGTTTTCCCAGCACCACTTATTGAAGAGACTGTTTTTTCTCCATTGTATATCCTTGCCTCCATTGTCATAGATTAGTTGATCATAGGTGCGTGGGTTTATCTCTGGGCTTTCTATCTTGTTGCATTGATCTATGTTTCCATTTTTGTGCCAGTACAGTATTGTCTTGATTACTGTAGCTTTGTAGTATAGTCTGAAATCAGGACGTCTGATTCCTCCAGCTTGGTTTTTTTCCCTCAAGACTGCTTTGGCTATTTGGGGTCTTTTGTGTCTCCATGCAAAATTTAAGATTTTTTGTTCTAGTTCTGTAAAAAATGCCATTGGTAATTTGATAGGGATTGCATTGAATTTGTAGATTGCTTTGGGTAGTGTAGTCATTTTCACAATATTGATTCTTCCAATCCAAGAACATGGTATATCTCTCCATCTGTTGGTATCATCTTTAATTTCTTTCATCAGTGTCTTATAGTTTTCTGCATGCAGGTCTTTTGTCTCCTTAGGTAGGTTTATTCCTAGGAATTTTATTCTTTTTGTTGCAATGGTAAATGGGAGTGTTTCCTTAATTTCTCTTTCAGATTTTTGTAGACATCATATAGCCGGGTCTTGTTTTTTATCCACTATAACAATCTCTGTCTTTCAAGTGGTGTATTTAGACCATTGATGTTCAATGTGACTATTGATATAGTTTGATTAATATTTACCATGTTTCTTACTGTTTTCTATTTGTTGCTTTTGTTCCCTGTTCTTATTTTTGTTTTCCACTTTTTTTCTGCCTTTTGTGTTTTTTTCCTACGTCTTGTGGTTTTATATGATTCCATTTTCTCTCCTTTCTTAACAACCATTTTTTAAAATTCTTTTAGTAGTGGCCCTAAGGTTTGCAGTAAACATTTACAGCTAATTCAAGTCCACTTTCAAATAACACTATACCACTTCACAGATAATGTGAGTACTTTATAATAAATATTCCTAATTCCTCTTTCCCATCCCTATATCATTGTTTTCATTCATTCCTCTTACATACAAACATGCATAAGCATATATATACTAAATATATAAATGTATGGTTTATACATAAGCATACATATTTTGCATTGTTGGTATTATTTTGAATATGAACAAACTATCATCTGTTAGATTAATTATGAATAAGAAAAATAAAAGTTTTTATTTTACCTTTACTTATTCCTTCAATGCTCTCCCTTAATTTATATAGATCAGTGTTTCTGACCAATATTATTTTCCTTCTCTCTAAAGAATTTTTTCTTAACATTTCTTGCAAGGTAACTCTACTGGCAACAAATTCCCTAAATTTTTGTTTGTCAGAGAAAGTCTTTATTTCTCCTTCACTTTTGAAGGATAATTTTTCAGGGTACAGATTTCCAGGTTAGTGGCTTTTTTCTCTGAACCCTTTAAATATTTCACTTCACTCTTTTCTTTCTTGCATGATTTCTGAGAAGAAGTTGGATGAAATTCTTATCTTTGTTCCAACATAGGTAAGGTGTTTCCACACCCACCTCACTTCTTTCAGGTTTTTTTCCAGAATTTTTTCTCTGTCTTTCATTTTCTGTAGCTTGAAAATAATATGCCTAGGTTTGTATTGACATTTATTCTGTTTGTTGTTCTTTAAGCTTCCTGGATCTGTGGTTTGGAGTCTGACATTAATTCGGGGAAATTCTTAGTCTTTATTGATTCAAATATTTCTTCTGCTCCTTTCTCTACCCTCTGGTACTCCTATTATATGTTATGTTACACTTTTGTAGTTGCCCCACGGTCCTTGAATATTCTGTTCTGTTTTTTCAGTCTTTGTTCTCTTTGCTTTTCAGTTTTCAAGAATTCTATTGATATATCCTCTAAGTCAGAGACTCTTTCCTCACCTATGTCCAGTCTACTAATAAGCCCATAAAAGGCATTCTTTTTTTCTGTTACAGTGTTTTTTGTTTGTTTAGTGTGTTTTGGTATGTCTTTAAATTTTTCTTGATAGCTGGGCATGATGTACAAAGAAAACAAGGAAGTGTTGTAAATAGGCCTTAGTAATGTGGTGGTGAGGTGTGGGACAGAGGAAGTGTGCTATAGTCTTATGATTAGGTCTCAATTTTCACTGAGCCTATGCCTCTGAACTGTGAACTTCACAAGAGTTTCTCCATTATCCTCCCTTAGGCGGAAGAGGTTGGGTAGACTGGCCAGGAGTTGGGTATTTCCCTTCTCCCACATGGTAGGCTGGAGATGGCTGGAGTTGGGTGCTAAAGTTGAGTGTTGCCCTTCTCTGGGTCAGGTAGGCTCTGTTAACACCCCAGCTGGTTATATCTGCTTAATTTGTTTCCCTTGAGGCCAGACCTTGTTAAGAAGAAATGTGTACTTTGGTGTACTTCAAAATGTTTCCAGTTTCCCACCCTCTGCCTGAAGCCCTGGGATTCCAACGGCATTTTAAATGTTAAACTCTGAGTTGTCCATACTAAGTCTCCAGCAGGTCCTTAGTTATAGTCAGGTTTTCCTACTCTGACACTGGTTCTCAGGGTGGCTTCTGTTTGTGAGTATCTGGTCTGGTAAGCCATGACTCCCTGAATTCCCCTGTCTGTCTCTGCAATACTGGGGGCAGTGGTTTGTCCTGTGTCCACTCTTCTCTTAGGGACCTAAGAGGACTTGATTTTTCAAGTCTGTTCAGCTTTTTACTTGTTAGGACAGTGTGACAGCTTCCAAGCTTTTTACATAAGGAGGCAGAAACCAGAAGTCCCCCTACCTTAGTTTTTAAGACATTTTTAGTTGTGTTTTCTATTCCCTGTGACTGAAAATATCTCAAATGATATATATGGCCAAATAAATTATAAAAAATAATGCAAAGTATGTATCGCTGTCACTAATATGTTAACGAGCATATTAAGAGACACCTAGAAGCTCTGATATAAAATTACATGACTTTGTTTATGCCAATAGTCTATATATTTCTATACATATGTAATCCATTTCTTCAATAATATATATTAATGTTCAGAGGAGCATATTTTTGAAACACTATAATACCTCTCTCTATTAGCTAAAATCATAGATTCCATGCAATGAAAACTATACTGTTTAAGACAAAATTACCATATTTGCTTATTTTTACTTTCGATAAACTTCATTAGAATTGGTCAAAGTTACAATTTAAGGAAGAAATGATTTTGTTTTCCTCACTTATTCTGTTTTTTTATTAGTTTAATGTAATGAATGTAGTCTTTTGTATTAGTGGGCTTATTAGCAGCATTTTTACTGATGAAATCATTGAGAAATGCAGGTACTAAACTTTAAATCAATGGTAAAAACCTTTAAAAGAGCAGTTTCACTTTTAAGGGAAGTCATATCATCCATTCGAATTAAATGTGTTAAAGATTTTACTTCTATTTCTAAGACCTAGAAAGAATAGAACTTGTACTAATGATGTGAAATTATGCATAAATGGTTTTAGCACCAGAGATAGAAAGAGGTTCAGAGTAATTATGCTTTAACATTTGATCACTAAATAAGAAGTCAATAAAGTCAATTTATAATTTACATAGATTAGAGAATTTCAAATATCTAAATGTAGTGTAATTGAAAATAAATCAAGAGATAAAGAAGAGATGCAAAAAAATGGTTAGACTGAATTTAAAGTTTGGCAAGGAATTAGATTTATATCCTCAAAGAAATACCCTTCCTTAAATGTAAAACATAGTCTAGAAAAGGCCCATTTCCCAATGGCATCATCTTAATTCAAGAGATAGCATTCATGCCCTCAAAGCTATAGCTTTCAGAGCTCTGCAACAGCAAGAATGACCTTAAAATCCTATTCAGATTTTTTTTCCAGTTACTGCAGCTGAATGCATCTGAAATAGGGAATTCATGCATTTCACTTCACTATGGAAATCATCATATAAATGGGATAGTCAGTGGAAATTTCAGCTTATATATAGCAAGAAATTATGTCATTTACAATGATGGTACAATTTGCATCATGTATACTTTTTTTCTATCTATCTTGATTTAAATTTACAAAAAAAACGGTTTTAGTGGTTATAATATTTTAACTCTCTTTTAAAATAAAAGTCCGTTGGAACACCATTTAAAATATGCAGTTAAAGGAGTTTGAAGTGGTTTAATGTAGCAGTAAGCCAACATATCAAAATACAGTATGTTGAAGAGGTAGCCCAGCATTTATGTGCTAAAGTCAGGGCATGTGAGTCCCGAGCAAAAGTCATTCTATGCCAAATCCCACACCATAAAAATGATAATAATAATAGCAAAAAGTATTGTTCATATCATTTTTAAGTGCCACTGCTTGGAAGATAATCACCAGACATTGCATAAAAGATAAAAAAAAGAAAATCCTTTCTAATGCACTTAGAGGTTAAAGGAAATACACCATTTTCAAGGAATTTTAACTTACTACCAGTTTAATCTTAACCTCAGTTTCATTACAACTAATATCACTTCTCTTTCTTGAAGTCTCTAAAGCAGTCTCTTTTTATCATTTGTGTGACTGTCTTTTTTGTCAACTGAATTGTAAGCTCCTGAGAAAGAATGTCCCCGGCTCACATTTCCTTTGCTCCATCCTCAGAGTCCAGCCCACACGTAGTGGGCCCTGCTTGCTCAAAGCACCTTGCAGGAAACTCATTTGGTGTCTTTATTGGCCTCAGAACCTGTGTCCTAACTGGGAGGTGCATTAGGGAAGACACTGGTGCAGGTCGTTGTATAATACCCACACCTAATCCAGGCTCTGGTACCCAAAAGTCTTTTCACATATAAATATAAATGAATTAATCTTGTTCCTGCATTCTCTCACTGCTCATCAGAGTTAAAAGTATCTAAAAAAGGAAAATTTTATTCCATAGGACAGCTTACTTATTGTTTAGCTGTCAAAATATTATTTACACTTAGCCCAAATCTTTTGTCTTGTGCCTTGTACATACAGGCATACCCCTATTTATTGTGCTTGGCATTATTGCACTTCACAGATAAAATTGTGTTTTTTACAGATTGAAGGTTTGTGGCAATCTTGCTTCGAGCAAGTCTATTGGCACCATTTTTTCCAACAGCATTTGCTCACTTTGTGTCTCTGTGTCATGTTTTGGTAATGTTTACAATATTTCAAACTTTTTCATAATTATGGTGATCTGTGATCAGTGACCTTTGATGTTACTATTGCAAAAAGATTATGACTTGCTGAAGGCTCAGATGAAGGTTCGCGTTTTTTAGCAATGGTCTTTTTAATTAATGTATGTACATTGTTTTTATAGACATAATGCTATTGCATACTTCATAGACTATAGTATATGTAAACATAACTTTTATGTGCACGGAGAAACCAAAAAATTCATGTGACTTGCTTTATTGCGATATTCCCTTTATTGCAGTGGTCTAGAACCAAACCCACACTATCTCCAAGGTATGCCTGTACTTGTTCTTGTTTTGTACACTGAGCTTATAAGAATAATTCTTATTTCTCCTATTATTTTGGTTGTATTTTACCTCCCAAAGAACTCCTAGCTATTACCCAGGAATTGGGGCTTACCCCAAAATATTTTTCATGTTTTAGAAAATGTATTTATCACAGTTGTCATTTTTGCTATAATTATAACGCTTCAAAAATGCACACAGTATGTTGTTAACTTTGTTTAACTATATACATAATTTAATATTTCCTCATGATAAACAAATCTACATTCACATTTTCCAACAAAATATTTGAATTAACTTTCAAAATTAATATATGAGAAACTGGAGGACATACAGTTCAGATTCTCCAATAAATTAGTAGAAGTTGAGGAAATGATACAGCTCGAATTAGAAAAATTTATTATGTAATTTCTTCTCTTGTTATTAATATGGATCAAAGAGTAAAAAAGAACTATTTTTTTTCAAATACCTACACAAATAGATTTTTTATATAAAGCATGAATAATATGCTTAATGTGGTCTAGTTCATATGTATAGAATTCTTCAATTTCAAAATATTTTAGAGAATAGTGAACCTCATTTTGTTTTACAATGTATATACTAGATGAGTTGCGATTCCAGATGGCTGGAGGGAAATAGAGCCAAAACCCCAACACACAGTACTGCAGGTTTTTATGCTGTCCTCAGCCATTGCATGATCACTTGAGAGTTCTCAGCTCCCCTGAGAATCCTGGAGATTCAGAAGATGGAAAAAGATCTAGTCCAGAAGTCACTTCAAGTCATGAACTTCCTTTTTGTGGTTTCCTTCCAGCTTAACTTCCCTTTACATGCAAAGAATTATATAGCAATTTGCCACAGAACTCTGCAAGCATTTACCCAAGAGAAAGGATTTGTCTAAGAAGTGGCATCAGTTTTGGCCACAGGAGAGCCAGGCATACATACAATCAAGTGAAGTACTTATGACTTATGACTTCCACGTGGTCAATTCTCTATGGTCCTTCACTGAGGTGAATTGCCTGTTTGACTTAAGATTATGTTTTTGGCAAAACTAACATTTTAAAGCTTAACCTCAAAGAAAGCTACTGCTTATAATATACTGTTAGCTACATCATAATTCTCCTAAGAAAATCTACTTGTGAGAATTAAATATTATAAAATAAAAAGACACATTTACTGTGCCTTAATGCTGGGAGACTTTTCTTCTAACTCGAGTTTCATAATACTGAGAAACATATAATAATAGTATTTATGTAGCATGTTCTATTACAAAAGCTTTTGAATTTTTATTTAATACTGAAATGGTCCCCACTGAGATGTTAGCATTCCCCTTTGCAGTTGCACTGATATCACAGACTTACTCACACACTCATTGAATCTCAACTCATCTGGACTTCTAGATTTGGTTTAGTGAATAAAAATGAGTATATAAAAATGTGTTTGTAATTAATAAAATTTGACTTTATTTTCTGGCAATAAATGCATGTCATGAGATAAATTTTGATTTAGCTATCAGCATTTGTTATTGCATGTTTCTGTACAATTCAATGAACCCACCACTTCACTGGGAATCCTACTGAGAAGAAAGTAGAAAATCCACTCCATTGCCCCTAGATTTCTCTAAATCTATGAGACTCATTAGTACTTGTGCATAATGCCCTGACATATCTAGTGATGACCTTCTAATGGATGGAGGTCATGTCCAAGGTAGTTTCACTGTAGCATTGGGCACCATCTAATATTGCCATGCATGAATTGAGAATACTTTGGGAGGAAAGCTCTTAATACTTTGTTATTGTGCAATGTCTTTAATCATTCACATCAAAGAGATATGTTATGGCTATAAAGCCTAGTTTTTGTATGGTTTTCAATTTATCAGTGACTGCTGCTGAGCTCTGGAAAGAGAACTTCTTGTCAAATTCAGAAGTCTAACCATACTTAAGAAACAGAACGATGGGACAAATAAAAATAAGGAGGTTATAAACTATTCAGGGAAGTACAGAACTTTTAAGTTCAGTGCAGTGGTGCAGTTCATTGTGAAGTGTGAAGTCCATTACTATGAAATGCCTTAGGATCACCTAAGAAAAGAGGATCAAAAGCGCGGCAAGTAATTTGCTTCTCCATCACTATGCCCCTCCTTCCCAAACTTAATGATTCTGCTCTAATTTGTTTTATATATTTTCTTTGGCACAAATGTAGGTTGCTTTTTTGGAAAATAGTGTTCTGCTGCTAATAACATATGAAAGCTACTATTAATGTTTCTTTCTCATTTAATTATTCAACAAAGAGACCACCCAAGTTTACCCACATGTAACCAAAGATATCAGAAATGGGAAACAACTAGAGTCTGTTTAGTTTGATTGTAGTGTTTTTGTCCTACCACATTGTCTTTAACTAGTCACAGAACACTCCTAGAGGTGAGAACGAGGCCTATATACACAGTATTCATTAGTTTGGCCTCTCTAAACTGTTGACCTACCGCCAGCACAAATGTCATTTTATGGTGTGATTCAATTTAACTTGGAAACACCGTATTAAATCTATTTCACTATAGATACCCTGCAAAACTTATTTGTCTACAGACTGTTTATAAAGGACATAGCATGTAAACTCTGAGTCCCTGGTTCCTGGGAACTTTGGCAGTAGAACTCAGCAAGAGGCAGCATAATAGAGAGATAGTGTGCATGAAGACTGACCTTGGAGTGTGATTCCCAGATTTATTACATCATATGTTGCTATGTGACCTTGGACAAGTTAGTTAACCTCTTTTGGCTTTAGTTTCTTTGTCCTTAAAATGGCTATGAGAAATAGATGAGTTAACATTTGACGAGTACTTAGAATAATGTCTGGCACATAATAAATATGACTCAAGCCTTTGTAAAATAAGATTACCACCTTAATGAGTCAACACTGTCCTTAAGAAGGGAAGTACAAGAAACAACACACACAAAAACATGACTAGGTAGCAATCTTGTTTGGTGTTTTGGAGTATACACAATAAAGTTCTTAATGGATCTATCTGAGCTTTTGTGCATAACAGTGAATCACTCTGATTCTACAGTCAATAATGTTCAAAAGTGTACCTTTTTTCTCAACTAAGCATCGAGCTACAGTTAGCCTGTCTTTGACACTTCCTGCACTGAGCTCCTGTGAAGTAATCTATTTGGGGCCTTCCCAGAAGATTCATTAAGTTGTACTGAACGTATCTGCTTGCCTCATGGGCAAAGGGAAGAATACCAAACACAAAACACCTGTGCTCTCAAGTTAGCCAATTTCATTTCTTTAGACAATTCAAGGTTTCGTTTATTATTTATAAAATTCTGAATGTGTTGGGACCTAATTATTTCTGAAAGTATTGCACCCCCCACTCCATGGCATGTCAGTTGCAGCTGGCTCTCATCTTATCTATTATTAGATCTGAATTTGAAGCAGGATGTTTTCTGTGGAGAGCCCCTGCATCCTGAATACTTTCCCCTCAGTCATCTATCAAAGTGCAAACATGAGAGTATTTAGGTCATGATTTATAGCACCCTCAATCTTCTCAAAGTTTGATTAATTTTAGTCATCTTTTTTCTAGGACAGAAAACAATAGTGTATTTAATAACACTTAATATCATTAAATTGCAAAAAGGTTGGCTTAATATATGCACACTAATCATTTATTTTGGAGCAAGTAATACAATCGTAAAATATTAATAACCAAAGTGGTGTTTATAAGCCAAAAATGAGTATGTCTACTCATATATATTTTGAGCCAGTTGTAATGTATCATCAACAAGATATTCTCAGCATCTATTATCTAAAGCATTTAAAAAATATATATATGTTCAGGGCTTCCCTGGTGGCGCAGTGGTTAAGAATCTGCCTGCCAATGCAGGGGACACGGGTTCAATCCCTGGTCAGGGAAGATACCACATGCCGCGGAGCAACTAAGCCCGTGAGCCACAACTACTGAGCCTGCGTGTCTGGAGCCGGTGTTCCGCAACAAGAGAGGCCGCGACAGTGAGAGGCCCGCGCACCGCGATGAAGAGTGGCCCCCGTTCACCGCAACTGGAGAAAGCCCTCGCACAGAAACGAAGACCCAACACAGCCAAAAATAAATAAATTAATTAATTTAAAAATATATATATATGTTCAAAGGACAATCCAACAACAGAAACGTTCATAAGCTTTTTGGAAATGCAGGTACCTGGCCCAAAGCAGAACAATGGACTCAGAATCTCTAGAGATGAGGCTTAGAAATTAGGATTTTAACAAATATGGTAGGTGATTCCAATAGTTGAGAATCTCTGATTCTCTAGTATGAAAGTATTCATTTTTCCAGATTCTTTAGTTCTTCAGCTATTTAGGCAGCTGCCGGCCGGGCAGGGTGTGACTGGCCGATAGGAGAGAACTACTTCAATCCACATGTGTGTATTAATTTATCATCCCTTCGACCTGCCAGTCACACTTTTGTCCTCTTTGCTAGATCTGAGAATACCCCAGGGAACAAAGGCACAGATTTTGCTTAGGGTTTGACTTGAAACACCCACACAGATGCCAGAGGAAACAAGAGAGTAGGGACTCTTTCTTGGCAGTTAACACAGCATACCCCAGAGAATACTGCTGGTCCAGTCTCAGTCTTAGAACTAAGAAGAACATCTCTTCATTTTCATTGTACTCCCTTATTCTACTTGGATAAATGAGGCTATCTTGGCACACCTACCTTGGCCTTTGTAAACTCTGGTGACCTGAACTACTGTCCTTCTGCCAATTCCACTGTCATCTGATGCCAATTCCACTGTCAACTGACGAGAAGCAGCGCTGTATCTCTGATTACCCTCCCTCTGTGTTCTCTGCTGGTTTCATTTTCTTTTCCCATCTTCTCCGTGCAGCTATTTCTTTTTCTTTTTCTTTTTTTTTATAAATTTATTTTATTTATTTTTTTATTTTTGGCTGCGTTGGGTCTTCATTGCTGCACGCAGGCTTTCTCTAGTTGCAGCGAGTGGGGCTACTCTTCATTGCGGTGCGTGGGCTTCTCATTGCGGTGGCTTCTTTTGTTGCGGAGCACGGGCTCTAGGTGCACGGGCTTCAGTAGTTGTGGCACGCGGGCTCAGTAGTTGTGGCTCACGGGCTCTAGAGCACAAGCTCAGTAGCTGTGGTGCATGGGCTTAGTTGCTCCACGGCATGTGGGATCTTCTCGGACCAGGGTTCGAACCCATGTCCCCTGCATTGGCAGGCAGATTCTTAACCACTGCACCACCAGGGAAGCCTGCAGCTATTTCTTAAAGTGTTGTTCTCCATCCCTTTCTCCCTCTAAGCCCTTGTCAAGGAGAATTCATCTCTTTCTATAGCTTCAACCCAATAGCTCCATGTTAGTGATGCTCAAATGTTTATCTTGAGCTCTAATCACTTTAGAAAACTGAGAGCCACTTTTTACTGCTATCAACATGTTCACTTCCATGTGTGATTACATATTTGCATCAACTTCTGCAAATCTACTGTGGAACACATTTCCCTACCCTCCAAAAAAAAAAAAAAAAAACAAAAGAAAAGAAAAGAAAAAAGAAATCTGGTCCCAAATTTGGCCTCTTCCATCAATGGTATATGCATCCTCCAAGTTCCACAGTTTAGAAGCGTTTATCAACTTTGACTTCTTTAGTCCTAAGTTAATCACTGGGTTGATTTACTACTATTTAGAGCAATTCTTTATAGAAATCCTAGGAATCCCAGGACCTTTTGCACAGAGAAAGTACCTAATTCTAAAGGAGATAATTCATTATGGTGATTATAAGGAAGACTGATACAAGAGAGACTTTGGTTTGAATTCTGCAGTACTTTATGCTGCAAGAACATAGGCATATTGCTTAACCTTTCTAAATCTATGTCTTTCTTGCCAATATGAATTTATTTATTTTTTCAACAGATATTGTTGGGAACCTTGTAAGTTTCATTGCTGTACTAGAATCTTGTATACTGTGTTGGACAACATCTCTTCACTCCTGGGGAATATAGAGGAGTGCTTCATTGTGATGAAAGATAAGGTAATATATTTTAAACACTTGGCACAAAGAAAATGTTCTGAAAATATTCATTACTTTTCTCCCCTAGAGTCTATTTTCTGGCCCTTGGCTAACATATCATGTTTCTTTGGACACCTTGGTTTGTTTGTTTGATTTTTTAATTTTTTTTTCCTTTTCTCATTAAAGCTGTCATACATAACTCATTCTGCCTCCTTGGCTTCCCCAGCAAAATGAACTGCAAAGTGGGCTATTTTTCCCTATGTTCTCTGATTCTTGCTTTTCTCTGAGAAGATATGATCTCTTTCATTTTATTTTATTTTATTTTTTCCTGGAGAGACATTAACAAACCTTATTTAGTGACATGGTGTGGTCAAACTTACAAGATAGTATTTTTGTGATCATTTTTTTTGTTTGTTTCAATATGCATGATGAGAGAAGCAGGTAAAAAAAATGTCTCCTAGTTTTCCTTCTTGGCTGACTGGTTGGGAATAGGGGTGTCACCAACTGAGTTTGATATAGGAGGAAGAGAAGGGAAAGAGAAAATAATTGTCCGCTTATTTGGAAATGGTACCTTTGAGGTTCTTGTGAAACTTTTAGATGAAGAGTTGAACAGAAATTCAGATAAACAAATATGAAGCTTGGGAGAGACGTCTGAGCTGGAAATAAAGTTTTGGGATGTATCAACTTGAAGTTGGTATTCAAAACTATGGTCATAGATTAATGTGTTTTAAAATATTATACAGTATGCATTTATTTACTAGGCTTTGTGCTTAAAACTAGGAATAAAAATTTGAATAAAACTTATATTGCCCTGGCCCAAAGGGAGCTTATACTCTATCAAAGGACCAAAAATCATGTAAATAAATATAAACTGGGAAATGTGATAAATCGTGTGTTGTGATAAGAAGAAATGCTTGATTCCCTTTAACTTGGATAAACTGACAGAAATCCAGTATAGTTGGGTATGGGTGGGCAGGGCCAGGTCACGTACAGCCTTGTGGACCACAGGAGAAATTTGGATTTCAGGCAAAAAGCAATGAGAATCATTGAAGTGTTTTTAGTTTTTAAGTCTTAAGTGACATAGTGACTTATTAAAGAGTGACATTTGCTCATGTTATTATAGGGAAAATGTGTAGGCAAGGAGCAAGAAAATTGCCCTAACCTCATTTCTGAGCTCCAGAACCACATTTCCTGTGGGTGACTTATGGTAAACTCAGTAACAATGGGATAAGTGTATTATGTGGAAGAAATTGAGCTCAGATAATTTAAATTATTTGAGTCAAGTTATTGAGCAAAAATCCAGGACTTCCGAATTTTATTTCAGTGATTTGAGTGAAATATGGATTGCCTTCTATTCTGTGAAAAGTGTCCTGATTCCTGCACATTTCAATATTTTCTGTTTATATTTCCACACCAACAAAACCTTCCCCCACCAGAGTAGGTCTGCTGGAATTTTCCAACACAATGATCAACTGCCAAAAGACATTCCTTCTGAACTCAGGTCCTGTGTAGCAGACTGTTGCCAAAGATAAAGCTTGAACTTCAGCAGCAAAGTCAAACCTTTCAACAAGAATATTTCAGAATATGATTTTCAAAATTCACAATCATGAGTACTAATGATCCAAAGGTTGGGAGTGTAATTAATTACATGGACATTGATGGATATTGACATTAGCTGAAGCACATCAGTTCAGGGTGCAATAAACTGAAGTACAAAATCCTCAGCAATTTAAGTCAAAGGCCTTCATAGCCATGGAAATAATAACAATAAGACTTCTTCAAAGAACTGTACCCATGCAAATATAATAATTGTAGCAGATATAAACAGAATATTTAGTATGTTCTATCATTTTAAATATTTATATGGATCTCTCTCAAATAGGTACTATTATCATCTCCATTTTATAGATTAAAAAAAAAGACTGAGACACAGAGTGATCAAGTAATTTTCTAAAGGTTCACATAATTTGAGAGTAGCACGTCTACGATTTTAACTACAGCTGCCTGGGTTCTCTGTCTTTCTGTATGTAAAACAATACTGTTGTAATGTGATACTATACATGGTGTTGGTCTTACCTATGTTTTAATTATTGTAAATTATTAAAATTCAGAACCACTAGACAGATTTAAATAGCTAGAGTTTACATTTTTAGTTTAACTGTCAGAACAAATTGTTTTATATTTATGTGTACAAAGATTTATAAGATGTAAGGGGTGATTGTAAACTGAGAACATAAAACCCTATTTTTTAACTTCAAATACAGTTATAACTGTTGTTCTAAGTACTAAATAATCCCTTATCTTATAAAATGACTCTCGGTGTTCCAGGACACAAAATTATTATGTCTATATTGTCTACAATTTTAGATTGATCTCCTGTCATTACATTGTTGGCTTAGTTTATAATCAGTTGCATGAGTTAGTCAGTATGACAGCTGCTTGATTTGGTCTAGGGGAAAAAAACATTCTGATAAAACTCTACTAGTAAGAAAAAAATCAAATAAATAGTATAATAAACTTTTCACATCAAAATGATATAAGGATCCTAAAGTACTGTAATGATTCAAATAGACACATTACCCATGCATTAGAAATATTTTATTTGTAACTTCATTTAAATACGTAAAGCAGATGTATCAAAAAGCTGTAGTAAGAGCTCAAAGGGAAAATATTCCATTTGCTGCCTTGTTACTAAATCTGTGTGAATTTCCTAAAATGTGAGAAAATATACTTTAAATATTGGTTTGTACACATATTTTAAACATGTTTTATTATATTAATAAATATTTTTGAAGGTGGAAGTATGTTTTATAGTATCTGAAAGGAGAATAGGAGCTTTTTTATGATGTATTATTTTATTTTACTATATTTAATTTTATCAATTCCATTTTATTAGAGAACATAATTGCTAACATTTAATGAATGTTTCCTTTTGGCTATTGCTTTACATGTACTAACTCATTTAATGTTCACAATAACTTTATGAAATAGGTCTTACAGCTAAGTCATTATATAATGAGGAAACTAAGAAACAGAGAGACAAGCCAAATCTCCCAAATTTATACATTTAGCAAGTGGATAAGTTGAAATGTGAATCTAGGCTATTTGTTTCCTGAGAGATATTTTAATGACTACATTAAACTGAAAAAAAAATGTATATTATATATTTGTATGTATATATATATTTACATCCATCCATCCTCAGGAGCTAATGGATACTTGCTTTGGAGAGGTATTTAAGTTATACAAGGAGAATCCTATTTTAAACAATAAGCACATATTTGTATGTAACAATGCTTTTATTACGTTCTAGAATATGTACCCTAGTTACAGTATTTTATCTTTCCACTTTGAAGGAATTCTAATAAATTCTAGTCAGTGAAAAATTCTGCAGGGTAAATATGTTCTTCAGTTCTTATCTGTCCAGAGGCTGAGTTTATTAATAAAGGTTAACACACACCAATCTGTCAAAGTTAACTCTAGGGAGTAGATTATTGAATGACAAAAGTGAGGGAGACTCTTTCATGATAATGTTTTTACCTTGTATCATTTATTCTCTCACAATACCATTTTGACTTCTGTAATTAAAACAGAAGAAAGGTAAAAAAATTCCAAGCAGAGCCTATAGAGTACCACAGATGGTAGTTTTACTTTATGGATGAGAACATGGATGCTGAGAAGGTTGGTAAAATAATCAGGATCATCTAACACCAAAATCTACTCTTTCCATTAACTTGAAGTAGTCAATGAAGAAAAGCAAGCAAGCAATATGAACTTAGAAATTCAGCCTTTGACTCTGTTAGCTGCATAACTTTTGACAGAACTACGATTCCACCAGAAGTCTTGGCGTAATTTTTAAAAAGGCAAGAACTCGGTGATATTTACCTCTATCCTAACACAATGTCTGGCCCCTGGTTAGAACTCAGAAGTTATTGAATTTGAATGAAATAAAGAGAATATTTTTAATTATCTCCAAGGAAACAGTTCTTTCCCATGGACTTATATTTAGAGATCTCTTGTTTCCATCTCACAGTCTTAGATCAAGAATCAGACATTACTTTAAAAAAGGAGTAGGGCAATCCATAGCCTGGTTGTTCACAACTCAGTTAATTTTCATAAACAGACAACCACATATGAAACTGGCAGGAATGAGCAGTGTCCTCCCATTCCCCTGTGGCACCTGGGATTCTTTTTATGAATTTCCAAAGCAGTCAGACATCTCAGAGTATTATTTTCATCTGCTTATTTTTCTCTCTTCCCATCTCTCCATTTATTTCCATTGCTCATCCATAAGTTACTATGAGGATAAAACTTTAATAAAAGAATGGGGATTATCATGAGGCATAAAATATTCTAGTTACCTTTCCCCATACTTATAATCTGAGTATTGATAGTAACTGCAAGTGTCTGGCTTTAAGGCACAGTAATTCTTTCAATGTGATTTAACATCAGAACAATGTTTCATTTTTAAATAATTGCATATGGAAGGAAAGAAAATGTAATTTAAGTAAACAGGAAAACCCACAATCTGTTAATAATGATCTTTAAGAAATACTTTTAGCAGTCATGACAATTCGTACCCTAAAAGTAAATTTAAAACGTAGCAGTTTCATACCTTGTGTAAAAAAATTTAAATTATACTATTTTTAAAGCTGCCTAAGCATCCTAATTTTCCTTTATCTTCCACTTTCAATATCCATTATCTTTGTATGCCTACAGTTTATGCTTAAAGAATCAAGCTATAGCCATAAAAACAGAATTGCATTTTTAGTAACTATTGCCATTATACTAAAAATACATTTGGATCTATAAGATTTCACAATTTCAGTACTCTTTCCCAATACCAAATGTCTTGAATTTACTACAATTGAGCAAGAGAATAGTTTTGCATTGCTTTTCTAATTAAAGTGCAGAAAGTTAATAGGTCTGGACGTCTCTGCAAAATGAGTAAATGTGTACCCCTGTCCTGACATTTCCTTCAGCATTGATTTGAAAACACTAAATATATTTTATTTTATAGAACCAGAGCACAAAAATCCACCTAGTAATTGTTTTCCATTGATATTCCCTTGGTGAATTTGCATTTGTAAGATAAGAATTGACATTTATAATGCAGAGCCAGTCAAATTATAGAATTTGTAAACTGAAACTCTTTATTTTTATTACTATAACATTGCAAAGTGATCGGATGGTTTTGTACAGCCTATTTATTTATCTCATTTTAAAATTGATTAAAGAAATAACTTTGCCTATGGAACAGAAAAGGAGTTATTTCTTGAACAATTCCATTTAAAATACAATTGTTAGAAAACTTATTTTGACACTTTAGGACTAGGGTACCACTAAGAAATCAACTTGATATTAAATATTTTAACAGAAGACAGTCTAAATGCAACGGGTCAGGTCTGGTCAGTGGGAGGCCCCCCAGATTTGTGGTGAACTTGGGAACTTTTGACTTCACATAGGTGTTGAAAACATGAATAATGCCCTTACTATTGATTATATGCCAGGAGGAAAAAAGTCAGGGTAGTACATCTGTGGGAATGAGATGAAGCAGTGGCATAGGTCAAACTGTGGATAAATGAAATATCAGTTCAGCAGTAATACGCTCTCCCTTCCCAAGGTTCGTTGTACAGACCAACACAGAGGAATACTGAAACCAGGGAAATTCACAAAGCATCCATCTCTCAGCACTTTCTATAAACTATAACTGATATATAGATAAAACCAGGCTAAAAGGAACATGAAAGTCATTCACCCTTAACAGAAAGAGAAGTTTAAAAGGCCAAGATCGAATGGGATACAAAAGTTAGTAAAGGATAATTCCATAAACTTTGCTTTGATGTTCTGTTTGCTGATGGTTTGTGGTGATTGGGGTTCCCTCTTTTCCTTTTCCTTTCTATGAGAGTCAGATAGGGTGGGCCCCAAAAGATGGGACTAGAAAAAATTACTCCATTAAACAAATAAACACAAAATGTACAGAATATAGGATTCTGGAGTGAGAATTTTTGGACTTCTATCCTAGGAAGTTTCATTAGCTCCATTGACTAAAACATCTACACAGAGTTGGTGACTCTCAATCTTTATCTTCAGGTTTGATATTTATTTTGAAATTAGACAAAACACCCTCAACATAATTTGGAGAAAATGCATTACTTTCCATCTTCTCTTTCTCTTGTCCTTCTATCTCTGATATTGGTGACACCATCTATTTGTTTGTCTAAGTCAGGACCATCCGTTGCTTTCCTTCAGTTTGTATTAATACTATTAACTCCCCATTATCCTCCAAAACTACTGGAACAAAGGCCTATTCATGATACACCTCTAACGTCTTCTTTCCTTCTTGATTGCTATCGCCACACTGGATGTCCTCATTGTCTCTATCACAGAGCATTGTGGTCATCTCCAAACCCATGTAGGAAATAAGTGTCAATGAAAAGGATAATGAGATTGTGTCTCTAGTAAAGATAATTCGTTAGAAAAATATTATCCTGCAATCGCACTGTTGGGCACATACCCGAAGAAAACTCTAATTCGAAAAGATACATGCACCCCAATGTTCATAGAAGCACTATTTACAATAGCCAAGAAAGCAACCTAAATGTCCACTGACAGATGAATAGAAAAAGAAGATGTGGTATATGTATACAATGGCATACAACTCAGCCATAAAAAAGAATGAAATAATGCCTTTTGCAGCAACATGTATGGACCTAGAGATTATCATAGTAAGTGAAGTAAGTCAGATAAAGACAAGTATCATGTGATATCACTTATATGTGGAATCTTAAACAATGATACAAATGAACTTGTTTGTAAAACAGAAATAGACTCACAGACATAGAAAACAAACTTATGGTTACCAAAGGGAAAGGGCGAGAGAGATAATTTGGGAATTTGCATTAACAGATACACACTACCATATATAAAATAGATAAACAATAAGGACCTACTGTATAGCACAGGGAACTATATTCAATATCTTGTAATAACCTATAATTGAAAAGAAGCTAAAAAGAATATACACATATATATGAATAACTGGATCACTTTGCTGTACACCTGAAACACTGTAAATCAACTATGCATCAATAAAAAAAGATAATTCTTTAGAACAATAATCCTTTGTTCAGGGTGGAGAGGAGACTTGAGGCAAAGAGATGAAACAATAACTAGTTTCACCTGTCAGGTAATTCCCTTCACAACTTGAAATTCCTTTAGTTCAATCAGTGAAAGTGTTTTGTTGTTGCTGTTGTTTATTTGCTTAATTTGATAAGTTACTAAGAATGATTTTATGTCTTATGACTTCAACCTAAGGATATTTAAGATAGAAAATAATTCAGAATCCGATTATTGTTTATGTCATGGTCTCATGGAGGACATATAGGTATCTTTCTTGACCTGAGTAGACAGAGGGCTGATAAGGGTGTCCCCAGCCTGCAATAATATAATCATGATGATTATAAGAGTTAAGTACTTGGAGTGATTTCTGAATATCAGCCACTGTGTTAAGATGCCTTACTGTAGACTATCACAATCAATCTTCATGGTAGCCTTATGGGGAAGGTACTATTATTATCTTCATTTTATAGATGAAGAAATTGATTTTCAGAGAGGAGAATTAGATTACCCAAGGTCTACCATTGGTAAATTTTAGAATCCAGATTTGAATGCAGGCTGATTCCAAAGGTAACTTCTATAGTAATCACCAACTCTGGAACCATCTGCCTGAGTTCTAATCCCTCAGAATCTATCTCCCTTATAGGGTTGGAATGAAGCTTAAAAGAGTTAATAGAGGTCTGGAAAGGGATGCGGATAAGCCGCGTCCTGGTCCTCCCCTCCGGAAAGCCAGGCCCAGGACGCGGTGCGGCCGCAACGTCCGGAGGTCCTGCACCCGCTAACCCTGATCCTGCCCCACCCAAGCGGCTCGCTCTGGAGTTCCTGCCCCACCCAAGCGGCTCGCTCTGGAGTTCCTGCCTGGAGCTCCCATACCAGCTGAAAATGCGTATCTCAAATGCAAGCCCGACTTAGCAGGAATCTTTGGACTGCCTTGTCCTGTCCCTAAAATTGGATCATGAAGGTACTGGGGAAAAGCCACCTCTGGATGTGGCTCCCGTTCCTTCACCTGCTGGCCAACGGTGCGGAGCACGAAGAGGAGGTGAGACACGCCATCGAGTTGCACAGGGGCCAAGGGGTGGCCGTCACCCAGAGGAGACAGTGGGTCCTGGACGGTTGCAGAAAGCTCTCCGGGCTTCTTCACCAAAAGGCTGTGGTTCTTAACAAACTGAAAAGTGCAGTCAGAGCAGTGGAAAAAGACACCAGCCTTTCGGACGAAGAGAAGCTGTTTCAGGTGCACATGTTTGAAATTTTCCAGAAAGAGCTGAATGAAAGTGAAAACTCAGTCTTCCAGGCCATCCATGGACTCCAGAGAGCCCTGCAGGGTTACTACAGGGACGTGGTCAACGTGAAGGAGAGCAGCAGGCAGCTCCTGGAGGCCCTGCGGAAGGCAGCCATCAAGGTCAGAGGGGTCAACTTTGAGGCAGTTCTGCCGGTGGAAGAGGAAGAGGCCAGTTCCAAGCAGAACCTCACGAAACGGGAGGTAGAGGAGGACCTGGGCCTGAGCATGCTCATCGACGCCCAGAGTAACCAGTACATCCTGACCAAGCCCAGGGACGCCACCATCCCGCGGGCAGACCCCCACCTCATAAAGGACATCGTCACCATAGGGATGTTGTCCTTACCATGCGGCTGGCTCTGCACAATGATAGGCCTGCCGACCATGTTTGGTTACACCATCTGCTGCGTGCTTCCGGGGCCCTCCGGGCTCAACAGTATTAAGTCAGTTGTGCATGTGGAGACGTTAGGAGAATTTGGTATGTTCTTTACTCTCTTCCTCGTTGGCTTAGAATTTTCGCCAGAGAAGCTGAGAAAGCGTCGCCATGGAGATCCTGCGGGTCCTGGGCCTGGTCGGGCAGGTCCTCTTCTCGCTTGCTGCGGTTCTCCTTTTCTGTCTTGTCGTGAGGACCTACCTCGTGGGACCGTACTGCCGGAAGCTGCACGCGGAGAGCAAGGGGAACAAGGAGATCCTCATCCTGGGAATCTCCGCTTTCACCTTCCTCATGATGACGGTCACCGAGCTCCTGGACGTGTCCATGGAGCTGGGCTGCTTCCTGGACGGAGCCCTGGTGTCCTCCCAGGGTCACGTGGTCGCTGAGGAGGTCGTGTCCTACGTGGAGCCCGTCCGCGACTTCCTGGCCATCGTGTTCTTCGCGTCCATAGGTGACCCTCCTCCTCCAGGGGTGACACTCCCACTGGGTCTCATCTGCTCACACGTGTTTCTACTTAGCTGGTGCCGCGAAAACAGTTCCCATGGCGACTAGGGTCTGAGGGACTCTCCCCTAGAAGGAGGGAAGGTTTGAGCTGAGGGACGGGGGCTCCTGACTGGTGGTCCTGAGGGTCCACCGCTCAGCAGGGTGGCAGGTCCACTTCAGCACGTCCACATCAAGTGCAGGAAGAAATTCTAATTTTAATACAAAAAATCAAACTGGTGTGTCGAGGCTGCTGCCCTGGGAATGTCCCCATGGAGGGGGGCAGTCCCGCTCGTGGTCACAGCCTGGCCACCTGGTCTCTCGCTCACACCCTGCACTGCTCGGTGGGTCTAAGAGCCCCAGAGACTCTGGGTGCCTCGAGAGGCAGGTTCTGAAGCCCGTGGAAACAGGGCGGGGAGCACTGAGTCGCCCGGCCCTCTGCTCGGGCTCTCGGGGTGGAGTGGGTGGGAGATACCCTGCCCCTTCCCGTCCTGGCGGAGGAGCCTGTGGATGTAGGGGTGGCAGGGAGGCTGGCCGCCCCGCCCGGACGATCGCCCGTCCCCGTCCCACAGGCCTTCACGTGTTCCCCACCTTCGTGCTGTACGAGCTCACCGTCCTGCTGGTCCTCACCCTCTCGGTGGTGGTCATGAAGGTAGGGCCCCTGCTTGCGAAGTCCACGCTGCCTTTGGTTTCACCAGTCACACCAAGCGCCTCGCTTCCTGCCTGTGTGTACCCCCCCGCCCAGCGCAGCCCGGGCAGCCGGGGCTTCTTGGATCGGGATGGCCCTTTGTCTCAGAGTTTGTGTTGAAAATGGGGGGGGGGGTGTCCTCCAGTGACACCCTTGCTCTGTAATTTGACTTCTAAGTGCGTCTAAAGAACCGCAAACCCAGCTCTGGTGACGCAAACGTACATTTTAACGGCCACTGAGAACTATTTTGCCACTTGCCACTTGTCTGATCTCTGTGACTACAAATTGTTGAGGTGCCCATGTCAGCGTGGGATTCTTGGAGTGGAAGTGGCCTGGGCGGTGGCCGCTGGCTTTGCGGAGGAGATGGAGCAGCGCCCCGATGATGGCTGAACGGCACTGCCCGCTGCAGGCTGCTTCCTCTGCGCTTTCTTTACGTTTTGTTAAAAACAAAGTTTCCATTCTGAACGCTGCACGATATTCGCTTGGCGGGAGGGCCTTGGTTTTCCCGGGGGTGGGAGGGGTCTCCGTGCGTCCTCCCGCGCTGTGTTGGGGCGGCCCCCCCGGGACCCGCCCTGCTTCCTGCGGGCGGTGCTCCGGGCCCAGCCTGGCCGAGCGTGACCTGCCGCTCTGGCAGTTCGTCCTGGCAGCCCTGGTCCTGTCTCTGCTGCTGCCCAAGACCAGCCAGTACGTCAAGTGGATCGTGGCCGCGGGGCTGGCCCAGGTCAGCGAGTTCTCTCTGGTGCTGGGGAGCCGGGCGCGCAGAGCGCGTGTCATCTCTCGGGAGGTGAGTCTCTGCCCGGCTGGCGGAGCGGGGTTGTTAGGGGGAGTAGGGCTGGGGTGGGGGGGCGCCCCAGTCCCCGGCGCCTCTTGGGGAAGGGGGCGCCCTCCTCCAGTCCGGGCACCAGAGGCTTGCACACCGTGATGCGGAGACACACCCCCGGCCGCGCTGACGCCCCGCCCCCGGCAGGTGTACCTCCTCATCCTGAGTGTGACCACGCTCAGCCTCCTCCTGGCCCTGCTGCTTTGGCGAGTGGCCGTCGCCAGGTGTGCGCCCCGGTCCGAGAGAAGGTCCAGCCTCTGAGGACCGCGGCCAGGTGACCGGCCGGAGCTGTCACCGCATTCCCGGACCTCAGAGTCTCCCGGAGCCCGCCTCTGTGTGCAGTGATTATGCACCGTGTACGTGTAACTCTGCGTTTTACAAATCGCCTTGACTCTTTTGCCTGGATGTGCCTTTTCTTCAGAAATTAATGTTAACTTTCTATTGTTATTTCATCAGTTCATGTTTTTTTGGTAAAGAAAAAAACTAGGAGGCTTTTTTATTTATTGTACAACTTGTAAACCGTTGGTCAATATTTGTTATTAAACGTTTCTGTGACATGAGCTTTTAATTCTCACAATGTGTTTGGAAAGTTACTTTTAGTCCTTAAAGTCTGTGTTTTCTAAAATGAGACAAGTTCTTCTAAATGTCTTTTGCTTTTTATTACAATTTTAAACAACACTTTCATGTCAGTTTTTATCAGGTAAATCATTCTTTTAAAATATTTGGTTTTGAATCACAAGACTATGCATTCCTTAATAAAAATCATTTATGATCAGTTAAAAAAAAAAAGAGTTAATAGATATTTAGCATCAAGTAGAAGGCCTAGCACATAGTGAATGCTCTATAACTGTTAACTTTTTTCATTTAACTGTCTACCCCCATCCATACCATATTTATAAGTGAGACATTGGGTAGATTTGGATACATGTAGCTTTTAGAACCTCTGTCTACTATTTGCTTGGGGAACAGGCAGAGGAAAGGGGGTAAAGGAATAGGCTTCATCATACTCTTTAGATAAACTGGTGCCCAAATCACAAGATTTTAAAAGTTATTTTGATTTAAAGACTCCCCTTGAATGGTATAAAGGATCCTCAAGGCAGGAATGGAAGTCCAAGACTAGAAAAACTGCCGGTGGGAATCTGACACTAATAATTGTTACCAGTGTCTCTGGCTGATCACACTTGGTTCTTCTCCAAGTCCTCCCAGGTAGAATAGAGGCTTTGACCTCTTAAGACCAATGTTTTTTGCATATAATCAAGTTTTAAAGCAAAATGAAAATGATATCCAAAAGCCACAGCAAAGAAAAATTGACAAATTCATTACTCAGAGTTTTCTCTCTTATAATAGATAATATGCTCACTGAAGCACAACCTTCATATTGTTTCTGGTTTGGGCATATGAATATCTTCACTCTCTGTGTCCAAATTCAAATTTTATTAGTTTTTAAAAAGAGGAAATATTACACACAACATACACTATTATTTCAGGTGCCAATAAAGGTGGATCTTAGTTAAACAAATGACTTAACTAGTTAAAGACAGTAGAAACTGATCCTAATTAATGAATTTTCTTATTATTCTTTCCCATGGTCTTTAGCTGTGACAGTTAGAGAGGAACCTATAAAACGGTGAATGGTAAACAAATTATCTCTGCTCATTTGATTTTTTGAAGTGTTTATTATGTAAACTTTGGTATCCAAATACATTGAATTTATAGGTTTGGATTATTTTAAATGGATGATTCAAATGTTGACAGTGAAAAGAATTTCATCCTGGGAGCCAGGAGACCTGAATTTTCTTCCTTTCTTAACTTGTCATGAATGTCACTTTGTCCCTCCAGACCTCAATTTTCTCATCAGGAAATGGAGACTCGGCCTGGGTAGCTCTTCCTCTGGTTTATTAATTGTTCAAGTTTTAGCTTAAGTATCACTTTCCTAGTTTAAATCCTATTGTTAAATTTCTAATTTCGTCTGTAATTTCCTTTGAGGTATTTAACATCACTTCAATTCAATTATGTAATTATTTATCTTCTATCTACTCTACTAATGGACCATAAGCTCCATATGAAGGTAAGAACTACTATGTTTCTCTTCTATACCATTGTAAGACATAATAGGCTATGAATTATAAGGAATATAAGACACAATGGAGTTTAGGAACTAGGTAACTGGGGACTGTCTGCCCCACATAAAGTTATTAAAATTTAGAAAACACTATTATTGCCAAATGAAACCCTTATGGGGCTATGATTTTGTGACTTCTAGCTTCTAATAGCAGGTCATTCAAACACCCAAGTGACAAGGTGTTGCTCATTTTTCAGTAATCTCAATTGCTCCTTCATGGAACTGTGTTTTCTTATTGAAATATAGTTGACTTATAATATTATATTAGTTTTAGATGTACAACATAGTGATTCAATATTTTTATAGGTTACACACCATACAGTTATTATAAAATATTGACTCTACTCCTGTGCTGCACATTATATCCCTGTGACTTATTTCTTGATGAACTCAACCTTATACTACTATCTCAAAATATTCTTATATCCCCATCAGTAACTGTACATAGAGATCTCTAAGCTACATAAAGTTAATAGGTTAAAAAAACACATTGAGAAAATAATTATTAAAATTTATCACCTCCTTACAAAATTACCCATTTTACATTGACCATGAGATCTCTTTTAATAATGAGCTCTTCTTATATATTTCAATATGCATTTATGTTTACAACTTGTTTTGCATGGGACTTTTAAGATATCTATCACCTTTCAAAGTGAGATGCAGCTGTATCGATAAAAATTCTGCTTCTTAAAGAGATGAAACTGTGCCTTTTATTTACTTCAGTTTCCTAATACAGACACATGTACTCTGTGGACATTCAATAAATAATATTGACCAAAACTGCAATAGTTTTAACCTCACTTTCAAATGCCCTTTAATAAGAAAATTTAAATAACATGAAATGTAAATTAAAGCTATGAACAGAAAACTAAAGCTGGAAAATATTTATCAAAAGAAAAAAAAAGCTAGACAAAAAGAAGTTGTTATTCAATGCTCTTGACTGTGAAAACCCTTCATTTCTCATTACAAAACTGTAGACAGCATACAAAAGTGTAAAAGTTTGAACCTTTACATATTCTTTAAGCTAAAGATATTCTTTAACTACCGTATTAGACTCCTTACAAAAAACATTCATTTATACCATGTATAATTAAAATAATTATGAAAATAGAAATGCATTGACCTAGAATAATGTATTTTTTCCCCCCACAGTGTTGGTCCAATCATGGAGAACAAAATACATCATTAGTACCTATTCCCATGTGTATTAGAAAAATTATGCACCCAGTACTAATCTTGTCACTGGAAAAAAAAAAAAAAAAAGAATATAGTATACCTCAATCTTATGCTGAATTTAGGAATTGTTTTTCATAATCTATGTCACCCCAAACATAATTATCAATAATGAAAAGTCTGCCACTTGCAAAAATGATGTAAAGAAATTCTGCAATCATCATCCAAAATTTAAAAAACAATGCTTTTTGTGAGACAGAATATCCCTAAAGATTAGAATTAAACATAAAGTAAAGTAAATAAGACACAGTTTCAAAATGCATATTAAAAATTTTGAGGCAAAAATAACTTTGTAAGCAATTTCTTAGATGATTTCTAATGCTAGAGGATAACTCTCAGACATAATAGAAATTTCAAGATAACCTAAATATATAAGAAATACTTAAGTTTTTCTAAATATAGAACTAGTTTTATCTAAATGCAGATTTAAGTTTTATCAAAATATACATTTATTATGCAAATATAACATGAAGAAAATAATACCTCAAATGCAGAATTCTTTGTCTCTGTCTTACACATTCAACAGCACTGACAATTGTTTACATTATAAGCTTTATGATTTTTCCAGGAATAGATTTCTAGCTAAGAGTTTTCAAGGATGCTGATCTTAATCTATTGAATAATTATAGAAAACAAAACACTTTTGAAAAAGAACTTCTTGATTTTTTGAAAAATTCTGAACCTAAAACTGCGTTACAAAAATGAAGTCTGATAAGAAATTTCCATACAACAAACTATTCCATAAAGTATTAAAGAAACACTTTTTTTCTAGGTTATATCCGTACCTTTAAATCAAGTATTCAGTGATTTTTCCATAGGAGATATGCATTTAAAGAGTTTCTAGATCACCACCCCATAACTAGATTGTGACAATGAAGAAGGCAAAAGATGAACACAAAGGTGAAGGTGAAGGTGAAGAAGAAGGAGGAGGGTGAGGAGAAGGAGGAAAAGGAGGAGGAGGAGCAGGGAAAGAAGAAGAAGAAGGTGATGATAATGACTAGATACCAAAGAAGATGAAAGAAATAGTAGAGAAGAAAGAGTGGAAGAAAAAGAGGGGTAGGGAAGAAAGCTGACACTAACTAAAAGAAGGCAATCTTTATTATTCCGAAACGAAACATTATTAGGAAAGATAGGTTTCTCCTATCTTTTCATTTATTTACTGTCATATCTTAGTCGTGTATCCACTGTATCCTTTTCTTTGCTGGGCAATGAGAATAATATTGCCAGTTATCTCACAGATATGTTTCTGTTCATCTGTATCTATCAATCTATCTATCTATCTATCCATCTTTCTATCATCTATCTATCTCTATCACCTATCTATGCATGTTACTTTCTAGCATTGTGTTTCTCAGAGAAGAAATTATCTAAAATCAATCCATGTGTCATTCTTGAAAAATCTCTAACAATAAATCTTATTCACAACTTTGTTAGCATCACCCTGGCAAATGAAACTGTAATTAGAAAAGCAGGACAAGTTCCTCTATGGGGTCATAACTCCTCATTTTGCATATCTTTCTGCCCTAAGCTGCCCTCAATGAACTCCATATGTAAGATCTTCCAAGCAATGCTATAGGTTGTTTTCCTCCCCATTGAAAACCATGCTTTCATTTCAGTTGACTGTCATTAAATAATCCCAAAATATTCAATTAAGGGGCAAATAGCTATCTATACTAATATTGCTCTTCTAGGTAATTTTGCATTTTAAAAGATAATTTGTTTTAACCACAATAAGTTTTTAAGAAAATCTAAAATATAGGCATTGTAAAGGGTTTATACTTACAGAGTGGAGTCCTTCTGGAAATTTACAAATCATATAACATACCCAAGCTAATCTCGGGTATGTTAAATTCAGACATATTGGGCCAAATATTACTTCCACATTAAGAGCTGGATTAAATTACTTTTGCCTCCTATTTGCTTGCTTATTCTCACCATTAGAGCTAGAAAATTTACTCACCTGTCTTCAAATTATTTCTCATATCAAGTTTTTTTGTTTGTTTATTTTTCAGTTCTAAGTGATGTCTGCCTTTTCTCAGAATAGACCTTGTCTGTTTGCTCACTGTTGTATCTAGTACAATAGCTGAAAGATAACAGGCACTCAATAAACGTCTGTTGGAAGAGTGATCAGTGTATGGTTAGACCTCAGTGATGAAGGAAAACTAGAGCCAACCCAGTTTTGTGCAAAATATCCTTCTTTTGGTCAATGAAATTATGTTTTGATTTGGGCAAAAGAAATATGCAAATTGAGGTTTTGCATAGTGAATGAGATAAAGTTAAAGTCGATTGATATTCACATCCTATGACGATAACAGAAGAAACAGGCATGTATAAATGAATAAATAATTGGTATAAACAGAAACGTCAAAAATACAGATGATTTTCAACTTTTTAGTGACTAAATTAATATTTGCAAATTTAATGCAAACAAAAATTAGTCTTTAGAAACTCTACAGATAAGTACTAAAATGACTTGTTAATAGTTTATCATTTTAATTCAGACATGGCATGTACAAGTCTTCGACATCGCCTGATAGAATACCTTTATTCTTTCCTGTGACTCGATTTTCTACGTCAGGCATTTTTCCCCCCTTATATCATTGCCGAGTCACCTATTTCCATACACAAAGTAACTAGCCAATATATGCTACTACATTTCCAATCTCACAGAATCCTAGGCCCTATTGTTGCAATTCCTTTCTCTGCCTCAGACATTGTGAAAGACATTGTTGTAAAGTATTGTTGAGTTGACAGGTTTGGAGTTGCTGATGACACTGTAGAAAAAGACTTCCCCAAAGGTTAAAACCTACATTTTATCAAAGAAAACAGCAATGAAAGATTTGAACTATTGTGTCTTGAATTATGGCTGGCTGAGATACTCTACTGAATCACTTAATCCTTTTAATACCTGCTTATTTTAGCTTTTATATAAGCATCTGCTCATACAAAGCCTGCATCAAACTCCAAATCCAAGGACTATTACAACTGCCTGTAAGACTGATGGACTGTGCTGTGAGCTGTGAAAAGATTCAGAAAATGAGGGAATCAGTATCACTGGAGGCCAGGAGGTGGGAGTACTTAGGTACCTGGACTCTTATCCTTCTTGCTTCTCACTTATTGGATTTCTTCTAATAACAGACTGTTTCTAACAACTAAGAACAAAATGGTGTCAGGAAATCAGATATGTTGATGTAATTATTTTTGTTAAGCTGCTAAGCCTATTGATTGAGACTATCATAGGAAAATACTATAGTGGCTGTTGTGCCACATGACTTTGAAATCAATTACAGTCGAGTTCATGTCTCATGTGACAAATCTAATAGAAAAAGATTGATCTGTTTAGAGCAAGGTAAGTACTTACTATTGAGATTTGATTTTGTTATGCTTCTGAGTAGAATAAATGAGGAAGAATAAAGGTGAGTCATTCGGACATTGCTTTGCCTCTCAAGCCTTAGCCGGCAATGTAAAATTCCCACTCCCTCCCATCCCCATTCCCATCACGGGGAGGATAAATGAAAAACTGAGAGAAGAAACTGAGAAAGGATTGAGTCAGTGAAACAAATACCTTCTTTCTACTGAATAAAAGGAGAAAAAATCATCTAAAGGACAATGCAAAAATAGCCACCAAAGCAAATGCAACTGTTTTATTCATTAAAAAACACACAGCTCAAATTTTGAACATTTGATTCAATGCACACACACACAATGCACACACAAACATTTGATTCAATGCACACACACACAAAATCAAATTTTGAGCATTTGATTCAATGCACATACACACGCAAACACAACAAACAAAAATCTCATCACCATTGTATCATCACCAATGTGTCTTGCTAGAACCAAAAGGATTATTAAGTGGACTTAATGAGTTTAAGAAGAGGTGATTAAATACCCAGTACTTCATGCTTCTCTGTGTATAGATTTTCTTAAATTTAAATCTAGGAATATGAAAACAAACATTAGCAGGTAAAGTCAGCAGCTCTTTTCTAGGTAAACAAATTCTGTTTTAGAAGTAAAGGACTGGATTTCAGTGTAAAATTGTATCTCTGAGGTTGTATAGTTTACACCGCTGCTGTCAAAAGTGGTAGTACTTGATCAGTGAATGTTATCTAAAATTTAGAAATAACACCGTATCCTTTACAGAACTGTGACCTAAATATTTTATTTTCCTTTCTTGCTATTTTTAATGATTGGCTATTACTAGCCTTTCCTCGTCATGTTCCTATTAGTGCTTCCCACGATACTCCACTGCTTAAATCTTCAGAACATTTAAAAAGAATATAATGATACTTTTATCCTTTTTGGTTATCCCTTTATTGCACTCTAACAAGTTTCATGTAAGCTGGAATCTCCATGCTATATTACCTTACCTACAGGACAGTATGTCTCTTTGCTAAATTTTTCAAACTTTTATTTGTAGAAAATCATATTCAGATATTATTCTGTAAGCAAGATAAAAATGTGCAATAAAAATATTACTCAGCCATAAAAAGAGAATGAAATAATGTCACTTTCAGCAACATGGATGGACCTAGAGATTATCATACTAAGTGAAGTAAGCCAGACAGAGAAAGACAAAAATCATATGATATCATTTATATGTAGAATCTAAAAAAATGATACAAATGAATTTATACACAAAACAGAAATAGACCCACAGACATAGAAAACAAACTTATGGTTACCAAAGGGGAAGGAGGGGGAGGAATAAGTTAGGAGGCTTGAATTAACAGATACACACTACGATACATAAAATAGATAACCAACAAGGACCTACTGTATAGCACAGGGAACTATACTCAGTATTTTGTAATAACCTATAAGGGAAAAGAATCTGAGAAAGAATTTATATATAACTGAATCACTTTGCTGTACACCTGAAAGTAATACAACATTGTAAATCAACTATACTTCAATAAAAAATAAAATAAAATAAAACGAAAAGAATGTTCAGAAGACATGTAAGGAGCTTGCTCTCCACCACATTTTCTTCTAATTCACAGAGTAGTAAAACCCTTGATTAAAAGAAGTCAAATAAAAATATCAAGTATAAATGCTTGTGGACACCCCATTACTAACTTCTTCATGAATAAGCCAAGGAGACATTCCCTACCAATATTTAAGAAAGGGCATCAAGCCACAACATGTAAGATGAAAATCTTACCACTTAGGATTGTATACAGGATAATGCAAATACAAATTGGATATTCGTTAGGAATCCATGAGCCATAAAAAGTCAAATAGCCACAAATGATTCATCCTGAAATAAAAGTAGACATTGTTCTACAAGAAAAAATATGGAACCATTAGGTGAAAAGTTGAATAGTGGTAAACAGTTAACCTAAGATGAATACAGGTTTACCTGCAAATGAAATATGACAATGCCTGAGCTTTTCCTCTGGTGTTCCAGAAAAGATAAAAATGAAATAATCTTCCTTCAACTTAAGTGCTGCATACTCACAGTAGGCTGGATAATAGAAGTGCTATTGAGACGTATTATTCTCATTGAAAGTAATGTCAAACTGGATGACCATTTAAGCATGAAAGTGATAGATAAAGAAAATTTTTTTAAGTGCAAAGGGTTTTTATTTTTTCTAAATTTAAAATTCTTTTTTGGAAACTTACTTTAAATAAGGAAGTACTCTATGTTCTGATGGCAGCACACAAAATAAATGCAATTGAAAAAGTTTGTGAGTGATCTCTCTGAATGATGCAGTACTAGGTACTGTTTTCATATTTCAAAGAGTGTGGACCGGCAGTGTTCTGCATGCCTTTATTTTGTCTCTCCAGCCTCACAGAGAGGACAAAGACACATCGCTCTCTCCTCCCTTCTCCTTGTTTGCATTTCTCAATTATCCCCTCTAAATCTGCAATTTGTAAGTATTGATTGAACTAATCCGTTACAACTGAATATCTTTAAGGGGTGAAACATTTTTAACATGAAATATACTATATTAATTGAAAGATTTATCCTGTCTACAGTGAAAGAAACTTAGTAATTAAAGAGCTTGTGTGTATGTGTGTGTGTGTGAGAGAGAGAGAGAGAGAGAGAGAGACAGAGACAGAGAGGCAGAGACAGACATAGAGAGACAGAGAAAATGTGTCTCTGCATATCCTTGGGAAATTTCTGCAAAGGTTTGTATTAGTGTGAGAGCATTCACCATACTTTCAGCTTTCTGAGATATTGGCCTGGACTGAAGTGTAGATGATTAAAGTCAGCTCAGGTTTCTAGTAAAAGCAGATATTATTATAATGCTAGGACAGACTTTTCTCTCTTTGTATCTTAGGGCTTTTGTGATCAAACAGAAGACTTACTTTTTTTCCTATATTTGAATTTTAAAGGGCTCTAAAATCCTGATTCTCTTATATCTGAATGTCACAAATCCTTTTAAAAATTGTTCAAGTGGACTCTGTAATATATAGAGGGGGCGAGTCCAGGGATAAGACATTTGGAAGGATTCTTAGTTGCTAGGAAGAGGGGCTTTCTCTGGCTTGTTATGGTGGCTCATCCCTGGAGGATCTTAAAGCAGAAGAGGTAATATCCATCTTGAGTACTTACAATGTAGCTTCTTTCAAGTACAAGAAGCCCCCATCATTTAAACTTTAGACCCAAAGGGCTATTAACACAGCACTACTTGATAGTAATGATGATGATATCTTATACAGCACGGTGTTTACGGTTTTCAAAATGCTTTCAGAAAAAAAAGTAATGCTCAACTCTGATCTCCGCGAAATCCCTTCGTTCACTACTTTTATCAACAGCACCCACCTACTCACCCAAATTAGTACCCCTATGTCCTTGGCAGTGTTCCCCTCGTCCTAATTCCCCACAGTTTTCAAAACTCCTCTGGAATCTTTTACTTTCTTTCCATGTCCACTTGCATGGGATTTGTTTGGCGCTGATCTCTCTCACAGAGAATTTTATTTAACTGTGACTTCTCTTTCGGATCTCAGATCGTTACCTCTGTGTGTGTGCACTGTGGCCACCAGAGTTAACATTCTGAAATGCAGTTCTAATTACAACAGTGTCCTAGTGGTCATGGGTCGAGGACTTCTGACAGCTTGCAGGGAAGTCCACACTCTTTACTGATACAATCCACGCCTCTCGCAATCTGCACTCAGCTTCTCTGGTTTCTTTTTCTTTTTCTTCATTCCTTCATCTGTACCCTCAAGTCACACAGAGGCATTGCTTACCCTTCTCCATCACACTAACCCATAGAAAGTTTCTGCAACTTTGCCCGTGCTCTTCCTTCTGTCTGGAACAACACTCTTTGTTCTTGTGCTGAGAAAAATGGCCTTTGGTCCCGGATGATTTGGAGAGGACTAGAGAGGATGGCAGGGTTCAGTCATAAAGGACTCTTAAACCAGGTTAAGGAAATTGAACTTTGTGTTAAGGAAATTGGGAAACAGGAAGGATTTTCGAGAGGTAAATGATGTGCTTGCATTTTAGATGAGGATCTCTCTGTACAGAACATGACTTGGAGAGGAGCAAGGGATGGAAACCAGTTAGGGATGTTTTGGATCAGGAGAGGAGGTGAGCTGATGGCTGCAGTGGGGCAGCAGGAATGGAGAGATACATGAATTGAAGAGTCTTAAGGAAGTAGATGTGGCAAGATTTGGAAATTAACTAGATCTGGGGAGTCAGAAGAGTGCAATCTAGTTAGATATAGACTTTCTATTCTAAATTTATGGTGAGTTTCTTGATGTCTATTTTTGAATCTGGGGAATATGATTTTTAGAAGTGACTTTGAAGGTGAAGAAGTTGCTATTTTTATTCAAATGTAAGGGAGGAACTTAAGGTCAGAGTTACTGCTTGACTTATTCAAGATCACATAGTTAATAAGTCAGAGCTGGGGCCATGCCATCCCAAATAGTCTGACAGCTCTTTTAAGTTATTTTCAGCAAGGAAAACATGAACTTTTTAAAGCTGTAAATGAGCTTTCTACAGCTAGAATTTTATTTTTACAAAAAGGAGGTGACATGAGATCACATGTAAAAATGAATGAAGCTGTTTGGGCCTGTCCGGGGCCTTCACAGTTGTCACCAGGCTCTTGATGACCATGGACACAGCTTACCTGGCAACAGCACAGCCTGGCAAGGCTGGCGCTCTCCTCCCTCTGTGACCTCACTCTTCCCATCCAGGAGTCACAGGTGGTGGCCCTCACTAAGTCAGCCTCACTGGGCTGCGGGGAGGCTGAGGACTGTTGTCCTTTCTCATGGCCAAAGTCATGGGTTAGCTCAATGCACTGGGGACTTGCAGGGCCGGGGGATCTGGAGATTTGAGATTCCCCGGAAAGAAGCAGGTGGGACAGTGTCTCCTCCTGAGACCATAGAGAGGTAATTCAAACAAAAAATAAAAAATGCAGACAAGACAGAGAAGTCTACAGAGAAAAGCCCTGGAAAAGCAGCAGAGAACAGGAGTTCTACCCTCATGGAGCTGACCTGCACCAACCAAGGACATGACTAAATAAGATAATTCAGAGCATGAAAATAATATTAAAGGCCAGATAGCTTGAGGAAGAGGAAGTCTGGCTGTGTCTCCTTTCTCCTTTGGCAACCTTAGGCCTATTTTGTCAGAAACCAAGTTCAGATGATTGAGCCACGTTGGAGTCATCAGCCGGGCAGCCAGTGGGGCCGTAGCTTCTCCTTCCATGTGGCTCACGAGGACAGGGATTTACTGCTGGCCTAGAGGGTGGGGATGACTCCTGTTCAAAATCAGGCATTCCTTCAGGAAAGGGAAACCTTTGTCCAGGGAATGATTGCTGGCTTGACAATGGGGAGACTTCATAGTGTCTTGAAAACTTAGCTTCTGAGGAGGTTGTGGAACTGGAAAATAAATCTGTACAGAGCAACCTGAAGCAAAGTGCCTGACAACTATTTCATATATATATATATATATTCCTTTATACATATATTTATATATCTGTATATACATATATTCCAGGTAGATATCCCACAGGAAATAATCCCTTTGGGGCAAGAGACGTAAGTATGGGCTCCTGAGAGTAATATGGTCGAGAAAGGCACTAAATGTCTTTCTCAATCATGTTGTATATATAAATCATATTAATACTAAACTGCCACTGTAGTTAATAAAGCAGACCACTAAGTGCTATTCACACAGAATGTATTTCCCCACTCAGATCAAGGCGGTGAGAGTGGGGATGTGCCTCTAGGCTCATGAAAGTGTTTCAAGTATTTTGATCTTTACCAAAAAAGGAAAAGTTGCCATTAAAAAAATAAAAATAAAAACAGAGGAAAAGAAAAAGGAAGGAAGGAAGGAAGGGAATGGGATAAGCATGGGGAAGAGGCTACTGAATAACAAGATGCTATAATGTATATAATGTTTAATTCATTTTTAAATAAACTTTTCTCCCTCCAAAAATATATACAAATCACTTGACTTCGCTGATTCTGTCTTTTTCATACAACTTTGGAATGTTTATTAACCATTTATAAATAAGTATCCTCCAGCTTTCTTTCCCATCCCATATCACATTTTATTAAGAAATTTTATATTTACCCTCAATCCTCAAATTTCCTCAAGTTTAAAGCCACTTTCTTACTCTTGCTCCTTACTATTTTTTTTTTTTTTTGGTCACACCAGGTGACTTGTGGGAACCAGTTCCCCGACCAAGGATTGAACCCGGCCCCTGGCAGTGAGAGCTTGGGGTTCTAACCACTGGACTGCCAGGGAATTCCCACTCTTGCTCTTTTTAATATCATGATGATGACATTTCTAGGATTGTCTTCTAACTGATGAGAGGATACTAAAAATACCCCAAAATGCTTTTGTCTAAATGCCTCTTATTTTTCAATATGTCAGTGGTAATACATAATTAAATATCCACTGACACTCACTTAGTATAATTGGAAGTGAACATAACCTGGGTTTGTACTTAAAATGGAGCTCCTGACATACACCTCCTTCCTTAGATAGATGAGCCTTGAATCATGCATTACCTCGAAGAAATGTGGTTTGTGTCAGACAGTGAGCGCAGCATTACTGAAGCAGTGGGACAGTCCTAATCAAGATGAGCAGGGGGACGACATACAGACAAATGATGAGAAGTAAGCTATTGATATCAGATTAACTCAACAGAAGAGAGGCAGCTTGACTTGGCGGTGAGATAGAACAGAGGCAGGGAGTTGGGGAAGAGACATCACAGAGATATGGGCAAGAAAGGAGTAGATGACAGTTCCAACAGTGTTCAGGTTTAGAATCAATGCTGCTGGATTATTCAATAAACAGCCTAAGCCCAAGTTGGGGTAGGGAAAATGCATATATTCAGAATTTTATTGGATTCCCTTACACTTCCTTTGCTGTTGAGTATTGTTTTTATGTAAATTACACATGCAGAGGTCACTATCATCATGACTGAGCTTATTTGGAGCTGAAGACAGGGGTTAGACTGTCCAGTTATGGAGATGTGAGGGCCAGGGGGCAGATAGAGCCTTACAAGACTTCAAGAAGACTATGCACATCAGTGTCAAGAACTGTGAAGGATCTGAGAATTTACTGTACACTACTTGCAATCTAACTATTTAGCCTGCCACAGTTTTGTGGCTGCTGGCAACACAAGGAGACTCTTGGGTCAGAGACAAAGGCTTTCATTACTCACAGTAATAGCAATAGTGGACTTACACCAATCCACTGAGCCTTAGTTCCCACAGAACAACATGAAGAGGGCCAGGTGATAGCTGTTCACACAGTAGGTTGAACTGTAGGAGTGAAACTTTGAGTTTAGGAAACCCAGAAACTATTAATGTGTAGTAAGCCTGACCATCCTTCTGGAGGAAGATAGGATTCCTGTCTTCCAAGGCTGCTCACTATACAATCATAATTGTACCGACAGCCTGCAACAAAGGCTGTCAGTGTCTTTGCTCACAAGATGTGAAGAAACACCAGAGACCCATGAAGAACTGATTCCCAGCCATCAACAAATTCAAGCCCTTATTTTACTGTTTAGGATACTGAGGCTCCGAAAGGTTAAGTGATACCTCAGGGAAACACAATCATTATAAGATTTTAGGTTAGACCTAGATGCCCAGGTCTCAAATCAGGTTAATAACAAATCTCACTCTGTAACATTCAAATTTCCCCAAATTGCTCCCACAGAGTTCTTATGTTGTGTGCATGATATACATTTTTTTTAACTTAATTGAAAAGTAGTGATGATTGATACTCACTGGTATCTTCTGGTTCCACACTTACAGTATCAGTAATGTCACTGCCCAGAGTATTTTCTGAGAGATTATTCAGATTGGACTACTTCTTCTCAGGTAGATTCAGAGATGTATATAAATTTCTTCTCCACAGGAGAAGCACATGTCTATTTATACTGTGACCATAATTTGTGTAGTAATGTTAGAAGCATGACTTGGTGATACTATACTACCCAAGAGGATCCCTTAGAAAAGAACTTCTGACATCAATGACAGTGAACCTGTCAGGTGGTAGAAGGTGAGCAGTCCTCTGGATTATACAAAGAACTCAGAGATGTTTGGAAATTAACACCTCAAAGTCAAACACTTTACCTGTAAGAGAGGGATACTCAAAGTGTTATCGTGAGAATTAAATAGAATGTACGTGGCCATCCTTTCTTTACAAAAAATCACCAGAGATTGTGCTCTACTGAAAATTGTGGGCAGTTGTATACTTCATAAAAGCTGTCATTAATGACAATCATGAGAACTGTAAGCTGATGAATGTGACAACATTGACACTTTGATTTTCATAAGATAAAACTTCTAAGTGTGTGACTTTCAAAGAAAAGTTTTAAATCCACAAAAACAATACAAAAAACCAAAACCAAGATCATAGAAAGATGATTTTTAAAAAGTTGTCTTTTTCATGCTCAAGCTCATTTTTATGGAAAACATGTGACTTCCCAAAATAAATAAGCTTTTGTTTTTGTAGATTATAGGGCTTATTTTATTCACTTGTCACTAATTTGCAATTTTCTCAAAATGTTGTATTTATAATGACTAAAGGTGTTTTGTTTCTTTAATTAAAATTGATATTTTCTATTTCCGCCATTTGTGTATTTTCCAATTCTGTTACTGCTCATTTAATCACTGTACAAATTGAGTGTGTTTAAAAAATCATGATATTTTTATGAACTATGTTAAATGTCTTCAGAATTCATGACTTCTAGTTAATTGATAAATCACCATAAAATTGGAAAAAATTATTAGAATTTAGAATCAGATTGTGTCTATGGCATTTTAAGAATGTATTACCATCATTCCTAAAGCCCAGATTTCTCCTAACTATTATTTTTACTAAGGATCTTTTCATTCTTCCAATAACAATGTTTGGGCCTCATTTATTACTTGTTATCCCACTCTCTTCCCCCTCATATAACCAGGGGTCATGTCCTTTCCATTATTCTGAATTCAGCCAACGTCATTTACCAATGTGAAAACTGAGGCCCCGGAATGTTATGATTCATTAAGGTTATACAAAAAGATAAATATCATATGATATCACTTATACGTGGAATCTAAAAAAAATGATACAAATGAACTTATTTACAAAGCAGAAAGAGACTCACAGACATAAAAAACAAACCTATAGCACAGGGAACTATATTCAATTTTTATCTTGTAATAACCTGTAATGTAAAAATAATCTTAAAAATAATATATATGTATTCTGAATCACTTTGCCGTACACTTGAACCACTGTAAATCAACTATACTTCAATTAAAAAAAAGATATGTTACCATATTTGAGGCTCCTTCTTACTTCTTACCTCTAATTCAGACTGCCGTCTTCTTTTTTCTGTCTACTCTGGTCCATTCTACATGACACTGTCCCTTCCTAAAGCACATATATGGTCATAGTCAAACATCATGAAAGGATTCCTGCTATTTACTAAATAAGTCCATATGTCTTGGCATAGAATTCAAGAACTTCTATGCCCGGGTCTTAATATACATCTGCAATTTTTTTCCATCTTTTCCAAAATATATCTCCATGCTTTCGTGCAACCTGACAAGTTGACATTACCTGTACTTTCCCATCTCTTCAATGCTATTCCCTTTACATGAAATGCTCCTCCACTTCACACCGAGCTGTCAAAATTCTACCAATACTATAGAATCAGCTTGAAGTCTAATTCAAATCTTCAATTTATGTTCTCACATTTCCTTGAAAATATTCATAACATTTCTGTATCTCTCTTACTGTAATAAGTAACTTCCACATTTAAAATTGCATCTCCATGTTCTCGTGTTACAGTCACAGTCAGTGATACAAAAAAAGCAAAATTTGAATCCTGATTATTTTAATTTTCCACTGATTCATAGTATGTATGCTAGCTATCAGAAGTTTCTTCATCAACTTTTCAGCATCATTTCTTTCCCTGAAATTAGCCTTCCCAATATTTATGTTAGATTGCCCTTTGTCCTCACCTTTCTTTGTGTATGTTGCACATTGAAACAGGAATGAGCACAGCTCAGAAACCATTTCATAAGAAATGCTGTTTATGTACCCTAAGTATATGAAGAATACATCCTTACAAAGAAAGTATAAGTAATAAAAAATAACAATCAATGTGGGACACATGTCACATGAGACCAGGGCACCAAACTTAAAAAAGTCACATAGAGTTAAAACTAAAAAAATCACACAGTGTAAGTGAGAAATAGGTCTTGAGCAATATTGGTAACAGAAGTTCCTATATGGGCCACCAATAAGGAAATTCAGAAAACCTCAACCTAAAGAGGGCACCATAGCTAGAAAACATAGGTAAGTGTTGGATGACAGAAAAATCATGGTCTGAGTCTTGAGGGAGGTTAACAGAAATCCCTGAACACCTCAGCCTCACCCTGTGTGCTCAGAATTCATTACCTATGTGAGAAGAATCATGTTAAGATCACTCCTGAACATCTGAAATAGTAAAGTATAAGTATGTGCATTGATTACAAATAATTTACAGCTATCACCTAGAGTAGATTTGATGATAATTTCCAATCTCTGCTTGCCAGTATATTGGAAAAAGGAGCAGCCATGAATAATAGGGTAATCTCTGATCTGGTTCTCACCAAGGTTTTCTTCTGCCCTTGGATGTGTGTGATGTACTGACCCTATTCTGTGGCTCACATCAGTCTACAATTCACACTAATTTATACCAAATCTTTTGTGAGAGCAGCAAATTCACACATTGTAATCCAATGTACATTGCATTATATCCAGCGTAAATAAGATTTGAATGACACTTTCCATTAATCTATGTTCTGTAAGGGTTGCTTTTCACTTCTGTTTGCTTGTGCAAAAATCCATGAAAACACAGGAAACCATTCCTCTGATGTAACAGATTGTGTGTGTGCATGTGTGTGTGTGTGTAGGACTCACATATTTGGAGGAGTTTTATCTAGCACCCAAGATTTTCTTGGGAAAACAACTTTTGTTCTGGATGCTACTTGGGGAAGTATTCCTCACTTAACTAAAATCCTTTATCCCATGGTTACATCTGTGACTCCTGAGCAAATGTAACTCCCGTGGATGCAGCTATGGATTAAATTGCCTGTTTGCTGCCTCTTGGTCTTTTGGATTTTTGTTCCAACATTATAATTTGGGAGCATGTATAACCAATTGTTGTATGTGTTCCTACAGCTCCCTCAAGCATCCCTATCTACACGAGAATGATCCTTTCCTTTGTGACTACTAAACTCAACTTTCTCTCAAATTGAGGCAGTACACTTGGGCAGCAAAGATTTTAAAAATTCACTGAATAATGTTTTCCATCACTTTGAAAAATGTCATCGATATTCAGAATGCAGGAAGGATTAATAAAGAATGAAGATGCAGTCAGTATGGGAAACTGAGTCAGAGCTTCACATCTTTCACTTTATTATTTCCTACAGTCTTTTACACCCTCCTGCTCTGAATTGTCACTGTCTTTCAGATCAGTTTGACACTGACACATCTATTTGATAAGTCATTGCAGCAGTACGTTGCCCTTTTCTGTATTTGTTTGACCTACCATGTTTCCTATATTAAGCTCCTGAAAATAAGCTGTATCATAAGAATTAAGAAAATGAAGGATTTATCCCAATCCTAGTTAATTATTGATATTATTTAACTATGTACTTCCTTAAGTATGTTTGTAAGAATCATAAACAGAAACTCTCTATTGAATATGTTTCCACCTTTCAAATGACTCTTGGCATTTATGTCATTCATGTTGTTTTTCTCAAAGTTTATACCATTTAATCAGTCACAGAAGAAGTAGTGGGTGGTTAATAAGTTATTTACAGGAAAAGTGAGGCAAATAAGAATTAATGAAAGTCACTTAACTGACATCACTAAAGAAAACCTGACAAAAACTTAACTACTCAAGTAGTTTTAATAGTCATCAACTTCATAATACAATGTTACAGTTTATTGTTCAACAAATATAATTTATTTTGTACTCTACAATGTTTTAAAACTTTCTAGTGGAAACTTTCACCAAGGAATTTGAGGCTGTATTTAATCTTCCACGACTTGTTTTTTCAAATGTATTTTGTGCAATAAATCTGACATATTCCGTAGCAGTTGGCTAGAATGACCATATAATTTATCATCCAAACCAGGACACTGCTGAGAGTGTGAAGGGATGCCATTAATGTTATTCTGGGTTAACTAGTGTGAAACCAAACTACCCTGGGACACCATAACTTATGGAGATCCTAAAGTTGCTCCGGTAGGGAAAGGTCATGTTTCCTTGACCTTTGACCTATTACAAAAGAAAGACCAATAAAAAAGGAGAATGAGAGACTCCCTCTTGCAGGAACACAAGAATCACAACTAGCTCCTGGACAATCATCAACAGGAAGACACTGGAACTCACCAAAAAAGATACCCCACATCCAAAGACAAAGGAGAAGCCATAATGAGACGGTAGGAGGGGCGCAATCAGAGTAAAATCAAATCCCATAACTGCTGGGTGGGTGACTCACAGACTGGCGAACACTTATACCACAGAAGTCTAACCACTAGAGTGAAGGTTCTGAGCCCCATGTCAGGCTTCCCAACCTGGGGGTCCAGCAACGGGAGGAGGAATTCATAGAGAATCAGACTTTGAAGCCTAGTGGGAATTGATTGCAGGACTCTGACAGGACTGGGGGAAACAGAGACCCCACTCTTGGAGGGCGCACACAAAATAGTGTGCGCATTGGGACCCAGGGGAAGGAACAGTGACCCCGGGGGAGACTTAACCAGACTTACCTGCTAGTGTTGGAAGGTCTCCTGCAGAGGCGGGGGGTGGCTCTGTTTCACCGTGTGGACAAGGACACTGGCAGCAGAAGTTCTGGGAAGTACTCCTTGGCGTGAGCCCTCCCAGAGTGTGTCATTAGCCCCACCAAAGAGCCCAGGTAGGCTCCAGTGTGGGGTTGCCTCAGGCAAAACAACCAACAGGGTGGGAACCCAGCCCCACCCATCAACAGTCAAGTGGATTAAAGTTTTACTGAGCTCTGACCACCACAGCAACAGTCAGCTCTACCCACCACCAGAGCCTCCCATCAAGTCTCTTAGATAGCCTCAAACACCAGAGGGGAGCCAGCAGAAGCAAGAAAAACTACAATCCTGCAGCCTGTGGAACAAAACCACATTCACAGAAACATAGGCAAGATGAAAAGGCAGAGGGCTATATACCAGATGAAAGAACAAATAAAACCCCAGAAAAACAACTAAATGAAGTGGAGATAGGCAACCTTCCAGAAAAAGAATTCAGAATAATGATAGTGAAGATGATCCAAGACCTCAGAATAAGAATGGAGGCAAAGATCGAGAAGATGCAAGAAATGTTTAACAAAGACCTAGAAGAATTAAAGAACAAACAAACAGAGATGAACAATACAATAACTGAAATGAAAACTACACTAGAAGGAATCAGTAGCAGAATAACTGAGGCAGAAGAACGGATAAGTGACCTGGAAGACAGAATGGTGGAATTCACTGCTGTGGAACAGAATAAAGAAAAAAGAATGAAAAGAAATGAACACAGCCTAAGAGACATCTGGGACAACATTAAATGCAACAACATTTGCATTATAGGGGTCCCAGAAGGAGAAGAGAGAGAGAAAGGACCAGAGAAAATATTTGAAGAGATTATAGTTGAAAACTTCCCTAACATGGGAAAGGAAATAGCCACTCAAGTCCAGGAAGCGCAGAGAGTCCCATACAGGATAAACCCAAGGAGAAACACGCCAAGACACATAGTAATCAAATTGGCAAAAATTAAAGACAAAGAAAAATTACTGAAAGCAGCAAGGGAAAAACAACAAATAACATACAAGGGAACTCCCATAAGGTTAACAGCTGATTTCTCAGCAGAAACTCTACAAGCCAGAAGGGAGTGGCATGATATACTTAAAGTGATGAAAGGGAAGAATCTACAACCAAGATTACTCTACCCCGCAAGGATCTCATTTAGATTTGATGGAGAAATCAAAAGCTTTACAGACAAGCAAAAGCTAAGAGAATTCAGCACCACCAAACCAGCTCTACAACAAATGCTAAAGGAACTTCTCTAAGTGGGAAACACAAGAGAAGAAAAGGACCTACAAAAACAAACCCAAAACAATTAAGAAAATGGTCATCGGAACATACATATTGATAATTACTTTAAACGTGAATGGATTAAATGCTCCAACCAAAAGACACAGGCTTGCTGAATGGATACAAAAACAAGACCCATATATATGCTGTCTACAAGAGACCTACTTCAGACCTAGGGACACATACAGACTGAAAGTGAGGGGATGGAAAAAGATATTCCATGCAAATGGAAATCAAAAGAAAGCTGGAGTAGCTATACTCATATCAGATAAAATAGACTTTAAAATAAAGAATGTTACAAGAGACAAGGAAGGACACTACATAATGACCAAGGGATCAATCCAAGAAGAAGATATAACAGTTATAAATATATATGCACCGAACATAGGAGCACCTCAATACATAAGGCAACTGAAACAGCTATAAAAGAGGAAATCGACAGTAACACAATAATAGTGGGGGACTTTAACACCTCACTTACACCAATGGACAGATCATCCAAAATGAAAATAAATAAGGAAACAGAAGCTTTAAATGACACAATAGACCAGATAGATTTGATTGATATTTATAGGACATTCCACCCAAAAACAGCAGATTACACTTTCTTCTCAAGTGCGCACGGAACATTCTCCAGGATAGATCACGTCTTGGGCCACAAATCAAGCCTCAGTAAATTTAAGAAAATTGAAATCATATCAAGCATGTTTTCTGACCACAACGCTATGAGATTAGAAATGAATTACAGGGAAAAAAACGTGAAAAGCACAAACACATGGAGGCTAAACAATACGTTACTAAATAACCAAGAGATCACTGAAGAAATCAAAGAGGAAATCAAAAAATACCTAGAGACAAATGACAATGAAAACACGACGATCCGAAACCTATGGGATGCAGCAAAAGCAGTTCTAAGAGGGAAGTTTATAGCTATACAAGCCTACCTAAAGAAACAAGAAAAATCTCAAGTAAACAATCTAACCTTACACCTAAAGGAACTAGAGAAAGAAGAACAAACAAAACCCAAAGTTAGCAAAAGGAAAGAAATCATAAAGATCAGAGCGGAAATAAATGAAATAGAAACAAAGAAAACAATAGCAAAGATCAATAAAACTAAAAGCTGGTTCTTTGAGAAGATAAACAAAATTGATAAGCCATTAACCAGACTCATCAAGAAAAAGAGGGAGAGGACTCAAATCAATAAAATTAGAAATGAAAAAGGAGAAGTTACAACAGACACTGCAGAAACACAAAGCATCCTAAGAGACTACTACAAGCAACTCTATGCCAATAAAATGGACAACCTGGAAGAAATGGACAAATTCTTAGAAAGGTATAATCTTCCAAGACTGAACCAGGAAGAAACAGAAAATATGAACAGACCAATCACAAGTAATGAAATTGAAACTGTGATTAAAAATCTTCCAACAAACAAAAGTCCAGGACCAGATGGCTTCACAGGTGAATTCTATCAAACATTTAGAGAAGAGCTAACACCCATCCTTCTCAAACTCTTCCAAAAAATTGCAGAGGAAGGAACACTCCCAAACTCATTCTATGAGGCCATCATCACCCTGATATCAAAACCAGACAAAGATACTACAAGAAAAGAAAATTACAGACCAATATCAATGATGAATATAGATGCAAAAATCCTCAACAAAATACTAGCAAACAGAATCCAACAGCACATTAAAAGTATCATACACCATGATCAAGTGGGATTTATCCCAGGGATGCAAGGATTCTTCAATATATGCAAATCAATCAATGTGATACACCATATTAACAAATTGAAGAATAAAAACCATATGATCATTTCAAATAGATGCAGAAAAAGCTTTTGACAAAATTCAACACCCATTTATGATAAAAACTCTCCAGAAAGTGGGCATAGAGGGAACCTACCTCAACATAATAAAGGCCATATACGACAAACCCACAGCAAACATCATTGTCAATGGTGAAAAACTGAAAGCATTTCCTCTAAGATCAGGAGCGAGACAAGGATGTCCACTCTCACCACTATTATTCAACATAGTTTTGGAAGTCCTAGCCACGGCAATAAGAGAAGAAAAAGAAATAAAAGGAATACAAGTTGGAAAAGAAGAAGTAAAACTGTCACTGTTTGCAGATGACAAGATACTATACATAGAGAATCCCAAAGATGCCACCAGAAAACTACTAGAGCTGATCAATGAATTTGGTAAAGTTGCAGGATACAAAATTAATGCATAGAAATCTCTTGCATTCCTATACACTAACGATGAAAAATCTGAAAGAGAAATTATGGAAACACTCCTATTTACCATTGCAACAAAAAGAATAAAATACCTAGGAATAAACCTACCTAGGGAGACAAAAGACCTGTATGCAGAAAACTATAAGACACTGATGAAAGAAATTAAAGATGATACCAACAGATGGAGAGACATGCCTTGTTCTTGGATTGGAATAATCAATATTGTGAAAATGACTATACTACCCAAAGCAATCTACAGATTCAATGCAATCCTTATCAAATTACCAATGGCATTTTTTACGGAACTAGACCAAAACCAAATCTTAAAATTTGTATGGAGACAAAAAAGACCCCAAAAAGCCAAAGCAGTCTTGAGGGAAAAAAACCAAGCTGGAGGAATCAGACTCCCTGACTTCAGACTATACTACAAACCTACAGTAATCAAGACAATATGGTACTGGCACAAAAACAGAAACATAGATCAATGGAACAAGATAGAAAGCCCAGAGATAAACCCACGCACCTGTGGTCAACTAATCTATGACAAAGGAGGCAAAGATATACAATGGAGAAAAGACAGTCTCTTAAATAAGTGGTGCTGGGAAAACTGGACAGCTACATGTAAAAGAATGAAATTAGAATACTCCCTAACACCATACACAAAAATAAACTCAAAATGTATTCGAGACCTAAATGTAAGACCAGACACTATAAAATTCTTAGAGGAAAACATAGGAAGAACACTCTTTGACATAAATCACAGCAAGATCTTTTTTGATCTACCTCCTAGAGTAATGGAAATAAAAACAAAAATAAACAAATGGGACCTTATGAAACTTAAAAGCTTTTGCACAGCAAAGGAAACCATAAACAAGACGAAAAGACAACCCTCAGAATGGGAGAGAATATTTGCAAATGAATCAACGGACAAAGGATTAATCTCCAAAATATATAAACAGCTCATGCAGCTCAATATTAAAGAAACAAACAACCCAATCCAAAAATGGGCAGAAGACCTAAATAGACATTTCTCCAAAGAAGACATACAGATGACCAAGAGGCACATGAAAAGCTGCTCAACATCACTAATTATTAGAGAAATGCAAATCAAAACTACAATGAGGTATTACCTCACACCAGTTAGAATGGGCATCATCAGACAATCTACAAACAACAAATGCTGGAGAGGGTGTGGAGAAAAGGGAACCCTCTTGCACTGTTGGTGGGAATGTAAATTGATATAGCCACTATGGAGAACAATATGGAAGTTCCTTAAAAAACTAAAAATAGAATTACCATATGATCCAGCAATCCCACTACTGGGCATATACCCAGAGAAAACCGTAATTCCAAAAGACACATGCACCCCAATGTTCATTGCAGCACTATTTACAATAGCCAGGTCATGGAAGCAACCTAAATGCCCATCGACAGATGAATGGATAAAGAAGATGTGGTACATATATACAATGGAATATTACTCAGCCATAAAAAGGAACGAAATTGAGTCATTTGTTGAGACGTGGATGGATCTAGAGACTGTCATACAGAGTGAAGTAAGTCAGAAAGAGAAAAACAAATATCGTATATTAACGCATGTATGTGGAACCTAGAAAAATGGTACAGATGAACCAGTTTGCAGGGCAGAAGTTGAGAGACAGATGTAGAGAACAAATGTATGGACACCAAGGGGGGAAAACCCCAGTGGGGTGGGAATGGTGGTGTGCTGAATTGGGAGATTGGGATTGACATGTATACAATGATGTGTATAAAATTGATGACTGATTAAAAAATAAATAAATAAATAAAGGAGAATGAGAATAGGATCTGGAGACTAAATAATTTGGTTAAAATCTTGACTCTTCCAAGTAGTAGCAGGATGACACTGCTCAAGTTATCTCTGTTTCCTTTCCCACTGTGAACTATAAGATCTGGCACATTTTGCATTGTCTTGGAATCATTTAATACCCAAGATTGTAATCCCCTAGAGCAGTACTGTCCAATATATTAGCCACCAGCTACATGTGGCTTTTTTTTACATGTGACTTTTTAAACGTAAATTTGAAATAATTAATATTAAATAAAACAATTTCTCTGTCTCACTAGCCACATTTAAGTGTTGAATAGCCACATGTAGCTAATGGCATCTGTATCCATGCAGATTAGAAGATTTCTGTCATTGCAAAAAGCTCCATTGCCAACACTGTGAAGATCAAGATCATCATTATATCTTGCCCAGACTCTGTCAAATCCGCCTGAATAATCAGTGCACATTCACTTTGGCATCCTTGGATCCATTCTCCATTCAGCAGCCAAAAGATTCTCTCAAAAGACTAAACTTGTCAGTTCGCTCACCTATTAAAATCATTTAATGTTGTCCTTAGTCTCCCCCACTCCTTGTGTGGCCTGCCTCCTCTACTCCTCTCATGGCTTATTGCACCAGGGCTTCTGCTGGCTGCTTCCAGCCTCAATGACCTTGTTCTGCCATTTGCATTTGCCAGGCTTCCTCCCTCTACAGGTCCCTTGCCTGTGTTGTTTTCATTGCCTTGAATGCCCTTCTCTCTGTTTCTCACCACAGATACCCTCCTGCAGATCAGCTCAGGTGTCACTTCCTGGAGGAATCTACCCAAACCTCTCTGATAGATTAAATCTCCCCTGATAAATCTTAAACATCAAATAGTAATCATCCAGGAGTGAATTTTTTGTTGTTTTTAAAAATTTTTCCTATTGAAGTATAGTTGATTTATAATGTCATGTTAGTTTCAGGTGTACAGAACAATGATTCCGTTATATATATCTATCTATTTATCTATGTATCTATGTATCTATGTATCTATGTATCTATGTATCTATCTATCTATCTATCTATCTATCTATCTATCTATCTATCTACCTATCTCTCTCTCTCTCTCTACCATGTTTCAGATTCTTTTCCCTTATAAGTTATTACAAAATATTGAGTACAGTTCCCTGTGCCATAGAGTAGGTCCTTGTTGGTTATCTATTTTATATACAGTAGTGTGTATATGTTAATCTCAACCTCTAATTTATCCCTCCCCCCCTTTCCCAGTTGGTAACCATACATTTGTTTTCTAGGTCTGTGAGTCTCTTTCTGTTTTGTAAATAAGTTCATTTGTATCTTATTATTATTATTATTATTTTTAGATTCCACAAATAAGCAATATCATATGATATTTGTCTTTCTCTGTCTGGTTTACTTCACTTAGTATGATTGTCTCTAGGTCCATGAATGTTGCTGCAAGTGGCATTATTTCATTCTTTTTTATGGCTGAGTAATATTCCATTGTGTATATATATACCACATCTTCTTTATCCGTTCATCAGTCGATTGACATTTAGGTTGCTTCCATTCTTGGCTATTGTAAACAGTGCTGTAGTGAACATCCTGCAATCCCACTCCTGGGCATATATCTGGAGAAACACTATAATTCGAAAAGATAAACGTACCCCAATGTTCATTACAGGAGTGAATGTTTATTCATCTTTATATTTGAATTTCCTCTACAGTGGTTGCCATGCAGTGGGCATTTGTGGAACAAATGAATGATCTGAGGCCTCCAGTAGGCTCTACCTGTGTTACTAGAAAAAGCTATAGCACTTGATATAGAAAGGCAAAATTGATCAGAACACTGAGGTTGATCTCCAAAGGTCAACAATTTTTCTTTACTGCCTCATGTTGGTTCTGTTTTGTTTGAACCAGAATCCATTAATAGGAGAATTATTTCTATAAATATGAACTGGAAATCTGAGTTCCTATTTCAAGAATTTTAATAGTTAATATAACAACCAATGATTAATTCACACTACTTGCTGTAGGGAGGTTGTTGTGAAATGTCTATCTTCTAAGAGTTTTAACACAGCCTTGGTCCCAGGAGACCAAGTCCTTTTTGGGTTATTTGATCTTCTACCAAAAGAGAACATTTTTCTGTCTCCCTCTTAGGGCTTCTGTCAGGCCAGCAATTTAATATGCTTGACATTTTTGACTTAACCGTTAATGTTTAAAATAAATTATAAATTAAATTTAAATAATTAATGATGTTAAGCTTCATAATTATATATTTTATTTACAGGTGACTTCTAATATATTTTTAATAGGATTTTGATAATTAGCTTAATGACTCATCAATGTGTTTTATGTCAAGTAGTACTGGCCATCAAATTCTAATCATCGAAGAGTAAAAAGCAAATAAAAAATGAAAAAAATATGTCAAATATTTTGTTAAAAGTATTTATCCATACACTCTTTGGAATAAAGACATATTAAACTGCAAAATTAAGGTTAGTGTAACTAAAACAAGTGACAACTACTTAGATATAATTGAACTGTTAAAGGTTTCCATTGGGCATTATGTTTGCCATCTTAAATGTTAATTAACATTTTTATTAATAAAATCTTTCACTCTGAAATAAATATGCAGAATCTCTAAATACATGTGCATGGTAATGAGTTTTCTTTTTTATAAATATGTTGCTTTCTGCCTTTCATTTTCTCTATTGCTGTCCTGCTGTTTTCTTATTAATACTCCTAGGTTTGAACGCATAACTAAGGGAAAGCTCTCCTTTGTTGCTCTCTTTAGTGTTATTGCCAGCTATTGTCGCCTTAAGAGTTCTTTGGGGCCCTCCATGATGCATAATAATGGTAATGATGATGACTTCCATTTATTGAGAACTTACTAAGCACTTTTACATACACTTCACAAAAACATTATGAGGCATATATCATTCTCTCTCTTTCAGAAGAGGCTACTGAGCCTTAAAGAGATTAAGTAGCCTTGAATTAAGTCACATTTATGACTAGGGACAAAGGCAAGATTGGGACCTATGTAATCTTGATTCTAGTTCCACCTTCTCAGATATTAAGCTGTGCTGACCAACAGGCTATACTACCTAGTCTCACCATATTCTGGTAAGGACACTTCAACTTCTACCTTGTATCTCTATGCTTAAGATATTTTATCATACAACTGTTATTAAGATTTAGTAGAGCTAGACTCCTGAGCCTGGCTAAGTAATGTGTCATCAAAGAAAACTTGGGGAATGTTCTCTGCTTTACCTCTATGCTATGGCAATGAAGCTCACTTCAGCATAGATGGTGGTTAAAGCACAGTGGGGTCCAATGCCCTGGGGTTGAATGTTAAGTCTACTTCTCACTTTCAAAACCCTGGGGAGAATGTTCAGTCTCAATTCTTTCATTTATAAAATAGGGATAATAATTGTACTTTCCTTATAGGATTGTAATGAAGATTAAACGTACAGTCTTTGAAGAGTGCCTGGCACATACTTATCTCAATAATTGCTGCCTACCATTATTACTACTATTAATAATTTCATAAAAATTCTAGTAGATATTCCTCTGAAAGAAAACAACAACTAGATTTATATCCAAAATAAAGTGAATAGTTTAGAAATAAGAATAAGAATGATAAAGTAAACTTTTCTTGGACCCATACTAAGCGACAGGCAATATGTTGGCATTTAAATATGAGGAAAACAAGACTTAGAATAAGTAACTTTTAGTAACTGGATATGAAGCCAATCTGTTTCCTGGATGCCTAAGGGCTTGATGACAATGAACTCCAGGGAGACATGAGGAGTACCAGCAGTAGGTTAAATACTCAGTTTCCCAATTCCTCCCCGACTGCTCTGTTTGAGTCAGTTGTTTCAGGGTAAGGCCTGGCTATCTGTATTTTAGCAAACTTCCTACATGATTTTAATTCTATCCAAGCTTGGGAACCCCAGAGCCTATGAAATACTTCAAAGGAGGTCAATTAGCAGAAGGAGGAAGGTTTCGGGAAGAGTGAGACAAGCAGAGCCCCGGCCTTAAAGACCTCCAGGAGAGAGACAAACTGGGCAAATCAGAAAGGAGAGGTTTAGAAGTCATGTGAGCCATCTTTGGGGTTATATAGAAGCCCCATCTTCCACGCACAGCAAAGAATGTGGCTGGTAAGGCTCTGCTAGGTCTTCAGAGCAGAAGTATATTGGAAAAATATACACAAGGACCTCCTGATTTAAGTAATTTGCTTGGCAAACCACATTAAACAAGTTTAAGCTTATATACAATGATTCTCAAAGCAAGAGACAGAATATCAATTTTATACTCACCAAGAGCATTCAGAGAAAAGCTGACTTAGGGCATCCATGGCAAATTAAGCACAAACAAATACCTCCTCCCCAATAAAACAGGACTATGAAAGCTTCTCCCATTTTCCTCTGATGGCAAGCCTCTCAAAATATTCTCTTTTTATTATTAGATTGATAGAATTCTGGAGTTAATAGAATCTCAGAAATAATCATAAGTAACAGTATTTTCTAGAGTATGGTGGCCCTACAACATTAAATATTTTTGCTCCTATCCCTCCACCTATGCATTCGGTTAAAACCAAGGAGTTCTTCCTGAGGCTAACGTTCTACATATCTGTCTTCTCTGTCTGAATTTTTCTTCAGGAAGAGAAGGTAAAGAGTAATTGTGTTTTGATTAAACTTTCTTATTTATATCCCACAAAGCCAGTCTTTTTTTTGTTTAGATTCATCCTTGAGTATTTGTCTTTCCACAAGTGCCAAGGATACACTTCTTACCTCTTAACTTGTGATCCCAAATCAGCAATGGTGTTCTTTGTATTTCCAAAAGCCCCTCACATCTGTACTTGATTTGTGCTTTGGGGAGAGCTCCTTTGTTTTGGACAGAATGCTGCTTCATTTTTCTGCTCAACATTTGTTAATGTCTGTGTCTGACCAGCTGGCATAAAAATGTCTGTCTTTGCTGAATGCATTAAACATTATGATATTTTGCCCTTTGACCCACTTTGTCCTTTAAACCATCTCGCACATCCAGTCTGATGCCTAAGGGCTCTCAAGATTCATAATGACATCATGTGCTTGGGCATCTTACTTATTTACAGCATGCTTTCAGTACGTTCAGATAAAATAGGCAAATGCTTCACTCCAGAACCACTTCTCATAATTGAGCTTCACCTTTACTCCCCCCTGTCTATACTCAGTAGAGGTCTATTTTTTTCCCATTTGGCCTCTCTCCTGCCTGTGGGTCTCAGCAAAATATGTAGCCTGGCCCAGCTGCCACCATTTGAGTTGTAAAAATTCACACAACTGTTAGTGTCTCTCTGTTGACCTTTTGCAAAGAAGTACTTCGTGGAAGTGGATTTTCTAATAGATACATGCCAAGTTTTTTCAGAAACAGTTAAAAAATGTATTCTAATTGCATTTCTTCAGCAAGTCATATGTTGCTCTATTTTTACAGTTTATGTAAAAATGAAATAAAAGAATCATTTTAATGTATAAAGCATATTATAAAAGTTAGTACTCCAGAAGAATCTTTACATTATTTCAATTGATTATGATTTAATCCATTTAGAGGTAAGCAGAGATTCTTACATCCATTATGTGAAAGAGCACACAGAGGCATCATTTCCATTTTATTAAGGAAGCAGTTAAGTGGTTTGTCTATAACCACATAGTTAGCAAGTTATGGGGCAAAAACTAGTAGCAAGGTGTTCTGACTCCTGGCAAAAAGATCAGTCACATAGCAAGGGTAAAATGTGCTCAGGTGCTATACAATTTGCTGACACTCTTTCTTCCACATCCTTTTAAAACTACATGGGAATTGGAAAAGACAAACATCTTTGAGGTACCCACCACACCTACCCCCAAATATCACTATGCCCTTGCACTTGTCCCTAAAGTAGGCCTTGACAACATAAAAGGTGCCTATTTTATCTGGGCCTTGAGACAAATAAGAGTTGACTAGTTATTAACAGAAAAAAAGAAAGAATGTTCCAGGCAGAAGTAACAAGTACCAAAGTGCCACTAGAAGAAGCATTATAAAACAACATGCTTATATTTCCAAATCCATAAACAGAGTAGGATTCTGCCTTAAAGCGGAAACTCAATGGCTAACTTCTGAAAATTCACATGGCATAATATTGTAGCCACAAAGGCATTCAATCTGTGACTCCTTTTATGAATTATTGGGAATGTGAACAGCTGGAGCATGGATAACTCACCCTCAAGTGTTGCTTTTAGTCTGTTGTCTGGGAAATATCAAAATAAGTCATTAATTTTAGAATAAACTAAGGCTCCCAATTTTAAGAGGCTTTATAAATAATGAAGTTTGCACAAATAATGTCACTGGATCCTTACCACTATCCTATGAGTGATATTACTCTTCTTATTTACTTTGTTTGCACAGGAAGTATTTGAAAATTTGAGATAGCAAATGATTTGCTTAAGATCCCGCAAGTAATTTATCCCAGAGCTGGGCCGAGAAAATAAGTATTTGGACCCCTTGTCCAGTGTTCTGAAAAACAAGACAATTTGTGACATTTCTTGGATGTAAAATTTCTTAGAGGTAAAAGATAAACAAAAAATAATCAGAAAAAGAAACCAGCTATGGCAGAACTGTAAAAAGGTCACTGTTTGTTTTCACTCACCAAAGATTGTTTACTTTCACGCATATTAGCATTTGAGGGCACTCACCCATTGCTATTTCTATTGGCACCTCTCTGTTTCCCCCTCTGGATACATAATCACACCACACCCCTCCTTCAGAACCTGGGACCTCCTGCTATTTGCCTCAACCTGATTTCCTCCTCATTGAATGCTGTCTGCTGACTGCAGACCACCGAGGACATTTATTTCTGCCCCATGGAAACGCACATCTTCATTTCTCTCCTTGGACCATGATTATTTGTATTGTCTGAAGCCTCAGCTTGACAGGATGACCATACACCCTGGTTTGTCTGAGAAAATCAGGAAGAATGCCGGTTGTCCTGGCATAGTTAGAAATGGTGCCCCCTTTCACTTTTATACATGTCAGAGTTTTTCAAAAATGCATATGGTCACCCTACACCAGATAACTGGGTAAATTAATGAGTGCTCTTGAAAGAGGGAATAGGGATGTATCAAATAATTTTCTAGCCAATGTTCTTTCAGTAGCTCACAGGTGTGTTAGATACATGTATTTTAAGAAACAAGATGAAAAAAAATTTCTGCATGTAACTTCAACACAAGATTTTTAACCTGCCATAAAACAGATATTAATAATGTTTTCCTAGCTATATCTAGAGAAGATTATTTTTTAGTTAGAATAACTTCCAAGAGATTGGCTCAACATGGAGGAGTAGAAGGACGTGCACTTACTCCCTCTTGTGAGAACACCAGAATCACAACAAACTGCTGAACAATCACTGACAGGAAGACACTGGAACTCACCAGAAAAGATACCCCACATCTGAAGACAAGGGAGAAGCCACAATGAGATGGTAGGAGGGGCGCAATCACAATGAAATAAAATCCCATAACCACTGGGTAGGTGACTCACAAACAGGAGAATGATTATACCACAGAAGTCCCACACTGGAGTGAAGGTTATGAGCCTCAAATCAGACTTCCCAACCTGGAGATCCAGCAACAGGAGGAGGAATTCCCAGAGAATCAGACTTTGAAGGCTAGTGAGATTTGACTGCAGGAATTTGACAGGACTAGGGGAAACAGAGACTCCACTCTTGGAGGGCACACACAAAGTAGTGTGTGCATCAGGACCCAGGGGGAAGGAACAGTGACACCGTAGGAGACTGAACCAGACCTAACTGCTAGTGTTGGAGGGTCTCCTGCAGAGGCAGATGGTGGCTGTGGCTGACCATGGGGACAAGGACACTGGTAGCAGAAGTTCTGGGAAGTTCTCCTTGGCATGAGCCCTCCTGGAGTCCACCACCAAAGAGCCTGTAGCCCCCAGTGCTGGGTAACCTCAGGCCAAACAACCAACAGGGAGGGAACGAAGCCCCACCCATCAGCAGACAAGTGGATTAAAGTTCTACTGAGCTCTGCCCACCAGAGCAACACCAAGCTGTACCCACCACCAGTCCCTCCCATCAGGAAGCTTGCACAAGCCTCTTAGAGAGCCTCATCCACGAGAGAGCAGACAGCAGATGCAAGAAGAGCTACAATACTGCAACCTGTGGAACAGAAACCAAATTCACAGAAAAACAAAATAAAAAGGCAGAGGACTATGTAACAGATGAAGGAACAATATAGAACCCCAGAAAAACAACTAAATGAAGTGGAGATAGGCAACTTTCCAGAAAAAGAATTCAGAATAATGATAGTGAAGGTGATCCAGGACCTTGGAAAAAGAATGGAGACAAAGGTCGAGAAGATGCAAGAAATGTTTAACAAAGACATAGAAAAAATAAAGAACAAACACCTAGAAGAATTAAAGAACAAACAAACAGAAATGGACAACACAATAACTGAAATGAAAAATAAACTAGAAGGAATCAATAGCAGAATAACTGAGGCAGAAGAACGGATAAGTGACCTGGAAGACAGAATGGTGGAATTCACTGCCATGGAACAGAAACAAGAAAAAAGAATGAAAAGAAATGAAAACAGCCTAAGAGACTTCTGGGACAACATTAAACGCACCAACATTCGCACTATAGGGGTCCTAGAAGGAGAAGAGAGAGACAAAGGACCAGAGAAAATATTTGAACAAGTTATAGTCAAAAACTTCCCTAACATGGGAAAAGAAATAGCCACCCAAGTCCAAGAAGTACAGAGAGTCCCAGGCAGGATGAACCCAAGGAGAAACACGCTGAGACACATAGTAATGAAATTGACAAAAATTAAAGACAAAGAAAATGTATTAAAAGCAACAAGGGAAAAACAACAAATAACATACAAGGGAACTCCCATAAGGTTAACAGCTGATTTCTCAGCAGAAACTCTACAAACCAGAAGGGAGTGGCATGGTATATTTAAAATGATGAAAGGAAATAACCTACAACAAAGAATAGTCTACCTGGCAAGGATCTCATTTAGATTTGATGGAGAAATCAAAAGCTTTACAGACAAGCAAAAGCTAAGAGAATTCAGCACCACCAAACCAGCTCTACAACAAATGCTAAAGGAACTTCTCTAAGTGGGAAACACAAGAGAAGAAAAGGACCTACAAAAACAAACTCAAAACAATTAAGAAAATGGTAATAGGAACATACATTTTGATAATTACCTTAAATGTGAATGGATTAAATTCTCCAACCAAAAGACGCAGGCTCCCTGAATGGATGCATAAACAAGACACATATATATGCTGCCTACAAGAGACCCACTTCACACCTCGGGACACATACAGACTGAAAGTGAGAGGATGGAAAAAGATATTCCATGCAAATGGAAATCAAAAGAAAGCTGGAGTAACAATACTCATATCAGATAAAATAAACTTTCAAATAAAGAATGTTACAGGAGACAAGGAAGGACACTACATAATGATCAAGGGATCAATCCAAGAAGAAGATATAACAATTATAAATATATATGCACCCAATATAGGAGCACCTCAATACATAAGGCAACTGCTAACAGCTATTAAAGAGGAAATCGACAGTAACACAATAGTCGTGGGGGTTTTAACACCTCACTTACACCAATGGACAGGTCATCCAGATAGAAAATTAATAAGGAAACACAAGCTTTAAATGACACAATAAACTAGGTATGTTTAATGGATATTTATAGGACAATCCATGCAAAAACAGCAGATTAAACTTTCTTCTCAAGTGCACACACAACATTCTCCTGGATAGATCACATCTTGAGTCACATATCAATCCATGGGAAATTTAGGAAAATAGAAATCATATGAAGCATCTTTTCCGACCACAATTTTATGAGGTTAGAAATCAATTACAGGGAAAAAAATGTAAAAAACACAAACACATGCAGGCTAAACAATACGTTACTAAATAACCGAGAGATCACTGAAGAAATCAAGGAGGAAATGAAAAAAATACCTAGAGGCAAATGACAATGGAAACATGAAGATTCAAAACCTATGGGATGCAGCAAAAGCTGCTCTAAGAGTGAAGTTTATAGCAATACAATCCTACCTCAAGAAACAAGAAAAATCTCAAATAAACAATCTAACTTTACACCTAAAGGAACTAGAGAAAGAAGAACAAACAAAACCCAAAGTTATCAGAAGGAAAGAAATCATAAAGATCAGAGCAGAAATAAATGAAATAGAAACAAAGAAAACAATAGCAAAGATCAATAAAACTAAAAGCTGGTTATTTGAGAAGATAAACAAAATTGATAAGACTTTAGCCAGACTCATCAAGAAAAAGAGGAAGAGGACTTAAATCAGTAAAATTAGAAATGAAAAAGGAGAAGTTACAATGGACACTGCAGAAATACAAAGCATCATAAGACACTACTACAAGCAACTCTATGTCAATAAAATGGACAACCTGGAAGAAATGGGCAAATTCTTAGAAAGATATAACCTTCCAAGACTGAACCAGGAAGAAATAGAAAATATGAACAGACCAATCACAAGTAACGAAGTTGAAACTATGATTAAAAATCTTCCAACAAACAACATTCCAGAACCAGATGGCTTCACAGGTGATTTCTATCAAATATATAGAGTAGAGATAACACCCATCCTTCTCAAACTCATCCAAAAATTTTCAGTGTTCAGGAAGGAACACTCCCAAACTCATTCTATGAAGCCACCATCACCCTGATACCAAAACCAGATAAAGACACTACAAAAAAAGAAAATTACAGACCAATATCACTGATGAATATAGATGCAAAAATCCTCAACAAAATACTAGCAAACAGAATCCAACAACACATTAAAAGGATCATACACCATGATCAAGTGAGATTTATCCTACGGATGCAAGGATTCTTTAATATATGCAAATCAATCAATGTGACAATGTGATATACCATATTAACAAATTGAAGAATAAAAACCATATGCTCATCTCAATAGATGCAAAAAAAAAAAAAAAACTTTTGACAAAATTCAGCACCCATTTATGATAAAAATTCTCCAGAAATTGGGTACCGAGGGAACCTACCTCAACATAATAAAGGCCATATACAACAAACTACAGCAAACGTCATTCTCAATGGTGAAAAACTGAAAGCATTTCCTCTAAGATCAGGAACAAGACAAGGATGTCCACTCTCATCACCTTTATTCAAAGTAGTTTTAGAAGTCCTAGCCACAACAATCAGAGAAGAAAAAGAAATAAAAAGAATGCAAATTGGAAAAGAAGTAAAACTGTCACTGTTTGCAGATGACATGATACTATACATAGATAAGCCTAAAGATGCCACCAGAAAACCACTAGACCTAATCAATGAATTTGGTAAATTTGCAGGATACAAAATTAATGCACAGAAATCTCTTGCATTCCTATACACTGACAACGAAATATCAGAAAGAGAAATTAAGGAAACAATCCCATTCACCGTTGCAACAAAAAGAACAAAATACCTAGGAATAAACCTACCTAAGGAGGTAAAAACCTGTACTCAGAAAACTATAAGACACTGATAGAAAGAATTCAAAGATGACACAAACAGTTGGAGAGATATACCATGTTCTTGGATTGGAAGAATCAATATTGTCAAAATGACTATACTACCCAAAGCAGTCTACAGATTCAGTGCAATCCCTATCAAATTACCAATGGCATTTTTTACAGAACTAGACCAAAACCAAATCTTAAAATTTGTATGGAGACACAAAAGACCCCAAATAGCCAAAGCAGTCTTGAGGGAAAAAAACGGAGCTGGAGGAATCAGACTCCCTGACTTCAGACTCTACTACAAACCTACAGTAATCAAGACAATATGGTACTGGCACAAAAACGGAAACATAGATCACTGGAACAGGATAGAATGCCCAGAGATAAACCCACACCCCTATGGTCAACTAATCTATGACAAAGGAGGCAAGAATATACAATGGAGAAAAAACAGTCTCTTCAATAAGTGGTGCTGGGAAAACTGGACAGCTACATGTAAAAGAATGAAATTAGAATACTCCCTAACACCATACACAAAAATAAACTCAAAATGGATTAACAACCTAAATGTAAGACCAGACCTATAAAACTCTTAGAGGAAAGACACACTTTGTCATAAATCACAGCAAGATCTTTTTTATCGCACCTCCTAGAATAATGGAAATAAAAACAAAAATAACCAAATGGAACCTAATGAAACTTAAAAGCTTTTGCACAGCAATGGAAACTATAAACAAGACGAAAAGACAACCCTCAGAATGGGAGAATATATTTGCAAATGAACCAATGGACAAAGGAATTTCCAAAATATATAAACAGCTCATGCAGCTCAATATTAAAAAAAAACAACCTAATCAAAAAATGGGCAGAAGACCTAAAAAGACATTTCTCCAAAGAAGACATACAGATGGCCAAGAAGCACATGAAAAGATGCTCAACATCATTAATTATTAGAGAAATGCAAATCAAAACTACAATGAGGTATCACCTCACACCAGTTAGAATGGGCATCATCAGAAAATCTACAAACAACAAATGCTGGAGAGGGTGTGGAGAAAAGGGAGCCCTCTTGCACTGTTGGTACAAATGTAAATTGATACAGCCACTATGGAGAACAGTATGGAGGCTCCTTAAAATACAAAAAAATAGAATTACCATATGACCCTGCAATCCCTCTACTGGGCATATACCCAGAGAAAACCATAATTCAAAGAGACACATGCACCCCAATGTTCATTGCAGCACTATTTACTATAGCCAGGTCATGGAAGCAACCTAAATGCCCATTGACAGACAAATGGATAAAGAAGAGATGGTACATATATACAATGGAATATTACTCAGCCATAAAAAGAAACAAAATTGGATCATTTGTAGAGACGTGGATGGACCTAGAGACTGTCATACAAAGTGAAGTATGTCCAAAAGAGAAATACAAATATCGTATATTAACGCATATATGTGGAATATAGAAAAATGGTACAGATAAACCGGTTTGCTAGGCAGAAATAGAAACACAGGTGTAGAAAACAAACGTATGGACACCAAGGGGGGAAAGTGGTGAGGGGCTGGTGGTGGTGGTGGGATAAACTGGGAGACTGGGTTTGACATATATACACTAATATGTATAAAATGGATAACTAATAAGAACCTGCTGTATATAAAATAAAATTCAATAAAAAGAAAATGTGAATGCTGGGGTTAAAAGGGTAAAGAATCTCTTTAATAAAAAAATATTTCTTAGTTGAAAAAAAAGAAGAACTCCCACATTTTCAAATAAAAAAGCCCATTCTCAGTTGAAACACTTTCTTCACTTGGCTTCTGAGAAATAGCACTCAACTCAACTTGTTTTCCATTTACTTAATGAACATTCTCAGTTTTCTTTGCTGGCTATTCTCTTACTTCTTTTAAAATATTGGATTGAATGCCATACAAAGCTGTCCTTGGAGGAGGTTTTTTCCCTCTCGACATGGACTCCTAACTGGATCTCATTCAGTCCTGTGGTTTTATAGGAACCCTATGCAAATAACTCCTCTGAATTTCAAATGTTTAGACTCAATTGCCTGCAACATCTCAATTTTCATTCATACGTTTATTTATTTATTTTCTCATACAGCAGACTTTTTTTTTAGCTGCTAATAATTGCCAAGCACTGCTTTATGTGCTATCACAGTGAGTAAGACAGAGTCCTTGCATCCGTGGAGTTTCCATTTCAGGGAGATAACATAGGTCTCAAATATGTTCCACACCAGAACCCTTGATTCCCCAAATACACACCCCTCCACATACACATGCATGTATGCATGCACACACATGCACAAACACAAACTTACATCACCCCCAGTCTGCTATTTCAAGTGACAGCTCCTCAATTGACCCATTGCTCAGACCAAAAACATTGCAGTCACTCTCAACTTCTCCTTTTCTTATACTCTAAATTCTATCCGCTTAACACTTAAAATCTATTCTGAATCTCAGCACTTCTCTTAACATTCATCTTTGCCACTCTGGACCAAGCCACCACCATCGACGGCTTAGAATTTTGAAATAACCTCTTTATTGTTCTCCTTGCTTCCAGTGACATTTGTTACAATTTATTCTCCACATAACGACCGTAATTATCTTATTAAACATGAACCAGGTCCATTCACTAAATTTCTCCAGTAGTTTTCCCTAAAACCTAGAATAAAAGACTATACCCTTCCCATGCTTAGAACACCCAGTTTGATAGAGCAGTGAGCTCCATAACCTCTCTTACTTCTCAGGCCTTTTATCACTTCTCTCCTACTGTTCCTCTTTTCTCACTTCCCACACTCTCCTCCTGCTGTTCCTTGAATGTATCAAACATACTCTCACCCTGCAGCCAATACAGCTATCCCTCCTTGGCCTAATATGCTCATCCCCCAGATACGTGCATAGCTCATGACTTCTCATAATTCAGGTCACTGCAGATGATACCTCTGCAGAGAGGCTGTCTCTTATTACCTGGCCTAAATCAGCTTCTCACTCTCCCATCCTCATTCTGTCTATTCCCAGACCCTGTTTAACCTTTGTTTCTAAACTACAATAAACATTATATGCCTATATTTTTTTGTATTGGTTTTCCAACATTCCACTGGCATATTGCTGCCATATAAAAGAAACTGTTTTTTCCCAAGCCCTGAGAAAGTATAGGTCAAGTAATGAGTATCACCTAAGATCTGATGAAAGAATAAATTAATTAATTCAAGCAATCTTAATAATCTCTGCCTCACAGGCCCTTACTTTACATAAGGGCCGTCTGACATGAAATAAAACCCCAAGCTTGACAATGGAAGAACATGCATAAACAACTTCAAAATGTCTTTAGATGCTTTCTTTCTTGTCTTAAATGATAGAGAAGGGCAGTTTTGTGGTGTGATAGCTCTTTCAGATTACATCGTGATTTCAAATTTTGTGACGTGAAGAAGTTACTTAACTTCTCTCTACCTTAATTTCTCCAAAGTTTTACCTACCTCACAGGGTCTTTGTGTGAATTACATGACATGATACACATAAAATGCTTAGAACAGTGCCTGGTACATTGTAAATGTGTACTATATTTCTTCCTTTTATTCTTTCATTTTTGACACTTATTCCTTATGTTATTTAGCAACTGATAGACCAGAATTTACTATATCTTCCTGCCCTCTCCACTGTGATCTTGAGTGACACTTATTAGATGAGGCAGAATGTTTTGATGGTAGATAACATCACCGACTCAAATGCCATGTGATTGTTTTATGTGGCAATAATGTGTGGGCACTGCTCTAATCCCATGGATGTTAGGCCTAGTGGGTGTGGCTTTAATCCCGAACAGTCCACAATCCTCTTGGTCCCAGTGGAAATGAGACAGTGCTAAGAGCTAGGTTTGCTGTTAAGTGCTCAGAGAATCCCTGATGAATCAAATTAGATTAGTCACAGCTTTTTTCTCCCTCCACATATACAAACAGATGCAGAGAGGCTCACCTTATGAGATTTTTAGCTTTATTCTCTTACTAGTCTCTTTCTATTCTCTTCGTCATTTTTTCCCCTCACCTTTTAGCTTTGGAGGCCTGAAATTGCCAATTCAGCTGCTTTGGAACAGGTGGATTAGTGGTGGTTTTATGAACATGTGGATAATGTGGTTTTTATTGGGGGGATGTTTAGATTTGTCTAAAAGAGGGATTGCTGATGCTTTTACTACAGCTGCCCCTCTTCTCAGTTTAACTTCAGACACCTCAGGAAGATGCCAGTAGGGAATAACAACAAATTAATCTATTCTTTTGATCTCAAACAGCAAGATTGTGTAACAAGCTAACTGAACTCCACCCTCTCCCATCCCACAAAAAAAAAAAAAAAAGACACCTGATAAAATCAGATGAGGATTTGAATCACATAAGAGATGGAATTTTGAGTCAAAATTTCCACAACCTTGTAATATCGTTTGGAATTAAGCCATCATTTATTTGTATTGCTAATATAGCAATAACAGTGATGGTAACAGTACAAAATAAAGAGAATACAGGAAGCAAATAGAGACTTCAAATACTAGGTTGATGCCAAAGTCAGAACTGGGGGAGGCTGTGTTGAATATTCCTAATCACCTTCTTCCACCTACCATGGGGAGAAAGGTCACCAAAAAGAGTACAGTTTACTTTTCATTCCACGCCTTTCCCACCTGAAGGCCAGAGAACAGAGACAGATCCAGGAAGGACCATTTTGGAGAAGGTGATAGAGATTTTTAGGGCCTAATTTTTACCCCAGAAGGTGTCAAGATCCCAAACTGTTTTCTCCTCAAAAATAGGGAGCTGGGGGCTTCCCTGGTGGCGCAGTGGTTGAGAATCTGCCTGCCAATGCAGGGGACACGGGTTCGAGCCCTGGTCTGGGAAAATCCCACATGCCGCGGAGCAACTGGGCCCCTGAGCCACACCTACTGAGCCTGCGCGTCTGGAGCCTGTGCTCCGCAACAAGAGAGGCCGCGACAGTGAGAGGCCCGCGCACCGCGATGAAGAGTGGCCCCCTCTCGCCACAACTAGAGAAAGCCCTCCCACAGAAATGAAGACCCAACACAGCCAAAAATAAATAAATAAATAAAATTTAAAAAAAAAATAGGGAGCTAAAACCTCACTATGACAGACTGAAATGAATTATCCTAGCTAGGTTTGGTTCTCCAGACCAAGAGCTTCTCACGGAACAAGAGTGTGTCTTTTATTTCTGTGCCTTTAATACCTAAGTGTCACCAATAAAGGTTGAGTGAATTAATTAATTAATGTTCTGGTCTTGGCCCTGGCTCTCCCTCCTCTGTGACCTTGAAATCTGTTCACTCTTTCCCAAGTCCACCACCATGATGGACCACCATCATCTCTCACCTGGGATTACACCCCCAGCTTTATAACTGGGAGTTAACCCTTCAGTTTTGACCCCATACTCTTGCCTGAATCCCTGTTCCTTTTTCTGCACTGCAAAGAAAATTACATTCTCTAAAATGAAAATTTTATCAGGGCAGTTCTTCACTCAGAACTGTCCAATGGCTTTTTATCTCTCTTGATTTTAAAGTCCAGGTTTTAGTTTGTGCATTTGGCTTGTAATACCCAACATAATGCAGCCTTAAATGATTTAGCATTGATTTAATGCTAAATCGATGGCATTATTTCCTCCAACCATCATGTTTGTGTTATGTGATCCAGTCATACCTCGATGCATAGATTTTAAGACACAGATTTTTCTTTCACATTTTAACATCCCTGATATGATGAATCTCAGTCAGTGATACAATTGCCGTGTTTTTTCTTTTCATATTGGTACACAAAATTATGATTCATTTTATATTTAATATCAACCTAGACTTAATAGACAAGAGAGTATTTTGTTTTTTTTATTTTTATTTTACAATTTCTCAAATTCCTTTATTTATTTTTAACATCTTTATTGGTGTATAATTGCTTTAGAACGATGTGTTAGTTTCTGCTGTATAACAAAGTGAATCAACTATATGTATACATATATCTCCATATCCTCTCCCTCTTGCGTCTCCCTCCCACCCTCCCTATCCCACCCCTCTAGGTGGTCACAAAGCACCGAGCTTATCTTCCTGGGCTATGCGGCTGCTTCCCACTAGCTATCTATTTTGCATTTGGTGGTGTATATATGTCCATACCACTCTCTCACTTCGTCAAGAGAGTATTTTAATCTTTGTCTTTAATTTCTGGCCCTTGATATATATATAAGCAAACTCCCAAAATGTCTACCTGGTTAACATTTTTGTGGAGGAATGTCCCTTAGTTTTTATTGTCCCAGTTTCATAGAATATATCTCTCTCTTAATACTATGTTTCTCCTCAAATGTTTATATAAGACAAAAAAATATATTTATGCCCCCAAAGTTTGATGAAATATTTTTTTAACAAAATAACTTGCAGGGGAATTCTTCAGTTACAATCCAAATACAACTGCTAGAATGCCAGAGTCACTTTCATACAAACTGAAAATTGTTCCAAGTGTCACAAAGAGTATGTGCTTCTGGAAGACTGTTGCCAGCGAATGATGTTCCCAGTGTTTCCTCAGTGTGAACCATTTGATGGCATCAAATGCCAGTCCTGAATCTGTTTCCACAGTGACTTTCCCATGTAACCCTTATTCTTGCATAAATTTTGTGATAGCCTTAAAGAATATCATGGAGAAGTAAGGAGATTGAGAAAGATGATTAAAAACAAGATGTTACAGCATATACAAAACATGTTAATAAACATGTTGAAGCCATGTTAACTGGTGATGAGAAAACTTTCAACATTTTACAATGTAAAATGATCATTTTGATAGGTACAGAGTAAAGAGACAAAGTAGGTAATTAAATAGTTAATCCCACTAGGGTATTGTAAGCAAGGAAAAAAGTTCAGGAGACCCCTGTAAGTTAATGATCACTCAAGAAAGCAGGTTTGCTTAACCACAAAGCCAAGCAGGCTAGCCAAGCAACAAAACCATGCAACAGAAGCATGAGATGTAGCCCAAAACAATAAAACAATGGTGGCATGAGACCCACATCCTGCCCAGTGAGGACAGTAAGTTATTGATGCCTAGGACACGCTCCTCTGCACACAGTAAAAACAAAAATATAAGGAAAAGGTGAAATTATACTAAAACCTGAGATGATTTAACATTTTCAGCATATGGTACTGCCTTTTTGCTCATTTCCATTGCACCATGACTAGTTCAGGCTTGACCATATAGGGACAAGAGAACTTCCCCCTTGACATGGTGGAGGAACTGATGATGGAAGCATGATGTCTACTCAACAATGAGGAAGGTGGTCTTTTCCCGCTCCCCACTTTCCTTTGATTATAAAACTGTAGCCCACTATGTTCTCAGGGTGTAGCACCCTCTCGCCCGCCTGCTTTTTTTTTTTTTTAACATCTTTATTGGAGTATAATTGCTTTACAATGGTGTGTTAGTTTCTGCTTTATAACAAAGTGAATCAGTTATACATATACATATGTTCCCATATCTCTCCCCTCTTGCATCTCCCTCCCTCCCACCCTCCCTATCCCACACCTCTAGGTGGTCACAAAGCCCTGCTTGTAAGCCTCACAAGTGTCCTATCCTAATACTTCTTAGCTATCACTTTGCCTCTCGCTGAATTCTTTCTGTGCTGAGACATAAAGAACTGGAGCTCCTCGGAGCCCCCTGAAACTCCACCTAGTGGTTAAAATTTGACCACTGACATAGTTGTATCACTGTGTCCTATATTTTAGGAAATTGCTTGAGGATTTGGGGTGGAGATGTGCAGTAGATTCTTCAGTATCCTGTTGAAGTAGTATAGCCTATACATCTACCATCATGTGTGGACACAGACAAGTGACTTGTTTTGACCAATGGGACAGTGATAGATGCATGGTAAGCAGAGGCCTGAAAGATGCTTGTGTATTAAATATATATATATTTTCAATTTCTGTATATTATGATATTTTGACATCTTAAACTCCCTTCTGGCTAGGGAGAGACTGCCCCTTTGTGGGTTAGCCAATTCTTAGAGATAGGAAAGGGCTCAGCCTGAAGCCTCCTTTGATATGCAAAGGAGCCTACCTCCTCTCTCTGGCCCTTACACCTTTGGAGAGATAGTCCTCTGCCTTAAACATCCCAGAACTAGGTACCCCCAACTACGGATCACTCCTATAGTTTTGAGCCAGTCAGAATATTCAGATTAGCCAATTCTCAACTGTTTACCCTGCCCTAGCCTCAGTTTCCCTCTGTTTCCTGCTTTCTTCCTCCTGACCACCCTTGGGTGTCTTCCTGTGTCCCTACATGGCATGCTGTGTGCCTCCTGTATCTAGGACCTGTGATATAATAAATTTTTGTTTTCTTGAGCCTCTATTCTGTCCCCTTTTGTGGCCATACCTTACTGACCATCATATAACAGAACACAGAAGAGCTTGTATGGTTGGTCTTGGTCTTTTGGGCCATACTGTCTTTCTTCATGAAAAGGTCTAGGAGAGCTGGTGGTCTCAGAACCATGAGAGACATGGAGCAAGCTGGGTTCACCCCACAGCCTGAACCAACCCCTGTTCATCTCAGCCCAGGTTAACCAAACCCCCATCTATACACAAATGTGTGTGAGCAAGAAATAAATGCTTACTTTTTTAAGTGAAGGAATATGGGGATATAGTGTTATGCAGACATGTTGTGGAAAGCAGTTCATTACTACCATGCAAAACATCATTGATAATGGAAAAGAGGCTGTTGGTTAGAGATATTGTTCAGTGCATCTGATTTTTGGAAAGAATTGTTGATGTTAAGAAGAAGATAGACCAAACTATGTCATATGCTTGCTATCAGCTTGAGTGACTTATCATCTTCCATAGCACCCTGTCTTTTCTTATATTATAGCACATATCAGATGTTAATCTAGTTGTTTATCTAAACTGTTCACTAGAATCTCACATATGTGGAGGATAGAATCAATTTGTATTCCAGTGATTTCTGAGAGACAGCAGTGGGCAGCAGCTGGAAGCAAGACCTTAGTTGCCTGACCGGGGATGGAACCCTGGTCACAGTGGTGAGAGTGCCAAGTCCTAACCACTAGGCCACAAGGGCAGTGGCTAGAGTCTGGACCCCAGTCCTTGTCTGCCTTGAAAAAAGAGTTCTGACAAAGAGATGGAAGGTAGAGAGGAAAGTAAGGCGTTTATTACAAAATTAGATTATATGCCGACAGACACACGAGTGAGCTCAGAGAAAAAGTCGTGCCTTTGGGAAGTTTAAATCATTTGTAAAGGGGTAGTCTTCCTGGTTTTGTTTTCCTCTGGCCAATCATCTTGCTTGTTCTTTGACTCAAGGACCTCCCTTTTTGACCCTCCAAGGAGCCTTTCTGCACATGTGCAGTCAAGGTCTCCTTGAACCCAAGGATGAGAAATATGTGACCTCTTGATCTTTTGCCCAAGCAAGGCTTAGCTCCTCTCTGCTCCTAACGTTACTGTTATCTCCGGAGTGTCCACCGGAGATGAAGTCCAGCTATTTACCCTGTTCCTGCTGTTTTTTCTACCTGGAATTATAAGCAGGAGGCTGGTTGTAAATATCTAGCCTGGAGCCCATCTATCTCCTGCCTCACCAGCACTCAGCATGATGCCTGGTACATAAAGACTCTTACAAATTATTTGCTGAATTAAATTATCTCATCTCAACTCTGTCTCTAGATAGTATTTGACTTTGAACAAGCTACTTTATTTTTATGCTTTCAGAATCTTTTTTTTTGGTAAATGGGAGGATTGGTCTAAATAATCTCTAAAATTCTATTTCTATAACATATTTTCATGTGCTAAATTTTTTAAAAATCATTTATTTAATTGTAAAGTTTATATAAATGTTTGTAAACTTTCATCAGAAGTGATAAAACATAAAATAGGATTCCCATAGATAAGATTAGTATCTGTTATATTTGGTTGTATTTTATTCCTTTAACCACATCCTTTTATTATATTCATTTTTATGAATAAACCTGAATTTTATATCATTAAGATCTCATTCTACACATATTTTTGTATCTTAACTTTTTATTTAAGGTTACATCATGTTCTAATATTTAAGCAGAATGCTTAGTTCATTGAATTTCAATTAAAAAATAATTATAGCTTTTAAATTTATGGATTTTTCCACAAATTGTAACTTTGGCTGCACCTCATTAGTCTTGGACATAATCTTTTCTATTTCATTTTTTTATAAATTTGTTCAACAGGCTAAGCACTCAGACTAGCTAGTGTCCTCAGCACGGTTTCAAGCAGTGGAATTCCAGCCATGCACCAGAGAGATAAGGGCCCTGTCTTAAAAATAACACAATTTCTAGTATCTGTACACTTGGTAATGAACTATAGGTTGAAAAACAACGATAACAACAGCAGCAAAAAACAGGCCTCACCTGCCTGCATGTAAGCTATCATTTCACTCTTCTTTTAAATTCTCAAACAAAATTTACTTGCGCTCCCTTCTACTGGTTTGAAGAACTATGTCTCTGTGTATTAAAGAGATTTTCTTAGGTTCCTATCATACAGGTTCTAATGAACAGGTATTAAATTATTTTCCAGGGACCTCCACATGAAGGCATTTACTACTGTGGTCAGTTGCCTCTCAAAGCAATTTACGTTATCAAACCAGAACACTTAACATTGGAGTTTAAGAAAATTGTCACTTTATGGTGTTTTGTCCAAGAGCAACAGAGAGATACTTTCCTTTCTTTACATCTGTGTAACTGGACAACTCTCTCAAATTGCTTTCACAAAAGTAAATTTGTCTCAATTTGAAGAATAACTGCCTACAACTTTAAAATGGCAGTTTTCTTCAAGCTTTTCTTATTACTAAAAAAAAAAATCTTAAAGAGACAGAAGCTAAGCAAGGCTCTAAGTTGTGATAGTTTAGATTTCTTTTTTGAACCATAGTTACTCTGGAATCTAGGTTTTTGATTTTTTTAAATTGTGTGTTTTCTTTGTTTCATTAATAAAATATATTTCACTGTGGAAAGTAGAGGTCTGGTATATGGATAATTATTGTGTTCTACAGATGCTTGGAAATTTTTAGGTTGAGTAAAATGATAAATATCCTGCTGTGAATTCATGTATGAGGTAGAAACTATGCCCTGGAAAGCTAGATTATCAATTTCCCAGGCCCCCTTGCATCCAGAGGTGGTCATGTGACCCTTTTATCTGCTAAGAAGTGTGTGATAAAGCCTTTACTTTGACAACTATAGCTGTTGTAGCCTTTATTCTTTGCCATTCTCTCAGTCTAGAACTGGAATATGACTAAAAGCACAGCCACCATCTTGTGACCATTAATAAGAGAGACAAAAAGCTAAGAATATGGGGAAGAAAGAAAAACTGTGTTCCTTAAAGTCATAATTGAGTTACCAGACTAGCATTAAACTGACAACTTCTAGACTTCCTTTATGTAAGGAAAAATAAATTTGTATTATTGGTGCAAGAAGGGGTACCCCTTCCAGGGCCCTAGAGTGGGCTCTTGTCTAACACTTGGAAAGTGAATTATCCAAGGAGACACACTTGCTGACAACGCAAGAGATTTTATTGGAAAGGGGCATCCAGGGGGAGAGCAGCAGGGTAAGAGAATCCAGGAGAATTTCTCTGCCATGTGGCTCACAGTCTCAGGTTTTATGGTAATGGGGTTAGTTTCTGGATTGTCTCTGGCCATTCTTTTTTTTTTTTTTTTTTTTTAATAAATTTATTTATTTATATATTTTTGGCTGTGCTGGGTCTTCATTGCTGTGCGTGGACTTTCTCTAGTTGCGGCGAGCAGGGGCTATTCTTCATTGTGGTGAGCAGGCTTCTCATTGTGGTGGCTTCTCTTGTTGCGGAGCATGGACTCTAGGCACGCAGGCTTCATTAGCTGTGGCACACGGGCTCAGTAGTTGTGGCTCACGGGCTCTAGAGTACAGGCTCAGTAGTTGTGGCACACGGGCTTAGTGGCTCCGTGGCATGTGGGATCTTCCCAGACCAGGGCTCGAACCCATGTCCCCTGCATTGGCAGGTAGATTCTTAACCACTGCGCTACCAGGGAAGCCCTGGCCAGTCATTCTGACTGGGGTCCTTCCTGGTGGCACACGCATCGCTCAGCCAAGATGGATTCCAGTGAGAAGGATTCTGGGAGGTTGGTAGGACATATGGACTGGTGTCTCCTCTTTCCTTTTGACCTTTCCCAAATTCTTTCAGTTGGTGGTAGCTTGTTCCTTACTGAGGAACAAGTTTGTGGTAGTTCCGAGTTCCTTACCAGATCTCCTGCTGTAAGATAACTCATGCAAGTGATTACTATGGTGCCTGGCCAGAGCGGGCAGTTTTGGTCTGTGGTTTTCCTAACATTATCACTTTTTTTTAAGCAGCACGATTAATAATATTGTTCAAATACTCTCTAAGCTCACAAGTTTTGTATATTTGATCTTGTAGTGACTGATTCTGTAAATACCTCTTCATAATTTTAAACATATTTTATCTCTATATTTTTATGCCATGATGTTCAGAACATGTTTATCATTTTTATATCTAGATTGTCGAGTATGCCTTATAGCAATATAAAATGACCCTCTTCACTTATTAGTTAATTTTGCCTTAAAATTACTTTATCTGAATCATTTACTGACTTATCAAAAAATATGGATTAGGTGCTATTATAATCAAGGTTTACTTTATTATGTACTCTTCTCAGAAGTACCAGAATGAAATTTAAAAAAACACATTTTATGTCAATTTACTGTTTAATTAGAATTGTCAATGTTTTCTCATCATACATAGAATAAAAGCCAAACTCCTGACAACTGCCTTTTAGTACCTTTGTAATCTAGTCCTTGCTAAACCATGTAACTTTATCCTCTACCACTCTCCCCAAACCTACTGTCCTCTTTTAATTCTTCATTGATAATGCCATCTTTCCTGATGACTGAATATCATCATCAGTGATTTTTTTGCACTTGTTGGTTCCCTTCAATGGGCTGTTCTTCCCCTGATTCCTTCCATCTCTACCTCCATATCTCATCCTGCAAGTTCATATCAGTTATTTTGCTGGCAAAAATCTAACTCAAGTGACTTAAATTTGTTGCATCATATAATTCAAGAAGTCGAGAGGTAGATCATCCTTCAGGTCTGATTTATTCCAGCCACTCATTATTCTGAGGTGCCCTCAGATTTAATAGCCTCTATGTATCTTAGGCTGGTAGTGAAATAGCTGAAATAGTAACAGTTCTCAGTTCTGTACATGTCAAAGAGTAAAAGATAAATGAACTTTTTATATAATCTCTTCTTAATGATCCAGAAAGAATTCTGCTAAAAACTCTCTAGCATTTTATTGCCCTCCTGATGTACTCACTGGGATGGGATTACCTTAGACCAACTAGACACTTTCTAAGAGGTGGTGTGGCTCAACATTTGTGTGAGGAAGGGGGGAAACCTGAACAAAACTGGGATTTTGTGAAGAAGGTTAGGAACAGAGTGGATACTGGATAAGCCAAGTACGATTTTACCACTAATTGTCCGGGAGGAAGAAATTTTCTTCTACCCTTCTAGATTCTTCTGGCTGGCCTAAGAATTAAGTTGACATGAGACAGATTAACAGAAGAAAATAAAACAAAGTTTAATTACATGTGTACATGGAAGAGACCCAGAAAAACTGAATAATTCACCAAAATGGCTGAAATCTTCATGTTAAACAGTGTCTTCACCTAAAGACAAAAGAGGATGTTGGGGATAGGAGTTTGGGAATTCAAAGGGGAGGAAAGATATTGGCATGGATATGGAAAAGCAAATGTTTGGTAAATATGTTTCCTGGACCAGGTAGAGACAGTGAGACACAGAGAAGAATTTTAACATATAGACTTTGCTAGGTTCCTCTCTCTGTCAACCACACCAAGTTCATACTATAGTTACAAATGGTAGAAATCTACAAAGAATATAAATGAATTGAATATTCACTTTAACGTTTACTTAGGGAATTCCCAGGTGGTTCAGTGGTTAGGACTCGGCAGTTTTCACTGTTGTGGCCTGGGTTCAATCCCTGGTTGAGGAACCAAGATAAGCCGCATGGTGTGGAAAAAAAAATAAAATTAAATTAAAATTTACTTGAATGTCTTTGAGTTTAACAGTGTATTTGAATTTTTAATTAAAAAATGTTGAAAAAATAATTTGGGGAGGTTGATCCAGTAGCAAGTGCAGGTGGTGGTACTGACGGATATAGACACCCTTGAACTGGAGGACAACTATCCTAGCCCTTTGCTCCATTTTGGCCCTTGGGTGAATCATCTCGGTTCTCTGTGTCTCAGTTTCTACATCTGCATTTAATAGTGGATTCTCAATAAATATCTGTTGAATTAATGCTTGACATATTCATCTAAAAATTGAAAGAAATGGATTAGGTGATCTCTGGTCTCTTCTAGCTTTTCACTCATATGACAAATATTCACTGAGTGTCTATCAGATAACATAAAGCTACCATGCTTGAAAATATTTTAGCAATTTATGTGTGGTGTATAATTATGTAAATTTGTTCAATAGTGTATGCTTTTAATTGATGAACCAGAGTTTATATTTACAAATGAGTGATAGCTCTCAGAAGTAGACTTCTGGAAAAAGCACAGAAGTATAAGTCAGCATGGTAAGAAAGTCAGTGTCAAATACAGAAACAGAATTACACTATTCTTTTCAATGCTTTTCCCCAAATTGAAAATGTGTAAATAAATGTACATATGTTTCCTAAAGTTTAGAGTTTGGGTCTAATAATAGCTACTTTGAAAGACTCCATTCCATTGGATGTAACACATTTTTGTGCTGAACTGTAGCATCCTTATTACTAGTTGAAATAGAAGTTGTTAAAATACCCCTCATAATTTATCTGGTTCAAGGGACAACAAAATAGCGGTGGATAATGAATAAATGTCAAATTCTTCTTTGTTAGCTGCTGGGTCCTTACCTACTGAGTTTCAAGCTGTGTAGAAGAAAAAAAGACAATTGTGACATGATACCCGCAAGTACTTATTACATTATCCTTGGTATTGAACTAATGATAACCAAAAAATTCCATTTTTATCAGGCACCCAGGGTACACAATAAAATATTCATTTACCTTACACTGAATACAAAGCTGTTTCTTTCAACACTTTGTTTCTTGTATAGAATTGCAGTAATGTGGTTCCCAGTACATTAAGAACCGAAGTAATTATTATCCTCCTTGTATACAGCCATCTAAGTAAATAACATTAAATTAAATGTTTTCCTATATATGGTATGTCTTTATAGAACTGTTATCTATATTTTTTCAAAATACTGTGCTCAATTGGTCCATTGGAATTAGTGTTTTGTTCTCACAGTTATGTGGATAACCTAAGGCTTCAACCAGAAGGAAGAAAGTTTTATGGCTCCAAATTTATTGGAACACACAGGATTTCTTTGGGGCCACCATCTCAAACCATGCCTCCCATATGCCTGTCACTTTTCTTTTGAAACTTCTTTTTATTTTTTATTTTTAACATCTTTATTGGAGTATAATTGCTTTACAATGGTGTGTTAGTTTCTGCTTTATAACAAAGTGAATCAGTTATACATACACATATGTTCCCATATCTCTTCCCTCTTGCATCTTCCTCCCTCCCACCCTCCCTATCCCACCCTTCTAGGTGGTCACAAACCACCGAGCTAATCTCCCTGTGTTATGCGGCTGCTTCCCACTAGCTACCTATTTTACATTTGGTAGTGTATATATATGCCCATGCCACTCTCTCACTTTGTCACAGCTTATCCATCCCCCTCCCCATATCCTCAAGTCCATTCTCTAGTAGGTCTGTGTCTTTATTCCCGTCTTGCCCCTAGGTTCTTCATGACCGTTTTTTTTTTTTTTTTTTTTTTTTCTTAGATTCCACATATATGTGTCAGCATACAGTATTTGTTTTTCTCTTTCTGGCTTACTTCATTCTGTATGACAGACTCTAGGTTCATCCACCTCATTACAAATAACTTAATTTTGTTTCCTTTTATCACTGAGTAATATTCCATTGTATATATGTGCCACATCTTCTTTATCAATTCACCTATTGATGGACACTTAGGTTGCTTCCATGCCCTGGCTATTATAAACAGAGCTGCAATGAACATTTTGGTACATGACTCTTTTTTAATTATGGTTTTCTCAGGGTATATGCCCAGTAGTGGGATTGCTGGGTTGTGTGGTAGTTCTATTTTTAGTTTTTTAAGGAACCTCCATACTGTTCTCCATAGTGGCTGTATCAATTTACATTCCCACCAACAGTGCAAGAGGGTTCCCTTTTCACCACATCCTCTCCAGCATTTATTGTTTGTAGATTTTTTGATGATGGCCATTCTGACCGGTGTGAGATGATATCTCATTATAGTTTTGATTTGCATTTCTCTAATGATTAATGATGTTGAGCATTCTTTCATGTGTCTGTTGGCAATCTGTATATCTTCTTTGGAGAAATGTCTATTTAGGTCTTCTGCCCATTTTTGGATTGGGTTGTTTGTTTTTTTGATATTGAGCTGCATGAGCTGCTTGTAAATTTTGGAGATTAACCTTTTGTCAGTTGCTTCATTTGCAAATATTTTCTCCCATTCTGAGGGTTGTCTTTTGGTCTTGTTTATGATTTCCTTTGCTGTGCAAAAGCTTTTAAGTTTCATTAGGTCCCATTTGTTTATTTGTGTTTTTATTTCCATTTCTCTAGGAGCTGGGTCAAAAAGGATCTTGCTGTGATTTATGTCAGAGTGTTCTGCCTATGTTTTCCTCTAAGAGTTTGATAGTGTCTGGCCTTACATTTAGGTCTTTAATCCATTTTGAGTTTATTTTTGTGTATGGTGTTAGGGAGTGTTCTAATTTCATACTTTTACATGTACCTGTCCAATTTTCCCAGCACCACTTATTGAAGAGGCTGTCTTTTCTCCACTGTATATTCTTGCCTCTTTTATCAAAGATAAGGTGACCATAAGTGCTTGGGTTTATCTCTGGACTTTCTATCCTGTTCCATTGATCTATATTTCTGTTTTTTTGCCAGTAACATACTGTCTTGATTACTGTAGCTTTGTAGTATAGTCTGAAGTCAGGGAGCCTGATTCCTCCAGCTCCATTTTTCGTTCTCAAGATTGCTTTGGCTATTCGGGGTCTTTTGGGTTTCCATACAAATTGTGAAATTTTTTGTTCTAGTTCTGTGAAAAATGCCAGTGGTAGATTGATAGGGATTGCATTAAATCTGTAGATTGCTTTGGGTAGTAGAGTCATTTTCACAATGTTGATTCTTCCAATCCAAGAACATGGTATATCTATCCACCTGTTTGTATCATCTTTAATTTCTTTCATCAGTGTCTTATAATTGTCTGCATACAGGTCTTTTGTCTCCTTAGGTAGGTTTATTCCTAGATATTTTTTTCTTTTTGTTGCAATGGTAAACGGGAGTGTTTTCTTAATTTCACTTTCAGATTTTTCATCATTAGTGTATAGGAATGCAAGAGATTTCTGTGCATTAATTTTGTATCCTGCTACTTTACCAATTTCATTGATTAGCTCTAGTAGTTTTCTGGTAGCATCTTTAGGATTCTCTATGTATAGTGTCATGTCATCTGCAAACAGTGACAGCTTTACTTCTTCTTTTCCAATTTGGATTCCTTTTATTTCTTTTTCTTCTCTGATTGCTATGTTTAAAACTTCCAAAACTATGTTGAATAATAGTGGTGAGAGTGGGCAACCTTGTCTTGTTCCTGATCTTAGTGGAAATGGTTTCAGTTTTTCACCATTGAGGACAATGTTGGCTGTGGGTTTGTCATATATGGCCTTTATTATGTTGAGGAAAGTTCCCTCTGTGCTTACTTTCTGCAGGGTTTTTATCATAAATGGGTGTTGCATTTTGTCGAAAGCTTTCTCTGAATCAAATGAGATGATCATATGGTTTTTCTCCTTCAATTTGTTAATATGGTGTATCACATTGATTGATTTCCGTATATTGAAGAATCCTTGCATTCCTGGAATAAACCCCACTTGATCATGGTATATGATCCTTTTAATGTGCTGTTGGATTCTGTTTGCTAGTATTTTGTTGAGGATTTTTGCATCTATGTTCATCAGTGATATTGGCCTGTAGTTTTCTTTCTTTGTGACATCTTTGTCTGGTTTTGGTATCAGGATGATGGTGACCTCGTAGAATGAGTTTGGGAGTGTTCCTCCCTCTGCAATATTTTGGAAGAGTTTGAGAAGGATAGGTGTTAGCTCTTCTCTAAATGTTTGATAGAATTCCCCTGTGAAGCCATCTTGTCCTGGGCTTTTGTTTTTTGGAAGATTTTTAATCACAGTTTCAATTTGAGTGCTTGGGATTGGTCTGTTCATATTTTCTATTTCTTCCTCATTCAGTCTCGGCAGGTTGTGCATTTCTAAGAATTTGTCCATTTCTTCCAGGTTGTCCATTTTATTGGCATAGAGTTGCTTATAGTAATCTCTCATGGTCCTTTGTATTTCTGCAGTGTCAGTTGTTACTTCTCCTTTTTCATTTCTAATTCTATTGATTTGAGTCTTCTCTCTTTTTTTCTTGATGAGTCTGGCTGATGGTTTATCAATTTTTGTTTATCTTCTCAAAGAACCAGCTTTTAGTTTTATTGACCTTTGGTATCATTTCCTTCATTTCTTTTTCATTTATTTCTGATCTGATCTTTATGATTTCTTTCCTTCTGCTAACTTTGGGGTTTTTTCTTCTTCTTTCTCTATTTGCTTTAGGTGCAAGTTTAGGTTGTTTATTCGAGATGTTTCCTGTTTCTTAAGGTAGGCTTGTATTGCTATAAACTTCCCTCTTAGAACTGCTTTTGCTGCATCCCATAGGTTTTGGATCGTCGTGTCTCCATTGTCATTTGTTTCTAGGTATTTTTTGATTTCCTCTTTGATTTCTTCAGTGATCACTTGGTTATTAAGTAGTTTATTGTTTAGCCTCTGTGTGCTTGTATTTTTTACAGATCTTTTCCTATAATTGATATCTAGTCTCATAGCATTGTGGTCGGAAAAGATACTTGTTATGATTTCAATTCTCTTAAATTTACCAAGGTTTGATTTGTGACCCAAGATACAATCTATCCTGGAGAATGTTTCATGAGCACTTGAGAAGAATGTGTATTCTGTTGTTTTTGGATGGAATGTCTTACAAATATCAATTAAGTCCATCTTGTTTAATATATCATTTAAAGCTTGTGTTTCCTTATTTATTTTCATTGGTGATGATCTGTCCATTGGTGAAAGTGGGGTGTTAAAGTCCCCTACTATGATTGTGTTACTGTCAATTTCCCCTTTTATGGCTGTTAGTATTTGCCTTATGTATTGACGTGCTCCTATGTTGGGTGCATAAATGTTTACAATTGTTATATCTTTTTCTTGGATCGATCCCTTGATCATTATGTAGTGTCCTTCTTTGTCTCTTGTAATAGTCTTTATTTTAAAGTCTATTTTGTCTGATATGAGAATTGCTCCTCCCGCTTTCTTTTCATTTCCATTTGCATGGAATATCTTTTTCCATCCCCTCATTTTCAGTCTGTATGTGTCTCTAGGTCTGAAGTGGTCTCTTGTAGACAGCATACATATGGGTCTTGTTTTTGTATCCATTCAGCCAGTCTGTGTCTTTTGGTGAGAGCATTTAATCCATTTACATTTAAGGTAATTATCAATATGTATGTTCCTATTACCATTTTCTTAATTGTTTAGGGTTTGTTATTGTAGGTCTTTTCCTTCTCTTGTCTTTCCTGCCTAGAGAAGTTCCTTTAGCATTTGTTGCAAAACTGGTTTGGTGGTGCTGAACTCTCTCAGCTTTTGCTTGGCTGTAAAGGTTTTAATTTCTCCATCAAATCTGAATGAGATCCTTGCTGGGTAGAGTAATCTTGGTTGTAGGTTTTTCTCCTTCATCACTTTAAATATGTCCTGCCACTCCCTTCTGGCTTGCAGAGTTTCTGCTGAAAGTTCAACTGTTATCCTTATGGGGATTCCCTTGTGTGTTATTTGTTGTTTTTCCCTTGCTGCTTTTAATATGTTTTCTTTATATTTAATTTTTGATATTTTGATTAATATGTGTCTTGGCGTGTTTCTCCTTGGATTTATCCTGTATGGGACTCTCTGTGCTTCCTGGACTTGATTAACTATTTCCTTTCCCATATTAGGGAAGTTTTCAACTATAATCTCTTCAAGTATTTTCTCAGTCCCTTTCTGTTTCTCTTCTTCTTCTGGGACCTCTATAATTCGAATGTTGGTGCATTTAATATTGTCCCAGAGGTCTCTGAGACTGTCCTCAGTTCTTTTCATTCTTTTTTCTTTATTCTGCTCTACAGTAGTAGTTATTTGCACTATTTTATCTTCCAGGTCACTTATCCGTTCTTCTGCCTCAGTTATTCTGCTATTGATCCCTTCTAGAGAATTTTTAATTTCATTAATTGTGTTGTTCATCATTGTTTTTTTGCTCTTTAGCTCTTCTAGGTCCTTGTTAAACGTTTCTTGTATTTTCTCTATTTTATGTCCAAGATTTTGGATCATCTTTACTATCATTATTCTGAATTTTTTTTTCCGGTAGACTGCCTATTTCCTCTTCATTTATTAGGTATGGTGGATTTTTACCTTGCTCCTTCATCTGCTGTGTGTTTTTCTGTCTTCTCATTTTGCTTATCTTACTGTGTTTGGGGTCTCCTTTTCACAGGCTGCAGGTTCATAGTTCCCGTTGTTTTTGGTGTCTGTCCCCAGTGCCTAAGATTGGTTCAGTGGCTTGTGTAGGCTTCCTGGTGGAGGGGAGTGGTATCTGTGTTCTGGTGGATGAGGCTGGATTTTGTCTTTCTGGTGGGCAGGTCCACGTCTGGTGGTGTGTTTTGGGTTGTCTGTGTCCTTATTATGATTTTAGGCAGCCTCTCTGCTAATGGATGGGGCTGTGTTCCTGTCTTGCTAGTTGTTTGGCATAGGGTGTCCAGCACTGTAGCTTGCTGGTCGTTGAGTGAAGCTGGGTCTTGGTGTTGAGATGGAGATCTCTGGGAGATTTTCACCATTTGATATTATGTGGAGCTGGGAGGTCTCTTGTGGACCAGTGTCCTGAAGTTGGCTCTCCCACCTCAGAGGCAGAGCCCTGATGCCTGGTTGGAGCACCAAGAGCCTTTCATCCACACAGCTCAGAATTAAAGGGAGAAAAAATAGAAAGAAAGGAAGATAGAGGATAAAATAAAGATAAATGAAATAAAGCTATTAAAATAAAAATAAGAAAAAAATTATTAGGAAAAAATTTATTAAGAAGACAAAATTTTTAATTTTTTAAAATAAATTTTTAAATTTTTTAAAATAAAAAATAAGAAAAAAAATTTTAAGAAAAAATTTATTAAGAAAAAATTTATTTTTTTAAAATAAAAAATAAGAAAAAATATTAAGAGAATATTTATTAAGAAAAAAAATTTTTTTAAGTAAAAAAAAACAAAAAAACAAAAAAAACCCGGCCTGACCGAACCGTAGGACAAATGGTGAAAGCAAAGCTATACAGACAAAATCTCACACAGAAGCATACACATACACACTCACAAAAAGAGGAAAAGGGGAAAAAATAATATATCCTGCTCCCAAAGTCCACTTCCTGAATTTGGGATGATTCGTTGTCTATTCAGGTATTCCACAGATGCAGGCACATCAAGTTGTTTGTGGAACTTTAATCTGCTGCTTCTGAGGCTGCTGGGAGAAATTTCCCTTTCTCTTCTTTGTTCCTAGAGCTCCCGAGGTTCAGCTTTGGATTTGGACCCCCCTCTGCGTGTAGGTCGCCTGAGGGCGTCTATTCTTCTCTCACACAGGAAGGGGTTAAAGGAGCAGCTGATTCGCGGGCTCTGGCTCACTCAGGCTGGGGGAAGGGAGGCGTACGGATTCGGGGCGAGCCTGCAGCGGCAGAGGCCGGCGTGACGTTGCAGCAGCCTGAGGCGCGCCGTGCATTCTCCCGGGGAAGTTTTCCCTGGATCACGGGAGCCTGGCCATGGCGGGCTGCACAGGCTCCCAGGAGGGGCGGTGTGGAGAGTGACCTGTGCTCGTGCACACACGCTTCTTGGTGTCGGCAGCAGCAGCCTTAGCGTTTCATGCCCGTCTGTGTGGTCCGCGCTGATAGCCGCGGCTCGCGCCCGTCTCTGGAGCTTGTTTAGGCGGCGCTCTGAATCCCCTCTCCTTGCGCACCAGGAAACAAAGAGGCAAGAAAAAGTCTCTTGCCTGTTCGTCAGCTCCAGACCTTTTTCCGGACTCCCTCCCGGCTAGCTGTGGCGCACTAACCCCTTCAGGCTGTGTTCACGCCGCCAACCCCAGTCCTCTCCCTGGGATCCGACCGAAGCCCGAGCCTCAGCTTTCAGCCCCAACCCGCCCTGGCGGGTGAGCAGACAAGCCTCTCCGGCTGGTGAGTGCTGCTCGGCGCCGATCCTCTGTGCGGGAATCTCTCCGCTTTGCCCTCCGCACCCCTGTGGCTGCGCTCTCCTCCGTGGCTCCGAAGCTTCCCCCCTCTGCCACCCGCAGTCTCCGCACGCGAAGGGGCTTCCTAGTGTGTGGAAACCTTTCCTCCTTCACAGCTCCCTCCCACTGGTGCAGGTCCCATCCCTATTCTTTTGTCTCCGTTATTTCTTTTTTCTTTTGCCCTACCCAGGTATGTGGGGAGTTTCTTGTCTTTTGGGAGGTCTGACGTCTTCTGCCAGCATTCAGTGGTGTTCTATAGGAGCAGTTCCACGTGTAGATGTATTTCTGATGTATCTGTGGGGAGGAAGGTGATCTCCATGTCTTACGCTTCCGCCATCTTGCCCAGACCTCTCCACATTGTACACTTTAAATGTATTATGATTTTATCTGTCAATTATCTCAATAAAACTGGAAAAGAGAGAGAAAGAAAGAAAGAAAGAAAGAGAAAGAAAGAAGGAAAGAAAAGAAGGAAGAAAGAGAAGGAAGGAAAGAAGGAAAAGAAAGAAAGAAATGTTATGTTATAGAGGTCAAATGGCACAAAGTTGAATTTTTCAGGTTTTAGGAGGAAAAATTTAGAGATAGTATAACTTTAACTCAAATCAATTATTTTCATATTAGATCAAAGGTCAAATTTAAGTACTTTTGAAGACACTGTCTTCCATGAAGTTTTAGTTGTTTAGCAATAGCCACCAAACTATACATGTAGCCTTTTTGACATTAATTCTGAAAGTAACAAGCTATAAAAAATGAATAATGGCTTAGTGGGTATTTAGTAAAGATCATATTGGGAACCTTTAATATGTGTGTATATATAGTCATACTCAAGCTTATCCAAAAACAAGGGAAACTGATCATAAGAATTTACATAGTAGGTAAATTTTAATAAAAGCGAAGATGGAAAGAAATCATGAAATTTTGTTTTGTTTTGTTACATGAATCCATGACTTAGTAAGATAGTAGTCAAATTACACACAAAGAGATGTATCATGTTGTACAGGGCTTTTGGGTTTTAGAAAGAGCTACATTGTTTTTTAGAATTCACTCAGATTTCCCCTGTATGATTAAGTTACTATGCAGAACAAAGTCTATTGGAAAATATATTATGTGGTTTATATTCAATAGATTTTCTAATTATATTTATGGTATTGGACACATTTCTAGATAATTTGATTCAGGGTCAAACCTGCGATAGTAGGTTAAGCACATTATAACCTCATCTATTGGTGTCACGACTGCTAAGAGTCTGTTGCAGTTGTCATTTTTACCATCACATTTTCCCTTTTCCTGGTTTAGTATATTCTGGTAACATTAAGTCTCATCAAAAAAAGCCACTTAGTGGGTATAATTTACTAATGAAAAATGTACATTTTATATGGACTGTTTTGAATATTATCAAAGAGAAGCATCCAGAATATGTTTAGTGCCATGACATTAAAAAAAACCTTTAATATCTAAATTCTAAATGAATTTAGGAATTCTAAAAGTTTTTAAATGAATAGAAGTGTACATGGACAAACAAGATGATAAAAGCATTGTGCTATCAGAATATAGTGAAATACTCATCAATTTTTAATATAGACATTTGTCTATATCATAGGTTCAAAGGAAACACTGGGCATATGAAAGCTTTATGTATTCACCAGAGGAAAAAGAAAATAAAAAATTATACCTCGACTGAATATTTTTGAATCGAATCGAGTTTAGATTAGGTAATTTTGTAAACTTCTTTTTTAATGTTAGCTTTATCTTGACACACGTTCTCAAAAAGTACTTTTTTTTTTGGCTTGATGATTCACCGAATTATAGAAATTGGGTCTTTGAAAGGTGTCAATGATCTTACCGAGGAGTAAAATACAGTTTATATATTTTGGTTGTCCTAAAACAGATCAGATGTTTTAGAAGTATCAGAGATACTAATTGAAGGCATACGCATTAATTTAAAGGATTAGGTTAAAATTCTGATACTTTGCTTCCCTCCTCTAAGGATAAGCAAAAAAGAAAAAATAGGAGGTTCCGTTACCTCTCACTTGAAAAAGAAAAAATAAACGTGTTTGTATTAACAGTTAAGAACCTGGCCTATACATGTGTTTTGTTTTGCAGATTTAAAATATTTTAAAATTATGTTGACATTTTAAAAATTAAGAAAAGTTTTAGCAACATTTTAAAACATTTTTAAATTTAAAAATTGGGAGATTTTCCCATAAGTATCCTGATTTATATTTAAAATATTCTGTTTTATCCTAAAAAATCCACTGATCCGCTATCCCTGGGTCTTCAGCCCCACAAGGCAGTATTGGGTCAGAGCTGACTAGCTGTTGCCCCCTATAGGTGAGCTTGTTTGTTACAGTGTCCTCTTCTCACAGATGACCATCTAGTTCCTAAAGACACTCCAGGATTTAGTCCCCAGAAATTGTATTTAAAAGTGGTAAATAAAGTATGGGTCAAAACTGGTGGTGACTTCAGACACCCAGGATTCTAAATTACACCACATCCCTTTTTTTGACACTTGCTACAGAGTTGGCATCTGGCCATTGACATGAAGGTAGGAACAAATACTTCAGATGGTAGACAGAAAATATCTGTAAACCCCTAAGTCTGGTGCCTCCAGTGCTGCTTTTGTTTGATTGGATTTATAGTTTTTCAGGACTTGAAAGCTATCACACAAGATGATTACTATTCCCAAACACATGGTTCTGCCCAAGCTTGTGATACAACTGCCCCTCCCTTTTCCTAGTTAGCTAGCAAGGAGGAAAGCTTGGCAAAACCAGCTATTGGCTGGATGAATATTGTCAGGGAAATTCTAGAATTGACTGCTGCATCAAAGGTCGCAATGGAATCTGTACTTGACCTCCCCTTGGCCTAACTCTGATTTCAGATGCTACTGTGATGGACACACCACATGAGTTCAGACACACCTTGTATAGATGGCATCTTACCTCAAGTAGTGATTTGGTTCACTTTCTTCCCCCATAAATTCTTTAATTCTGGTCCCCTTGGCCCTTGCAAAAGTACAGCTGGAAAGAGGAGTTAATGGCATTGAAGATAACCTCAATGTGGAAAAGTGGGCAAATACTCTAATCTCCTGTCCTTTAGGAGACAAGAAGACAAAAGATGGATTAGATTGTCTTTCCTTTTTCTAGTACTATAGTTTGAAAGTTCTATAAAACAGTGAAAAACACATACAAAAGGAAAGATTACAGTCAGGTGGCAAGGGCATTTTAATCCCCTGAAAATTAGTAGCATGCTATATATTACCAGGAAGAATGGTGCCAAGAGATAAAGTTGATGGGTCTTATTTCCTTATTCAGTTTAGTGCACAGCAGGCAAAGTGGTATCTTTTTTTTTATTCTCTCTCTCTCTTTTTTTAATGGAGATAGAAATAGAAAACCACAGGCAGGAGAGAGACAAACATATGGAAGGAGAGACAAAAAGAAAGGATACGGCAAAGAGTGAAGAGATGCAAACTGTACTTGACAATTACATCTGGAGTGACATAGACACATGTATAATAATTTAATCAAAAATAACTGCCTGATTAGCTCAACATTCTAGAACTTCAATAGCATTTATTTGGAAGTAGAATTTCTCTACATTTTTTTGCCCTTTAAGAGGGAATGTGATGCTGTTTCACTTTTTTTATACAGGATATACCTTCAGCTCCAACAGCATGCCTGGCAGGTTACAGTATTTCTTCAATAAATATATGCTAAATAATGAATGATTGATGTTTAGAGACCAGAGTGAGATGCTCTGTTAATTGGTTAGTTCTTCAGTGTTTGGCCAAAACGTTGCCCCAGATCTACTTATTAATTACTTTCTATCCCAAGTGAGTGATGTTACACTGATTTTGCTTTAGCTTTATCTCCCTGACAACTGAAATCAAATGAGAAATTAATGCTTCAGGGGCCAGAGAATAACATTTTTTAATAAACTTGCCACAATTATTCATTAAATGAACAAAATGCTTACATTCTTGAATATACATCTCAATCTAACTGGTTGTCCAGTATTGGATTAAACAGAACCAACCTGCTCGTATATAAAAGTCCAACTATGATATTTGGTGTGGCTTCAAAATTGTGATCCTTGGTTAAAGTTTGAATAAATAATAAACATTTTCTGAATAACTCTTAAGTGGATCATAAAAAGTTCACTAAATCTGTGTTATTATTCTTCATGTTTCATATTATTTGATTTTATTAAATTAAGTGTCCTTTACATTTTATTGATAGGTTGGTGTGGTTAGGTGTTGGGTTATACAGACCAATAAGACACAGTCTCTGCCACAGTGTGCTGTGTCATTCCTGTGACCATGTACCATCCAAATTTCCTTTATATATTTGGGGATACTTCACCTTAAGGGAACTGTTGGGAGTAAGAGAACATTCCCTATGAAAGAAGCTCAACATGCCAGATTGTAACAGAGACTCAGACACATGATCTAGATTCTGCCAATGTCTCACTTGTGCTGACTTTGACCCAGAAGATAATGGCATCAGAAAAGGGACCGTGGATCTCTCTCCCAGTACGCAAGCAGCAGTGGTGAATTCTGCAGAATTTGTTCCATGAAAGTCATGGCAGCAGAGAAAGCCATAATACCTGGTGATTGGTAACCAAAGGTAACAGTAATTTTCTTACCATATGAATTCTGCACATGGTTTTGTAGGTTGAGTTTGATTCCATAGATTTCATTGATCTGATTCTATCGTTCTCCTATCAATTCATCTAGCTAAATAGCTTTAAAATAAACTCCTTTTCTGCTCCTATCATCCAAAATTAAATTGTTGATTACAGCTAAGAAGCTTCACACACACACACACACACACACACACACACGCACACTTCTTTCAATCTTATGCCAGAAGACAGACACGTGCCTATTACGATTTTGGTTATACTGATACATTCTTGATAATATTACTGATTCTTATGATGAATAACCCACCCATAAAGGCACAGAAACAAACATATATGAAAAACCTACCACGTGCTTGGCATCATACATATTAATATTTTGTCTCATTTACTTGGTTGTAAATTGGATAGCTGCAAAAATTCTCATTTATCTTTTCCTACTAAGAGATGTGATAAAATTAAAGTAAGAACATGCACATAATGTGCACAGTGTAGTCCCTGGCACATAGTAGATGTTCAACAAATACTAAGTTCTTATACTTACATATAGTAATATGTTTTCAAAGCAGTTTTCATGTTGTTCTTAAAAGAAAGGTGGGAGTAACAGAAATGTGGGCTAGGTCAAAACTAAGTTAGCTTCCAGTAGGCTTAATTTGAAAAATGTGAGATTAATTTTACAGGGAAAAATATGTACAGATATAGGTTATTTTGTAATTAAAAATCAGGCTTTCATAACAAATAACTGTAGATTTGTGTGACTTATTTTGATATAACTTTATTGCATATAAGTTTTATTCAAATAGTATCAAGCCCAGGCTTCTCCCATAAACTTAGACTCATATACACAACTGCCTGTTTAACTCATTCTACTTGGTGAGTATAGACCCTTGTATTCATTTTCTAAGGCTGCTGTAACAAAGCACCACACTGGGTGACTTAAACTACAGAAATGTATTGTCTTACAGTTCTGGAGGCTACCAGTCTGAGACCAAGATGTTGGCAGGGTTGGTTCCTTCTGTGGGCTGTGAGGGAGAATCTGGTCCATGCCTCATGTGGTTTTCTGGGATTTGTGGGTTTTGTTTTGTTTTTTTTTTTAACTTGTAGATGTGTCACACTAATCTCTGCCTTCACCTTTACATGACATTCTCTCTGTGCCTCTAAGCCAGGATTTCACCTTCTAATAAGGTCACATTTATATTGGATTAGGGCCCACACTAAAGGACTTCATCTTAACTTCATCATCTGCAAAGACCTTTTTCCAAATAAGGTCTCATTCACAAGTATTGGGGGTTAAGACTTTAGCAGCTTTTGAGGGGGACACAATTCAATTTATAATGTCCCCTCAACCCTAGCATATCTAAATGCAAACACTTGTTTTCTTCTCTTTCTCCCCCATGTCTTACTTCTCACTAGTCTGCTCCTCTACATCTTTCCCCATCTTAAAGGAATGGTATCCACTTTCTTCTGTATTCTCAGGTCAATAACCCAGAGAGACAATATAGAGGATGCGTAAAAATACTGAGTCCAAGGGCCTTAGTTTGAGTTCTTGTTCTCTCAATTACAAGCCGTACAACCTTGGCAACTTACTTAACCACTGTCTGCCTCAATTTCCTAATCTATTAATAGAGATAATCATAATACCAACCCACGGGTTAAGAATCAAAGATATATGCCAATTAGTAACTTGTATATGTGTGGATCAATAATCTTGCTTTCAAAAGCGTAATTTCCTCTTAGAAGAAAGCCACTCGCTAATACAAAACATTAATTAAATCTCACGTATTATATGTGTATATATATATATATATATATATATATATATATATATATATTCAAGACTGAAAAAATAATAACAAAATTGTGGTTTTTCCTTAAATACTCATGAGTAGAAATCCTGCATAAAAATAAGGTAAAAGTACATAATATTTATTAGGAGAAAAATGTAGAGCACTCAACAATCAAAGAAATCTGGGGTTGTTAAAAAAGTCTTCTTTCAAATAGCTTATTTAAATATAAATTAAATCAATTCTATTAATTGAGAGCTGAAAGAAAAATCAACCTAAAATTGGAGGAAAGTCACTCTGGAGAAAAGCTACTCTGAATCAATATTCTACATCTCTTTTTTAAGAAGTGATGATAATTTTATTTTTCATATATATACCTTCTTCTATTCAGAAAGTGTGAAAAGTCAGCAGGATTTCGCAGTCTTGAAGGAGTAAATAGACTGAGAACTGTAATATCACACGTGGAGAATGAATCACTTCTTGCTAATAGTGCGAACATCAACCTAACATCTGGACCACACAGCAGTGACATGTTTTTAAAATAAAATGCAAGTTTGCAGTTATAATTTTTAAATATAAAAGGAGAAATTATAAATTCATTATTATTTTATATAGACCTGTTTTCCTCTTTTGAAGACTTCTATGATTTATTAAAAATCTGAAAATCGTCTTATCCCCTCTGAGGAATCACTGGGATGGGAGTGGCAATTCTAGTGATGCAGAGGGAACAGCTTATCCAAATTCAGGTGGCCTGAAGCTTGAATAGAAAGCCTGGGGCTTTTTATTGGCTGGTCCTGATATCCAGTCCCACCTTTCCAATCCCACAACATACTGTTTTATGAAACCATTGTATAGTGAATACGAAAGTGCTATTAATATATGCAAATTAAAGCAGAATTGCAATTATGTCAATAAACCTAGTTAATTTGGGTGAAAGTACTTAATGTGACTTTCACACCTTCCAATATTACAACTTACTATTTACAAGTATGGTAGCAGCAGATGATAATTTCATTTGTGTTTTTTTTCCCCTCTGCAATAAAAGTGATTCTTGTCCTATATTTACATTTACAACCATTTGGTAGAAGATTTAAATCAGGTTACGGAAGTATATTTTTCATCAAAAAAGACTACTTTTACTCTCATTCCGTAAAGAAGTTCTGAGGTTTTCTTCTTCAATTCTGTCCTTAAAAAATAAAATCTGAAGTCAGAGAGCCTGATTCCACTAGCTCCATTTTTCTTTCTCAAGATTGTTTTGGCTATTTGGGGTCTTTTGTGTTTCCATACAAATTGTGAAATTTTTTGTTCTAGTTCTGTGAAAAATGCCAGTGGTAGTTTGATAGGGATTGCATTGAATCTGTAGATTGCTTTGGGTAGTATAGTCATTTTCACGATGTTGATCCTTCCAATTCAAGAACATAGTATATCTCTCCATCTGTTTGTATCATCTTTAATTTCTTTCATCAGTGTCTTATAGTTTTCTACATACAGGTCTTTTTTCTCCTTAGGTAGGTTTATCCCTAGGTATTTTATCCTTTTTGTTGCAATGGTAAATGGGAGTGTTTCCTTAATTTCTTTTTCAGATTTTTCATCATTAGTGTATAGGAATGCAAGAGATTTCTGTGCATTAATTTTGTATCCTGCTACTCTACCAAATTCATTGATTAGCTCTAGTAGTTTTCTGGTAGCATCTTTAGGATTCTCTATGTATAGTATCATGTCATCTGCAAACAGTGACAGTTTTTCTTCTTTTCTGATTTGGATTCCTTTTATTTCTTTTTCTTCTCTGATTGCTGTGGCTAAAACTTCCAAAACTATGCTGAATAATAATGGTGAGAGTGGGCAACCTTGTCTTGTTCCTGATCTTAGAGGAAATGGTTTCAGTTTTTCACCATTGAGAATGATGTTGGCTATGCTACAAAGCTACAGTAATCAAGACAGTATGGTACTGGCACAAAAACAGAAATATAGATCAAAGGAACGGGACAGAAAGCCCAGAGATAAACCCATGCACATATGGTCACCTTACCTTTGATAAAAGAGGCAAGAGTACACAGTGGAGAAAATAAGTGGTTCTGAGAAAACTGGACAGCTACATGTAAAAGAATGAAATTAGAACACTTCCTCACACCATACACAAAAATAAACTCCAAATAGATTAAAGACCTAAATGTAAGGCCAGATATTATAAAACTCTTAGAGGAAAACATAGGCAGAACACTCTATGACATAAATAACAACAAGATCCTTTTTGACCCACCTCCTAGAGAAATAGAAATAAAAACAAAAATAAACAAATGGGACCTAATGAAACTTAAAAGGTTTGTCTTTCTTCTGCTCCCAGCTTATCTGGAATCAAGTAGGCTGGGTCCCTTTTGGAGGAACCTCAAACAGGGAGGACAAGGACTACCAAGCTGTGCAACTTGCCGTTAGCTTCTGAGGGGAAGTTACATACCATTTTAGTGAGTACTGATAACTCTAAAAATTACCTTAAAAATAAAGATGGGGTTTTGCATTATATCGGGCCTTAAATAATTTGTAAAAGTGCATGTTATAATTGAAACTTCTGTGCAGTTTGCGTTCAATATAAATTGATGTTAGAACATGCTGAGTTGCAAAGTTTTCTAAAAGAATGTATACAAATGGGCATATTGATAAAAATGCTACTTTAGCCTTCAATGACACTTCTTATACTTTCAAACAGATTGTTTACATTATGGCTTGTTGTTAACAACAAAAAACACATTGTGCTGTAAAGAAGGAAACATTGCAACACACAGTTTTCTTCATTCCCGTAATCCTCCTACAACAATATAATTGCTGTTTCGTTAATAAGCCTAAGTGCCAGTGATGAATGGAAGTTTTTGCATGGCATATTGATGATAATATCTGAGTAGGATTAGCTGCCAAATGAGAGGCAACGAAAAAGAAATACTGCAGTCCAAATTGCATTCCAAATAACTATTTTTCCTCTCTGTGCAATCAAAATTGTATAGTGTACAGTTATTTCCATAAACACCCATTGGTGCTGTAGAATGAAAATAATAACTTCATGTGATTCACAGCAGATGCTGTTAACATAAACCTACACACCTGTGGTGAATAGGATTTAGTAATTTCTCCATGATTAAGGCAACGTATGCTTATTGTTCTGCCATTGCATTGGGTTGTTTATCTTTTCTATTAGAATTATAATTAATCATCAAAGCATGAACTGCTTGATGCCAGGTAGATTTAACATTCTGGAATGTGGGTTAGTGTTGGATACAGAATGTGTTGCACCATAAATGAAACACATAAAGTGTTCTCCAACATTTCTTTGTTTGCTAGCAGTGTAGAGGGTAAATGAAATGTAGGCAAAGGAAGAGTCTAAATCAGCGGTAAAAAGTGTGCCTTTCCTAGTTCAAGCTACATGGTAGATCTTCCTTACTTACCCTTGTAGAAGTTTTAATATATTTGTTTTGCTATTGTTAGTGAAAGAAGGAAATGGGTTTCTGCTAATGTAAGTGGGCAAAGTACACTTTAAGGGATAACAAGGTAATAAAGTAAAGAAAACATTGTCACAGTCTGCATAAGGAGAGCATCAAGGTGCAGTAATTCAGGTGTCCAACGAAACAAGCTAAAGCTCTCGACTGACTCTACTGAAAGGCCCTAAACAGGATCTTTATGCAGCTGAAGATGCAAATAAAGGACCCTCTGCCTCCTGGTAATATCAAGAAAGGAGAAAAGTGGAAGGCAGAAACATTAAATTTAATATGTTGCTGGTTGTACCCTGCTGTGAATCAGAGGACGACACACTTTGAAACCATACATAACGGACAAAGCTTCTCTTTTTCCAAAATTTTTCTTCATAGTTTATTTTGTAAATTAACTTCAGGATGATACCTTCACCGTGGAGCGTGTGTACTTGAGTAGCTTGTTCTGTTTGCACCAGTATTTTAATAATTCATGTGGGTAAGGACTTTTTCCAGGAAGGTTTTAAACACCAAGAGTGAGTTCAGTCCCTCCAAGCTTTGTATTGAGTTGTTGACTGACAAAGGAAATCACTGGAAGGTAAAAGAAAAAAGACATGTTCTGTCAGATAACAGTAAGGAATTTAGAAACCTGAAACAGTAATAATAATAATAAAGACATGAAAGCATGTAGGAAATTAAAATTCCCATTTTTACAACCATCTTTTATGACTATATTAAGCCATCAATTCAGTCAGAAAATTGGATTTGTTGATACCACAACTTTTAGAGTTGTGATACTCTAAAAGTATCTGAATTAAAACAGCTGTTTTCATAAAAATTAGCCAAGATTCTTGCTTTTTCCAGGGAATGATTAAATTTTGAGTATTTGGTTTTAAAACTATGTCAGACTCTAGTCCACAGGCCAAATGCAGCCACTTCCTGTTTTTGTAAATAAAGTTTTATTACAACATGGCCAGGCCCATTTGTATATTGTCTATGGCTGTTTATGAGTAAAAGTAATGGTGGAGTCAGGAGTTACAACAGTTGGCCCACAAAGTCAAAAATATTTACTATCTGGTCTTTTACAGAATAAAGTTTGCCGACTCTTAGATAAGTCGTTTGAATTTTACTTTTTGGTGGTCACTTCAATGTGGGAAATGACAGCAAATCCAAATACAGTTTATTCCCCCAATAAGCAAAGCCATCTCTGTAAACTTTGGTCAATTGTTGATTTAGGACTTCTTCAAGGACTAGAATTACCTTTATAAAGTTATGGCCAGTAGTTTTTTAATCTTTGCCCTCATTTGCATGATATTAGTTCAGAACTTAATGCTCTTCTTTCTAACCCTCACAAAATCCAACCGGAAGTGTTGGTTTAAAAAATGAATTGAAGAACCGTATAAAATACATCATCAGTCAATTCCTTTTCATACTCTAAGATGTTGAGTTGCAATTTTTAGGCAGTTTTAGCCATACAGCAGACTTATTTACAATTGACTAGCCCTAGGATAGTCCTAAATTATTCGAACAATGCACACTTTTGTGGCTAGTAAAATACCTTCCTGGAAAACAACAACAACAAAACAAGCAAGGGCATATGAAAGTAACTTTTTCTCCTGGAAGGTTCTTCAAGTTCATAAGCCTCAGAGGTACAGGTAAAAGAGAATCAATATAAAAATAATTGGTAATGTAGCTTGGAGATCCAAATACATATAAATAATAATTATGCTCATATTTTTATAAATATATCTCTACTCCATATTGACATCAAGTATCATGAACATCTGAAAAGGAAAGTCAATCAACAAATATTTCCCATGCAACCACAGTGTATGCTGGCCTTTATATGCATTTTGTTCCATATTTAGAAAACAAATAAATAACCATAGTTTGGAGAATTTGTGATGGTCAAAATGTTCCTGAAAAAATCCAGGGCTGCTTACCATTCATTTTGACAGACAATGGAAAGAGGAGTTTAAAATGACTTTCTGAAGAAACAACCCACAATGCATATTTAATATCTTAAAATGCCATTTCAGCTGCTTAGAAATATGGGACGTTGGAGGTATGTGTAACTGCCTCTCATTTAACAAATTGTCACAAATTTTTTTTGCAAAAAGAACCTAAAGTTAAATTTGTTTTTGCCTTCCCCCAGTCTCCTCAGTTCCATGTGCCCCTGCCATGTACACTACATGCTTTCTGCCCTCCCACTCGCCAATTATCTGCCTGACTTTGAAACTGTACCAGAGACAATAGAGGAAAAAAAAATCTTGAGTTGTGTTTCAAAACTAAATAATGAGGCAGTTTACTCAATACAGATATTCAGGATGCTTTTGTTTTCCCCTCTGTAGAATGTAATCTCTACTAGGTCTTGTTGGCATAGAGTTTTCTATAATCTTTCCTGGTTCAATATTTGAAGAGTCTGAAAATATATTTTCTTGTAACAAATAAGCATTTGTAAAGGTCTGTGGCTTCTGCTCCGAGTCTGTATCTATAGCAAGCAGCAGATGGACTTTTCACTCTGATAATGTGAAGAGCCACTCTTCAAGTATAAAAATAAGAGTGCAGATGAGATGTCCTTTCCCAGATATGCTTCAGCCATGTCTGGAGTATAAAACCCACAACTTTCTATTCTTAACATACATAGTTTGGAGATGTTCTAACCAATGCACCAGGTAAAATGCAGGAAGTAGGTATCTGTTTTATTAGCCTGGAAGCATGTGAATGAGAGAGTAAGCCCTCTGGATAATTTATTCTCCATTTGTGCAATCATTAAATTAAAAAAAAAAACCCCAAAACTAAAAGTGCATTTTCTCCTTAATACCAGTGTTTCATTGACAAGAAATCCAGAGAAACTTAAAGAAGTGGCACTGAAAATAACACCTCTGTTTCTGGCAGCACTAACATGTACTATTTCAAAGTGAATACTGAATTACATTGGAGGCACTTAACGTTGATTCCTCCTTTTTGTAAAACCAGTTTAGAGCTTGCTGGTGGTTGGAAACAGCAATATGGAGGAGTAATGAGAAGCATGGGATCTGGATATAAAATTAATACAAGGTTTAAATAACATAATGTTTGTAAATACTTAGCACAGTGCTTGGCACATAGTAAATGCTCACTTAAAAATTACCTGTGTTGCTTATTGTTATCATTATAATTATCCCTTCCTCCTCATTCTCCTTCTAATTTTACTACAGTAGCATGATGAATTAGTTTTGGGGGAGTATGTTAGAATCAATTTTTTTTTCCTCCAACTTGGCTATCATGTTTGCATTTGGGAGATTTTCATGTATCTGATTTATATGTGGTCCCAACTAATGCCTCATGACCCAAAGTACCAGGTGACACCTCAACTCCCGACTTTCGTGGTTATAAAATATATACTTTTGTTTGGGATTTGTAGGATTAAAGCATCATATTTCAAGAAAATGGAGAAGTGGATATAGAGGTTAACATTAATTTAAATGATCATTATTCTACTCATACATATGATTATCTCTGTAAGCAAAGATATTAGACCCACTACCTGTAGTTACCCCTTAAGAAAGGGGGTTTCCATTATACACACTGGATTAGTAGTTCAATATAGCTTAGTGAGCAGGTATGACTCTCAGTCCATAAACAAAAATGTGCAAATAATATGGCTTTACAGTTTGATTTCTCTTTTAAAGACCTAAAACATGAGGATAATAGTTAAATTTCATTATCTTGGAGTTTCCTGTTTTCAAGGGGTTGTGTCTAATTTCTAGCGGGTTACATGGTGCCAAGTAGTTCTTGGAGGTGGAAGACTCTTGAATCATCTGTTCACTGAGGCATTGGCTGATGCCATCATGATCCATCATACTCTATTACCTCAAAAATCATAGTTCTCTTTCAAAGTGTTCCCTGCTTCTGTTGGCATGGCTTCTCAGGAATTGGAGCACTCTTAGTTATTTTGTGACTTCCCAGAGCTACCAAAGGATTTGCATTTTTGACATGTAAAAGCTAGACTCATAGTGTTCATTTTGATTTTCAATCTATTGCATACTGCCCTGTTAAAGGAATCTGACACCTGATTTTTTTTAAGTCTGAGGGAGGAAAAAAGAAATTATCAGATGGAGACAAAAGTTAATATTTCAAATATTGTCTAAACACAGGAATTAGTGTACAATGATCCCTACCCTACATTCTCAGACCCTCCTCTTATCTGTCTAAGGGGTTGAGGGTCTGAAGATCCAAACTATGAATATAGTTATACATAGAAAGGACAGCTTTATGAGAAGAAGACCCATCTATACCATCTGTGTTCACTAGGATAGAGCCCTGGAACTATGCTCATGTTGTCTCTGTAGTTATGCAAAACCTCTCTTATGTACAAGCTCTAAATGGGGAAGAGAGGCAGGCAGAAGGAGACCCTAATGTCCAAGATTCAGAAGGTAGCATTTCCATTATCAGAGCTTATACACTGAATATTTTGTGAGGGATTTCTGATTTGTTGTACTTGTCTTGGTTTAGAAAACAAGAAGAGTTCAGTACATGAAAGAAGAGTTGAGAGCATGAAAAACAGTTCTCTTTTATTGCTGAGTACCACGTTTGCCTAACAATCTGAAATCACTATATAGATAGACCATGGAAGGCAGAAATTCAGTGTGAAATGGAACCTTCTTGGACTACTCTTAAGTGGACCAGTATATAAAGTGGCCTCATACAAAGCTAAAATCCACAGCTACACCTAAATACTATTCACTTTAAATCATCCTTAAATAGTTATATTGAGTTTCAGGCTGAAACACTCTTTGATAAACATTCTGATACTACCAGGTATTAGAAAAGTTCTTGAGGTAGGAACTTTGCAAAAGTATAGGGAGGGAGTTAGAAGTCTGTGGATCTTCTATTTCATCTTCCTCACCTTTAAGTTTGTTTTTAATAAAAAGTCATTGGCTGTCATGAGGGAAACAGTGGGTCTAATATCTACCCACCCTGCCATATGCACATCTCAGATACACCTGCAGATGCCATTAGCACCATGTCCCATAATCAGATGAGATCCAAGAGATCATTTACTTCTGCACATCTCATACTCCCAGGCCCTCTTCTCCTTCAACTTGAAGACATAACATTCAAAAGCTGGCACTCACCTTACCCATGTCCGAAACACCTCCTTACCAAGGGGGACTGATTTCACTGGCTGACTTGCCACTTGCCAAGACCCATTTCTCATTTTTTTTGTCCTACAATATAGGTCACTTAGAATATATTGGACTGTTCAACAGATGTTTGGCAGAAATTTGAAGTAGAGGATTTGAAATATTTATGGATAATATACTTGACTAGTCTTGATCTCTGACCAAGTAATGGATAAAGGATATAAATATTAGCATTAGTTTATTCCTATTCTTCCTTCTCTTCCCTAATCTTTACATATCTTTCTTCCTGTATCTCTTTTTTTTTGGTAATATTTCAGAAAAGGGAAATTTAATCGAAGATGAAGTAGGAATGCTTAGTAAAGTGTATTCATATCCTAGGATATGAGTGTTCTAAAGAATGGTGTATCATTAGAGCTTCTCTATGTGCTATATCAGTACATTACAGTAGCTCTATTTGTTTCCTACTAGATCCTCACATGAAAAACTAAAATGTGAACCAGAATCTCTTTCTTTTACCAACAGTTCAGCCTGATTCAGACTTCTTTTTGAAAAAGTTAAGGAAGCTTCTTACAGGAATTTTGTGGAGTGGTTTCCTTCTATTGAAATAAATTCAGCAAGTAAAATTAATGCAAGAATCCAGTCAAAATGGAACTAGAGGTGATTCATCGGTGGATTTTGACAGCCTGGCTATCGTGGTAATTGAGCTGAAGTTTTTATGAAATCATGTTCTCTCCTGAGAATTACTTCACAGTTAAGTTTGATTTTCCTTTATTCCAATCATCATGTAGGAATTTCTAGTTAAAGCAGAAGATCATTCAAATGTCTAAAAAGAAAAGAGTAAAAGCAAACAAAATTATTTATTTTACTGATTTGATAAATAATTATTTCTTATATTTATAGACAGTTTCAAAAGCAGAAGAGGCTGTGTGTATTCCTATGTATATATACTTAGATGAAAGACATAGGCATGGAACTAGTATACAGTAAACAAGATGGTCCTAAGTAGCTTATGACCACTTGAGTTTTATACAGCTGTCATCTGAAAATAGTATATTTGTTGTCTTCACATAAATAAAGTTTATTTCCACTTAAGATGTAGAAAATTGAAAAAAAAAAACACTCTCATTCCAGAATATACAAAGAATTGGAATATATAAAAGCCATAATACATAAAGAACTTTTAAAACTCAGTAATAAGACAACCCAGTTTTGAAAATGGGCAAAATATTTGATCAGACACCAAAGAATATATATGAATGGCCAATAAGCACATAAAAGGATACTCAACATCATTAGTCATTAGTAAAATAAAATTAAAACCACAATGAGACAATACTACATAGCTATTAGAGTGACTCCAATCAAAACCAGCAAACAAAACCAGACAATATCAAGTGCTGTCATGGATTCAGAGCAACTGGAATTCTCATGCATTTCTGGTGGAAATATAAATTGGTATAGTGACTTGGAAAACAGATTTCCAGTTTCTTATAAAGTTAAAGATATTCTTACCATAAGACCCAGTGATCCCACTCTTAGGTTATTACCCAAGTGAAATGAAAACATAGATCCAGATAAAAACTTGTAGGTAAATCTATACAGCAGCTTTATTCATAATCACCAAAAGCTGTAAACAACCTGAATGTCCACCAGCAGGGGAGTGGAAAAAGGATATGTGGTTCATTCATACAATGAAATACTACTCAGCAGGAAAAAGGAGCAAGCTACTGACACATGCAATGGCATGGATACATTTAAAAAGTGTTATGTTAAGTGACAGACCCAGCAAAAAAGACTACATTCTTTATAATTCCACTTATTTGACATTCCGGAAAAGGCAAAACTATAGAGACAGAAACCAGATCAGTGTTTGCCAGGGGCTGGGAATGGGGAGAAAGTGACTGAATATAAAGGGGTATGAGGGAAATTTATGGGATGAGAAAATATTCCATATCTTGATTGAAGTGGTGCTTACCGGACTGTATAAGTTTTCAAAATTTACAGAACTGTTTACTTTTTTAGGGTGGATTTTACTGTATTTAAATTATATCTCGGTAAACCAAAGATAAAAGAAGGATATGGGGGAGAAATAATCCTTTGTCTAGATTAGGCAAGACAGTCTAACACTTACTAAACTGGATGGTTTTGCTCACAAATTACTGGTGGTAAGTTATCTTGTCTGAGAACTCAGTGATTGCAAATTGGTACTTGAGCGTAGCTATTCAATTCGTTCTAGATTTATTTCTTATCCTGTGAACTCCATCAGAGTTTTAGTATTAATGAGGTCAAAAGTCAGAGTATTAAGAAACATGAAGGAGTAAAAGCTTCTTTAAATTTTAGAGAACAGTTTGATCGTAAGCCCCAGGGCTGCTTCCTCTGGGCTTTTGGGAAGTGGTGTGGGAAGGAGAGGATGCAGAACCACGAAGTTAATGGGAAAATGAATCCTACTATAATTAAATTTTGAGCATCAAATACTGGTGAAGTATTTACATGCAAATTTAATTGGGAAAGCCTGTTGTATCTACTAAATTCAAGCCTAACATGACTTTCTTTAAGAGCATGATTACTTCAATGCTTTGTAGCTACACCATGGAAATGCTAACGAGTTGTTTTACAGATTTGTACCAAATTATAAGTTTTTGTGTTTTGAGGCTCAAGAGAATTGATTCAATTATGCCAACAGATTGACAGAAGCAAACAGATATTGTGTAACAAGAAGGCATATATTTAAAAATTAAGAAAAGCAACACATTTTGTGTTTTTTTAAATAAATTTATTTATTTATTTATATTTATTTTTGGCTGCATTGGGTCTTTGTTGCTGCACGTGGACTTTCTCTAGTTGCGGCGAGCAGGTGTTACTCCTCATTGCGGTGTGCGGGCTTCTCATTGCGGTGGCTTCTCTTGTTGCAGAGCACAGACTCTAGGCACGCTGGCTTCAGTAGTTATGGCACGCAGGCTTCAGCAGTTGTGGCACATGGGCTTCGTTGCTCCATGGCATGTGGGGTCCTCCCAGACCAGGGCAGGAACCCGTGTCCCCTGCGTTGGCAGGCAGATTCTTAACCACTGCGCCACCAGGGAGGTCCCTTGTTTTTAAATTTTATTTTACTTTCAGTTTGAGCAATGAGAGAGTTCATAAAAATTCTGGCAACACTGGCTTTTTAAATATGTCTTCGGAAGGCTATTGCTCACTCTCCAGTCTTACATCTGTCACTCTGCTAGAATACAATAGGCCTGTGCAGGTTTGGGCAGCTTGTTAGATTGCTTTCAATGTTTATTTTCACCAATATCCAAATGTGTGAATATAAGAAAGTTAGTGTTTTAGAAAACAGTTTGTCTTTGTTCTTTTATAGTATGCATGCATTTTTATATCAATCTGTTTCGGAATGAAGCATATTTTATCCAGACATGGTATGTTTTAAAGACTGCAGCATTGGTCAATGCACATATTTCATTATGTTGCATTAAGACCATAACATGAAGCCAAAGAATCTGTAAAACATTTTTATGTTACACTATTTGCAATAATGGATATTTATTCTTATTAAAATAAGAAAGTAGAATTCATCATATATTTTAAAATAAGACTCATTACATCTTTGCCTTTTAATACAAATACACAATGTTTGAGGGTATGTAATTGAAATCACTTCTCTAATAATTGAAATACTTAATTATACTGTTGGTTCCACATGCAAGTATAATTATATTAAAGCCTATTTCTTTCCTTTTGGCTTTTATTTGCTTGTAAAAATCAGAGGTACTTTAGATAATATTCAATTGTTTTGGTTATTAAGTTCTACCGGCTAAAAATTGTTCATCAAAGCCATATTAAATACAAAGAATTTTTAAAAGTTAGCCCTGGAGATGTAGTAAATTTTCAGGCATTTCCTCCTCAACATTCAAATAGAAAATCTGTTCACTTTTTAAATTAAAAATGAGAGAAGAAATGGAATTCAGACTCCAATGAAAGCCTGCTTTCTATGAAGAAAATGTATTGATTTTATCATGGTCTTATTAACATGTCAAGTTGTAATAAGGTATTTTCTGAACAACTTTCACAGGGTGATTTTGCAGGCCTGGGGATCATGAAAACTATAATCTTCTGAACAGTATTCAGACCTACATTTAACACCTGCTTTTGAATCGGAAACAAACTAAACCCCAACAGACATGAACATATAGATGAAGTTATACTTTCATCTATAGTGTTATTAATTCAATAGTAGCATGAGATTTTCGTATTTGACTTGCATCTTGCATTAACTGTGTGAACTGGTACACTGGATTAACCCCCAGGCTTCCTTACTTAGTGAAACTCTATCCTGTATTCCCCCTCTCCCCTCATAGCAACCACGCTCACACAGGTCAGCCACACAGCTTTTATTGTTCATTTAACACATCTCTGATCAGTGCACACTTTGTTTTTAATATTGTTATCCTCTGTTTCCTAGAGAGGGTCATTTTCTCCCCCACTGGTAAAACAAAAACTCTTTATTTGCAGGGATTATTATGAGGATCCAATGTGGAAATTTTAGTAACATTGTTCCACTAACTTTATAAAGGCTTAAAAAACTTGAGACATTATAACTCATTGTTCAGATGGAAAGTGACCTGGCCATGGTCCCTGAATACATTAGACTGTCTCTAGTTCCTAAGGGAAATTGATTCAGGGTGCACCTCAGGAAGACTGCTTTGTTTTGATCTAGAATGCCGAATCCCATGTGGATTATTTCCTTGGCATTATAGGCTGAACATCCATGAGTTCAGGAACACATGCTGTGCTATAGTTTATGTCTAGACTATAAGCAGACCTAAGGAGATTGTTCTTAGCCTTTTTTCCCCTGTATATCGCCCTATTCACATTTAGCCTATTAAATAGGAAGTGGGAGAAATCCCTATGTTATGTTACCGCACATCTAAGGAGAAAACATCCAGTGAGAGGGACCTGGGAAGATGAAGGGAACTTTTAAACACTTTGCTCCTCCAAGTTAAAGATATTCTTATCATTTTAGAACTGCAGATGGGAATATCATATTCTCAGGAAGAGGTTTGGAAGGGTGTCAACTACAAGGTTAAAAAATGCTTCTTATAAGATGTTTGTGTCCCCCTCCAGCCACCATCTTCTACTCCATTCTAATTGAGAAACATAGATAAAGAAAATAAAATCATCTAGGAAGGGTTCATGTTGAACCTCTTTGAAAACCCTACATTCTTCAGCATAACATGTTTGAGATAAAAATGTGCTCAACAAATGTTATAAAAATCACACTTTTCCAATTTTGTTTTTAAAAAAAGATAATATTGATGAAAATCTGAACATTCTTCCTAATTTACAGTCACCAAACACATAGTACAACTGGGTAGTATGCAGCCCCAACAGGAGAAACGCTTCAAAGAAATTAGGTATCAAAGAAAATATAATTTATGATTTATGACTACAGAGAACCAGCGTTGTGCAGTGTTTAAGACCTAAGGCTCTCAAGTCCACATACTTAGTTTTAAATTCCAGCTCAATCATTAACCAGCTGTCTGACAACAGACAACTTTATTAACTTCCCTAAATCTGTGTCCTCATCTGTCAAATGGAATGTTAGTAGTTCTTACACTCATAGAAAAGTTAAATGAAATGATTAAAGTAAAGAACATAGAGCAAGGCTTGGCTCAAAAAGGTGTTACTTTTTTTTCAGTTAGTCTATGTAGAACTATAATTCTATTTTAGCCTTTTATTATTGTTCATGTTTTCAAAAGAATACGTCATTTGTAAAATAATCTTAGATGATGTTTCTTTTTTTTTTTTAATTTATTTATTTTTGGCTGTGTTGGGTCTTCGTTTCTGTGCGAGGGCTTTCTCTAGTTGCGGCAAGTGGGGGCCACTCTTCATCGCGGTGCGCGGGCCTCTCACTATCGCAGCCTCTCTTGTTGCGGAGCACAGGCTCCAGACGCGCAGGCTCAGTAGTTGTGGCTCACGGGCCTGGTTGCTCCGCGGCATGTGGGATCTTCCCAGACCAGGGCTCGAACCCGTGTTCCCTGCATTGGCAGGCAGATTCTCAACCACTGCGCCACCAGGGAAGCCCTTAGATGATGTTTCTAATACACATGTTGAAAGTTCCAGGTAGTAATCCAGTGAACGGCATGGAATAAAGTATTGTTGATAAATAAGCACATACTATGAGAATAAGAAACATCAAGAATTTTTTAAAAAGATGATTTTGTTATTAATTATTCTGATAGGAAAGATCTATCCTTAAAAGCTAATATAATACACATATATATATCAGTTTTGCTGATATATCAGTCAATGCTATTGAGTTCCTAAAATGCAAAATTCTTTTCTAAATGGATTGAGAAATAATAAAATGTGTTAAAGGCACCAATCCTTGAAAAAGAGTTTATTATCATTTGGGGGAGAAAAGATAATAATTTTTGATTTTCCCTACTGGCAACTCAACTCTGCTGCAAAATCCATTTAATAAGAATGAATGCATCACTTTTCAGACAGATGCAAATGGCTAGCAACACAGCACAGTAATTAAGAACAGGCTCTTGAAATAAAATGGCTGGATCTAAATCTTGGTTCTGCTACTAGCTTTGGAAACTTTGGCCTCTGTTTCCATGTCTGTTAAATGGGGATAAAAATAATACTCATCTCATAGGGTTATTTGAAGGATTAAAGAGACAATATTTGCTACAGGGTTAGGAAAGCATCTAGTATATAATAAATGACAAAATATTAACTTAGCTAACTTGTCACCCTAAGGTTTCTGTTTTGCTTTGGCTGAGTTTCATCAGTAACTGAAAGAGGGCTTCTAACTTCTACTGGGCTAGATTAGATAAAGATCCACCTCTTGTCAATAGTGTGCTTAATTAAGCAGACCAGATAAGAATATCAATAAGCACTTGAAAGAAGCCTTAATATGGATAAACTAAAGGAGAGCTAATGGAACATAGGTAAATGACTGAGCATGTGCTGGGCTCTTTCAGATTACCTCCAGGTGCATGGCTACGGTCTCATCCCACTCTAATGTATTCAAGTAATAGCATCGTACAACTCCTTTGTATTGTTCTGGAAATTTGGGGCTTCAGTTTGTGAATGGACCAGAAGTTCATCTGCAGATCAACTGTTTGGAATTCAAAAGATATTTTTCAACAGGAGCGGTGTTCTGAGTGGTAGTTCTTAGGCCAGCCTAATGGATTCAAATTTTCATTGAAGAATAGTATCCCATCAACTCTGACTGACTCTCATCGATACCATGCATTTTGTATTTCTGTTTAATATGCCAGAAGGGAATATCCCTGTCTGCAGTAGCAGTTCATTTGCTGCAACAAGAAAGGCACACTGGTTATTCTAGGGCACCAATGACTAATTTGTCAAATCCCCATTTCTGCATAAGATAATTTTCCTGCTTACTTCTGTACCTTTGAGGAAGAGGACATTTGAATAATATAAACTCATAGTTGCAGTAGGGTTTATATTCCTTTTAGTCCACATCATGAGATATGAACTAAACTTCTTTTTATTTTTCCTCCTGCACTGTCTCTGCTTCTGAAAGAGGACTAGAGGCAGAGGTCAAGGAAGCAGTATATACTGCACAGGAGTATGGTGGGTTGTCCTGAGAAGAGCAAGGGCCCCCAGGCCAATGACGGCATTTTTATGACTGTCCTCGTCTCTGCTCTCTGAGATTCCAAAGGCTGTTAAAACTTTAGCTACTATTTCTGTAACTTCCAGTGACATTTGTCATATCAGTCCCCTCTCTGGATAGAATACTACCCTCCTTCCTGTTCAAATCTCTTTCTCCACCACTCAGAAAAATAACACATTTAAAAAACTCCATCTGAATGGAAGATTAATTTCGTCACTCTTTTCTCTATGGATCTAAGCATCTCCAGGATGTCAGTTTATAATTAAGGCTAAAAAGAAAAAAAATAACAACCCAAATGTAAAAAGACTATAGCAGTTTCAAAAGTGAATATTCTCTTAATAATGAGTAAGATAACTTTTTTCCAACTTTTCATTATTTTCTCTTTGAAAATACATATGGCAAAAATAATACACACATTTTGTTGGATTGTGTTTCTTTAAATGCTGCATTTCATGAAGCATTAAAATGGATTTGCTATCAACATACTGAAGACTCCTGCAACTACCAAGATATCAGCTGTCAGTACTGTGTCATGAAGATTCACCCCTAAAAATATCTCACACAAAAGTGAAGGAGACATTTGCAGGCAGCTTTGTCATTTAGACATCATCTCATGGTACATAGATGGATCCTAGCTGCTGTACTCATTATAAAATCATTTCACAAATTTAGAGTGACTAGAATCCTCCAATTAGATGCTTAATATCTATGGATGCACTAGCTTTGGTATTTCTTTAACTTCAGTGGGTGGAGCTTTGTGATCTAGTGACTTCCTCTTACCTTTCTGCTTTTAAATGTTTGTTTTTACGCTTTGGCTTCATATGTTTATTGGCAAGAAGAGCAGCTTAGTGCCTAACATGTAATACATTACTCAATACACCTTAGCTTTTATAAACGAAAGAATCAATGCAGCTGCATCGTTTCACTTTTGACTTGCTCTGTTCAACAGAAATAATGCACATACAATGATATTAGATAATGGAACTGCTTCTACCATTTTGGCAACAGCTGGAAAGCCTGGATAAAGTGAAGTGATTCATGACCTTGGGTACTCCTTGACTTCACTACGTTCTGCCCCCGATCGGCCAAGTGATGGGGTCGGTAGCCCCAGGTATCCCCAGTCAGCACTTTTCTCTGTCCTTACTGCTCCAGATTTCTGTCTTTTTCCATATGCAGTCCCAGAGCTTATCCTTTCATCTGTGCTCACAGAGATTTGCCTTCATCTTTCTAAATAAGATGATAAAGGATGAGCAATTAGAATGTGGTCTGGAGAGGGCTCTCTTAAAATATTTTTCTTTCTTTTCATTTCTCTTCAATTTCCCTCTCCTCTCTTGTTCCAAATTATAGTACATCCTTATTCTCTGCTGTTCAGATAAAATCAAACAAAACAAGTCAATAAAATATAACAGTACCAGAATTTTTGTCTTGACTCTGTTTCCTTCTAGCCACAAGTTTCACATGAGGTGGTGTGGGTGGGAGAGTGAAGAAAGAAGAGGAAAGGTCTTGGAAGCTTGAGAGAGAGGGGAGAAATTGACAGGGTGAGACATGAAATCCTGGTTGAACTAATCACTGGTAGAGCGGTTTTTATCTGAGACCTGAAGACCAGTGCTGATTTTTGCTTCCAAGTTGATGCAGAGCAAGAAAACAGGCTACTCTTGAAGCCAAGCCACGTTGGTTTAGAGTCAGAAAGTTAATTCAATATAAAGCCCATAAAATGCTTCCTCCAGATGCCTCCCTCTCTTTCTCTCTCTATTTATTCCTGCCACCATTCATAAGAGTTCTACGACTATAGCCTCTTTCTAGCCTAAATTAATCTCTATTCCTTTCTATTCCACCACAAAATTAATTTTCCTAAAACATTGCTTAGATGACACTCCCCTGGTCACAGGCCCTGGAGGTGGGGAGACTTGGTTGCCCCCTGCTTAGCTTTGAAGTGTAATATGATTAGCTTGTCAATGCAAGTCACTAATACATCAACTCGCTTCATCATTTTCCCACCAGTTCTCTGTTAGTTATCTTTGGCTACAAAAAGTCTGAGCATTTTCCCTAACCGGATGTGCTTAAAGAGGTTTCCAGACCACACTGATCTGCCAAGAGGGACTTCTTAAGAAGTGCAATCCAAGTTATTTGAATACATTTTTTTACACATGTGAACAGCCATCCTATTCCTCTGTAATACCATTTATATCCTCTACATGTCAACTAACCAGTCAAGTGTTGGCACAAACTGCATTAATGGAATTTCTTTCTTATTTAAATAAATCATATATATATATATATATATACACACACACACACATATTCTATATTATATATATATTCTATATATACATTTTATTCTATATACACATTCTATATTCAAGTGGCTCCCTCTTTTCCAAATTGTCTACTTGGGCAATGGTTCTCAAAGTGTGGTCCCCAAAGGAACACATCAACATCACTAGGGAACCTGAGAAAAATGCAAATTCTCAGGCCTCACCAGGACCTAGAATAGGAATCTCTGGTGGTAGAACCCAGCAGCCTGTGTTTTAACAAGTCATCCACATGATTTTGAGGAACACTAATCTAATGCTTACCAATTCTGAGTTCATTTTTCATAATGCAGTGATATTTTGTATAAAATATATAATACTCTTCTAGGTCATACCTACTACAGAATGAGTGTGAGTTTTCATTATGAGAGTCTATCTGAAATTTTTGGAAAATGGCCGCATGATATATGTGCTTTCAAATATATATACAGACATACATACAGAAACATGCATGTACATACATCTAACAATTCAGTATATTTTTCCAGGCACAGTTTGAAGAACTTTACATATATTAACTCCTTCATTCCTTAAAACAAACTTAAGAGGTATTATTTATTTCCCATTCTACACATGGATATAGCCAGGCCCAGAGGAGTCTAAGAAACTTACCCATCGCCACAAAGCCAGTTGGGAAAAAGCAGGGATTTGAACGTGGTAATCTAGTACTCCAGGCTTTTAACTACTCTTTATGTTACCTATTAAATAAGCATCCTCTTACTCTTCTTAGAGTTATTTTGTTTTTAAAAATACAACCATGTCATCATAACCAGAACGTTGAACATTTATGAAAAACTTGAATTGTTACCCCACTTTGTTTAATTTAATCTTTATTTACTTCCAATTTATACTAGCTAATAGGCTTAGTGAGGCTACATGATTTTCTCAATTCCATATAATTATTATATTGTTTCAGCTGATCTGTTTTTGAGTATAATGTGCTTTCCCTTATACTTTTAGTTTTTAAAAAATCAGTGTAAATTCACTGATTAAGAGGTTACTGTTTATTTTTAATGCATATCAGAAGATGGAAGACTGTAGATTTTTATTTCATGCAGACACAGTGATAGTAAATAAATCATTCCAATGTTAAATATAAAAATCATATTATTTACAGATTGGTAAATATTTACCAGCATTTTATTTTCTAGGGCTAATACACAGAATCTTCCTTTGCAATATATTTAATATATTTTACTGTTTATAAAATTACTAATATCTAGTATATTAGAAATAAATTGCAAGTTGAATTATTATACAGATTTAAAGAATAATCTTTGTTAGCTACATGTGTTATCACAAATTGCTTTGCAGTATATTAAATATAAATCTGATGCAAATTAACATGAGCAAATATTCAGTAGATTGTCTAGACCAGTTATCTAGATTGTAGTTGTTTTGAAGACTTCTAAAAATGCAAATAGAAGAAACTTTTCTCATTTATTGAATATTAAGATTAGGATATGTGTTTTTTTTAAGTTATTTTTCCATCAACCCATCTTCATTTTAATGCTGTCTTAAAAACATCGGTGTTTTCTTTTTCATTGTCCAGTGCAAAGACATCTGAAAATACAATTCAGTAACTCAAATGCACTATGAAGTTTAACTGCCTCTTGGGGATTCAATCATCATTTGATTTAATGTTGACTGTTTAATCATATTATAAACTTCTGCAACAGGCCTGCATAATTGCCTCCTTAGCAAAAAAGAGTAAACAGCTAACCTTGCAACTCCAGTTCCTTAAGAAGCCCATTACTTTCCTGAAAACATCAAAAGATTTGTCAGCATTTTCATTATCTACCCCTATTTTCTAGAGCTGATAACTGGCTATAAAATTTTACTCTGGGCTTAAAATTGACATTTAATATTTTGACCATGAAATAAAGGCAGTCATACTCTGGGAGATAAGGTAGGGTTCTTTTGCTATACAATTCAAATTAGGTAAATTTTTATTGCCCAGACTATAGCAACTCATCATTATAATCACTGCCATTTACTGAGTATTTTCTGCCAGGCACGTGATATACGCGATATTGAATTATTTTTAACAAAGTTCAACAAGGTATTATTCTCAGTTTGCAGATGAGGAGACTGATACTTAGAGGAGTAAAGTCCTTTTCCAAGTGTACATACTAAGAAACTGAGCTCAAATACAAGTTCATAGGACCATGGCACTTCCTACTATGGAACTGCTGATAAACCTCACCTGTGCACATGGGGTAAGCAGGAGGGACATGAGCTAATAACGAAAAATAGGGCTTTACATTTCAACAGTCAACCTATTTCACCTCTATTGCCAGAGACGACTGTCTCATTTCATAGTCAATTATAGCTCCCATGGATATTTTTGTTGCCTATCTTGAAGGGAAAAATTATAAGTTACTAATTACTAATAAGTCAGGATTAGAAAAAGTCATTCCACTCATTTGACAGCTTGCCATGTTTCCATAACAAACAACTATTTAATTAGAGAAAATGAGGTTTGAAAAAAATCCCTTTCATCCAAAATATAAACTAGTCGGTCCAGGTGTTTTTATTTTTAAAAAAGCTCGTAATAGCTACCATCCACTAACTTAAATAATAATCGTCTCCCACATATGTTCTTTATGACTTCTTCAGCAAAAACTCTGCAAATACTTTCTCCCAGAGAAAGTTTAGGCACCTGACACCTGGACTAACGTGAAAGATCACATGGCTCAGCATGTTGGAAATTCATTGTAACTTACAAATACAACTAAAATCGTTCTGTAAGTGATGAACAGTGTTGATGGTGATGCTAATTCTGTGGCATCTTGACTTTGGGGATGAAAGCAAATTTCAGAGACAAGAAAATGTACCCTCCTATGTTAAAAGGCAGAATATGTTAGCCTGATGGACAATTCATTTTCTGTTCATTATTTTTCTACTTTTCCAGTGATGGCAATCAACATCATCCACATCAAATCTTTATTAGGTATCTAGTTGGTGAGTGGTACTATGAAGTTGTTTGTCCTCAGAACAACGTTAAAGCAATATTCTGTAATAATCTAAACAGGAAAAAATTTGAAAAAAATATAGATATATGTATATGTATAACTGAATCACTTGGCTGTACACCTGAAATTAACACAACTGTGTAAATCAACTATACTCCAATATAAAATAAAACTTTTTAAAAAAGAACAAAGTTAAAGCAGACCTAAATCCCCTCAATGTACCCAGTTTGGCCAAGGTCTATTGATTTGACATTTTAGCCTGGCTTCATGATTAATTGTAAAGTGATCAATTGGGATGACTATGCAGTAAGCAGAATTGAAAACTTAATAGCAAGAATCACCAAATTGCCTCTAGCCATGTCCGTTAAAATTGTCTGCAATTTAACTTCACATACAGGTTCTAGGATCTTTTAAATCCTTTAGAGAGGCAATACTGCCAAATATGTCATCAGCATAGATCTAGGGAGAACCAATTCTCAGTTAAACTGAGACTGATTTCATCCATGAGAAAGCTGGTTTTTCAATGTTTGAGAGGATCATTTAAACTGATCAGAAGTCTTCAGAGGATATTTAGGTGATAGGTAGAAATTTGATTGGCTTTCATTCCCACAAATGGCCTATAATTCAGTAATGACTGAAAGAGAATGTGCATAAAAAATTCTAACAGTTCTTTTCAACCCCCAAACTGGATGATTTTACTCACCTGAGGGAAGATGGGACTCAAAAACATCGTACATTTTAAGCAAGGACAGTCATCACGGAAAGCAGTCATGGTCCAGCAGAGACACTTCATCGGGAAAGCGGACTCAGTCCTCCTGGCCAAGAGGTCATTGAAAAGTTTGTTCCTTAATAAAACAGGATGATTCCCCTGCCCATAGCAGCACAAAAATGGGTTTGAACTTATATTCCTCTTTTTCCCTGAATAAATACATACACTAAACATTTAAGCGGCTGCCTATCTCTTGTGTACTTTCTGCTTTACTCTTACAGATCTTTGATAATTTCCAGAACCTTGTAGATCACGGGTCTCCCAGGGAGTGAGTGGGTTGATTAGGAAGCCTCAGGTTGCTGGATTAAAAATGAAAATGCCTCTGACCCTGAAATTCATGTCAAGACAACTTGTCTCACACCATTTGGATTGTCTGTGTCTCAGCCTCACTGCTGCTTTGCGTGCCTTATGAATTCTCCTCCTCAGTCTGGATTTCACCTTGACTACAGAACACCTGTTTTTTCAGTTGCCTTTATCCAAGTTTTAGTCCCTGTCTGAACTGTTCAGTCTTAGAGCACTACCTAATGCAAACTGAAAAGCAAAACCTTAAGACAAGTATGCCTGTGTCTCTGTTTCTGCCTGACCTCTTGTTGTTACATCTAAGGGCCTGGTTGGCTCCTGGGGGCCAGAAACTGGAAAGTCTATTTCCTACCTAAGGTCACAGAATAGTCTGCCCAGAAATGGTTATGGCCTCAAGGAGTCACAAAGGGGCGACAATAATTCATCTTGGTGATTCAGAATCTCCAATTCTGCTCTTCCTATAAAGGATCTGAAGTGGAAACCTGGGTAGGCTATAGTGATAGTATGATGGACACTCACCACACCCATTTCTTCTTCATAGGTACATATCTGTCCACATTTCTCAGTCACCGTTGCTGGTAGAAGTGGTCATATGACTGACTTCTAACCGACAAAACCTGAGCTGACATAATATGGACTATTTCCTCACATAAGATCCTCCTATGAGATTCCCTAATTAATGATAATGAGCACCTTCTCATGTACCTTTTGACATTTGTATACCTTATTTAGAGAAATATCTATGAAAGTCCTTTGCTCATTTTTAAATTGGGTTATTGGTTTTTTGCTATTGAATTGTAGAAGTTCCTTATATATTTTGGATATTAATTCCTTATCAAATATAGGGTTCACAAATATTTTCTCTTATTCCATAGGTGGCCTTTTCATTTTATTGGTTTTATCCTTTGCTGTGCCAAAGATTTTTAGTTTGATGTAGCCCTATTTGTCTATTTTTGCTTTCGTTGCCTGTGCTTTTGGTGTCACATCCAAAAAAATCATTGCTAAGAACAATATCAAGAAGCTTTTTCAGTATGCTTTTTTCTAGAAGTTTTACAGTTTTAAATCTTATGTTTCAGTCTTTAATCCACACAAATGGCCAACCAACACATAAAAAAAAAATGTTCAACAGTACTAGTCATCAGGAAAATGCAAATCAAAACTACAATGAGATGTGAGTCAAGAATCTAACATCCAATGTTGTAACTTATGTGTGAAGGCAAGAAAGTAGTTTTCTCAGATACACTAGAAATCATATTATTCAATATTATTCTGAAATAGTTTATAAGATGTACAACATGGGAGTGAAAGAAACAACAATATTACCTGGTCAAGAATAAGGGAGTCATGGTTTTAATGGCATGTCAATGAACATTAAATCTATGTAAAATAAACACCCAATATATCATAATTTGTAGGTTGTATCTAAAGCAGTACTGAGGATGAAATTTACTGTTCTAAATGCCTATATTAAAGACAAAAGTTCTCCAATCAAAAAACTTGACTTAAGAAACTGTGACGAAAGCAAATAAAACCCAAAGTAATAATAAGAAAAAATAATAAGAATCAGTGCAGAAATCAATGAAATAAAAATTAGAAAGGCAACAAAAGATAATGACAATACTCTTGAGATTAATTCATTATCTTGAGTGTGATGGTAGTTTCACACAGGTACACCTATTTTAAAACTTCTTCAATTTTATATTTCAAATTCACACATTTCATTGTATGTCATTTATGTTTCAATAAAACTGCTAAAATTTTTATAAAAAGAGGTGGAAATAATTATTAAAATTTATGAGATAAAATTATCAAACAATGCAATCAAGTTTTCTTGAACTGAAGACCATCACTACCTAGATTAAGAGGATCCACTGAGAACCCAGCACAAGAGTGAAAAAGCCCTACTCCAAGATATATCATTGTGAAACTTCAGAAGGGGTTCATAGGGGATAGAAGACACCAGAAATATTCAGAGGTTAAAAAAAAGAAAAATTCAAGACAACCAAACTAATAAAAACCATTTTTCTTTTACAGGATTAGAAAACTCAGTGGCAGTTTGACTTTTCAACAGCAACTCTGGATACTTGAAAACAATGTAGCCATATTTATAGAATCCTGAAGGAAATGATTTCTAATCACAAGTGTTATACCCAGAATTCAAAGATGATTAAGCTGTAGATTTAAACAGAGGGAGAGGAGGAACTGTTTAGGTGAGGATTTGACATCTTCAGAACAAATACTTTTTTGCGAATGGATTACAGAGGCTCTTCTGTATAGCAATCAGAGTTCATGTTATGGTCCAGACTCATTGAGTAGAGGTACCTGGCAGCCTAAAAACAAGAACAGGTGAAGGGAGAGGGAGAGAGAGAGAAGGGAAAATTCTACCTGCTAAATGCTCAAGGGACATACAAAATTCACTGGTCTATATCTCTACCTTATCGGTACAACAGGTGAGCAGTGGAATTTGGAGAAAAAGCTTAGTGCTCTTTTCAAACATTGCAGTTGAAGACAGTAACATTGTTTAGGTAAAATTTGATGTATTATATTTTATGTCTTTGGCAGTATCTTATGTTTTCTTAACCTTCCTTGGAAGTTCAAATTATTCCATTTGCACTCCTAGAGTACTACTTGATATCTTTTGTAACTTGTCTAAAATGGCCAACTGTTGACTGGATATAATGTGATACAAATAGTTACTCCTAATCCTTGGCCCATGGTCCCTACCCCCTCCATCACCCTCTACCCCCAAGTGACTGAAATTTTTCACCAGTCACAAATCAATCAGAATGAACAACATAAAATCATGTTTATTTTGTAGGTAAAAAATGCTCAAATTTCAACAATTTGATATTTCATCATAATATGTGTATAATAAATGTATTTGAATTAAATGTCATTCAGAAATTATATAAGTCCATAAAAACATAGAAAGAGACATAAATGAAAGGTACAGAATGTAATATTCTAATATTTAATATCTTTTCTCTAATAATGAATGTGGGTGTATTGTAAGAATAACATCTATGAGTGGCTTGATTCTGGATTCAAAAAGGATTTATTTGTTATGGTTCCGTAGTTTGTATTTTCCCTCAATACTTTAGAAAATAATTTATCAAATTAAAAATCAAAATAAATAAATAAATAAATAAACTATAATATACTTAATGAAGTGTCTAGGCAAAAAGTAGATAGAAATATAGTATATCAGAATAATATGATAAAAGATTTATTTAGACATCATGCAAAAGCCTTGTGCCAAGTATTTTGTTTGGTGTTAGGAGGCATATTAATAGATATATAAATATTAATATATTTCTACCTGTTTTATGTTATTTAGAACAAAATTAGAATTATTATCTAACATACTACTATCCCAGAACACATACAGAAATTGATTGTGTAGGGACAAATTAATAAATATCTCAAATAAATAAATTGTACAGATCCCAGTCTCTGAATAAAAATAAAACAAAAAATTTATAACAAATGATTAATTTAAATATCATTTAAAAATTGAGAACCTGTTATTTGAGAATATAATATATTAAAGTTTGTGAGAGGCAACAAAATTGTTATTCAAAGAAATACACTTCCTTGAAAGTTATTGATAAATTAGAAAAAAAAAGGAATATAAATAAAATAGACTTTCAGGGGTCACTTATTAAAAAATAACAAAATTATAGGAAAGTATGAGTAAAAAATTAATAAGGTAAAGCAACTAGAATAAACAATAATTAATTACAATTAATCAGTAGCTTAATGAGCTAGTTCTTTGAAAAGAGCAATAAACCCCTCTAGTTGCTATAGTGAAAAATATATATGAGAACAAATTTCTAACATTGAAAATGAAAATGATCATATAGCTACAGATACAGATAATTTAAACATTGTAAAACCATCACATTGGGAAACCCTGTGCTAACATATTGAAATAGGTAATTTCCTTAGAAAAGTAAAATTACCCAAATTAATTCAAAAAGTAGAAAATGAGAATAGTCAATTAATCATAACAAGCTTAATAAAAGAAAATTAGTGCCAGAAAACCCCTCTAAGTAGAATCTCCCCCATTTTTTTCATTGGAGAAAAATACAAAATTTTCAAGGAACAGGCAGAGTATATTCATAGAACAAAAACCATATAAAATTTTTGGAAATCTCCAATTAAAAAAACAAAGAAATCAACATTGCAATTGTAAGAAAACCTGAAAAAATGACTTGTACAAAACTAAATCCTTCAAACATATCTCATTTACAAATGACTTGGATTTGGATGTGAGCTTATCACAAGATTTTATTATTATATAGATGGTAGAGTAGTTGCACATTAGGAAGCCTATCAATTTAACTCATAAATTATTAAGTCTTAGAAGGCAAAATCATATGAGATGGGGTTTAATTAAATTCATTGTTCCTTTCTGATATTTAGCAAACTTAGGGGAGAAGAATACATCCTTAACACATAGTGCAAAAAACTGTAGCTAATCATCAACACTAGATTTAAGATGAAATGTAAATGCGGCATTTCCAACTGAGATCTGTAGAAAATTACTTTTTGAAGATATAACATATATCTTATGGAAAAAAGAGAAAAGCGTTCTGTGTTCAAATGCATGTGAGAAATGTCTCACATTTATTCTCAGAGGGTGTGCTTTTGTACATGTGTGTTTAAAAAGACCTAAGAAACCCTATAGTAAAATAACATTTTTAATTTTAACTGAGCATTGCCACAGTAATTTTTTACAGTGTTATCAGCTATAGTCATCATGTTTCACATTAGCTCCTCAGACTTTAATTCATCTTGTAGCTGAAAGTTTATACACTTTTACCAACCTCTCCCTATTTCCTCCCCCCTCCAGGCCATGACAACCACTTTACTACTTTCTGTTTTGACTTTTTTTCTGAAGATTCCTCATATAAATGATGCAAAAAGTCTCCTTTTGCAAAGCATGCATATTAAAATCTTGTAGAACACTGCAGGTGTTACCATTTTCAGAAACTGAAGACTCAAGTCATATCCACTGAAACCAGGGATAAGACAGGATCCTCATGTTGAGAAAAGTCATTTAGCTTTTTTTTTTCTTCCTATATGGAAATTTCAATTAAGAAGACAAGGAAGGAAGGAAGAGAGAGGGAGCTAGGGAAATAACCAAATGGCAAGTATTAGTAAAGAAGAAACATATTTTTAATGTTCTTAAATTTACAGGATTGCTTTAATCCTAACTGCATCAATTGAAAAGCTTTTAAACCAGGGAGTGTACTAAAATAGTCAGTCACAAAGTCAATATATAGAACTTAGTATCTCTTCTACATTCCCAGAAAAGATCATTTACAAATTATAGTTGGTAAAAAGCTCCCATTTCCAAGAAAAACAAAGCATGTAATACAGCTAACAATACATTTTACAGAATCTAAGTAGTGTTTATATGTAAAAAATAATTAAAACTATGAAACTGTTTTTAAAAGTATGTAAAATATGCAAAAGTGTAACAAAATGCACTATGTAAAGAAAGTACAGAACTATATTCATTGTTATAAAAATACATAAAGTCATTTGTCCTGGATGGCAATCTTAATGTTGTAAAGAAGCTAATTTTTCTCAAATAGATCTTTAAATTTACAATTACTTCAATCAAAATACCATTTTCTTTCTGGTATTCAAATAAATTGTCCAAATAAATGTGAAAAATTAATTCTAAACCTTATACAGAAAAATTACAATAACTAACAAATCACGGAAAAGATTTTGTACTGCCAGATATTAAAATTCACTAAAAATTCATAATTATAAATATGTTGTAGTGATAAAAATAATACCTATACATATAAAGGAAATAGGATAGAATATTAGAAAAATTTTCCAGGTATAATAAGAGTGCAGTATAAGTATTGTGTAACACGTTTAAAAGTCAGTATTGTACCACCAGTGGTGAATGAGAACAATGACCAATCCAGGGCAGCTAAGGTGTTGGGAGAAAGCTTATTTTATAAGCTGCCAAAGCAGAATGTCAACTGGAATAAATTTTCTGGAGAAATTTTCATCAGTAGGTTTCAAAAATGTTCAATTTGTATATGCCCTTTGGGCTCCGACTTTCTTCTCTATCTCCTTGAAGCAGTATAAAATTTTTATTTCTAGTAATTCATTCAGAGATAATTACAAATTTCACAGAGATATACTCTTGAGGCTGTTAATCTCAGTGTGGTTGAGACTATATATATTTTTTTAAAAAGAAAAAGACAAAAAGGAAAGAATCTAAAGGTCCAACAGTAAGGGTTTGGTTTAAATATAGTTATATTTCAGATAGGTAATGAAAATGATGCTATTATTAAGATTGAGGGGATAGATCTGTATGTGACATGAAAAATGGTTCACAACATGTAAGAAAATTTACAGTACACAAATATACATATATACATTTTATACATGAACACACCTACATAATATATATTTATATATGTATGCTGTGTGTGTGTGTGTGTGTGTGTGTGTGTGTGTGTGTATGTTTCTCTCTCTGTCCCTTTCTCTCTGTCTCTGTCTCTCTGTCTCTCTCTTGAGAGAGAGAGATGAGAATATCTGGTACGGATTTTTGGTCATTCACTCCTCCACTCAATTATTAAGTTCCATGGAATTTTAGAATTTGAACTTAACCCCTCTTTCTCAAGTCTCTTCACTTAATTAGGATTGTCTCCTGTCTTTCACAGGTGAAGCTCCTTGCTATGTTTAGAGCCCATTGCCTTGTTTCTGTCAAAGAAAGACGTCAGCTTCCTAATGAAAGCTTCTGTCTCACTGGGGTCATTAGATGGGAGCCTCTCTTCACTTTCTAATAAAGGGACGACATTTTCCTCATTGGTTTTGCTCTGTTCTGCCATATGTACATGGCCTGGCACAGTAAGTTCCTAGATCCATGGCCGTTCATTTGGCAGAAGTTTATTTCCTTGATTTGTGCATATGTTGGTTAGGTTGTAGGCTGTAAATTTCTATACTATTTTACTGGGTGAGATGAAGTCAATAGTAAACTTTACTAATTCATTCAATTGAACTAAACTTTGCTATAACAAATTGTAAGAGGTGTCCAGACTATTTTGAATGTTATATCAAACCCAGGACCTTTGGTTCACTGTAGCCTCATGTGGTCTGTGTCACGAGACTTTCCTTGTACTGTAATGCTTTGGTGACAAGAAATCATACTTGCTGTGCATTGCCTTTGCTGCTGGAGGCTGACAGTACAGGCACAGCTTTCAAAGTTAAAACAAAAAATCTTACAAAGCAAATAATTAATAATAATAAATTACCCAATGTAATCTAAACATACTAGAAATTAAAATGCGGAGTGTTTTCAAATTATACTTATATCCAGTTCATTTACAAAAAATGATAAATAATATTACATGATTTCTGTAATTTGTCAAATGACAACTCAGGGAGTTTGCCAATTTACTGAATTATTATTTTTTATTTCTGTTTTGTGACAAAGTATAAGAAGCTATGAGAAAAATATATTTTTGAGTGATTAAAGAAAAATAAATAATTCCCTTCTTTAAAATTGGTAAAATAATCATTATTTTACTGATGATAAGAAAAGTTTATTTTCCTGGACAAATTTTACACAAACTGCCCCTTCAGTGTCATAAACAGAATGCTTAAGGCCAGAAATATCCAAACATATATTTTCGGTCTGTTCCACAGTAAAAAAAATTGACTCTAACTCAAAAAGAAAATCTGTGATTTTATGTGACAGGTAGTTCTGGGTTTTATTTTAAGGTAGATGTTTAACATTAAACCTGTAATTCCAGTGAAAAATTATATTTGCTCATTTTCAACTATTCATACAGCCTATGTGACTTAAAGACAATGATGTCCCAGCTTGTAGAAAAATCTAATTACTGATTCTACTTTTCTTCTGGTTTTCTCTCCCTCTCCTTTTCACAGCTTTGTGCATTTTATCTGCTCAGAAAAATAAGCCCGAGAGCCTACATACACAAAGGAAAGATAAAATGTCACCTCCAGAGCTTTCATCAAAGGCAGACTCAAACTAAATATTCTAACAAAAGGTAAAGGAACAATGAACTAAAACAAAGTAACAAATATGTAATGAGCTGCAAAAAAAAAAAAAAACGATCAATAATTGCACTTGAGATCTGTGAAAATTTTACTGTCCCTGATCCAACCAAGAGACTCTTTTGCTGCAGTATTTTGTGAACACAGCTCTCCTGTGGGATCGGGCTGCAGAGGACATTTTAGTGGGAGGACGAGAGCAATAGGAAGAGGGGTATGATTCATGTTCAGCATCTCAAGTGGAGGAAGGAGTGCAAGCATTGAATAATGAAACAAAGACAAGATATTCTGCATGCCAGGAAGGTGACTGTTAGAGAGCTGTTAGAATTATTTAAAAAGGTTAGTCTATGAATAAACATGCTTCATCAAGGTCTCTTACACATGCAAAGAGAGATGTTAATGAATAATAGAAGAGTAATGGGGACTGGCGAAGAAATGAATTTAATCTTATCCAAAGCAGATACAAATTAATATTGGAGCAACATTTTTGTAATCACTTCTCAAGGCAAAAATTCAATTAATGTGACTATATCAATATTTCAAATCTTAGTCCCTTGAAAGTATACTTGTCTCTCTTCATATAAGCTTGCTCTCCTCTGCGAATGGCTGTAGCTCACCTTGTCAATACTTAGGGAGACTTCTAAATGGTATAGTTAGAGGATATTGAGACCAGTTTTATAAATCACAGGGCTATGATGCAGAATTGCCTTAGGGCACGTTTCAGTTAGGAAATTCATGTTAGAGAAGAGTAATTATTCTATAGAAAATAAATATGCAAGTCCAGAACAGTTTCACTCACTTCATGATTTTATTTCCTGCTTTATATACACAAACACGTATATATTCACACACACACAGGAGGGAGAAAACTCCATGATTTCTGGAGAATACACATTTTTAAGTACATGTTTACACTCACGTAATAGGTGTGTATATATTATATAATATATATATGTTTACCCCTATAATATATGTATTTAAATAACATCATATCAAATGGATTAGCACAGGAAACCACCACCAAAAGGAGAGTAGTTCTATCAGTGAGAAAACAATCATGTAAACCAAAGTTGAAAAAAATGTCTGCATCTGAGCTAAATTTCATGCTTTGTCACAGCCTGCTTTGAAAACAGGAAAAAGAAATTGAATATTTTCCTTGGAATTATTAATATATCTGATTTTTTCCACTAGAGATTTATTTTATCTTATACCTTTTTCTTTTGTTGGTAGTCACTAGATACATTTTATATAGTGAGTTATATAGCATATATAGTATCCTATTTGACATGCAATATAAATGCCTGTCATAGTTTGTTTAAGGTGTCAGAGACTTAGAAAAAGTTTATGAAACTAAATGGACTCCTTGAATAAGTGTTTTACAGCTGGGCAGAATGTGTTGTTTATGTTGTAATGCCCTGACAGGTTTATATAATAAGAAGTGCTAACGCCACCATACTATGATAGATTGGACTTATTTGAAGCATGGTGCTGTAGACAAATATCCTTTCATGCTGTTGTTTGCAAAACCAAATGACGATCCAAAGCAAGCCACCCTATTAAAATAACTGTCTGGACAATCTCACTTCTGTAGTTTTAATAGACAGTGTATCATTCCCATAATGCAAGAAACATGAAATGGTTTCCATACACAATGAGTTCCCTAGAGGGGTTGGGATTTGTCTCATTATATAAAGCTTTTCCATCACCGTTGCAATACCTCTTCTCATCTTTGCTTCTCATCCGAGTGGAGAATTTTCTGTCAACAGCTTTAGCTTGGCTAAACCTGCATAACACAGAAGAGAAATATATTGGAGATAAGATTACTTCTTTCTATTTATGTAGAAAATTATACCCAGTATCCCTGCCTGAAAAGGAGTACTCTCTGATGTGGACAGCATTCTGCACTCTCATTAAGAAAGGCAGTCTATGATTTTATTTTATTTTATTTTTTAAAGAAGTTGGATGTGGCAGGAAATACTATCTGAGATTTCCTGCTGTGAAATTCACCAGGGGGAGAAAATCACCACTTGTGATTTCTCCTCAGATGCCTTTGGGAACTAACAGTCCAATGCTGTACCGAGAGCTTCCCATGGCCAGCAATCCTACCACCTGCCTCAATAATTTTGATGGGAGGAAGAAGGTTAATATGATGGAATAAAATGAACTTTGTCAAGTAATATTAAAGTTCAGTTACTAACTGACAAGCCCAAGGACTTTCTGAGAAAGGATGCTACTGTGCTCTGTGATTCTCCTTGACTTTCTGCTGCTTCTTTTTGCTTTAGTTCACACAGGTCCTTTGGGCAGCCATTATCTCACAGCAGAGGGACTTCTTCTTGTCCTCCCATGCTCCTTTATATCCTCGTCACCAACATCTTCTTCATTCTTATCCTCTTCCTCCTCCTCCTCCTCGTCATCAATCATTGGGTACTTATAATATATCAATCAATATACGTTCATCATCAAAAAAACACTTCTGTGTATTTTTATGTTCATTGCACATTCAAAAATGTGACTTAGGATATAATTAACTTCTTCAAAGTCACAAGCTAATAAATGGAAGAAATAAGATCCAAAACCATGTTTGAATCTAAAGACAAGGCTTTTAACCACTCTGCAACACTGCCTCAACAATGATGTTTCAATACTGTTGTTCTTCAGACATATTTCTTCTATGAATTTAATCCAAATATCAAGTGCTATTGTTAAATTGCCAGATTAGGGTAAAGCCCCTTGAGAGGCAAAGCTACTCCTTAACAATCCACCTCCTAGACATCAGGCTTATGGAAAAACATGCTGTGATTTAACATGCAGTAGGAAGAACAAATTTGCATGCATGGGTTTGTTCTTTGACAAGCAATCAAGTGGTTTAATTTTATTTGATACTGATTTCCAAATGGTTATTCTGGACATATCTTTAAAGACAGGTATAGCAATGAAGTGAAGCTTGTTTTTTTTTTCTTTGTCATTTTAATAATTTCTCACATAGCAATGTAATTTTCCTTGTATTTACAAAAAAGAATTTAAAATTTAAGTGGTGATGGAAAAGGTGAAAACATGTGTTGTCCATTATTGCTTTTAATAGAAGAACTGGATTAATCAGATTGATGTAAGATAAATGGGACAAAATAAAAATGATCAAAGAACTTAACTCTCCAGTAAAGAGGGGAATTACTGAGGAAGCCATCAGCAGCTAACCAAATCTGTAGCAAGCACTGTCATAGGTAAAGGCTGGCAGAAGGTATTCCTATGGCTTGCAGATAAATTTCATCAACTAAATAAAGCACTCTCTTCAATGTACTTTGAATCACTCCATGTTACCTTTTATGGAGTATCTTCTAGATCCCATTCTATGGATAAAATAAAATAAATATGTTTAAGATCAACATTGAAAATCAAAGCTATATAACCTACCAGCAGATGACTATTCTGTTATTTCCATGGATATTTTTAGGTCTGTGGTTTTGCAGCATCCATCTTCTTTGGGGGAATTATCTCTTCCTCATTTCATGTCGTGATAGTTGACTGTAATGTAAGTCATATATTGGCTCTCACCATGCAGCTGAAAAGGTTCCTGGCAGTTCCTTTAACAAGTCCTTTCTTTTACAGCCCCAGTATTGCAAAAGAATGTATAATCAGACCTTCTCTCTTGGAACACTGAATCTTGAGTGAATAATGCAAAGATGGAAAAAGTGACTGAGTTTTGTTCTAATTGTGGTACCCTGATGACTGGGGCGGGGGGGCAATTCCTGCTCTAATAATTTCTAGAACTTCCAGGACTCCCCCAAACTTAGTTTGTTAATGTTACCTCTGTATTAGTAAGATCCCTTGTATCGTTCACAATAATTATTTATTTATTTAAATAGGGCCACTTTCTATTTCTTGCATCCAGAACAGTAAATGGCTAAAATTCAAAAAGCCAAATATAAATAGCCAAATTTAATTGGTAAACTGAATTCATGTGTCCTTAAAGACAATTCCATGCCAAACCATCATATACTGTTAAGGTAAAGAAAGGCTAATTTGATGATCATCATTTGATGATCATCTTTGTTAAAGGTAATTTACTTTCCCTGTCTAATCAGCCAGCAAGTCTAATGGTCTGTCCTTCCAAAATGAATCTCATACCTAGCTGTTTCCATCATGACTTCTAAAACCTTTGTCCAGGCCACCATTTTCTCTCTTTGTTTAGCAGATGCCATATCATTTTATTTGCTCTTCATTTTTTGCTCTACTCCAAACTAACATCCACTTAACACCTAAGGAAATATTTTAAAAATATAAATTCAATCATTTCACTTCCTCCTTAAACTTCTTTGATAGCTGACAATTATACTTCAGATAAAATCCAAACTACCATGCTTTGTAAGGCCCTGGATAATCTAGCCCATGGCTCACTGTTAAACCATATCTCATGTCACTGTTTCACAAGCCACTTCTACTTTCTTTAAGGTCTTATCAATTTCAAAACGGGGCCCCACCTTAAGCTTTCAGCTATCACCTTAAATGCTACCTCCTCAGAAAATTCTTCCCTAACAATCTCTTTTCACTTACTTGCCCTTGTTTGTTTGCTTCATGGTTTTATTATATTTTAAGTGTATACTATTTGTTTTTCACTCATTTATCATTTGTGTATTCACTGGAATGTAAGATCCTTGAGGGCAAAATGATTCACAGATGCATCCCCAGTGGGTCAGTGCAATAGAGCCCACGATGGCCTCTCAAATAGTTTGTGAAGAAGTAAATGCATGTTTTCTACGTAGATCAGCACTGAATTGCTTTTCTTATAAGAATACAGCTTATTATCCTCTTTTCCTTAAAATGAAAGAGCTTTTTGTTTTAATTCCACATTTCATGTTTTAGTGCTTGAAAATTTCATACAAACCTTTATGTAAGCTTGTCTTTTATAAGATATAAAATGAATAGTATTTTGAAGTGTTAATGCCTATTTCCTTTGGTTTATGTAACAGTAATGAGATTAAAATGAATATAGTATAGGCAGGAAATTTACTAAAATTTCACCAGAGAATAAGCTTATAAAATACTCCTTGTGTCTGGGGAAACCTAACAAATCTTCTCTCTACCTGTAAAGCGTTTTTGTGTTATAGACAACATGAGATTCCAAGATCTCCTGTAGACAGTGGAATGCTACACTTGAATTACTGTATGCTGTGTCAAATTCCTGTTTTTTCTCTGAACAATACACTCAAAGAAACTCTCACTGAAATGGTTATTGAGTTAGAAGGAAAGAGAGCTCAACACTTTTGAGAGAAAAAATTCAAATTCTTCCACTTTGGAGCAATTATGGTAGTGATTAGAACTCTGCAAGACAGATCATTTCCATGGAAATGTCAACAGGTTTCATATGAAAAATAGTATAAGGAGTGCTATGCTCCTTTTTTTTCACATTCCAGCAATACTCATCCACCCGATGAAGAATGAATAGAAGTTAGAAGGGAACGTGTGCAGAACTGAGATAGCAAGATGCTCTAAGAATACAAATAAAAATTGAGAAAAAAACCCTGTCAAATAAAATGCACACTCTGATTTCCATTTGAGATATAATTTTCACATTTAAGTTGTAACAAAATGTCAAATATGATACTAGATACCATTTGTTGGATCTAGTCTGGGCAAGGAGATTAACTGGAGAAAGTCTATTAGTCTTTGCTTTCTCTTTGTTAGAAAAACATGGTGACGATATTATTTCTATGAGGCAAACATGTAACATTTCATTACTGGAAAGGGAAGAAGAGAACACTGATAAGCTCTTTTTTGTTTTTTGTTTTTTCTGATTATAGCGTTTGATCTAAAATATCACTAATTTTAGATTTAAATGATCTAGTTTAAAAAGATGTTACAAATGATTAACTTTTCACATGGGTGAGATCAATGTTCTAAATCCAATTTAATAAACATTTTAAAATATTTGCTATTTAGAAAACACTAGGCAGTGGAGTTTTTCAAAGGTGTACAGACTTTTCTCAAGTAAGTTTCAATTTACCAGGATATATAAGACTTGCACAAATTAGGTGAGAAATCCAGGCTTCTCAAAGCTTAATGAAGGAAATCTCTTGGAGGTCATAGTAAAATGCAGGTTCTGTTTTAGTAGATTTAGTGTGGAACCTAGAATCTGCATTTCTAACAAGTTCCAGAGTAATGCTGATTTAGCTGTTTTATGGACCAAACTGAGCAGTGAAGGTATAAAGGATAGTTGTCTGAAGTGGGTCTCAAAGAGTAAGCTTTCCCTTGACTAGAAAATTGCACTTATAATGAATATCTATGGGATGTTGACTGGATATATTCTAGAAAAAAGGAAACCGTGTAAGTAAAGGAATACCAGTAGGAAATTGTCCATCGATTTTGGATGGAAATTGATAACTATTATGCCTTTTTTGGAGTGAAGGATATTGGTCACCTGCTATGTGCCAGATCATATACAAGGTTTTACTATATATAGTTGGTAAATTTCAAGATTTACCACTGGTTAGTGCAAATGTTTATTTTTGAAAGTAAAAAATCAAAAACAACATCTTCTCAGAAAATTGAACCTTTTTCCAGGTTTCTTCTTTCCTAGTATACCTGTGAATCTCCAGAGATGCTTTCATATGTAACTACTAGATCATTTTGTGAAGTCTTATTGCAAATGTAATTACCACCATCCTGCTCTTTTGCTCTGTAAGCTCCTGCCTGGTTTCTTCTGGCCAGAAGTGAAGTATTCCATACTTCTTGTGCACAGTCATTCAAAAGGCGTTCCACAGCAGAGAGATTAGGATCCTGATCCTGTGAAACTTTCTTTCTCAGAGTAAACAGAATCTGGGAGTGAGAAAAGGACCCAGGTGGGTCTTGGGTTAGAGTGGTGAGGTGCATCCCTTACATGTCAACTGTAATCATTCTAGGCCCTGCTGCTCTGCCTGGCCCTTTCTTCTAGACCTCTCTCCCATATTATTCCCATATTATTTTCTTTCTTATGGGTTCCTGTAACAGAGAAGAACAAACCTGACTCCATATTGGATCCATTCCTTTAGCTCTAACCCTTGTGCTCTGTTGCCTGTGCTTAGTCATGCTGGCTCTGTGCCTTTGTCTAGTCAGACTGTAAAAAGAATATTACCTATAGCCTGAAATACACAGAATAGTCCATTCTCAAGGCTCTGATCTTTAAAGGTATAACACTTTTCCATTCATATAGAGATTAAAGTGGTGCAGTAACAATTGTCTTGTTGGAAATTTATAGGAATACTGTGACCAGATCTACATGGACAGCTGCAAGAACAAAAGATTCCAATACAAAGAAGTTTGCAACTACCAGCCACACTCCCTCCCTCCCCCTTTAGTATAAAAAAAGCCTGAATTCTAACTCGGGTAAGATGGTTCTTTGGGACGTTAGTCCACCATCTTCTCGGTCTGCTGGCTTTCTGAATAAAGTCACTATTTCTTGCTCCAACAACTGATCTTTTGATTTATTGGCCTACTTTTCAGTGAGCAGTATGAGCTTGGACTCAGTAACACTCCTTATTCTTTCCCTTCATCTGATTTCCTTCAATTGCTCTTTGTTTTTGGATAAGTCTATTAAAAAGAAGTTCACATTCTTTTACACTGTGCTCCTACACCCTGTGTAAATTAAAGCTGTGGCTGGGTAATGTTTTAGCAAAATTACACAATCTGTGACATTTTTATAAACACTAGAACTTTGTATTACATTCAAGTGGTTGGTCTATTTGGAGGACTAAGGGGACTTCTAAGAAGTAGTCATTGTGTATGCCACCCACTTGTCTATCTAAGTCTCAGGTCTGGCTCAAACATACAAACCAGTCAATTGTGCACTATCATTTAATCCTAACAACCACCTTATAAGTTAGATATTATCTCCATTTCAAGCAATATTTTAAGCATGGAAAGCAATTAAATCTCAAGAAAATTAAATAACTTTCACAAAGTCAGATATCTAGTATGGTGTTAAGCCAAAAGTGTTCACCTACTTGGATTTGGAAGATAACTGTGGTCCCAGTGAAATAATAACTAGTATTTCTAAAGTACTGGCTATATGCTCGCCAGTGTTCTAAACCCTTGACATGTGCTAACTAATTTATTCCTTACCACAAACCAAGAAGGTAGGAGTTTTATAGTTGAGGCCATTAAAGTACAGAGACTTGTTCCAAGGTCACACAGTAAGTAAATAGAACAGCTAGGATTTAAACTCAGGCATCATGGGTCTAAAGCCACATCCTTAACCAGTAATATGTGAAAGATGTATTAGAGTACACTGAGACTAAAGATAATAGATTAGGGTAATAGATTGTTACTGAAATGTAACCTAACCAAATGCACTGGATGATGGCAACTATGTGTAGCATGGTATGAATCAGCTGATTACAGATACTTTTCCACCGTGGAAATCTTTGTCAGGAGGTGGAGAGGAGGTCCCTTGAACTAAGTGCACAGAAACCACAGAAACAAAGAAAGAAAATGAAGCAAGATTAGGTTGAGAGAATCGTGGGGAAGGATGTGAATTGCCAAATCTCAAGAGAGTATCTCAAACAGAGAATTCCTCTGAGTGTAGAAGATTGTATGGAGAGTATAAATCTTAGGTGGTATTGTGCAGCCAAAGTTAATCCACTCCAGCTAGGGTGTAGACCCACTTAAAGTTTCAGTTCCTGCCTCATGGAATTCCTTCTTGATATTTTAAAAATAAAATCTGTATATATTGAAGACATATAACATAATGATTTGATATACATTACTGCAGTCAAGTTAATAAACATTTCCATCTCCTCATATAGTTACCATTTGGGTGTATGTGTGGTAAGAGCACCTGAAATCTATTCTCTTAGCAATTTCCAGTATCCAATGGATGAGAGACTAACAGTTTGATTTCAATATCTTCCATGACATGAAATAGGCCAAATGAGAGGAAGTCAAGGTGTGAACTATTATAAACTATGTGGAAGAAGAGAAGCCCATAAATGTGAAAGGCAGGATGTAGAGCAATGGAAAATTCTGTGTGATTCCTCACATATAGGAAGTGAGACAGAGAGATGAGTTGAAGGTGGAGATACACTTTTCATCCACTACTTCCAACATCTACCATCAGAGTTATTCTATCTGGTTTGGTGCTATACCTGATTATTTCACTAACTGTTTGTGCCAGTTAGTAAAGTACATCAGCTTTAACCCTCTGTTCAATAATCTGTGATGCTGGGGCTGGAACTGCCAACCACATTTCTGTTTTCCCACTTTGGGTCCCTTTTGTGCTCAGCCAATGAGGGACCCTAGAGGGAAAATAGAAGACTGGAGGGGGAAGAAGAAACTTGTTTTTCCTCCTGTCAGGATTATTCTAGCAATATGTCTTCACTTGGTAGTGGCAGTTCATTCTAGTTAGTAGTAGTTGAATCCAGTTTGAAGTTTTGTCATACATTTGTAGGACCAGTCTCATTGTCCCCCTGCCTTGGAGATACCAGCACAAGCCAACTATTCTGGCTAATGGCTCCATGGGGTCCCTCTTCTTAGAGACATCAGTACAAGCTTAATGGCATCGTATGTTTAGCAGTCTGTGTTTCAGCTTTGCAGAATCCTTCCTTGTAGCTTCTAAATTTCAATAATTTCAGCCCCTTCTCTGCATCAGGGGTGGAAACTGCCCCACAATTACTACCTCTGTGATAGTTTTTGGCTCTTCAGTTCTTCATTACCTAGTTAGAAATTATATATATATATATATATATATATATATATATATATATATATATATATATATATATATATATATACATAGTATACTGTGTTTAAAAAATGATGTAGTTTCTGTCTCCTAAATAAACTCAGACTGATATACCACATTTATGCCCTTGAAAAGTTTCTGAGACTTAATTATTTCATTACTAAAAAGAAAGGTTTTTGCTGGACAAAAACCTTTTAGCTGTAAGTTCTATGACTGCTTGTATGGCCTTTAGAGCTTCTTTCTTAAAATATGTGTTCACTGCCAAATTGGATAAAAGAAAAGACCTGGAAGTTTTACTTTGTTTTTCACTTACTATTGGCTTTACAAGGATTATCAGTCTAGCTTATAGTCCCATCAAATACCCTAAACATCTTGGCTCATGAGGATAAAACATAGTCATAGTAAATTTCACTGAAATTCAGAGGAGCAAATGCTAGATGCATACAGTGTTGGTACAGAGACTGGGATGCTAACTGGGGAAGGAAACCACAAGTCAGGACCCAAGACATAATAACTAGAGAATAAGAAATTAATTGTTACTAATATTGTTATTATTTATTGAACACAGACTTGATACCTAACACATGGTTAATCCCTTTATGTATGTTTAATCCATCCAACAACCCTATGTAGTTGTGGTGGTGTTTTTATTAACCTCTTAGAAGTTAAGAGGAAACCAAGGCTTAAAGAAGTTATATAGGGTACCCATCCTCTGTAATAAGTAACGGATGGGGCTGGATTCCAATGCTAACCCATGATGTTGCAAAGCCCCCTCTTTTAATCTTTATACTTAATTTCCTGTGGTAAAGTGCTGGACCAAGGAGGGAGTGGGGCCATTAACAGGGCCAAAAGATGGATTATAAGAGAAAGATACTACTAAAAACAAATGTTATATACATCAACTTCTGGTTCTCAATATATATTTAGTGCCACTTTTGCATTTGAATGAGTTATATGACCTTTAACCAATTTCTGGTTTATCTTCTTTTTTAATATATATTCTCAGGTACAAATTTTCTATCAATAATCATATCTAAGCCATAGAAACAATTGCACAGAAACACTGTCAAAGTAGGTCCAGAACCTAAAATACATACAGTTGTATGAATTTCTTTATTTTATTTTTAAATCCTACAGGTTAATAATTTACATCTGCATGTGAATTTGCTGACACTCTGTTAAATTTTGATTCATGTATATTGGCATCCTTTGTAGCTACTGCAAACAAAGCTGAATTTGTTGGGAAACTCAAAAAAGAGACTGATTCAGACAAAAATTTTACCCTTTAGTCTTAGATAATGATTAATGGACAGAAACCAGTGCTTCTAATTAACAGGCAAGGTATCATGAAATTCTGCCCAAATCAATGACCTGCTTATTACAAATAAACTAATATAGCTAATAAGGTCCTATTGTTTCAATCTTGAGTTTGTTTATAAGTTATACTTCTGCACAGTAAAGCAGCAAAGTAGTGATGACAATGAACATGAACACGTTTCTAAATTTCTCAATCCCGCATCTAAAAATTCCCTGTCTAAAAATTCAAGAAGATAGAAGGATACTATGTGCCTATCCATCAGGGAAGTTACTGGGTTTAATGCGTTGGCATCTGCAAAGTGCTCAGAGCTGAGGGAACCATCCTGAATAAGTATGGATTATTACTATTATTATAAAGTAGCAAATGGTCCTGGGCATGTGGTTAGTGGTTAGACTACTAAGAAATTCAGTGTAAAAAAGCAGTAAAGAAAAAAAAAAAAAAAAGATAAAGAAAAAAAAAAAGAATCTTAACAAAAAGGAAAAAAAAAATTGCTGTTATAAAAATTAGTTAGAACTAAAAGTCAAAAGTTAGAAATTTTATAGGTTACTGGCCGGATGCTGATCATTCTCCTTTGAGCTCTTCTGGTGCCTGCGCAAATGGGCTGAAAATCTAATGAACTCCGTCTTCCTCATGACATATCAAACATCCCACCCTGAGACAGCACCAAAAATACCACAAGAAAGAACGGTCCTTCTCAGAGTACCCCAGCTTTCCTTTTCCAGATGGATGGTATAATAAAAATATTCTTCCAATTATTTCAGGGCCTTAAAAGAGAAAAGGAGAAGATACAGCTTAAGTTCAATTCTGAAAAGGCGTGGAGCTTTCAGTGAAGTTATTTCTGAACAGGTTGGCCATTCCTAGTAAAGATTCTTTAAAGATAACTTTTCTGTCCTGTTTAAAAAAATATTAGAGGGAAAGTAGAAGAGTCACCCCCTTATATCATAGTAGCTGTGGAAGAAATACAGTGTGGAAGTTTGTGAAGTCATTTAAAATTTTGAAATTCTCAGACAAAAGACACACAGTAAATATAGGAATGTACAGGAATACTGAACTCAATTTGGCAGTGGCATCAAAAGTACTTTCTTGTAAGATTTCCTCAGGGGACGGTCTAAAGGAGTAACTGCTAAGTACTAAAGGGAATTCCTTCCTAATTTCTCTTTCCAGAACACACAACCTCAACTCTTTTTCAAAGTCTCCTCATAATGTGAGTCTATGTAAATACTTACCAGAAGTGAGTAATAGATTTTCAATGACTAAGGGCCAAGTTGAACCTGTGGAGTGTGTCCCCAGTGTAGATGATTACTCCTGTCCAGTTCTCCTTCCTCTAGCAGGTGAAACCGTGAAGGTCATAGTGTCATCAATCTGCATGGAGAGACTCCCCTCCTATGTCACATACTTTGTCTGAATACAAATTCCCTTAAGTAAGAGTAATGCTGGTAGTAACTGTATTACAGAGAAATTCCATTTTCTAAAATTGAATCCAAAAATGAAAAGGAAGTTAAGGGGACTAACTTAGTAGGCTATTGCAACAGAGAGCACCTTGGACTTGGAAAAACACTCATATTTTCCATATAACTGACTTTTATGTTTAAATTGGACAATTCCATTTTACTCTCTGAATAGATGCAGAGCAAAATCTTGTGATCTTTCATGTGGCAGAGAGAGTAAATACACATTGGACAGTTTATTTGATAGTGTTCAGGACCAAATTCAGTAATTCTGAGTTTTTATTCTGGCTACCACTAGTACATGATTAGCAATCAGGAAGAGATGAAATCCTTTTACTTAGAATGATCTGAAAGGAGTTACTTAGAATGATCTGAAATGAGTCAGCATCAATCTCTTGCCCTCAGAGAGGATTCTCTTGAAAATTATTAAAAGCTGCCTAAGAACTAAGGGTTCTCTGATTTCTGTGTGGGATATGTGCCATTTATTTATTCGAATGTATTATTCTTTGTTATGAACATAGCCCTGGTTGTGTGTTTATGACCCTAAGCCTTATTTAGCATTTACATAGTGCTTCTACTTTTACAAAAGTGTGCTATAGCCACTTTTACTAGTTATTCCTCAGAGCACCCTGGTGAAATAGAACAATATTACTGTATTATTTCCTGGATGTAAAACAAACTCAAGCAGGGCTTGGAAGTATGGCCATTTTTAATTGATACATTCAGAATTAAAGGATGTGACTTCAAGGTACACTGTTTTACTGGGTGAGCCAATAAATATGTTTTGAAAAAGAGATGAAGGATTCAGATGCACTTCTTATCTTAATTCACTAAAGATTTTTATATGTTTGTTGCCTTTCAAGACAATGAATGTGTATGTTGGTAAAATAATGTGTTCAAAAGCTCACAAAATATTCTCCATACACAAACATATACATATATTCAAATATTCAGCCAGGAATGCATTCCTCAAAAAGAAAGGCTGGATGAATCAGTTGTTATTTTTGTTGCAGGATTATCTTTCAATTCCTCTTTTTGCAGGACATAACATTTCCGAAGGAAGAGGCTGATACTAACCTTTTAGCAAATTGTCCATTTGTCTTCTGTAGCTGTTTCTGTATCGATATGTAAGGTTGACATTTATAGCTGCTTCTCCCTACCCAAGACTCAGTAGTTGCACAGACAACAGATTCAGATACAGTGGAGCCCTATTAAGCCAGTTATTTCAGCACTGTCAAACCAATAGAACAATTAATCAAGGTCATTAATTCCTTTTGTTATTCTGTTATTACAGCTGGGAGAGAATTTATCTCATTGGTTTCTTAGTCTCTGAGCTATATTTTATTCAAAACAGATTTGTTAAACATCCACTTTGTGAAAGGAACATTGTAAATGGTGGGGATACAAATTGATGTAGTGGGTCTAAGCCAAGTTTCAACTAGTTGATATAATAATGATATTTTCCCTGGGTGGTAGATGATATTAAATATCATTTAATATTTTTCTCTGGTTTTACAAATCTCCAGGCACTTTTGATTATTTCAGCAGTCTCATAGGCTTCATCACTCTAGTGGAGCAAGGTGAGTTAGTGGAAAAGTACTGGAGGGCAGTAAGGGGGAGGTTGATCAATGGGATTGAGTTGTTCTTGTATTTGCAAATATTTTTTTACTCTGCGATTAGGTCATGTATGTTTGCTAATTGGTGCCCATCCTATGTTAGGCTCCTACTTGCCCACAGAGACATAGAGATAATGTTACCATCTCCTATGAGGTTTAGATTTCCAAGACATAGTTCTCAGGTCCTGGAGAAAGACATTCCCTGGGTTGGAAACTGGCAAAAGACTGGGAGAAAACTTACATACGTGTCAAAAGAACAGAGAAAAAATTTACAGTTGCAATTTTTGTAAAGTAAATGCTCCAGAGGAATTCCCTGGCGGTCCAGTGGTTTGGACTTGGCGCTTTTACTGCCGCGGCCCAGGTTCAATCCCTGTGAGACTAAGATCCCACAAACTGCGTGGCGCAGCATAAATAAATAAATAAAAATAAAGTAAATGCTCCAAGAAAAGGGAGATCAGGGGCCTATGGTGAGGAAGGAACCTGAATAATGTTAGGTAAGCTAAAGGGAATGTTAAGACCATTTTGGGCACCACTGTTTGTGGAGAGACTGAACCTTGGCAAATTGATTAAACTCTGAAGGGGGTAGGGGAGCAGGCTGTGGTCATCAACTTTCCCAAAAAGAGAGAGGCAGCCTATGGAGGCCCCTATGGTTTACTGTTAAGGGCAGGACTAAAGTAATAGTCTTTGTTGTGTGACTCATGGATCAGACGCTTGCATACTTATTCAAATAAATAGACAATGACCCTTGCCTTGCAGTGGCTAAGAATTCTAGTTATAGAATCAGGCTGAATTTAGTTAAAATTCTGTCCTTGAAATGTATTTGCTGTTAAATCTGGAAATTTTACTTAATGCTTCTACTATGAATAGATAATTATACCTATCTCATAAGTGTATTGAAAGAACTAAATGAAAATGTTCTAAGGAACATTTTCCATACAGTTCTTGGCACATGATGAATGCTCAAGAAAGGGTATATACTTTATGTGTACCCAAATGAGTGTCAGTTCCTAATGGGCCTGTTGCCTAATATTATTCTCATTCCGCATCTCAAACCCAGCAGATAAGCACTTATATTTAGTCTTGCTCTTGGAAGAAAAATATAGCTATCTCTTTGATCTCATCATGTTAATTTAATTATTAATATTTATCTTTGTTATTATTGCTTATACTTTACATTCACACATCATTTATGAATTGATTATCACAGGTGGAAGTGATCTTAAGGGGACTTACTCCAAGATATAAGAAGATTTTTACTTCTTCTTTGGAACACTGTCATTCATTTAACCTCTAAAAAATTTTATTTGAATAGTGATTTCATCAAAGCTTTATATATCCTTATTACCTTACAATTCTGAATCTTTAGGGAAGCTGTATGTTACATAAGCATGAAGGGCTTTAGAAGAGAAAATCAGTAGAGCAGAGTGAAACTCATTCTTCAAAAAAAAAAAAAAAAAAATCCCCAAGCTTCCTCGGGCCACCAGCAGAAGAAATTTTTCTTTATAACAAGAGCCCTGCTACTCTATAAGCCCTTTTTCAAATAGGATAGAATTTTCTGGATTTCCAGCTTGCCTAAAATGCCAAGCTTCCTGCATCACTATTACTGATTACCTCAGCAGGAAAGATGTCAAATAAACTCTCAACCTAGAAAGTAAGGCTGTAGCCTTTGGTCAATTACTAGAAACCCAATGTTGATTAGAATATCAGTATAAATACAATCTGGACGCAGTGACTCATTCTGTTTTCATTTAACTAATTTAACTAGGCAAGAAAATATTTATATTTATTTTATAAATGCCTACTATGTTCTCAGTACTTTTGGAGGTACCTATATGATATCACCAAAGAGAAAGACTGACATTTGCTGTAGGCTAAATGTTCATGTTCCTGCCAAATTCATTTGTTGAAATCCTAACCCCCATGTATTGGGCGGTGAGTCTTTTAGGAGATGATTAGGTCATGAAGGTGGAGCTCTAATGAATGGTGTTAGTTCTCTTGTAGAAGAAACCCTAGAGATGGCTCCTTTGTCCTTTCTGCCATGTGAGGACAGCAAAATGATGACCATCTATGGACCAGGAAGCAAGCCTTCACTGGACACCAGATCTACCGGTGCCTTGATCTTGAATTTCTCAGCCTCCAGAACTACGAGAAATAAACTTCACTTGTTTATAATCCACCCGGTCTATGTTATTTCTGTTATAGCAGGACTAAAGGACTAAGACAGTATTGTTGTCACCATTTTCAAAGATGAGGAAAAGCATTCCCAAGATTAATGAGTTGGGAGGGGATTTGAATTCAGATCTCTGAAAGTTTCTAACAAGTGTTAAGAAGACAGACAAAACAGAAAACAGGTGAGTAAGTCCAACACTGAAGGAAAGAATGCTTTTGGAAAAGGGGACAGCGTATGTCTTGAATACAGGTAACATGTCAAAGCAAAGGAGAGACTCTCTGAAGGAAGGATTGTCTTCTTTATACAAAGAGAAGGACCATTTACTGGCGCTCAGAGAAGACAGAGACCTTTATTTAATGCTCTTATCAACTGGGATTTAAATGAATTATTTTAGAAGATGTTTTCTTCCTCTCTGATTCAAAGAAAAAAAACTATCACTCAATTTTTCTTTTCTAAGAGATATTCAGCAAAATGTCAATTAAAAATAAAAAAGAAAATAAGTGGGTATGTAGGCAGGAAGTAAATATTCCAAATCATTTACCTCTATAACTACACAAAAACAAGTGGCTCTCTGCAAGTGAAGACAATAACAATAACACATTTGAGATGCTTTAGATAAAAAAGTAAAGAATCACGATAATCAATTTGATTATCTAGCTCTGGAAATATTAAATTTTGTTATTTCTTCTATCGGATATAATTAAATACTAAAACGAAAAGGCCTGCTATTGATAAGCTCTTTAAAATTCAAAAAGCTGAATTTAAGCAAGGTACAAAAGACTTGATACATATAAATCACCATCATGGAAAAATCTCAAGGTATAAAAGCCTTTAAATGATTTCCTTTACAACTCATAAAATATGCCACAGGTAGCCATTGGTCTAGAATAAGCTCCAACAAGAAGAAATGTGTTCATGAAACTTATCATGAACAAGAAACCTTGCAGGTGTGAGACTTGCAAAGAGAGAATTACAATAATGTAGCCTGCTGGTAATTTATCTTAGCCAAAATCACTGAAAATATATACATGATATTAAAATTCTGATATCTTGTTCTTGTGTCAGAAATGACAATGACAAAGGAAAAAAGAATCCATTGTCTGACAAATACCCTAGGACCACACAAAATGGCCAAGTATGTCATCAAAATGAAGACAGTATGAGCTTATCTGCTGGAAATGCTTTCTTCACACTCTAGCTAAAATTAGTTGAAATGTGATTCTACTCTATTTAAAACAGTTTTTATTTCCAGCTTCATTTAGAGAAAAATATTCTCTTTCTAGGGTAAAACTCTCCTGGCAGGAAATGATACACAAGTTCATGAAGCTGTACTCTCCACAATAGGGTTAATGGGCGAATCTACTGTTCACAGTAATTTATTCTTTTATGTCTAGTCATCCAACCTGGTTATAACTATTACTTTATTTACGCACTCATATCCGAGGTTAGTGAGAGGTCAAGATGGAAACACTATCACAAAAGTATCTATAGTAGTGCTCTCATTTTTTGATATATAAAAATTTATAGAATTCAACAAAACAACACAAAACACACCCAAGCACTGTCCCTTAATTCTCTATATCCATATTAATACTGTACTTAGTGCCATATTAAATTGTCCTTCCTAAGATTTGCTTGCTTCAGGTTGAAATATGATGCTTCATATTTATACTTTACATGTTGCTGCTATTTAGAAACTTATAATTATCTATCTTTGTAACCTTTGCTTTAATGTCATTATAATCACAACCTGGTTTGGGTGCAAATTAGCAAAACTCTACTGGAAGTCCATTTGGAAGTATATATCAAAACTGACCCAGAAATTCTACTTGTAAGTATTTATCCTACAGATATACTTGCATGCTTTCAAAATATCATGTGTACAAGATCAGTCATTGAATCATTCTTTCTAAGGCAAAATATTGGAAACTATATAAATATATATATAGAAATGGATTAAATCAATTATGGTATAATCACAAAATGGACAATTATGTAGTCATAGAAAATAATGAGGTTGCTTATTTATGTGCTAGTGTGGAAAGAGCTCTAAGATGTACTCATAATTAAAATATCAAACTTTGTATAGAAATTTCCTAAAAGAGGAAAATGTATACACATAGCTGAAAAAACTTCATCAGAAATTAAGATTATTTTTTACTATGTTTAGGAGAACTAGGTAGATAAGGAAACAGTAGGAGAACTAATTTTCCATGAATGTTCTTATATTTAAAAAAATTTTTCCATATGTGAATGTATTACTGGGCAAGGAAAGGTTAACTCAGCAGTCCTGGATTGCTCAAACTCTGCACATTTCAAAGAAAGGTCTGTCTTCAGAACTGGCCTTTGGTAGACTCCTGGGAGGAAACATCTTAGTCTTTGGTATATTCTGTCTGGGAAGAATGATTTTTGTATGACTGATGCCTTACATCACACTGTATTTATGGTAAATACCTGTGTTTGTATACCAGAGACACTGAGTCACACTCTACCAGCTTGATCAGATACAATTTTTTCCTAACAATGTAATTTATTGTGAACACCTGCTTTTCCTCAAGTGTTTGGGGAGAGTGAAGTGGGAAGACTGGGGTCTGAGTAACTGAGGTCATCCATGTAGGTACTACATGCCTCGGTGACTGACCCCTAATAAGACCCTGGACACCAGGCTCTGGGTGGGCTTCTGTGGTTGGCATCATTTCACACATACTGTCATATACTGTTACTGGGAGAACTGAGTGTGTCCTCCTGTGACTCTACTGGGATGGGACACCACTGAGAGCTTGCACACGGCTTCTTCTAGTCTTGGTCTCAGCTGAATTTTCCCTTTGCTGATTTTAACCTGCCCCCTTTCACTGTAACATACTATAATCATGAGCATAACCATTTTTCTGAGTCCTAGGAGTCCTTGTAGAAAATCACTGTGTCTTAGGATGGTCTTGGGGAACCTGACACAACTGCATATTCCCAAAATCAAAGTAAAATATTTTAAAGTTTAAATTGCCTTTATCAGAGTCAAATCAATCAGTAAATAAAAAGTTATTCAACTCCTACTATAACCAAGTTCAGTGCTAGACACTGGGAGAAATCCTAGAAAAAGGCCTTCACCAAGCTTATTGGCTAATTGAGGGATACAATTAAGACAGCAAAATTATTTACAATGCAAGGAGTTATGACTACTTCATATAAAGAGTGAATCAGAGGCTCTGAGCTCCTGGAATTTAAAGGTTATTATTGTTATGGAAAAGAATACAAGTGCTGTTTAATGAAAACAGTTCTCTCTTACTGAACATCTACTGTGCTCTGCAATTCTTGCTACTTGTTTTACTTTCATTGTCTCTAAATCACTTCAAGGTAAACATTTATATTCTTATTACAGATGAGGCAATTGAGGCTCAGAGAACCTGAGGCCAAGATCATGAATTTAATAAATGGTGGAAGTAGGTTTCTGGTCAAAAATCTCCTATCTTATATTTGTTAGTGTATTATAGATGCAACATAATTATTTAATAGTATATGAGTGCATTATTTACAATTTCAAGCTTTAGAAGTGAAGCATTCTAAGGGTTGGAGAGATTAACTAACACTCAGATAGGAAGAGACGGACCCAAAATTTGAAGCACTGTCCACTTAAATCTGAAGAGGGCTTTTCCTCCTGTTGTGTTAATGTGTCCTATGTCTATAAATAAGATTTTATTTTTAACTTTTATCGAAGTATAGTTGATTTACAATGTTGTGTTAATTTCTGCTCTACAGCAAAGTGATTCAGTTATATATATATATATATATATATATATATATATATACTTTTTCATATTCTTTTCCATTATGGTTTATCACAGGATATTGAATATAATTCCATTTGCTATACAGCAGGACCTTGTTGCTTATCCATCTTATATATGATAGTTTGCATCTGCTAATCTGAAATGAGATTTTATAAGACAGACCACACTTACATGATTCTAGAGAAATAACAATACATCTGATTTTAACAAGAAATTTCAGTAATGCTATATTTATCTCTGAATATAAACTAATTGTAAAGGAAGAAACTGTTAGAGTAGTAGACTTTAAATAGTATGAAAATATATGCATATAAAGCTACTCAACATTGCACAAAAATTAAATATATGTATATATGTGTGTTACAAACAAAAGAAAGTGAAACAACTGTAATGTTCTCTAATTTCAACTAAAATTAAATGAGGGAGTCCAGATACACACTTCTCAGACTTTAATTCCTTATCCATAAAATATCTTTTGTACTTTGAATGTATTGCTATATAAGTCACAAGTAATCACAGAAATAGTAAAGAGTTGTCAAATTGCATTAATAGATAGTGCATCTATGGCAACATCATAGTTATTAACCTAGGTATTAATTTCCAAGCAATTTCTTCAAACCTCTTAGAGGGAGGCTAAATGCAGCTTTGTTTGATGACCCCCATCATTGCATTGTTATTGAAGAATCCAACAGAAATTTAGGTTACTAACTAAACACATTAAAAGCTTGTCTGAAACTCCAAATTATAGTCTTTGAAGATTCAAAAAGTCAGAAACACAAAAACAGCTATATTTAACTGATTTAAAAGAAAAAACAACACAGCTGGAAATTTATCATAAAATACAGTGCTCATAATACAGAACTGCATGTAGTTTTCACTGATGTCTATCCAAGAATTCAAAGGATGCTTTAACTTAAAGACAATATACATTTCCCTTAGGATATCACTGTGTTAAAAGTAAGGTGCATTTTATTTTTTGTGGAAGAATGAAGAACAGTTTGAATCTTGCCATACTTTATAAGCAATAAGGATGTATTACCCCCAAAGGCAAGTCAGATGCAAAGATTTTCTTAAGAGGAGATTAGTGGAACACATGCTTCTTATGATAAAAATTGGTAGGAGGAAAATGATGAGATAACATAACTCTCTGAGCCATCAAAATTTTCCTGAAAAATAGTCCATGAATTCAGGATTACAAATCTGATAGATCAAGGCTGTGGGATTGAAATGGTATCACATCCTGGGATTTTGCATCCACTGAGGTCGGATCACTGCAAGTATACCACAGAAGCTGCTTGGTGCTTATATATAGCCTGCCTTGAATCTTTCAAAAAAGAAAAAAATTATTAAGTAAAGCAGGAAACATTCCTCAATCTTCCTTTTAATTTCATTCATGCTTAAACGACAAAGGAATATCTGAATATCTTGGAAGAATGGAAGCAATTTAGTGGCTTGAAGTATACCAACAAGAGGAAGGAATAAATGATGATGAAATAAAACATTTTTTTAAAGAAACTGCAAAATTGGTTAAAAAAAGAGTTTATTAATACTTATTGCAATACATTTTGTCCTTTTTGTAATTTTCTTACAAAATTTAAGATACAACATTTTTATTGAAGTATAGTTCATTTGCAATGTTGTGTTAGTTTCAAGTGCACAACAAAGTGATTTAGTTATATACACACACGCATCTATATTCACTTTTTTCGATTCTTTTCCATTATAGGTTATTATAAGACATTGAGTATAATTCCCTGTTATACAGTAGGTCCTTGTTATTTACCTATTTTATATAGTGTGTATATGTTAATCCCAAGCTCCTAATTTATCTCTCACCCCCCTCCCCCGCTATCCCCTTTGGTAACCATAAGTTTGTTTTCTATGTCTGAGTCTAGTTCTGGGTTTTTTTTTGTTTGTTTGTTTTTCCATTTCAACCAAGTATTCTTTATTCCCTGTGGACTAGACATCTCATTTTAACTTCTATATTTTTCTTCTCTGTTATCTTCTAACTAGAATCATTTAATGTTATACAAGATGTCCTTTATATGTACTTTCCTTTCAATTGTTAAACAAACCCACCATTTTTGTCACTGTTCCCAGAAGATTCATTTGCAAGTTTGTTCTTTACCTTCCAAGGAAACATGAATCATACCATGAAGTATTGTCACTGACATTTTAATCTTGACTATTGGAGAAGTTAATCTTTTCCTCTTAGATTCTCTCCTCCGTGGGTTCTTCTTCAGTCTTCCAGTTAATTCTCTAATCAATTTGCAGTGGAAAGTCATTGTTGTTTTATAAGTAAGTTCATTTGTATCAAATTTTTTAGAGTCCACATATAAATGATATCATATGAAATTTGTTTTTCTCTGTCTGACTTACTTCACTTAGTATGATGATCTCTATGTCCATCCATGTTGCTGCAAATGACATTATTTCATTCTTTTTTATGGCTGAGTAATATTCCATTTTGTATACATACCACATCTTCTTTATCCATTCATTAAGATACAACACTTTTAATTAACATAAAGAGAGACACATTCCCTGACTTCCTTTAAATGTCTATTTTAATTAAGAAAGCAAAAGACTTTATTAAATGTATACCAGGTGTCAGCAATATATTAATTTTTTTCTGGAGAACCAAAAATAAATGAGACACAGTCCTTTAAATACCCTTCTAAGGACACAATGAAGAATTTTGTATCTAAAAATTTTAGGATTAGTCATAAAAGTGTGTAGCATATTTTGACTGTGATGTTGGATTCAAATATCAGCTAAGGAGAAATTGAATTTGGGAAATAAGAAAGGAAACAGAGTGATGCTAGACTTGGAATTGAGAACCAAATGAGGCTTTTTTATATAACTTCAGGTTGGGTTCTAAATAATTTCCTAAAAGTGATACATAGATGGAAGCTAGGGATCTTTCAAGATGATCCTTGGTCTTTACTGTGTATTTTTGACTTGTTGAAAATGCCTTTAATTTAATATGTTCTCAGTTCTTTGAGTTCCCCTAAGCAAATAATATTATAAGCCTTTTAAAATAAAAGTTTTACAAGGAATTGTATGAATTACTGTGAAAGACCAAATCTCAGAGCACAAACTTTGTGTTAACTGCCATTGCAAAGAAAAATTTTACTAAAAATATAAGGCTCTCTCCATATGAGACTATTTATTCTGCCCACTAGGCAAAATTAATTCTCCTTTGAATTCTTCTCTTTCCTATTTTAAATATTATTTATTTAGCATTTGTTTAGTAAACACATTTATTTATTTTACTTAACAGCTTCCTTATATATGTACTTTATGCAACAGCTGTTGTTCATGTTTATTGCCCTAAACTGAAGTCACTAGAGGCACACAAATATCTGTCGAATTAGTAAATACAATTTGGATGCAGAGTAAAGTCAGTTGAGATTCCATTTGGCAAGGATTATCTAAGTTAAGAAAGGTTTTGACCACTGATTTGCAAGCAATATTTTTGTAGAAAACCATTGTGGCACAGAGATTCAGACAAAAAAAGACAAATAAATATGTGTATGTGTGTGCCTGTCCGTGTGTATATTTAAAACCAAATGGATACTGTGAGTCCTGTTTCTAAACCCTTAAAGTATAATAAAAACAGGTTTAGGAGATGATACACAGCACTTTGACATAGGCAAAATTAAACACATTACTGGAATATGTTAGTGGTGAAAACTGCTTTTTTGATTTCCACATTGATGGATGCTGGCAGGAAATTCTGGGAAATTTCTCATAATAGTCTCTTTCTGTCTTTTTTGTTGACAAACATGTTTTCTAACAAACACGGTGTAGCATTACATTGTAGTAATGACTATCTTCATTGGTGTCATACACAATAGCACATGTACTAGTAAAGAAAGAGTTTTGAATTCATTTAATTAACTAATGAGATACATTAAATTTAACAACCTGCTCAAATGGAAATTAAACAGGCTGATTATTCATTTACATATATTTGTAATATATAGAGAGAATAGAAAACCTTTACTCTGAGTTATTAATTCTCTTTTGGAAATTGAGCAAGATTAAGTTAGAATTTGTAATGTTTCAATCTGGATTCATTTTCAAGTTTTCATGAAAAAATAGTTTCTCATACAAATTTTGTTTAAATTATTTTGTCTAAATTATCCAGCTCCAGTATTTGAACATGTTTAGATTCAATAATCTGCTCAAAATGGAAATTAAGCAGACTGACTATTCATTTACATATATTTGTAATATATATAGAAAATAGAAAATCTTTGCTTTGGTTTATTAATTCTCTTTTGGAAATTAAGCAAGATTAAATATTAGAATTTACGATGTCTCAATCTGGATTTATTATCATTTTTAAGTTTTCATGAAAAAAAGGCTTCTCATACAAGTTTTGTTTAAATCATTTTGTTTAAATTACCCAGTCCCAGTATCTGAACAAGTTAAATTTTGGATCTCTTTTTCCTAATCTGTAAAATGGGGATAATAATAGTCACTACTGCATAGGCTGTTGTGTATATTAAATTAAATGTAAAATAAGTACATCAATATACGGCTTATAGCAATCACTCAATAGTTGCTAACATTTGCTATTGTTGTCATCATAATCATCACCTTTATATAAGCTAGTTGCTGGTAATTTATATAATTAAAATAAGTTCCATAGGGTCACTATAGAAAGACCTTACTGTTATTATTTACGATTGATCAAATATTTGAAGGCAATAAATTAAAATAAAAGGTTGGCTTTTTCCCCACTCATTGGACTGGAATTCCTTCTGTTTAGGCTGTCAAATAGACAGCTACAAAATAGCTAACAAGTACTGTAAAAAGAATGCTACTCTGATAGCACACAATAGGAATACCTAAACTGAACTGGCAAGTTTGGAGATATTTCTCAAACAAAATGAAATATGTGCTGAGTTCCAAAGGATAAGTAAAACATATTCAGGAGAAGTTAGAGATCTAGGGAAATCCAGGTAAAGGAAGCAGCACGTGTAATGGTATGAAGATTTAAGAGAGTTCCCACATTGGGGAATTTTAAGTACAATAGTTCAGTAGCACTGGAGGTTATGAGGCATAAGTAAGTAGAAAAACAGGTGAGAAAGAAAACTGAATGAAAAATGTGAATTATATAGACCATTGTATGTGTTTAAAGGTATTTGAAATTTATCCTATAGGCAAAAAAGAATCAACCCAGGTATTTTTGTTGGATATATAGCTTTTAAGTTGTTCACATATAATTTACGTGCATAATTTCTTTAGTGTTCAGTTTGATGTGTTTTTACAATTGGTAATTCACATGTAACAATTGCTCCAATTAAGATGTAGAACACATCTATCTTCAAACAAAGTTCCCTCATATCCCTTTAAATAAATGCCCCTTCCCACCTCTGATTTCATTGTTACATGTTACTTTTCCTTGTTCTTGTTCTGTATATAAATAGAATCATAGAGATTGTATTATTTTGTGCTTGGGTTCTTTTGTGTAATAAAATATTTTACAAATTTACACAGGTTGAATATATCATTACTTTATTCTAATTTATTTTTAATAAGTATTCCACTGTATGAATATATTTCAATGTATTTATCCATACTTTTATTGATGAATATTTATGGGAGTTGTTTCCAGATTAAGACAATTATGCCCAAGGCTGTGATGAACGTTACCTATAAACCTTTTTTTTGTGTGTGTGTGAACATATGTTAAATACCTCAAAGTGGAATTGTTTCATCATTGTGTGGAAGCATGCATAATTTTAAAGGAAATACCAAACAGTTTTCTAAAGTTATTGTGCCATTTATGCAATGAAACTCTCAGCAATGTATGAGATCCAGTTGCATCAATCTTGTCAGCATTGTGAGCTTTCTTGATATTAAACATTCTAGCAGGTGACAAATGATGTTTAATTGGGGTTTTGATTTGTATTTCTGTAATGACTAACACTGTTGTACTTTTCATATATATATTGAACATTCATATATCTTCTTTTTCAGTTATTTTCAACTAATTTGTCTGTTTTTGAACTGAGTTCTCTATTACTGCATTGTAGAAGTTCCTTATAAATACTGGATGCACCATTCTTTCAGTTTGTGGCTTTTCAGTTTATTTTCTTAATGGTGTATTTTATGAGCAGAAATTATTAGTTTTGATAAGGTCAATTGACCGTGTGTGTGTGTTTGTGTTTGTGTGTGTTTGTTCTAAGAAACAATTTATCACAATCATGAAGATAATCTGTTTTCTTCTAGCTTGTGTGTCTCTAGTTTTCATGTTCAGGTCTATACCATTTCAAATCAATTTTCCTTTATAGATTAAGGCAGGGGCTGAGATTATTTTTCTTTCTTTTCCATTTTTTAGCATAAATATCCAGTTGTTTTAACACATGTTAAACATGCTAAATACACACACACACACGCACACACCCTCCTTCCTTTTTCCCTTTAAATTGACTTTGTACTTTTCTGTAAAAAAAAAAATCAAGTGATAATATATGTGTGGATTGAGACTCCCTATTCTGTTCCATTGATCCATGTGTTTATCCTTAGACCAATACAACACTGTTTGATGTAGTTTCACAGTATGTCTTGAAATCAGGAAATATAAATCATCGAACTCTGTGCTTGTGCTTTTTAAAAAAATTTATTCATTTATTTATTTATTTTTGGCTGTACGGTGCAGCATGCGGGATCTTAGTACTCCGACCAAGGATTGAACCCATGCCCCGGTCCATTGTTTGTGTTTTTAAATGTCAGATTCCTTTAGATCCTTTGTATTTATATATTGACATTAGAATGAGCTTGCAAATTTTCTTTTTAAAGGTCTGCTGGGATTTTGGTTGTGATTGTATTGAATCTATACATCAATTTAGGGAGAATGTATATTCAAAAATATCAAGTATTACAATCCATGAACATGGTATATTTCTCCTTTTACTCATATCTTCTTTAATTTCTCTTCGAAATATTTTGTAGTTTTCAACATAGAGATATTGCACGTTTTCATTAAATTTATTCTTAATTATTTTATGTATTTTGGTGCTATAGTAAGTGCTATTATGTTAATTTTCTTAGATTGTTTATAGATTGCATACAGAAATAAAATCAATTTTATTCTAATCTTGTATTCTGCGATTTTCCCAATTTCTTTTCTTATAGCTAATAGCTATTTTGCATATTCCAAATGATTTTCAAATATATAACTGCTATTTTATTTTTTTCTCTTTAATCTTTACACTTTAAAGCATTTGTTATCTCTCCTTATTGCATCTGTTAGGATTTTTCAGTACAATGTTGAATAGAAGAGATGAGCACCTACCAGACATCCTTATCTTCTTTATTTGCTTTGTTTAAGTGGGAAATGCTTGATGTTTGCCATTAATTGAGACGTTAGCTGTAGATTTTTATAGATGTCCTTTTTCTCATATTGAGAAAGTCTCTTCTAATTCTAGATACTGAGATTTAAAAAAACATTTATCATGAATAGGTGTTGATTTTTTTCAATTTTTTCTCTGTATGTATTTTAATTATCATTATACTTTTAATGTGATAAATTACAATGATTAAAGATGTTAAACCAACATTACATTTCTGGATTAACTCTAATTGGTCATGATATACTACCTTTTTTGCATATTGTTGGATTCAATATGCCAACTTTTGTCAAGAATTTTGCATCTATGTTCATAAAGTTTATTTTTCTCTGATTTTTTTGTGTGTAATGTCTTTAATATCAAAGTTATGCTGTACCAATCGAGTTTGAAATTAGTCCCTTCTCTCTATCTTTGTAAAAGACTTGTTTATGATTTGTATTATTTCTTTTAAATATGACTGATGAAATTCACTTATACATCTGGCCCTCGATTTTTCTTTTTGGAAAGGTATTTAAATATGAACTCAGTTTCTTTGATAGGTATATTTGGGTGTTTATTGCTACTTATACCAATTTGACAATTTTTTTTTTTTTTCAAGAACTTTCTCAATTTTATTTAAGTTGTCTCACTTACTGGCATATTGTTTCCCTTAATATTCCCTAATTATTGTCTGTCTGTGGAATTTATACTAATATCCTCTATTTCATCCCTGACATTAGTAGCTTTTGATTTCTCACTCTATTTTATTTTTTTCCTTTATACATCTTGCTAAAACATTATGAGAATAATTCACTTTATTCAAAGGGTAAATTTCTGACAATGTGATTTTTCTATATTTGATCTATTTCTTATGTCATTGTTTTTCACCCATTTTTAAAATTTCTAACTTCTACTTAATTTTATTTTAATTTGCTCTTTTTTTCTAATTTCTTAAGGAGGAAACTTAGATAATTAATTTTATATTTTTTTAATATAGGCCTAAAATTCCAAGAACTTCTTTAATTATTTCTCAAATTTTTATGTGTTTTCACTAAAATTTAATTTATTTTATAACATCCATTATGATTTATTTGATTTATGTATTATTTAGAGGGGTGTTGTTTAACTTCCAAATATTTAGGGATTTTTAAGATGTCTTACTGCTTTTGATTTCTAATTTAATCCTTCTATTGTTACAGAACACATTTTGTAAGATTTGAATTTTAAGAATTTGTTTAGAATTGTTTTGTGGATAAATATACAATCTGTCTTGGAGAATGTTCCATGTACCCAGGAAAATAATGCTTATTCTACAGTTATTGGGTGCAATGTTTTGTAAATATCAATTTTGTCAAGTTGGTGGATAGTGTTTCATTCTTCCTATCAATTACTGATGAAAATTGTTGCATCTCCAAGTATGATTTTGTATTTATCTCCTTTGCCTTTAGTTCTATATTTTGCCTCCTCCACTATAAGGAATGAAGCAATTGAGACTAGATTATGAACAACTAACTCACATGCAAATTTACAAGGATTTCATTGGAAATTTCTTAGACCAACTATTCTAGGAATTTATAATTTCTAAATTCTAGGGGTCATACCAATTTCAAAATCATACAAAACAAGATTATTCCTATTCAGGGAAATGAAGTTACATTATTCACCAGATGTAAGAAATAGAATGAAACTTAACATATTATATGTAAAGTCTGAAAAGAAAATGACTAAACTTCAATATCAATAACATAAAGAAAAAATCCTTAAAAATTGTGGAAAATACAAAAATTATTAATTTTTTGTGTAACCAATGACTGTGAAAATCTCCCATGTTCTGAATGAGTTGAGTGAATGATTTGGAGAAATTAAAATCAATAAGGTGTCAATTTCCCAGAAAATAAAATTTATTTTATTGTGTTCAAATTATGTTTGTCTTGAAATAAGTAGAATTGATACACAAAATCACATTTACATGAACATACCTACAAACTTAATAGTTTCCCAGCTTAACACCTCACTGTTTTCAAAATATGTAGGCCTCACAAGTAATTTCTAATGGATTTATTGTGCTATATAGAATAGTCAGTTAATCTTTTCACTCATTTTACATTTGTACTTTAAAAGGCCAAAATATCTGTAAAGAGCAGAAGCTTGCTATATTTTATCATTCTCATATAAATTGATCAATCTATACATGTACAAACACCACTAGGTGTTTTACTTAATGGCTATCTAAACATAAAGAGATAATTAGAACAGCTATGAATGCCATGTCTATTTTCTGCTTGGGGGTGGAGGGTTGTTGCTTGTCAATGAGATTGTGCTCAATCCTCTGTATTATGGAAACATAAGCCTCTGTATTTGGAACCTTCTGTAAGAAAAATTCAGATAGTCAAATTTTCAAAATAGCAAAGAGTTAGCATTTTAATCACCGGTGGTTGTCCTTGTGCATTAAAAAGGATACATTTTTAAAATATGAGATTTTTCCCTAAGCTCTGAAACAGAAAAGTGAACATGATTTAAACCTCACTTTATAGGCAAGGGGATAACAGTAATCTTCAAAGTTTGCCCATTACTCTAAGTATTATATAGAAGCTTATGTTAGTGATGTTGTACACCATCCAAAAGAAATAGTAATTGCATCAATTGTCTTTGGAAAACAACCCTGATGACAGTTTACTTTTGGGTCACTTGCTGTTAATTGTATAACTGATTATTCAATGAACATAACACTTACAAAGCAACTACAGTGTGTCCTTTAATTGTCAGTGTATTAGGGCTTCAAAGATTTTATATTAGTCTCTGTCCTCAAGAAGCTTGCTTTCTGTTAAAGCCGAATGAAAAGCCTGTGTTAGCCAACCCTGTCCATCCAAGCCCAACAATGCTGCAAGGTGGGGTTTTATACTCCTATTACCTAGGAGAAAATTAGGACTCGGAAATGTTAAATAACTTAGCATACACCAAACAGTGGTGAATGTAAGAACTAAATTCAAACTCAGTTCTGACTTTCAAACTTGTGTTCTTTCAGTACTTCCATGCCCCCAAGGGTTTTGATTTACAGTGAAGCATCTTCACTTCTTCCCAGTCTTCTCCCCTGGGGAAGACAAATTCTGTGAGGATGGCTGCTTATCTCTGCACTCTTGACATTCTGAAGCAGCCAGTGATGCCTCCTTTGCTGTGAGAGTTGCCAATTTCAACAAATCATAGATCTTCAGGATTGGGAAGGTCCTTACAAGTTGTCTAACCAAGCCCCTACATGTGCAGTTTAAGGCACTCAAGCTTAGCAAAGGCGACTTCACAGTCAGACCAGACTGCTGTTGGCAGAACCAGGAACAGAGTGAACATATTCTCTAGACTTGCAGGCACATGTCCTTTCCATCAGGCCATGGCATTCTTCCTCGGATGTATTCTCTATGCTCTTCCATTTCCTAGTTCTTTAATATTGCTTAGTCTTCATTTAAAAAATACAGGCTTCAATAGAGATGCCATCAGTCGGTTAGATGACTACACCTTTCCTTATGAAGGATATAATAGCAGAGTAAGTATATTCTTCTGCCTTTTAATCCTTGTTTATATGTTATTGGATGCTTCTACAAGATGATTTTGGTTAACAAGTTCTGTGTGTTCCCTGTGATTAAGCTAGTTTGCACATGTAGACTAGGTATGAGTTAGTCCATACAGAGCTAAAGTGATGTAGGCCTATGCTTCTAGGACAATCTAGACTGTTTCAGTTCCATTTTTAGCACTGTTGCCAATTGGCTTATTATAAGAACAGCCTGGAGAATGTGTTCAGTTTTTACATAATTTGGAGTGGGTTTTTTTGTTATGAAATAGTTTTGCTTCCACAAATTCTTACTGTGATTTAAAAAAAAATAGCTATTTCTAAGTATTTTTATTGGCTCTCAGTTTTACTAACATCTCAATCACAATAGCAACTAAAAGAGACCAATGCTTCTGTATACATTACTAAAAAATTTATCCTTTCACTGATAAATTAAAAAAAAAAAAAGCAGCTCTTTCTTCTAGGTTGACAAGCTCCAGGTCCAGTCACATGGGAGCCAAGATTTGGTACCTGGACCCAGGTTGGATTTAAGGCTTCACTTCTTCCTTTGGTCAGATGTCTCTTTGCAACAACCTACAGGAGGTATATTTTCAACCATGTGGATTAATCAGAGATTAGTTTGTTAATACCCAGGCATGTCCCTAAATGATGTTTTTGACATAGAGGAAATATACATAAGGAATGGTCAGGGACAGAGAATATGACAAGTACACACAAAGAACATCTTGAGATACCAGGTTTTGTATAGTCTGGACCCTACCTTGATCATCAGTCAGTAAGAATGTATATGATTTGTATATGTGCATGCATTTTTGGATTTATTTGACACTGACTCCCTCTGATTTCACATTGAATACATTTAATATGTCATCATTTTATCACCTTTTATAAGATGATGCTTTCACTGTCACTATTTTGGAAGAGTGTTGGTAAATAATGTCTGATCTCAAACAGATTTTGTGATCATAGTCACATAGACTAAGTCATAATCCCCATTCCGTTGTATTTTTTAGAGTATTTTCAAAGGCTTTTATACGTATTGACTAGCCAAGCATTTCTAAATACTTCAATAGGGAGACCAAGTTATATTTATCAATTTAGTTTGGATACTATCTGCTAGAAATGTAAGCAATTTAGTGTACTTGGTAAGTAATTTAGTACACTTGGTATAGTTTCTAAAAGATTATTCTGAGTGAAGATTACACTATTCATTAAGATTCTTGGAGTTATGTTTCATATAAAAACAAACACTGAAAGAGATGGAAGCTAACATTATACATTCTTCCAACCTCATCAGAGTGATTGAACCCATGAAAATGTGGGAGACTAATCTCTTTTATTGTTATGTTAAAACAAAATATTTGCATCTTTGGCATTCTAGCATTACATGTGTAGATTTTTTTAAAAACTGCCCTTCGGTGTATGAGCAAGAACTAGTGGTATTTATTACCTTTGCACTGTCAGTGCAACTTTATGGCCCTGTGAACTGTCTCTGTATTTGACAACTGTAGAACTTTTGCTGTATTTCCTAAGAAGTAATGGGCTCTTAAAAACTGAACTAAGATTTTAAAAACCTGGTCACTCCTTTAAGATCTGCCACTTACCAGTCAAGTAAACCTTAAAAATTTATGAGGCTCACATTTCCATCTGTAAATTGGGGCAAGAAATACTTGTCCCGGCTTCCTTCGAGGGTCGAACTGTTAGAAACAAATGAAAGTAATATATGCAAGTATTTTAAAGTTGTAAAGTCCTATGCAGAAACAAAATGTAATTATTTGAAGTCTATTAAGTTGTACTTTGGAAAGTGGTTTCACTTCTGTTATTGACATCACGTATCATCATACATCAAATGTGGTCAGCCAAAATACACTTCTGAATATCATCTTTTAGCCCATCCACTCTCATCATCACGTGTTCGTCAATAAATTATGCATCCACATTTTCCAGTGTATAGATTCCAAGTGCGTCAGGCCATCCTCCAAGGCTAGAATGTGGAGAGTCAGGGTTCAGGCCCCAGAGAGAGGTGATCACTTGTATTAGAAGGCGATTGCAGCTCCCCCTAGCGGCAAGGCCTAGATTTGATCTGTTTTATTCACTGACGCATCTCAAGCACCTACAACAGTAATTAGTTCTTACAACCTTTCAACGAGTACTTGCTGAATGAATGAAAAAATATCTCCCCTGTAATAGTGAAAAGATCTGAGTACAAGTGGGAAAATGCAGTCAGCCGTCGATGGCATTTTTCAAAACAACGGTTTATGTTCGTTGTGTGTCCGGGGAAATGCCAGTAGACTTAGCTCTTTCATAAAACTCATTTATATACAGATCGCATTCATGCCTCAAGGTTTAAAAACCACTCAGTGAAGTTCAAGGGAATAAACAGCACATTTCCTTACAACCCCTTATCCATCACTGAGAACCTACATTTGCTTATACTATTTTTATTAGTAAGCATTATATATATATAGTGAAAAATTCATATAATACCAACAGTTAACAGGGAATGTGTCTCCCTTCAATGCTGTCTCTCTGTATCTCCAATCTTTTCCAGAAATATCCAGTTACCAGTGACCTATGAATCATTTCAGATATATCTCTGAATATCTAAATGATATCATAATATATATGCTCTCTTGCAACTTGCTTCTTCCCCAAACTAAACATCTTGGTTGTTATTGATATCAATTTATATAGATCTTAACAAATTTTAATGACCATAATAACATATTAATTCATTATATGCTTATACATAATTTATTTAACCAGTGATCTCTTAACTATTTCTGTTGATTTTAATCTTATGCTACCACAAAAAATAGTGAGATAAATATCCTTATCCAAATGGTTTGTGCTAAAGTATGAAAACACCTGCAGGATACAATCCTAAAATGAAATGACTGTATCAAACGTTTTATGTGACTTTTATTTGGCTACTTAAAAACAAATTTCCTTCCAAAGAAGTTTCCATTATGTGAGCCCACACACTCACATTCCAACATCTCCAACAACAATTCAGTGTATAATCAACCTTTCACAATTTTGCAGTTGTGATAGTTGAAATATCATGTCTCATCTTATCAATTTTGAATAAATTTTATTATAGTGGAAAATTTACACAGTATTTTTCATGTGCTTAAAAGGTTTTTGCCTTTATTTTTATATGAACTATCTTTCCATATCGTTTGCCCTTTTTTTAATAGAATTTTCACAGATTTTCATTGATTTGTAATTGCTCATTATAAATTAAGAATTGCATTTTTGCCTATCAGACGGCTCAATATCTTTATTTTGTGTGTCATTGATTGTTAATTTGGATAATAATACTTTTCATGGAAGAATTTAAAAAATCTTGTGTAGTCAAATTTATCTATACTTTAAGACTCAATTTTTTATTATATTGAAATGTTTTGCCCACTTTAATATTATGAAAAACTTCAATTTTATGATAATGTTTTTATCAATTAATTTTCCATTTAATTATTTTATTCTCCTTGTATTTATTTTGTATTAAAGACTGATATAGAATTCAAATTTATTATTGTGCTTTTCTCAGGTGGTTGGCAAATTTTCCTACTTATATTTATTCAAGGATGAATTGTTTCTTCAGGAATTGGAGGTTACCTTTATTATAAACTAAATTCCTATTTGGGCATCTAATTCTGTGTTCTTTCTGTTATTCCACTGATCTGTCTGTATTTTTAGGGATAAGTACCTGGTTGCTTTGTTTTCTAAAACTATATACATATTGAAATATCTTACAGGGCTAGTTCCTACTCATTATTCATTTTTAAAAGAATCTTCCTGGCAATTCTTACAAGATTTTTATTCCAAATATACCCTATAATTAGCTTGCTTGGTTGCAAATAAAAATCATTTTGGTGATTTGTATTAATGCTGCACTAAATTTATGATTGATTTATGGAAAACTGGTATCTTTATAATACAGAGTCAAAGAAAATTCATGGTTTTCTAGTCAAGTATTCTAAGTCCCCCTTTTCATTTTTATATCTTCTACTTTTCCTGTTAAGATTTTCCAAAAGAAGTTCACCTTATTCTGTTACTATTGTAAAAATGGGGGATTCTTTCATTATGTTTTCTAGATGGCTATTTTTACATAGGAAATATGTATATACATATATATGTATATATATAGTTTTGCCCATTATGTTTTTACTCAGCCACATAACAAATTATTTTATGTTCTATAAAGTTTTTCAGGTTATTTACATGTGTATTTAAGGTATAGCCCATCACTTCAAATATCTATCTATACCTTTGATTTTCTCCTCCAGTCTAAATGTGTCAAATAATTTCTCCCCAAAATATTATATATATATTTTTTAACATCTTTATTGGAGTATAATTGCTTTACAATGGTGTGTTAGTTTCTGCTGTATAACAAAGTGAATCAGCTATACATATACATATATCTCCATGTCTCCTCCCTCTTGCATCTACCTCCCACCCTCCCTATCGCACCCCTCTAGGTGGTCACAAAGCACTGAGCTGATCTCCCTGTACTATGCGGCTGCTTCCCACTAGCTATCTATCTTACATTTGGTAGTATATATAAGTCCATGCCACTCTCTCACTCCATCCCAGCTTGCCCTTCCCCCTCCCTGTGTCCCCAAGTCCATTCTCTACGTCTGCGTCTTTACTCCTGTCCTGTCCCTAGGTTCTTCAGAACCATTTATTTTTGATATTAGAATTTCTTCAAGCATTCTTGCCTTTACAAATAAAACTTCTAATTCTCCATTAAAAATTCTACTTGCTTTTGCTTTGTCTATATCTATATCTATATAGCAATACCTATATCTATATTCCTATATATACATATATATAATGCAGGTATTTAAGTGTACCTTAAAACTATGCTTTTTTCCTTATACCATGTGCTTTTCACTACACTTGTCATCTGTGACCCTTGAAGGAAAACACGAAGGCAGGTGGAGTATTCTGGGCTTCCGTTAAAAAATCTTATTTATGTTTCTATCCAAGCACAATGGAAAAGTAAAATTCATGGGCCCATCCCTCTAGTTTGTGTAAGGTAAGGCTTCTCAGGGTACAGTGAATGCAGCATTGCAGTGAAAACGAGAAAGTTGTTAGTTTTTTTGTTTTTTGAGGAGGGCGTTTGAATGATGGGAGATGGATATGAGAATTTTTGGGTCTCAAACAAAATGATACGTCCTTTCAGTGGTAAAGTAAATTGAGAAGAGTTGTAACCCCAAGTCTGATACTAATTGTATATTTAATACATTACTTTCTTTTTTCGTCATTTGAAGTGTGAGAAAGTTAGAGTAGATAGGGCCAAAATATTTTTCATATTTAACATTATTTAAATTCGTTCACTTAACGCAACCTAGAAGGTGGTGACCTGACAAGCTGAATTACCGAACTAGATTATAATCTCCCATTTATGCCTCTTTATTCCCTAGTTTTAAAATGTAGAGAAATAAGGCGCTTCAAAGCTTCTCTTTCTGCTTATTTGATCTGCATTTTCATTTGTATGAAAAATGGGAAATGAATTCAGAATATATTTCTGTTTGATTTTATATTCTGCCAAGTATTTTTCCTAATTTGGTTGAAGAGTTTAAATTTTTACAGAAGATTAAGCTCTACTAAGATGCAGATTTCTTGGTTGTGAAAATAAGGGATTGGAAAACATGTGATTGGTTGACATGGAGTGGGTAAGTCCTAATAGTTTTAGCTTTTCTTGGTAAGTAAACCTCAATGCCTGTAATGGTTTAACATAATGGTATTCAAGATTGTGATGATATATTTTTCTTCTCTAAGTAGGTGCTCTCAGGGAATTCCCCGGTGGTCTAGTGGTTAGGACTCGGCACTTTCACTGCTGGGGCCCCGGTTCGATTCCTCGTGGGGGGATCTAAGATCCCACAAGTCACGCAGTGCAGCCAAAAGAATAACAAATAAAAATAAGTAGAAGCCGTTATCATTACCTTTGCCAAGTCATTTCAGTGTACAGGATTTGAAATACAGGATACCTGCACATGCTGCTCTGTGCCAGGCAAGTGCTGGTCACCAGTGAAGCTTGAGGTTAGTAGGTGGAGGCAGTAAAATTTGGGCTTGCTACAAATCTCCATGGAGTTTCTTGCAAGCCTGATTCAGTGTCCTCCAAGAGCTTATGACACATGAGCAGTAAGGAAGGATGAGTAATAATGAAGCTCTGGCAAGCAACCAATCCCCCTGCGATGAAGCTCTGCTCACTTTAACGAAGCTCCACTGGGCTGGATACAGGTGGAGGATGGATGATGGCAGTATGCTGAAACAGCTGCTCGGGGAGAAGCTGAAGTGGACCACATGGATGTGGGCAGGGAAGGAGGAATGTGGACACTAGGACATTTGCCTGAGGACTGCTAAAACCACACCGTAACACCATGGTGCCGTCAAGTTGTAGACTCTTACAAAACAGTAGCATCACAGAATCCATCTGGGCCTATAACTTTCAGGGGAAAAAAAAGTGCCTTTCTTTTAAAATAATGGATGAGAATCAAAGCAACAAAGTTCTTTCTGGGAATGCTGGACCGACTCTTATTTTGACATGCACTCCCTTAAACAGTCAATAGACAGATATCTAAATGTTTTGATTTTTCTGCTATACAATCAGCAGGTTCTACATTTCCAGGCTTCAGAATGTGCTCTTTCAGCTTCCTTTTCAAATCCTATAAATCAGCCTGAGAAAAAGTATGGCATGAGCTAAGGTAAGGTAATAAAAATGAAAGAACAATTAAGAAGTAAAAAAAAAAAAAATCTGTACTACTTTTCTGATAATTAAGCCTTCTCCTGGAGGGTTCTGTGTATTTTTGGAGGTTAAATTAGTCTTAAGTTGGTGCTAAAGCTTGAAGTTGTTGTCTAAAGAATAAGCATTACGTTCATAGAAAAATATACTGAAGAATGTTTATTGTTTAGAGGAAATATGCTATACCTGGATGTCCATTTATTTGGATATAGTTATCTCAAATACAATAGATCATGACCCATTCCTTTACTCCAAGTTTGGAGCTGACTACTTGATTATGTCTTATATATTAATGTACAGTTTGTATATATGACCAGATTTAAGTCAGTTTGGTTATTTGGATGTTGTCCTTAAAATCAAGATATTTCAGATATCCCCCCAAGCCCGGCAATCAATAACCAGCATCCATTCTTTTTCTTTTTGCTTTGCACATCTACCCTGTACTTGACACAGTGCAAGGGACCGAGTGTAAAAGAATGAATAAGAAACATATAGTTCCTCAACTCCTGGAACTTGCATAGTTATTGTTTAAAGCTTACTTTACTTGTTATTGTTCAGTGATACTAAGTCATACAATACATGATACCTTCTCATAAAAGGCCAACAATTTCACCGGCTAAGTATGAACCATTGAAAAGAAAATAATATGAGGCAATATGTAATAATTATCTAATGAGTTCTTCAGAGCAGGCAAACTTTTCTACAAAGGGCCAGAGAGTAAATATTTTATGCTTTGTAGGCCAAATGGTCTCTGTTATGATTACTCAACTCTGCTATTAAAGCACAAAAGGAGCCACAGACAATAACTAAGATAATGGGTGTGATTTTATTCCAATAAAACTTTATTCACAAAACAAGTAGTGAGCTGGATTTGCCCCATGAGTTGTAGTTAGTCAACACCTGCTTCAGAAAATAATTTGTATAGGGACAGAGGAAGAGAGGTCAGAGAGGAGGTTCACTGGATAATAAACGCTGGAAGGAAAAGTGGTTCATATCCATTTACTGAATTTCAACAAAATAATTAATATGACATATATCTTATTGACAGTACATGAATTCATTTATCTGGATCCAAACTCTGTTAGCCACATCAAGTTTAGCTCCATCTTTTCTAGCTCAAGTCTTTCTACCTGATCCTTTATCCTTTCCTTTGGTTTTTAGCTTGGTCCCTGGAAAAGACTTAGTTCCCAGATCTCTTAAGCACTTAACAGACAATCACAAACTGACTGCTTTAAGGCTCAGGTCTGGATTTTTTATTGGTTGGCCGGCATAGAATTCTGTACTTGATAGTGAATGAAAGCAAGTAGAAAAAGAATGAAGAATAGGATGCACATACATAAGAGTGGTAGAAAATGGGTAGTGATGGGAAGAATAAAACCTTAGGGGAGATTTTTCAGAGAATGAAAGAATGTCAAAGAGGCACATTAACTTTCTTCAGAAGGTCTAGTTTACTATGACATGCCATTACCTCGGACAGAGACAACTTCATTAAGAATTTGATGATGTTACAGTTGGTTAATGCCATCTCTATAGAGAGCTCATGGAAAAATTATATATTCCTGCTGTTTTATGAATATGTCACTAATTAGAACATACTTTCTATTTCTATAATACTCTCCATAGTCTCCATAATTAAGCATTAATCATTTGTCGGTCTTTGAGTTCTTTGAGGTTTTCCGATTATTGTATAAGGATTGAAGAACTTTACCATTACAACTTTTTCTTTTTACCAAAAGTTGTTAATTAAGTAACAAAGAACACATGATTCATTTTTAAGTACCAAATACATTTTAAATAAATGCACTTGCAAAGTGTGTACTCTTGTATTGCTTGGGACTATCCAGGCAAAATATTTCTAAAAGATCTTACCTCTTTATGGTTCTGCCTATGTCCATATTTTCCAAATTACTTCCCTTCTGCCTGGCACTTTCCCTTGCATTCACATGTAACTGAACTTTTCAACTCATTCTATCGCATCCTTCAAAGGAGTTTTCCTTGGTCTTCCCAGGAAGGTTAAGTACAAACCACATCTACTTGTTTAGGACCATCGTGATGCTTGTCACATTGATTTCTAATTGTTTTTTTCTAATCCATTGGATTATGAATCTGCAGAACACAGAAATTCTTTTTGGTCTCAGTAGTCACTGCTTTTGCCTGGTACATAGTAAGCACTCAGTACATACTTGGAGGAACAAATGAATGATAAGTATTGTGCAGGTATTATGACTATATCCTAGAAGTACAAGAAAGCATTTTTTTTTCTTTAGCGTAATAGCTAATACACTATGCATCTCATCTTTGACTTACTCGTTTATGTTCAACACACAATTGGAAATAATGCATAGAAGTTACAAACACAATCATCTATAGTTGTAGTATTTCTGATCTTAGACAAAGACAACTTAAGTTCATTACTTTCATTGTCAGCTGGGGTACTTTGAGAAAGTCACTGAGCCTCTCTGAGCTTGAGTTTCCACATCTATCAGTAGAATGATAATAGTATTCTCCACGGTTGCTCTGAGGATGGAAAAGTTAATTCTCATAATGGCTTCTAAATCATATCATGAAATATAAACCATCATGATTATTTCATTTCTGCTCATATTCAGCTCTAAGTATCACCCACTAAAACATGGTTAAAAGTCTCAAAGAGCAGGACTTGCCTTGAAATTTATATGGAATATTATTTCCAATCATTACCTATTTGCCCCTCATTGTCATCTTTACTGTTCCTACTGGGTATTTAAAATGCTGCACCAGATACACATTTCCATAGTATTATTTATTTCTACCTTTGGTTTGAACCTCTAATGACAAATGGAGAATTAAGATCGAAAATAGTCTAATTTTCTAACTAAATAGAACCAGGGTAATAATCATGGTTCTTTAGTTTTTAATGAGAATGATTGGTCTTTAGATAGAGATGTGTTAAATGATCAGTTTACAAAGAACACAGTTTCCAGGGATTGGATATGCACACCAGGGCTCCTTTCCCAGGTAATCACTTGGCCAGCAGAATAATGATTCTGTCTTTCTCTTGCTTGAGAGGAATCTGGCTATGCCTCTAGCAAATTCATGCTGTCTGACTCTGCATATCCATTATCTGTGAAAGACGGTTTGGTCTCCAGAATGTTAACTCACATTTACAATGTTGGCAAGAGCTTGCAGTGCAGGAGTGAATCTTTAAACAGACTTACTGCTACATTCACCACCCATCTTATTTAATAAAATGGAGCAGTGGAGGTGCTTTAAAAAACACATTTGTTCTTCAAATTAGAAGAAAAACAGTGCATTTCTGAAAGCAGAAGTTTTGAGTGGCGGAAGTAATTGCCTAGGTCATTCACATATGGAAATGGAAAGACTCTTGCTATGCCATACTTAGGTGTGCAAAATGTTTTTCAATTAACTTTCTTAATTTTGACTTGGAAAATTTGGAAAGGAGATAACAAAGTAGATATTTCCAAATGGTGAGACCAAATTTCACAGTAAGACAGAATTTTTCATCACTGAATATATCAATGACATGGTCACAATTTAAGCCGGGTTAAAAGTAACACATTTTTATAACTCCTTTGTCTGGAGGTGAGTCTTCTAACTATTCCTATCTTGTAAATTGCAGAGAAATGGAGTTGGAATTGGTAAGGGAGTAGAAAAGTGGGAAAGTGTATTACGTGGGTCCCAGGCACAAGGATGCTTAATTCTGGGACTCACAGAGTGATGATAAGCCCCATGACACCGAGGCCATCCCTTCAATAGTGCAATTTCCATGTAAGAGACTTTCTAAAAATACATTGCCCTGGGAAAGAACAGTTAATTCCAGCCTTCTCTTTCTAAGTTTCTAGACCAACCTTCCAAACTGGAGTTAATTTGGATGCCTGGATGGAACTGCTAACAAATATAACAGCATTTCTTCCATTCTGAATGTTCTATAGTTGGAAATTCGACGGATAAATAAAACAAGGCAGGGGGATATAAACTGTATGGTTGTGTCAGGGGAGGGGCAACTTTAGGGAAAGTGTTCTGGAAAAAGTCTGAAAAATGTGACAGTTGATCGTGAAAGATGAGTAGGAGTGAGACCTGCAGATGGCCCACGAAAAGGTCCTGAGGCTGCAAATAATTTGATCTGGGTTTGGAGTAAAATGAGAGAAAGGACAGGAGTGAAGAGGTAGAAACCTCATCTCTTAAGGCTTTGAGGCTGTTATAACCAGTTAATTTAAAACTCTCAACGCATAGTGGATAAACATAAACCTTTTATTTAAACCTGTCACTGTATTAAATCACGTTCTAAAATATTCATTCCTTTTTGCTCTCGAGAGGCATCTTTCTGGTTATAGTTTATTAAAATCTATCCAGTCCACGTTCAAACTTCCAGTCTCATATTTGAATCCCATGTTTCAAAGTTCTACCCGTCCTCTCCTTCTGATGCTAGGATGTAGTCCTCCACAATGTTCAGAGTAGGGAGGTAGGCAGGGAAGAGGACAAATGGCTCTTTGTGGCCACATTTGGGTTTTGGCCCTTCCTTGCCAACTTTCACTGCTTCTCTAGCTGATACTGCTGGCCGTCAGTCTCTGTGTGGCAGGCACTGACCTGCTGGCTCCTGCATGGTGTGGGTGACAGATCTGGGGGCCCTGCAGGTCCTCCCCACTGCCCAGGTCTCTGATCTGGGAGTTCTGACTCCTATTCAGTCCCTTTCCTACCCACACCGGCAGCCCAGCTGCCAAGAGATGGGAGTGCAGATTCCTAGACCGCCAGCCAGCCTTCGCTCCAACTGCTTATTTTCCCTGCTGAGAAAGTCAGAGAGGAAGGTCAACAAGTTCACTGCCTAGGCAGATACCCAGCTGGGAGACAGAATGCCAATCTCCTTTTATGGTGACAACATCAGTGATTATCTTGCAGTCTCCCTGTCATCTCTTTGGGGAGCTGGATGCCTCTCCCAGCCAGAGAGCTCTGTCCATAAGGCCAAAGATATTGACCACCTTGCTCTCCTTAGTCTTCTAAGTACACACATTGGGGAAAGTTGGGGAAGCAGGGACTGCTTTTGGCATTTGGTGGCTGACAAAACTCAAAATCAACAGATAGAGTTGAATTTAATATTCAACAACATTTGGAAAATGATGGATTGAGTCTCCAGCATAGTTGTAGGAGTATTATGGGCTTTGGAGTAACTGACCCATGTTCAAATCCTGGCTGCTGGATTTACTAGAAGTTTACTCTTGTATAAGCTAAATTCTTCAGGGCTTTAATTTCTAATTTGTAATTATGGGTAAAATAATAATATCTACCTTATAGAGTTATTGTGAAAAGTATATGGCTTAGGGCTTCCCTGAAGGCGAAGTGGTTAAGAATCTGCCTGCCAGTGCAGGGGACACGGGTTCTAGCCCTGGTCTCGGAAGATCCCACATGCTGTGGAGCAACTAAGCCCGCACATCACAACTACTGAGGCTGCATGCCACAACTACTGAAGCCCGCGCACCTAGAGCCCGTGCTCCGCAACAAGGGAAGCCACCACAATGAGAAGCCCGAGCACAGCTACAAAGAGTAGCCCCCGCTCTCCACAACTAGAGAAAGCCTGCATGCAGTAACAGAGACCCAACGCAGACAAAAATAAATAAATAAAATAAATTAAAAAACAAACAAACAAAAAACAAAGCAAAACAAAAACCCCACTACCCAGCTGGAGTGTCAAAAAAAAAAAAAAAAAAGTAAATGGCTTAATCCCTCTAAAGTATGTACCTAAGTACTGGCATATAGGACTTGGTGAGTTAACTATTATTAGGGACTCTGATTAATAATGATTTTATGTGATCATTCTGACTACTAAATGAAAAATAGACTGGGCGAGGGAAAGCAGGGCAGGATGGAAGCAGAGAAATCATTAAGGCAGATAGCAGAGGAGTCCAAGAAAAATCTTACAGGGATTTGGAATAGAGTGGTGTAAGTAGAAATAGTAAAGTAGTCATTTTCATTATTTGGTTCTAGGTATTGCTGTCAAGACTTGTTGAGGAATTTTTCATTGGGTTTGAGATAAAAAAAGAGGAATCAATGGCTCTGACATTTTCAGCCTGAGACACTAGGAAAGCTGCTAGGTTTTTAAGGTAGGGTTATATGAGATCAGAAAATAAAAAAGAAACAAAAACGTAAGGATCTGAAAGGAAAAAAAAAAAGAAAAACTATATTGTCATTATACACAGATGTTGTAATTTTCTACGTGGGTCTATTCAGAGAATTTACCATATGCTATTAGAATTTAAGCACATGATATGGATTAAAAAAAATACTCCATGGAAAAAAATGTTTTTTGCAGGTGAAAATGGATCCCCAAGTATGTCTACACCTTAATACCTTGAACTATGAATATGTTATTTTACATGGCAAAAGAGACTTTGAAGATGTGATTGAAGTCAAAGACATTGAGACAGTGAGATAACTGATGGTTTCAATCTAATCACATGGGTCTTTAAAATCTGAGAATCTTTTCTGTCTGGATCAAGGAATATTGCATTGATGGGGGAAGAGTCTGAGAGATGGCAGCATGAGAAGGATTCCATGCCCAGTGCTGGTTCCGAGATGTAGGGGGCTATGTGCAAGGACTGAAGAGAGGCCTCTCAGAGCTAAGGGTGGTCCCTAACTTTCAGCAAGGAAACAGAAAAGTCAGTCTTACAGCTGCGTGGAACTGAATTCTGTCAATACTGGATGAGCAAGGAAGTGGATTCTCCCCTAGAGTCTCCGGAAAGGGACGAAGAATGATAACGCCTTGATTTTAGCCTACTGAGACCTCTACCACACCTCAGATCCACAGATCTGCAAAATAACTAATTTGTATTATTTTAATCCAAAAAGCTTTTGACAATTTGTTGCAGCAGCAAGAGGAAATTAACACATATATCACAAAATTCACGCACTTTTTTGGACATTTAATGAATTTATAGAGTTGTGTAACCAAAATTCAGTCGTATAGTATTCCCATGACCCTGAAAATACACCATGTAACTATTTGCCTTCAATTCCGGTTCTGACTCCCAGCTCCAGGCAACCACTGTCTGCTTTCTATCTATATAGATTTGGTCTTTCTGGACATTGCATATGAATTAAATCATGTTATGTGTAGTCAGAATTTTTATTATTATGAATAAAGTTGCTGTGATCATAGGTCTTTGTGTAGACCAATGTTTTATTGCAGGCGGATATCTTGGAGTGAAATTCCCAGGACATAGATAAGTTTATGTTCAGCTTTTTAAGAAACAGCTCAAATTGGCTGTACCATTTTACATTCTCATTAGCAATATAAGTAGGTTCCGGTTTTTCCACTATCTTTGCCTTTTTAATTATAGCTGTTCTAGAGGGTGTGAAGTGGTGTCTCATGTGATTTTTTAATTTGTATTCCCCTAATGACTATTAATGCTGAACATCTTTTTGTGTGCTTATTAGCTATTCATATATTTTCTTTGGTGTAATGTCTATTCAGTTTATTTGCCCACTTTTTAATTGGGTTGTCTTTCTTATTATTAAATTATGAGTTCTTTACATATTCTGGATACAAATAGTAGTGGGAAAATTGGATATTCTCATGACAATTATGTAGACATATACACAGATAAGTAAGTTAAAATGAATCATATGCCAAATCATAAAGGTTAAATATATGTACATAGTTAACCCTTGAACAATGTGGGGAGTTAGGGGCTCAGTTTGACCCTCCATGTGGTCAAAAATTTGCATACAACTTATAGTCATTCCTCTGTATCCATGGTTCCTCTGAACCCTCGGATTTGATCGACCATTGATTGTGTAGTACTGTAGTATTTACTATTGAAAAAATATTCGCACATAAGTGGACCCAGAAGTTCAAACCCATGATGTTCAAGGGTCAACTGTATGTGTGTGTATATATATATATATGTGTATATATATATATATATATATACATATATATATATATATGTATATATATATATTTCTCCCAGAATATAACTTACCTTTTCATTTTCTTAGGGGTGTCTTTTAAAACCAAAAAGATTTTTTTTTAATAAAGACCAATTTTTATTTATTTATTTTTCTTTTATGTACAACTATTTTGGTGTCATGTCTAAAAACACTTGGCCTAAAATCATAAAGATTTTCTCCTAGATATTATTCTAGAAGTTTTATAATTTTAACCTTTACATTTTTGTGTATGATACATTGGATTTGTTTATATATGATATGAGGTATCTGAATTAAATTTTTTTCACAAGAATATCCAATTTCCCCATCATTATTTGTTGAAAAGATTATCCTTTCCCCCACTGAATTGTCTTAGCACCTTTGTGGAAAATCAGTTGAACATAAATGCTAGGGTTTATTTCTGAACAGCATTCTAATAATCTATTCTATTGATCTATATATCTGTCCTTCTACCAGAACCATAGTGCCGTGATTAATGTAGATTTATAGTAAGCTTTGTCACTGTTATTTTTCACAATAGTTTTGGATATCATTGGTCCTTTTCATTCTCATTTAAATGTTAGGATAAGCTTGTCAATTTTTGCAAAAGCACATCTGTTGGGTTTTGATAGGGATTATGTTGAACCTGTACTTAAAACTGTGGAAAATTGCCGACTTTATAATATTGATATTTCCAATGCATGAACATGGAACGTTTCCCCATTAAGTTTAGATCTTTTAAATTGTCTTTCAGTAATGTTTTGTTGTTTTAAAGAATAGGTCTTGAATTTTTTGATAAATTCATTCTCAAATATTTTATTCTTTTTGATTCTACTCTAAGTGAAACTGTGTTTCTTAATTTCATTTTCAGAAGTCATGCATCCTTACAAAAGGGATGTTTGATAATTCAGGGGGGCAGTTGGAAGAGTATAGGTCTTTTTGTGAAGCATTTGATGGTATATTTGGAAGGATATGCTGAATTAGATTTTAAAATACTTTGCATTTAAATTCTGATCTATACAGAAAAATGACCTATACAGTGAGGAGGAGAAAATAAAGCTAGAAGGAAGAAAATTGGGAAATGGAGATCTTTGCAAAAAATGAAAAATTAGAGAAGGGTGACTTGAGGAGGGCCTGGACAAAACAGTAGTAGGGACAAGTATGATTTTCAGCTTGGGGTGTACATCAACCTTATGTCTAGTGAGCCAAAAGGAAGATCTGCCTTTCAGAACCCATCACCAGTCTGGCTTATTTGAGGGGTGGAGGAGTGCTCACATAAGTAAAAGATTTGTTTTAAAAAAATAATAACAATAATTGGCCTGAGAAAACAATGTATTTCATTTTAAGCAATATTTTTATTTATTTATTTATTTATTTATGGCTGTGTTGGGTCTTCGTTTCTGTGCGAGGGCTTTCTCTAGTTGTGGCAAGCCGGGGCCATTCTTCATCGCGGTGCGCAGGCCTCTCACTATCGCGGCCTCTCTTGTTGCGGAGCACAAGCTCCAGAGGCGCAGGCTCAGTAATTGTGGCTCACGGGCCTAGTTGCTCCGTGGCATGTGGGATCTTCCCAGACCAGGGCTCGAACCCGTGTCCCCTGCATTGGCAGGCAGACTCTCAACCACTGCACCACCAGGGAAGCCCCCATTTTAAGCAATATTTTTGACAATCATTTGTATGTTTCATTTTTAACTTTATCATTTTAAGAAGTGCTTTCTGTACTTTATTTACTATGTAGAAATTTGCAAAGTCTTGGTTTATAGCTTTACAGTGAAGCAAAAAAGTAATAGATAAAAATCCAACTATTCATTGGCTTTTAAGGAGAGAATGTGTTTGTTTTGTTTTGGTTTGTTTTTTTTTGGCTGCACCACGTGGCATGTGGGATCTTATTTCCCCACCAGAGATCGAACCCACGCCCCCTGCATTGGAAGCACAGAGTCTTAACCACTGGAACTATTCACTGACTTGTGTTGAACATTCCCCAAATTGTAAATAGTTGTGGTGAGCACTAAATGAGGTAATATCTAGTACAGTACAAAAAACTGGCAAAAAAAAAGTCATCACTCAATAAATGTTTGTTTTCTGTTCCTTCCCCTTATTTATATTCAGTATTTATTGTAAGTAAAATTATGCTTGACATTCAGAAATAGGTGTTTCCTCTAATTTTTTTTTTTTTTATATTATGAAGGCAAAATTAAGGTTAAAAAATATCAACAGAAATTTCACAGCACACATCCTACAAGAAGGACAGGAAAATAAGCCTGCAATTAGATAAAACTGCATGCTTTTCAAAGAATTTTATTATGAAATATTCAAGATTATGTTCATTAGGGAGGATGTAAACTCAAAGACATACCTTTTTGCAGGACTTTTGACAGTAACTAACCATTAGAGAAACATTAAATGAAACATTGAAAGGGAAAAGCAGTTCAAGAAATGGACCAATTTGAACAACTCAAAGTACTGCTTTAGATGGCACACTTAGAGAACAAAAGACAAAAGAGAAGCAGAGAGAAAAAATCGTTTAAAGACCAAGTGGCCATTGTCCATTGATTGAGAGGTCACACTTTAAATCATTTTGACAGCTGAAAAGGAAGAAGAATATAGTTTTTCCAAAAGGTAGTTTAAACACTTTTTTTGAAAATAATATAAAGAAAAGGACACCAGAGCTGACCCAGAAATGACCGAGAGATTTAGTTGCAGATGATATGACCAACATAGGACTAAGTCCAGATAAAGAGTATTTAAAAATTGGATGCAGAATAGATAAAGGGAACAACTCACTCACTTGGCATTTTCTGGCACCTTTCGAAACTCTATCTCCCTCTAGCAATATTCTACCCTTCCATTTTTTTAAAGTATAATCTCATTTTTTCCAGCATGATCTGGGTTTATGACAGCTTCCATTTTTTCTTAGCAGAGGCATTTATTAGATTTATTGCTTATGACAAATTCTCTCAAGATTTAGACGGTGAAAACAATAGCAACACCAAAACACTTTGAACTGTTTTCGTGCTTCATTTTATAAGTCCTAAATATGTGCATCTTATCCACCAAATTTCCTGTATATTATATACAATATATTCGAGGTGAATCAATAAAATGAAGTATGATTTGCTTTACATCTCACAGACTTGTGATCAAACAGGGTTGGCATTCGTATTATAGCTTGGGAGATTTTCTTTCTTGATTTTATTTTGAAATGTTCAGTGATCCTGTCAGTTGGGCTTATGCCACATACACAACGAGAAACCTGGAGAAATGAAGGAATTATCAGGATGATTCATGCAAATACCCCATTTTCATCTGAATTCTATGAATGTCAGTAAGCATGATTTAATGGTTGGGTTCTCAGGTTTAGAGTTAAACATACCTGGACCTGAATTCAGTTTATGCCACTTAAAGTCATTAATGTTCTATTCCCCTTTATATACTGGAATAATAATAAAATTGATATAATAATAGTAATAATTTCTATGAAGATTAAATGGGATGATGCATAGTACCAGAAAGAGTAGTTATTCAGCAAATGAAAGTGATACAGTAATCATAGTAATAATAGTAGATATGATAGTAGTAGTAGTAGTAGCAGTGGGATTACTAGTCATAGCAGTTGTATTTTCATATTTGGCTTGCATTATCAAATATTTTTAAAATTTTACTCTAATTCTTGAACCCCAGACTGAGTCAATTAATAAATGAGAATCTTTATATGTGAAAAGTGGAAGGAGAGTAAGTCATAATAAAAATGGCCTCAACTTAACAATGCTTTTAAACCATGATTGATATTCTACATGTACTCTCTCTTAACTCCAAAACAACTAATGAAGGAACATTAGTGGAACTCTAGTTATAAGTTGCTAATGCATCTGTAACTGGTTTCATTTTATAAAGGGGATGGTTCATCTTACAATTGAAGCCATGGGATGGAAGTGATGTCAGAACATCTCTGGATTCCATGTTGTCTCTATTCTTTGCTATTGCAGATGTGCTTCTCTTAGAGGTATGTCGGTAGTCACTCTGGTTCAATGCCTTGCAGATCCCTGATCAAAGGGAAAAGGGACCTGGTCTCCTTCATGTCTAGTTTGAATACAAGAACAGAGGACATCCACTTGCTTCAGCTGGGGTAATGCTCTCATCCTCTGGCAACAATCACTCTTGGAGATTGGAAGTACAGTTGGGAGTTAATTATGGAAGTAGGGTTGAGAGTTGATTAGCCTAGCTTATGGATATGACCTTTCTGTGTCCAGGATGGGATCTGTAATGTCAAGAATGCAGGAAAGATTGCGAGGCACCAAGAAAGATAGCAACTACAGCATGTAATCAGAGCTCCTTATTTAAAGGTAGGAAATTAGGTTTCTGAGAGAGTGAGTATAATAACCCTCAGATTTATAGTGGGAATTCAAATTTGTGTCTCTTTCACTGCAAGCCACGTAGTCTGTCCACTGTCCCATACTGCTCTCATAGTTCCACAGATAATATTTATATAACAAATACAAGTAGTAGGCATTGAATATCAGGTCAGGGAATCCATACTGAGTTCTGCAATGTAAGTGCTAAATAATCCCAATTCTCTTGATAATTGGCAAACCTTCACTTAGTGCTAAAAAAATTTTACTAAAGCATCATTAAATCCACACAAATTGATGTGTTTTCCTAAATATCCCAAATGATATTCATTCAGCACACAGCCCAATTGCTATTCGTCATTCAGTTGATCAATTTTCAACAGCATGCTTAGCAGACCTTGTCATTAGTAATGTCTTCCCCAGATCTAGAGAATGTTTGCATTTTCTTTCCATTTTCCAGAAGATCTCATGGAGCCCTTGAGGTGGATATATATACATATTAAAACATAGATCAATCGTGATTATCTGCTACCTCAGCATTTTTTACCATGATTAAATAATAAGTACAGATTATCTTTTGAACTATTTTGGAGATCCTTAAAGTGTCCAAATGCATGCAAAAGAAAATTGTTTAATTCACTGGATTGTAAGACCCAAGGTCCATAATGCTGAAGAGTCTGGGAATATTGATTCGATTCATACTTTCTTTACCGTTTTTTTTTTTTTAACCCCTGAAGTCATTGATTTAATCAGTTTTATTCCACCCCCCACCCCGAATTTAACCTCGTTATTTGGTTTTGATATGAACTCCAAAACCATGCTCTTTTCCCAAATGCTTCTTGACATATTACAACCAACTAAAACAGTAATACATAGTCTATTACGCTTTGTGGCATGATCAATAATATAAATAAAATGTGCTTTGATGTAATTTGCTTTTTGAAATATTAGTGGTTACAGTTTATTAAGCTATTTATAAGGTAAGATTAAGTTATGCTGTAATTACCTGCCTTTTCCTCCTGTGTGTACCATAATATTCTTTATTGTTTCTACTGTCTCAATAGGTGAACAATGATTCCTTTTGTTTTATGAATTTGTATTTTATTGTACAGACTAGTGTGATCATCACACTTTGGCTTAATTGCAAGCCTGCCTTAAAATGTATTTACTCTGTTTTCCAAGTAGATAAGAAGTTCAAATTTTGCATTATGCAAAAAAAGTTCCATTTTTAAAGGAACTCAAAAGTTAATGTTAGTGTAATCCTAAATAAATGAAGCAATGGTGAAGAGAACTGCAAAGCAAATATGAAATTTATTAATGGCCTTCCAACAGCTTGCCTTTCAAATTATTAGGAATTCATTAAACAATGTTTGAGAGGCACTGACAATTAAATTACTCTCATATGAGATATCTGGCCATATTATGAATATTGCATACTACATAGCTCACATTTCTAAAGGGATGTAGACAACAAATTGGATTTCAGATAATTAACATGCAGCTTGAATTCAGTCTCTAGACACCTCCCACTCTGTTTCCAAGCAAAAGTAATTGGGATGTAACTGTATAAAGAAAGTTAGCATTAAAAATGTTAAAGAAAAAAAAAAAAAAAGAATGTAGAACTTGTGGCTGCATAGAAGGCACCTTCCACAGTTAGAAAGTTAAGAGGCAGAAATAGTAATAGTGAATAACCTGACAGAATTGAAAATATTTTGCATAAATCAAGCCTTTTAAAGCTCGCTTGTATGAGGCACTCTTCTTTTTCCCACAGATTACCAAGCAAATGGTAGAAGTCATGCTGTTAAATGTGTCACAGCTGGGACTGAAACTTATAGAGTTTGAATTTATTACCACTGCTCTACAAACCTTTTAAGACACATAGAGAAGCATCATCCACAGTCTAACAGCTGGACTATTTTTTAATATTATGTTTAGTGTCTGTGTATCTCCTCGAAAACAATGAGAAGATTCTACTAAGAATATGTGTAAAAACTAAAACCCCAAAAAAGGCTTACAATAAGTTCTTCCTGTGAAGCTGTCTTATTCACTCTTTGGGTGGAGCCCATAGGAAGTTGGGAAAATGAGAGAAAGAAATGCAGAAGACAGGCCTGAATATGGACCAGAAGTTACGGAGAACAAAGTTGGAGTCTGTCTTTCCTGTGGTGGGCTTCTGTTAACTACTTTTTGAAATACACTTTTGAATTTTAGAATACTTTTAGATTTACATAAAAATTGTGAAGAGAGTACATACCCCACATTCAATGTCCCCTATGATTAATATGTTATTATTAATTAATAATTTAAATGTTAATATTATTAACATTTATCACAATTAACCAATTAATAAACTACTATTGATGTACTACGATTAACTAAAGGTCGTTGCTTATTCAGATATCCTTACCTCATGTCCTTTCTCTGTTCCAGGATCCCACCTAGGACACCATATGACGTTTAGTTTTCAGGTGGTTTAGGCTCCTCTTGGCTGTGAAAGTTTCTCAGACTTTCCTTATTTTGATGACACTGACAATTTTGAGAGTACTGGTCAGGCATTTTGTAAAAATCCTTCTATTGCGACTTGTCTTATGTTTTACTCATGATTAGACTAGGGTTATAGTTTTGGGGGGAGGAAGACCACAGAGATAAAGTACCATTTCCATCACATATCACGAGGGCACATAATCATCATGATCTATCACTTGAGGTCTTTCTCGCTCACCTGGCTGAGGTAGTATTTGTCAGGTTTCTCCACTGCAGTTACTTCTCCCCACCTCCTACCTCCATGCTGGACACTTCGGGAGGATGTCACTGTGGTCTTTCTGTTGGCTCCTGTGTTCCTTTGACATCCTTTCATCACAGTGGGGTTTTTTGAGTACTTCAAGTTGCTTCAGGCACATTTTGTATAGTTGATGCCCCATCAATTAACTTTTAATGTCACTGCATGTTATATAGTGTACACATTTTAAAAGGCTGATTTATTGAATATAATTGATATAAAGTGCACATAATTAAAATGTATAATTTGCTAAGTTTTGAAATATGTATACAGCTAGGAAAGCATCCCCACAATCAAGATAGTGAACACACCATCATGCCCCAAAGTTGTCTCAAGTGCCTTTGTGGTCCTTCACTCTTGCCCTTTCCTCTCTTCTCCTTCCCCGTCCCCAGACAAATACCAGTCTGCTTCCTGTCACTAGGAATGGTAATGAATTCTCTAAACCTTCTTTTAAAAATTGGACTGTTTATTGTATATCCATTTTCAATAGCTTCTTTCACTTGGCATAATTATTTTGAGTTTCATCCATGTGTTATATGTATAAATAGTTAATCCCTTCTTATTGTTGAATAGGATTCCATTATATATATTGTTAATTTTTGTATAAAATATATAATATAAATGTATATATAAAATGTATATAGTATATACATATCAAATTTTTTTTCTCCATTTACCTGTCCATGGACATTAGGGTTGGTTCCCTATTTTAGTTTTTACAAATAAAGCTCTTCTGAATATTTGTGTACTCTTCTACATTTCTCATGGGTGAGATGGGAATGGCTACTTCATATGATTGGACTATGTTTAACTTTTAAGAAACTGATGAATTGTTCTTCAAAGTAGTGGTACCTGGACTTCCCTGGCAGTCCAGTGGTTAGGACTCCAGGCTTTCACTGCAGGAGGCATGGGTTGGATCCCTGGTCAGGGAACTAAGATCCCACAAGCTGCATGGTGTGGCCAAAGGAAAAAAATACAAAAAACAAAGTAATATTACCATTTTTAATTTCTAGCAACAGTGAGGGAAAGTTCCAACTTATCCAGTTGCTCATCAGCACTTGGTTTGTTGTCTTTTTGTTTTCAACATTCTAATACATGTGCAGTGTTATCTCACTGTGGTTGAATTTGTATTTTCCAAAGAAAAATGTTGTTGAGTATCCTTTCATGTGCTTATTTTTCATCTGAACACTTCTTTGATACAGTGTTTGACCTTAAATTGTGTTCTGTGCTTTCTTTTTATTGTGTTGAAAGTTCTTTTTATATTCTGGATGCAAGCCATTTATCAGATATTGATTTGTAAATATATCCCACCTTTGTGACTTATTTTTTCATTTCTTAATAATGACGTGTAAAAATCAGAGCATCAAAGACCACTGATCACAGAGCGCAATAGCAAATATAATAATATTGAAAATTTTCAAAGTGTTGCAAGAATTATCAGAATGTGACACAGAGATACAAAGTGAGCAAATGCTGTTGGAAAAAATGATGCCTATAGACTTGCTGGGTGGAGGGTTGCGACAAACCTCCAATTCATAAAAATACAATGTCTGGGAAGCACAATAAAATGAAGCAAAATAAAACAAATTATGACTGTACTTAATTTTATGCAGTCAAAATTTAATCAATAAAAGAAGAATGTTAAAGTGCAATCTCTCTCCAATGCTATTTTAGTTCAATAATGGATTTCTAACTTGTCTTATACCCCAAACATTTGCTATCATTATTACTACTGTATTTCTAGCCAATACTGATTTAAATTTATCCAAGCCTTTTGATCACTACTTCTTACATTTCATTCCATCCCTCAAGGTTTAATTTTGTACATTCCTAAAGTATGTATTATTTTATCTCCTACATTGAGGGACTGGTAAAGATAAAGATTCAATCCTTGTCTAAAAATATCTATATTTAACCTACACTATTAAATGTTTTTAAAGTTTTAGCTGGTTGCTATTTTCTGGTGTTACATTATCATCCAGTTTCTGTTGTTTCTGTGAATAGCTAGGTATCAGTGTGATTATTGATTATTACAGGTAAGTTTTCTTTTTGTTTGCTTTTAGGAATTTACTTCTATGTGCATTGTTTTGCCTAATTGTGTATTATTTGGCCTTCATAGTGCTGACTTGGTGTCCTGATTTTGAAGGATGTATGCCTTTTTTCAATTCAGGAAAATTTTTCTATCACTTTCTCTTTTGGTATTGCCTCTCCCCCATGTTTATTAAAAACAAAAGTATACAAGGTATGGTATTTCCATCAAGATAAATAGGTCAACAGAACAAAATAAAGAGCCTGGAAATATACCCTCATTTTCTCACCTTTCATTATGCAAATATTATCAAACATAATTATCCTCAATTTTTCCTTTATTCCTCTTAACCACCCTTTTATATTTTCCACATATCTCCTTTATATGGCACTATTTACAATATCCTCAAACTGATTCTGTCAATTGTATCTAATAGTATAATCTATATAAAGGTAGATTCAAATCAGGAGAATTTAGAATGGCTCAACTAAAAAAACTTAAAGCCTGTAAGTTTAAGGTTATTGTTCTCTGGATATATACCTGATTTTTCATTTAAAACCTGTTCATCTTAGATATAATTCTCATAATTTTAATGGCCCCTAATGTTGTACTTTCAATTGCAGTAAACCGAATAGAGAAACATAGAAAAATCACAGATGCCTAGATGTAAAGATTAAAGGAGAGATGACAGAGAGGCAGACGGGTCTGAAAATATACTCATTGCTAGTAATAACATGCATAAAAGTATAGTTAAAGAGTTATAATGTTACCCTACCAGGGAAGAAAATTGTTGAAATATTTTAATCACATTAATGTTATTATCAAATTTCTATTTCAGAAAGTTAACATATTTTTCAATGAAAATGTGAACATAAATTAGAAAACTATTGTAATAGCATATTTATCACATGTATATGATGTCTTCTCTCTACTGTGAACTTCTCAAAGGTAGATTCAGTGTCATATATATATATATATATATATATATATATATATATATATATATATATATATATATATATATATATGTATATATATATAGGTATCTCCAGAATCTTAATCCAGTGACTGTAACAAGATAGTTATTCTCTAAGTGGTAGTTGAATTGAACTAAAAATAGTAAAATGACAGGTTTAGGATCCCAATCTTTAGAAAATGTGATAAAAATATCATAAGGTTCCAATTTCTCATACATGCTTCATGCATAACTTTTAATATTAAAACCTAATAAAATTGCTATCTATAGTAAATAAATGACTACATATTGATAGTTTCTTCATAAAAATTAAGAGGTTTGCATAGATATTGGGTTCTACTATTAAGATATTAAACTGTCAAGAATGAATAGTAACATGTATTTCCTGATTATAATGTTATAGGTGACTGAACTCTGTATTTTTATACTAGTAAGATATAAGACAATTATATTTATTAAATATGGTCTACAAAGTGTGGTATTTCCATCTAGAGAAATATATCAATGGAACAAAATAAAGAACCTAGAAATACACCCTCAAATAGAGTCAACTGATTTTTGACGAAGGTGTAGAAAGAATAGTCTTTTTTCCAAATGGTGATTAAACCATTGAATATCTATATGCAAAAAACCCCAAAACTTTGAACCATATTTTTCACTGGAAGTTAATGTAAAATGGATCAGAAACCTAAATGTTAAATCTAAAACTTTAAACTTCTGGAAGAAAACAAATCAGGACATCTTTGTGACACTGGATTGAAAATTTAAGACAGAGCAAAAACCCACAAACCATAAAATAAAACTACTGATAAATTAGACTTCACCAAAATAAAAGTAAATACAGGCATCCCTTGTTTCATTATGCTTCACTTTATTGTGCTTCACAGATACCACATTTTTTGAATTAAAGGTTTGTGGCAACCCTACATCCAACAAGTCTATTGGTATGATTTTTCCAACAACATTCGCGTAGTTTGTGTCTCTGTGTCACATTTTGGTAATTCTGACAATACTCTAAATTTTTCATTGTTATTATATTTGTTACAGTCTGTGATCAGTGATCTTTGATGGTACTATTGTAATTGTTTTGTGATGTCACAAACTGAGCTCATGTAAGATGGCAAACTTAACTGATAAATATTGTGTGTGTTCTGACTGCTCCCCCATCATCCCTTCCCTGTCTCTCTCCCTCTCCTCAGGCTTCCTTATTCCCTAAGACAAACAAAATTGAAATTAGGACAATTGATATCCCTACAAGGGCCTCTATGTGTTCAAGTGATAGGAAAAGTCATGTCCCTCACTTTAAATCAAAAGCTAGAAATAAGTTTAGTTAAGAAGGCATGTCAAAAGCTGAGACAGGTCAAAAGCTGGATCTCTTGAACGAAATAGTTAGCCAAGTTGTGAATACAAAGGAAAAGTTCTTGAAGGAAATTAAAAGCTTTACTCCAGTGAACACATAAATGATAAGAAAACAAAATAGACATTGCTGAAGTAGATAAAGCTTTAGTGGTCTGGAGAGAAAATCAAACCAGCCACAACATTCCCTTAAACCAAAGCCTAATACAGAGAAAGGCCCTAACTATCTTCAATTCTATGAAGGCTGAGAGAGGTGAGGAAGCTGTAGAAGAAAAGTTTGAAGCTAGCAGAGATTGGTTCATGATGATTAAGGAAATAAGTCATATCCATAACATAAAAGTGTAAGGAGAAGCAGCAAGTGCTGATGTAGAAGCTGCAGCAAGTTATCCAGAAGATCTAGTTAAGATAATGAGTGAAGGTGGCTATACTAAACAACAGATTTTTCAACATAGATGAAACCCTCTTCTATTGAAAAAAGGTGCTAACTAGGACTTTCATAGCTAGAGAGGAGAAGTCAATGCTTGGCTTCAAAGCTTCAAAGGACAGGTTCTCTCTTGTTAGAGGCTAATGTAGCTGGTGACTTGAAGTTGAAATCAATGCTCATTTACCATTCCAAAAATGCTAGGTCCTTAAGAATTGTGCTAAATCTACTCTGCTTGTGCTCTATCAATGGAACAACAGAGCCTGGATGACAGCACATCTCTTTATATCATGGTTGACTGTATATTTTAAGCCTATCTGTTGAGACCTACTGCTAGGAAAAAAAATTCAAAATATCACCCCAATTGTGCTCATTGACAATGTACCTGGTTCCTCAAGAGCTCTGATGAAGATGGACAATGAAATTAATGTTTTTTTATGACTTCTTACACAACACTCTTTCTGCAGCCCATGGATCAAGTTGTAATTTCAACTTTCAAGTCTTATTATTTAAGAGACACATTTCATAAGGCTATAACTGCCATAGATAGTGATTCCTCTGATGAATTTAGGTAAATTGAAAACCTTCTAGAAAGGATTCACCATTCTAGATACCACTAAGAACATACGTAATTCATAGGAAGAGGTCAAAATATCAACATTAACAAGAGTTTGGAAGAAGTTGATTCCAAACCTCATAGATGACTTTGAGGGGTTCAAGACTTCAGTGGAGGAAGTAAATACAAACATGGTAGAGGAGAGAGGGGCAAGATGGCGGAAGAGTAAGACGCGGAGATCACCTTCCTCCCCACAGATACATGAGAAATACATCTACACGTGGAACTGCTCCTACAGAACACCCACTGAACGCTGGCAGAAGACGTCAGACCTCCCAAAAGGCAAGAAAATCCCCACGTACTTGGGTAGGGCAAAAGAAAAAAGAAATAACAGAGACAAAAGAATAGGGACGGGACCTGCACCAGTGGGAGGGAGCTGTGAAGGAGGAAAGGTTTCCACACACTAGGAAGCCCCTTCGTGGGCAGAGACTGCGGGTAGCAGAGGGGGGAAGCTTCGGAGCCACGGAGGAGAGCGCAGCCACAGTGGTGCGGAGGGCAAAGCGGAGATTCCCGCACAGAGGAGCGGTGCCGACCAGCACTCACCAGCCCGAGAGGCTTGTCTGCTCAGCCGCCGGGGCGGGCGGGGGCTGAGAGCTGAGGCTCGGGCTTCAGTGCTAGCCGGGAGGGAGTCCGGGAAAAAGACTGCAGCTGCCAAAGAGGCAAGAGAATTTTTCTTGCCTCTTTGTTTCGCGGCGCGCAAGGAGAGGGGATTCAGAGCGCCGCCTAAACGAGCTCCAGAGACGGGCGCGAGCCGCGGCTATCAGCGCGGATCCCACAGCAACAGGGACGCAGAGGGAAAAACGGAGAGATTCCCGCACAGAGGCTCAGCGCCGAGCAGCACTCACCAGCCCGAGAGGCTTGTCTGCTCACCCGCCGGGGCGGGCGGGGGCTGGGAGCTGAGGCGCGGGCTTCGGTCGGATCCCAGGGAGGGGACTGGGGTTGGCTGCGTGAACACAGCCTGGAGGGTCTAGCGCACCACAACTGGCCGGGAGGGTGCACGAGAAAAAGTCTGCAGCTGCCGAAGAGGCAGGAGACTTTTTCTTGCCTCTTTGTTTCGTGGCGTGCAAGGAGAGGGGATTCAGAGCGCCACTTGGACGAACTCCAGAGACGGGCGCGAGCCGCGGCTGTCAGCGCGGACCCCAGGGACGGGCATGAGACGCTAAGGCTGCTGCTGCCGCCACCAAACAGCCTGTGGGCGAGCGCAGGTCATTCTCCACGCCGCCCCTCCCGGGAGCCTGTGCAGCCCGCCACGGCCAGGCTCCCGTAATCCGGGGACAACTTCCCCGGGAGAGCGCACGGCGCACCTCAGGCTGCTGCAACGTCACGCCGGCTTCTGCCGCCGCAGGCTCGCCCCGCCTCCTCCGTACCGCTCCCTCCCCCCGGCCTGACTGAGCCAGAGCCCCCGAATCAGCTGCTCCTTTAACCCCGTTCTGTCTGGGCGGGGAACAGACACCCTCAGGGGACCTACATGCAGAGGCGGGTCCAAATCCAAAGCTGAACCCCGGGAGCTGTACGAACAAAGAAGAGAAAGGGAAATCTCTCCCAGCAGCCTCAGAAGCAGCGGATTAAAGCTCCACAAACAACTTGATGTGCCTGCATCTGTTGAATACCTGAATAGACAACGAATCATCCCAAATTTAGGAGATGGACTTTGGGAGCAGGATATATTAACTTTTCCCCTTTTCCTTTTTTTTGTGAGTGTAGATGTGTATGCTTCTGGGTGAGATTTTGTCTGTATAGCTTTGCTCTCACCGTTAGTCCTAGGGTTAGGTCCGTCCGTTTTTTTTTTTTTTTTTTTTTGGCTTAAAAAATTTTTTTTTCCCTAATAAATGTTTTCTTAATAATTTTTTCCTTATTTTCTATTTTTAAAAAAATTTTTAATAAGTTTTTTCATATTTTTTATTTTAAAAAATTAAAAAAATTTTTTTCTTAATAAATTTTTTCTAAATAATTTTTTTCTTATTTTTAGTATAAAAAATTAATAAATCTATTTTTAAAAATTAAAAAAAATTTTTTTTTCTTAATAAATTTACTCTTAATAATTTTTTTTCTTATTTTTTATTATAATTGCTTTATTTTATTTTATTTTATCCTCTTTTTTTCTTTCTTTCCATTTTTTCTCCCCTTTATTCTGAGCCGTGTGGATGAAAGGCTCTTGGTGCTCCAGCCAGGCATCAGGGCTGTGCCTCTGAGGTGGGAGAGCCAACTTCAGGACACTGGTCCACAAGAGACCTCCCAGCTCCACGTAATACCAAACGGCGAAAATCTCTCACAGATCTCCATCTCAACATCAAGACCCAGCTTCACTCAACGACCAGCAAGCTACAGTGCTGGACACCCTATGCCAAACAACTAGCAAGAGAGGAACACAGCCCCATCCATTAACAGAGAGGCTGCCTAAAATCATAATAAGGCCACAGACACCCCAAAACACACCACCAGACGTGGACGAACCCACCAGAAAGACAACATCCAGCCTCATCCACCAGAACACAGGCACTAGTTCCCTCCACCAGGAAACCTACACAACCCACTGAACCAACCTTAGCCACTGGGGACAGATACCAAAAAAACAACGGGAACTACGAACCTGCAGCCTGTGAAAAGGAGACCCCAAACACAGTAAGATAAGCAAAATGAGAAGACAGAAAAACACACAGCAGATGAAGGAGCAGGGTCAAAACACACCAGACCTAACAAATGAAGAGGAAATAGGTAGTCTACCTGAAAAAGAATTCAGAATAATGATAGTAAGGATGATCCAAAGTCTTGGAAATAGAATAGACAAAATGCAAGAAACATTTAACAAGGACGTAGAAGAACTAAAGAGGAACCAAGAAACGATGACAAGCACAATAAATGAAATTAAAAATACTCTAGATGGGATCAATAGCAGAATAACTGAGGCAGAAGAACGGATAAGTGACCTGGAAGATAAAATGGTGGAAATAACTACTGCAGACCAGAATAAAGAAAAAAGAATGAAAAGAACTGAGGACAGTCTCAGAGACCTCTGGGACAACATTAAACGCACCAACATTCGAATTATAGGGGTCCCAGAAGAAGAAGAGAAAAAGAAAGGGACTGAGAAAATATTTGAAGAGATTATAGTTGAAAACTTCCCTAATATGGGAAAGGAAATAGTTAATCAAGTCCTGGAAGCACAGAGAGTCCCATACAGGATAAATCCAAGGAGAAACACACCAAGACACATATTAATCAAACTATCAAAAATTAAATATAAAGAAAACATATTAAAAGCAGCAAGGGAAAAACAACAAATAACACACAAGGGAATCCCCATAAGGTTAACAGCTGATCTTTCAGCAGAAACTCTGCAAGCCAGAAGGGAGTGGCAGGATATACTTAAAGTGATGAAGGAGAAAAACCTACAACCAAGATTACTCTACCCAGCAAGGATCTCATTCAGATTTGATGGAGAAATTAAAACCTTTACAGACAAGCAAAAGCTGAGAGAGTTCAGCACTACCAAACCAGCTTTACATCAAATGCTAAAGGAACTTCTCTAGGCAAGAAACACAAGAGAAGGAAAACACCTACAATAACAAACACAAAACATTTAAGAAAATGGGAATAGGAACATACATATCGATAATTACCTTAAATGTAAATGGATTAAATGCTCCCACCAAAAGACACAGACTGGCTGAATGGATACAAAAACAAGACCCATATATATGCTGTCTACAAGAGACCCACTTCAGACCTAGAGACACATACAGACTGAAAGTGAGGGGATGGAAAAAGATATTCCATGCAAATGGAAATCAAAAGAAAGCTGGAGTAGCAATTCTCATATCAGACAAAATAGACTTTAAAATAAAGACAATTACAAGAGACAAAGACGGACACTATATAATGATCAAGGGATCGATCCAAGAGGAAGGTATAACAATGGTAAATATTTATGCACCCAACATAGGAGCACCTCAATACATAAGGCAAATACTAACAGCCATAAAAGGGGAAATCGACAGTAACACAATCATAGTAGGGGACTTTAACACCCCACTTTCACCAATGGACAGATCATCCAAAATGAAAATAAATAAGGAAACACAAGCTTTAAATGATACATTAAACAAGATGGACTTAATTGATATTTATAGGACATTCCACCCAAAAACAACAGAATACACATTTTTCTCAAGTGCTCATGGAACATTCTCCAGGATAGATCATATCTTGGGTCACAAATCAAGCCTTGGTAAATTTAAAAAAATTGAAATCGTATCAAGTATCTTTTCCAACCACAACGCTATGAGACTAGATATCAATTACAGGAAAAGATCTGTAAAAAATACAAACACATGGAGGCTACACAATACACTACTTAATAACGAAGTGATCACTGAAGAAATCAAAGGGGAAATCAGAAAATACCTAGAAACAAATGACAATGGAGACACGACGATCCAAAACCTATGGGATGCAGCAAAAGCAGTTCTAAGAGGGAAGTTTATAGCAATACAAGCCTACATCAAGAAACAGGAAACATCTCGAATAAACAACCTAACCTTGCACCTAAAGCAATTAGAGAAAGAAGAACAAAAAAACCCCAAAGCTAGCAGAAGGAAAGAAATCATAAAGATCAGATCAGAAATAAATGAAAAAGAAATGAAGGAAACAATAGCAAAAATCAATGAAACTAAAAGCTGGTTCTTTGAGAAGATAAACAAAATTGATAAACCATTAGCCAGACTCATCAAGAGAAAAAAGGAGAAGACTCAAATTAATAGAATTAGAAATGAAAAAGGAGAAGTAACCACTGACACTGCAGAAATACAAACGATCATAAGAGATTACTACAAGCAACTCTATGCTAATAAAATGGACAACCTGGAAGAAATGGACAGATTCTTAGAAATGCACAACCTGCCGAGACTGAACCAGGAAGAAATAGAAAATATGAACAGACCAATCACAAGCACTGAAATTGAAACTGTGATTAAAAATCTTCCAACACACAAAAGCCCAGGACCAGATGGCTTCACAGGTGAATTCTATCAAACATTTAGAGAAGAGCTAACACCTATCCTTCTCAAACTCTTCCAAAATATTGCAGAGGGAGGAACACTCCCCAACTCATTCTACGAGGCCACCATCACCCTGATACCAAAACCAGGCAAAGATGTCACAAAGAAAGAAAACTACAGGCCAATATCACTGATGAACATAGATGCAAAAATCCTCAACAAAATACTAGCAAACAGAATCCAACAGCACATTAAAAGGATCATACACCATGATCAAGTGGGGTTTATTCCAGGAATGCAAGGATTCTTCAATATACACAAATCAATCAACGTGATACATCATATTAACAAATTGAAGGAGAAAAACCATATGATCATCTCAATAGATGCAGAGAAAGCTTTTGACAAAATTCAACACCCATTTATGATAAAAGTCCTGCAGAAAGTAGGCATAGAGGGAACTTTCCTCAACATAATAAAGGCCGTATATGACAAACCCACAGCCAACATTGTCCTCAATGGTGAAAAACTGAAACCATTTCCACTAAGATCAGGAACAAGACAAGGTTGCCCACTCTCACCACTATTATTCAACATAGTTTTGGAAGTGTTAGCCACAGCAATCAGAGACGAAAAAGAAATAAAAGGAATCCAAATCGGAAAAGAAGAAGTAAAGCTGTCACTGTTTGCAGATGACATGATACTATACATAGAGAATCCAAAAGATGCTACCAGAAAACTACTAGAGCTAATCAATGAATTTGGTAAAGTAGCAGGATACAAAATTAATGCACAGAAATCTCTTGCATTCCTGTATACTAATGATGAAAAATCTGAAAGTGAAATTAAGAAAACACTCCCGTTTACCATTGCAACAAAAAGAATAAAATATCTAGGAATAAACCTACCTAAGGAGACAAAAGACCTGTATGCAGAAAATTATAGGACACTGATGAAAGAAATTAAAGATGATACAAATAGATGGAGAGATATACCATGTTCTTGGATTGGAAGAATCAACATTGTGAAAATGACTCTGCTACCCAAAGCAATCTACAGATTCAATGCAATCCCTATCAAACTACCACTGGCATTTTTCACAGAACTAGAACAAAAAATTTCACAATTTGTATGGAAACACAAAAGACCCCGAATAGCCAAAGCAATCTTGAGAACGAAAAATGGAGCTGGAGGAATCAGGCTCCCTGACTTCAGACTATATTACAAAGCTACAGTAATCAAGACAGTTTGGTACTGGCACAAAAACAGAAATATAGATCAATGGAACAGGATAGAAAGCCCAGAGATAAGCCCACGCACATATGGTCACCTTATCTTTGATAAAGGAGGCAAGCATATACAGTGGAGAAAAGACAGCCTCTTCAATAAGTGGTGCTGGGAAAATTGGACAGGTACATGTAAAAGTATGAAATTAGAACACTCCCTAACACCATACACAAAAATAAACTCAAAATGGATTAAAGACCTAAGTGTAAGGCCAGACACTATCAAACTCTTAGAGGAAAACATAGGCAGAACACTGTATGACATAAGTCACAGCAAGATCCTTTTTGACCCAGGTCCTAGAGAAATGGAAATAAAAACACAAATAAACAAATGGGACCTAATGAAACTTAAAAGCTTTTGCACAGCAAAGGAAACCATAAACAAGACCAAAAGACAACCCTCAGAATGGGAGAAAATATTTGCAAATGAAGCAACGGACAAAGGATTAATCTCCAAGATTTACAAGCAGCTCATGCAGCTCAATAACAAAAAAACAAACAACCCAATCCAAAAATGGGCAGAAGACCTAAATAGACATTTCTCCAAAGAAGAGATACAGATTGCCAACAGACACATGAAAGAATGCTCAACATCATTAACCATTAGAGAAATGCAAATCAAAACTACAATGAGGTATCATCTCACACCGGTCAGAATGGCCATCATCAAAAAATCTAGAAACAATAAATGCTGGAGAGGGTGTGGAGAAAAGGGAACACTCTTGCACTGTTGGTGGGAATGTAAACTGATACAGCCACTATGGAGAACAGTATGGAGGTTCCTTAAAAAACTAAAAATAGAACTACCATATGACCCAGCAATCCCACTACTGGGCATATACCCTGAGAAAACCATAATTCAGAAAGAGTCATGTACCAAAATATTCATTGCAGCTCTGTTTACAATAGCCAGGACATGGAAGCAACCTAGGTGTCCATCATCGGATGAATGGATAAAGAAGATGTGGCACATATATACAATGGAATATTACTCAGCCATAAAAAGAAATGAAATGGAGGTGTTTGTAATGAGGTGGATGGAGTTAGAGTCTGTCATACAGAGTGAAGTAAGTCAGAAAGAGAAAAACAAATACAGTATGCTAACACATATATATGGAATCTAAGGGAAAAAAAAAAAAAAAAAAAAAAAGAGGTCATGAAGAACCTAGTGGCAAGATGGGAATAAAGACACAGACCTACTAGAGAATGGACTTGAGGATATGGGGAGGGGGAGGGGTGAGATGTGACAGGGTGAGAGAGTGTCATGGACATATATACACTACCAAATGTAAAATAGATAACTAGTGGGAAGCAGCCGCATAGCACAGGGAGATCAGCTCGGTGCTTTGTGACCACCTAGAGGGGTGGGATAGGGAGGGTGGGAGGGAGGGAGATGCAAGAGGGAAGAGATATGGCAACATATGTATATGTGTAACTGATTCACTTTGTTGTAAAGCAGTAGCTAGCACACCATTGTAAAGCAATTATACTTCAATAAAGATGTTTAAAAAAAAAAAAACATGGTAGAATTAGCAAGATAACTAGAATTAGAAACAGAGCCTGAAAATGTGACTAAATTGCTGCAATTTCAGGATAAAACTTTCACAGATGAGGAGGTGCTTCTTATGGATGAACAAAGAAATTGTTTTTCTTGAGATGGAATCTACCCATGGTGAAGATGTGAAAATTGTGAAATGACAGCAAAGGATTTAGAATATTACAGAAACTTAGTTGATCAAGCAGTGGCAGGGTTTGAAAAGATTGACTAAATCCTTACAGATACTTCTTTGAGGAACTCTCTGCTCTTCTCACATTTGTTCCTTAAGGAAAGCTATTCTCCCAGAACACTCTTCACCGTCATCCCACACCTTCTTTCCAGCCTAATTGATCAACACTTCAGTTCTTATTTTAATTATCATAGGCTATGACATTTTAGCCTATGACATTTGCTTGGTCTATGACTTTGCTTAAGACCTTGAACTTCTCTTTCGTCAGCTTTGTCACAGTTTCCTAAAATGACTTTCCTTCCTCCCATAGAACTCTGAAAGGGCTGTGATGTAAAGGAAAATGTGCTGGATTTCCTGTATCCCCAGACCCAGCCAACAGGATAAATAAATGAGAGTAGAGCTCTGCGGGTTGAAAGAAAAACTTTCCTCTTACTTACAGTGTTTAAAAAAATGTTTTCTTGGAGTAATATATTCTTTAGGTATCCTTCATGCTTCTTTGAGTTAATTTGTTCAATATTCTTTCAGCAGGTACTTATTGATCACTGCAGTGTTCCAGGTACCACGACCAGTGTTGGGTTTTCAATGGTGAATAAGATAAACATGGCTCCTTTGCTGATAATGCTTCTTAGAATTTAATTTTTTTTTAAAGGGTACATATCCTTAACAGCTTACATTTGGAGAGGAAAGCCATTAAATTAAGTAATGTGTTTTGATTCAGCAAACCAACATCAGTGTTTACCTCCTTGACAAGAACTGTGGCTGAAAGTAATGTAGATGAATGAGACTCAGTTCCTGCCCTGAGGGACTTATAATCTAACAGCAAATATTGACTACAGAGCTCGAGTGAATGAATTGTAGTGTGATTGTGTGGCTTGAGTCTGTTGGAGCACAGAGAAGGGAGCAACGTTAGGTATTGGAAGCTTTGGAAGAATTCACATGGAAAGTTACATGTTATCTAAGGCTTGAGTCTGGAACTGATTTGCTAAGTGTGATCTCTTCAGGACACTCTCAGTGAAAGATAGAATGAATCAAGGCCAGTGGTAGACACCTTCACTGACTTTTCAGAATTATTAGCCAGCCTTAACATCCATTAAACATTTAAGGAACAGCATAATATTATGTAAAATTTGTCAATGCCTAGAATGTAGTGACAGTTGCTATGGGAATGTGACTCCCTTATAATTGGGATTGTAGGTGAAGCTATTTCTCTATTTTAGTCCTTTAATCAAGTGACATAAGAGTTAGAGTGGTCAATACACAGCTCACAAAAATAATTGCCTCTTCTATAACAGTAAAGAACATGAAATTTTTATTTTTTTAAAACCTCCTTCAAAACAACTACTCTATTATATTCTTCCATTAATTGCCATGAATTAGTTTAACCCAAAGTCAGTTTACACACTCATTCCTCCTGACTTTATGGATGCAGCATCAGTCATAATTGTTTTTTATTCCATTTCATTTAGAAAATTTAACTCTGTAGAGACCACTTCCATTCTAGTACTACTTAGTCTATTCAAATGTGTCATTGAACTTATTTACAACCCTGGTACAGAGTGTAAATTGCATGCAAAACTCTGTTTATTTATGCAACTGCATTTTTCTTCAGAGTTCATGATCTTCATGATCATTAGACTCTCAAAAGGATGAAGACCTAGTAAAGTCTCAAAAGCACTTGAAATTCTTTCTTTTTGGATTTGTCAGATTTTAGTAACCTTGAAAAGACTCCACTCAGGTGTTTTCTTGAAAGCAATAGAAGTTATTTAAAAATATTTTTTCTTATATCAAAAAAGGAAGCATTACTCACTGTACAACTCCTTCACAATGTCCTGTAAATTACTCTGGATTGTCAACAGCTGACTTCTGAGATGGAATCCTATTTGTTCTAGTATAGCTGGTATTTTACACAATACACACCGCATGGTTGGGCCTCTGTATACGTGAAAAATTTGAATGGATGAAAGACATGAGTTCCTTTTTTTGTTCACTGTTTCTGGCTGAGTACACATTGGATGCCATATACCCCTAATCATGTTGCCTTGATATAATTTGTTTTATGGCTACATCCATCCTGTGACATAAGCTATTTAAGTTACAGTAAGTCCCCTACATACAAATGAGTTCTGTTCTGAGAGTGTGTCTGTAAGTCCAATTTTTTTGTAAGTCCACAAAATTAGCTTATGTACCCAACTAACACACTTGGCTATATAGTACCGTACTGTAATAAGTTTATAATACTTTTCACACAAATAATACATAAAAAACAAACACAAAGAATAAAGAAAACATTTTTAATCTTACAGTACCTTGAAAAGTACAGTAGTACAGTACAACAGCTGGCACACAGGGGTTGGCATCGCCTGAACAGGCAAGAAGAGTTACTGACTGGAAGAGGGGGAGGAGGTGGGAGGTGGTATAGCTGAAAGATCATCAGCAATAGGAGATGGAGGGCAAGCTGCAGTTTCACTCATGCCTGACATTGATGGAACAGGTTCTGGTTCCTTGCTGGATTCAATTCTATATACCCTCTTGAAAAAATGATCCAGTGATGTCTGGGTAGTAGCACTTTTTTCTTGTCATAAATGACACGGCAGCACTTGGTTGCTTTCTGAAAGGGGGCTGCAACCTTTATGTACTGTTCTACACTCGGGTCCTATGCCTCAAAAACGAACAGTGCCTCCTCAAATAAAGAAAATCCCTTTGCCATTTCCTGCGTCATGAATCTCTTCGGTTCTTCAGTTACTTCTTCTTCCTCTTGTCCCTCTTCATCCTTTCTCTGGGCCTCTAATTACATCAGATCTTCATTAGTAAGTTACACAAAGTAAGTACACAAAGGCATAACCACTTGTAGAGGTTGCACACACATGACAATGTACGCCAGACACGTGAACTAATTTATGGGATTGGATTTGCGAACTACACGTTCGCAACTTTGAAAGTTCGAAACTTGAAGGTTCGTATGTAGGGCACTTACTATACAGTAAATGTTTGATAAATATAAATGCATATTAAACATTTATCAGTTAAAACAAACAAATCAATGTCTGCAACTGCTTGGTTTACTTAAAAACAAATGGAATAATGGACATATTACACCTTCAGGTATTCTATTATTTTTAACACTATTTTCATCCTTCATGATTCTTTTTGTTGTCCTTTAATATTACTGAGTTTCCAATAGGGAGTCTGAGCTGAAACGTCTGCCACGTGAGGCTGGGACTACATTGTAAGGAAATCATCAGAAGTGAGTCTCAGTGCATTTGCGTCATAATTTAAGGCCTAGTTGAAGTGTGATGAATGGTCCTTGTCTCTAATCATTATACCACCTGAGCAGGGCTATGTCATTCATGTCTTCCCGTTGTACTCTTGGAACTGCCACGGAGATAGCAAATGTACAATAAATACATTGCTGGATTAAATTTATATTTCAGAAAAATTCAATGTGTTAGAGAAATAGTAGTAGCAAACTTAAATGTAGCTGAGATTCTACAGTGAAAAAGACTTTATTGACACCCCCCGGCTCCATCTCTCATTTTACGGTTCAGAAACAAAGAACCAGGTATGTTGAATATTTTCCCAAGAAGATAATCAGTTACTATTTGATCTAGAATTAGAACACAGATTAATTATTCATCTAGTAATTCCACAAGTATTTATTGGGTGACTGTAATGTTCCAGGCACCTAACTAGGTATAGATTAAGTTAAAAGGCAAATTTTGCTCTGAAGGTCTTTGGGTCTAATAGGAGTGACTAACATATTAGTAATAATTGCAATACACAGTAAATGAAAAGAGCTCCAAGGGAGGTTATGTACAAAGCCCATAGTGTTTTTTTTTTAATTATTTGCAATGTTGGAGAAAGTCACGTATGTGTTGTTTTTGTTTTCTAATGAGAAAATGCTTTCATGCAGGGTTGCCAGAAAAATACAGGAAATCCAGCTAAACAATGATTTTTTTTTTTGTTAGTATATCCTAAATACGAAATTCAACTTTAACTGGTATCTTGTATTTTTATTCGTTACGTCTGACAACTAATTTGTTGTTGATGGCAATTCCTTATTTGAAAACTATGAAATTTGTGGTGTTTTGAAACATTTTTTTGTTTGAACTTCAGCTGCTATTATTTTATTTTTAATTTTAATGACTCACTTTTAAAAAATTCCTTTAAAATTTTATTAACTATTATATAGAAGTAACTGGTATGCTACAGTTTTTACAAACCTAGGTTTTAACCTCCCAAATTATGGCAACTTTGTAACCCTCATTTTGCATAAATTGAGAAAACATAATTTTCATTTAGTTAATTTTTAACCTATATTCTCTCTTACAGGATTCCATAAGGATATTCACATGATCCACACATTCAACCTTGATGGTCTGGTACCTTCAGACTAATTTCTACTCTACTTCTCTGACAAGCCACTTGTTCACTACAGATCAAATCTACTCATTCTAGTAGTACAGTCCCTCCTCCTCCTCCTCCTCCTGTACAATTCTAGTAGTAGGTAAATAACCATTCTCAAAATTCTAATGTTTTTCCTTAACCAATTCATCTCAATAGTAGAAGTGCTCCCTATAACTGTCAGCTAAAACCAAGCACTATTTACAACAGCCAAGACATGGAAGCAAACTAAACGTACTTGGAGAGATGAATGGATAAAGAAAAAGTGGTGTATGTATACACACACACACACACACACACACACACAATGGAATACTATTCAGCCATAAAAAAGAATGAAATAATGCCATTTGCAGCAACATAGATAGACCTAGAGATTATCATACTAAGTAAGTCAGACAGAGAAAGACAAATATATGATATTACTTATAAGTGGAATCTAAAATATGATACAAATGAACTTATTTACAAAACAGAAACAGACTCACAGGCATAGAAAACAAACTTATGGTTACCAAAGGAGAAAGGGAGGGATAAATTAGGAGTTTGGGATGAGCAGATACAAACTACTATATATAAAACAGATAAACAACAAGGTCTTGCTGTATAGCACAGGGAACTATATTCAATATCTTGTAATAATCTATAATGGAAAAGAACATGAAAAAGAATAAATATTGATATGTATGTATAACTGAATCACTTTGCTGTACACCAGAAACTAACACAACATGGTAAATCAACTATACTTCAATAAAATATTCCCATAATTTATAGCTGATGTCATGCTATAGTTTTTAAAGTAAGACTTTCTATAGTTTTAAGAGTAGGGAGACAAAATCCAATACTGGGAATAATTTTTAATTGTTATTATACATGAAGACTCCCACAGATTATATTGTATATAGAAGCAGATGTAGCTTTTGTCTCTTTCACTGTCTTGAGAAGTATACTGCATACACGCACACACACACACACACACACACACACACACATATATATATATAAAACATCAATATGTATAATATTGCATTTTTTATTCCAAGAGTTTGACTATTTTATGGAACACCATAAATTTAGAAGTCACACACTTAGAAAAAAGAAAGAATCATGCCCACATTAAAAACAAACATAAATTGTAAGACACAGATTGACTTAGAAATGTAACAATTTGAAGTAAAATGCACATATTAGAGTTGACAGTATAAAATAATATTTACACAGTCTAGCCCATCTGGTAGTAGGCAATAAATAACTTTTTACTGAACTTATTTAAAAAAACAAGATACTTAGGATAGGCATTAGGAAGAAGGGAATCCATTGCTCTCCCCCTAACTTTTTCACCTAAGCCATCTGAGTATCCTTTCTCCCTCTCTGCCCCAACCGCCACCCAGGGACACGTTGCTAATCTAAATAGTCTGATACAAGAACATTTATTGCACTGTGATTCCTAGTGAAATTTGCTTAGAGAGTAGAATTTAAGACTCTATTCCCCCCCAAAAAAGATACATATGTGAGATGATGGATGTGTCAATTAAATCAGTCTGGGGGAGGGGGCGGGATCCTTTTACAATTTATATACTATCAATTCATCACATTGTACTCTCTAAGTATCTTACCATTTTGCTTGTCAATTATACCTCAATAAAACTGCGAGGGGGAAATATTTGTATAGAAGTAGGTGAAAATTAAGTGCTTAAAGTAAATTAGATTCATCTTTTCTCCTCATTGACTTAAGAAATTTTTGATCAGGTTGAAGATCATTCTCTTTTATAAGTTTTGCAGGTGGATAATGGTGGAAGTCCTTAAGAGCCTTAACTTACCCTTAATGACATTATAACAAATATCAAGATGCCTTCTAAAAGACAAGAGATTTTGTCTAAAATTTGTTTTAATTTAGAACTTATTTTTTAAAACAATATTTCTCCAAAAATACTTGAGTCCCTTCCTGGGAAAAAATGAGCAGTAGCAAAATTATTGTGCTAGAGCAGCCCTCATATCCCTCGGAATGAAGCTATATCATTCCATAGTGATGTTCATGTAATCATGATCATCCTTATTTGTTTCTAGAATTCCTTCTTCCAAGAACTTTCGGTATTCATTGTTAGTGAATGACTTGAAGAAATATCTTTTTTGGTGACAACATTGGCTTTAATTAAAAATATATGACAGAAAAATCTATGACTTTAGTAATGCACTTACTTTGTGTCTATTAAGGATGGCCTTTGCTCCCAGTAAAGTTACGTGGGCACAGTCACTCTCTACTCATTATAACGTGATTTTCTTAATGAGACAGTTTTACTTTTACTTCAAAATGAAATAAAATATATTTTACTGTACTCTCCTTGGGTCTATTCAAATTATAAAAAGCATAATACTTATTAATGACAAGTGAAGAAAGCAATGGCTAATATTCTCTTGTCCTTCCTGTCTGCCTCTGAAAATGATAATTACAATTTTAATTTGAAGACTAGGCATATTTTAAAAATGTTCACCATGTGATATTTCTAGGTTGAACTATATACTTATTTTTCATTATGAGTCGTGCAACAGTTACAGTTTCAATTACATTTTTCAATCATAAAACCATTTATATTACTACTATTGATTTCAACATGAAAAGTTTCAAGATGCAGTCTTTCCCAGTTAGTGATATATATTGTATACACTATTATAAGTTTAATAACCACCATTGTGGAGGAGATTACCGCTATTACGAAGCTCTAAAAGGGTCTGGCTATTTTCTCATAAGCATATGTTATGCCAACAAAGCTATGTGGAATCATCTGTTTTCATGTTTGTTTGTTTTTCAATGAAAGATTAGATTTTATTGAATAGCAAACATATACTACATACATACAAAAACAATGGAAAGGTTTAGTCAAAACAATAAAAGTTTAAAAACATTTTTATTAATGTAAAGTACCACTTAGCTTAAAAATGTCCTGCATTTTCAATTATTTAGTATGAATATATAGTTCACATCAAGTTACTTTGATTATATTATCTTTCAAATATTGTTTCCAAAATCTCTACAGATTCAGTGAAAAAGAGGGCATCATACAACAAAGTTGCAGTAAAAGCAAACTTAAAAGCCCTGATTTAGGCATAGAAGTATGGCCTTTACCTTCACACTAACGTTCTAAAAATTTTGTGTAATTTTATATTTCTTTCTAACCTCTTTCGAATTCCTCCAAGAGTTATTATTTCATATGCATTTGTTTAGAATTTCTTACTAATAGCTTCTTTTCAGTAGGTTTTAGAAAATTGCTTATGAAAGGAAGTCTTTAAATACATTATATCAATTCTAAAACATATATTTGACTAAACTATTCACCAGCTGATAACATTTTCAGTTTTTTTAAAGTTTTAGTGAATAGTGGAAATATAACACTTCATTGGCATTCTCTTTGTTTTCCTTTTTATTACTTTTCTTTGCCTTTATGCATTTTATTCACCTCCGTGACAGTGAATTCTGAATCCCAGGTCCCTATGTGAGGTTTGGTTTTGCCTCATCTCTTAGATCAAAATAAAGATTATTATGGAAATAACAAAATTTCTGGTGATGATTTTTCTTGTTAAAAATCTTTATATTTAAGTATCTGTTTCTGAATACATTCATTAGTGGATGGTGACCCTCATGAATCCCACATATACAAATATAAACTTTTAAAAGTTGAAGTTATTTTCATTAAGTATTTGTGAATTATAGATATGGAATGGTTGGGTACAGAAGTGGCTTCCTGCAAAAATCACATATATAAATTAAGATCTTCTGAAACCATGTAACCATATTTTATTATCACCTCAAAGTTCCTTATATTTTAACAACAATTCCCAAATGGTATACCTATGAACACCTTTTATATTTTAGGGTTTTGAGGCAGGATGTTTGAATCCATTCTATTTTATTCCTATCTTACCTTTCACTTGAAATGCCCTTGCAAAACATTAATCCCCTTCTTACTTTAGCATATGTGATCTAGTATTGTGTTTAAAATTAATTCAGTAATCTGCAGATTAAGATAACACCTAGATACACACTATGTTGTAAAGGAGATCTATTTTCAAATAAGGTGACCCATTAGCCCATGACTGATCATTGGTATGAATGAATTTTTCAGATCAATGCACTTGAACTAGCCCAGAAGAGGGACCTCAATTGAAAAAAGGGACAAAAGAAAGAGTTGCATTTTGAAAGCCAAATTTTGTTGTAAAAAGTATAACATGGATATTACCTAATAAAGGTAAACTGAGGCTCATTTGACACTACCATGGTAAGGCATGGATACGAGGCTGTGAAATGGCTGCAGAGCTCTGAGAATGATGGATGTCCAAGGGTCTATGAATGAGTAAAAATAGGTGGAGGATCAAAGAAAACTTTCTGATTTTACTTTGCTTATGTAGAAACTGAAATAATCAACTTTGCATATCATCCATATTGTACCAGACTCTGTTATTTATTTGTAAAACTGTTTTAAAAGATCATGTAATAATTTCCTACTCTTAACCATTTTGACAGTAGGATTTTATTTTTTAGATATAATCTTTAAAGATTATACACCTAGCCTTCTAAATAGGTTAAATAATACATTTTATAAATTGTGAGGGATTGCCCTGCATATTCATTTACCCCTGTCTTTGTCTGATTTGCCCTTCTATACATGTATTGACAGTGTTTTGCACCTTTTGTCTTTTACCCTAGGGTGCTACTGGGGTGTATTACAATGTTCACTAACATCTCTAACAGTTTTTGACATCCCATGATCCCAAAGGAAAACTATGGTCGTGTACTCTATTTTTACATTAATGATGCCTTTTACTTATGCAAATGTGACAAGTCATTGGAGGGTGGAAATGATGAGTAGGTTGGATATAAAGTGAAGTCCTCTCTAGTTAATTGATTTTTCATTTGTTTTACTGAGTTAGAAGGAATTGTTTTAGCAACGAACTTACTTCAGCCTGAGTTTTCTTCCTTTGATTTCGTGCTTTGTGGTGTATATCTCCCCCTTTCTTTTAATGATCAGTAACTGCTTACCATTCTGCTTTTTACCCGCTGACCTAAGCTAATTAGTTTTCTCCACTAGCATACCACTACAATTACTCCTATTTCTACCATTTCTCTTAAGAGCGACACAGTATATTAAAGAGTCCCTTGAGTTATATTTTAACTGTATAATGACATAAAAATGTGAAATTTTAAGAAGTGAGTCAAGCTCATATTATGCATGCGATGTAACATACCTCATCTGTTTCTCATCTTAAATCTCCTTAGATCTTCACAGGACAACATCTTCAACCTGTAAAATGATATTTTGAGGAGAGCAGACATTTCAGTGATTCTAAATTTAAAGTTAGAAGATTATCTCTAAGGTTGATCTATTGGAATTACTTCTCTGAGCCAAAGTAATTCAAGTAATTCAGGTGTAGTGAAACACTTCTAATTTTAAATTCAGAAGCATTGAGGAATGAGTTGGGTTATTGGCTATAGCGCTTAGCTGATCCTCTTTCTTATCATCCTTAACTTTTAAAGCCTGGCCTTTGTAAAATGTGTTTCAGAAATCCATGTGTTCACAAGCATTTGATTCATTAATTTTGAAAGACTATTACAAAGGTCTTTTAGTGATAAGTTCAGAGATACCAAAAAACCCAAGAGTGAACATACACAATTAAAATAAAGAACTCTGTAAAAATGTCTCAATGAATCAGAGGTGAAAAGGTGATCATATTCTAACAGGGAAGTCATATACATATATATGTCTAAATCCTCACACAATGGATCCCTGGAATTGGAGGTGGGCAGAGAAAAAAGAACTTCCTTTTTGTCCCTATGTTATATGTGTTTTCAGTATATACATTTGTAACACTTTATTTTTGGTATTTGTTAGCAAGTGTTAGCACTTGCTAGCACTTGTTAGCAAGTGCTACAAGGGAATAAAGAGAATACAAATTTTACAGATATCAAATCAAATGTCTGAGTAGAGCATGTACCAAATTTAATATTGAAAGACTAGGCATAAGCTAAACTAATGTTCAAGATATTTTTCTTTATTTCTCTCTCTTTCTTTCTTTCCTTCTATTTTCCTTCCTTCCTCCCTCCCTCCCTTCCTCCCTCCCTTCCTTCCTTCCTTCCTTTCCTTCTTTCCTCACTCTCTCTTTCTCTCTCTCTCCCCCACCCCCAGCTCTCTCTCTCTCTTGCTCTCTTTCCCCCCTGAAAGGTGTAATAGCATTTAGCAAGAGTAGGTATGACATTGCTACCATTTATTCAAATCTCTAGTTCTATCCAATAGTCCCTGTTGTATGTATGTGGGTGTATAATGTGTATATCTACAGATGTACACATATACATGTAATATATAATTTTATATTATAATACAATATATACTAAACAAAATATGGGTTTCAGATTAAATAATTTTTTATAAGCTGAACTTTTGATGCTTACTAAATTGTAATGGGTTACACATTTTAATCTATTACTACAAAAAGATTATTTACTTACTTTGTTTTCTAATTCTATATAGCTTTTTTGTTTGCTTGCCACTGTACTGGCATAGTAGAGGCAAAAAGATGAATCTTTACACTGTTTTAAACTTAATAACTTACTGTTCAGCTGGAGGACACATGTCAGTAACTACCACTTGATCTAGGTTTTTGGGTAGAATTAGAAGTATCGATATTACAGGGAGTGGAGAGGAAAGGGAAAAGGCCTTTAAGATTTGGGAAACATTTTCAAAAACAGAGAAGGAACAAGAATGGAGAGAGCCTTACTGTGAGAAAGGGGACTATTGGACATGGCAGGAGACAATGCCATGGCCACATCAGGGAGAAGCTGAACAGCGAGGCTGAGTGATGGGTGTTACTGCATGAAGAACAAACATGTTTCTAGGAAAGAGGAAAGAACAAATGAAAGGTAAAAGAAGATGAAGAAGAAGAAGAAGAAGAAGAAGAAGAAGAAGAAGAAGAAGAAGAAGAAGAAGAAGAAGAAGAAGGAGAAGGAGAAGGAGAAGGAGAAGGAGAAGGAGAAGGAGAAGGAGAAGGAGAAGGAGAAGGAGAAAGAGAAGGAGAAGGAGAAGAAGGAGAAGGAGAAGGAGAAGGAAAAATTGCCAGATCTCAGAAGACAAGAGAAGAAATGGGCTAAAAACAAACAAAAGGAATACAAAGAACATCTTGGGAAAGTAAGGACACAAGGGATTTGGCCCTACTTTGTCCATCTAACCATTCTTGCAGACATTGCTAATCCACCATGTTTTTCTCCAGAAAAACTTGATCAGAACGAGAATCATTCATGAGGTAGTACTCCAGGAACCCCTTATCTATCATTACTGACACATGAGATGAAACTTATTTTCTATTTTAGAAATAATACATAAGAGTTCAAGAGGCACTAGAGACAGAAGTCACTCATGTTACCATTTTCACTTGCAAAGGTGTAGATAAATAATTTTACTTTTTATTTCCTGGATGGAGAGTTCATTGGTTGCACAGTTGTGGGAGATTATCCACCTAAACTGTTTATAATGCTGTGTTTCTCAAATGATGGTCTGCAGACCACCTCCAGCAAAATTGTTGCCCTCCTGAATCTCCAGATTCCTCTGCTAAGGCATCCTGAATGAGAATCCAGCGCAGGGAACAAAGAAGTTGTGTTTTTAGCAAGCACCTTGCCTGCAAAGTTTGAAACACAGGAGTATAAGGATCGCTCAGCTGGGTAACATTCCTATCAGCACTGAAACAGCAAATGCTGACTGAGTGAACTGGTGAAGTTACTTTTCCTTAATGATACTTAGTTTCTTTGAATTCACAGCTTTAGGAAGGCATCAAACCTACTAGCTGAGATAAAATTTAACAAAGTATCTGTGTTAGCTAAATGGAAACACAAATATATACATTTGTACAATACTAAAATAATACATCTATCCAACTATATTGTTTCTGATTTTTAATTACCAGTGATTTAGACTAGATGAGGGTGAAAACTCCCCCAGGCATAACCAGGGTATGCCTCCTGACTAGACCCTCTTTCCCTTTCGCCTGCTGGTGTTATGTCACTGTGTCAATCTTATTCCATCTGCTTATGTGTTCTGTAACCCTAATTGAGACCTGCCCATTATAATTTCCTCATAAAGACTTGTTTAATTAAGTTCTGCTTGATTTTCCCCTCTGGTGATGCAAAACAAAGTAACATGCCATACAGAGTTGTGAAGGAAGGAAAATAGTTTTGCATAGGTGGTCAGATTCAAGTCATACATATCTTAATATCATATACAGAGCTACTAATAGTCAAGCTAAATCATGAAATTTAAAACCACTTTCCATCATTTTCCCCTAATATATGCTTTTTACTTTCTGTGCCTTTCCTCACTTTACTACTTCTGCCTAAAATGCCTTTATTCCTCCCACATCTTACCCCTCCCTCACTTTTGCCTGTCTAGATAAAATATTTTCAACCTATAACTATCTATAATGTGTTTACTATGTCTCTCTTATGACAGTCAAATATACCTTATATTTTCTTATATTTATGGTAGCATAATTCCTTATTTATACAAAACTGTCTCCAAGGGCAGATTCTCTTTGCTTCCCCAGCACCCGGGTGTATACAGTAGGTGCTCAATTATACTTGCCAAAATTAACAAATTAATAGATGATCAAAAAAGCCAGCTCTGGGAGGATTGTGCAGCGATAAATTACTTTTTGCCTCATCGTCACTGTAAAATGATCTTGCTAGAAAAATTTTGCCCTGACCTGAACACAGAGCCACTCCATCAGTTCTGAAATGTAACTATCCAATGGGTATTTTTGAGATCTTCATTTGTGCACAGCGCCATGGTTACCAGGTAAACACAAAGTGTTGAGAAGAAATTCAATTATTTCTTTGTGACTCATTGACATTCCACCTAAGTAAGCACTTGTGCATTTGTTTTAATGATTCTTTCTAGAAGTTTTAGGGATAGTTAAGAAAAGAAGTTATGGGACTTCCTGGTGGCTCAATGATTAAGAATCTGCCTGCCAATGCAGAGGACACGGGTTTGATTCCCTGGTCTGGGAAGATCCCACATGCCACGGAGCAACTAAGCCCTTGCGCCACAACTACTGAGCCTGCGTGCTGCAACTACTGAGGGCCGCATGCCTAGAGCCCATGCTCCGCAACAAGAGAAGCCACCACAATGAGAAGCACGCACACAGCAACAAAGATCAGCCCCCACTTGCCACAACTAGAGAAAGCCTGTACACAGCAACAAAGATCCAACACAGCCAAAAATAAATACATAAAATAAATTTATTAAAAAAAGAAAAGAAGGGCTTCCCTGGTGGCGCAGTGGTTGAGAATCTGCCTGCCAATGCAGGGGACACGGGTTCGAGCCCTGGTCTGGGAAGATCCCACATGCCGCAGAGCGGCTAGGCCCGTGAACCACAATTACTGAGCCTGCGCGTCTGGAGCCTGTGCTCCGAAACAAGAGAGGCCGCGATAGTGAGAGGCCCGCGCACCGCGATGAAGAGTGGCCCTGGCTTGCCACAACTAGAGAAAGCCCTCGCACAGAAACAAAGACCCAACACAACCATAAATAATAAATAAATAAATAAATAAAAATTAAAAAAAAAAGAAAACAAGTTATAATGCTTAGAAGTCTATAAAATTTTTTAAAAAATTAACAATGGACTGTAAGATTTTATGACAAGGATGGCAAGTGAGATGGGGGAAGACATGCCATGTATTTAAATGAATTTGAACCCATCCTCAGAGCCACTGTAGACGATACCCTCAGTCTATTGATGGGCATTAAAATGAGTCAGAGAATGAGGTTCAATGAAGCTCAACCCAGTATTCCCAGTGATTGAAAAAAAAGCCCAGAATGTTTAATAGTTTTTTGAAAATAAAAATTTGGGGAAAATACATTTCTCAGAATATTTCACTCTTATGTCTAATATATTACCCTGAAGAACAGTCTATTCTCTTGCCTAAATTACCAAAGACTAAATAATCATTTATTCCCTGAGGTAGTGGATGTTGAGGGTTTGTATTACGAGAGTAAAGACTGCTAGAGATAAAATATAGAGTTACTTCACTAGAATTTTTTTCTCAATATCTGCTGTATTATACATCACGCCTATCCCCCTAATTCATGTTATGACACTGAAAAATGCCAGGTGGTCGAATTTAGCTATTAATTACTTCCTGCTCCTAGAAACACTGGCATTCCAGAAAGTAAATTAATTTTTCACTTCTGGTTTCAGATTACTGACTTTTGGTAAATGGGTTATGCTAATGTTTCTGGTCCAGTGTCAGTTGATGAGTCCCATAAAAGCACAATTAAAATGCTATAAAGATCTCTTGTCTTTATCAAATATTTTTAGGCAATTGTGAAACCAATGAATAGGTTTATCCTGCCCCACCTCCTAAATAAGGGAAAAGAAAAGAAAAATTACTGCATAATAGCCTTATGACTATGTATATTTAGCCTCTATTTTACAGTTGAATACATTTTATTGAAATATGCAAAACATCCAAAAATTTTAAAACATACACAAAAAAATAATACAACAAAATGCAAGCTATCCTTTAATGTCACCCTTTGCGAAGGATGTTGGGAAGCTGTTATACATATTTTCTCTGAATTTGCCTTGAAATATGCATAAATTCATATGACATTTTGGTAAATGTATTTCCCTAAGAAGATGCCGTGCATCTCAGTAAGTGTATGATTTGGCAATTATTAAAGAAATTCATTTCTCATGTATAAAAAATAGTTGCATTAAATACATGTAACCTGTCAGAATGTGACTTATGGTTGCCTCTAGCAATAGCAATGTATGTTCTCTGCTCATTCAATTTAATAATACATTTTCAATAATAAATAAATTAGGTAATAAATTCATGTTATGTGCTGGAAACTAGAAATAACTCTCTTTCTCTGTCTCTTTCACTCCCCCTTCCCTTCCCTCCCTTTTCTCTGTCTTTGTCTCTCTCATCCCTCTCTCTCTCTCTCTCTCTCTCTCTCTCTCTCTCTTTCTGTCTTCAATGTGCAGTATTCCACTGAAGTCAACATCTTTTGGAAAAAAATTAAACAAGTAATATCCCAAAAGAAAAATAATCCAAAGGAGACTAGGCCAAAATTGAATATGATCAATAATTCTTAAGAATCCTTCCTTATAATTTTATTAATTTATTTTTACATTTCAAACTGCTTTACATCTCTCATCTTATTTTACCTGAATAAAATATTGTGAGGGTCTAAAATATCACTTTGACAATTTATAATAGTATCAGTGGAAGTCAAGGTCCATTGAGGTCACATGATCAACAGTTCATATGGGAAGTGGTAATTAGTAGCATATTTAGTTTGAGAATACAGTTTTCTTGACTTCAGTTCCATATTCTTTTTCGAAACCAAAGAGGTAGATAATATTTGTACACCAATTCCCCCCATTTATTGTGTCAGCTTTGTGGCTTGTCCTTTTTTTAATCTTAAGTGTTTTAAACCCTTCCTCTTTGCCCCTGTCCTAGAATAGAAATAAAAGCAGTTGAAAAAGAACTTTCCTGCTTAGATCTCAAAGATGAGATCTCAGTTCTCAGTCAATATATGTGCTTAAGGTGAAGTCATCATTGGTGAGGTCTGAGGACATATATGTACTTGTCTCCGAAGGAAGAAATTGGGATTTTTGTAAGTCACATGATTGCTCATGTGGGGCACAGCATAGTAAAAGCAGCATAGATGTTAGAATTAGATATTAAATATGAGTGTTAACCCCTGTTCTCCCACTCACCAGCTATGTGTTCTTAGAAAGCTGAAGTTCAAATTTGCAACTAGTAAAATGATGGAGTTGTAATATTTAAGTGAAATAGGCCATGCAGGGGCTCACTAAATATTTAGAGTACTTTCATCTCATTCCCTGTAGATTTAAACTTGCTTCTCTACGTTCTCTCTATTGACTGTATTGAACTGTCTCCTCTTCTGGTATAGGCTGAACACAGACAATGAAAGTCAACGGAAGGGAGAATGAAAGTGAACATTTGTGTAGGCACTTCTTGCCCCAGGGCCCTTTCTACTGGTTAAGGGCTCACCTTTCTGTACCAAAGGAGAGACCTGGTGTCCCAGCAGATGTCCCTCTCCCACTCCAGTTTCCACTTTGGCTGGGTCCCAGTAAACCCTCCTTCCACTAAGCCGTTCAGGTTGAGGGTGGGAATAGCTTTCCTGCCATGGTTCTTCCAGAGTGCTTCACCATCACTTGTTGACTTCCTCAAAGCTGCTCACACCTTTTAAAATAATCCCTTTATTACACTCTCTTCGAAGGTCCATTTTCAATGTGCCATCTGTTCTCCAACTGGGATACTGATCAAATCATTATTCTCCTTATCATTAAATATAATTATTAATGAATGGTTTCATTGAATGCCATACTGAGTGTTGCTATGAACAAGAGTCATAGTATTTAACTGCCTTGAGATCGTGAAAGCTATTAAGTGACATGTGGAAATGCAGAACCATCTATCTTGTGAGGCTTCTTGATAATTGCCTAAAATGCAGATGTCATAAAGGAACTCAAAAATGTTTATATCTGTTGAGAAGTGTACTAATTTACTAATTAGCAAATATGTATATTTAATAGGGTATTGTTGAACACTGCACAAACAGTATATATCTGTCAAATTTTATAAATAATTATAAATGCAAAGATAACACAAAAATCACTTTTATCTTTTACATTAATGAGAAACATGAAAAATATGTTAAACTTGTCTTCCTGGGAGTGGCT